>NC_140590.1:1219259630-1220459630 GCF_964204655.1 Triturus cristatus | reverse complement strand
CAAATCTTGTGTTTAGGGCCCCTGGAAGCTTGAAAATCACTTTAAACATCTCATTTTATCTTTAAAAGTGATTTTCCACGTACAAATGTGAATTGTAGTTAAAAGAGGCAACATTTGAAAACGGACCATTTTTTACGTTTCTGAAGCATGTCGTAAGGGGGGGTGGTTATCTCTTTCGTCAAAAATCGGGCGTTTTCGCTTAAACAATAAAGGCCTACAAATGTTATTTTATTCACTTCCCGTGGAGGAGAAACACTTTTTAAGGCCGCAGAGTGAGTAAATTGGCCATTTTCATTCACTTTTACCCATTCCTCAAATCTCGTGTTTAAGGCCCCTGGAAGCATGAAAATCACTTTAAACATCTCATTTTATCTTTAAAAGTGATTTTCCACGTACAAATGTGAATTGTAGTTCAAAGAGGCAACATTTGAAAACAGACCATTTTTTTGGTTTCTGAAGCATGTCGTAAGGGGGGGTGGTTATCTCTTTCATCAAAAATCGGACGTTTTTAATTGAACAATAAAGGCCTACAAATGTTATTTAATTCACTTTCTGGGGTGGAGAAAAACTTTTTAAGGCCTCAGAGTGAATAAATTGGCCATTTTCATTCACTTTTACCCATTCCTCAAATCTTGTGTTTAGGGCCCCTGGAAGCTTGAAAATCACTTTAAACATCTCATTTTATCTTTAAAAGTGATTTACCACGTACAAATGACAATTGTAGTTAAAAGAGGCAACATTTGAAAACGGACCATTTTTTACGTTTCTGAAGCATGTCGTAAGGGGGGGTGATTATCTCTTTCGTCAAAAATCCGGCGTTTTTGCTTGAACAATAAAGGCCTACAAATGTTATTTAGTTCACTTCCCGTGGAGGAGAAACACTTTTTAAGGCCGCAGAGTGAGTAAATTGGCCATTTTCATTCACTTTTACCCATTCCTCAAATCTCGTGTTTAAGGCCCCTGGAAGCATGAAAATCACCTTAAACATCTCATTTTATCTGTAAAAGTGATTTTCCACGTACAAATGTGAATTGTAGTTCAAAGAGGCAACATTTGAAAACGGACCATTTTTTACGTTTCTGAAGCATGTCGTAAGGGGGGGTGGTTATCTCTTTCGTCAAAAATCGCGTGTTTTCGCTTGAACAATAAAGGCCTACAAATGTTATTTAGTTCACTTCCCGTGGAGGAGAAACACTTTTTAAGGCCACAGAGTGAGTAAATTGGCCATTTTCATTCACTTTTACCCATTCCTCAAATCTCGTGTTTAAGGCCCCTGGAAGCATGAAAATCACTTTAAACATCTCATTTTATCTTTAATAGTGATTTTCCACGTACAAATGTGAATTGTAGTTCAAAGAGGCAACATTTGAAAACGGACCATTTTTTACGTTTCTGAAGCATGTCGTAAGGGGGGGTGGTTATCTCTTTCGTCAAAAATCGGGTGTTTTCACTTGAACAATAAAGGCCTACAAATGTTATTTAGTTCACTTCCCGTGGAGGAGAAACACTTTTTAAGGCCGCAGAGTGAGTAAATTGGCCATTTTCATTCACTTTTACCCATTCCTCAAATCTTGTGTTTAAGGCCCCTGGAAGCATGAAAATCACTTTAAACATCTCATTTTATCTTTATAAGTGATTTTCCACGTACAAATGTGAATTGTAGTTCAAAGAGGCAACATTTGAAAACAGACCATTTTTTTAGTTTCTGAAGCATGTTGTAAGGGGGGGTGGTTATCTCTTTCATCAAAAATCGGACGTTTTTGATTGAACAATAAAGGCCTCCAAATGTTATTTTATTCACTTCCCGTGGAGGAGAAACACTTTTTAAGGCCGCAGAGTGAGTAAATTGGCCAATTTCATTCACTTTTACCCATTCCTCAAATCTTGTGTTTAAGGCCCCTGGAAGCATGAAAATCACTTTAAACATCTCATTTTATCTTTAATAGTGATTTTCCACGTACAAATGTGAATTGTAGTTCAAAGAGGCAACATTTGAAAACGGACCATTTTTTACGTTTCTGAAGCATGTCGTAAGGGGGGGTGGTTATCTCTTTCGTCAAAAATCGGGTGTTTTCGCTTGAACAATAAAGGCCTACAAATGTTATTTAGTTCACTTCCCGTGGAGGAGAAACACTTTTTAAGGCCGCAGAGTGAGTAAATTGGCCATTTTCATTCACTTTTACCCATTCCTCAAATCTTGTGTTTAAGGCCCTTGGAAGCATGAAAATCACTTTAAACATCTCATTTTATCTTTATAAGTGATTTTCCACGTACAAATGTGAATTGTAGTTCAAAGAGGCAACATTTGAAAATAGACCATTTTTTTAGTTTCTGAAGCATGTTGTAAGGGGGGGTGGTTATCTCTTTCATCAAAAATCGGACGTTTTTGATTGAACAATAAAGGCCTCCAAATGTTATTTTATTCACTTCCCGTGGAGGAGAAACACTTTTTAAGGCCGCAGAGTGAATAAAATGGCCATTTTCATTCACTTTTACCCATTCCTCAAATCTTGTGTTTAGGGCCCCTGGAAGCTTGAAAATCACTTTAAACATCTCATTTTATCTTTAAAAGTGATTTTCCACGTACAAATGTGAATTGTAGTTCAAAGAGGCAACATTTGAAAACAGACCATTTTTTTAGTTTCTGAAGCATGTCGTAAGGGGGGGTGGTTATCTCTTTCATCAAAAATCGAACGTTTTTAATTGAACAGTAAAGGCCTACAAATGTTATTTAATTCACTTTCTGGGCTGGAGTAAAACTTTTTAAGGCCTCAGAGTGAACAAATTGGCCATTTTCATTCACTTTTACCCATTCCTCAAATCTTGTGTTTAGGGCCCCTGGAAGCTTGACAATCACTTTAAACATCTCATTTTATCTTTAAAAGTGATTTTCCACGTACAAATGTGAATTGTAGTTAAAAGAGGCAACATTTGAAAACGGATCATTTTTTACGTTTCTGAAGCATGTCGTAAGGGGGGGTGGTTATCTCTTTCGTCAAAAATCGGGCGTTTTTGCTTGAACAATAAAGGCCTACAAATGTTAATTAGTTCACTTCCCGTGGAGGAGAAACACTTTTTAAGGCCGCAGAGTGAGTAAATTGGCCATATTCATTCACTTTTACCCATTCCTCAAATCTTGTGTTTAAGGCCCCTGGAAGCATGAAAATCACTTTAAACATCTCATTTTATCTTTAATAGTGATTTTCCACGTACAAATGTGAATTGTAGTTCAAAGAGGCAACATTTGAAAACGGACCATTTTTTACGTTTCTGAAGCATGTCGTAAGGGGGGGTGGTTATCTCTTTCGTCAAAAATCGGGTGTTTTCGCTTGAACAATAAAGGCCTAAAAATGTTATTTAGTTCACTTCCCGTGGAGGAGAAACACTTTTTAAGGCCGCAGAGTGAGTAAATTGGCCATTTTCATTCACTTTTACCCATTCCTCAAATCTTGTGTTTAAGGCCCCTGGAAGCTTGAAAATCACTTTAAACATCTCATTTTATCTTTAAAAGTGATTTACCACGTACAAATGTCAATTGTAGTTAAAAGAGGCAACATTTGAAAACGGACCATTTTTTACGTTTCTGAAGCATGTCGTAAGGGGGGGTGATTATCTCTTTCGTCAAAAATCCGGCGTTTTTGCTTGAACAATAAAGGCCTACAAATGGTATTTAGTTCACTTCCCGTGGAGGAGAAACACTTTTTAAGGCCGCAGAGTGAGTAAATTGGCCATTTTCATTTACATTTACCCATTCCTCAAATCTTGTGTTTAGGGCCCCTGGAAGCTTGAAAATCACTTTAAACATCTAATTTTATCTCTAAAAGTGATTATCCACGTACAAATGTGAATTGTCGTTTAAAGACGCAACATTTGAAAATGGACCATTTTTTTCGTTTCTGAAGCATGTCGTGAGGGGGGTGGTTATCTCTTTCACCAAGAAAAAGGCGTTTTTGATTGAACAATAAAGGCCTCCAAATGGTATTTTATTCACTTCCCGTTGAGGAGAAACACTTTTTAAGGCCGCAGAGTGAGTAAATTGGCCATTTTCATTCACTTTTACCCATTCCTCAAATCTCGTGTTTAAGGCCACTGGAAGCATGAAAATCACTTTAAACATCTCATTTTATCTTTAAAAGTGATTTTCCAAGTACAAATGTGAATTGTAGTTCAAAGAGGCAACATTTGAAAACGGACCATTTTTTACGTTTCTGAAGCATGTCGTAAGGGGGGGTGGTTATCTCTTTCATCAAAAATCGGGCGTTTTTGCTTGAACAATAAAGGCTACAAATGTTATTTAGTTCACTTCCCGTGGAGGAGAAACACTTTTTAAGGCCGCAGAGTGAGTAAATTGGCCATATTCATTCACTTTTACCCATTCCTCAAATCTTGTGTTTAAGGCCCCTGGAAGCATGAAAATCACTTTAAACATCTCATTTTATCTTTAAAAGTGATTTTCCACGTACAAATGTGAATTGTAGTTCAAAGAGGCAACATTTGAAAATGGACCATTTTTTCCTTTCGGAAGTATGTCGTAAGGGGGGGTGGTTATCTCTTTCACCAAAAAAAACGCGTTTTTGATTGAACAATAAAGGCCTCCAAATGTTATTTTATTCACTTCCCGTGGAGGAGAAACACTTTTTAAGGCCGCAGACTGAGTAAATTGGCCATATTCATTCACTTTTACCCATTCCCCAAATCTTGTGTTTAAGGCCCCTGGAAGCATGAAAATCACTTTAAACATCTCCTGTTATCTTTAAAAGTGATTTTCCACGTACAAATGTGAATTGTAGTTCAAAGAGGCAACATTTGAAAACAGACCATTTTTTTAGTTTCTGAAGCATGTCGTAAGGGGGGGTGGTTATCTCTTTCATCAAAAATCGGACGTTTTTGATTGAACAATAATGGCCTCCAAATGTTATTTTATTCACTTCCCGTGGAGGAGAAACACTTTTTAAGGCCGCAGAGTGAGTAAATTGGCCAGTTTCATTCACTTTTACCCATTCCTCAAATCTCGTGTTTAAGGCCCCTGGAAGCATGAAAATCACTTTAAATATCTCATTTTATCTTTAAAAGTGATTTTCCACGTACAAATGTGAATTGTAGTTCAAAGAGGCAACATTTGAAAACGGACCATTTTTTACGTTTCTGAAGCATGTCGTAAGGGGGGGTGATTATCTCTTTCATCAAAAATCGGGCGTTTTTGCTTGAACAATAAAGGCCTACAAATGTTAATTAGTTCACTTCCCGTGGAGGAGAAACACTTTTTAAGGCCGCAGAGTGAGTAAATTGGCCATATTCATTCACTTTTACCCATTCCTCAAATCTTGTGTTTAAGGCCCCTGGAAGCATGAAAATCACTTTAAACATCTCATTTTATCTTTAATAGTGATTTTCCACGTACAAATGTGAATTGTAGTTCAAAGAGGCAACATTTGAAAATGGACCATTTTTTACGTTTCTGAAGCATGTCGTAAGGGGGGGTGGTTATCTCTTTCGTCAAAAATCGGGTGTTTTCGCTTGAACAATAAAGGCCTACAAATGTTATTTAGTTCACTTCCCGTGGAGGAGAAACACTTTTTAAGGCCGCAGAGTGAGTAAATTGGCCATTTTCATTCACTTTTACCCATTCCTCAAATCTTGTGTTTAAGGCCCCTGGAAGCATGAAAATCACTTTAAACATCTCATTTTATCTTTATAAGTGATTTTCCACGTACAAATGTGAATTGTAGTTCAAAGAGGCAACATTTGAAAACAGACCATTTTTTTAGTTTCTGAAGCATGTTGTAAGGGGGGGTGGTTATCTCTTTCATCAAAAATCGGACGTTTTTGATTGAACAATAAAGGCCTCCAAATGTTATTTTATTCACTTCCCGTGGAGGAGAAACACTTTTTAAGGCCGCAGAGTGAATAAAATGGCCATTTTCATTCACTTTTACCCATTCCTCAAATCTCGTGTTTAAGGCCCCTGGAAGCACGAAAATCACTTTAAACATCTCATTTTATCTTTAAAAGTGATTTTCCACGTACAAATGTGAATTGTAGTTCAAAAAGGCAACATTTGAAAACAGACCATTTTTTTGGTTTCTGAAGCATGTCGTAAGGGGGGGTGGTTATCTCTTTCATCAAAAATCGGACGTTTTTAATTGAACAATAAAGGCCTACAAATGTTATTTAATTCACTTTCTGGGGTGGAGAAAAACTTTTTAAGGCCTCAGAGTGAATAAATTGGCCATTTTCATTCACTTTTACCCATTCCTCAAATCTTGTGTTTAGGGCCCCTGGAAGCTTGAAAATCACTTTAAACATCTCATTTTATCTTTAAAAGTGATTTACCACGTACAAATGTCAATTGTAGTTAAAAGAGGCAACATTTGAAAACGGACCATTTTTTACGTTTCTGAAGCATGTCGTAAGGGGGGGTGATTATCTCTTTCGTCAAAAATCCGGCGTTTTTGCTTGAACAATAAAGGCCTACAAATGTTATTTAGTTCACTTCCCGTGGAGGAGAAACACTTTTTAAGGCCGCAGAGTGAGTAAATTGGCCATTTTCATTCACTTTTACCCATTCCTCAAATCTCGTGTTTAAGGCCCCTGGAAGCATGAAAATCGCCTTAAACATCTCATTTTATCTGTAAAAGTGATTTTCCACGTACAAATGTGAATTGTAGTTCAAAGAGGCAACATTTGAAAACGGACCATTTTTTACGTTTCTGAAGCTTGTCGTAAGGGGGGGTGCTTATCTCTTTCGTCAAAATCGGGCGTTTTCGCTTGAACAATAAAGGCCTACAAATGTTATTTAGTTCACTTCCCGTGGAGGAGAAACACTTTTTAAGGCCGCAGAGTGAGTAAATTGGCCATATTCATTCACTTTTACCCATTCCTCAAATCTTGTGTTTAAGGCCCCTGGAAGCATGAAAATCACTTTAAACATCTCATTTTATCTTTAATAGTGATTTTCCACGTACAAATGTGAATTGTAGTTCAAAGAGGCAACATTTGAAAACGGACCATTTTTTACGTTTCTGAAGCATGTCGTAAGGGGGGGTGGTTATCTCTTTCGTCAAAAATCGGGTGTTTTCGCTTGAACAATAAAGGCCTACAAATGTTATTTAGTTCACTTCCCGTGGAGGAGAAACACTTTTTAAGGCCGCAGAGTGAGTAAATTGGCCATTTTCATTCACTTTTACCCATTCCTCAAATCTTGTGTTTAAGGCCCCTGGAAGCATGAAAATCACTTTAAACATCTCATTTTATCTTTATAAGTGATTTTCCACGTACAAATGTGAATTGTAGTTCAAAGAGGCAACATTTGAAACAGACCATTTTTTTAGTTTCTGAAGCATGTTGTAAGGGGGGGTGGTTATCTCTTTCATCAAAAATCGGACGTTTTTGATTGAACAATAAAGGCCTCCAAATGTTATTTTATTCACTTCCCGTGGAGGAGAAACACTTTTTAAGGCCGCAGAGTGAATAAAATGGCCATTTTCATTCACTTTTACCCATTCCTCAAATCTTGTGTTTAGGGCCCCTGGAAGCTTGAAAATCACTTTAAACATCTCATTTTATCTTTAAAAGTGATTTTCCACGTACAAATGTGAATTGTAGTTAAAAGAGGCAACATTTGAAAACGGACCATTTTTTACGTTTCTGAAGCATGTCGTAAGGGGGGGTGGTTATCTCTTTCGTCAAAAATCGGGCGTTTTCGCTTAAGCAATAAAGGCCTACAAATGTTATTTTATTCACTTCCCGTGGAGGAGAAACACTTTTTAAGGCCGCAGAGTGAGTAAATTGGCCATTTTCATTCACTTTTACCCATTCCTCAAATCTCGTGTTTAAGGCCCCTGGAAGCATGAAAATCACTTTAAACATCTCATTTTATCTTTAAAAGTGATTTTCCACGTACAAATGTGAATTGTAGTTCAAAGAGGCAACATTTGAAAACAGACCATTTTTTTGGTTTCTGAAGCATGTCGTAAGGGGGGGTGGTTATCTCTTTCATCAAAAATCGGACGTTTTTAATTGAACAATAAAGGCCTACAAATGTTATTTAATTCACTTTGTGGGGTGGAGAAAAACTTTTTAAGGCCTCAGAGTGAATAAATTGGCCATTTTCATTCACTTTTACCCATTCCTCAAATCTTGTGTTTAGGGCCCCTGGAAGCTTGAAAATCACTTTAAACATCTCATTTTATCTTTAAAAGTGATTTACCACGTACAAATGACAATTGTAGTTAAAAGAGGCAACATTTGAAAACGGACCATTTTTTACGTTTCTGAAGCATGTCGTAAGGGGGGGTGATTATCTCTTTCGTCAAAAATCCGGCGTTTTTGCTTGAACAATAAAGGCCTACAAATGTTATTTAGTTCACTTCCCGTGGAGGAGAAACACTTTTTAAGGCCGCAGAGTGAGTAAATTGGCCATTTTCATTCACTTTTACCCATTCCTCAAATCTCGTGTTTAAGGCCCCTGGAAGCATGAAAATCACCTTAAACATCTCATTTTATCTGTAAAAGTGATTTTCCACGTACAAATGTGAATTGTAGTTCAAAGAGGCAACATTTGAAAACGGACCATTTTTTACGTTTCTGAAGCATGTCGTAAGGGGGGGTGGTTATCTCTTTCGTCAAAAATCGCGTGTTTTCGCTTGAACAATAAAGGCCTACAAATGTTATTTAGTTCACTTCCCGTGGAGGAGAAACACTTTTTAAGGCCGCAGAGTGAGTAAATTGGCCATTTTCATTCACTTTTACCCATTCCTCAAATCTCGTGTTTAAGGCCCCTGGAAGCATGAAAATCACTTTAAACATCTCATTTTATCTTTAATAGTGATTTTCCACGTACAAATGTGAATTGTAGTTCAAAGAGGCAACATTTGAAAACGGACCATTTTTTACGTTTCTGAAGCATGTCGTAAGGGGGGGTGGTTATCTCTTTCGTCAAAAATCGGGTGTTTTCGCTTGAACAATAAAGGCCTACAAATGTTATTTAGTTCACTTCCCGTGGAGGAGAAACACTTTTTAAGGCCGCAGAGTGAGTAAATTGGCCATTTTCATTCACTTTTACCCATTCCTCAAATCTTGTGTTTAAGGCCCTTGGAAGCATGAAAATCACTTTAAACATCTCATTTTATCTTTATAAGTGATTTTCCACGTACAAATGTGAATTGTAGTTCAAAGAGGCAACATTTGAAAATAGACCATTTTTTTAGTTTCTGAAGCATGTTGTAAGGGGGGGTGGTTATCTCTTTCATCAAAAATCGGACGTTTTTGATTGAACAATAAAGGCCTCCAAATGTTATTTTATTCACTTCCCGTGGAGGAGAAACACTTTTTAAGGCCGCAGAGTGAATAAAATGGCCATTTTCATTCACTTTTACCCATTCCTCAAATCTTGTGTTTAGGGCCCCTGGAAGCTTGAAAATCACTTTAAACATCTCATTTTATCTTTAAAAGTGATTTTCCACGTACAAATGTGAATTGTAGTTCAAAGAGGCAACATTTGAAAACAGACCATTTTTTTAGTTTCTGAAGCATGTCGTAAGGGGGGGTGGTTATCTCTTTCATCAAAAATCGAACGTTTTTAATTGAACAGTAAAGGCCTACAAATGTTATTTAATTCACTTTCTGGGCTGGAGTAAAACTTTTTAAGGCCTCAGAGTGAACAAATTGGCCATTTTCATTCACTTTTACCCATTCCTCAAATCTTGTGTTTAGGGCCCCTGGAAGCTTGACAATCACTTTAAACATCTCATTTTATCTTTAAAAGTGATTTTCCACGTACAAATATGAATTGTAGTTAAAAGAGGCAACATTTGAAAACGGATCATTTTTTACGTTTCTGAAGCATGTCGTAAGGGGGGGTGGTTATCTCTTTCGTCAAAAATCGGGCGTTTTTGCTTGAACAATAAAGGCCTACAAATGTCAATTAGTTCACTTCCCGTGGAGGAGAAACACTTTTTAAGGCCGCAGAGTGAGTAAATTGGCCATATTCATTCACTTTTACCCATTCCTCAAATCTTGTGTTTAAGGCCCCTGGAAGCATGAAAATCACTTTAAACATCTCATTTTATCTTTAATAGTGATTTTCCACGTACAAATGTGAATTGTAGTTCAAAGAGGCAACATTTGAAAACGGACCATTTTTTACGTTTCTGAAGCATGTCGTAAGGGGGGGTGGTTATCTCTTTCGTCAAAAATCGGGTGTTTTCGCTTGAACAATAAAGGCCTACAAATGTTATTTAGTTCACTTCCCGTGGAGGAGAAACACTTTTTAAGGCCGCAGAGTGAGTAAATTGGCCATTTTCATTCACTTTTACCCATTCCTCAAATCTTGTGTTTAAGGCCCCTGGAAGCATGAAAATCACTTTAAACATCTCATTTTATCTTTATAAGTGATTTTCCACGTACAAATGTGAATTGTAGTTCAAAGAGGCAACATTTGAAAACAGACCATTTTTTTAGTTTCTGAAGCATGTTGTAAGGGGGGGTGGTTATCTCTTTCATCAAAAATCGGACGTTTTTGATTGAACAATAAAGGCCTCCAAATGTTATTTTATTCACTTCCCGTGGAGGAGAAACACTTTTTAAGGCCGCAGAGTGAGTAAATTGGCCAATTTCATTCACTTTTACCCATTCCTCAAATCTTGTGTTTAAGGCCCCTGGAAGCATGAAAATCACTTTAAACATCTCATTTTATCTTTAATAGTGATTTTCCACGTACAAATGTGAATTGTAGTTCAAAGAGGCAACATTTGAAAACGGACCATTTTTTACGTTTCTGAAGCATGTCGTAAGGGGGGGTGGTTATCTCTTTCGTCAAAAATCGGGTGTTTTCGCTTGAACAATAAAGGCCTACAAATGTTATTTAGTTCACTTCCCGTGGAGGAGAAACACTTTTTAAGGCCGCAGAGTGAGTAAATTGGCCATTTTCATTCACTTTTACCCATTCCTCAAATCTTGTGTTTAAGGCCCCTGGAAGCATGAAAATCACTTTAAACATCTCATTTTATCTTTATAAGTGATTTTCCACGTACAAATGTGAATTGTAGTTCAAAGAGGCAACATTTGAAAACAGACCATTTTTTTAGTTTCTGAAGCATGTTGTAAGGGGGGGTGGTTATCTCTTTCATCAAAAATCGGACGTTTTTGATTGAACAATAAAGGCCTCCAAATGTTATTTTATTCACTTCCCGTGGAGGAGAAACACTTATTAAGGCCGCAGAGTGAATAAAATGGCCATTTTCATTCACTTTTACCCATTCCTCAAATCTTGTGTTTAGGGCCCCTGGAAGCTTGAAAATCACTTTAAACATCTCATTTTATCTTTAAAAGTGATTTTCCACGTACAAATGTGAATTGTAGTTAAAAGAGGCAACATTTGAAAACGGACCATTTTTTACGTTTCTGAAGCATGTCGTAAGGGGGGGTGGTTATCTCTTTCGTCAAAAATCGGGCGTTTTCGCTTAAACAATAAAGGCCTACAAATGTTATTTAGTTCACTTCCCGTGGAGGAGAAACACTTTTTAAGGCCGCAGAGTGAGTAAATTGGCCATTTTCATTCACTTTTACCCATTCCTCAAATCTCGTGTTTAAGGCCCCTGGAAGCATGAAAATCACCTTAAACATCTCATTTTATCTGTAAAAGTGATTTTCCACGTACAAATGTGAATTGTAGTTCAAAGAGGCAACATTTGAAAACGGACCATTTTTTACGTTTCTGAAGCTTGTCGTAAGGGGGGGTGCTTATCTCTTTCGTCAAAATCGGGCGTTTTCGCTTGAACAATAAAGGCCTACAAATGTTATTTAGTTCACTTCCCGTGGAGGAGAAACACTTTTTAAGGCCGCAGAGTGAGTAAATTGGCCATATTCATTCACTTTTACCCATTCCTCAAATCTTGTGTTTAAGGCCCCTGGAAGCATGAAAATCACTTTAAACATCTCATTTTATCTTTAATAGTGATTTTCCACGTACAAATGTGAATTGTAGTTAAAAGAGGCAACATTTGAAAACGGACCATTTTTTACGTTTCTGAAGCATGTCGTAAGGGGGGGTGGTTATCTCTTTCGTCAAAAATCGGGCGTTTTCGCTTAAACAATAAAGGCCTACAAATGTTATTTAGTTCACTTCCCGTGGAGGAGAAACACTTTTTAAGGCCGCAGAGTGAGTAAATTGGCCATTTTCATTCACTTTTACCCATTCCTCAAATCTCGTGTTTAAGGCCCCTGGAAGCACGAAAATCACTTTAAACATCTCATTTTATCTTTAAAAGTGATTTTCCACGTACAAATGTGAATTGTAGTTCAAAAAGGCAACATTTGAAAACAGACCATTTTTTTGGTTTCTGAAGCATGTCGTAAGGGGGGGGTGGTTATCTCTTTCATCAAAAATCGGACGTTTTTAATTGAACAATAAAGGCCTACAAATGTTATTTAATTCACTTTCTGGGGTGGAGAAAAACTTTTTAAGGCCTCAGAGTGAATAAATTGGCCATTTTCATTCACTTTTACCCATTCCTCAAATCTTGTGTTTAGGGCCCCTGGAAGCTTGAAAATCACTTTAAACATCTCATTTTATCTTTAAAAGTGATTTACCACGTACAAATGTCAATTGTAGTTAAAAGAGGCAACATTTGAAAACGGACCATTTTTTACGTTTCTGAAGCATGTCGTAAGGGGGGGTGATTATCTCTTTCGTCAAAAATCCGGCGTTTTTGCTTGAACAATAAAGGCCTACAAATGTTATTTAGTTCACTTCCCGTGGAGGAGAAACACTTTTTAAGGCCGCAGAGTGAGTAAATTGGCCATTTTCATTCACTTTTACCCATTCCTCAAATCTCGTGTTTAAGGCCCCTGGAAGCATGAAAATCACCTTAAACATCTCATTTTATCTGTAAAAGTGATTTTCCACGTACAAATGTGAATTGTAGTTCAAAGAGGCAACATTTGAAAACGGACCATTTTTTACGTTTCTGAAGCTTGTCGTAAGGGGGGGTGCTTATCTCTTTCGTCAAAATCGGGCGTTTTCGCTTGAACAATAAAGGCCTACAAATGTTATTTAGTTCACTTCCCGTGGAGGAGAAACACTTTTTAAGGCCGCAGAGTGAGTAAATTGGCCATATTCATTCACTTTTACCCATTCCTCAAATCTTGTGTTTAAGGCCCCTGGAAGCATGAAAATCACTTTAAACATCTCATTTTATCTTTAATAGTGATTTTCCACGTACAAATGTGAATTGTAGTTCAAAGAGGCAACATTTGAAAACGGACCATTTTTTACGTTTCTGAAGCATGTCGTAAGGGGGGGTGGTTATCTCTTTCGTCAAAAATCGGGTGTTTTCGCTTGAACAATAAAGGCCTACAAATGTTATTTAGTTCACTTCCCGTGGAGGAGAAACACTTTTTAAGGCCGCAGAGTGAGTAAATTGGCCATTTTCATTCACTTTTACCCATTCCTCAAATCTTGTGTTTAAGGCCCCTGGAAGCATGAAAATCACTTTAAACATCTCATTTTATCTTTATAAGTGATTTTCCACGTACAAATGTGAATTGTAGTTCAAAGAGGCAACATTTGAAAACAGACCATTTTTTTAGTTTCTGAAGCATGTTGTAAGGGGGGGTGGTTATCTCTTTCATCAAAAATCGGACGTTTTTGATTGAACAATAAAGGCCTCCAAATGTTATTTTATTCACTTCCCGTGGAGGAGAAACACTTTTTAAGGCCGCAGAGTGAATAAAATGGCCATTTTCATTCACTTTTACCCATTCCTCAAATCTTGTGTTTAGGGCCCCTGGAAGCTTGAAAATCACTTTAAACATCTCATTTTATCTTTAAAAGTGATTTTCCACGTACAAATGTGAATTGTAGTTAAAAGAGGCAACATTTGAAAACGGACCATTTTTTACGTTTCTGAAGCATGTCGTAAGGGGGGGTGGTTATCTCTTTCGTCAAAAATCGGGCGTTTTCGCTTAAACAATAAAGGCCTACAAATGTTATTTTATTCACTTCCCGTGGAGGAGAAACACTTTTTAAGGCCGCAGAGTGAGTAAATTGGCCATTTTCATTCACTTTTACCCATTCCTCAAATCTCGTGTTTAAGGCCCCTGGAAGCATGAAAATCACTTTAAACATCTCATTTTATCTTTAAAAGTGATTTTCCACGTACAAATGTGAATTGTAGTTCAAAGAGGCAACATTTGAAAACAGACCATTTTTTTGGTTTCTGAAGCATGTCGTAAGGGGGGGGGTTATCTCTTTCATCAAAAATCGGACGTTTTTAATTGAACAATAAAGGCCTACAAATGTTATTTAATTCACTTTCTGGGGTGGAGAAAAACTTTTTAAGGCCTCAGAGTGAATAAATTGGCCATTTTCATTCACTTTTACCCATTCCTCAAATCTTGTGTTTAGGGCCCCTGGAAGCTTGAAAATCACTTTAAACATCTCATTTTATCTTTAAAAGTGATTTACCACGTACAAATGACAATTGTAGTTAAAAGAGGCAACATTTGAAAACGGACCATTTTTTACGTTTCTGAAGCATGTCGTAAGGGGGGGTGATTATCTCTTTCGTCAAAAATCCGGCGTTTTTGCTTGAACAATAAAGGCCTACAAATGTTATTTAGTTCACTTCCCGTGGAGGAGAAACACTTTTTAAGGCCGCAGAGTGAGTAAATTGGCCATTTTCATTCACTTTTACCCATTCCTCAAATCTCGTGTTTAAGGCCCCTGGAAGCATGAAAATCACTTTAAACATCTCATTTTATCTTTAATAGTGATTTTCCACGTACAAATGTGAATTGTAGTTCAAAGAGGCAACATTTGAAAACGGACCATTTTTTACGTTTCTGAAGCATGTCGTAAGGGGGGGTGGTTATCTCTTTCGTCAAAAATCGGGTGTTTTCGCTTGAACAATAAAGGCCTACAAATGTTATTTAGTTCACTTCCGTGGAGGAGAAACACTTTTTAAGGCCGCAGAGTGAGTAAATTGGCCATTTTCATTCACTTTTACCCATTCCTCAAATCTTGTGTTTAAGGCCCTTGGAAGCATGAAAATCACTTTAAACATCTCATTTTATCTTTATAAGTGATTTTCCACGTACAAATGTGAATTGTAGTTCAAAGAGGCAACATTTGAAAATAGACCATTTTTTTAGTTTCTGAAGCATGTTGTAAGGGGGGGTGGTTATCTCTTTCATCAAAAATCGGACGTTTTTGATTGAACAATAAAGGCCTCCAAATGTTATTTTATTCACTTCCCGTGGAGGAGAAACACTTTTTAAGGCCGCAGAGTGAATAAAATGGCCATTTTCATTCACTTTTACCCATTCCTCAAATCTTGTGTTTAGGGCCCCTGGAAGCTTGAAAATCACTTTAAACATCTCATTTTATCTTTAAAAGTGATTTTCCACGTACAAATGTGAATTGTAGTTCAAAGAGGCAACATTTGAAAACAGACCATTTTTTTAGTTTCTGAAGCATGTCGTAAGGGGGGGTGGTTATCTCTTTCATCAAAAATCGAACGTTTTTAATTGAACAGTAAAGGCCTACAAATGTTATTTAATTCACTTTCTGGGCTGGAGTAAAACTTTTTAAGGCCTCAGAGTGAATAAATTGGCCATTTTCATTCACTTTTACCCATTCCTCAAATCTTGTGTTTAGGGCCCCTAGAAGCTTGACAATCACTTTAAACATCTCATTTTATCTTTAAAAGTGATTTTCCACGTACAAATGTGAATTGTAGTTAAAAGAGGCAACATTTGAACACGGACCATTTTTTACGTTTCTGAAGCATGTCGTAAGGGGGGGTGGTTATCCCTTTCGTCAAACATTGGGCGTTTTCGCTTGAACAATAAAGGCCTACAAATGTTATTTAGTTCACTTCCCGTGGAGGAAAAACACTTTTTAAGGCCGCAGAGTGAGTAAATTGGCCATATTCATTCACTTTTACCCATTCCTCAAATCTTGTGTTTAAGGCCCCTGGAAGCATGAAAATCACTTTAAACATCTCATTTTATCTTTAAAAGTGATTTTCCACGTACAAATGTGAATTGTAGTTCAAAGAGGCAACATTTGAAAACAGACCATTTTTTTAGTTTCTGAAGCATGTCGTAAGGGGGGGTGGTTATCTCTTTCATCAAAAATCGGACGTTTTTGATTGAACAATAAAGGCCTACAAATGTTATTTAATTCACTTTCTGGGGTGGAGAAAAACTTTTTAAGGCCTCAGAGTGAATAAATTGGCCATTTTCATTCACATTTACCCATTCCTCAAATCTTGTGTTTAGGGCCCCTGGAAGCTTGAAAATCACTTTAAACATCTCATTTTATCTTTAAAAGTGATTTACCACGTACAAATGTCAATTGTAGTTAAAAGAGGCAACATTTGAAAACGGACCATTTTTTACGTTTCTGAAGCATGTCGTAAGGGGGGGTGATTATCTCTTTCGTCAAAAATCCGGCGTTTTTGCTTGAACAATAAAGGCCTACAAATGTTATTTAGTTCACTTCCCGTGGAGGAGAAACACTTTTTAAGGCCGCAGAGTGAGTAAATTGGCCATTTTCATTTACATTTACCCATTCCTCAAATCTTGTGTTTAGGGCCCCTGGAAGCTTGAAAATCACTTTAAACATCTAATTTTATCTCTAAAAGTGATTATCCACGTACAAATGTGAATTGTCGTTTAAAGACGCAACATTTGAAAATGGACCATTTTTTTCGTTTCTGAAGCATGTCGTGAGGGGGGTGGTTATCTCTTTCACCAAGAAAAAGGCGTTTTTGATTGAACAATAAAGGCCTCCAAATGGTATTTTATTCACTTCCCGTTGAGGAGAAACACTTTTTAAGGCCGCAGAGTGAGTAAATTGGCCATTTTCATTCACTTTTACCCATTCCTCAAATCTCGTGTTTAAGGCCCCTGGAAGCATGAAAATCACTTTAAACATCTCATTTTATCTTTAAAAGTGATTTTCCAAGTACAAATGTGAATTGTAGTTCAAAGAGGCAACATTTGAAAACGGACCATTTTTTACGTTTCTGAAGCATGTCGTAAGGGGGGGTGGTTATCTCTTTCGTCAAAAATCGGGCGTTTTTGCTTGAACAATAAAGGCTACAAATGTTATTTAGTTCACTTCCCGTGGAGGAGAAACACTTTTTAAGGCCGCAGAGTGAGTAAATTGGCCATATTCATTCACTTTTACCCATTCCTCAAATCTTGTGTTTAAGGCCCCTGGAAGCATGAAAATCACTTTAAACATCTCATTTTATCTTTAAAAGTGATTTTCCACGTACAAATGTGAATTGTAGTTCAAAGAGGCAACATTTGAAAATGGACCATTTTTTCCTTTCGGAAGCATGTCGTAAGGGGGGGTGGTTATCTCTTTCACCAAAAAAAACGCGTTTTTGATTGAACAATTAAGGCCTCCAAATTGTTTTTTATTCACTTCCCGTGGAGGAGAAACACTTTTTAAGGCCGCAGACTGAGTAAATTGGCCATATTCATTCACTTTTACCCATTCCCCAAATCTTGTGTTTAAGGCCCCTGGAAGCATGAAAATCACTTTAAACATCTCCTGTTATCTTTAAAAGTGATTTTCCACGTACAAATGTGAATTGTAGTTCAAAGAGGCAACATTTGAAAACAGACCATTTTTTTAGTTTCTGAAGCATGTCGTAAGGGGGGGTGGTTATCTCTTTCATCAAAAATCGGACGTTTTTGATTGAACAATAATGGCCTCCAAATGTTATTTTATTCACTTCCCGTGGAGGAGAAACACTTTTTAAGGCCGCAGAGTGAGTAAATTGGCCAGTTTCATTCACTTTTACCCATTCCTCAAATCTCGTGTTTAAGGCCCCTGGAAGCATGAAAATCACTTTAAATATCTCATTTTATCTTTAAAAGTGATTTTCCACGTACAAATGTGAATTGTAGTTCAAAGAGGCAACATTTGAAAACGGACCATTTTTTACGTTTCTGAAGCATGTCGTAAGGGGGGGTGATTATCTCTTTCGTCAAAAATCGGGCGTTTTTGCTTGAACAATAAAGGCCTACAAATGTTAATTAGTTCACTTCCCGTGGAGGAGAAACACTTTTTAAGGCCGCAGAGTGAGTAAATTGGCCATATTCATTCACTTTTACCCATTCCTCAAATCTTGTGTTTAAGGCCCCTGGAAGCATGAAAATCACTTTAAACATCTCATTTTATCTTTAATAGTGATTTTCCACGTACAAATGTGAATTGTAGTTCAAAGAGGCAACATTTGAAAACGGACCATTTTTTACGTTTCTGAAGCATGTCGTAAGGGGGGGTGGTTATCTTTTTCGTCAAAAATCGGGTGTTTTCGCTTGAACAATAAAGGCCTACAAATGTTATTTAGTTCACTTCCCGTGGAGGAGAAACACTTTTTAAGGCCGCAGAGTGAGTAAATTGGCCATTTTCATTCACTTTTACCCATTCCTCAAATCTTGTGTTTAAGGCCCCTGGAAGCATGAAAATCACTTTAAACATCTCATTTTATCTTTATAAGTGATTTTCCACGTACAAATGTGAATTGTAGTTCAAAGAGGCAGCATTTGAAAACAGACCATTTTTTTAGTTTCTGAAGCATGTTGTAAGGGGGGGTGGTTATCTCTTTCATCAAAAATCGGACGTTTTTGATTGAACAATAAAGGCCTCCAAATGTTATTTTATTCACTTCCCGTGGAGGAGAAACACTTTTTAAGGCCGCAGAGTGAGTAAATTGGCCAATTTCATTCACTTTTACCCATTCCTCAAATCTTGTGTTTAAGGCCCCTGGAAGCATGAAAATCACTTTAAACATCTCATTTTATCTTTAATAGTGATTTTCCACGTACAAATGTGAATTGTAGTTCAAAGAGGCAACATTTGAAAACGGACCATTTTTTACGTTTCTGAAGCATGTCGTAAGGGGGGGTGGTTATCTCTTTCGTCAAAAATCGGGTGTTTTCGCTTGAACAATAAAGGCCTACAAATGTTATTTAGTTCACTTCCCGTGGAGGAGAAACACTTTTTAAGGCCGCAGAGTGAGTAAATTGGCCATTTTCATTCACTTTTACCCATTCCTGAAATCTTGTGTTTAAGGCCCCTGGAAGCATGAAAATCACTTTAAACATCTCATTTTATCTTTATAAGTGATTTTCCACGTACAAATGTGAATTGTAGTTCAAAGAGGCAACATTTGAAAATAGACCATTTTTTTAGTTTCTGAAGCATGTTGTAAGGGGGGGTGGTTATCTCTTTCATCAAAAATCGGACGTTTTTAATTGAACAATAAAGGCCTACAAATGTTATTTAATTCACTTTCTGGGCTGGAGTAAAACTTTTTAAGGCCTCAGAGTGAACAAATTGGCCATTTTCATTCACTTTTACCCATTCCTCAAATCTTGTGTTTAAGGCCCCTGGAAGCATGAAAATCACTTTAAACATCTCATTTTATCTTTAAAAGTGATTTTCCACGTACAAATGTGAATTGTAGTTCAAAGAGGCAACATTTGAAAACAGACCATTTTTTTAGTTTCTGAAGCATGTCGTAAGGTGGGGTGGTTATCTCTTTCATCAAAAATCGGACGTTTTTGATTGAACAATAAAGGCCTACAAATGTTATTTAATTCACTTTCTGGGGTGGAGAAAAACTTTTTAAGGCCTCAGAGTGAATAAATGGGCCATTTTTATTCACATTTACCCATTCCTCAAATCTTGTGTTTAGGGCCCCTGGAAGCTTGAAAATCACTTTAAACATCTCATTTTATCTTTAAAAGTGATTTACCACGTACAAATGTCAATTGTAGTTAAAAGAGGCAACATTTGAAAACGGACCATTTTTTACGTTTCTGAAGCATGTCGTAAGGGGGGGTGATTATCTCTTTCGTCAAAAATCCGGCGTTTTTGCTTGAACAATAAAGGCCTACAAATTGTTTTTTATTCACTTCCCGTGGAGGAGAAACACTTTTTAAGGCCGCAGACTGAGTAAATTGGCCATTTTCATTTACATTTACCCATTCCTCAAATCTTGTGTTTAGGGCCCCTGGAAGCTTGAAAATCACTTTAAACATCTAATTTTATCTCTAAAAGTGATTATCCACGTACAAATGTGAATTGTCGTTTAAAGACGCAACATTTGAAAATGGACCATTTTTTTCGTTTCTGAAGCATGTCGTGAGGGGGGTGGTTATCTCTTTCACCAAGAAAAAGGCGTTTTTGATTGAACAATAAAGGCCTCCAAATGGTATTTTATTCACTTCCCGTTGAGGAGAAACACTTTTTAAGGCCGCAGAGTGAGTAAATTGGCCATTTTCATTCACTTTTACCCATTCCTCAAATCTCGTGTTTAAGGCCCCTGGAAGCATGAAAATCACTTTAAACATCTCATTTTATCTTTAAAAGTGATTTTCCAAGTACAAATGTGAATTGTAGTTCAAAGAGGCAACATTTGAAAACGGACCATTTTTTACGTTTCTGAAGCATGTCGTAAGGGGGGGTGGTTATCTCTTTCGTCAAAAATCGGGCGTTTTTGCTTGAACAATAAAGGCTACAAATGTTATTTAGTTCACTTCCCGTGGAGGAGAAACACTTTTTAAGGCCGCAGAGTGAGTAAATTGGCCATATTCATTCACTTTTACCCATTCCTCAAATCTTGTGTTTAAGGCCCCTGGAAGCATGAAAATCACTTTAAACATCTCATTTTATCTTTAAAAGTGATTTTCCAAGTACAAATGTGAATTGTAGTTCAAAGAGGCAACATTTGAAAACGGACCATTTTTTTCGTTTCTGAAGCATGTCGTGAGGGGGGTGGTTATCTCTTTCACCAAGAAAAAGGCGTTTTTGATTGAACAATAAAGGCCTCCAAATTGTTTTTTATTCACTTCCCGTGGAGGAGAAACACTTTTTAAGGCCGCAGACTGAGTAAATTGGCCATATTCATTCACTTTTACCCATTCCCCAAATCTTGTGTTTAAGGCCCCTGGAAGCATGAAAATCACTTTAAACATCTCCTGTTATCTTTAAAAGTGATTTTCCACGTACAAATGTGAATTGTAGTTCAAAGAGGCAACATTTGAAAACAGACCATTTTTTTAGTTTCTGAAGCATGTCGTAAGGGGGGGTGGTTATCTCTTTCATCAAAAATCGGACGTTTTTGATTGAACAATAATGGCCTCCAAATGTTATTTTATTCACTTCCCGTGGAGGAGAAACACTTTTTAAGGCCGCAGAGTGAGTAAATTGGCCAGTTTCATTCACTTTTACCCATTCCTCAAATCTCGTGTTTAAGGCCCCTGGAAGCATAAAAATCACTTTAAATATCTCATTTTATCTTTAAAAGTGATTTTCCACGTACAAATGTGAATTGTAGTTCAAAGAGGCAACATTTGAAAACGGACCATTTTTTACGTTTCTGAAGCATGTCGTAAGGGGGGGTGATTATCTCTTTCGTCAAAAATCGGGCGTTTTTGCTTGAACAATAAAGGCCTACAAATGTTAATTAGTTCACTTCCCGTGGAGGAGAAACACTTTTTAAGGCCGCAGAGTGAGTAAATTGGCCATATTCATTCACTTTTACCCATTCCTCAAATCTTGTGTTTAAGGCCCCTGGAAGCATGAAAATCACTTTAAACATCTCATTTTATCTTTAATAGTGATTTTCCACGTACAAATGTGAATTGTAGTTCAAAGAGGCAACATTTGAAAACGGACCATTTTTTACGTTTCTGAAGCATGTCGTAAGGGGGGGTGGTTATCTTTTTCGTCAAAAATCGGGTGTTTTCGCTTGAACAATAAAGGCCTACAAATGTTATTTAGTTCACTTCCCGTGGAGGAGAAACACTTTTTAAGGCCGCAGAGTGAGTAAATTGGCCATTTTCATTCACTTTTACCCATTCCTCAAATCTTGTGTTTAAGGCCCCTGGAAGCATGAAAATCACTTTAAACATCTCATTTTATCTTTATAAGTGATTTTCCACGTACAAATGTGAATTGTAGTTCAAAGAGGCAGCATTTGAAAACAGACCATTTTTTTAGTTTCTGAAGCATGTTGTAAGGGGGGGTGGTTATCTCTTTCATCAAAAATCGGACGTTTTTGATTGAACAATAAAGGCCTCCAAATGTTATTTTATTCACTTCCCGTGGAGGAGAAACACTTTTTAAGGCCGCAGAGTGAGTAAATTGGCCAATTTCATTCACTTTTACCCATTCCTCAAATCTTGTGTTTAAGGCCCCTGGAAGCATGAAAATCACTTTAAACATCTCATTTTATCTTTAATAGTGATTTTCCACGTACAAATGTGAATTGTAGTTCAAAGAGGCAACATTTGAAAACGGACCATTTTTTACGTTTCTGAAGCATGTCGTAAGGGGGGGTGGTTATCTCTTTCGTCAAAAATCGGGTGTTTTCGCTTGAACAATAAAGGCCTACAAATGTTATTTAGTTCACTTCCCGTGGAGGAGAAACACTTTTTAAGGCCGCAGAGTGAGTAAATTGGCCATTTTCATTCACTTTTACCCATTCCTCAAATCTTGTGTTTAAGGCCCCTGGAAGCATGAAAATCACTTTAAACATCTCATTTTATCTTTATAAGTGATTTTCCACGTACAAATGTGAATTGTAGTTCAAAGAGGCAACATTTGAAAATAGACCATTTTTTTAGTTTCTGAAGCATGTTGTAATCTCTTTCATCAAAAATCGGACGTTTTTGATTGAACAATAAAGGCCTCCAAATGTTATTTTATTCACTTCCCGTGGAGGAGAAACACTTTTTAAGCCATTTTCATTCACTTTTACCCATTCCTCAAATCTTGTGTTTAGGGCCCCTGGAAGCTTGAAAATCACTTTAAACATCTCATTTTATCTTTAAAAGTGATTTTCCACGTACAAATGTGAATTGTAGTTCAAAGAGGCAACATTTGAAAACAGACCATTTTTTTAGTTTCTGAAGCATGTCGTAAGGGGGGGTGGTTATCTCTTTCATCAAAAATCGAACGTTTTTAATTGAACAGTAAAGGCCTACAAATGTTATTTAATTCACTTTCTGGGCTGGAGTAAAACTTTTTAAGGCCTCAGAGTGAATAAATTGGCCATTTTCATTCACTTTTACCCATTCCTCAAATCTTGTGTTTAGGGCCCCTAGAAGCTTGACAATCACTTTAAACATCTCATTTTATCTTTAAAAGTGATTTTCCACGTACAAATGTGAATTGTAGTTAAAAGAGGCAACATTTGAACACGGACCATTTTTTACGTTTCTGAAGCATGTCGTAAGGGGGGGTGGTTATCCCTTTCGTCAAACATTGGGCGTTTTCGCTTGAACAATAAAGGCCTACAAATGTTATTTAGTTCACTTCCCGTGGAGGAAAAACACTTTTTAAGGCCGCAGAGTGAGTAAATTGGCCATATTCATTCACTTTTACCCATTCCTCAAATCTTGTGTTTAAGGCCCCTGGAAGCATGAAAATCACTTTAAACATCTCATTTTATCTTTAAAAGTGATTTTCCATGTACAAATGTGAATTGTAGTTCAAAGAGGCAACATTTGAAAACAGACCATTTTTTTAGTTTCTGAAGCATGTCGTAAGGGGGGGTGGTTATCTCTTTCATCAAAAATCGGACGTTTTTGATTGAACAATAAAGGCCTACAAATGTTATTTAATTCACTTTCTGGGGTGGAGAAAAACTTTTTAAGGCCTCAGAGTGAATAAATTGGCCATTTTCATTCACATTTACCCATTCCTCAAATCTTGTGTTTAGGGCCCCTGGAAGCTTGAAAATCACTTTAAACATCTCATTTTATCTTTAAAAGTGATTTACCACGTACAAATGTCAATTGTAGTTAAAAGAGGCAACATTTGAAAACGGACCATTTTTTACGTTTCTGAAGCATGTCGTAAGGGGGGGTGATTATCTCTTTCGTCAAAAATCCGGCGTTTTTGCTTGAACAATAAAGGCCTACAAATGTTATTTAGTTCACTTCCCGTGGAGGAGAAACACTTTTTAAGGCCGCAGAGTGAGTAAATTGGCCATTTTCATTTACATTTACCCATTCCTCAAATCTTGTGTTTAGGGCCCCTGGAAGCTTGAAAATCACTTTAAACATCTAATTTTATCTCTAAAAGTGATTATCCACGTACAAATGTGAATTGTCGTTTAAAGACGCAACATTTGAAAATGGACCATTTTTTTCGTTTCTGAAGCATGTCGTGAGGGGGGTGGTTATCTCTTTCACCAAGAAAAAGGCGTTTTTGATTGAACAATAAAGGCCTCCAAATGGTATTTTATTCACTTCCCGTTGAGGAGAAACACTTTTTAAGGCCGCAGAGTGAGTAAATTGGCCATTTTCATTCACTTTTACCCATTCCTCAAATCTCGTGTTTAAGGCCCCTGGAAGCATGAAAACCACTTTAAACATCTCATTTTATCTTTAAAAGTGATTTTCCAAGTACAAATGTGAATTGTAGTTCAAAGAGGCAACATTTGAAAACGGACCATTTTTTACGTTTCTGAAGCATGTCGTAAGGGGGGGTGGTTATCTCTTTCGTCAAAAATCGGGCGTTTTTGCTTGAACAATAAAGGCTACAAATGTTATTTAGTTCACTTCCCGTGGAGGAGAAACACTTTTTAAGGCCGCAGAGTGAGTAAATGGGCCATATTCATTCACTTTTACCCATTCCTCAAATCTTGTGTTTAAGGCCCCTGGAAGCATGAAAATCACTTTAAACATCTCATTTTATCTTTAAAAGTGATTTTCCACGTACAAATGTGAATTGTAGTTCAAAGAGGCAACATTTGAAAACAGACCATTTTTTTAGTTTCTGAAGCATGTCGTAAGGGGGGGTGGTTATCTCTTTCATCAAAAATCGGACGTTTTTGATTGAACAATAATGGCCTCCAAATGTTATTTTATTCACTTCCCGTGGAGGAGAAACACTTTTTAAGGCCGCAGAGTGAGTAAATTGGCCAGTTTCATTCACTTTTACCCATTCCTCAAATCTCGTGTTTAAGGCCCCTGGAAGCATGAAAATCACTTTAAATATCTCATTTTATCTTTAAAAGTGATTTTCCACGTACAAATGTGAATTGTAGTTCAAAGAGGCAACATTTGAAAACGGACCATTTTTTACGTTTCTGAAGCATGTCGTAAGGGGGGGTGATTATCTCTTTCGTCAAAAATCGGGCGTTTTTGCTTGAACAATAAAGGCCTACAATTGTTAATTAGTTCACTTCCCGTGGAGGAGAAACACTTTTTAAGGCCGCAGAGTGAGTAAATTGGCCATATTCATTCACTTTTACCCATTCCTCAAATCTTGTGTTTAAGGCCCCTGGAAGCATGAAAATCACTTTAAACATCTCATTTTATCTTTAATAGTGATTTTCCACGTACAAATGTGAATTGTAGTTCAAAGAGGCAACATTTGAAAACGGACCATTTTTTACGTTTCTGAAGCATGTCGTAAGGGGGGGTGGTTATCTTTTTCGTCAAAAATCGGGTGTTTTCGCTTGAACAATAAAGGCCTACAAATGTTATTTAGTTCACTTCCCGTGGAGGAGAAACACTTTTTAAGGCCGCAGAGTGAGTAAATTGGCCATTTTCATTCACTTTTACCCATTCCTCAAATCTTGTGTTTAAGGCCCCTGGAAGCATGAAAATCACTTTAAACATCTCATTTTATCTTTATAAGTGATTTTCCACGTACAAATGTGAATTGTAGTTCAAAGAGGCAACATTTGAAAACAGACCATTTTTTTAGTTTCTGAAGCATGTTGTAAGGGGGGGTGGTTATCTCTTTCATCAAAAATCGGACGTTTTTGATTGAACAATAAAGGCCTCCAAATGTTATTTTATTCACTTCCCGTGGAGGAGAAACACTTTTTAAGGCCACAGAGTGAGTAAATTGGCCAATTTCATTCACTTTTACCCATTCCTCAAATCTTGTGTTTAAGGCCCCTGGAAGCATGAAAATCACTTTAAACATCTCATTTTATCTTTAATAGTGATTTTCCACGTACAAATGTGAATTGTAGTTCAAAGAGGCAACATTTGAAAACGGACCATTTTTTACGTTTCTGAAGCATGTCGTAAGGGGGGGTGGTTATCTCTTTCGTCACAAATCGGGTGTTTTCGCTTGAACAATAAAGGCCTACAAATGTTATTTAGTTCACTTCCCGTGGAGGAGAAACACTTTTTAAGGCCGCAGAGTGAGTAAATTGGCCATTTTCATTCACTTTTACCCATTCCTCAAATCTTGTGTTTAAGGCCCCTGGAAGCATGAAAATCACTTAAAAATCTCATTTTATCTTTATAAGTGATTTTCCACGTACAAATGTGAATTGTAGTTCAAAGAGGCAACATTTGAAAACAGACCATTTTTTTAGTTTCTGAAGCATGTTGTAAGGGGGGGTGGTTATCTCTTTCATCAAAAATCGGACGTTTTTGATTGAACAATAAAGGCCTCCAAATGTTATTTTATTCACTTCCCGTGGAGGAGAAACACTTTTTAAGGCCGCAGAGTGAATAAAATGGCCATTTTCATTCACTTTTACCCATTCCTCAAATCTTGTGTTTAGGGCCCCTGGAAGCTTGAAAATCACTTTAAACATCTCATTTTATCTTTAAAAGTGATTTTCCACGTACAAATGTGAATTGTAGTTAAAAGAGGCAACATTTGAAAACGGACCATTTTTTACGTTTCTGAAGCATGTCGTAAGGGGGGGTGGTTATCTCTTTCGTCAAAAATCGGGCGTTTTCGCTTAAACAATAAAGGCCTACAAATATTATTTAGTTCACTTCCCGTGGAGGAGAAACACTTTTTAAGGCCGCAGAGTGAGTAAATTGGCCATTTTCATTCAGTTTTACCCATTCCTCAAATCTCGTGTTTAAGGCCCCTGGAAGCATGAAAATCACCTTAAACATCTCATTTTATCTGTAAAAGTGATTTTCCACGTACAAATGTGAATTGTAGTTCAAAGAGGCAACATTTGAAAATGGACCATTTTTTACGTTTCTGAAGCTTGTCGTAAGGGGGGGTGCTTATCTCTTTCGTCAAAATCGGGCGTTTTCGCTTGAACAATAAAGGCCTACAAATGTTATTTAGTTCACTTCCCGTGGAGGAGAAACACTTTTTAAGGCCGCAGAGTGAGTAAATTGGCCATATTCATTCACTTTTACCCATTCCTCAAATCTTGTGTTTAAGGCCCCTGGAAGCATGAAAATCACTTTAAACATCTCATTTTATCTTTAATAATGATTTTCCACGTACAAATGTGAATTGTAGTTCAAAGAGGCAACATTTGAAAACGGACCATTTTTTACGTTTCTGAAGCATGTCGTAAGGGGGGGTGGTTATCTCTTTCATCAAAAATCGGGTGTTTTCGCTTGAACAATAAAGGCCTACAAATGTTATTTAGTTCACTTCCCGTGGAGGAGAAACACTTTTTAAGGCCGCAGAGTGAGTAAATTGGCCATTTTCATTCACTTTTACCCATTCCTCAAATCTTGTGTTTAAGGCCCCTGGAAGCATGAAAATCACTTTAAACATCTCATTTTATCTTTATAAGTGATTTTCCACGTACAAATGTGAATTGTAGTTCAAAGAGGCAACATTTGAAAACAGACCATTTTTTTAGTTTCTGAAGCATGTCGTAAGGGGGGGTGGTTATCTCTTTCGTCAAAAATCGGGCGTTTTCGCTTAAACAATAAAGGCCTACAAATGTTATTTAGTTCACTTCCCGTGGAGAAGAAACACTTTTTAAGGCCGCAGAGTGAGTAAATTGGCCATATTCATTCACTTTTACCCATTCCTCAAATCTTGTGTTTAAGGCCCCTGGAAGCATGAAAATCACTTTAAACATCTCATTTTATCTTTAAAAGTGATTTTCCACGTACAAATGTGAATTGTAGTTCAAAGAGGCAACATTTGAAAACAGACCATTTTTTTAGTTTCTGAAGCATGTTGTAAGGGGGGGTGGTTATCTCTTTCATCAAAAATCGGACGTTTTTGATTGAACAATAAAGGCCTCCAAATGTTATTTTATTCACTTCCCGTGGAGGAGAAACACTTTTTAAGGCCGCAGAGTGAGTAAATTGGCCATATTCATTCACTTTTACCCATTCCTCAAATCTTGTGTTTAAGGCCCCTGGAAGCATGAAAATCACTTTAAACATCTCATTTTATCTTTAATAGTGATTTTCCACGTACAAATGTGAATTGTAGTTCAAAGAGGCAACATTTGAAAACGGACCATTTTTTACGTTTCTGAAGCATGTCGTAAGGGGGGGTGGTTATCTCTTTCGTCAAAAATCGGGTGTTTTCGCTTGAACAATAAAGGCCTACAAATGTTATTTAGTTCACTTCCCGTGGAGGAGAAACACTTTTTAAGGCCGCAGAGTGAGTAAATTGGCCATTTTCATTCACTTTTACCCATTCCTCAAATCTTGTGTTTAAGGCCCCTGGAAGCATGAAAATCACTTTAAACATCTCATTTTATCTTTATAAGTGATTTTCCACGTACAAATGTGAATTGTAGTTCAAAGAGGCAACATTTGAAAACAGACCATTTTTTTAGTTTCTGAAGCATGTTGTAAGGGGGGGTGGTTATCTCTTTCATCAAAAATCGGACGTTTTTGATTGAACAATAAAGGCCTCCAAATGTTATTTTATTCACTTCCCGTGGAGGAGAAACACTTTTTAAGGCCGCAGAGTGAATAAAATTGCCATTTTCATTCACTTTTACCCATTCCTCAAATCTTGTGTTTAGGGCCCCTGGAAGCTTGAAAATCACTTTAAACATCTCATTTTATCTTTAAAAGTGATTTTCCACGTACAAATGTGAATTGTAGTTAAAAGAGGCAACATTTGAAAACGGACCATTTTTTACGTTTCTGAAGCATGTCGTAAGGGGGGGTGGTTATCTCTTTCGTCAAAAATCGGGCGTTTTCGCTTAAACAATAAAGGCCTACAAATGTTATTTAGTTCACTTCCCGTGGAGAAGAAACACTTTTTAAGGCCGCAGAGTGAGTAAATTGGCCATATTCATTCACTTTTACCCATTCCTCAAATCTTGTGTTTAAGGCCCCTGGAAGCATGAAAATCACTTTAAACATCTCATTTTATCTTTAAAAGTGATTTTCCACGTACAAATGTGAATTGTAGTTCAAAGAGGCAACATTTGAAAATGGACCATTTTTTCCTTTCGGAAGCATGTCGTAAGGGGGGGTGGTTATCTCTTTCACCAAAAAAAACGCGTTTTTGATTGAACAATAAAGGCCTCCAAATTGTTTTTTATTCACTTCCCGTGGAGGAGAAACACTTTTTAAGGCCGCAGACTGAGTAAATTGGCCATATTCATTCACTTTTACCCATTCCCCAAATCTTGTGTTTAAGGCCTCTGGAAGCATGAAAATCACTTTAAACATCTCCTGTTATCTTTAAAAGTGATTTTCCACGTACAAATGTGAATTGTAGTTCAAAGAGGCAACATTTGAAAACAGACCATTTTTTTAGTTTCTGAAGCATGTCGTAAGGGGGGGTGGTTATCTCTTTCATCAAAAATCGGACGTTTTTGATTGAACAATAATGGCCTCCAAATGTTATTTTATTCACTTCCCGTGGAGGAGAAACACTTTTTAAGGCCGCAGAGTGAGTAAATTGGCCAGTTTCATTCACTTTTACCCATTCCTCAAATCTCGTGTTTAAGGCCCCTGGAAGCATGAAAATCACTTTAAATATCTCATTTTATCTTTAAAAGTGATTTTCCACGTACAAATGTGAATTGTAGTTCAAAGAGGCAACATTTGAAAACGGACCATTTTTTACGTTTCTGAAGCATGTCGTAAGGGGGGGTGATTATCTCTTTCGTCAAAAATCGGGCGTTTTTGCTTGAACAATAAAGGCCTACAAATGTTAATTAGTTCACTTCCCGTGGAGGAGAAACACTTTTTAAGGCCGCAGAGTGAGTAAATTGGCCATATTCATTCACTTTTACCCATTCCTCAAATCTTGTGTTTAAGGCCCCTGGAAGCATGAAAATCACTTTAAACATCTCATTTTATCTTTAATAGTGATTTTCCACGTACAAATGTGAATTGTAGTTCAAAGAGGCAACATTTGAAAACGGACCATTTTTTACGTTTCTGAAGCATGTCGTAAGGGGGGGTGGTTATCTTTTTCGTCAAAAATCGGGTGTTTTCGCTTGAACAATAAAGGCCTACAAATGTTATTTAGTTCACTTCCCGTGGAGGAGAAACACTTTTTAAGGCCGCAGAGTGAGTAAATTGGCCATTTTCATTCACTTTTACCCATTCCTCAAATCTTGTGTTTAAGGCCCCTGGAAGCATGAAAATCACTTTAAACATCTCATTTTATCTTTATAAGTGATTTTCCACGTACAAATGTGAATTGTAGTTCAAAGAGGCAACATTTGAAAACAGACCATTTTTTTAGTTTCTGAAGCATGTTGTAAGGGGGGGTGGTTATCTCTTTCATCAAAAATCGGACGTTTTTGATTGAACAATAAAGGCCTCCAAATGTTATTTTATTCACTTCCCGTGGAGGAGAAACACTTTTTAAGGCCGCAGAGTGAGTAAATTGGCCAATTTCATTCACTTTTACCCATTCCTCAAATCTTGTGTTTAAGGCCCCTGGAAGCATGAAAATCACTTTAAACATCTCATTTTATCTTTAATAGTGATTTTCCACGTACAAATGTGAATTGTAGTTCAAAGAGGCAACATTTGAAAACGGACCATTTTTTACGTTTCTGAAGCATGTCGTAAGGGGGGGTGGTTATCTCTTTCGTCAAAAATCGGGTGTTTTCGCTTGAACAATAAAGGCCTACAAATGTTATTTAGTTCACTTCCCGTGGAGGAGAAACACTTTTTAAGGCCGCAGAGTGAGTAAATTGGCCATTTTCATTCACTTTTACCCATTCCTCAAATCTTGTGTTTAAGGCCCCTGGAAGCATGAAAATCACTTTAAACATCTCATTTTATCTTTATAAGTGATTTTCCACGTACAAATGTGAATTGTAGTTCAAAGAGGCAACATTTGAAAACAGACCATTTTTTTTAGTTTCTGAAGCATGTTGTAAGGGGGGGTGGTTATCTCTTTCATCAAAAATCGGACGTTTTTGATTGAACAATAAAGGCCTCCAAATGTTATTTTATTCACTTCCCGTGGAGGAGAAACACTTTTTAAGGCCGCAGAGTGAATAAAATGGCCATTTTCATTCACTTTTACCCATTCCTCAAATCTTGTGTTTAAGGCCCCTGGAAGCATGAAAATCACTTTAAACATCTCATTTTATCTTTAAAAGTGATTTTCCATGTACAAATGTGAATTGTAGTTCAAAGAGGCAACATTTGAAAACAGACCATTTTTTTAGTTTCTGAAGCATGTCGTAAGGGGGGGTGGTTATCTCTTTCATCAAAAATCGGACGTTTTTGATTGAACAATAAAGGCCTACAAATGTTATTTAATTCACTTTCTGGGGTGGAGAAAAACTTTTTAAGGCCTCAGAGTGAATAAATTGGCCATTTTCATTCACATTTACCCATTCCTCAAATCTTGTGTTTAGGGCCCCTGGAAGCTTGAAAATCACTTTAAACATCTCATTTTATCTTTAAAAGTGATTTACCACGTACAAATGTCAATTGTAGTTAAAAGAGGCAACATTTGAAAACGGACCATTTTTTACGTTTCTGAAGCATGTCGTAAGGGGGGGTGATTATCTCTTTCGTCAAAAATCCGGCGTTTTTGCTTGAACAATAAAGGCCTACAAATGTTATTTAGTTCACTTCCCGTGGAGGAGAAACACTTTTTAAGGCCGCAGAGTGAGTAAATTGGCCATTTTCATTTACATTTACCCATTCCTCAAATCTTGTGTTTAGGGCCCCTGGAAGCTTGAAAATCACTTTAAACATCTAATTTTATCTCTAAAAGTGATTATCCACGTACAAATGTGAATTGTCGTTTAAAGACGCAACATTTGAAAATGGACCATTTTTTTCGTTTCTGAAGCATGTCGTGAGGGGGGTGGTTATCTCTTTCACCAAGAAAAAGGCGTTTTTGATTGAACAATAAAGGCCTCCAAATGGTATTTTATTCACTTCCCGTTGAGGAGAAACACTTTTTAAGGCCGCAGAGTGAGTAAATTGGCCATTTTCATTCACTTTTACCCATTCCTCAAATCTCGTGTTTAAGGCCCCTGGAAGCATGAAAACCACTTTAAACATCTCATTTTATCTTTAAAAGTGATTTTCCAAGTACAAATGTGAATTGTAGTTCAAAGAGGCAACATTTGAAAACGGACCATTTTTTACGTTTCTGAAGCATGTCGTAAGGGGGGGTGGTTATCTCTTTCGTCAAAAATCGGGCGTTTTTGCTTGAACAATAAAGGCTACAAATGTTATTTAGTTCACTTCCCGTGGAGGAGAAACACTTTTTAAGGCCGCAGAGTGAGTAAATTGGCCATATTCATTCACTTTTACCCATTCCTCAAATCTTGTGTTTAAGGCCCCTGGAAGCATGAAAATCACTTTAAACATCTCATTTTATCTTTAAAAGTGATTTTCCACGTACAAATGTGAATTGTAGTTCAAAGAGGCAACATTTGAAAACAGACCATTTTTTTAGTTTCTGAAGCATGTCGTAAGGGGGGGTGGTTATCTCTTTCATCAAAAATCGGACGTTTTTGATTGAACAATAATGGCCTCCAAATGTTATTTTATTCACTTCCCGTGGAGGAGAAACACTTTTTAAGGCCGCAGAGTGAGTAAATTGGCCAGTTTCATTCACTTTTACCCATTCCTCAAATCTCGTGTTTAAGGCCCCTGGAAGCATGAAAATCACTTTAAATATCTCATTTTATCTTTAAAAGTGATTTTCCACGTACAAATGTGAATTGTAGTTCAAAGAGGCAACATTTGAAAACGGACCATTTTTTACGTTTCTGAAGCATGTCGTAAGGGGGGGTGATTATCTCTTTCGTCAAAAATCGGGCGTTTTTGCTTGAACAATAAAGGCCTACAATTGTTAATTAGTTCACTTCCCGTGGAGGAGAAACACTTTTTAAGGCCGCAGAGTGAGTAAATTGGCCATATTCATTCACTTTTACCCATTCCTCAAATCTTGTGTTTAAGGCCCCTGGAAGCATGAAAATCACTTTAAACATCTCATTTTATCTTTAATAGTGATTTTCCACGTACAAATGTGAATTGTAGTTCAAAGAGGCAACATTTGAAAACGGACCATTTTTTACGTTTCTGAAGCATGTCGTAAGGGGGGGTGGTTATCTTTTTCGTCAAAAATCGGGTGTTTTCGCTTGAACAATAAAGGCCTACAAATGTTATTTAGTTCACTTCCCGTGGAGGAGAAACACTTTTTAAGGCCGCAGAGTGAGTAAATTGGCCATTTTCATTCACTTTTACCCATTCCTCAAATCTTGTGTTTAAGGCCCCTGGAAGCATGAAAATCACTTTAAACATCTCATTTTATCTTTATAAGTGATTTTCCACGTACAAATGTGAATTGTAGTTCAAAGAGGCAACATTTGAAAACAGACCATTTTTTTAGTTTCTGAAGCATGTTGTAAGGGGGGGTGGTTATCTCTTTCATCAAAAATCGGACGTTTTTGATTGAACAATAAAGGCCTCCAAATGTTATTTTATTCACTTCCCGTGGAGGAGAAACACTTTTTAAGGCCACAGAGTGAGTAAATTGGCCAATTTCATTCACTTTTACCCATTCCTCAAATCTTGTGTTTAAGGCCCCTGGAAGCATGAAAATCACTTTAAACATCTCATTTTATCTTTAATAGTGATTTTCCACGTACAAATGTGAATTGTAGTTCAAAGAGGCAACATTTGAAAACGGACCATTTTTTACGTTTCTGAAGCATGTCGTAAGGGGGGGTGGTTATCTCTTTCGTCACAAATCGGGTGTTTTCGCTTGAACAATAAAGGCCTACAAATGTTATTTAGTTCACTTCCCGTGGAGGAGAAACACTTTTTAAGGCCGCAGAGTGAGTAAATTGGCCATATTCATTCACTTTTACCCATTCCTCAAATCTTGTGTTTAAGGCCCCTGGAAGCATGAAAATCACTTTAAACATCTCATTTTATCTTTATAAGTGATTTTCCACGTACAAATGTGAATTGTAGTTCAAAGAGGCAACATTTGAAAACAGACCATTTTTTTAGTTTCTGAAGCATGTTGTAAGGGGGGGTGGTTATCTCTTTCATCAAAAATCGGACGTTTTTGATTGAACAATAAAGGCCTCCAAATGTTATTTTATTCACTTCCCGTGGAGGAGAAACACTTTTTAAGGCCGCAGAGTGAATAAAATGGCCATTTTCATTCACTTTTACCCATTCCTCAAATCTTGTGTTTAGGGCCCCTGGAAGCTTGAAAATCACTTTAAACATCTCATTTTATCTTTAAAAGTGATTTTCCACGTACAAATGTGAATTGTAGTTAAAAGAGGCAACATTTGAAAACGGACCATTTTTTACGTTTCTGAAGCATGTCGTAAGGGGGGGTGGTTATCTCTTTCGTCAAAAATCGGGCGTTTTCGCTTGAACAATAAAGGCCTACAAATATTATTTAGTTCACTTCCCGTGGAGGAGAAACACTTTTTAAGGCCGCAGAGTGAGTAAATTGGCCATTTTCATTCAGTTTTACCCATTCCTCAAATCTCGTGTTTAAGGCCCCTGGAAGCATGAAAATCACCTTAAACATCTCATTTTATCTGTAAAAGTGATTTTCCACGTACAAATGTGAATTGTAGTTCAAAGAGGCAACATTTGAAAATGGACCATTTTTTACGTTTCTGAAGCTTGTCGTAAGGGGGGGTGCTTATCTCTTTCGTCAAAATCGGGCGTTTTCGCTTGAACAATAAAGGCCTACAAATGTTATTTAGTTCACTTCCCGTGGAGGAGAAACACTTTTTAAGGCCGCAGAGTGAGTAAATTGGCCATATTCATTCACTTTTACCCATTCCTCAAATCTTGTGTTTAAGGCCCCTGGAAGCATGAAAATCACTTTAAACATCTCATTTTATCTTTAATAATGATTTTCCACGTACAAATGTGAATTGTAGTTCAAAGAGGCAACATTTGAAAACGGACCATTTTTTACGTTTCTGAAGCATGTCGTAAGGGGGGGTGGTTATCTCTTTCATCAAAAATCGGGTGTTTTCGCTTGAACAATAAAGGCCTACAAATGTTATTTAGTTCACTTCCCGTGGAGGAGAAACACTTTTTAAGGCCGCAGAGTGAGTAAATTGGCCATTTTCATTCACTTTTACCCATTCCTCAAATCTTGTGTTTAAGGCCCCTGGAAGCATGAAAATCACTTTAAACATCTCATTTTATCTTTATAAGTGATTTTCCACGTACAAATGTGAATTGTAGTTCAAAGAGGCAACATTTGAAAACAGACCATTTTTTTAGTTTCTGAAGCATGTCGTAAGGGGGGGTGGTTATCTCTTTCGTCAAAAATCGGGCGTTTTCGCTTAAACAATAAAGGCCTACAAATGTTATTTAGTTCACTTCCCGTGGAGAAGAAACACTTTTTAAGGCCGCAGAGTGAGTAAATTGGCCATATTCATTCACTTTTACCCATTCCTCAAATCTTGTGTTTAAGGCCCCTGGAAGCATGAAAATCACTTTAAACATCTCATTTTATCTTTAATAGTGATTTTCCACGTACAAATGTGAATTGTAGTTCAAAGAGGCAACATTTGAAAACGGACCATTTTTTACGTTTCTGAAGCATGTCGTAAGGGGGGGTGGTTATCTCTTTCGTCAAAAATCGGGTGTTTTCGCTTGAACAATAAAGGCCTACAAATGTTATTTAGTTCACTTCCCGTGGAGGAGAAACACTTTTTAAGGCCGCAGAGTGAGTAAATTGGCCATTTTCATTCACTTTTACCCATTCCTCAAATCTTGTGTTTAAGGCCCCTGGAAGCATGAAAATCACTTTAAACATCTCATTTTATCTTTATAAGTGATTTTCCACGTACAAATGTGAATTGTAGTTCAAAGAGGCAACATTTGAAAACAGACCATTTTTTTAGTTTCTGAAGCATGTTGTAAGGGGGGGTGGTTATCTCTTTCATCAAAAATCGGACGTTTTTGATTGAACAATAAAGGCCTCCAAATGTTATTTTATTCACTTCCCGTGGAGGAGAAACACTTTTTAAGGCCGCAGAGTGAATAAAATTGCCATTTTCATTCACTTTTACCCATTCCTCAAATCTTGTGTTTAGGGCCCCTGGAAGCTTGAAAATCACTTTAAACATCTCATTTTATCTTTAAAAGTGATTTTCCACGTACAAATGTGAATTGTAGTTAAAAGAGGCAACATTTGAAAACGGACCATTTTTTACGTTTCTGAAGCATGTCGTAAGGGGGGGTGGTTATCTCTTTCGTCAAAAATCGGGCGTTTTCGCTTAAACAATAAAGGCCTACAAATGTTATTTAGTTCACTTCCCGTGGAGAAGAAACACTTTTTAAGGCCGCAGAGTGAGTAAATTGGCCATATTCATTCACTTTTACCCATTCCTCAAATCTTGTGTTTAAGGCCCCTGGAAGCATGAAAATCACTTTAAACATCTCATTTTATCTTTAAAAGTGATTTTCCACGTACAAATGTGAATTGTAGTTCAAAGAGGCAACATTTGAAAATGGACCATTTTTTCCTTTCGGAAGCATGTCGTAAGGGGGGGTGGTTATCTCTTTCACCAAAAAAAACGCGTTTTTGATTGAACAATAAAGGCCTCCAAATTGTTTTTTATTCACTTCCCGTGGAGGAGAAACACTTTTTAAGGCCGCAGACTGAGTAAATTGGCCATATTCATTCACTTTTACCCATTCCCCAAATCTTGTGTTTAAGGCCTCTGGAAGCATGAAAATCACTTTAAACATCTCCTGTTATCTTTAAAAGTGATTTTCCACGTACAAATGTGAATTGTAGTTCAAAGAGGCAACATTTGAAAACAGACCATTTTTTTAGTTTCTGAAGCATGTCGTAAGGGGGGGTGGTTATCTCTTTCATCAAAAATCGGACGTTTTTGATTGAACAATAATGGCCTCCAAATGTTATTTTATTCACTTCCCGTGGAGGAGAAACACTTTTTAAGGCCGCAGAGTGAGTAAATTGGCCAGTTTCATTCACTTTTACCCATTCCTCAAATCTCGTGTTTAAGGCCCCTGGAAGCATGAAAATCACTTTAAATATCTCATTTTATCTTTAAAAGTGATTTTCCACGTACAAATGTGAATTGTAGTTCAAAGAGGCAACATTTGAAAACGGACCATTTTTTACGTTTCTGAAGCATGTCGTAAGGGGGGGTGATTATCTCTTTCGTCAAAAATCGGGCGTTTTTGCTTGAACAATAAAGGCCTACAAATGTTAATTAGTTCACTTCCCGTGGAGGAGAAACACTTTTTAAGGCCGCAGAGTGAGTAAATTGGCCATATTCATTCACTTTTACCCATTCCTCAAATCTTGTGTTTAAGGCCCCTGGAAGCATGAAAATCACTTTAAACATCTCATTTTATCTTTAATAGTGATTTTCCACGTACAAATGTGAATTGTAGTTCAAAGAGGCAACATTTGAAAACGGACCATTTTTTACGTTTCTGAAGCATGTCGTAAGGGGGGGTGGTTATCTTTTTCGTCAAAAATCGGGTGTTTTCGCTTGAACAATAAAGGCCTACAAATGTTATTTAGTTCACTTCCCGTGGAGGAGAAACACTTTTTAAGGCCGCAGAGTGAGTAAATTGGCCATTTTCATTCACTTTTACCCATTCCTCAAATCTTGTGTTTAAGGCCCCTGGAAGCATGAAAATCACTTTAAACATCTCATTTTATCTTTATAAGTGATTTTCCACGTACAAATGTGAATTGTAGTTCAAAGAGGCAACATTTGAAAACAGACCATTTTTTTAGTTTCTGAAGCATGTTGTAAGGGGGGGTGGTTATCTCTTTCATCAAAAATCGGACGTTTTTGATTGAACAATAAAGGCCTCCAAATGTTATTTTATTCACTTCCCGTGGAGGAGAAACACTTTTTAAGGCCGCAGAGTGAGTAAATTGGCCAATTTCATTCACTTTTACCCATTCCTCAAATCTTGTGTTTAAGGCCCCTGGAAGCATGAAAATCACTTTAAACATCTCATTTTATCTTTAATAGTGATTTTCCACGTACAAATGTGAATTGTAGTTCAAAGAGGCAACATTTGAAAACGGACCATTTTTTACGTTTCTGAAGCATGTCGTAAGGGGGGGTGGTTATCTCTTTCGTCAAAAATCGGGTGTTTTCGCTTGAACAATAAAGGCCTACAAATGTTATTTAGTTCACTTCCCGTGGAGGAGAAACACTTTTTAAGGCCGCAGAGTGAGTAAATTGGCCATTTTCATTCACTTTTACCCATTCCTCAAATCTTGTGTTTAAGGCCCCTGGAAGCATGAAAATCACTTTAAACATCTCATTTTATCTTTATAAGTGATTTTCCACGTACAAATGTGAATTGTAGTTCAAAGAGGCAACATTTGAAAACAGACCATTTTTTTTAGTTTCTGAAGCATGTTGTAAGGGGGGGTGGTTATCTCTTTCATCAAAAATCGGACGTTTTTGATTGAACAATAAAGGCCTCCAAATGTTATTTTATTCACTTCCCGTGGAGGAGAAACACTTTTTAAGGCCGCAGAGTGAATAAAATGGCCATTTTCATTCACTTTTACCCATTCCTCAAATCTTGTGTTTAAGGCCCCTGGAAGCATGAAAATCACTTTAAACATCTCATTTTATCTTTATAAGTGATTTTCCACGTACAAATGTGAATTGTAGTTCAAAGAGGCAACATTTGAAAACAGACCATTTTTTTAGTTTCTGAAGCATGTTGTAAGGGGGGGTGGTTATCTCTTTCATCAAAAATCGGACGTTTTTGATTGAACAATAAAGGCCTCCAAATGTTATTTTATTCACTTCCCGTGGAGGAGAAACACTTTTTAAGGCCGCAGAGTGAATAAAATGGCCATTTTCATTCACTTTTACCCATTCCTCAAATCTTGTGTTTAGGGCCCCTGGAAGCTTGAAAATCACTTTAAACATCTCATTTTATCTTTAAAAGTGATTTTCCACGTACAAATGTGAATTGTAGTTAAAAGAGGCAACATTTGAAAACGGACCATTTTTTACGTTTCTGAAGCATGTCGTAAGGGGGGGTGGTTATCTCTTTCGTCAAAAATCGGGCGTTTTCGCTTAAACAATAAAGGCCTACAAATGTTATTTAGTTCACTTCCCGTGGAGGAGAAACACTTTTTAAGGCCGCAGAGTGAGTAAATTGGCCATTTTCATTCACTTTTACCCATTCCTCAAATCTCGTGTTTAAGGCCCCTGGAAGCATGAAAATCACCTTAAACATCTCATTTTATCTGTAAAAGTGATTTTCCACGTACAAATGTGAATTGTAGTTCAAAGAGGCAACATTTGAAAATGGACCATTTTTTACGTTTCTGAAGCTTGTCGTAAGGGGGGGTGCTTATCTCTTTCGTCAAAATCGGGCGTTTTCGCTTGAACAATAAAGGCCTACAAATGTTATTTAGTTCACTTCCCGTGGAGGAGAAACACTTTTTAAGGCCGCAGAGTGAGTAAATTGGCCATATTCATTCACTTTTACCCATTCCTCAAATCTTGTGTTTAAGGCCCCTGGAAGCATGAAAATCACTTTAAACATCTCATTTTATCTTTAATAGTGATTTTCCACGTACAAATGTGAATTGTAGTTCAAAGAGGCAACATTTGAAAACGGACCATTTTTTACGTTTCTGAAGCATGTCGTAAGGGGGGGTGGTTATCTCTTTCGTCAAAAATCGGGTGTTTTCGCTTGAACAATAAAGGCCTACAAATGTTATTTAGTTCACTTCCCGTGGAGGAGAAACACTTTTTAAGGCCGCAGAGTGAGTAAATTGGCCATTTTCATTCACTTTTACCCATTCCTCAAATCTTGTGTTTAAGGCCCCTGGAAGCATGAAAATCACTTTAAACATCTCATTTTATCTTTATAAGTGATTTTCCACGTACAAATGTGAATTGTAGTTCAAAGAGGCAACATTTGAAAACAGACCATTTTTTTAGTTTCTGAAGCATGTCGTAAGGGGGGGTGGTTATCTCTTTCGTCAAAAATCAGGCGTTTTCGCTTAAACAATAAAGGCCTACAAATGTTATTTAGTTCACTTCCCGTGGAGAAGAAACACTTTTTAAGGCCGCAGAGTGAGTAAATTGGCCATATTCATTCACTTTTACCCATTCCTCAAATCTTGTGTTTAAGGCCCCTGGAAGCATGAAAATCACTTTAAACATCTCATTTTATCTATAAAAGTGATTTTCCACGTACAAATGTGAATTGTAGTTCAAAGAGGCAACATTTGAAAACAGACCATTTTTTTAGTTTCTGAAGCATGTTGTAAGGGGGGGTGGTTATCTCTTTCATCAAAAATCGGACGTTTTTGATTGAACAATAAAGGCCTCCAAATGTTATTTTATTCACTTCCCGTGGAGGAGAAACACTTTTTAAGGCCGCAGAGTGAGTAAATTGGCCATATTCATTCACTTTTACCCATTCCTCAAATCTTGTGTTTAAGGCCCCTGGAAGCATGAAAATCACTTTAAACATCTCATTTTATCTTTAATAGTGATTTTCCACGTACAAATGTGAATTGTAGTTCAAAGAGGCAACATTTGAAAACGGACCATTTTTTACGTTTCTGAAGCATGTCGTAAGGGGGGGTGGTTATCTCTTTCGTCAAAAATCGGGTGTTTTCGCTTGAACAATAAAGGCCTACAAATGTTATTTAGTTCACTTCCCGTGGAGGAGAAACACTTTTTAAGGCCGCAGAGTGAGTAAATTGGCCATTTTCATTCACTTTTACCCATTCCTCAAATCTTGTGTTTAAGGCCCCTGGAAGCATGAAAATCACTTTAAACATCTCATTTTATCTTTATAAGTGATTTTCCACGTACAAATGTGAATTGTAGTTCAAAGAGGCAACATTTGAAAACAGACCATTTTTTTAGTTTCTGAAGCATGTTGTAAGGGGGGGTGGTTATCTCTTTCATCAAAAATCGGACGTTTTTGATTGAACAATAAAGGCCTCCAAATGTTATTTTATTCACTTCCCGTGGAGGAGAAACACTTTTTAAGGCCGCAGAGTGAATAAAATTGCCATTTTCATTCACTTTTACCCATTCCTCAAATCTTGTGTTTAGGGCCCCTGGAAGCTTGAAAATCACTTTAAACATCTCATTTTATCTTTAAAAGTGATTTTCCACGTACAAATGTGAATTGTAGTTAAAAGAGGCAACATTTGAAAACGGACCATTTTTTACGTTTCTGAAGCATGTCGTAAGGGGGGGTGGTTATCTCTTTCGTCAAAAATCGGGCGTTTTCGCTTAAACAATAAAGGCCTACAAATGTTATTTAGTTCACTTCCCGTGGAGAAGAAACACTTTTTAAGGCCGCAGAGTGAGTAAATTGGCCATATTCATTCACTTTTACCCATTCCTCAAATCTTGTGTTTAAGGCCCCTGGAAGCATGAAAATCACTTTAAACATCTCATTTTATCTTTATAAGTGATTTTCCACGTACAAATGTGAATTGTAGTTCAAAGAGGCAACATTTGAAAACAGACCATTTTTTTAGTTTCTGAAGCATGTTGTAAGGGGGGGTGGTTATCTCTTTCATCAAAAATCGGACGTTTTTGATTGAACAATAAAGGCCTCCAAATGTTATTTTATTCACTTCCCGTGGAGGAGAAACACTTTTTAAGGCCGCAGAGTGAGTAAATTGGCCAATTTCATTCACTTTTACCCATTCCTCAAATCTTGTGTTTAAGGCCCCTGGAAGCATGAAAATCACTTTAAACATCTCATTTTATCTTTAATAGTGATTTTCCACGTACAAATGTGAATTGTAGTTCAAAGAGGCAACATTTGAAAACGGACCATTTTTTACGTTTCTGAAGCATGTCGTAAGGGGGGGTGGTTATCTCTTTCGTCAAAAATCGGGTGTTTTCGCTTGAACAATAAAGGCCTACAAATGTTATTTAGTTCACTTCCCGTGGAGGAGAAACACTTTTTAAGGCCGCAGAGTGAGTAAATTGGCCATTTTCATTCACTTTTACCCATTCCTCAAATCTTGTGTTTAAGGCCCCTGGAAGCATGAAAATCACTTTAAACATCTCATTTTATCTTTATAAGTGATTTTCCACGTACAAATGTGAATTGTAGTTCAAAGAGGCAACATTTGAAAACAGACCATTTTTTTTAGTTTCTGAAGCATGTTGTAAGGGGGGGTGGTTATCTCTTTCATCAAAAATCGGACGTTTTTGATTGAACAATAAAGGCCTCCAAATGTTATTTTATTCACTTCCCGTGGAGGAGAAACACTTTTTAAGGCCGCAGAGTGAATAAAATGGCCATTTTCATTCACTTTTACCCATTCCTCAAATCTTGTGTTTAAGGCCCCTGGAAGCATGAAAATCACTTTAAACATCTCATTTTATCTTTAAAAGTGATTTTCCATGTACAAATGTGAATTGTAGTTCAAAGAGGCAACATTTGAAAACAGACCATTTTTTTAGTTTCTGAAGCATGTCGTAAGGGGGGGTGGTTATCTCTTTCATCAAAAATCGGACGTTTTTGATTGAACAATAAAGGCCTACAAATGTTATTTAATTCACTTTCTGGGGTGGAGAAAAACTTTTTAAGGCCTCAGAGTGAATAAATTGGCCATTTTCATTCACATTTACCCATTCCTCAAATCTTGTGTTTAGGGCCCCTGGAAGCTTGAAAATCACTTTAAACATCTCATTTTATCTTTAAAAGTGATTTACCACGTACAAATGTCAATTGTAGTTAAAAGAGGCAACATTTGAAAACGGACCATTTTTTACGTTTCTGAAGCATGTCGTAAGGGGGGGTGATTATCTCTTTCGTCAAAAATCCGGCGTTTTTGCTTGAACAATAAAGGCCTACAAATGTTATTTAGTTCACTTCCCGTGGAGGAGAAACACTTTTTAAGGCCGCAGAGTGAGTAAATTGGCCATTTTCATTTACATTTACCCATTCCTCAAATCTTGTGTTTAGGGCCCCTGGAAGCTTGAAAATCACTTTAAACATCTAATTTTATCTCTAAAAGTGATTATCCACGTACAAATGTGAATTGTCGTTTAAAGACGCAACATTTGAAAATGGACCATTTTTTTCGTTTCTGAAGCATGTCGTGAGGGGGGTGGTTATCTCTTTCACCAAGAAAAAGGCGTTTTTGATTGAACAATAAAGGCCTCCAAATGGTATTTTATTCACTTCCCGTTGAGGAGAAACACTTTTTAAGGCCGCAGAGTGAGTAAATTGGCCATTTTCATTCACTTTTACCCATTCCTCAAATCTCGTGTTTAAGGCCCCTGGAAGCATGAAAACCACTTTAAACATCTCATTTTATCTTTAAAAGTGATTTTCCAAGTACAAATGTGAATTGTAGTTCAAAGAGGCAACATTTGAAAACGGACCATTTTTTACGTTTCTGAAGCATGTCGTAAGGGGGGGTGGTTATCTCTTTCGTCAAAAATCGGGCGTTTTTGCTTGAACAATAAAGGCTACAAATGTTATTTAGTTCACTTCCCGTGGAGGAGAAACACTTTTTAAGGCCGCAGAGTGAGTAAATTGGCCATATTCATTCACTTTTACCCATTCCTCAAATCTTGTGTTTAAGGCCCCTGGAAGCATGAAAATCACTTTAAACATCTCATTTTATCTTTAAAAGTGATTTTCCACGTACAAATGTGAATTGTAGTTCAAAGAGGCAACATTTGAAAACAGACCATTTTTTTAGTTTCTGAAGCATGTCGTAAGGGGGGGTGGTTATCTCTTTCATCAAAAATCGGACGTTTTTGATTGAACAATAATGGCCTCCAAATGTTATTTTATTCACTTCCCGTGGAGGAGAAACACTTTTTAAGGCCGCAGAGTGAGTAAATTGGCCAGTTTCATTCACTTTTACCCATTCCTCAAATCTCGTGTTTAAGGCCCCTGGATGCATGAAAATCACTTTAAATATCTCATTTTATCTTTAAAAGTGATTTTCCACGTACAAATGTGAATTGTAGTTCAAAGAGGCAACATTTGAAAACGGACCATTTTTTACGTTTCTGAAGCATGTCGTAAGGGGGGGTGATTATCTCTTTCGTCAAAAATCGGGCGTTTTTGCTTGAACAATAAAGGCCTACAATTGTTAATTAGTTCACTTCCCGTGGAGGAGAAACACTTTTTAAGGCCGCAGAGTGAGTAAATTGGCCATATTCATTCACTTTTACCCATTCCTCAAATCTTGTGTTTAAGGCCCCTGGAAGCATGAAAATCACTTTAAACATCTCATTTTATCTTTAATAGTGATTTTCCACGTACAAATGTGAATTGTAGTTCAAAGAGGCAACATTTGAAAACGGACCATTTTTTACGTTTCTGAAGCATGTCGTAAGGGGGGGTGGTTATCTTTTTCGTCAAAAATCGGGTGTTTTCGCTTGAACAATAAAGGCCTACAAATGTTATTTAGTTCACTTCCCGTGGAGGAGAAACACTTTTTAAGGCCGCAGAGTGAGTAAATTGGCCATTTTCATTCACTTTTACCCATTCCTCAAATCTTGTGTTTAAGGCCCCTGGAAGCATGAAAATCACTTTAAACATCTCATTTTATCTTTATAAGTGATTTTCCACGTACAAATGTGAATTGTAGTTCAAAGAGGCAACATTTGAAAACAGACCATTTTTTTAGTTTCTGAAGCATGTTGTAAGGGGGGGTGGTTATCTCTTTCATCAAAAATCGGACGTTTTTGATTGAACAATAAAGGCCTCCAAATGTTATTTTATTCACTTCCCGTGGAGGAGAAACACTTTTTAAGGCCACAGAGTGAGTAAATTGGCCAATTTCATTCACTTTTACCCATTCCTCAAATCTTGTGTTTAAGGCCCCTGGAAGCATGAAAATCACTTTAAACATCTCATTTTATCTTTAATAGTGATTTTCCACGTACAAATGTGAATTGTAGTTCAAAGAGGCAACATTTGAAAACGGACCATTTTTTACGTTTCTGAAGCATGTCGTAAGGGGGGGTGGTTATCTCTTTCGTCACAAATCGGGTGTTTTCGCTTGAACAATAAAGGCCTACAAATGTTATTTAGTTCACTTCCCGTGGAGGAGAAACACTTTTTAAGGCCGCAGAGTGAGTAAATTGGCCATATTCATTCACTTTTACCCATTCCTCAAATCTTGTGTTTAAGGCCCCTGGAAGCATGAAAATCACTTTAAACATCTCATTTTATCTTTATAAGTGATTTTCCACGTACAAATGTGAATTGTAGTTCAAAGAGGCAACATTTGAAAACAGACCATTTTTTTAGTTTCTGAAGCATGTTGTAAGGGGGGGTGGTTATCTCTTTCATCAAAAATCGGACGTTTTTGATTGAACAATAAAGGCCTCCAAATGTTATTTTATTCACTTCCCGTGGAGGAGAAACACTTTTTAAGGCCGCAGAGTGAATAAAATGGCCATTTTCATTCACTTTTACCCATTCCTCAAATCTTGTGTTTAGGGCCCCTGGAAGCTTGAAAATCACTTTAAACATCTCATTTTATCTTTAAAAGTGATTTTCCACGTACAAATGTGAATTGTAGTTAAAAGAGGCAACATTTGAAAACGGACCATTTTTTACGTTTCTGAAGCATGTCGTAAGGGGGGGTGGTTATCTCTTTCGTCAAAAATCGGGCGTTTTCGCTTGAACAATAAAGGCCTACAAATATTATTTAGTTCACTTCCCGTGGAGGAGAAACACTTTTTAAGGCCGCAGAGTGAGTAAATTGGCCATTTTCATTCAGTTTTACCCATTCCTCAAATCTCGTGTTTAAGGCCCCTGGAAGCATGAAAATCACCTTAAACATCTCATTTTATCTGTAAAAGTGATTTTCCACGTACAAATGTGAATTGTAGTTCAAAGAGGCAACATTTGAAAATGGACCATTTTTTACGTTTCTGAAGCTTGTCGTAAGGGGGGGTGCTTATCTCTTTCGTCAAAATCGGGCGTTTTCGCTTGAACAATAAAGGCCTACAAATGTTATTTAGTTCACTTCCCGTGGAGGAGAAACACTTTTTAAGGCCGCAGAGTGAGTAAATTGGCCATATTCATTCACTTTTACCCATTCCTCAAATCTTGTGTTTAAGGCCCCTGGAAGCATGAAAATCACTTTAAACATCTCATTTTATCTTTAATAATGATTTTCCACGTACAAATGTGAATTGTAGTTCAAAGAGGCAACATTTGAAAACGGACCATTTTTTACGTTTCTGAAGCATGTCGTAAGGGGGGGTGGTTATCTCTTTCATCAAAAATCGGGTGTTTTCGCTTGAACAATAAAGGCCTACAAATGTTATTTAGTTCACTTCCCGTGGAGGAGAAACACTTTTTAAGGCCGCAGAGTGAGTAAATTGGCCATTTTCATTCACTTTTACCCATTCCTCAAATCTTGTGTTTAAGGCCCCTGGAAGCATGAAAATCACTTTAAACATCTCATTTTATCTTTATAAGTGATTTTCCACGTACAAATGTGAATTGTAGTTCAAAGAGGCAACATTTGAAAACAGACCATTTTTTTAGTTTCTGAAGCATGTCGTAAGGGGGGGTGGTTATCTCTTTCGTCAAAAATCGGGCGTTTTCGCTTAAACAATAAAGGCCTACAAATGTTATTTAGTTCACTTCCCGTGGAGAAGAAACACTTTTTAAGGCCGCAGAGTGAGTAAATTGGCCATATTCATTCACTTTTACCCATTCCTCAAATCTTGTGTTTAAGGCCCCTGGAAGCATGAAAATCACTTTAAACATCTCATTTTATCTTTAATAGTGATTTTCCACGTACAAATGTGAATTGTAGTTCAAAGAGGCAACATTTGAAAACGGACCATTTTTTACGTTTCTGAAGCATGTCGTAAGGGGGGGTGGTTATCTCTTTCGTCAAAAATCGGGTGTTTTCGCTTGAACAATAAAGGCCTACAAATGTTATTTAGTTCACTTCCCGTGGAGGAGAAACACTTTTTAAGGCCGCAGAGTGAGTAAATTGGCCATTTTCATTCACTTTTACCCATTCCTCAAATCTTGTGTTTAAGGCCCCTGGAAGCATGAAAATCACTTTAAACATCTCATTTTATCTTTATAAGTGATTTTCCACGTACAAATGTGAATTGTAGTTCAAAGAGGCAACATTTGAAAACAGACCATTTTTTTAGTTTCTGAAGCATGTTGTAAGGGGGGGTGGTTATCTCTTTCATCAAAAATCGGACGTTTTTGATTGAACAATAAAGGCCTCCAAATGTTATTTTATTCACTTCCCGTGGAGGAGAAACACTTTTTAAGGCCGCAGAGTGAATAAAATTGCCATTTTCATTCACTTTTACCCATTCCTCAAATCTTGTGTTTAGGGCCCCTGGAAGCTTGAAAATCACTTTAAACATCTCATTTTATCTTTAAAAGTGATTTTCCACGTACAAATGTGAATTGTAGTTAAAAGAGGCAACATTTGAAAACGGACCATTTTTTACGTTTCTGAAGCATGTCGTAAGGGGGGGTGGTTATCTCTTTCGTCAAAAATCGGGCGTTTTCGCTTAAACAATAAAGGCCTACAAATGTTATTTAGTTCACTTCCCGTGGAGAAGAAACACTTTTTAAGGCCGCAGAGTGAGTAAATTGGCCATATTCATTCACTTTTACCCATTCCTCAAATCTTGTGTTTAAGGCCCCTGGAAGCATGAAAATCACTTTAAACATCTCATTTTATCTTTAAAAGTGATTTTCCACGTACAAATGTGAATTGTAGTTCAAAGAGGCAACATTTGAAAATGGACCATTTTTTCCTTTCGGAAGCATGTCGTAAGGGGGGGTGGTTATCTCTTTCACCAAAAAAAACGCGTTTTTGATTGAACAATAAAGGCCTCCAAATTGTTTTTTATTCACTTCCCGTGGAGGAGAAACACTTTTTAAGGCCGCAGACTGAGTAAATTGGCCATATTCATTCACTTTTACCCATTCCCCAAATCTTGTGTTTAAGGCCTCTGGAAGCATGAAAATCACTTTAAACATCTCCTGTTATCTTTAAAAGTGATTTTCCACGTACAAATGTGAATTGTAGTTCAAAGAGGCAACATTTGAAAACAGACCATTTTTTTAGTTTCTGAAGCATGTCGTAAGGGGGGGTGGTTATCTCTTTCATCAAAAATCGGACGTTTTTGATTGAACAATAATGGCCTCCAAATGTTATTTTATTCACTTCCCGTGGAGGAGAAACACTTTTTAAGGCCGCAGAGTGAGTAAATTGGCCAGTTTCATTCACTTTTACCCATTCCTCAAATCTCGTGTTTAAGGCCCCTGGAAGCATGAAAATCACTTTAAATATCTCATTTTATCTTTAAAAGTGATTTTCCACGTACAAATGTGAATTGTAGTTCAAAGAGGCAACATTTGAAAACGGACCATTTTTTACGTTTCTGAAGCATGTCGTAAGGGGGGGTGATTATCTCTTTCGTCAAAAATCGGGCGTTTTTGCTTGAACAATAAAGGCCTACAAATGTTAATTAGTTCACTTCCCGTGGAGGAGAAACACTTTTTAAGGCCGCAGAGTGAGTAAATTGGCCATATTCATTCACTTTTACCCATTCCTCAAATCTTGTGTTTAAGGCCCCTGGAAGCATGAAAATCACTTTAAACATCTCATTTTATCTTTAATAGTGATTTTCCACGTACAAATGTGAATTGTAGTTCAAAGAGGCAACATTTGAAAACGGACCATTTTTTACGTTTCTGAAGCATGTCGTAAGGGGGGGTGGTTATCTTTTTCGTCAAAAATCGGGTGTTTTCGCTTGAACAATAAAGGCCTACAAATGTTATTTAGTTCACTTCCCGTGGAGGAGAAACACTTTTTAAGGCCGCAGAGTGAGTAAATTGGCCATTTTCATTCACTTTTACCCATTCCTCAAATCTTGTGTTTAAGGCCCCTGGAAGCATGAAAATCACTTTAAACATCTCATTTTATCTTTATAAGTGATTTTCCACGTACAAATGTGAATTGTAGTTCAAAGAGGCAACATTTGAAAACAGACCATTTTTTTAGTTTCTGAAGCATGTTGTAAGGGGGGGTGGTTATCTCTTTCATCAAAAATCGGACGTTTTTGATTGAACAATAAAGGCCTCCAAATGTTATTTTATTCACTTCCCGTGGAGGAGAAACACTTTTTAAGGCCGCAGAGTGAGTAAATTGGCCAATTTCATTCACTTTTACCCATTCCTCAAATCTTGTGTTTAAGGCCCCTGGAAGCATGAAAATCACTTTAAACATCTCATTTTATCTTTAATAGTGATTTTCCACGTACAAATGTGAATTGTAGTTCAAAGAGGCAACATTTGAAAACGGACCATTTTTTACGTTTCTGAAGCATGTCGTAAGGGGGGGTGGTTATCTCTTTCGTCAAAAATCGGGTGTTTTCGCTTGAACAATAAAGGCCTACAAATGTTATTTAGTTCACTTCCCGTGGAGGAGAAACACTTTTTAAGGCCGCAGAGTGAGTAAATTGGCCATTTTCATTCACTTTTACCCATTCCTCAAATCTTGTGTTTAAGGCCCCTGGAAGCATGAAAATCACTTTAAACATCTCATTTTATCTTTATAAGTGATTTTCCACGTACAAATGTGAATTGTAGTTCAAAGAGGCAACATTTGAAAACAGACCATTTTTTTTAGTTTCTGAAGCATGTTGTAAGGGGGGGTGGTTATCTCTTTCATCAAAAATCGGACGTTTTTGATTGAACAATAAAGGCCTCCAAATGTTATTTTATTCACTTCCCGTGGAGGAGAAACACTTTTTAAGGCCGCAGAGTGAATAAAATGGCCATTTTCATTCACTTTTACCCATTCCTCAAATCTTGTGTTTAAGGCCCCTGGAAGCATGAAAATCACTTTAAACATCTCATTTTATCTTTATAAGTGATTTTCCACGTACAAATGTGAATTGTAGTTCAAAGAGGCAACATTTGAAAACAGACCATTTTTTTAGTTTCTGAAGCATGTTGTAAGGGGGGGTGGTTATCTCTTTCATCAAAAATCGGACGTTTTTGATTGAACAATAAAGGCCTCCAAATGTTATTTTATTCACTTCCCGTGGAGGAGAAACACTTTTTAAGGCCGCAGAGTGAATAAAATGGCCATTTTCATTCACTTTTACCCATTCCTCAAATCTTGTGTTTAGGGCCCCTGGAAGCTTGAAAATCACTTTAAACATCTCATTTTATCTTTAAAAGTGATTTTCCACGTACAAATGTGAATTGTAGTTAAAAGAGGCAACATTTGAAAACGGACCATTTTTTACGTTTCTGAAGCATGTCGTAAGGGGGGGTGGTTATCTCTTTCGTCAAAAATCGGGCGTTTTCGCTTAAACAATAAAGGCCTACAAATGTTATTTAGTTCACTTCCCGTGGAGGAGAAACACTTTTTAAGGCCGCAGAGTGAGTAAATTGGCCATTTTCATTCACTTTTACCCATTCCTCAAATCTCGTGTTTAAGGCCCCTGGAAGCATGAAAATCACCTTAAACATCTCATTTTATCTGTAAAAGTGATTTTCCACGTACAAATGTGAATTGTAGTTCAAAGAGGCAACATTTGAAAATGGACCATTTTTTACGTTTCTGAAGCTTGTCGTAAGGGGGGGTGCTTATCTCTTTCGTCAAAATCGGGCGTTTTCGCTTGAACAATAAAGGCCTACAAATGTTATTTAGTTCACTTCCCGTGGAGGAGAAACACTTTTTAAGGCCGCAGAGTGAGTAAATTGGCCATATTCATTCACTTTTACCCATTCCTCAAATCTTGTGTTTAAGGCCCCTGGAAGCATGAAAATCACTTTAAACATCTCATTTTATCTTTAATAGTGATTTTCCACGTACAAATGTGAATTGTAGTTCAAAGAGGCAACATTTGAAAACGGACCATTTTTTACGTTTCTGAAGCATGTCGTAAGGGGGGGTGGTTATCTCTTTCGTCAAAAATCGGGTGTTTTCGCTTGAACAATAAAGGCCTACAAATGTTATTTAGTTCACTTCCCGTGGAGGAGAAACACTTTTTAAGGCCGCAGAGTGAGTAAATTGGCCATTTTCATTCACTTTTACCCATTCCTCAAATCTTGTGTTTAAGGCCCCTGGAAGCATGAAAATCACTTTAAACATCTCATTTTATCTTTATAAGTGATTTTCCACGTACAAATGTGAATTGTAGTTCAAAGAGGCAACATTTGAAAACAGACCATTTTTTTAGTTTCTGAAGCATGTCGTAAGGGGGGGTGGTTATCTCTTTCGTCAAAAATCAGGCGTTTTCGCTTAAACAATAAAGGCCTACAAATGTTATTTAGTTCACTTCCCGTGGAGAAGAAACACTTTTTAAGGCCGCAGAGTGAGTAAATTGGCCATATTCATTCACTTTTACCCATTCCTCAAATCTTGTGTTTAAGGCCCCTGGAAGCATGAAAATCACTTTAAACATCTCATTTTATCTATAAAAGTGATTTTCCACGTACAAATGTGAATTGTAGTTCAAAGAGGCAACATTTGAAAACAGACCATTTTTTTAGTTTCTGAAGCATGTTGTAAGGGGGGGTGGTTATCTCTTTCATCAAAAATCGGACGTTTTTGATTGAACAATAAAGGCCTCCAAATGTTATTTTATTCACTTCCCGTGGAGGAGAAACACTTTTTAAGGCCGCAGAGTGAGTAAATTGGCCATATTCATTCACTTTTACCCATTCCTCAAATCTTGTGTTTAAGGCCCCTGGAAGCATGAAAATCACTTTAAACATCTCATTTTATCTTTAATAGTGATTTTCCACGTACAAATGTGAATTGTAGTTCAAAGAGGCAACATTTGAAAACGGACCATTTTTTACGTTTCTGAAGCATGTCGTAAGGGGGGGTGGTTATCTCTTTCGTCAAAAATCGGGTGTTTTCGCTTGAACAATAAAGGCCTACAAATGTTATTTAGTTCACTTCCCGTGGAGGAGAAACACTTTTTAAGGCCGCAGAGTGAGTAAATTGGCCATTTTCATTCACTTTTACCCATTCCTCAAATCTTGTGTTTAAGGCCCCTGGAAGCATGAAAATCACTTTAAACATCTCATTTTATCTTTATAAGTGATTTTCCACGTACAAATGTGAATTGTAGTTCAAAGAGGCAACATTTGAAAACAGACCATTTTTTTAGTTTCTGAAGCATGTTGTAAGGGGGGGTGGTTATCTCTTTCATCAAAAATCGGACGTTTTTGATTGAACAATAAAGGCCTCCAAATGTTATTTTATTCACTTCCCGTGGAGGAGAAACACTTTTTAAGGCCGCAGAGTGAATAAAATTGCCATTTTCATTCACTTTTACCCATTCCTCAAATCTTGTGTTTAGGGCCCCTGGAAGCTTGAAAATCACTTTAAACATCTCATTTTATCTTTAAAAGTGATTTTCCACGTACAAATGTGAATTGTAGTTAAAAGAGGCAACATTTGAAAACGGACCATTTTTTACGTTTCTGAAGCATGTCGTAAGGGGGGGTGGTTATCTCTTTCGTCAAAAATCGGGCGTTTTCGCTTAAACAATAAAGGCCTACAAATGTTATTTAGTTCACTTCCCGTGGAGAAGAAACACTTTTTAAGGCCGCAGAGAGAGTAAATTGGCCATATTCATTCACTTTTACCCATTCCTCAAATCTTGTGTTTAAGGCCCCTGGAAGCATGAAAATCACTTTAAACATCTCATTTTATCTTTAATAGTGATTTTCCACGTACAAATGTGAATTGTAGTTCAAAGAGGCAACATTTGAAAACGGACCATTTTTTACGTTTCTGAAGCATGTCGTAAGGGGGGGTGGTTATCTCTTTCGTCAAAAATCGGGTGTTTTCGCTTGAACAATAAAGGCCTACAAATGTTATTTAGTTCACTTCCCGTGGAGGAGAAACACTTTTTAAGGCCGCAGAGTGAGTAAATTGGCCATTTTCATTCACTTTTACCCATTCCTCAAATCTTGTGTTTAAGGCCCCTGGAAGCATGAAAATCACTTTAAACATCTCATTTTATCTTTAAAAGTGATTTACCACGTACAAATGTCAATTGTAGTTAAAAGAGGCAACATTTGAAAACGGACCATTTTTTACGTTTCTGAAGCATGTCGTAAGGGGGGGTGATTATCTCTTTCGTCAAAAATCCGGCGTTTTTGCTTGAACAATAAAGGCCTACAAATGTTATTTAGTTCACTTCCCGTGGAGGAGAAACACTTTTTAAGGCCGCAGAGTGAGTAAATTGGCCATTTTCATTCACTTTTACCCATTCCTCAAATCTCGTGTTTAAGGCCCCTGGAAGCATGAAAATCACCTTAAACATCTCATTTTATCTGTAAAAGTGATTTTCCACGTACAAATGTGAATTGTAGTTCAAAGAGGCAACATTTGAAAACGGACCATTTTTTACGTTTCTGAAGCTTGTCGTAAGGGGGGGTGCTTATCTCTTTCGTCAAAATCGGGCGTTTTCGCTTGAACAATAAAGGCCTACAAATGTTATTTAGTTCACTTCCCGTGGAGGAGAAACACTTTTTAAGGCCGCAGACTGAGTAAATTGGCCATATTCATTCACTTTTACCCATTCCTCAAATCTTGTGTTTAAGGCCCCTGGAAGCATGAAAATCACTTTAAACATCTCATTTTATCTTTAATAGTGATTTTCCACGTACAAATGTGAATGGTAGTTCAAAGAGGCAACATTTGAAAACGGATCATTTTTTACGTTTCTGAAGCATGTCGTAAGGGGGGGTGGTTATCTCTTTCGTCAAAAATCGGGTGTTTTCGCTTGAACAATAAAGGCCTACAAATGTTATTTAGTTCACTTCCCGTGGAGGAGAAACACTTTTTAAGGCCGCAGAGTGAGTAAATTGGCCATATTCATTCACTTTTACCCATTCCTCAAATCTTGTGTTTAAGGCCCCTGGAAGCATGAAAATCACTTTAAACATCTCATTTTATCTTTAAAAGTGATTTTCCACGTACAAATGTGAATTGTAGTTCAAAGAGGCAACATTTGAAAACAGACCATTTTTTTAGTTTCTGAAGCATGTTGTAAGGGGGGGTGGTTATCTCTTTCATCAAAAATCGGACGTTTTTGATTGAACAATAAAGACCTCCAAATGTTATTTTATTCACTTCCCGTGGAGGAGAAACACTTTTTAAGGCCGCAGAGTGAGTAAATTGGCCATTTTCATTCACTTTTACCCATTCCTCAAATCTCGTGTTTAAGGCCCCTGGAAGCATGAAAATCACTTTAAACATCTCATTTTATCTTTAAAAGTGATTTTCCACGTACAAATGTGAATTGTAGTTCAAAGAGGCAACATTTGAAAACAGACCATTTTTTTAGTTTCTGAAACATGTCGTAAGGGGGGGTGGTTATCTCTTTCATCAAAAATCGGACGTTTTTAATTGAACAGTAAAGGCCTACAAATGTTATTTAATTCACTTTCTGGGGTGGAGTAAAACTTTTTAAGGCCTCAGAGTGAATAAATTGGCCATTTTCATTCACTTTTACCCATTCCTCAAATCTTGTGTTTAGGGCCCCTGGAAGCTTGACAATCACTTTAAACATCTCATTTTATCTTTAAAAGTGATTTTCCACGTACAAATGTGAATTGTAGTTAAAAGAGGCAACATTTGAAAACGGACCATTTTTTACGTTTTTGAAGCATGCCGTAAGGGGGGGTGGTTATCCCTTTCGTCAAAAATTGGGCGTTTTCGCTTGAACAATAAAGGCCTACAAATGTTATTTAGTTCACTTCCCGTGGAGGAAAAACACTTTTTAAGGCCGCAGAGTGAGTAAATTGGCCATATTCATTCACTTTTACCCTTTCCTCAAATCTTGTGTTTAAGGCCCCTGGAAGCATGAAAATCACTTTAAACATCTCATTTTATCTTTAAAAGGGATTTTCCACATACAAATGTGAATTGTAGTTCAAAGAGGCAACATTTGAAAACAGACCATTTTTTTAGTTTCTGAAGCATGTCGTAAGGGGGGGTGGTTATCTCTTTCATCAAAAATCGGACGTTTTTGATTGAACAATAAAGGCCTACAAATGTTATTTAATTCACTTTCTGGGGTGGAGAAAAACTTTTTAATGCCTCAGAGTGAATAAATTGGCCATTTTCATTCACATTTACCCATTCCTCAAATCTTGTGTTTAGGGCCCCTGGAAGCTTGAAAATCACTTTAAACATCTCATTTTATCTTTAAAAGTGATTTTCCACGTACAAATGTGAATTGTAGTTCAAAGAGGCAACATTTGAAAACGGACTATTTTTTACGTTTCTGAAGCTTGTCGTAAGGGGGGGTGGTTATCTCTTTCGTCAAAAATCGGATGTTTTCGCTTGAACAATAAAGGCCTACAAATGTTATTTAGTTCACTTCCCGTGGAGGAGAAACACTTTTTAAGGCCGCAGACTGAGTAAATTGGCCATATTCATTCACTTTTACCCATTCCTCAAATCTTGTGTTTAAGGCCCCTGGAAGCATGAAAATCACTTTAAACATCTCATATTTTTTTTTTTTTTTTTTTTATTTTATTTTTTTTTTGTTTTTTTGAAACCGTTTATTGCAGTTTGTAAAAGTTACAGGTATGGGCCTACAACCACACGGCCGGCCGCTAGAGTGTAAAAAGCATATAGCAGACATACAGTAAAAGTCTCTCAGCAGTACAGAGTAATAAAACAGGAGTAATCAACGGTGCAGGCCACACAGCTCCATGCCCACAGTACGGTTCCATTTTCTTAAAACAAAACAACACAAAAAACCACACCCGCAAGGCAACCCACGATCCAAAATGACAACACGTGCTCCATAAGTGGGGGATCCAAACCAGCAGCAAAACTCTGAAGAGGGGAATGGGAGTAGATCAGGGACTGGGGGACCGCGCGCCCGCGGCCGAGGGAGGGGGGCCGTCTAGGGAGACGGAGCGGGCGAGGCAGCCGGTAGCAGTGGCGGCTCACAAATACCCCCGCGGTAGACGTTCCAGGGGCCCCAGAGTTTCACCCACGCCCCAGGCTTACCCCTCGCCACATACACCACCTTTTCATGAAACATACACCAATCCATATGCTCTTTCCAGGCCGACACCGCAGGGGGCCTCTGGGATCCCCACAACTGAGCAATGTCACGCTTAGCTATCATGTATCCCAGAGTCACCCACCACGTCTGCGGGACCGAATAGTCATTTGGTTCCCATACATTCAGCAAGCATCTCCTCGCTTCAGGCAGCAGCACGACACGCGTGACCACTCGCAGAACCTCATGCACACCACGCCAGAATCGCTCCACCTTCGGGCACTCCCACAGTATATGCATGAAGGTCGCCAACGCACCACAGCCACGCTTACACATTCCGTCACCAGCAAAGCCCATACGTAGAAGCCGTGGCCCCGTCACGTAAACCCGGTGAAGGATCTTGAGCTGGACGAAACGAAGGCGAGCCGGGATGGCCACCTCTTTCGGAGAGGCCACCGCGGAAATCCAATCCTCGTCGTCCAGCTCCAGCCCGTCGGCAACCCAAGCCTCGCGGAGACTAGTCAGCAGGCACGATCTATCGTTGATCAGTTTTTTGTATATGAGGGAGATCGTGCTGTCCGGGACATGGCCATCTAGCACTCTGTCCTCCAGGGGGGAAGACTCCGGAATTGATGCGACATCCGGGAAGACGGAGCCCAGCGCATGGCGGACCTGTAGGTACCGAAAGTACTCACTGCCCTGCAGCTGAAACTCCGCCTGCAGCGTCTCAAAAGTTTTGAATCCCCCCCTCGTCCAGAGATCTCCCACCGTGCTGATTCCGATCGTGTCCCACTTCTCAAAGCCCTTCGACGTCCACAGGGAGCCGAACCTCTCAGACGCATATAGCGGTGACGCCCGGGTTAAACGGTCCTTCCACCCCATAGCTGCATTAGCCGCGTGCCAGACACGCACCATGACACGCGTCGGTCCCGTCAGACGGGAGTCGGGCGCGCCAGAGTAGAGCGCTCGATTGTAATCGCCACCGGGCAGGAGCATCTTGTCCATTTCAAATGCCGGGTTCAAGGCGGGCCCGTAAAGGCCATGGTTGATCGCAGCTAGCTGGGAGGCCCAGTAATACCGTTTGATGTCCGGGAGGGCGACCCCCCCATCATACCACGGGAGCGTCAGTTTAGCTAGAGCAATGCGCGGCCTCCCGTCCCAGAACAGGCGCCGCTGGAGGCCCTCCACCTCACGGAAATAGCGTGCCGGAACCAAGTCCATAGTATTCTGGAGGGCGTATAGGAAGCGCGGCAAGGACATCATTTTAAACAAGGCCGCTCGGCCGAGCGGTGAAAGCGGCAGACGCCGCCAGCGCACCACGTCCTCCTTTAGGCGCTGGAGGGGGGGCAGCAAATTCCGCTCATAGCGGGCCTCCGGGTCAAGAGTGATATATATACCCAGGTACCGAAACCCCTGGGAGGCAATCTGGATCGGACAGTCCCGTGGCAAGGCCGGAGCCTCCCCGGAAAGTACGTATACACAGGATTTCGCCCAGTTGATGACAAGTCCTGAGTTGCGACCGAATGAGCGCAACACATCAACCAGGACGATCAGTGATTTACGCGGGGAGGCGAGATACAGAAGGATATCGTCAGCGTAGAGGGACACGCGGTCCTCATGCTCGGGGGTCCAGCGGAGACCACGGATAGAAGGGTGCCACCGCAGCCACTCCGCCAGGGGCTCCAGGGCCAGGGCAAACAGGAGAGGCGACAGGGGGCAACCCTGTCGCGTGCCCCGCCCCAGCGCGAATGGGGCCGAGACTCGCCCATTCACCACCACCTGCGCCAATGGGCCCGAATATAGCAATTTGACCCAGCTAATGAAACCCGGGCCAAACCCAAACTTCGCCAGCATCGCCCAGATGTACGGCCATTCAAGCGTATCAAACGCCATAGTGGCGTCCAAGGACGCCAAGATGGCCGGCTCCCGCACAAATGGGACACGCGCGAGCACCCCGTGTAAGCGCCGCAAATTGAGCGCCGTGTTTCGGTGTGGTATAAAGCCCGATTGGTCTTGGTGGACCAAATCGCCCACCACGCCAACCAACCGGTTGGCCAACACCTTGGCGAGGATTTTGGGCTCCGCGTTCAAGAGCGAAATCGGCCTATAGGATGTGACCCGTTCACGGGGCTTCCCCTCCTTGTGGATCACAACAATTGTGGCCAGACGTTGGTCCGGCGGGAGGGAACCCTGCGAGTGGGCCGCCAGGAACATCGCGCGCAGGTGGGGCGCCAACACATCCGGGCGTAGCTTGTATAGCTCAATGGGAATACCATTGGGGCCCATGGCCTTGCCGGACGCAACCGAGCGAATAGCCAAGGCGATTTCGTCCGAGGTGGGAGGGGCGTCCAGCGAATCCCTGTCCTCCCCCGTAAGGGAGGGCAGTGCGATGTCCCGAAGCAAGGCCTGGGAGTCTTCCTCCGAGCAGGGAGAAACCGGGGAGTAGACTTCGCGGAAATAATCCGCGAAGCAGGAGACAATGGCTTCCGGCTCAGTGACACACGCGCCATCCACATTCTCAATCAAAGGCACCACGCGACTCGCTCTCTCCCTCTTATCCAACCACGCAATCAATTTGCCAGCCTTGTCACCCACATCATACAATCGCCCCTGCTGCTCTCTACTGAGGCCCCTGGCCGCCTCCGTGACGAGGGCCCGATAGGCCGCCTGCTTTAGGTGTAGAACATGCAACTTGGCATCTGTTACCCCGCTCCCCAGGTCACCCTCCAGTTCTGCAATCTCGGCCTCCACCCGGGTCACCTCCTCCCGCTCGCGCCGCCGGGCATGGGAAATAAAGGAGAGGGCCTCCCCTCTAAGGACTACCTTGAAAGCCTCCCACAGGGAGATGGCCGACGGGACCGACCCCACATTCTCATCGAAATATCGCTGTAAGGATTTGATCAAATCGGTATGAATGGTGGGGTCGCGCAAATACCATGCATTGATCGGGGCCACCCTGCCATCCCCCCTCGGGAAGACATCGAAATGCAACAACAATGGGGAGTGGTCTGAGATACCCCGCGCCAGATGGCGCACCTCCCCCACCCTCCCTGCATGGGCCGCCGGGACAAGGATGTAATCAAGCCGCGAAAGGCTACCATGGGCACCCGAGTGGAAGGTGTACTGTTGCAATACGGGATGCTTTAATCGCCAGCAATCCACCAGGCCCAGCGTGTCCAAAAGGCCGGGCAGCCACGCCTGTGCCCGGGGGAGGTCCCTAGGGGGATGGCGATCCATGGACCCAGAGGCTACCGCATTAAAGTCCCCTCCAACCACCAGCAGGCCACTCAGAAGGTCCAGAAGGAGGCGCCCCAGGTCCGCAAATGTGGTGGCTTGTAACCCAGGCGGGACGTACACTGACACAAAGATAAACACTCTACCCTCCATTCGTCCCACCAGAACAGTGTAGCGTCCCCTCTCATCATGGCGCACCTCGTCAATCTCCAACGGGAGCGAGTTCTTGAGCATAATACCCACCCCCCGCGAGCCCGAAGTGAAGCCGGAATGGGCCGCCAAACGATATCCCCGCCGATTCATTGCATGAAAGGTGTTACCAATAAGGTGCGTCTCCTGCAGGAAGACAACGTCTGGTGAAATACGTTTTAAGTACTGTAGGACCACACCACGCTTAATCCTATCCCCCAGGCCGTTAACATTCCATGACAACACAGTCAAATCCCTACCCCCCATCATACGTCAAAACAATCGGGTGTCCCCCACCGAGCATCTTAAAAACAACAACACAGTAGCGGGTTTGCCTTGCGGTGCTAACAACCAACACACCCCCCCCACCCCCCGGTCCCAACAGAACTCCCCCCTCCCTGCACCCCTGCATGAGCCCAGACAGCCCCCCCAAAGTGCAGTGTGCCTGTCGCCCCATAGCTAAGTACTAACTAGTCCCCCAGAGGAGGAGGGAAGCCCCCAGCAGACCCCACACGACCTCCATGGGAGGGGAACATACGCAATCAATATATGGTGAAGGAACAACATCCCGAGCAAGGCCTATTCAGTCACCCCTCAATTCTGGTCCGGCGGGCCCTCCTCGCCAGCCGCGCCCCCCCGCCCCCCCGGCCCCGACCCCCAGGCAGAGTGTCCAACCAGTCCCCAGCCGCCTCGGGCCGGTCGAAGAAGTGCGTACGACCATCCACCTCCACCCTCAGCTTAGCTGGAAAGAGCATTGAGTACTTGAGGTTGAGGTCCCTTAGGCGACGTTTAACACCAAGAAAGCTCTGTCGCTGCTTCTGGACTGCCGGAGTAAAGTCTGGGTAGAAATGTACATCCATGTTGTCCAGCTTGACCGGTCCCTGTTGCCTGGAGGTCTGGAGGATGGCATCTCTGTCCCTAAAATTAAAAATCCGGGCAATAAGGGGCCGCGGCGGGGCACCGGTCTTAGGGCGGCCCCCGGGGACCCGGTGTGCACGCTCCACCGCAAAAAGCTTACTCAGCCCCCGGGGCTGGAGATGGGTCAGGATCAGGTCTTCCACGAAGAGATCCGCCGCCTCCGCCTCTCGTCCCTCCGGCACACCAATAATACGGACATTGTTCCTCCGGGCCCGACCCTCAGAATCCTCCAGTCGCCGGTCCATCAGGGCGCTCGCCTGGCCAAGCCGGCGCACCTCCTTCTGGAGGGCCACCACGTCCGTCGTGAGGCTCGTCGTGGTGTGGGCCAGGGAGTCGACTCGGTCGTTTGTTTTGGACAAGTCTGCCCTCACAAGGCTCACATCCACCAGGACCGAGTCAATTTTTTGCGCCAAGGTGTCGAAACGCTGGTCCACGGAGGCCTTCATTTCTGCGATGGCGCCCATGACGTCCCGGAGGGTCAGGTCCCCAGGATGAGTAGATGCCTCCGTCGGGCCCACCGGGGATGACCGCGATGTCTCCGGAGAACCCTTCTGGAGCGTGTAGCGGTCCATACTATTAGCCTGGTGCGCCGTGCCGCGGCAGGTTGTCTTCACCTTCGCCCGGTCGCCATCTTGCTTGGTGGACATGCTGGCTCTTCCACCGCCGTGCCAAGATCTCCAAACGGGCCGCTATACCAAATCACGGGTGTCAGGGGGGGGGCGGGGGCGACCACCGAGCCGCGGGTCAACCCACCACCGGCGGGTCAGCCGGGCACCTTGACAAGACCACACCACCGCACCCCGCTCCGCAGCCCGACCCCGCTTGGGAGCAAGGAGGGCGCAAAAGCGAAAGTGAAAGTGCGGGGTACGGGAGTCGCCCAGCCCCGCTCGCCGCTGTTATTCACTTTGTCCCCGGATCGCCCCACTACTCCAATCCGGGGGGCCGGCGAGGAGAAGGCCGCAACCTTCGATCGATGCTCCCACCGGTGTTCGGGGTCCGATTCGAGCCCAAAAAACGGGTGGCGCCTCAGTTCGGGTTCCCCGACACAGTCCCCTCAACAAGGACAGGATATCTCCAGGATTAATTCAGGAGGTCGCGGAGGTCCTCGGGAGCCTCGCACCTACGCGGCCATCTTGGTTGCGCGCTAGGCTCCTCCTCCTCATTTTATTTTTAATAGTGATTTTCCACGTACAAATGTGAATTGTAGTTCAAAGAGGCAACATTTGAAAACGGACCATTTTTTACGTTTCTGAAGCATGTCGTAAGGGGGGGGGTTATCTCTTTCGTCAAAAATCGCGTGTTTTCGCTTGAACAATAAAGGCCTACAAATGTTATTTAGTTCACTTCCCGTGGAGGAGAAACACTTTTTAAGGCCGCAGAGTGAGTAAATTGGCCATTTTCATTCACTTTTACCCATTCCTCAAATCTCGTGTTTAAGGCCCCTGGAAGCATGAAAATCACTTTAAACATCTCATTTTATCTTTAATAGTGATTTTCCACGTACAAATGTGAATTGTAGTTCAAAGAGGCAACATTTGAAAACGGACCATTTTTTACGTTTCTGAAGCATGTCGTAAGGGGGGGTGGTTATCTCTTTCGTCAAAAATCGGGTGTTTTCGCTTGAACAATAAAGGCCTACAAATGTTATTTAGTTCACTTCCCGTGGAGGAGAAACACTTTTTAAGGCCGCAGAGTGAGTAAATTGGCCATTTTCATTCACTTTTACCCATTCCTCAAATCTTGTGTTTAAGGCCCCTGGAAGCATGAAAATCACTTTAAACATCTCATTTTATCTTTAAAAGTGATTTTCCACGTACAAATGTGAATTGTAGTTCAAAGAGGCAACATTTGAAAACAGACCATTTTTTTAGTTTCTGAAGCATGTCGTAAGGGGGGGTGGTTATCTCTTTCATCAAAAATCGGACGTTTTTAATTGAACAGTAAAGGCCTACAAATGTTATTTAATTCACTTTCTGGGCTGGAGTAAAACTTTTTAAGGCCTCAGAGTGAATAAATTGGCCATTTTCATTCACTTTTACCTATTCCTCAAATCTTGTGTTTAGGGCCCCTGGAAGCTTGACAATCACTTTAAACATCTCATTTTATCTTTAAAAGTGATTTTCCACGTACAAATGTGAATTGTAGTTAAAAGAGGCAACATTTGAACACGGACCATTTTTTACGTTTCTGAAGCATGTCGTAAGGGGGGGTGGTTATCCCTTTCGTCAAAAATTGGGCGTTTTCGCTTGAACAATAAAGGCCTACAAATGTTATTTAGTTCACTTCCCGTGGAGGAAAAACACTTTTTAAGGCCGCAGAGTGAGTAAATTGGCCATATTCATTCACTTTTACCCATTCCTCAAATCTTGTGTTTAAGGCCCCTGGAAGCATGAAAATCACTTTAAACATCTCATTTTATCTTTAAAAGTGATTTTCCACGTACAAATGTGAATTGTAGTTCAAAGAGGCAACATTTGAAAACAGACCATTTTTTTTAGTTTCTGAAGCATGTCGTAAGGGGGGGTGGTTATCTCTTTCATCAAAAATCGGACGTTTTTGATTGAACAATAAAGGCCTACAAATGTTATTTAATTCACTTTCTGGGGTGGAGAAAAACTTTTTAAGGCCTCAGAGTGAATAAATTGGCCATTTTCATTCACATTTACCCATTCCTCAAATCTTGTGTTTAGGGCCCCTGGAAGCTTGAAAATCACTTTAAACATCTCATTTTATCTTTAAAAGTGATTTTCCACGTACAAATGGGAATTGTAGTTCAAAGAGGCAACATTTGAAAACGGACCATTTTTTACGTTTCAGAAGCTTGTCGTAAGGGGGGGTGGTTATCTCTTTCGTCAAAAATCGGGCGTTTTCGCTTGAACAATAAAGGCCTACAAATGTTATTTAGTTCACTTCCCGTGGAGGAGAAACACTTTTTAAGGCCGCAGACTGAGTAAATTGGCCATATTCATTCACTTTTACCCATTCCTCAAATCTTGTGTTTAAGGCCCCTGGAAGCATGAAAATCACTTTAAACATCTCATTTTATTTTTAATAGTGATTTTCCACGTACAAATGTGAATTGTAGTTCAAAGAGGCAACATTTGAAAACGGACCATTTTTTACGTTTCTGAAGCATGTCGTAAGGGGGGGTGGTTATCTCTTTCGTCAAAAATCGCGTGTTTTCGCTTGAACAATAAAGGCCTACAAATGTTATTTAGTTCACTTCCCGTGGAGGAGAAACACTTTTTAAGGCCGCAGAGTGAGTAAATTGGCCATTTTCATTCACTATTACCCATTCCTCAAATCTCGTGTTTAAGGCCCCTGGAAGCATGAAAATCACTTTAAACATCTCATTTTATCTTTAAAAGTGATTTTCCAAGTACAAATGTGAATTGTAGTTCAAAGAGGCAACATTTGAAAACGGACCATTTTTTACGTTTCTGAAGCATGTCGTAAGGGGGGGTGGTTATCTCTTTCGTCAAAAATCGGGCGTTTTTGATTGAACAATAAAGGCCTCCAAATGTTATTTTATTCACTTCCCGTGGAGGAGAAACACTTTTTAAGGCTGCAGAGTGAGTAAATTGGCCATTTTCATTCACTTTTACCCATTCCTCAAATCTCGTGTTTAAGGACCCTGGAAGCATGAAAATCACTTTAAACATCTCATTTTATCTTTAAAAGTGATTTTCCACGTACAAATGTGAATTGTAGTTCAAAGAGGCAACATTTGAAAATGGACCATTTTTTCCTTTCTGAAGCATGTCGTAAGGGGGGGTGGTTATCTCTTTCACCAAAAAAAACGCCTTTTTGATTGAACAATAAAGGCCTCCAAATGTTATTTTATTCACTTCCCGTGGAGGAGAAACACTTTTTAAGGCCGCAGACTGAGTAAATTGGCCATATTCATTCACTTTTACCCATTCCCCAAATCTTGTGTTTAAGGCCCCTGGAAGCATGAAAATCACTTTAAACATCTCCTGTTATCTTTAAAAGTGATTTTCCACGTGCAAATGTGAATTGTAGTTCAAAGAGGCAACATTTGAAAACAGACCATTTTTTTAGTTTCTGAAGCATGTCGTAAGGGGGGGTGGTTATCTCTTTCATCAAAAATCGGACGTTTTTGATTGAACAATAATGGCCTCCAAATGTTATTTTATTCACTTCCCGTGGAGGAGAAACACTTTTTAAGGCCGCAGAGTGAGTAAATTGGCCATTTTCATTCACTTTTACCCATTCCTCAAATCTTGTGTTTAAGGCCCCTGGAAGCATGAAAATCACTTTAAACATCTCATTTTATCTTTAAAAGTGATTTTCCACGTACAAATGTGAATTGTAGTTCAAAGAGGCAACATTTGAAAACAGACCATTTTTTTAGTTTCTGAAGCATGTCGTAAGGGGGGGTGGTTATCTCTTTCATCAAAAATCGGACGTTTTTGATTGAACAATAAAGGCCTACAAATGTTATTTAATTCACTTTCTGGGGTGGAGAAAAACTTTTTAAGGCCTCAGAGTGAATAAATTGGCCATTTTCATTCACATTTACCCATTCCTCAAATCTTGTGTTTAGGGCCCCTGGAAGCTTGAAAATCACTTTAAACATCTCATTTTATCTTTAAAAGTGATTTTCCACGTACAAATGTGAATTGTAGTTCAAAGAGGCAACATTTGAAAACGGACCATTTTTTACGTTTCTGAAGCTTGTCGTAAGGGGGGGTGCTTATCTCTTTCGTCAAAAATCGGGCGTTTTCGCTTGAACAATAAAGGCCTACAAATGTTATTTAGTTCACTTCCCGTGGAGGAGAAACACTTTTTAAGGCCGCAGACTGAGTAAATTGGCCATATTCATTCACTTTTACCCATTCCTCAAATCTTGTGTTTAAGGCCCCTGGAAGCATGAAAATCACTTTAAACATCTCATTTTATTTTTAATAGTGATTTTCAACGTACAAATGTGAATTGTAGTTCAAAGAGGCAACATTTGAAAACGGACCATTTTTTACGTTTCTGAAGCATGTTGTAAGGGGGGGTGGTTATCTCTTTCATCAAAAATCGGACGTTTTTGATTGAACAATAAAGGCCTCCAAATGTTATTTTATTCACTTCCCGTGGAGGAGAAACACTTTTTAAGGCCGCAGAGTGAGTAAATTGGCCATATTCATTCACTTTTACCCATTCCTCAAATCTTGTGTTTAAGGCCCCTGGAAGCACGAAAATCACTTTAAACATCTCATTTTATCTTTAAAAGTGATTTTCCACGTACAAATGTGAATTGTAGTTCAAAGAGGCAACATTTGAAAACAGACCATTTTTTTAGTTTCTGAAGCATGTCGTAAGGGGGGGTGGTTATCTCTTTCATCAAAAATCGGACGTTTTAAATTGAACAATAAAGGCCTACAAATGTTATTTAATTCACTTTCTGGGGTGCAGAAAAACTTTTTAAGGCCTCAGAGTGAATAAATTGGCCATTTTCATTCACTTTTACCCATTCCTCAAATCTTGTGTTTAAGGCCCCTGGAAGCATGAAAATCACTTTAAACATCTCATTTTATCTTTAAAAGTGATTTTCCACGTACAAATGTGAATTGTAGTTCAAAGAGGCAACATTTGAAAACAGACCATTTTTTTAGTTTCTGAAGCATGTTGTAAGGGGGGGTGGTTATCTCTTTCATCAAAAATCGGACGTTTTTGATTGAACAATTAAGACCTCCAAATGTTATTTTATTCACTTCCCGTGGAGGAGAAACACTTTTTAAGGCCGCAGAGTGAGTAAATTGGCCATTTTCATTCACTTTTACCCATTCCTCAAATCTCGTGTTTAAGGCCCCTGGAAGCATGAAAATCACTTTAAACATCTCATTTTATCTTTAAAAGTGATTTTCCACGTACAAATGTGAATTGTAGTTCAAAGAGGCAACATTTGAAAACAGACCATTTTTTTAGTTTCTGAAGCATGTCGTAAGGTGGTTATCCCTTTCATCAAAAATCGGACGTTTTTAATTGAACAGTAAAGGCCTACAAATGTTATTTAATTCACTTTCTGGGGTGGAGTAAAACTTTTTAAGGCCTCAGAGTGAATAAATTGGCCATTTTCATTCACTTTTACCCATTCCTCAAATCTTGTGTTTAGGGCCCCTGGAAGCTTGACAATCACTTTAAACATCTCATTTTATCTTTAAAAGTGATTTTCCACGTACAAATGTGAATTGTAGTTAAAAGAGGCAACATTTGAAAACGGACCATTTTTTACGTTTTTGAAGCATGTCGTAAGGGGGGGTGGTTATCCCTTTCGTCAAAAATTGGGCGTTTTCGCTTGAACAATAAAGGCCTACAAATGTTATTTAGTTCACTTCCCGTGGAGGAAAAACACTTTTTAAGGCCGCAGAGTGAGTAAATTGGCCATATTCATTCACTTTTACCCATTCCTCAAATCTTGTGTTTAAGGCCCCTGGAAGCATGAAAATCACTTTAAACATCTCATTTTATCTTTAGAAGGGATTTTCCACATACAAATGTGAATTGTAGTTCAAAGAGGCAACATTTGAAAACAGACCATTTTTTTAGTTTCTGAAGCATGTCGTAAGGGGGGGTGGTTATCTCTTTCATCAAAAATCGGACGTTTTTGATTGAACAATAAAGGCCTACAAATGTTATTTAATTCACTTTCTGGGGTGGAGAAAACTTTTTAAGGCCTCAGAGTGAATAAATTGGCCATTTTCATTCACATTTACCCATTCCTCAAATCTTGTGTTTAGGGCCCCTGGAAGCTTGAAAATCACTTTAAACATCTCATTTTATCTTTAAAAGTGATTTTCCACGTACAAATGTGAATTGTAGTTCAAAGAGGCAACATTTGAAAACGGACTATTTTTTACGTTTCTGAAGCTTGTCGTAAGGGGGGGTGGTTATCTCTTTCGTCAAAAATCGGACGTTTTCGCTTGAACAATAAAGGCCTACAAATGTTATTTAGTTCACTTCCCGTGGAGGAGAAACACTTTTTAAGGCCGCAGACTGAGTAAATTGGCCATATTCATTCACTTTTACCCATTCCTCAAATCTTGTGTTTAAGGCCCCTGGAAGCATGAAAATCACTTTAAACATCTCATTTTATTTTTAATAGTGATTTTCCACGTACAAATGTGAATTGTAGTTCAAAGAGGCAACATTTGAAAACGGACCATTTTTTACGTTTCTGAAGCATGTCGTAAGGGGGGGTGGTTATCTCTTTCGTCAAAAATCGGGTGTTTTCGCTTGAACAATAAAGGCCTACAAATGTTATTTAGTTCACTTCCCGTGGAGGAGAAACACTTTTTAAGGCCGCAGAGTGAGTAAATTGGCCATTTTCATTCACTTTTACCCATTCCTCAAATCTCGTGTTTAAGGCCCCTGGAAGCATGAAAATCACTTTAAACATCTCATTTTATCTTTAATAGTGATTTTCCACGTACAAATGTGAATTGTAGTTCAAAGAGGCAACATTTGAAAACGGACCATTTTTTACGTTTCTGAAGCATGTCGTAAGGGGGGGTGGTTATCTCTTTCGTCAAAAATCGGGTGTTTTCGCTTGAACAATAAAGGCCTACAAATGTTATTTAGTTCACTTCCCGTGGAGGAGAAACACTTTTTAAAGCCGCAGAGTGAGTAAATTGGCCATTTTCATTCACTTTTACCCATTCCTCAAATCTTGTGTTTAGGGCCCCTGGAAGCTTGAAAATCACTTTAAACATCTCATTTTATCTTTAAAAGTGATTTTCCACGTACAAATGTGAATTGTAGTTCAAAGAGGCAACATTTGAAAACAGACCATTTTTTTAGTTTCTGAAGCATGTCGTAAGGGGGGGTGGTTATCTCTTTCATCAAAAATCGGACGTTTTTAATTGAACAGTAAAGGCCTACAAATGTTATTTAATTCACTTTCTGGGCTGGAGTAAAACTTTTTAAGGCCTCAGAGTGAATAAATTGGCCATTTTCATTCACTTTTACCTATTCCTCAAATCTTGTGTTTAGGGCCCCTGGAAGCTTGACAATCACTTTAAACATCTCATTTTATCTTTAAAAGTGATTTTCCACGTACAAATGTGAATTGTAGTTAAAAGAGGCAACATTTGAACACGGACCATTTTTTACGTTTCTGAAGCATGTCGTAAGGGGGGGTGGTTATCCCTTTCGTCAAAAATTGGGCGTTTTCGCTTGAACAATAAAGGCCTACAAATGTTATTTAGTTCACTTCCCGTGGAGGAAAAACACTTTTTAAGGCCGCAGAGTGAGTAAATTGGCCATATTCATTCACTTTTACCCATTCCTCAAATCTTGTGTTTAAGGCCCCTGGAAGCATGAAAATCACTTTAAACATCTCATTTTATTTTTAATAGTGATTTTCCACGTACAAATGTGAATTGTAGTTCAAAGAGGCAACATTTGAAAACGGACCATTTTTTACGTTTCTGAAGCATGTCGTAAGGGGGGGTGGTTATCTCTTTCGTCAAAAATCGCGTGTTTTCGCTTGAACAATAAAGGCCTACAAATGTTATTTAGTTCACTTCCCGTGGAGGAGAAACACTTTTTAAGGCCGCAGAGTGAGTAAATTGGCCATTTTCATTCACTATTACCCATTCCTCAAATCTCGTGTTTAAGGCCCCTGGAAGCATGAAAATCACTTTAAACATCTCATTTTATTTTTAAAAGTGATTTTCCAAGTACAAATGTGAATTGTAGTTCAAAGAGGCAACATTTGAAAACGGACCATTTTTTACGTTTCTGAAGCATGTCGTAAGGGGGGGTGGTTATCTCTTTCGTCAAAAATCGGGCGTTTTTGCTTGAACAATAAAGGCTACAAATGTTATTTAGTTCACTTCCCGTGGAGGAGAAACACTTTTTAAGGCCGCAGAGTGAGTAAATTGGCCATATTCATTCACTTTTACCCATTCCTCAAATCTTGTGTTTAAGGCCCCTGGAAGCATGAAAGTCACTTTAAACATCTCATTTTATCTTTAAAAGTGATTTTCCACGTACAAATGTGAATTGTAGTTCAAAGAGGCAACATTTGAAAACGGACCATTTTTTACGTTTCTGAAGCATGTCGTAAGGGGGGGTGGTTATCTCTTTCATCAAAAATCGGACGTTTTTGATTGAACAATAAAGGCCTCCAAATGTTATTTTATTCACTTCCCGTGGAGGAGAAACACTTTTTAAGGCCGCAGACTGAGTAAATTGGCCATATTCATTCACTTTTACCCATTCCCCAAATCTTGTGTTTAAGGCCCCTGGAAGCATGAAAATCACTTTAAACATCTCCTGTTATCTTTAAAAGTGATTTTCCACGTGCAAATGTGAATTGTAGTTCAAAGAGGCAACATTTGAAAACAGACCATTTTTTTAGTTTCTGAAGCATGTCGTAAGGGGGGGTGGTTATCTCTTTCATCAAAAATCGGACGTTTTTGATTGAACAATAATGGCCTCCAAATGTTATTTTATTCACTTCCCGTGGAGGAGAAACACTTTTTAAGGCCGCAGAGTGAGTAAATTGGCCATTTTCATTCACTTTTACCCATTCCTCAAATCTCGTGTTTAAGGCCCCTGGAAGCATGAAAATCACTTTAAATATCTCATTTTATCTTTAAAAGTGATTTTCCACGTACAAATGTGAATTGTAGTTCAAAGAGGCAACATTTGAAAACGGACCATTTTTTACGTTTCTGAAGCATGTCGTAAGGGGGGGTGATTATCTCTTTCGTCAAAAATCGGGCGTTTTTGCTTGAACAATAAAGGCCTACAAATGTTATTTAGTTCACTTCCCGTGGAGGAGAAACACTTTTTAAGGCCGCAGAGTGAGTAAATTGGCCATATTCATTCACTTTTACCCATTCCTCAAATCTTGTGTTTAAGGCCCCTGGAAGCATGAAAATCACTTTAAACATCTCATTTTATCTTTAATAGTGATTTTCCACGTACAAATGTGAATTGTAGTTCAAAGAGGCAACATTTGAAAACGGACCATTTTTTACGTTTCTGAAGCATGTCGTAAGGGGGGGTGGTTATCTCTTTCGTCAAAAATCGGGTGTTTTCGCTTGAACAATAAAGGCCTACAAATGTTATTTAGTTCACTTCCCATGGAGGAGAAACACTTTTTAAGGCCGCAGAGTGAGTAAATTGGCCATTTTCATTCACCTTTACCCATTCCTCAAATCTTGTGTTTAAGGCCCCTGGAAGCATGAAAATCACTTTAAACATCTCATTTTATCTTTATAAGTGATTTTCCACGTACAAATGTGAATTGTAGTTCAAAGAGGCAACATTTGAAAACAGACCATTTTTTTAGTTTCTGAAGCATGTTGTAAGGGGGGGTGGTTATCTCTTTCATCAAAAATCGGACGTTTTTGATTGAACAATAAAGGCCTCCAAATGTTATTTTATTCACTTCCCGTGGAGGAGAAACACTTTTTAAGGCCGCAGAGTGAATAAAATGGCCATTTTCATTCACTTTTACCCATTCCTCAAATCTCGTGTTTAAGGACCCTGGAAGCATGAAAATCACTTTAAACATCTCATTTTATCTTTAAAAGTGATTTTCCACGTACAAATGTGAATTGTAGTTAAAAGAGGCAACATTTGAAAACGGACCATTTTTTACGTTTCTGAAGCATGTCGTAAGGGGGGGTGGTTATCTCTTTCGTCAAAAATCGGGCGTTTTCGCTTAAACAATAAAGGCCTACAAATGTTATTTAGTTCACTTCCCGTGGAGGAGAAACACTTTTTAAGGCCGCAGAGTGAGTAAATTGGCCATATTCATTGACTTTTACCCATTCCTCAAATCTTGTGTTTAAGGCCCCTGGAAGCATGAAAATCACTTTAAACATCTCATTTTATCTTTAAAAGTGATTTTCCACGTACAAATGTGAATTGTAGTTCAAAGAGGCAACATTTGAAAACAGACCATTTTTTTAGTTTCTGAAGCATGTTGTAAGGGGGGGTGGTTATCTCTTTCATCAAAAATCGGACGTTTTTGATTGAACAATAAAGGCCTCCAAATGTTATTTTATTCACTTTCCGTGGAGGAGAAACACTTTTTAAGGCCGCAGAGTGAGTAAATTGGCCATTTTCATTCACTTTTACCCATTCCTCAAATCTCGTGTTTAAGGCCCCTGGAAGCACGAAAATCACTTTAAACATCTCATTTTATCTTTAAAAGTGATTTTCCACGTACAAATGTGAATTGTAGTTCAAAAAGGCAACATTTGAAAACAGACCATTTTTTTGGTTTCTGAAGCATGTCGTAAGGGGGGGTGGTTATCTCTTTCATCAAAAATCGGACGTTTTTGATTGAACAATAAAGGCCTCCAAATGTTATTTTATTCACTTCCCGTGGAGGAGAAACACTTTTTAAGGCCGCAGAGTGAATAAAATGGCCATTTTCATTCACTTTTACTCATTCCTCAAATCTTGTGTTTAGGGCCCCTGGAAGCTTGAAAATCACTTTAAACATCTCATTTTATCTTTAAAAGTGATTTACCACGTACAAATGTCAATTGTAGTTAAAAGAGGCAACATTTGAAAACGGACCATTTTTTACGTTTCTGAAGCATGTCGTAAGGGGGGGTGATTATCTCTTTCGTCAAAAATCCGGCGTTTTTGCTTGAACAATAAAGGCCTACAAATGTTATTTAGTTCACTTCCCGTGGAGGAGAAACACTTTTTAAGGCCGCAGAGTGAGTAAATTGGCCATTTTCATTCACTTTTACCCATTCCTCAAATCTCGTGTTTAAGGCCCCTGGAAGCATGAAAATCACCTTAAACATCTCATTTTATCTGTAAAAGTGATTTTCCACGTACAAATGTGAATTGTAGTTCAAAGAGGCAACATTTGAAAACGGACCATTTTTTACGTTTCTGAAGCTTGTCGTAAGGGGGGGTGCTTATCTCTTTCGTCAAAATCGGGCGTTTTCGCTTGAACAATAAAGGCCTACAAATGTTATTTAGTTCACTTCCCGTGGAGGAGAAACACTTTTTAAGGCCGCAGACTGAGTAAATTGGCCATATTCATTCACTTTTACCCATTCCTCAAATCTTGTGTTTAAGGCCCCTGGAAGCATGAAAATCACTTTAAACATCTCATTTTATCTTTAATAGTGATTTTCCACGTACAAATGTGAATTGTAGTTCAAAGAGGCAACATTTGAAAACGGATCATTTTTTACGTTTCTGAAGCATGTCGTAAGGGGGGGTGGTTATCTCTTTCGTCAAAAATCGGGTGTTTTCGCTTGAACAATAAAGGCCTACAAATGTTATTTAGTTCACTTCCCGTGGAGGAGAAACACTTTTTAAGGCCGCAGAGTGAGTAAATTGGCCATATTCATTCACTTTTACCCATTCCTCAAATCTTGTGTTTAAGGCCCCTGGAAGCATGAAAATCACTTTAAACATCTCATTTTATCTTTAAAAGTGATTTTCCACGTACAAATGTGAATTGTAGTTCAAAGAGGCAACATTTGAAAACAGACCATTTTTTTAGTTTCTGAAGCATGTTGTAAGGGGGGGTGGTTATCTCTTTCATCAAAAATCGGACGTTTTTGATTGAACAATTAAGACCTCCAAATGTTATTTTATTCACTTCCCGTGGAGGAGAAACACTTTTTAAGGCCGCAGAGTGAGTAAATTGGCCATTTTCATTCACTTTTACCCATTCCTCAAATCTCGTGTTTAAGGCCCCTGGAAGCATGAAAATCACTTTAAACATCTCATTTTATCTTTAAAAGTGATTTTCCACGTACAAATGTGAATTGTAGTTCAAAGAGGCAACATTTGAAAACAGACCATTTTTTTAGTTTCTGAAGCATGTCGTAAGGGGGGGTGGTTATCTCTTTCATCAAAAATTGGACGTTTTTAATTGAACAGTAAAGGCCTACAAATGTTATTTAATTCACTTTCTGGGGTGGAGTAAAACTTTTTAAGGCCTCAGAGTGAATAAATTGGCCATTTTCATTCACTTTTACCCATTCCTCAAATCTTGTGTTTAGGGCCCCTGGAAGCTTGACAATCACTTTAAACATCTCATTTTATCTTTAAAAGTGATTTTCCACGTACAAATGTGAATTGTAGTTAAAAGAGGCAACATTTGAAAACGGACCATTTTTTACGTTTTTGAAGCATGTCGTAAGGGGGGGTGGTTATCCCTTTCGTCAAAAATTGGGCGTTTTCGCTTGAACAATAAAGGCCTACAAATGTTATTTAGTTCACTTCCCGTGGAGGAAAAACACTTTTTAAGGCCGCAGAGTGAGTAAATTGGCCATATTCATTCACTTTTACCCATTCCTCAAATCTTGTGTTTAAGGCCCCTGGAAGCATGAAAATCACTTTAAACATCTCATTTTATCTTTAAAAGTGATTTTCCACGTACAAATGTGAATTGTAGTTCAAAGAGGCAACATTTGAAAACAGACCATTTTTTTAGTTTCTGAAGCATGTTGTAAGGGGGGGTGGTTATCTCTTTCATCAAAAATCGGACGTTTTTGATTGAACAATTAAGACCTCCAAATGTTATTTTATTCACTTCCCGTGGAGGAGAAACACTTTTTAAGGCCGCAGAGTGAGTAAATTGGCCATTTTCATTCACTTTTACCCATTCCTCAAATCTCGTGTTTAAGGCCCCTGGAAGCATGAAAATCACTTTAAACATCTCATTTTATCTTTAAAAGTGATTTTCCACGTACAAATGTGAATTGTAGTTCAAAGAGGCAACATTTGAAAACAGACCATTTTTTTAGTTTCTGAAGCATGTCGTAAGGGGGGGTGGTTATCTCTTTCATCAAAAATCGGACGTTTTTAATTGAACAGTAAAGGCCTACAAATGTTATTTAATTCACTTTCTGGGGTGGAGTAAAACTTTTTAAGGCCTCAGAGTGAATAAATTGGCCATTTTCATTCACTTTTACCCATTCCTCAAATCTTGTGTTTAGGGCCCCTGGAAGCTTGACAATCACTTTAAACATCTCATTTTATCTTTAAAAGTGATTTTCCACGTACAAATGTGAATTGTAGTTAAAAGAGGCAACATTTGAAAACGGACCATTTTTTACGTTTTTGAAGCATGTCGTAAGGGGGGGTGGTTATCCCTTTTGTCAAAAATTGGGCGTTTTCGCTTGAACAATAAAGGCCTACAAATGTTATTTAGTTCACTTCCCGTGGAGGAAAAACACTTTTTAAGGCCGCAGAGTGAGTAAATTGGCCATATTCATTCACTTTTACCCATTCCTCAAATCTTGTGTTTAAGGCCCCTGGAAGCATGAAAATCACTTTAAACATCTCATTTTATCTTTAAAAGGGATTTTCCACATACAAATGTGAATTGTAGTTCAAAGAGGCAACATTTGAAAACAGACCATTTTTTTAGTTTCTGAAGCATGTCGTAAGGGGGGGTGGTTATCTCTTTCATCAAAAATCGGACGTTTTTGATTGAACAATAAAGGCCTACAAATGTTATTTAATTCACTTTCTGGGGTGGAGAAAAACTTTTTAAGGCCTCAGAGTGAATAAATTGGCCATTTTCATTCACATTTACCCATTCCTCAAATCTTGTGTTTAGGGCCCCTGGAAGCTTGAAAATCACTTTAAACATCTCATTTTATCTTTAAAAGTGATTTTCCACGTACAAATGTGAATTGTAGTTCAAAGAGGCAACATTTGAAAACGGACTATTTTTTACGTTTCTGAAGCTTGTCGTAAGGGGGGGTGGTTATCTCTTTCGTCAAAAATCGGACGTTTTCGCTTGAACAATAAAGGCCTACAAATGTTATTTAGTTCACTTCCCGTGGAGGAGAAACACTTTTTAAGGCCGCAGACTGAGTAAATTGGCCATATTCATTCACTTTTACCCATTCCTCAAATCTTGTGTTTAAGGCCCCTGGAAGCATGAAAATCACTTTAAACATCTCATTTTATTTTTAATAGTGATTTTCCACGTACAAATGTGAATTGTAGTTCAAAGAGGCAACATTTGAAAACGGACCATTTTTTACTTTTCTGAAGCATGTCGTAAGGGGGGGGGTTATCTCTTTCGTCAAAAATCGCGTGTTTTCGCTTGAACAATAAAGGCCTACAAATGTTATTTAGTTCACTTCCCGTGGAGGAGAAACACTTTTTAAGGCCGCAGAGTGAGTAAATTGGCCATTTTCATTCACTTTTACCCATTCCTCAAATCTCGTGTTTAAGGCCCCTGGAAGCATGAAAATCACTTTAAACATCTCATTTTATCTTTAATAGTGATTTTCCACGTACAAATGTGAATTGTAGTTCAAAGAGGCAACATTTGAAAACGGACCATTTTTTTACGTTTCTGAAGCATGTCGTAAGGGGGGGTGGTTATCTCTTTCGTCAAAAATCGGGTGTTTTCGCTTGAACAATAAAGGCCTACAAATGTTATTTAGTTCACTTCCCGTGGAGGAGAAACACTTTTTAAGGCCGCAGAGTGAGTAAATTGGCCATTTTCATTCACTTTTACCCATTCCTCAAATCTTGTGTTTAGGGCCCCTGGAAGCTTGAAAATCACTTTAAACATCTCATTTTATCTTTAAAAGTGATTTTCCACGTACAAATGTGAATTGTAGTTCAAAGAGGCAACATTTGAAAACAGACCATTTTTTTAGTTTCTGAAGCATGTCGTAAGGGGGGGTGGTTATCTCTTTCATCAAAAATCGGACGTTTTTAATTGAACAGTAAAGGCCTACAAATGTTATTTAATTCACTTTCTGGGCTGGAGTAAAACTTTTTAAGGCCTCAGAGTGAATAAATTGGCCATTTTCATTCACTTTTACCTATTCCTCAAATCTTGTGTTTAGGGCCCCTGGAAGCTTGACAATCACTTTAAACATCTCATTTTATCTTTAAAAGTGATTTTCCACGTACAAATGTGAATTGTAGTTAAAAGAGGCAACATTTGAACACGGACCATTTTTTACGTTTCTGAAGCATGTCGTAAGGGGGGGTGGTTATCCCTTTCGTCAAAAATTGGGCGTTTTCGCTTGAACAATAAAGGCCTACAAATGTTATTTAGTTCACTTCCCGTGGAGGAAAAACACTTTTTAAGGCCGCAGAGTGAGTAAATTGGCCATATTCATTCACTTTTACCCATTCCTCAAATCTTGTGTTTAAGGCCCCTGGAAGCATGAAAATCACTTTAAACATCTCATTTTATTTTTAATAGTGATTTTCCACGTACAAATGTGAATTGTAGTTCAAAGAGGCAACATTTGAAAACGGACCATTTTTTACGTTTCTGAAGCATGTCGTAAGGGGGGGTGGTTATCTCTTTCGTCAAAAATCGCGTGTTTTCGCTTGAACAATAAAGGCCTACAAATGTTATTTAGTTCACTTCCCGTGGAGGAGAAACACTTTTTAAGGCCGCAGAGTGAGTAAATTGGCCATTTTCATTCACTATTACCCATTCCTCAAATCTCGTGTTTAAGGCCCCTGGAAGCATGAAAATCACTTTAAACATCTCATTTTATTTTTAAAAGTGATTTTCCAAGTACAAATGTGAATTGTAGTTCAAAGAGGCAACATTTGAAAACGGACCATTTTTTACGTTTCTGAAGCATGTCGTAAGGGGGGGTGGTTATCTCTTTCGTCAAAAATCGGGCGTTTTTGCTTGAACAATAAAGGCTACAAATGTTATTTAGTTCACTTCCCGTGGAGGAGAAACACTTTTTAAGGCCGCAGAGTGAGTAAATTGGCCATATTCATTCACTTTTACCCATTCCTCAAATCTTGTGTTTAAGGCCCCTGGAAGCATGAAAGTCACTTTAAACATCTCATTTTATCTTTAAAAGTGATTTTCCACGTACAAATGTGAATTGTAGTTCAAAGAGGCAACATTTGAAAACGGACCATTTTTTACGTTTCTGAAGCATGTCGTAAGGGGGGGTGGTTATCTCTTTCATCAAAAATCGGACGTTTTTGATTGAACAATAAAGGCCTCCAAATGTTATTTTATTCACTTCCCGTGGAGGAGAAACACTTTTTAAGGCTGCAGAGTGAGTAAATTGGCCATTTTCATTCACTTTTACCCATTCCTCAAATCTCGTGTTTAAGGACCCTGGAAGCATGAAAATCACTTTAAACATCTCATTTTATCTTTAAAAGTGATTTTCCACGTACAAATGTGAATTGTAGTTCAAAGAGGCAACATTTGAAAATGGACCATTTTTTCCTTTCTGAAGCATGTCGTAAGGGGGGGTGGTTATCTCTTTCACCAAAAAAAACGCGTTTTTGATTGAACAATAAAGGCCTCCAAATGTTATTTTATTCACTTCCCGTGGAGGAGAAACACTTTTTAAGGCCGCAGACTGAGTAAATTGGCCATATTCATTCACTTTTACCCATTCCCCAAATCTTGTGTTTAAGGCCCCTGGAAGCATGAAAATCACTTTAAACATCTCCTGTTATCTTTAAAAGTGATTTTCCACGTGCAAATGTGAATTGTAGTTCAAAGAGGCAACATTTGAAAACAGACCATTTTTTTAGTTTCTGAAGCATGTCGTAAGGGGGGGTGGTTATCTCTTTCATCAAAAATCGGACGTTTTTGATTGAACAATAATGGCCTCCAAATGTTATTTTATTCACTTCCCGTGGAGGAGAAACACTTTTTAAGGCCGCAGAGTGAGTAAATTGGCCATTTTCATTCACTTTTACCCATTCCTCAAATCTCGTGTTTAAGGCCCCTGGAAGCATGAAAATCACTTTAAATATCTCATTTTATCTTTAAAAGTGATTTTCCACGTACAAATGTGAATTGTAGTTCAAAGAGGCAACATTTGAAAACGGACCATTTTTTACGTTTCTGAAGCATGTCGTAAGGGGGGGTGATTATCTCTTTCGTCAAAAATCGGGCGTTTTTGCTTGAACAATAAAGGCCTACAAATGTTATTTAGTTCACTTCCCGTGGAGGAGAAACACTTTTTAAGGCCGCAGAGTGAGTAAATTGGCCATATTCATTCACTTTTACCCATTCCTCAAATCTTGTGTTTAAGGCCCCTGGAAGCATGAAAATCACTTTAAACATCTCATTTTATCTTTAATAGTGATTTTCCACGTACAAATGTGAATTGTAGTTCAAAGAGGCAACATTTGAAAACGGACCATTTTTTACGTTTCTGAAGCATGTCGTAAGGGGGGGTGGTTATCTCTTTCGTCAAAAATCGGGTGTTTTCGCTTGAACAATAAAGGCCTACAAATGTTATTTAGTTCACTTCCCATGGAGGAGAAACACTTTTTAAGGCCGCAGAGTGAGTAAATTGGCCATTTTCATTCACCTTTACCCATTCCTCAAATCTTGTGTTTAAGGCCCCTGGAAGCATGAAAATCACTTTAAACATCTCATTTTATCTTTATAAGTGATTTTCCACGTACAAATGTGAATTGTAGTTCAAAGAGGCAACATTTGAAAACAGACCATTTTTTTAGTTTCTGAAGCATGTTGTAAGGGGGGGTGGTTATCTCTTTCATCAAAAATCGGACGTTTTTGATTGAACAATAAAGGCCTCCAAATGTTATTTTATTCACTTCCCGTGGAGGAGAAACACTTTTTAAGGCCGCAGAGTGAATAAAATGGCCATTTTCATTCACTTTTACCCATTCCTCAAATCTCGTGTTTAAGGACCCTGGAAGCATGAAAATCACTTTAAACATCTCATTTTATCTTTAAAAGTGATTTTCCACGTACAAATGTGAATTGTAGTTAAAAGAGGCAACATTTGAAAACGGACCATTTTTTACGTTTCTGAAGCATGTCGTAAGGGGGGGTGGTTATCTCTTTCGTCAAAAATCGGGCATTTTCGCTTAAACAATAAAGGCCTACAAATGTTATTTAGTTCACTTCCCGTGGAGGAGAAACACTTTTTAAGGCCGCAGAGTGAGTAAATTGGCCATATTCATTCACTTTTACCCATTCCTCAAATCTTGTGTTTAAGGCCCCTGGAAGCATGAAAATCACTTTAAACATCTCATTTTATCTTTAAAAGGGATTTTCCACATACAAATGTGAATTGTAGTTCAAAGAGGCAACATTTGAAAACAGACCATTTTTTTAGTTTCTGAAGCATGTCGTAAGGGGGGGTGGTTATCTCTTTCATCAAAAATCGGACGTTTTTGATTGAACAATAAAGGCCTACAAATGTTATTTAATTCACTTTCTGGGGTGGAGAAAAACTTTTTAAGGCCTCAGAGTGAATAAATTGGCCATTTTCATTCACATTTACCCATTCCTCAAATCTTGTGTTTAGGGCCCCTGGAAGCTTGAAAATCACTTTAAACATCTCATTTTATCTTTAAAAGTGATTTTCCACGTACAAATGTGAATTGTAGTTCAAAGAGGCAACATTTGAAAACGGACTATTTTTTACGTTTCTGAAGCTTGTCGTAAGGGGGGGTGGTTATCTCTTTCGTCAAAAATCGGACGTTTTCGCTTGAACAATAAAGGCCTACAAATGTTATTTAGTTCACTTCCCGTGGGGGAGAAACACTTTTTAAGGCCGCAGACTGAGTAAATTGGCCATATTCATTCACTTTTACCCATTCCTCAAATCTTGTGTTTAAGGCCCCTGGAAGCATGAAAATCACTTTAAACATCTCATTTTATTTTTAATAGTGATTTTCCACGTACAAATGTGAATTGTAGTTCAAAGAGGCAACATTTGAAAACGGACCATTTTTTACGTTTCTGAAGCATGTCGTAAGGGGGGGGGTTATCTCTTTCGTCAAAAATCGCGTGTTTTCGCTTGAACAATAAAGGCCTACAAATGTTATTTAGTTCACTTCCCGTGGAGGAGAAACACTTTTTAAGGCCGCAGAGTGAGTAAATTGGCCATTTTCATTCACTTTTACCCATTCCTCAAATCTCGTGTTTAAGGCCCCTGGAAGCATGAAAATCACTTTAAACATCTCATTTTATCTTTAATAGTGATTTTCCACGTACAAATGTGAATTGTAGTTCAAAGAGGCAACATTTGAAAACGGACCATTTTTTTACGTTTCTGAAGCATGTCGTAAGGGGGGGTGGTTATCTCTTTCGTCAAAAATCGGGTGTTTTCGCTTGAACAATAAAGGCCTACAAATGTTATTTAGTTCACTTCCCGTGGAGGAGAAACACTTTTTAAGGCCGCAGAGTGAGTAAATTGGCCATTTTCATTCACTTTTACCCATTCCTCAAATCTTGTGTTTAGGGCCCCTGGAAGCTTGAAAATCACTTTAAACATCTCATTTTATCTTTAAAAGTGATTTTCCACGTACAAATGTGAATTGTAGTTCAAAGAGGCAACATTTGAAAACAGACCATTTTTTTAGTTTCTGAAGCATGTCGTAAGGGGGGGTGGTTATCTCTTTCATCAAAAATCGGACGTTTTTAATTGAACAGTAAAGGCCTACAAATGTTATTTAATTCACTTTCTGGGCTGGAGTAAAACTTTTTAAGGCCTCAGAGTGAATAAATTGGCCATTTTCATTCACTTTTACCTATTCCTCAAATCTTGTGTTTAGGGCCCCTGGAAGCTTGACAATCACTTTAAACATCTCATTTTATCTTTAAAAGTGATTTTCCACGTACAAATGTGAATTGTAGTTAAAAGAGGCAACATTTGAACACGGACCATTTTTTACGTTTCTGAAGCATGTCGTAAGGGGGGGTGGTTATCCCTTTCGTCAAAAATTGGGCGTTTTCGCTTGAACAATAAAGGCCTACAAATGTTATTTAGTTCACTTCCCGTGGAGGAAAAACACTTTTTAAGGCCGCAGAGTGAGTAAATTGGCCATATTCATTCACTTTTACCCATTCCTCAAATCTTGTGTTTAAGGCCCCTGGAAGCATGAAAATCACTTTAAACATCTCATTTTATTCTTAATAGTGATTTTCCACGTACAAATGTGAATTGTAGTTCAAAGAGGCAACATTTGAAAATGGACCATTTTTTACGTTTCTGAAGCATGTCATAAGGGGGGGTGGTTATCTCTTTCGTCAAAAATCGCGTGTTTTCGCTTGAACAATAAAGGCCTACAAATGTTATTTAGTTCACTTCCCGTGGAGGAGAAACACTTTTTAAGGCCGCAGAGTGAGTAAATTGGCCATTTTCATTCACTATTACCCATTCCTCAAATCTCGTGTTTAAGGCCCCTGGAAGCATGAAAATCACTTTAAACATCTCATTTTATTTTTAAAAGTGATTTTCCAAGTACAAATGTGAATTGTAGTTCAAAGAGGCAACATTTGAAAACGGACCATTTTTTACGTTTCTGAAGCATGTCGTAAGGGGGGGTGGTTATCTCTTTCGTCAAAAATCGGGCGTTTTTGCTTGAACAATAAAGGCTACAAATGTTATTTAGTTCACTTCCCGTGGAGGAGAAACACTTTTTAAGGCCGCAGAGTGAGTAAATTGGCCATATTCATTCACTTTTACCCATTCCTCAAATCTTGTGTTTAAGGCCCCTGGAAGCATGAAAGTCACTTTAAACATCTCATTTTATCTTTAAAAGTGATTTTCCACGTACAAATGTGAATTGTAGTTCAAAGAGGCAACATTTGAAAACGGACCATTTTTTACGTTTCTGAAGCATGTCGTAAGGGGGGGTGGTTATCTCTTTCATCAAAAATCGGACGTTTTTGATTGAACAATAAAGGCCTCCAAATGTTATCTTATTCACTTCCCGTGGAGGAGAAACACTTTTTAAGGCCGCAGAGTGAGTAAATTGGCCATTTTCATTCACTTTTACCCATTCCTCAAATCTTGTGTTTAGGGCCCCTGGAAGCTTGAAAATCACTTTAAACATCTCATTTTATCTTTAAAAGTGATTTTCCACGTACAAATGTGAATTGTAGTTCAAAGAGGCAACATTTGAAAACAGACCATTTTTTTAGTTTCTGAAGCATGTCGTAAGGGGGGGTGGTTATCTCTTTCATCAAAAATCGGACGTTTTTAATTGAACAGTAAAGGCCTACAAATGTTATTTAATTCACTTTCTGGGCTGGAGTAAAACTTTTTAAGGCCTCAGAGTGAATAAATTGGCCATTTTCATTCACTTTTACCTATTCCTCAAATCTTGTGTTTAGGGCCCCTGGAAGCTTGACAATCACTTTAAACATCTCATTTTATCTTTAAAAGTGATTTTCCACGTACAAATGTGAATTGTAGTTAAAAGAGGCAACATTTGAACACGGACCATTTTTTACGTTTCTGAAGCATGTCGTAAGGGGGGGTGGTTATCCCTTTCGTCAAAAATTGGGCGTTTTCGCTTGAACAATAAAGGCCTACAAATGTTATTTAGTTCACTTCCCGTGGAGGAAAAACACTTTTTAAGGCCGCAGAGTGAGTAAATTGGCCATATTCATTCACTTTTACCCATTCCTCAAATCTTGTGTTTAAGGCCCCTGGAAGCATGAAAATCACTTTAAACATCTCATTTTATTCTTAATAGTGATTTTCCACGTACAAATGTGAATTGTAGTTCAAAGAGGCAACATTTGAAAATGGACCATTTTTTACGTTTCTGAAGCATGTCATAAGGGGGGGTGGTTATCTCTTTCGTCAAAAATCGCGTGTTTTCGCTTGAACAATAAAGGCCTACAAATGTTATTTAGTTCACTTCCCGTGGAGGAGAAACTCTTTTTAAGGCCGCAGAGTGAGTAAATTGGCCATTTTCATTCACTATTACCCATTCCTCAAATCTCGTGTTTAAGGCCCCTGGAAGCATGAAAATCACTTTAAACATCTCATTTTATTTTTAAAAGTGATTTTCCAAGTACAAATGTGAATTGTAGTTCAAAGAGGCAACATTTGAAAACGGACCATTTTTTACGTTTCTGAAGCATGTCGTAAGGGGGGGTGGTTATCTCTTTCGTCAAAAATCGGGCGTTTTTGCTTGAACAATAAAGGCTACAAATGTTATTTAGTTCACTTCCCGTGGAGGAGAAACACTTTTTAAGGCCGCAGAGTGAGTAAATTGGCCATATTCATTCACTTTTACCCATTCCTCAAATCTTGTGTTTAAGGCCCCTGGAAGCATGAAAGTCACTTTAAACATCTCATTTTATCTTTAAAAGTGATTTTCCACGTACAAATGTGAATTGTAGTTCAAAGAGGCAACATTTGAAAACGGACCATTTTTTACGTTTCTGAAGCATGTCGTAAGGGGGGGTGGTTATCTCTTTCATCAAAAATCGGACGTTTTTGATTGAACAATAAAGGCCTCCAAATGTTATCTTATTCACTTCCCGTGGAGGAGAAACACTTTTTAAGGCCGCAGAGTGAGTAAATTGGCCATTTTCATTCACTTTTACCCATTCCTCAAATCTCGTGTTTAAGGACCCTGGAAGCATGAAAATCACTTTAAACATCTCATTTTATCTTTAAAAGTGATTTTCCACGTACAAATGTGAATTGTAGTTCAAAGAGGCAACATTTGAAAATGGACCATTTTTTCCTTTCTGAAGCATGTCGTAAGGGGGGGTGGTTATCTCTTTCACCAAAAAAAACGCGTTTTTGATTGAACAATAAAGGCCTCCAAATGTTATTTTATTCACTTCCCGTGGAGGAGAAACACTTTTTAAGGCCGCAGACTGAGTAAATTGGCCATATTCATTCACTTTTACCCATTCCCCAAATCTTGTGTTTAAGGCCCCTGAAAGCATGAAAATCACTTTAAACATCTCCTGTTATCTTTAAAAGTGATTTTCCACGTGCAAATGTGAATTGTAGTTCAAAGAGGCAACATTTGAAAACAGACCATTTTTTTAGTTTCTGAAGCATGTCGTAAGGGGGGGTGGTTATCTCTTTCATCAAAAATCGGACGTTTTTGATTGAACAATAATGGCCTCCAAATGTTATTTTATTCACTTCCCGTGGAGGAGAAACACTTTTTAAGGCCGCAGAGTGAGTAAATTGGCCATTTTCATTCACTTTTACCCATTCCTCAAATCTCGTGTTTAAGGCCCCTGGAAGCATGAAAATCACTTTAAATATCTCATTTTATCTTTAAAAGTGATTTTCCACGTACAAATGTGAATTGTAGTTCAAAGAGGCAACATTTGAAAACGGACCATTTTTTACGTTTCTGAAGCATGTCGTAAGGGGGGGTGATTATCTCTTTCGTCAAAAATCGGGCGTTTTGGCTTGAACAATAAAGGCCTGCAAATGTTATTTAGTTCACTTCCCGTGGAGGAGAAACACTTTTTAAGGCCGCAGAGTGAGTAAATTGGCCATATTCATTCACTTTTACCCATTCCTCAAATCTTGTGTTTAAGGCCCCTGGAAGCATGAAAATCACTTTAAACATCTCATTTTATCTTTAATAGTGATTTTCCACGTACAAATGTGAATTGTAGTTCAAAGAGGCAACATTTGAAAACGGACCATTTTTTACGTTTCTGAAGCATGTCGTAAGGGGGGGTGGTTATCTCTTTCGTCAAAAATCGGGTGTTTTCGCTTGAACAATAAAGGCCTACAAATGTTATTTAGTTCACTTCCCATGGAGGAGAAACACTTTTTAAGGCCGCAGAGTGAGTAAATTGGCCATTTTCATTCACCTTTACCCATTCCTCAAATCTTGTGTTTAAGGCCCCTGGAAGCATGAAAATCACTTTAAACATCTCATTTTATCTTTATAAGTGATTTTCCACGTACAAATGTGAATTGTAGTTCAAAGAGGCAACATTTGAAAACAGACCATTTTTTTAGTTTCTGAAGCATGTTGTAAGGGGGGGTGGTTATCTCTTTCATCAAAAATCGGACGTTTTTGATTGAACAATAAAGGCCTCCAAATGTTATTTTATTCACTTCCCGTGGAGGAGAAACACTTTTTAAGGCCGCAGAATGAATAAAATGGCCATTTTCATTCACTTTTACCCATTCCTCAAATCTCGTGTTTAAGGACCCTGGAAGCATGAAAATCACTTTAAACATCTCATTTTATCTTTAAAAGTGATTTTCCACGTACAAATGTGAATTGTAGTTAAAAGAGGCAACATTTGAAAACGGACCATTTTTTACGTTTCTGAAGCATGTCGTAAGGGGGGGTGGTTATCTCTTTCGTCAAAAATCGGGCGTTTTCGCTTAAACAATAAAGGCCTACAAATGTTATTTAGTTCACTTCCCGTGGAGGAGAAACACTTTTTAAGGCCGCAGAGTGAGTAAATTGGCCATATTCATTCACTTTTACCCATTCCTCAAATCTTGTGTTTAAGGCCCCTGGAAGCATGAAAATCACTTTAAACATCTCATTTTATCTTTAAAAGTGATTTTCCACGTACAAATGTGAATTGTAGTTCAAAGAGGCAACATTTGAAAACAGACCATTTTTTTAGTTTCTGAAGCATGTTGTAAGGGGGGGTGGTTATCTCTTTCATCAAAAATCGGACGTTTTTGATTGAACAATAAAGGCCTCCAAATGTTATTTTATTCACTTCCCGTGGAGGAGAAACAATTTTTAAGGCCGCAGAGTGAGTAAATTGGCCATTTTCATTCACTTTTACCCATTCCTCAAATCTCGTGTTTAAGGCCCCTGGAAGCACGAAAATCACTTTAAACATCTCATTTTATCTTTAAAAGTGATTTTCCACGTACAAATGTGAATTGTAGTTCAAAAAGGCAACATTTGAAAACAGACCATTTTTTTGGTTTCTGAAGCATGTCGTAAGGGGGGGTGATTATCTCTTTCGTCAAAAATCCGGCGTTTTTGCTTGAACAATAAAGGCCTACAAATGTTATTTAGTTCACTTCCCGTGGAGGAGAAACACTTTTTAAGGCCGCAGAGTGAGTAAATTGGCCATTTTCATTCACTTTTACCCATTCCTCAAATCTCGTGTTTAAGGCCCCTGGAAGCATGAAAATCACCTTAAACATCTCATTTTATCTGTAAAAGTGATTTTCCACGTACAAATGTGAATTGTAGTTCAAAGAGGCAACATTTGAAAACGGACCATTTTTTACGTTTCTGAAGCTTGTCGTAAGGGGGGGTGCTTATCTCTTTCGTCAAAATCGGGCGTTGTCGCTTGAACAATAAAGGCCTACAAATGTTATTTAGTTCACTTCCCGTGGAGGAGAAACACTTTTTAAGGCCGCAGACTGAGTAAATTGGCCATATTCATTCACTTTTACCCATTCCTCAAATCTTGTGTTTAAGGCCCCTGGAAGCATGAAATCACTTTAAACATCTCATTTTATCTTTAATAGTGATTTTCCACGTACAAATGTGAATTGTAGTTCAAAGAGGCAACATTTGAAAACAGACCATTTTTTTAGTTTCTGAAGCATGTTGTTAGGGGGGGTGGTTATCTCTTTCATCAAAAATCGGACGTTTTTGATTGAACAATAAAGACCTCCAAATGTTATTTTATTCACTTCCCGTGGAGGAGAAACACTTTTTAAGGCCGCAGAGTGAGTAAATTGGCCATTTTCATTCACTTTTACCCATTCCTCAAATCTCGTGTTTAAGGCCCCTGGAAGCATGAAAATCACTTTAAACATCTCATTTTATCTTTATAAGTGATTTTCCACGTACAAATGTGAATTGTAGTTCAAAGAGGCAACATTTGAAAACGGATCATTTTTTACGTTTCTGAAGCATGTCGTAAGGGGGGGTGGTTATCTCTTTCGTCAAAAATCGGGTGTTTTCGCTTGAACAATAAAGGCCTACAAATGTTATTTAGTTCACTTCCCGTGGAGGAGAAACACTTTTTAAGGCCGCAGAGTGAGTAAATTGGCCATATTCATTCACTTTTACCCATTCCTCAAATCTTGTGTTTAAGGCCCCTGGAAGCATGAAAATCACTTTAAACATCTCATTTTATCTTTAAAAGTGATTTTCCACGTACAAATGTGAATTGTAGTTCAAAGAGGCAACATTTGAAAACAGACCATTTTTTTAGTTTCTGAAGCATGTTGTAAGGGGGGGTGGTTATCTCTTTCATAAAAAATCGGACGTTTTTGATTGAACAATAAAGACCTCCAAATGCTATTTTATTCACTTCCCGTGGAGGAGAAACACTTTTTAAGGCCGCAGAGTGAGTAAATTGGCCATTTTCATTCACTTTTACCCATTCCTCAAATCTCGTGTTTAAGGCCCCTGGAAGCATGAAAATCACTTTAAACATCTCATTTTATCTTTAAAAGTGATTTTCCACGTACAAATGTGAATTGTAGTTCAAAGAGGCAACATTTGAAAACAGACCATTTTTTTAGTTTCTGAAGCATGTCGTAAGGGGGGGTGGTTATCTCTTTCATCAAAAATCGGACGTTTTTAATTGAACAGTAAAGGCCTACAAATGTTATTTAATTCACTTTCTGGGGTGGAGTAAAACTTTTTAAGGCCTCAGAGTGAATAAATTGGCCATTTTCATTCACTTTTACCCATTCCTCAAATCTTGTGTTTAGGGCCCCTGGAAGCTTGACAATCACTTTAAACATCTCATTTTATCTTTAAAAGTGATTTTCCACGTACAAATGTGAATTGTAGTTAAAAGAGGCAACATTTGAAAACGGACCATTTTTTACGTTTCTGAAGCATGTCGTAAGGGGGGGTGGTTATCCCTTTCGTCAAAAATTGGGCGTTTTCGCTTGAACAATAAAGGCCTACAAATGTTATTTAGTTCACTTCCCGTGGAGGAAAAACACTTTTTAAGGCCGCAGAGTGAGTAAATTGGCCATATTCATTCACTTTTACCCATTCCTCAAATCTTGTGTTTAAGGCCCCTGGAAGCATGAAAATCACTTTAAACATCTCATTTTATCTTTAAAAGGGATTTTCCACATACAAATGTGAATTGTAGTTCAAAGAGGCAACATTTGAAAACAGACCATTTTTTTAGTTTCTGAAGCATGTCGTAAGGGGGGGTGGTTATCTCTTTCATCAAAAATCGGACGTTTTTGATTGAACAATAAAGGCCTACAAATGTTATTTAATTCACTTTCTGGGGTGGAGAAAACCTTTTTAAGGCCTCAGAGTGAATAAATTGGCCATTTTCATTCACATTTACCCATTCCTCAAATCTTGTGTTTAGGGCCCCTGGAAGCATGAAAATCACTTTAAACATCTCATTTTATCTTTATAAGTGATTTTCCACGTACAAATGTGAATTGTAGTTCAAAGAGGCAACATTTGAAAACGGATCATTTTTTACGTTTCTGAAGCATGTCGTAAGGGGGGGTGGTTATCTCTTTCGTCAAAAATCGGGTGTTTTCGCTTGAACAATAAAGGCCTACAAATGTTATTTAGTTCGCTTCCCGTGGAGGAGAAACACTTTTTAAGGCCGCAGAGTGAGTAAATTGGCCATATTCATTCACTTTTACCCATTCCTCAAATCTTGTGTTTAAGGCCCCTGGAAGCATGAAAATCACTTTAAACATCTCATTTTATCTTTAAAAGTGATTTTCCACGTACAAATGTGAATTGTAGTTCAAAGAGGCAACATTTGAAAACAGACCATTTTTTTAGTTTCTGAAGCATGTTGTAAGGGGGGGTGGTTATCTCTTTCATAAAAAATCGGACGTTTTTGATTGAACAATAAAGACCTCCAAATGGTATTTTATTCACTTCCCGTGGAGGAGAAACACTTTTTAAGGCCGCAGAGTGAGTAAATTGGCCATTTTCATTCACTTTTACCCATTCCTCAAATCTCGTGTTTAAGGCCCCTGGAAGCATGAAAATCACTTTAAACATCTCATTTTATCTTTAAAAGTGATTTTCCACGTACAAATGTGAATTGTAGTTCAAAGAGGCAACATTTGAAAACAGACCATTTTTTTAGTTTCTGAAGCATGTCGTAAGGGGGGGTGGTTATCTCTTTCATCAAAAATCGGACGTTTTTAATTGAACAGTAAAGGCCTACAAATGTTATTTAATTCACTTTCTGGGGTGGAGTAAAACTTTTTAAGGCCTCAGAGTGAATAAATTGGCCATTTTCATTCACTTTTACCCATTCCTCAAATCTTGTGTTTAGGGCCCCTGGAAGCTTGACAATCACTTTAAACATCTCATTTTATCTTTAAAAGTGATTTTCCACGTACAAATGTGAATTGTAGTTAAAAGAGGCAACATTTGAAAACGGACCATTTTTTACGTTTCTGAAGCATGGCGTAAGGGGGGGTGGTTATCTCTTTCGTCAAAAATCGGACGTTTTCGCTTGAAAAATAAAGGCCTACAAATGTTATTTAGTTCACTTCCCGTGGAGGAGAAACACTTTTTAAGGCCGCAGACTGAGTAAATTGGCCATATTCATTCACTTTTACCCATTCCTCAAATCTTGTGTTTAAGGCCCCTGGAAGCATGAAAATCACTTTAAACATCTCATTTTATTTTTAATAGTGATTTTCCACGTACAAAAGTGAATTGTAGTTCAAAGAGGCAACATTTGAAAACGGACCATTTTTTACGTTTCTGAAGCATGTCGTAAGGGGGGGTGGTTATCTCTTTCGTCAAAAATCGCGTGTTTTCGCTTGAACAATAAAGGCCTACAAATGTTATTTAGTTCACTTCCCGTGGAGGAGAAACACTTTTTAAGGCCGCAGAGTGAGTAAATTGGCCATTTTCATTCACTTTTACCCATTCCTCAAATCTTGTGTTTAAGGCCCCTGGAAGCATGAAAATCACTTTAAACATCTCATTTTATCTTTATAAGTGATTTTCCACGTACAAATGTGAATTGTAGTTCAAAGACGCAACATTTGAAAATAGACCATTTTTTTAGTTTCTGAAGCATGTTGTAAGGGGGGGTGGTTATCTCTTTCATCAAAAATCGGACGTTTTTGATTGAACAATAAAGGCCTCCAAATGTTATTTTATTCACTTCCCGTGGAGGAGAAACACTTTTTAAGGCCGCAGAGTGAATAAAATGGCCATTTTAATTCACTTTTACCCATTCCTCAAATCTTGTGTTTAGGGCCCCTGGAAGCTTGAAAATCACTTTAAACATCTCATTTTATCTTTAAAAGTGATTTTCCACGTACAAATGTGAATTGTAGTTCAAAGAGGCAACATTTGAAAACAGACCATTTTTTTAGTTTCTGAAGCATGTCGTAAGGGGGGGTGGTTATCTCTTTCATCAAAAATCGGACGTTTTTAATTGAACAGTAAAGGCCTACAAATGGTATTTAATTCACTTTCTGGGCTGGAGTAAAACTTTTTAAGGCCTCAGAGTGAATAAATTGGCCATTTTCATTCACTTTTACCTATTCCTCAAATCTTGTGTTTAGGGCCCCTGGAAGCTTGACAATCACTTTAAACATCTCATTTTATCTTTAAAAGTGATTTTCCACGTACAAATGTGAATTGTAGTTAAAAGAGGCAACATTTGAACACGGACCATTTTTTACGTTTCTGAAGCATGTCGTAAGGGGGGGTGGTTATCCCTTTCGTCAAAAATTGGGCGTTTTCGCTTGAACAATAAAGGCCTACAAATGTTATTTAGTTCACTTCCCGTGGAGGAAAAACACTTTTTAAGGCCGCAGAGTGAGTAAATTGGCCATATTCATTCACTTTTACCCATTCCTCAAATCTTGTGTTTAAGGCCCCTGGAAGCATGAAAATCACTTTAAACATCTCATTTTATCTTTAAAAGGGATTTTCCACGTACAAATGTGAATTGTAGTTCAAAGAGGCAACATTTGAAAACAGACCATTTTTTTTAGTTTCTGAAGCATGTCGTAAGGGGGGGTGGGTATCTCTTTCATCAAAAATCGGACGTTTTTGATTGAACAATAAAGGCCTACAAATGTTATTTAATTCACTTTCTGGGGTGGAGAAAAACTTTTTAAGGCCTCAGAGTGAATAAATTGGCCATTTTCATTCACATTTACCCATTCCTCAAATCTTGTGTTTAGGGCCCCTGGAAGCTTGAAAATCACTTTAAACATCTCATTTTATCTTTAAAAGTGATTTTCCACGTACAAATGTGAATTGTAGTTCAAAGAGGCAACATTTGAAAACGGACCATTTTTTACGTTTCTGAAGCTTGTCGTAAGGGGGGGTGGTTATCTCTTTCGTCAAAAATCGGGCGTTTTTGCTTGAACAATAAAGGCCTACAAATGTTATTTAGTTCACTTCCCGTGGAGGAGAAACACTTTTTAAGGCCGCAGACTGAGTAAATTGGCCATATTCATTCACTTTTACCCATTTCTCAAATCTTGTGTTTAAGGCCCCTGGAAGCATGAAAATCACTTTAAACATCTCATTTTATTTTTAATAGTGATTTTCCACGTACAAATGTGAATTGTAGTTTAAAGAGGCAACATTTGAAAACGGACCATTTTTTACGTTTCTGAAGCATGTCGTAAGGGGGGTGGTTATCTCTTTTGTCAAAAATCGCGTGTTTTCGCTTGAACAATAAAGGCCTACAAATGTTATTTAGTTCACTTCCCGTGGAGGAGAAACACTTTTTAAGGCCGCAGAGTGAGTAAATTGGCCATTTTCATTCACTTTTACCCATTCCTCAAATCTCGTGTTTAAGGCCCCTGGAAGCATGAAAATCACTTTAAACATCTCATTTTATCTTTAAAAGTGATTTTCCAAGTACAAATGTGAATTGTATTTCAAAGAGGCAACATTTGAAAACGGACCATTTTTTACGTTTCTGAAGCATGTCGTAAGGGGGGGTGGTTATCTCTTTCGTCAAAAATCGGGCGTTTTTGCTTGAACAATAAAGGCTACAAATGTTATTTAGTTCACTTCCCGTGCAGGAGAAACACTTTTTAAGGCCGCAGAGTGAGTAAATTGGCCATATTCATTCACTTTTACCCATTCCTCAAATCTTGTGTTTAAGGCCCCTGGAAGCATGAAAATCACTTTAAACATCTCATTTTATCTTTAAAAGTGATTTTCCACGTACAAATGTGAATTGTAGTTCAAAGAGGCAACATTTGAAAACGGACCATTTTTTACGTTTCTGAAGCATGTCGTAAGGGGGGTGGTTATCTCTTTCATCAAAAATCGGACGTTTTTGATTGAACAATAAAGGCCTCCAAATGTTATTTTATTCACTTCCCGTGGAGGAGAAACACTTTTTAAGACTGCAGAGTGAGTAAATTGGCCATTTTCATTCACTATTACCCATTCCTCAAATCTCGTGTTTAAGGCCCCTGGAAGCATGAAAATCACTTTAAACATCTCATTTTATTTTTAAAAGTGATTTTCCAAGTACAAATGTGAATTGTAGTTCAAAGAGGCAACATTTGAAAACGGACCATTTTTTACGTTTCTGAAGCATGTCGTAAGGGGGGGTGGTTATCTCTTTCGTCAAAAATCGGGCGTTTTTGCTTGAACAATAAAGGCTACAAATGTTATTTAGTTCACTTCCCGTGGAGGAGAAACACTTTTTAAGGCCGCAGAGTGAGTAAATTGGCCATATTCATTCACTTTCACCCATTCCTTAAATCTTGTGTTTAAGGCCCCTGGAAGCATGAAAATCACTTTAAACATCTCATTTTATCTTTAAAAGTGATTTTCCACGTACAAATGTGAATTGTAGTTCAAAGAGGCAACATTTGAAAACGGACCATTTTTTACGTTTCTGAAGCATGTCGTAAGGGGGGTGGTTATCTCTTTCATCAAAAATCGCGTGTTTTCGCTTGAACAATAAAGGCCTACAAATGTTATTTAGTTCACTTCCCGTGGAGGAGAAACACTTTTTAAGGCCGCAGAGTGAGTAAATTGGCCATTTTCATTCACTATTACCCAATCCTCAAATCTCGTGTTTAAGGCCCCTGGAAGCATGAAAATCACTTTAAACATCTCATTTTATTTTTAAAAGTGATTTTCCAAGTACAAATGTGAATTGTAGTTCAAAGAGGCAACATTTGAAAACGGACCATTTTTTACGTTTCTGAAGCATGTCGTAAGGGGGGGTGGTTATCTCTTTCGTCAAAAATCGGGCGTTTTTGCTTGAACAATAAAGGCTACAAATGTTATTTAGTTCACTTCCCGTGGAGGAGAAACACTTTTTAAGGCCGCAGAGTGAGTAAATTGGCCATATTCATTCACTTTTACCCATTCCTCAAATCTTGTGTTTAAGGCCCCTGGAAGCATGAAAGTCACTTTAAACATCTCATTTTATCTTTAAAAGTGATTTTCCACGTACAAATGTGAATTGTAGTTCAAAGAGGCAACATTTGAAAACGGACCATTTTTTACGTTTCTGAAGCATGTCGTAAGGGGGGGTGGTTATCTCTTTCATCAAAAATCGGACGTTTTTGATTGAACAATAAAGGCCTCCAAATGTTATTTTATTCACTTCCCGTGGAGGAGAAACACTTTTTAAGGCTGCAGAGTGAGTAAATTGGCCATTTTCATTCACTTTTACCCATTCCTCAAATCTCGTGTTTAAGGACCCTGGAAGCATGAAAATCACTTTAAACATCTCATTTTATCTTTAAAAGTGATTTTCCACGTACAAATGTGAATTGTAGTTCAAAGAGGCAACATTTGAAAATGGACCATTTTTTCCTTTCTGAAGCATGTCGTAAGGGGGGGTGGTTATCTCTTTCACCAAAAAAAACGCGTTTTTGATTGAACAATAAAGGCCTCCAAATGTTATTTTATTCACTTCCCGTGGAGGAGAAACACTTTTTAAGGCCGCAGACTGAGTAAATTGGCCATATTCATTCACTTTTACCCATTCCCCAAATCTTGTGTTTAAGGCCCCTGGAAGCATGAAAATCACTTTAAACATCTCCTGTTATCTTTAAAAGTGATTTTCCACGTGCAAATGTGAATTGTAGTTCAAAGAGGCAACATTTGAAAACAGACCATTTTTTTAGTTTCTGAAGCATGTCGTAAGGGGGGGTGGTTATCTCTTTCATCAAAAATCGGACGTTTTTGATTGAACAATAAAGGCCTACAAATGTTATTTAGTTCACTTCCCGTGGAGGAGAAACACTTTTTAAGGCCGCAGAGTGAGTAAATTGGCCATATTCATTCACTTTTACCCATTCCTCAAATCTCGTGTTTAAGGCCCCTGGAAGCATGAAAATCACTTTAAACATCTCATTTTATCTTTAAAAGTGATTTTCCACGTACAAATGTGAATTGTAGTTCAAAGAGGCAACATTTGAAAACAGACCATTTTTTTAGTTTCTGAAGCATGTCGTAAGGGGGGGTGGTTATCTCTTTCATCAAAAATCGGACGTTTTTAATTGAACAGTAAAGGCCTACAAATGTTATTTAATTCACTTTCTGGGGTGGAGTAAAACTTTTTAAGGCCTCAGAGTGAATAAATTGGCCATTTTCATTCACTTTTACCCATTCCTCAAATCTTGTGTTTAGGGCCCCTGGAAGCTTGACAATCACTTTAAACATCTCATTTTATCTTTAAAAGTGATTTTCCACGTACAAATGTGAATTGTAGTTAAAAGAGGCAACATTTGAAAACGGACCATTTTTTACGTTTCTGAAGCATGTCGTAAGGGGGGGTGGTTATCCCTTTCGTCAAAAATTGGGCGTTTTCGCTTGAACAATAAAGGCCTACAAATGTTATTTAGTTCACTTCCCGTGGAGGAGAAACACTTTTTAAGGCCGCAGAGTGAGTAAATTGGCCATATTCATTCACTTTTACCCATTCCTCAAATCTTGTGTTTAAGGCCCCTGGAAGCATGAAAATCACTTTAAACATCTCATTTTATTTTTAATAGTGATTTTCCACGTACAAAAGTGAATTGTAGTTCAAAGAGGCAACATTTGAAAACGGACCATTTTTTTAGTTTCTGAAGCATGTCGTAAGGGGGGGTGGTTATCTCTTTCGTCAAAAATCGCGTGTTTTCGCTTGAACAATAAAGGCCTACAAATGTTATTTAGTTCACTTCCCGTGGAGGAGAAACACTTTTTAAGGCCGCAGAGTGAGTAAATTGGCCATTTTCATTCACTTTTACCCATTCCTCAAATCTTGTGTTTAAGGCCCCTGGAAGCATGAAAATCACTTTAAACATCTCATTTTATCTTTATAAGTGATTTTCCACGTACAAATGTGAATTGTAGTTCAAAGACGCAACATTTGAAAATAGACCATTTTTTTAGTTTCTGAAGCATGTTGTAAGGGGGGGTGGTTATCTCTTTCATCAAAAATCGGACGTTTTTGATTGAACAATAAAGGCCTCCAAATGTTATTTTATTCACTTCCCGTGGAGGAGAAACACTTTTTAAGGCCGCAGAGTGAATAAAATGGCCATTTTAATTCACTTTTACCCATTCCTCAAATCTTGTGTTTAGGGCCCCTGGAAGCTTGAAAATCACTTTAAACATCTCATTTTATCTTTAAAAGTGATTTTCCACGTACAAATGTGAATTGTAGTTCAAAGAGGCAACATTTGAAAACAGACCATTTTTTTAGTTTCTGAAGCATGTCGTAAGGGGGGGTGGTTATCTCTTTCATCAAAAATCGGACGTTTTTAATTGAACAGTAAAGGCCTACAAATGGTATTTAATTCACTTTCTGGGCTGGAGTAAAACTTTTTAAGGCCTCAGAGTGAATAAATTGGCCATTTTCATTCACTTTTACCTATTCCTCAAATCTTGTGTTTAGGGCCCCTGGAAGCTTGACAATCACTTTAAACATCTCATTTTATCTTTAAAAGTGATTTTCCACGTACAAATGTGAATTGTAGTTAAAAGAGGCAACATTTGAACACGGACCATTTTTTACGTTTCTGAAGCATGTCGTAAGGGGGGGTGGTTATCCCTTTCGTCAAAAATTGGGCGTTTTCGCTTGAACAATAAAGGCCTACAAATGTTATTTAGTTCACTTCCCGTGGAGGAAAAACACTTTTTAAGGCCGCAGAGTGAGTAAATTGGCCATATTCATTCACTTTTACCCATTCCTCAAATCTTGTGTTTAAGGCCCCTGGAAGCATGAAAATCACTTTAAACATCTCATTTTATCTTTAAAAGGGATTTTCCACGTACAAATGTGAATTGTAGTTCAAAGAGGCAACATTTGAAAACAGACCATTTTTTTTAGTTTCTGAAGCATGTCGTAAGGGGGGGTGGGTATCTCTTTCATCAAAAATCGGACGTTTTTGATTGAACAATAAAGGCCTACAAATGTTATTTAATTCACTTTCTGGGGTGGAGAAAAACTTTTTAAGGCCTCAGAGTGAATAAATTGGCCATTTTCATTCACATTTACCCATTCCTCAAATCTTGTGTTTAGGGCCCCTGGAAGCTTGAAAATCACTTTAAACATCTCATTTTATCTTTAAAAGTGATTTTCCACGTACAAATGTGAATTGTAGTTCAAAGAGGCAACATTTGAAAACGGACCATTTTTTACGTTTCTGAAGCTTGTCGTAAGGGGGGGTGGTTATCTCTTTCGTCAAAAATCGGGCGTTTTTGCTTGAACAATAAAGGCCTACAAATGTTATTTAGTTCACTTCCCGTGGAGGAGAAACACTTTTTAAGGCCGCAGACTGAGTAAATTGGCCATATTCATTCACTTTTACCCATTTCTCAAATCTTGTGTTTAAGGCCCCTGGAAGCATGAAAATCACTTTAAACATCTCATTTTATTTTTAATAGTGATTTTCCACGTACAAATGTGAATTGTAGTTTAAAGAGGCAACATTTGAAAACGGACCATTTTTTACGTTTCTGAAGCATGTCGTAAGGGGGGTGGTTATCTCTTTTGTCAAAAATCGCGTGTTTTCGCTTGAACAATAAAGGCCTACAAATGTTATTTAGTTCACTTCCCGTGGAGGAGAAACACTTTTTAAGGCCGCAGAGTGAGTAAATTGGCCATTTTCATTCACTTTTACCCATTCCTCAAATCTCGTGTTTAAGGCCCCTGGAAGCATGAAAATCACTTTAAACATCTCATTTTATCTTTAAAAGTGATTTTCCAAGTACAAATGTGAATTGTATTTCAAAGAGGCAACATTTGAAAACGGACCATTTTTTACGTTTCTGAAGCATGTCGTAAGGGGGGGTGGTTATCTCTTTCGTCAAAAATCGGGCGTTTTTGCTTGAACAATAAAGGCTACAAATGTTATTTAGTTCACTTCCCGTGCAGGAGAAACACTTTTTAAGGCCGCAGAGTGAGTAAATTGGCCATATTCATTCACTTTTACCCATTCCTCAAATCTTGTGTTTAAGGCCCCTGGAAGCATGAAAATCACTTTAAACATCTCATTTTATCTTTAAAAGTGATTTTCCACGTACAAATGTGAATTGTAGTTCAAAGAGGCAACATTTGAAAACGGACCATTTTTTACGTTTCTGAAGCATGTCGTAAGGGGGGTGGTTATCTCTTTCATCAAAAATCGGACGTTTTTGATTGAACAATAAAGGCCTCCAAATGTTATTTTATTCACTTCCCGTGGAGGAGAAACACTTTTTAAGACTGCAGAGTGAGTAAATTGGCCATTTTCATTCACTATTACCCATTCCTCAAATCTCGTGTTTAAGGCCCCTGGAAGCATGAAAATCACTTTAAACATCTCATTTTATTTTTAAAAGTGATTTTCCAAGTACAAATGTGAATTGTAGTTCAAAGAGGCAACATTTGAAAACGGACCATTTTTTACGTTTCTGAAGCATGTCGTAAGGGGGGGTGGTTATCTCTTTCGTCAAAAATCGGGCGTTTTTGCTTGAACAATAAAGGCTACAAATGTTATTTAGTTCACTTCCCGTGGAGGAGAAACACTTTTTAAGGCCGCAGAGTGAGTAAATTGGCCATATTCATTCACTTTCACCCATTCCTTAAATCTTGTGTTTAAGGCCCCTGGAAGCATGAAAATCACTTTAAACATCTCATTTTATCTTTAAAAGTGATTTTCCACGTACAAATGTGAATTGTAGTTCAAAGAGGCAACATTTGAAAACGGACCATTTTTTACGTTTCTGAAGCATGTCGTAAGGGGGGTGGTTATCTCTTTCATCAAAAATCGCGTGTTTTCGCTTGAACAATAAAGGCCTACAAATGTTATTTAGTTCACTTCCCGTGGAGGAGAAACACTTTTTAAGGCCGCAGAGTGAGTAAATTGGCCATTTTCATTCACTATTACCCAATCCTCAAATCTCGTGTTTAAGGCCCCTGGAAGCATGAAAATCACTTTAAACATCTCATTTTATTTTTAAAAGTGATTTTCCAAGTACAAATGTGAATTGTAGTTCAAAGAGGCAACATTTGAAAACGGACCATTTTTTACGTTTCTGAAGCATGTCGTAAGGGGGGGTGGTTATCTCTTTCGTCAAAAATCGGGCGTTTTTGCTTGAACAATAAAGGCTACAAATGTTATTTAGTTCACTTCCCGTGGAGGAGAAACACTTTTTAAGGCCGCAGAGTGAGTAAATTGGCCATATTCATTCACTTTTACCCATTCCTCAAATCTTGTGTTTAAGGCCCCTGGAAGCATGAAAGTCACTTTAAACATCTCATTTTATCTTTAAAAGTGATTTTCCACGTACAAATGTGAATTGTAGTTCAAAGAGGCAACATTTGAAAACGGACCATTTTTTACGTTTCTGAAGCATGTCGTAAGGGGGGGTGGTTATCTCTTTCATCAAAAATCGGACGTTTTTGATTGAACAATAAAGGCCTCCAAATGTTATTTTATTCACTTCCCGTGGAGGAGAAACACTTTTTAAGGCTGCAGAGTGAGTAAATTGGCCATTTTCATTCACTTTTACCCATTCCTCAAATCTCGTGTTTAAGGACCCTGGAAGCATGAAAATCACTTTAAACATCTCATTTTATCTTTAAAAGTGATTTTCCACGTACAAATGTGAATTGTAGTTCAAAGAGGCAACATTTGAAAATGGACCATTTTTTCCTTTCTGAAGCATGTCGTAAGGGGGGGTGGTTATCTCTTTCACCAAAAAAAACGCGTTTTTGATTGAACAATAAAGGCCTCCAAATGTTATTTTATTCACTTCCCGTGGAGGAGAAACACTTTTTAAGGCCGCAGACTGAGTAAATTGGCCATATTCATTCACTTTTACCCATTCCCCAAATCTTGTGTTTAAGGCCCCTGGAAGCATGAAAATCACTTTAAACATCTCCTGTTATCTTTAAAAGTGATTTTCCACGTGCAAATGTGAATTGTAGTTCAAAGAGGCAACATTTGAAAACAGACCATTTTTTTAGTTTCTGAAGCATGTCGTAAGGGGGGGTGGTTATCTCTTTCATCAAAAATCGGACGTTTTTGATTGAACAATAAAGGCCTACAAATGTTATTTAGTTCACTTCCCGTGGAGGAGAAACACTTTTTAAGGCCGCAGAGTGAGTAAATTGGCCATATTCATTCACTTTTACCCATTCCTCAAATCTTGTGTTTAAGGCCCCTGGAAGCATGAAAATCACTTTAAACATCTCATTTTATCTTTAATAGTGATTTTCCACGTACAAATGTGAATTGTAGTTCAAAGAGGCAACATTTGAAAACGGACCATTTTTTACGTTTCTGAAGCATGTCGTAAGGGGGGGTGGTTATCTCTTTCGTCAAAAATCGGGTGTTTTCGCTTGAACAATAAAGGCCTACAAATGTTATTTAGTTCACTTCCCATGGAGGAGAAACACTTTTTAAGGCCGCAGAGTGAGTAAATTGGCCATTTTCATTCACCTTTACCCATTCCTCAAATCTTGCGTTTAAGGCCCCTGGAAGCATGAAAATCACTTTAAACATCTCATTTTATCTTTATAAGTGATTTTCCACGTACAAATGTGAATTGTAGTTCAAAGAGGCAACATTTGAAAACAGACCATTTTTTTAGTTTCTGAAGCATGTTGTAAGGGGGGGTGGTTATCTCTTTCATCAAAAATCTGACGTTTTTGATTGAACAATAAAGGCCTCCAAATGTTATTTTATTCACTTCCCGTGGAGGAGAAACACTTTTTAAGGCCGCAGAGTGAATAAAATGGCCATTTTCATTCACTTTTACCCATTCGTCAAATCTCGTGTTTAAGGACCCTGGAAGCATGAAAATCACTTTAAACATCTCATTTTATCTTTAAAAGTGATTTTCCACGTACAAATGTGAATTGTAGTTCAAAGAGGCAACATTTGAAAACAGACCATTTTTTTAGTTTCTGAAGCATGTTGTAAGGGGGGGTGGTTATCTCTTTCATCAAAAATCGGACGTTTTTGATTGAACAATAAAGGCCTCCAAATGTTATTTTATTCACTTCCCGTGGAGGAGAAACACTTTTTAAGGCCGCAGAGTGAGTAAATTGGCCATTTTCATTCACTTTTACCCATTCCTCAAATCTCGTGTTTAAGGCCCCTGGAAGCACGAAAATCACTTTAAACATCTCATTTTATCTTTAAAAGTGATTTTCCACGTACAAATGTGAATTGTAGTTCAAAAAGGCAACATTTGAAAACAGACCATTTTTTTGGTTTCTGAAGCATGTCGTAAGGGGGGGTGGTTATCTCTTTCATCAAAAATCGGACGTTTTTAATTGAACAATAAAGGCCTACAAATGTTATTTAATTCACTTTCTGGGGTGGAGAAAAACTTTTTAAGGCCTCAGAGTGAATAAATTGGCCATTTTCATTCACTTTTACCCATTCCTCAAATCTTGTGTTTAGGGCCCCTGGAAGCTTGAAAATCACTTTAAACATCTCATTTTATCTTTAAAAGTGATTTTCCACGTACAAATGTGAATTGTAGTTCAAAGAGGCAACATTTGAAAATGGACCATTTTTTCCTTTCTGAAGCATGTCGTAAGGGGGGGTGGTTATCTCTTTCACCAAAAAAAACGCGTTTTTGATTGAACAATAAAGGCCTCCAAATGTTATTTTATTCACTTCCCGTGGAGGAGAAACACTTTTTAAGGCCGCAGACTGAGTAAATTGGCCATATTCATTCACTTTTACCCATTCCCCAAATCTTGTGTTTAAGGCCCCTGGAAGCATGAAAATCACTTTAAACATCTCCTGTTATCTTTAAAAGTGATTTTCCACGTGCAAATGTGAATTGTAGTTCAAAGAGGCAACATTTGAAAACAGACCATTTTTTTAGTTTCTGAAGCATGTCGTAAGGGGGGGTGGTTATCTCTTTCATCAAAAATCGGACGTTTTTGATTGAACAATAAAGGCCTACAAATGTTATTTAGTTCACTTCCCGTGGAGGAGAAACACTTTTTAAGGCCGCAGAGTGAGTAAATTGGCCATATTCATTCACTTTTACCCATTCCTCAAATCTTGTGTTTAAGGCCCCTGGAAGCATGAAAATCACTTTAAACATCTCATTTTATCTTTAATAGTGATTTTCCACGTACAAATGTGAATTGTAGTTCAAAGAGGCAACATTTGAAAACGGACCATTTTTTACGTTTCTGAAGCATGTCGTAAGGGGGGGTGGTTATCTCTTTCGTCAAAAATCGGGTGTTTTCGCTTGAACAATAAAGGCCTACAAATGTTATTTAGTTCACTTCCCATGGAGGAGAAACACTTTTTAAGGCCGCAGAGTGAGTAAATTGGCCATTTTCATTCACCTTTACCCATTCCTCAAATCTTGCGTTTAAGGCCCCTGGAAGCATGAAAATCACTTTAAACATCTCATTTTATCTTTATAAGTGATTTTCCACGTACAAATGTGAATTGTAGTTCAAAGAGGCAACATTTGAAAACAGACCATTTTTTTAGTTTCTGAAGCATGTTGTAAGGGGGGGTGGTTATCTCTTTCATCAAAAATCTGACGTTTTTGATTGAACAATAAAGGCCTCCAAATGTTATTTTATTCACTTCCCGTGGAGGAGAAACACTTTTTAAGGCCGCAGAGTGAATAAAATGGCCATTTTCATTCACTTTTACCCATTCGTCAAATCTCGTGTTTAAGGACCCTGGAAGCATGAAAATCACTTTAAACATCTCATTTTATCTTTAAAAGTGATTTTCCACGTACAAATGTGAATTGTAGTTCAAAGAGGCAACATTTGAAAACAGACCATTTTTTTAGTTTCTGAAGCATGTTGTAAGGGGGGGTGGTTATCTCTTTCATCAAAAATCGGACGTTTTTGATTGAACAATAAAGGCCTCCAAATGTTATTTTATTCACTTCCCGTGGAGGAGAAACACTTTTTAAGGCCGCAGAGTGAGTAAATTGGCCATTTTCATTCACTTTTACCCATTCCTCAAATCTCGTGTTTAAGGCCCCTGGAAGCACGAAAATCACTTTAAACATCTCATTTTATCTTTAAAAGTGATTTTCCACGTACAAATGTGAATTGTAGTTCAAAAAGGCAACATTTGAAAACAGACCATTTTTTTGGTTTCTGAAGCATGTCGTAAGGGGGGGTGGTTATCTCTTTCATCAAAAATCGGACGTTTTTAATTGAACAATAAAGGCCTACAAATGTTATTTAATTCACTTTCTGGGGTGGAGAAAAACTTTTTAAGGCCTCAGAGTGAATAAATTGGCCATTTTCATTCACTTTTACCCATTCCTCAAATCTTGTGTTTAGGGCCCCTGGAAGCTTGAAAATCACTTTAAACATCTCATTTTATCTTTAAAAGTGATTTACCACGTACAAACGTCAATTGTAGTTAAAAGAGGCAACATTTGAAAACGGACCATTTTTTACGTTTCTGAAGCATGTCGTAAGGGGGGGTGATTATCTCTTTCGTCAAAAATCCGGCATTTTTGCTTGAACAATAAAGGCCTACAAATGTTATTTAGTTCACTTCCCGTGGAGGAGAAACACTTTTTAAGGCCGCAGAGTGAGTAAATTGGCCATTTTCATTCACTTTTACCCATTCCTCAAATCTCGTGTTTAAGGCCCCTGGAAGCATAAAAATCACCTTAAACATCTCATTTTATCTGTAAAAGTGATTTTCCACGTACAAATGTGAATTGTAGTTCAAAGAGGCAACATTTGAAAACGGACCATTTTTTACGTTTCTGAAGCTTGTCGTAAGGGGGGGTGCTTATCTCTTTCGTCAAAATCGGGCGTTGTCGCTTGAACAATAAAGGCCTACAAATGTTATTTAGTTCACTTCCCGTGGAGGAGAAACACTTTTTAAGGCCGCAGACTGAGTAAATTGGCCATATTCATTCACTTTTACCCATTCCTCAAATCTTGTGTTTAAGGCCCCTGGAAGCATGAAATCACTTTAAACATCTCATTTTATCTTTAATAGTGATTTTCCACGTACAAATGTGAATTGTAGTTCAAAGAGGCAACATTTGAAAACAGACCATTTTTTTAGTTTCTGAAGCATGTTGTTAGGGGGGGTGGTTATCTCTTTCATCAAAAATCGGACGTTTTTGATTGAACAATAAAGACCTCCAAATGTTATTTTATTCACTTCCCGTGGAGGAGAAACACTTTTTAAGGCCGCAGAGTGAGTAAATTGGCCATTTTCATTCACTTTTACCCATTCCTCAAATCTCGTGTTTAAGGCCCCTGGAAGCATGAAAATCACTTTAAACATCTCATTTTATCTTTAATAGTGATTTTCCACGTACAAATGTGAATTGTAGTTCAAAGAGGCAACATTTGAAAACGGACCATTTTTTACGTTTCTGAAGCATGTCGTAAGGGGGGGTGGTTATCTCTTTCGTCAAAAATCGGGTGTTTTCGCTTGAACAATAAAGGCCTACAAATGTTATTTAGTTCACTTCCCGTGGAGGAGAAACACTTTTTAAGGCCGCAGAGTGAGTAAATTGGCCATTTTCATTCACTTTTACCCATTCCTCAAATCTTGTGTTTAAGGCCCCTGGAAGCATGAAAATCACTTTAAACATCTCATTTTATCTTTATAAGTGATTTTCCACGTACAAATGTGAATTGTAGTTCAAAGAGGCAACATTTGAAAACGGATCATTTTTTACGTTTCTGAAGCATGTCGTAAGGGGGGGTGGTTATCTCTTTCGTCAAAAATCGGGTGTTTTCGCTTGAACAATAAAGGCCTACAAATGTTATTTAGTTCACTTCCTGTGGAGGAGAAACACTTTTTAAGGCCGCAGAGTGAGTAAATTGGCCATATTCATTCACTTTTACCCATTCCTCAAATCTTGTGTTTAAGGCCCCTGGAAGCATGAAAATCACTTTAAACATCTCATTTTATCTTTAAAAGTGATTTTCCACGTACAAATGTGAATTGTAGTTCAAAGAGGCAACATTTGAAAACAGACCATTTTTTTAGTTTCTGAAGCATGTTGTAAGGGGGGTGGTTATCTCTTTCATAAAAAATCGGACGTTTTTGATTGAACAATAAAGACCTCCAAATGTTATTTTATTCACTTCCCGTGGAGGAGAAACACTTTTTAAGGCCGCAGAGTGAGTAAATTGGCCATTTTCATTCACTTTTACCCATTCCTCAAATCTCGTGTTTAAGGCCCCTGGAAGCATGAAAATCACTTTAAACATCTCATTTTATCTTTAAAAGTGATTTTCCACGTACAAATGTGAATTGTAGTTCAAAGAGGCAACATTTGAAAACAGACCATTTTTTTAGTTTCTGAAGCATGTCGTAAGGGGGGGTGGTTATCTCTTTCATCAAAAATCGGACGTTTTTAATTGAACAGTAAAGGCCTACAAATGTTATTTAATTCACTTTCTGGGGTGGAGTAAAACTTTTTAGGGCCTCAGAGTGAATAAATTGGCCATTTTCATTCACTTTTACCCATTCCTCAAATCTTGTGTTTAGGGCCCCTGGAAGCTTGACAATCACTTTAAACATCTCATTTTATCTTTAAAAGTGATTTTCCACGTACAAATGTGAATTGTAGTTAAAAGAGGCAACATTTGAAAACGGACCATTTTTTACGTTTCTGAAGCATGTCGTAAGGGGGGGTGGTTATCCCTTTCGTCGAAAATAGGGCGTTTTCGCTTGAACAATAAAGGCCTACAAATGTTATTTAGTTCACTTCCCGTGGAGGAAAAACACTTTTTAAGGCCGCAGAGTGAGTAAATTGGCCATATTCATTCACTTTTACCCATTCCTCAAATCTTGTGTTTAAGGCCCCTGGAAGCATGAAAATCACTTTAAACATCTCATTTTATCTTTAAAAGGGATTTTCCCCATACAAATGTGAATTGTAGTTCAAAGAGGCAACATTTGAAAACAGACCATTTTTTTAGTTTCTGAAGCATGTCGTAAGGGGGGGTGGTTATCTCTTTCATCAAAAATCGGACGTTTTTGATTGAACAATAAAGGCCTACCAATGTTATTTAATTCACTTTCTGGGGTGGAGAAAAACTTTTTAAGGCCTCAGAGTGAATAAATTGGCCATTTTCATTCACATTTACCCATTCCTCAAATCTTGTGTTTAGGGCCCCTGGAAGCTTGAAAATCACTTTAAACATCTCATTTTATCTTTAAAAGTGATTTTCCACGTACAAATGTGAATTGTAGTTCAAAGAGGCAACATTTGAAAACGGACCATTTTTTACGTTTCTGAAGCATGTCGTAAGGGGGGGTGGTTATCTCTTTCGTCAAAAATCGCGTGTTTTCGCTTGAACAATAAAGGCCTACAAATGTTATTTAGTTCACTTCCCGTGGAGGAGAAACACTTTTTAAGGCCGCAGAGTGAGTAAATTGGCCATTTTCATTCACTTTTACCCATTCCTCAAATCTCGTGTTTAAGGCCCCTGGAAGCATGAAAATCACTTTAAACATCTCATTTTATCTTTAATAGTGATTTTCCACGTACAAATGTGAATTGTAGTTCAAAGAGGCAACATTTGAAAACGGACCATTTTTTACGTTTCTGAAGCATGTCGTAAGGGGGGGTGGTTATCTCTTTCGTCAAAAATCGGGTGTTTTCGCTTGAACAATAAAGGCCTACAAATGTTATTTAGTTCACTTCCCATGGAGGAGAAACACTTTTTAAGGCCGCAGAGTGAGTAAATTGGCCATATTCATTCACTTTTACCCATTCCTTAAATCTTGTGTTTAAGGCCCCTGGAAGCATGAAAATCACTTTAAACATCTCATTTTATCTTTAAAAGTGATTTTCCACGTACAAATGTGAATTGTAGTTCAAAGAGGCAACATTTGAAAACGGACCATTTTTTACGTTTCTGAAGCATGTCGTAAGGGGGGTGGTTATCTCTTTCATCAAAAATCGCGTGTTTTCGCTTGAACAATAAAGGCCTACAAATGTTATTTAGTTCACTTCCCGTGGAGGAGAAACACTTTTTAAGGCCGCAGAGTGAGTAAATTGGCCATATTCATTCACTTTTACCCATTCCTCAAATCTTGTGTTTAAGGCCCCTGGAAGCATGAAAATCACTTTAAACATCTCATTTTATCTTTAAAAGTGATTTTCCACGTACAAATGTGAATTGTAGTTCAAAAAGGCAACATTTGAAAACAGACCATTTTTTTGGTTTCTGAAGCATGTCGTAAGGGGGGGTGGTTATCTCTTTCATCAAAAATCGGACGTTTTTAATTGAACAATAAAGGCCTACAAATGTTATTTAATTCACTTTCTGGGGTGGAGAAAAACTTTTTAAGGCCTCAGAGTGAATAAATTGGCCATTTTCATTCACTTTTACCCATTCCTCAAATCTTGTGTTTAGGGCCCCTGGAAGCTTGAAAATCACTTTAAACATCTCATTTTATCTTTAAAAGTGATTTACCACGTACAAACGTCAATTGTAGTTAAAAGAGGCAACATTTGAAAACGGACCATTTTTTACGTTTCTGAAGCATGTCGTAAGGGGGGGTGATTATCTCTTTCGTCAAAAATCCGGCATTTTTGCTTGAACAATAAAGGCCTACAAATGTTATTTAGTTCACTTCCCGTGGAGGAGAAACACTTTTTAAGGCCGCAGAGTGAGTAAATTGGCCATTTTCATTCACTTTTACCCATTCCTCAAATCTCGTGTTTAAGGCCCCTGGAAGCATAAAAATCACCTTAAACATCTCATTTTATCTGTAAAAGTGATTTTCCACGTACAAATGTGAATTGTAGTTCAAAGAGGCAACATTTGAAAACGGACCATTTTTTACGTTTCTGAAGCTTGTCGTAAGGGGGGGTGCTTATCTCTTTCGTCAAAATCGGGCGTTGTCGCTTGAACAATAAAGGCCTACAAATGTTATTTAGTTCACTTCCCGTGGAGGAGAAACACTTTTTAAGGCCGCAGACTGAGTAAATTGGCCATATTCATTCACTTTTACCCATTCCTCAAATCTTGTGTTTAAGGCCCCTGGAAGCATGAAATCACTTTAAACATCTCATTTTATCTTTAATAGTGATTTTCCACGTACAAATGTGAATTGTAGTTCAAAGAGGCAACATTTGAAAACAGACCATTTTTTTAGTTTCTGAAGCATGTTGTTAGGGGGGGTGGTTATCTCTTTCATCAAAAATCGGACGTTTTTGATTGAACAATAAAGACCTCCAAATGTTATTTTATTCACTTCCCGTGGAGGAGAAACACTTTTTAAGGCCGCAGAGTGAGTAAATTGGCCATTTTCATTCACTTTTACCCATTCCTCAAATCTCGTGTTTAAGGCCCCTGGAAGCATGAAAATCACTTTAAACATCTCATTTTATCTTTAATAGTGATTTTCCACGTACAAATGTGAATTGTAGTTCAAAGAGGCAACATTTGAAAACGGACCATTTTTTACGTTTCTGAAGCATGTCGTAAGGGGGGGTGGTTATCTCTTTCGTCAAAAATCGGGTGTTTTCGCTTGAACAATAAAGGCCTACAAATGTTATTTAGTTCACTTCCCGTGGAGGAGAAACACTTTTTAAGGCCGCAGAGTGAGTAAATTGGCCATTTTCATTCACTTTTACCCATTCCTCAAATCTTGTGTTTAAGGCCCCTGGAAGCATGAAAATCACTTTAAACATCTCATTTTATCTTTATAAGTGATTTTCCACGTACAAATGTGAATTGTAGTTCAAAGAGGCAACATTTGAAAACGGATCATTTTTTACGTTTCTGAAGCATGTCGTAAGGGGGGGTGGTTATCTCTTTCGTCAAAAATCGGGTGTTTTCGCTTGAACAATAAAGGCCTACAAATGTTATTTAGTTCACTTCCTGTGGAGGAGAAACACTTTTTAAGGCCGCAGAGTGAGTAAATTGGCCATATTCATTCACTTTTACCCATTCCTCAAATCTTGTGTTTAAGGCCCCTGGAAGCATGAAAATCACTTTAAACATCTCATTTTATCTTTAAAAGTGATTTTCCACGTACAAATGTGAATTGTAGTTCAAAGAGGCAACATTTGAAAACAGACCATTTTTTTAGTTTCTGAAGCATGTTGTAAGGGGGGTGGTTATCTCTTTCATAAAAAATCGGACGTTTTTGATTGAACAATAAAGACCTCCAAATGTTATTTTATTCACTTCCCGTGGAGGAGAAACACTTTTTAAGGCCGCAGAGTGAGTAAATTGGCCATTTTCATTCACTTTTACCCATTCCTCAAATCTCGTGTTTAAGGCCCCTGGAAGCATGAAAATCACTTTAAACATCTCATTTTATCTTTAAAAGTGATTTTCCACGTACAAATGTGAATTGTAGTTCAAAGAGGCAACATTTGAAAACAGACCATTTTTTTAGTTTCTGAAGCATGTCGTAAGGGGGGGTGGTTATCTCTTTCATCAAAAATCGGACGTTTTTAATTGAACAGTAAAGGCCTACAAATGTTATTTAATTCACTTTCTGGGGTGGAGTAAAACTTTTTAGGGCCTCAGAGTGAATAAATTGGCCATTTTCATTCACTTTTACCCATTCCTCAAATCTTGTGTTTAGGGCCCCTGGAAGCTTGACAATCACTTTAAACATCTCATTTTATCTTTAAAAGTGATTTTCCACGTACAAATGTGAATTGTAGTTAAAAGAGGCAACATTTGAAAACGGACCATTTTTTACGTTTCTGAAGCATGTCGTAAGGGGGGGTGGTTATCCCTTTCGTCGAAAATAGGGCGTTTTCGCTTGAACAATAAAGGCCTACAAATGTTATTTAGTTCACTTCCCGTGGAGGAAAAACACTTTTTAAGGCCGCAGAGTGAGTAAATTGGCCATATTCATTCACTTTTACCCATTCCTCAAATCTTGTGTTTAAGGCCCCTGGAAGCATGAAAATCACTTTAAACATCTCATTTTATCTTTAAAAGGGATTTTCCACATACAAATGTGAATTGTAGTTCAAAGAGGCAACATTTGAAAACAGACCATTTTTTTAGTTTCTGAAGCATGTCGTAAGGGGGGGTGGTTATCTCTTTCATCAAAAATCGGACGTTTTTGATTGAACAATAAAGGCCTACCAATGTTATTTAATTCACTTTCTGGGGTGGAGAAAAACTTTTTAAGGCCTCAGAGTGAATAAATTGGCCATTTTCATTCACATTTACCCATTCCTCAAATCTTGTGTTTAGGGCCCCTGGAAGCTTGAAAATCACTTTAAACATCTCATTTTATCTTTAAAAGTGATTTTCCACGTACAAATGTGAATTGTAGTTCAAAGAGGCAACATTTGAAAACGGACCATTTTTTACGTTTCTGAAGCATGTCGTAAGGGGGGGTGGTTATCTCTTTCGTCAAAAATCGCGTGTTTTCGCTTGAACAATAAAGGCCTACAAATGTTATTTAGTTCACTTCCCGTGGAGGAGAAACACTTTTTAAGGCCGCAGAGTGAGTAAATTGGCCATATTCATTCACTTTTACCCATTCCTTAAATCTTGTGTTTAAGGCCCCTGGAAGCATGAAAATCACTTTAAACATCTCATTTTATCTTTAAAAGTGATTTTCCACGTACAAATGTGAATTGTAGTTCAAAGAGGCAACATTTGAAAACGGACCATTTTTTACGTTTCTGAAGCATGTCGTAAGGGGGGTGGTTATCTCTTTCATCAAAAATCGCGTGTTTTCGCTTGAACAATAAAGGCCTACAAATGTTATTTAGTTCACTTCCCGTGGAGGAGAAACACTTTTTAAGGCCGCAGAGTGAGTAAATTGGCCATTTTCATTCACTATTACCCATTCCTCAAATCTCGTGTTTAAGGCCCCTGGAAGCATGAAAATCACTTTAAACATCTCATTTTATTTTTAAAAGTGATTTTCCAAGTACAAATGTGAATTGTAGTTCAAAGAGGCAACATTTGAAAACGGACCATTTTTTACGTTTCTGAAGCATGTCGTAAGGGGGGGTGGTTATCTCTTTCGTCAAAAATCGGGCGTTTTTGCTTGAACAATAAAGGCTACAAATGTTATTTAGTTCACTTCCCGTGGAGGAGAAACACTTTTTAAGGCCGCAGAGTGAGTAAATTGGCCATATTCATTCACTTTTACCCATTCCTCAAATCTTGTGTTTAAGGCCCCTGGAAGCATGAAAGTCACTTTAAACATCTCATTTTATCTTTAAAAGTGATTTTCCACGTACAAATGTGAATTGTAGTTCAAAGAGGCAACATTTGAAAACGGACCATTTTTTACGTTTCTGAAGCATGTCGTAAGGGGGGGTGGTTATCTCTTTCATCAAAAATCGGACGTTTTTGATTGAACAATAAAGGCCTCCAAATGTTATTTTATTCACTTCCCGTGGAGGAGAAACACTTTTTAAGGCTGCAGAGTGAGTAAATTGGCCATTTTCATTCACTTTTACCCATTCCTCAAATCTCGTGTTTAAGGACCCTGGAAGCATGAAAATCACTTTAAACATCTCATTTTATCTTTAAAAGTGATTTTCCACGTACAAATGTGAATTGTAGTTCAAAGAGGCAACATTTGAAAATGGACCATTTTTTCCTTTCTGAAGCATGTCGTAAGGGGGGGTGGTTATCTCTTTCACCAAAAAAAACGCGTTTTTGATTGAACAATAAAGGCCTCCAAATGTTATTTTATTCACTTCCCGTGGAGGAGAAACACTTTTTAAGGCCGCAGACTGAGTAAATTGGCCATATTCATTCACTTTTACCCATTCCCCAAATCTTGTGTTTAAGGCCCCTGGAAGCATGAAAATCACTTTAAACATCTCCTGTTATCTTTAAAAGTGATTTTCCACGTGCAAATGTGAATTGTAGTTCAAAGAGGCAACATTTGAAAACAGACCATTTTTTTAGTTTCTGAAGCATGTCGTAAGGGGGGGTGGTTATCTCTTTCATCAAAAATCGGACGTTTTTGATTGAACAATAAAGGCCTACAAATGTTATTTAGTTCACTTCCCGTGGAGGAGAAACACTTTTTAAGGCCGCAGAGTGAGTAAATTGGCCATATTCATTCACTTTTACCCATTCCTCAAATCTTGTGTTTAAGGCCCCTGGAAGCATGAAAATCACTTCAAACATCTCATTTTATCTTTAAAAGTGATTTTCCATGTACAAATGTGAATTGTAGTTCAAAGAGGCAACATTTGAAAACGGACCATTTTTTTTGTTTCTGAAGCATGTCGTAAGGGGGGGTGGTTCTCTCTTTCGTCAAAAATCGGGCGTTTTCGCTTGAACAATAAAGGCCTACAAAGGTTATTTGATTCACTTCCCGTGGAGGAGAAACACTTTTTAAGGCCGCAGAGTGAGTAAATTGGCCATTTTCATTCACTTTTACCCATTCCTCAAATCTCGTGTTTAAGGCCCCTGGAAGCACGAAAATCACTTTAAACATCTCATTTTATCTTTAAAAGTGATTTTCCACGTACAAATGTGAATTGTAGTTCAAAAAGGCAACATTTGAAAACAGACCATTTTTTTGGTTTCTGAAGCATGTCGTAAGGGGGGGTGGTTATCTCTTTCATCAAAAATCGGACGTTTTTAATTGAACAATAAAGGCCTACAAATGTTATTTAATTCACTTTCTGGGGTGGAGAAAAACTTTTTAAGGCCTCAGAGTGAGTAAATTGGCCATTTTCATTCACCTTTACCCATTCCTCAAATCTTGTGTTTAAGGCCCCTGGAAGCATGAAAATCACTTTAAACATCTCATTTTATCTTTATAAGTGATTTTCCACGTACAAATGTGAATTGTAGTTCAAAGAGGCAACATTTGAAAACAGACCATTTTTTTAGTTTCTGAAGCATGTTGTAAGGGGGGGTGGTTATCTCTTTCATCAAAAATCGGACGTTTTTGATTGAACAATAAAGGCCTCCAAATGTTATTTTATTCACTTCCCGTGGAGGAGAAACACTTTTTAAGGCCGCAGAGTGAATAAAATGGCCATTTTCATTCACTTTTACCCATTCCTCAAATCTCGTGTTTAAGGACTCTGGAAGCATGAAAATCACTTTAAACATCTCATTTTATCTTTAAAAGTGATTTACCACGTACAAATGTCAATTGTAGTTAAAAGAGGCAACATTTGAAAACGGACCATTTTTTACGTTTCTGAAGCATGTCGTAAGGGGGGGTGATTATCTCTTTCGTCAAAAATCCGGCGTTTTTGCTTGAACAATAAAGGCCTACAAATGTTATTTAGTTCACTTCCCGTGGAGGAGAAACACTTTTTAAGGCCGCAGAGTGAGTAAATTGGCCATTTTCATTCACTTTTACCCATTCCTCAAATCTCGTGTTTAAGGACTCTGGAAGCATGAAAATCACTTTAAACATCTCATTTTATCTTTATAAGTGATTTTCCACGTACAAATGTGAATTGTACTTCAAAGAGGCAACATTTGAAAACGGATCATTTTTTACGTTTCTGAAGCATGTCGTAAGGGGGGGTGGTTATCTCTTTCGTCAAAAATCGGGTGTTTTCGCTTGAACAATAAAGGCCTACAAATGTTATTTAGTTCACTTCCCGTGGAGGAGAAACACTTTTTAAGGCCGCAGACTGAGTAAATTGGCCATATTCATTCACTTTTACCCATTCCTCAAATCTTGTGTTTAAGGCCCCTGGAAGCATGAAATCACTTTAAACATCTCATTTTATCTTTAATAGTGATTTTCCACGTACAAATGTGAATTGTAGTTCAAAGAGGCAACATTTGAAAACAGACCATTTTTTTAGTTTCTGAAGCATGTTGTTAGGGGGGTGGTTATCTCTTTCATCAAAAATCGGACGTTTTTGATTGAACAATAAAGACCTCCAAATGTTATTTTATTCACTTCCCGTGGAGGAGAAACACTTTTTAAGGCCGCAGAGTGAGTAAATTGGCCATTTTCATTCACTTTTACCCATTCCTCAAATCTCGTGTTTAAGTCCCCTGGAAGCATGAAAATCACTTTAAACATCTCATTTTATCTTTAATAGTGATTTTCCACGTACAAATGTGAATTGTAGTTCAAAGAGGCAACATTTGAAAACGGACCATTTTTTACGTTTCTGAAGCATGTCGTAAGGGGGGGTGGTTATCTCTTTCGTCAAAAATCGGATGTTTTCGCTTGAACAATAAAGGCCTACAAATGTTATTTAGTTCACTTCCCGTGGAGGAGAAACACTTTTTAAGGCCGCAGAGTGAGTAAATTGGCCATTTTCATTCACTTTTACCCATTCCTGAAATCTTGTGTTTAAGGCCCCTGGAAGTATGAAAATCACTTTAAACATCTCATTTTATCTTTATAAGTGATTTTCCACGTACAAATGTGAATTGTAGTTCAAAGAGGCAACATTTGAAAACGGATCATTTTTTACGTTTCTGAAGCATGTCGTAAGGGGGGGTGGTTATCTCTTTCGTCAAAAATCGGGTGTTTTCGCTTGAACAATAAAGGCCTACAAATGTTATTTAGTTCACTTCCCGTGGAGGAGAAACACTTTTTAAGGCCGCAGAGTGAGTAAATTGGCCATATTCATTCACTTTTACCCATTCCTCAAATCTTGTGTTTAAGGCCCCTGGAAGCATGAAAATCACTTTAAACATCTCATTTTATCTTTAAAAGTGATTTTCCACGTACAAATGTGAATTGTAGTTCAAAGAGGCAACATTTGAAAACAGACCATTTTTTTAGTTTCTGAAGCATGTCGTAAGGGGGGGTGGTTATCTCTTTCATAAAAAATCGGACGTTTTTGATTGAACAATAAAGACCTCCAAATGTTATTTTATTCACTTCCCGTGGAGGAGAAACACTTTTTAAGGCCGCAGAGTGAGTAAATTGGCCATTTTCATTCACTTTTACCCATTCCTCAAATCTCGTGTTTAAGGCCCCTGGAAGCATGAAAATCACTTTAAACATCTCATTTTATCTTTAAAAGTGATTTTCCACGTACAAATGTGAATTGTAGTTCAAAGAGGCAACATTTGAAAACAGACCATTTTTTTAGTTTCTGAAGCATGTCGTAAGGGGGGGTGGTTATCTCTTTCATCAAAAATCGGACGTTTTTAATTGAACAGTAAAGGCCTACAAATGTTATTTAATTCACTTTCTGGGGTGGAGTAAAACTTTTTAAGGCCTCAGAGTGAATAAATTGGCCATTTTCATTCACTTTTACCCATTCCTCAAATCTTGTGTTTAGGGCCCCTGGAAGCTTGACAATCACTTTAAACATCTCATTTTATCTTTAAAAGTGATTTTCTACGTACAAATGTGAATTGTAGTTAAAAGAGGCAACATTTGAAAACGGACCATTTTTTACGTTTCTGAAGCATGTCGTAAGGGGGGGTGGTTATCCCTTTCGTCAAAAATTGGGCGTTTTCGCTTGAACAATAAAGGCCTACAAATGTTATTTAGTTCACTTCCCGTGGAGGAAAAACACTTTTTAAGGCCGCAGAGTGAGTAAATTGGCCATATTCATTCACTTTTACCCATTCCTCAAATCTTGTTTTTAAGGCCCCTGGAAGCATGAAAATCACTTTAAACATCTCATTTTATCTTTAAAAGGGATTTTCCACATACAAATGTGAATTGTAGTTCAAAGAGGCAACATTTGAAAACAGACCATTTTTTTAGTTTCTGAAGCATGTCGTAAGGGGGGGTGGTTATCTCTTTCATCAAAAATCGGACGTTTTTGATTGAACAATAAAGGCCTACAAATGTTATTTAATTCACTTTCTGGGGTGGAGAAAAACTTTTTAAGGCCTCAGAGTGAGTAAATTGGCCATTTTCATTCACCTTTACCCATTCCTCAAATCTTGTGTTTAAGGCCCCTGGAAGCATGAAAATCACTTTAAACATCTCATTTTATCTTTATAAGTGATTTTCCACGTACAAATGTGAATTGTAGTTCAAAGAGGCAACATTTGAAAACAGACCATTTTTTTAGTTTCTGAAGCATGTTGTAAGGGGGGGTGGTTATCTCTTTCATCAAAAATCGGACGTTTTTGATTGAACAATAAAGGCCTCCAAATGTTATTTTATTCACTTCCCGTGGAGGAGAAACACTTTTTAAGGCCGCAGAGTGAATAAAATGGCCATTTTCATTCACTTTTACCCATTCCTCAAATCTCGTGTTTAAGGACCCTGGAAGCATGAAAATCACTTTAAACATCTCATTTTATCTTTAAAAGTGATTTTCCACGTACAAATGTGAATTGTAGTTAAAAGAGGCAACATTTGAAAACGGACCATTTTTTACGTTTCTGAAGCATGTCGTAAGGGGGGGTGGTAATCTCTTTCGTCAAAAATCGGGCGTTTTCGCTTAAACAATAAAGGCCTACAAATGGTATTTAGTTCACTTCCCGTGGAGGAGAAACACTTTTTAAGGCCGCAGAGTGAGTAAATTGGCCATATTCATTCACTTTTACCCATTCCTCAAATCTTGTGTTTAAGGCCCCTGGAAGCATGAAAATCACTTTAAACATCTCATTTTATCTTTAAAAGTGATTTTCCACGTACAAATGTGAATTGTAGTTCAAAGAGGCAACATTTGAAAACAGACCATTTTTTTAGTTTCTGAAGCATGTTGTAAGGGGGGGTGGTTATCTCTTTCATCAAAAATCGGACGTTTTTGATTGAACAATAAAGGCCTCCAAATGTTATTTTATTCACTTCCCGTGGAGGAGAAACACTTTTTAAGGCCGCAGAGTGAGTAAATTGGCCATTTTCATTCACTTTTACCCATTCCTCAAATCTCGTGTTTAAGGCCCCTGGAAGCACGAAAATCACTTTAAACATCTCATTTTATCTTTAAAAGTGATTTTCCACGTACAAATGTGAATTGTAGTTCAAAAAGGCAACATTTGAAAACAGACCATTTTTTTGGTTTCTGAAGCATGTCGTAAGGGGGGGTGGTTATCTCTTTCATCAAAAATCGGACGTTTTTAATTGAACAATAAAGGCCTACAAATGTTATTTAATTCACTTTCTGGGGTGGAGAAAAACTTTTTAAGGCCTCAGAGTGAATAAATTGGCCATTTTCATTCACTTTTACCCATTCCTCAAATCTTTTTTTTAGGGCCCCTGGAAGCTTGAAAATCACTTTAAACATCTCATTTTATCTTTAAAAGTGATTTACCACGTACAAATGTCAATTGTAGTTAAAAGAGGCAACATTTGAAAACGGACCATTTTTTACGTTTCTGAAGCATGTCGTAAGGGGGGGTGATTATCTCTTTCGTCAAAAATCCGGCGTTTTTGCTTGAACAATAAAGGCCTACAAATGTTATTTAGTTCACTTCCCGTGGAGGAGAAACACTTTTTAAGGCCGCAGAGTGAGTAAATTGGCCATTTTCATTCACTTTTACCCATTCCTCAAATCTCGTGTTTAAGATCCCTGGAAGCATGAAAATCACCTTAAACATCTCATTTTATCTGTAAAAGTGATTTTCCACGTACAAATGTGAATTGTAGTTCAAAGAGGCAACATTTGAAAACGGACCATTTTTTACGTTTCTGAAGCTTGTCGTAAGGGGGGGTGCTTATCTCTTTCGTCAAAATCGGGCGTTGTCGCTTGAACAATAAAGGCCTACAAATGTTATTTAGTTCACTTCCCGTGGAGGAGAAACACTTTTTAAGGCCGCAGACTGAGTAAATTGGCCATATTCATTCACTTTTACCCATTCCTCAAATCTTGTGTTTAAGGCCCCTGGAAGCATGAAATCACTTTAAACATCTCATTTTATCTTTAATAGTGATTTTCCACGTACAAATGTGAATTGTAGTTCAAAGAGGCAACATTTGAAAACAGACCATTTTTTTAGTTTCTGAAGCATGTTGTTAGGGGGGGTGGTTATCTCTTTCATCAAAAATCGGACGTTTTTGATTGAACAATAAAGACCTCCAAATGTTATTTTATTCACTTCCCGTGGAGGAGAAACACTTTTTAAGGCCGCAGAGTGAGTAAATTGGCCATTTTCATTCACTTTTACCCATTCCTCAAATCTCGTGTTTAAGGCCCCTGGAAGCATGAAAATCACTTTAAACATCTCATTTTATCTTTAATAGTGATTTTCCACGTACAAATGTGAATTGTAGTTCAAAGAGGAAACATTTGAAAACGGACCATTTTTTACGTTTCTGAAACATGTCGTAAGGGGGGGTGGTTATCTCTTTCGTCAAAAATCGGGTGTTTTCGCTTGAACAATAAAGGCCTACAAATGTTATTTAGTTCACTTCCCGTGGAGGAGAAACACTTTTTAAGGCCGCAGAGTGAGTAAATTGGCCATTTTCATTCACTTTTACCCATTCCTCAAATCTTGTGTTTAAGGCCCCTGGAAGCATGAAAATCACTTTAAACATCTCATTTTATCTTTATAAGTGATTTTCCACGTACAAATGTGAATTGTAGTTCAAAGAGGCAACATTTGAAAACAGACCATTTTTTTAGTTTCTGAAGCATGTCGTAAGGGGGGGTGGTTATCTCTTTCATAAAAAATCGGACGTTTTTGATTGAACAATAAAGACCTCCAAATGTTATTTTATTCACTTCCCGTGGAGGAGAAACACTTTTTAAGGCCGCAGAGTGAGTAAATTGGCCATTTTCATTCACTTTTACCCATTCCTCAAATCTCGTGTTTAAGGCCCCTGGAAGCATGAAAATCACTTTAAACATCTCATTTTATCTTTAAAAGTGATTTTCCACGTACAAATGTGAATTGTAGTTCAAAGAGGCAACATTTGAAAACAGACCATTTTTTTAGTTTCTGAAGCATGTCGTAAGGGGGGGTGGTTATCTCTTTCATCAAAAATCGGACGTTTTTAATTGAACAGTAAAGGCCTACAAATGTTATTTAATTCACTTTCTGGGGTGGAGTAAAACTTTTTAAGGCCTCAGAGTGAATAAATTGGCCATTTTCATTCACTTTTACCCATTCCTCAAATCTTGTGTTTAGGGCCCCTGGAAGCTTGACAATCACTTTAAACATCTCATTTTATCTTTAAAAGTGATTTTCTACGTACAAATGTGAATTGTAGTTAAAAGAGGCAACATTTGAAAACGGACCATTTTTTACGTTTCTGAAGCATGTCGTAAGGGGGGGTGGTTATCCCTTTCGTCAAAAATTGGGCGTTTTCGCTTGAACAATAAAGGCCTACAAATGTTATTTAGTTCACTTCCCGTGGAGGAAAAACACTTTTTAAGGCCGCAGAGTGAGTAAATTGGCCATATTCATTCACTTTTACCCATTCCTCAAATCTTGTGTTTAAGGCCCCTGGAAGCATGAAAATCACTTTAAACATCTCATTTTATCTTTAAAAGGGATTTTCCACATACAAATGTGAATTGTAGTTCAAAGAGGCAACATTTGAAAACAGACCATTTTTTTAGTTTCTGAAGCATGTCGTAAGGGGGGGTGGTTATCTCTTTCATCAAAAATCGGACGTTTTTGATTGAACAATAAAGGCCTACAAATGTTATTTAATTCACTTTCTGGGGTGGAGAAAAACTTTTTAAGGCCTCAGAGTGAGTAAATTGGCCATTTTCATTCACCTTTACCCATTCCTCAAATCTTGTGTTTAAGGCCCCTGGAAGCATGAAAATCACTTTAAACATCTCATTTTATCTTTATAAGTGATTTTCCACGTACAAATGTGAATTGTAGTTCAAAGAGGCAACATTTGAAAACAGACCATTTTTTTAGTTTCTGAAGCATGTTGTAAGGGGGGGTGGTTATCTCTTTCATCAAAAATCGGACGTTTTTGATTGAACAATAAAGGCCTCCAAATGTTATTTTATTCACTTCCCGTGGAGGAGAAACACTTTTTAAGGCCGCAGAGTGAATAAAATGGCCATTTTCATTCACTTTTACCCATTCCTCAAATCTCGTGTTTAAGGACCCTGGAAGCATGAAAATCACTTTAAACATCTCATTTTATCTTTAAAAGTGATTTTCCACGTACAAATGTGAATTGTAGTTAAAAGAGGCAACATTTGAAAACGGACCATTTTTTACGTTTCTGAAGCATGTCGTAAGGGGGGTGGTTATCTCTTTCGTCAAAAATCGGGCGTTTTCGCTTAAACAATAAAGGCCTACAAATGTTATTTAGTTCACTTCCCGTGGAGGAGAAACACTTTTTAAGGCCGCAGAGTGAGTAAATTGGCCATATTCATTCACTTTTACCCATTCCTCAAATCTTGTGTTTAAGGCCCCTGGAAGCATGAAAATCACTTTAAACATCTCATTTTATCTTTAAAAGTGATTTTCCACGTACAAATGTGAATTGTAGTTCAAAGAGGCAACATTTGAAAACAGACCATTTTTTTAGTTTCTGAAGCATGTTGTAAGGGGGGGTGGTTATCTCTTTCATCAAAAATCGGACGTTTTTGATTGAACAATAAAGGCCTCCAAATGTTATTTTATTCACTTCCCGTGGAGGAGAAACACTTTTTAAGGCCGCAGAGTGAGTAAATTGGCCATTTTCATTCACTTTTACCCATTCCTCAAATCTCGTGTTTAAGGCCCCTGGAAGCACGAAAATCACTTTAAACATCTCATTTTATCTTTAAAAGTGATTTTCCACGTACAAATGTGAATTGTAGTTCAAAAAGGCAACATTTGAAAACAGACCATTTTTTTGGTTTCTGAAGCATGTCGTAAGGGGGGGTGGTTATCTCTTTCATCAAAAATCGGACGTTTTTAATTGAACAATAAAGGCCTACAAATGTTATTTAATTCACTTTCTGGGGTGGAGAAAAACTTTATAAGGCCTCAGAGTGAATAAATTGGCCATTTTCATTCACTTTTACCCATTCCTCAAATCTTGTTTTTAGGGCCCCTGGAAGCTTGAAAATCACTTTAAACATCTCATTTTATCTTTAAAAGTGATTTACCACGTACAAATGTCAATTGTAGTTAAAAGAGGCAACATTTGAAAACGGACCATTTTTTACGTTTCTGAAGCATGTCGTAAGGGGGGGTGATTATCTCTTTCGTCAAAAATCCGGCGTTTTTGCTTGAACAATAAAGGCCTACAAATGTTATTTAGTTCACTTCCCGTGGAGGAGAAACACTTTTTAAGGCCGCAGAGTGAGTAAATTGGCCATTTTCATTCACTTTTACCCATTCCTCAAATCTCGTGTTTAAGATCCCTGGAAGCATGAAAATCACCTTAAACATCTCATTTTATCTGTAAAAGTGATTTTCCACGTACAAATGTGAATTGTAGTTCAAAGAGGCAACATTTGAAAACGGACCATTTTTTACGTTTCTGAAGCTTGTCGTAAGGGGGGGTGCTTATCTCTTTCGTCAAAATCGGGCGTTGTCGCTTGAACAATAAAGGCCTACAAATGTTATTTAGTTCACTTCCCGTGGAGGAGAAACACTTTTTAAGGCCGCAGACTGAGTAAATTGGCCATATTCATTCACTTTTACCCATTCCTCAAATCTTGTGTTTAAGGCCCCTGGAAGCATGAAATCACTTTAAACATCTCATTTTATCTTTAATAGTGATTTTCCACGTACAAATGTGAATTGTAGTTCAAAGAGGAAACATTTGAAAACGGACCATTTTTTACGTTTCTGAAACATGTCGTAAGGGGGGGTGGTTATCTCTTTCGTCAAAAATCGGGTGTTTTCGCTTGAACAATAAAGGCCTACAAATGTTATTTAGTTCACTTCCCGTGGAGGAGAAACACTTTTTAAGGCCGCAGAGTGAGTAAATTGGCCATTTTCATTCACTTTTACCCATTCCTCAAATCTTGTGTTTAAGGCCCCTGGAAGCATGAAAATCACTTTAAACATCTCATTTTATCTTTAATAGTGATTTTCCACGTACAAATGTGAATTGTAGTTCAAAGAGGAAACATTTGAAAACGGACCATTTTTTACGTTTCTGAAACATGTCGTAAGGGGGGGTGGTTATCTCTTTCGTCAAAAATCGGGTGTTTTCGCTTGAACAATAAAGGCCTACAAATGTTATTTAGTTCACTTCCCGTGGAGGAGAAACACTTTTTAAGGCCGCAGAGTGAGTAAATTGGCCATTTTCATTCACTTTTACCCATTCCTCAAATCTTGTGTTTAAGGCCCCTGGAAGCATGAAAATCACTTTAAACATCTCATTTTATCTTTATAAGTGATTTTCCACGTACAAATGTGAATTGTAGTTCAAAGAGGCAACATTTGAAAACAGACCATTTTTTTAGTTTCTGAAGCATGTCGTAAGGGGGGGTGGTTATCTCTTTCATAAAAAATCGGACGTTTTTGATTGAACAATAAAGACCTCCAAATGTTATTTTATTCACTTCCCGTGGAGGAGAAACACTTTTTAAGGCCGCAGAGTGAGTAAATTGGCCATTTTCATTCACTTTTACCCATTCCTCAAATCTCGTGTTTAAGGCCCCTGGAAGCATGAAAATCACTTTAAACATCTCATTTTATCTTTAAAAGTGATTTTCCACGTACAAATGTGAATTGTAGTTCAAAGAGGCAACATTTGAAAACAGACCATTTTTTTAGTTTCTGAAGCATGTCGTAAGGGGGGGTGGTTATCTCTTTCATCAAAAATCGGACGTTTTTAATTGAACAGTAAAGGCCTACAAATGTTATTTAATTCACTTTCTGGGGTGGAGTAAAACTTTTTAAGGCCTCAGAGTGAATAAATTGGCCATTTTCATTCACTTTTACCCATTCCTCAAATCTTGTGTTTAGGGCCCCTGGAAGCTTGACAATCACTTTAAACATCTCATTTTATCTTTAAAAGTGATTTTCTACGTACAAATGTGAATTGTAGTTAAAAGAGGCAACATTTGAAAACGGACCATTTTTTACGTTTCTGAAGCATGTCGTAAGGGGGGGTGGTTATCCCTTTCGTCAAAAATTGGGCGTTTTCGCTTGAACAATAAAGGCCTACAAATGTTATTTAGTTCACTTCCCGTGGAGGAAAAACACTTTTTAAGGCCGCAGAGTGAGTAAATTGGCCATATTCATTCACTTTTACCCATTCCTCAAATCTTGTGTTTAAGGCCCCTGGAAGCATGAAAATCACTTTAAACATCTCATTTTATCTTTAAAAGGGATTTTCCACATACAAATGTGAATTGTAGTTCAAAGAGGCAACATTTGAAAACAGACCATTTTTTTAGTTTCTGAAGCATGTCGTAAGGGGGGGTGGTTATCTCTTTCATCAAAAATCGGACGTTTTTGATTGAACAATAAAGGCCTACAAATGTTATTTAATTCACTTTCTGGGGTGGAGAAAAACTTTTTAAGGCCTCAGAGTGAGTAAATTGGCCATTTTCATTCACCTTTACCCATTCCTCAAATCTTGTGTTTAAGGCCCCTGGAAGCATGAAAATCACTTTAAACATCTCATTTTATCTTTATAAGTGATTTTCCACGTACAAATGTGAATTGTAGTTCAAAGAGGCAACATTTGAAAACAGACCATTTTTTTAGTTTCTGAAGCATGTTGTAAGGGGGGGTGGTTATCTCTTTCATCAAAAATCGGACGTTTTTGATTGAACAATAAAGGCCTCCAAATGTTATTTTATTCACTTCCCGTGGAGGAGAAACACTTTTTAAGGCCGCAGAGTGAATAAAATGGCCATTTTCATTCACTTTTACCCATTCCTCAAATCTCGTGTTTAAGGACCCTGGAAGCATGAAAATCACTTTAAACATCTCATTTTATCTTTAAAAGTGATTTTCCACGTACAAATGTGAATTGTAGTTAAAAGAGGCAACATTTGAAAACGGACCATTTTTTACGTTTCTGAAGCATGTCGTAAGGGGGGTGGTTATCTCTTTCGTCAAAAATCGGGCGTTTTCGCTTAAACAATAAAGGCCTACAAATGTTATTTAGTTCACTTCCCGTGGAGGAGAAACACTTTTTAAGGCCGCAGAGTGAGTAAATTGGCCATATTCATTCACTTTTACCCATTCCTCAAATCTTGTGTTTAAGGCCCCTGGAAGCATGAAAATCACTTTAAACATCTCATTTTATCTTTAAAAGTGATTTTCCACGTACAAATGTGAATTGTAGTTCAAAGAGGCAACATTTGAAAACAGACCATTTTTTTAGTTTCTGAAGCATGTTGTAAGGGGGGGTGGTTATCTCTTTCATCAAAAATCGGACGTTTTTGATTGAACAATAAAGGCCTCCAAATGTTATTTTATTCACTTCCCGTGGAGGAGAAACACTTTTTAAGGCCGCAGAGTGAGTAAATTGGCCATTTTCATTCACTTTTACCCATTCCTCAAATCTCGTGTTTAAGGCCCCTGGAAGCACGAAAATCACTTTAAACATCTCATTTTATCTTTAAAAGTGATTTTCCACGTACAAATGTGAATTGTAGTTCAAAAAGGCAACATTTGAAAACAGACCATTTTTTTGGTTTCTGAAGCATGTCGTAAGGGGGGGTGGTTATCTCTTTCATCAAAAATCGGACGTTTTTAATTGAACAATAAAGGCCTACAAATGTTATTTAATTCACTTTCTGGGGTGGAGAAAAACTTTATAAGGCCTCAGAGTGAATAAATTGGCCATTTTCATTCACTTTTACCCATTCCTCAAATCTTGTTTTTAGGGCCCCTGGAAGCTTGAAAATCACTTTAAACATCTCATTTTATCTTTAAAAGTGATTTACCACGTACAAATGTCAATTGTAGTTAAAAGAGGCAACATTTGAAAACGGACCATTTTTTACGTTTCTGAAGCATGTCGTAAGGGGGGGTGATTATCTCTTTCGTCAAAAATCCGGCGTTTTTGCTTGAACAATAAAGGCCTACAAATGTTATTTAGTTCACTTCCCGTGGAGGAGAAACACTTTTTAAGGCCGCAGAGTGAGTAAATTGGCCATTTTCATTCACTTTTACCCATTCCTCAAATCTCGTGTTTAAGATCCCTGGAAGCATGAAAATCACCTTAAACATCTCATTTTATCTGTAAAAGTGATTTTCCACGTACAAATGTGAATTGTAGTTCAAAGAGGCAACATTTGAAAACGGACCATTTTTTACGTTTCTGAAGCTTGTCGTAAGGGGGGGTGCTTATCTCTTTCGTCAAAATCGGGCGTTGTCGCTTGAACAATAAAGGCCTACAAATGTTATTTAGTTCACTTCCCGTGGAGGAGAAACACTTTTTAAGGCCGCAGACTGAGTAAATTGGCCATATTCATTCACTTTTACCCATTCCTCAAATCTTGTGTTTAAGGCCCCTGGAAGCATGAAATCACTTTAAACATCTCATTTTATCTTTAATAGTGATTTTCCACGTACAAATGTGAATTGTAGTTCAAAGAGGCAACATTTGAAAACAGACCATTTTTTTAGTTTCTGAAGCATGTTGTTAGGGGGGGTGGTTATCTCTTTCATCAAAAATCGGACGTTTTTGATTGAACAATAAAGACCTCCAAATGTTATTTTATTCACTTCCCGTGGATTAGAAACACTTTTTAAGGCCGCAGAGTGAGTAAATTGGCCATTTTCATTCACTTTTACCCATTCCTCAAATCTCGTGTTTAAGGCCCCTGGAAGCATGAAAATCACTTTAAACATCTCATTTTATCTTTAATAGTGATTTTCCACGTACAAATGTGAATTGTAGTTCAAAGAGGCAACATTTGAAAACGGACCATTTTTTACGTTTCTGAAACATGTCGTAAGGGGGGGTGGTTATCTCTTTCGTCAAAAATCGGGTGTTTTCGCTTGAACAATAAAGGCCTACAAATGTTATTTAGTTCACTTCCCGTGGAGGAGAAACACTTTTTAAGGCCGCAGAGTGAGTAAATTGGCCATTTTCATTCACTTTTACCCATTCCTCAAATCTTGTGTTTAAGGCCCCTGGAAGCATGAAAATCACTTTAAACATCTCATTTTATCTTTATAAGTGATTTTCCACGTACAAATGTGAATTGTAGTTCAAAGAGGCAACATTTGAAAACAGACCATTTTTTTAGTTTCTGAAGCATGTCGTAAGGGGGGGTGGTTATCTCTTTCATAAAAAATCGGACGTTTTTGATTGAACAATAAAGACCTCCAAATGTTATTTTATTCACTTCCCGTGGAGGAGAAACACTTTTTAAGGCCGCAGAGTGAGTAAATTGGCCATTTTCATTCACTTTTACCCATTCCTCAAATCTCGTGTTTAAGGCCCCTGGAAGCATGAAAATCACTTTAAACATCTCATTTTATCTTTAAAAGTGATTTTCCACGTACAAATGTGAATTGTAGTTCAAAGAGGCAACATTTGAAAACAGACCATTTTTTTAGTTTCTGAAGCATGTCGTAAGGGGGGGTGGTTATCTCTTTCATCAAAAATCGGACGTTTTTAATTGAACAGTAAAGGCCTACAAATGTTATTTAATTCACTTTCTGGGGTGGAGTAAAACTTTTTAAGGCCTCAGAGTGAATAAATTGGCCATTTTCATTCACTTTTACCCATTCCTCAAATCTTGTGTTTAGGGCCCCTGGAAGCTTGACAATCACTTTAAACATCTCATTTTATCTTTAAAAGTGATTTTCTACGTACAAATGTGAATTGTAGTTAAAAGAGGCAACATTTGAAAACGGACCATTTTTTACGTTTCTGAAGCATGTCGTAAGGGGGGGTGGTTATCCCTTTCGTCAAAAATTGGGCGTTTTCGCTTGAACAATAAAGGCCTACAAATGTTATTTAGTTCACTTCCCGTGGAGGAAAAACACTTTTTAAGGCCGCAGAGTGAGTAAATTGGCCATATTCATTCACTTTTACCCATTCCTCAAATCTTGTGTTTAAGGCCCCTGGAAGCATGAAAATCACTTTAAACATCTCATTTTATCTTTAAAAGGGATTTTCCACATACAAATGTGAATTGTAGTTCAAAGAGGCAACATTTGAAAACAGACCATTTTTTTAGTTTCTGAAGCATGTCGTAAGGGGGGGTGGTTATCTCTTTCATCAAAAATCGGACGTTTTTGATTGAACAATAAAGGCCTACAAATGTTATTTAATTCACTTTCTGGGGTGGAGAAAAACTTTTTAAGGCCTCAGAGTGAGTAAATTGGCCATTTTCATTCACCTTTACCCATTCCTCAAATCTTGTGTTTAAGGCCCCTGGAAGCATGAAAATCACTTTAAACATCTCATTTTATCTTTATAAGTGATTTTCCACGTACAAATGTGAATTGTAGTTCAAAGAGGCAACATTTGAAAACAGACCATTTTTTTAGTTTCTGAAGCATGTTGTAAGGGGGGGTGGTTATCTCTTTCATCAAAAATCGGACGTTTTTGATTGAACAATAAAGGCCTCCAAATGTTATTTTATTCACTTCCCGTGGAGGAGAAACACTTTTTAAGGCCGCAGAGTGAATAAAATGGCCATTTTCATTCACTTTTACCCATTCCTCAAATCTCGTGTTTAAGGACCCTGGAAGCATGAAAATCACTTTAAACATCTCATTTTATCTTTAAAAGTGATTTTCCACGTACAAATGTGAATTGTAGTTAAAAGAGGCAACATTTGAAAACGGACCATTTTTTACGTTTCTGAAGCATGTCGTAAGGGGGGGTGGTTATCTCTTTCGTCAAAAATCGGGCGTTTTCGCTTAAACAATAAAGGCCTACAAATGTTATTTAGTTCACTTCCCGTGGAGGAGAAACACTTTTTAAGGCCGCAGAGTGAGTAAATTGGCCATATTCATTCACTTTTACCCATTCCTCAAATCTTGTGTTTAAGGCCCCTGGAAGCATGAAAATCACTTTAAACATCTCATTTTATCTTTAAAAGTGATTTTCCACGTACAAATGTGAATTGTAGTTCAAAGAGGCAACATTTGAAAACAGACCATTTTTTTAGTTTCTGAAGCATGTTGTAAGGGGGGGTGGTTATCTCTTTCATCAAAAATCGGACGTTTTTGATTGAACAATAAAGGCCTCCAAATGTTATTTTATTCACTTCCCGTGGAGGAGAAACACTTTTTAAGGCCGCAGAGTGAGTAAATTGGCCATTTTCATTCACTTTTACCCATTCCTCAAATCTCGTGTTTAAGGCCCCTGGAAGCACGAAAATCACTTTAAACATCTCATTTTATCTTTAAAAGTGATTTTCCACGTACAAATGTGAATTGTAGTTCAAAAAGGCAACATTTGAAAACAGACCATTTTTTTGGTTTCTGAAGCATGTCGTAAGGGGGGGTGGTTATCTCTTTCATCAAAAATCGGACGTTTTTAATTGAACAATAAAGGCCTACAAATGTTATTTAATTCACTTTCTGGGGTGGAGAAAAACTTTTTAAGGCCTCAGAGTGAATAAATTGGCCATTTTCATTCACTTTTACCCATTCCTCAAATCTTGTTTTTAGGGCCCCTGGAAGCTTGAAAATCACTTTAAACATCTCATTTTATCTTTAAAAGTGATTTACCACGTACAAATGTCAATTGTAGTTAAAAGAGGCAACATTTGAAAACGGACCATTTTTTACGTTTCTGAAGCATGTCGTAAGGGGGGGTGATTATCTCTTTCGTCAAAAATCCGGCGTTTTTGCTTGAACAATAAAGGCCTACAAATGTTATTTAGTTCACTTCCCGTGGAGGAGAAACACTTTTTAAGGCCGCAGAGTGAGTAAATTGGCCATTTTCATTCACTTTTACCCATTCCTCAAATCTCGTGTTTAAGATCCCTGGAAGCATGAAAATCACCTTAAACATCTCATTTTATCTGTAAAAGTGATTTTCCACGTACAAATGTGAATTGTAGTTCAAAGAGGCAACATTTGAAAACGGACCATTTTTTACGTTTCTGAAGCTTGTCGTAAGGGGGGGTGCTTATCTCTTTCGTCAAAATCGGGCGTTGTCGCTTGAACAATAAAGGCCTACAAATGTTATTTAGTTCACTTCCCGTGGAGGAGAAACACTTTTTAAGGCCGCAGACTGAGTAAATTGGCCATATTCATTCACTTTTACCCATTCCTCAAATCTTGTGTTTAAGGCCCCTGGAAGCATGAAATCAATTTAAACATCTCATTTTATCTTTAATAGTGATTTTCCACGTACAAATGTGAATTGTAGTTCAAAGAGGCAACATTTGAAAACAGACCATTTTTTTAGTTTCTGAAGCATGTTGTTAGGGGGGGTGGTTATCTCTTTCATCAAAAATCGGACGTTTTTGATTGAACAATAAAGACCTCCAAATGTTATTTTATTCACTTCCCGTGGATTAGAAACACTTTTTAAGGCCGCAGAGTGAGTAAATTGGCCATTTTCATTCACTTTTACCCATTCCTCAAATCTCGTGTTTAAGGCCCCTGGAAGCATGAAAATCACTTTAAACATCTCATTTTATCTTTAATAGTGATTTTCCACGTACAAATGTGAATTGTAGTTCAAAGAGGCAACATTTGAAAACGGACCATTTTTTACGTTTCTGAAACATGTCGTAAGGGGGGGTGGTTATCTCTTTCGTCAAAAATCGGGTGTTTTCGCTTGAACAATAAAGGCCTACAAATGTTATTTAGTTCACTTCCCGTGGAGGAGAAACACTTTTTAAGGCCGCAGAGTGAGTAAATTGGCCATTTTCATTCACTTTTACCCATTCCTCAAATCTTGTGTTTAAGGCCCCTGGAAGCATGAAAATCACTTTAAACATCTCATTTTATCTTTATAAGTGATTTTCCACGTACAAATGTGAATTGTAGTTCAAAGAGGCAACATTTGAAAACGGATCATTTTTTACGTTTCTGAAGCATGTCGTAAGGGGGGGTGGTTATCTCTTTCGTCAAAAATCGGGTGTTTTCGCTTGAACAATAAAGGCCTACAAATGTTATTTAGTTCACTTCCCGTGGAGGAGAAACACTTTTTAAGGCCGCAGAGTGAGTAAATTGGCCATATTCATTCACTTTTACCCATTCCTCAAATCTTGTGTTTAAGGCCCCTGGAAGCATGAAAATCACTTTAAACATCTCATTTTATCTTTAAAAGTGATTTTCCACGTACAAATGTGAATTGTAGTTCAAAGAGGCAACATTTGAAAACAGACCATTTTTTTAGTTTCTGAAGCATGTTGTAAGGGGGGGTGGTTATCTCTTTCATAAAAAATCGGACGTTTTTGATTGAACAATAAAGACCTCCAAATGTTATTTTATTCACTTCCCGTGGAGGAGTAAAACTTTTTAAGGCCTCAGAGTGAATAAATTGGCCATTTTCATTCACTTTTACCCATTCCTCAAATCTTGTGTTTAGGGCCCCTGGAAGCTTGACAATCACTTTAAACATCTCATTTTATCTTTAAAAGTGATTTTCCACGTACAAATGTGAATTGTAGTTAAAAGAGGCAACATTTGAAAACGGACCATTTTTTACGTTTCTGAAGCATGTCGTAAGGGGGGGTGGTTATCCCTTTCGTCAAAAATTGGGCGTTTTCGCTTGAACAATAAAGGCCTACAAATGTTATTTAGTTCACTTCCCGTGGAGGAAAAACACTTTTTAAGGCCGCAGAGTGAGTAAATTGGCCATATTCATTCACTTTTACCCATTCCTCAAATCTTGTGTTTAAGGCCCCTGGAAGCATGAAAATCACTTTAAACATCTCATTTTATCTTTAAAAGGGATTTTCCACATACAAATGTGAATTGTAGTTCAAAGAGGCAACATTTGAAAACAGACCATTTTTTTAGTTTCTGAAGCATGTCGTAAGGGGGGGTGGTTATCTCTTTCATCAAAAATCGGACGTTTTTGATTGAACAATAAAGGCCTACAAATGTTATTTAATTCACTTTCTGGGGTGGAGAAAAACTTTTTAAGGCCTCAGAGTGAATAAATTGGCCATTTTCATTCACATTTACCCATTCCTCAAATCTTGTGTTTAGGGCCCCTGGAAGCATGAAAATCACTTTAAACATCTCATTTTATCTTTATAAGTGATTTTCCACGTACAAATGTGAATTGTAGTTCAAAGAGGCAACATTTGAAAACTGATCATTTTTTACGTTTCTGAAGCATGTCGTAAGGGGGGGTGGTTATCTCTTTCGTCAAAAATCGGGTGTTTTCGCTTGAACAATAAAGGCCTACAAATGTTATTTAGTTCACTTCCCGTGGAGGAGAAACACTTTTTAAGGCCGCAGAGTGAGTAAATTGGCCATATTCATTCACTTTTACCCATTCCTCAAATCTTGTGTTTAAGGCCCCTGGAAGCATGAAAATCACTTTAAACATCTCATTTTATCTTTAAAAGTGATTTTCCACGTACAAATGTGAATTGTAGTTCAAAGAGGCAACATTTGAAAACAGACCATTTTTTTAGTTTCTGAAGCATGTCGTAAGGGGGGGTGGTTATCTCTTTCATCAAAAATCGGACGTTTTTAATTGAACAGTAAAGGCCTACAAATGTTATTTAATTCACTTTCTGGGGTGGAGTAAAACTTTTTAAGGCCTCAGAGTGAATAAATTGGCCATTTTCATTCACTTTTACCCATTCCTCAAATCTTGTGTTTAGGGCCCCTGGAAGCTTGACAATCACTTTAAACATCTCATTTTATCTTTAAAAGTGATTTTCCACGTACAAATGTGAATTGTAGTTAAAAGAGGCAACATTTGAAAACGGACCATTTTTTACGTTTCTGAAGCATGTCGTAAGGGGGGGTGGTTATCCCTTTCGTCAAAAATTGGGCGTTTTCGCTTGAACAATAAAGGCCTACAAATGTTATTTAGTTCACTTCCCGTGGAGGAAAAACACTTTTTAAGGCCGCAGAGTGAGTAAATTGGCCATATTCATTCACTTTTACCCATTCCTCAAATCTTGTGTTTAAGGCCCCTGGAAGCATGAAAATCACTTTAAACATCTCATTTTATCTTTAAAAGGGATTTTCCACATACAAATGTGAATTGTAGTTCAAAGAGGCAACATTTGAAAACGGACTATTTTTTACGTTTCTGAAGCTTGTCGTAAGGGGGGGTGGTTATCTCTTTCGTCAAAAATCGGACGTTTTCGCTTGAAAAATAAAGGCCTACAAATGTTATTTAGTTCACTTCCCGTGGAGGAGAAACACTTTTTAAGGCCGCAGACTGAGTAAATTGGCCATATTCATTCACTTTTACCCATTCCTCAAATCTTGTGTTTAAGGCCCCTGGAAGCATGAAAATCACTTTAAACATCTCATTTTATTTTTAATAGTGATTTTCCACGTACAAAAGTGAATTGTAGTTCAAAGAGGCAACATTTGAAAACGGACCATTTTTTACGTTTCTGAAGCATGTCGTAAGGGGGGGTGGTTATCTCTTTCGTCAAAAATCGCGTGTTTTCGCTTGAACAATAAAGGCCTACAAATGGTATTTAGTTCACTTCCCGTGGAGGAGAAACACTTTTTAAGGCCGCAGAGTGAGTAAATTGGCCATTTTCATTCACTTTTACCCATTCCTCAAATCTCGTGTTTAAGGCCCCTGGAAGCATGAAAATCACTTTAAACATCTCATTTTATCTTTAATAGTGATTTTCCACGTACAAATGTGAATTGTAGTTCAAAGAGGCAACATTTGAAAACGGACCATTTTTTACGTTTCTGAAGCATGTCGTAAGGGGGGGTGGTTATCTCTTTCGTCAAAAATCGGGTGTTTTCGCTTGAACAATAAAGGCCTACAAATGTTATTTAGTTCACTTCCCGTGGAGGAGAAACACTTTTTAAGGCCGCAGAGTGAGTAAATTGGCCATTTTCATTCACTTTTACCCATTCCTCAAATCTTGTGTTTAAGGCCCCTGGAAGCATGAAAATCACTTTAAACATCTCATTTTATCTTTATAAGTGATTTTCCACGTACAAATGTGAATTGTAGTTCAAAGACGCAACATTTGAAAATAGACCATTTTTTTAGTTTCTGAAGCATGTTGTAAGGGGGGGTGGTTATCTCTTTCATCAAAAATCGGACGTTTTTGATTGAACAATAAAGGCCTCCAAATGTTATTTTATTCACTTCCCGTGGAGGAGAAACACTTTTTAAGGCCGCAGAGTGAATAAAATGGCCATTTTAATTCACTTTTACCCATTCCTCAAATCTTGTGTTTAGGGCCCCTGGAAGCTTGAAAATCACTTTAAACATCTCATTTTATCTTTAAAAGTGATTTTCCACGTACAAATGTGAATTGTAGTTCAAAGAGGCAACATTTGAAAACAGACCATTTTTTTAGTTTCTGAAGCATGTCGTAAGGGGGGGTGGTTATCTCTTTCATCAAAAATCTGACGTTTTTAATTGAACAGTAAAGGCCTACAAATGGTATTTAATTCACTTTCTGGGCTGGAGTAAAACTTTTTAAGGCCTCAGAGTGAATAAATTGGCCATTTTCATTCACTTTTACCTATTCCTCAAATCTTGTGTTTAGGGCCCCTGGAAGCTTGACAATCACTTTAAACATCTCATTTTATCTTTAAAAGTGATTTTCCACGTACAAATGTGAATTGTAGTTAAAAGAGGCAACATTTGAACACGGACCATTTTTTACGTTTCTGAAGCATGTCGTAAGGGGGGGTGGTTATCCCTTTCGTCAAAAATTGGGCATTTTCGCTTGAACAATAAAGGCCTACAAATGTTATTTAGTTCACTTCCCGTGGAGGAAAAACACTATTTAAGGCCGCAGAGTGAGTAAATTGGCCATATTCATTCACTTTTACCCATTCCTCAAATCTTGTGTTTAAGGCCCCTGGAAGCATGAAAATCACTTTAAACATCTCATTTTATCTTTAAAAGTGATTTTCCACGTACAAATGTGAATTGTAGTTCAAAGAGGCAACATTTGAAAACAGACCATTTTTTTTAGTTTCTGAAGCATGTCGTAAGGGGGGGTGGGTATCTCTTTCATCAAAAATCGGATGTTTTTGATTGAACAATAAAGGCCTACAAATGTTATTTAATTCACTTTCTGGGGTGGAGAAAAACTTTTTAAGGCCTCAGAGTGAATACATTGGCCATTTTCATTCACATTTACCCATTCCTCAAATCTTGTGTTTAGGGCCCCTGGAAGCTTGAAAATCACTTTAAACATCTCATTTTATCTTTAAAAGTGATTTTCCACGTACAAATGTGAATTGTAGTTCAAAGAGGCAACATTTGAAAACGGACCATTTTTTACGTTTCTGAAGCTTGTCGTAAGGGGGGGTGGTTATCTCTTTCGTCAAAAATCGGGCGTTTTCGCTTGAACAATAAAGGCCTACAAATGTTATTTAGTTCACTTCCCGTGGAGGAGAAACACTTTTTAAGGCCGCAGACTGAGTAAATTGGCCATATTCATTCACTTTTACCCATTCCTCAAATCTTGTGTTTAAGGCCCCTGGAAGCATGAAATCACTTTAAACATCTCATTTTATCTTTAATAGTGATTTTCCACGTACAAATGTGAATTGTAGTTCAAAGAGGCAACATTTGAAAACAGACCATTTTTTTAGTTTCTGAAGCATGTTGTTAGGGGGGGTGGTTATCTCTTTCATCAAAAATCGGACGTTTTTGATTGAACAATAAAGACCTCCAAATGTTATTTTATTCACTTCCCGTGGATTAGAAACACTTTTTAAGGCCGCAGAGTGAGTAAATTGGCCATTTTCATTCACTTTTACCCATTCCTCAAATCTCGTGTTTAAGGCCCCTGGAAGCATGAAAATCACTTTAAACATCTCATTTTATCTTTAATAGTGATTTTCCACGTACAAATGTGAATTGTAGTTCAAAGAGGCAACATTTGAAAACGGACCATTTTTTACGTTTCTGAAACATGTCGTAAGGGGGGGTGGTTATCTCTTTCGTCAAAAATCGGGTGTTTTCGCTTGAACAATAAAGGCCTACAAATGTTATTTAGTTCACTTCCCGTGGAGGAGAAACACTTTTTAAGGCCGCAGAGTGAGTAAATTGGCCATTTTCATTCACTTTTACCCATTCCTCAAATCTTGTGTTTAAGGCCCCTGGAAGCATGAAAATCACTTTAAACATCTCATTTTATCTTTATAAGTGATTTTCCACGTACAAATGTGAATTGTAGTTCAAAGAGGCAACATTTGAAAACGGATCATTTTTTACGTTTCTGAAGCATGTCGTAAGGGGGGGTGGTTATCTCTTTCGTCAAAAATCGGGTGTTTTCGCTTGAACAATAAAGGCCTACAAATGTTATTTAGTTCACTTCCCGTGGAGGAGAAACACTTTTTAAGGCCGCAGAGTGAGTAAATTGGCCATATTCATTCACTTTTACCCATTCCTCAAATCTTGTGTTTAAGGCCCCTGGAAGCATGAAAATCACTTTAAACATCTCATTTTATCTTTAAAAGTGATTTTCCACGTACAAATGTGAATTGTAGTTCAAAGAGGCAACATTTGAAAACAGACCATTTTTTTAGTTTCTGAAGCATGTTGTAAGGGGGGGTGGTTATCTCTTTCATAAAAAATCGGACGTTTTTGATTGAACAATAAAGACCTCCAAATGTTATTTTATTCACTTCCCGTGGAGGAGTAAAACTTTTTAAGGCCTCAGAGTGAATAAATTGGCCATTTTCATTCACTTTTACCCATTCCTCAAATCTTGTGTTTAGGGCCCCTGGAAGCTTGACAATCACTTTAAACATCTCATTTTATCTTTAAAAGTGATTTTCCACGTACAAATGTGAATTGTAGTTAAAAGAGGCAACATTTGAAAACGGACCATTTTTTACGTTTCTGAAGCATGTCGTAAGGGGGGGTGGTTATCCCTTTCGTCAAAAATTGGGCGTTTTCGCTTGAACAATAAAGGCCTACAAATGTTATTTAGTTCACTTCCCGTGGAGGAAAAACACTTTTTAAGGCCGCAGAGTGAGTAAATTGGCCATATTCATTCACTTTTACCCATTCCTCAAATCTTGTGTTTAAGGCCCCTGGAAGCATGAAAATCACTTTAAACATCTCATTTTATCTTTAAAAGGGATTTTCCACATACAAATGTGAATTGTAGTTCAAAGAGGCAACATTTGAAAACAGACCATTTTTTTAGTTTCTGAAGCATGTCGTAAGGGGGGGTGGTTATCTCTTTCATCAAAAATCGGACGTTTTTGATTGAACAATAAAGGCCTACAAATGTTATTTAATTCACTTTCTGGGGTGGAGAAAAACTTTTTAAGGCCTCAGAGTGAATAAATTGGCCATTTTCATTCACATTTACCCATTCCTCAAATCTTGTGTTTAGGGCCCCTGGAAGCATGAAAATCACTTTAAACATCTCATTTTATCTTTATAAGTGATTTTCCACGTACAAATGTGAATTGTAGTTCAAAGAGGCAACATTTGAAAACTGATCATTTTTTACGTTTCTGAAGCATGTCGTAAGGGGGGGTGGTTATCTCTTTCGTCAAAAATCGGGTGTTTTCGCTTGAACAATAAAGGCCTACAAATGTTATTTAGTTCACTTCCCGTGGAGGAGAAACACTTTTTAAGGCCGCAGAGTGAGTAAATTGGCCATATTCATTCACTTTTACCCATTCCTCAAATCTTGTGTTTAAGGCCCCTGGAAGCATGAAAATCACTTTAAACATCTCATTTTATCTTTAAAAGTGATTTTCCACGTACAAATGTGAATTGTAGTTCAAAGAGGCAACATTTGAAAACAGACCATTTTTTTAGTTTCTGAAGCATGTCGTAAGGGGGGGTGGTTATCTCTTTCATCAAAAATCGGACGTTTTTAATTGAACAGTAAAGGCCTACAAATGTTATTTAATTCACTTTCTGGGGTGGAGTAAAACTTTTTAAGGCCTCAGAGTGAATAAATTGGCCATTTTCATTCACTTTTACCCATTCCTCAAATCTTGTGTTTAGGGCCCCTGGAAGCTTGACAATCACTTTAAACATCTCATTTTATCTTTAAAAGTGATTTTCCACGTACAAATGTGAATTGTAGTTAAAAGAGGCAACATTTGAAAACGGACCATTTTTTACGTTTCCGAAGCATGTCGTAAGGGGGGGTGGTTATCCCTTTCGTCAAAAATTGGGCGTTTTCGCTTGAACAATAAAGGCCTACAAATGTTATTTAGTTCACTTCCCGTGGAGGAAAAACACTTTTTAAGGCCGCAGAGTGAGTAAATTGGCCATATTCATTCACTTTTACCCATTCCTCAAATCTTGTGTTTAAGGCCCCTGGAAGCATGAAAATCACTTTAAACATCTCATTTTATCTTTAAAAGGGATTTTCCACATACAAATGTGAATTGTAGTTCAAAGAGGCAACATTTGAAAACGGACTATTTTTTACGTTTCTGAAGCTTGTCGTAAGGGGGGGTGGTTATCTCTTTCGTCAAAAATCGGACGTTTTCGCTTGAAAAATAAAGGCCTACAAATGTTATTTAGTTCACTTCCCGTGGAGGAGAAACACTTTTTAAGGCCGCAGACTGAGTAAATTGGCCATATTCATTCACTTTTACCCATTCCTCAAATCTTGTGTTTAAGGCCCCTGGAAGCATGAAAATAACTTTAAACATCTCATTTTATTTTTAATAGTGATTTTCCACGTACAAAAGTGAATTGTAGTTCAAAGAGGCAACATTTGAAAACGGACCATTTTTTACGTTTCTGAAGCATGTCGTAAGGGGGGGTGGTTATCTCTTTCGTCAAAAATCGCGTGTTTTCGCTTGAACAATAAAGGCCTACAAATGGTATTTAGTTCACTTCCCGTGGAGGAGAAACACTTTTTAAGGCCGCAGAGTGAGTAAATTGGCCATTTTCATTCACTTTTACCCATTCCTCAAATCTCGTGTTTAAGGCCCCTGGAAGCATGAAAATCACTTTAAACATCTCATTTTATCTTTAATAGTGATTTTCCACGTACAAATGTGAATTGTAGTTCAAAGAGGCAACATTTGAAAACGGACCATTTTTTACGTTTCTGAAGCATGTCGTAAGGGGGGGTGGTTATCTCTTTCGTCAAAAATCGGGTGTTTTCGCTTGAACAATAAAGGCCTACAAATGTTATTTAGTTCACTTCCCGTGGAGGAGAAACACTTTTTAAGGCCGCAGAGTGAGTAAATTGGCCATTTTCATTCACTTTTACCCATTCCTCAAATCTTGTGTTTAAGGCCCCTGGAAGCATGAAAATCACTTTAAACATCTCATTTTATCTTTATAAGTGATTTTCCACGTACAAATGTGAATTGTAGTTCAAAGACGCAACATTTGAAAATAGACCATTTTTTTAGTTTCTGAAGCATGTTGTAAGGGGGGGTGGTTATCTCTTTCATCAAAAATCGGACGTTTTTGATTGAACAATAAAGGCCTCCAAATGTTATTTTATTCACTTCCCGTGGAGGAGAAACACTTTTTAAGGCCGCAGAGTGAATAAAATGGCCATTTTAATTCACTTTTACCCATTCCTCAAATCTTGTGTTTAGGGCCCCTGGAAGCTTGAAAATCACTTTAAACATCTCATTTTATCTTTAAAAGTGATTTTCCACGTACAAATGTGAATTGTAGTTCAAAGAGGCAACATTTGAAAACAGACCATTTTTTTAGTTTCTGAAGCATGTCGTAAGGGGGGGTGGTTATCTCTTTCATCAAAAATCTGACGTTTTTAATTGAACAGTAAAGGCCTACAAATGGTATTTAATTCACTTTCTGGGCTGGAGTAAAACTGTTTAAGGCCTCAGAGTGAATAAATTGGCCATTTTCATTCACTTTTACCTATTCCTCAAATCTTGTGTTTAGGGCCCCTGGAAGCTTGACAATCACTTTAAACATCTCATTTTATCTTTAAAAGTGATTTTCCACGTACAAATGTGAATTGTAGTTAAAAGAGGCAACATTTGAACACGGACCATTTTTTACGTTTCTGAAGCATGTCGTAAGGGGGGGTGGTTATCCCTTTCGTCAAAAATTGGGCATTTTCGCTTGAACAATAAAGGCCTACAAATGTTATTTAGTTCACTTCCCGTGGAGGAAAAACACTATTTAAGGCCGCAGAGTGAGTAAATTGGCCATATTCATTCACTTTTACCCATTCCTCAAATCTTGTGTTTAAGGCCCCTGGAAGCATGAAAATCACTTTAAACATCTCATTTTATCTTTAAAAGTGATTTTCCACGTACAAATGTGAATTGTAGTTCAAAGAGGCAACATTTGAAAACAGACCATTTTTTTTAGTTTCTGAAGCATGTCGTAAGGGGGGGTGGGTATCTCTTTCATCAAAAATCGGATGTTTTTGATTGAACAATAAAGGCCTACAAATGTTATTTAATTCACTTTCTGGGGTGGAGAAAAACTTTTTAAGGCCTCAGAGTGAATACATTGGCCATTTTCATTCACATTTACCCATTCCTCAAATCTTGTGTTTAGGGCCCCTGGAAGCTTGAAAATCACTTTAAACATCTCATTTTATCTTTAAAAGTGATTTTCCACGTACAAATGTGAATTGTAGTTCAAAGAGGCAACATTTGAAAACGGACCATTTTTTACGTTTCTGAAGCTTGTCGTAAGGGGGGGTGGTTATCTCTTTCGTCAAAAATCGGGCGTTTTCGCTTGAACAATAAAGGCCTACAAATGTTATTTAGTTCACTTCCCGTGGAGGAGAAACACTTTTTAAGGCCGCAGACTGAGTAAATTGGCCATATTCATTCACTTTTACCCATTCCTCAAATCTTGTGTTTAAGGCCCCTGGAAGCATGAAAATCACTTTAAACATCTCATTTTATTTTTAATAGTGATTTTCCACGTACAAATGTGAATTGTAGTTTAAAGAGGCAACATTTGAAAACGGACCATTTTTTACGTTTCTGAAGCATGTCGTAAGGGGGGTGGTTATATCTTTCGTCAAAAATCGCATGTTTTCGCTTGAACAATAAAGGCCTACAAATGTTATTTAGTTCACTTCCCGTGGAGGAGAAACACTTTTTAAGGCCGCAGAGTGAGTAAATTGGCCATTTTCATTCACTTTTACCCATTCCTCAAATCTCGTGTTTAAGGCCCCTGGAAGCATGAAAATCACTTTAAACATCTCATTTTATCTTTAAAAGTGATTTTCCAAGTACAAATGTGAATTGTAGTTCAAAGAGGCAACATTTGAAAACGGACCATTTTTTACGTTTCTGAAGCATGTCGTAAGGGGGGGTGGTTATCTCTTTCGTCAAAAATCGGGCGTTTTTGCTTGAACAATAAAGGCTACAAATGTTATTTAGTTCACTTCCCGTGGAGGAGAAACACTTTTTAAGACTGCAGAGTGAGTAAATTGGCCATTTTCATTCACTTTTACCCATTCCTCAAATCTTGTGTTTAAGGCCCCTGGAAGCATGAAAATCACTTTAAACATCTCATTTTATCTTTAAAAGTGATTTTCCACGTACAAATGTGAATTGTAGTTCAAAGAGGCAACATTTGAAAACGGACCATTTTTTACGTTTCTGAAGCATGTCGTAAGGGGGGTGGTTATCTCTTTCATCAAAAATCGGACGTTTTTGATTGAACAATAAAGGCCTCCAAATGTTATTTTATTCACTTCCCGTGGAGGAGAAACACTTTTTAAGACTGCAGAGTGAGTAAATTGGCCATTTTCATTCACTTTTACCCATTCCTCAAATCTCGTGTTTAAGGACCCTGGAAGCATGAAAATCACTTTAAACATCTCATTTTATCTTTAAAAGTGATTTTCCACGTACAAATGTGAATTGTAGTTCAAAGAGGCAACATTTGAAAATGGACCATTTTTTCCTTTCTGAAGCATGTCGTAAGGGGGGGGTGATTATCTCTTTCACCAAAAAAAACGCGTTTTTGATTGAACAATAAAGGCCTCCAAATGTTATTTTATTCACTTCCCGTGCAGGAGAAACACTTTTTAAGGCCGCAGAGTGAGTAAATTGGCCATATTCATTCACTTTTACCCATTCCTCAAATCTTGTGTTTAAGGCCCCTGGAAGCATGAAAATCACTTTAAACATCTCATTTTATCTTTAAAAGTGATTTTCCACATACAAATGTGAATTGTAGTTCAAAGAGGCAACATTTGAAAACGGACCATTTTTTACGTTTCTGAAGCTTGTCGTAAGGGGGGGTGGTTATCTCTTTCGTCAAAAATCGGGCGTTTTCGCTTGAACAATAAAGGCCTACAAATGTTATTTAGTTCACTTCCCGTGGAGGAGAAACACTTTTTAAGGCCGCAGACTGAGTAAATTGGCCATATTCATTCACTTTTACCCATTCCTCAAATCTTGTGTTTAAGGCCCCTGGAAGCATGAAAATCACTTTAAACATCTCATTTTATTTTTAATAGTGATTTTCCACGTACAAATGTGAATTGTAGTTTAAAGAGGCAACATTTGAAAACGGACCATTTTTTACGTTTCTGAAGCATGTCGTAAGGGGGGTGGTTATCTCTTTCGTCAAAAATCGCGTGTTTTCGCTTGAACAATAAAGGCCTACAAATGTTATTTAGTTCACTTCCCGTGGAGGAGAAACACTTTTTAAGGCCGCAGAGTGAGTAAATTGGCCATTTTCATTCACTTTTACCCATTCCTCAAATCTCGTGTTTAAGGCCCCTGGAAGCATGAAAATCACTTTAAACATCTCATTTTATCTTTAAAAGTGATTTTCCAAGTACAAATGTGAATTGTAGTTCAAAGAGGCAACATTTGAAAACGGACCATTTTTTACGTTTCTGAAGCATGTCGTAAGGGGGGGTGGTTATCTCTTTCGTCAAAAATCGGGCGTTTTTGCTTGAACAATAAAGGCTACAAATGTTATTTAGTTCACTTCCCGTGCAGGAGAAACACTTTTTAAGGCCGCAGAGTGAGTAAATTGGCCATATTCATTCACTTTTACCCATTCCTCAAATCTTGTGTTTAAGGCCCCTGGAAGCATGAAAATCACTTTAAACATCTCATTTTATCTTTAAAAGTGATTTTCCACGTACAAATGTGAATTGTAGTTCAAAGAGGCAACATTTGAAAACGGACCATTTTTTACGTTTCTGAAGCATGTCGTAAGGGGGGTGGTTATCTCTTTCATCAAAAATCGGACGTTTTTGATTGAACAATAAAGGCCTCCAAATGTTATTTTATTCACTTCCCGTGGAGGAGAAACACTTTTTAAGACTGCAGAGTGAGTAAATTGGCCATTTTCATTCACTTTTACCCATTCCTCAAATCTCGTGTTTAAGGACCCTGGAAGCATGAAAATCACTTTAAACATCTCATTTTATCTTTAAAAGTGATTTTCCACGTACAAATGTGAATTGTAGTTCAAAGAGGCAACATTTGAAAATGGACCATTTTTTCCTTTCTGAAGCATGTCGTAAGGGGGGGTGATTATCTCTTTCACCAAAAAAAACGCGTTTTTGATTGAACAATAAAGGCCTCCAAATGTTATTTTATTCACTTCCCGTGGAGGAGAAACACTTTTTAAGGCCGCAGACTGAGTAAATTGGCCATATTCATTCACTTTTACCCATTCCCCAAATCTTGTGTTTAAGGCCCCTGGAAGCATGAAAATCACTTTAAATATCTCATTTTATCTTTAAAAGTGATTTTCCACGTAGAAATGTGAATTGTAGTTCAAAGAGGCAACATTTGAAAACGGACCATTTTTTACGTTTCTGAAGCATGTCGTAAGGGGGGGTGATTATCTCTTTCGTCAAAAATCGGGCGTTTTTGCTTGAACAATAAAGGCCTACAAATGTTATTTAGTTCACTTCCCGTGGAGGAGAAACACTTTTTAAGGCCGCAGAGTGAGTAAATTGGCCATATTCATTCACTTTTACCCATTCCTCAAATCTTGTGTTTAAGGCCCCTGGAAGCATGAAAATCACTTTAAACATCTCATTTTATCTTTATAAGTGATTTTCCACGTACAAATGTGAATTGTAGTTCAAAGAGGCAACATTTGAAAACAGACCATTTTTTTAGTTTCTTAAGCATGTTGTAAGGGGGGGTGGTTATCTCTTTCATCAAAAATCGGACGTTTTTGATTGAACAATAAAGGCCTCCAAATGTTATTTTATTCACTTCCCGTGGAGGAGAAACACTTTTTAAGGCCGCAGAGTGAATAAAATGGCCATTTTCATTCACATTTACCCATTCCTCAAATCTTGTGTTTAGGGCCCCTGGAAGCTTGAAAATCACTTTAAACATCTCATTTTATCTTTAAAAGTGATTTTCCACGTACAAATGTGAATTGTAGTTAAAAGAGGCAACATTTGAACACGGACCATTTTTTACGTTTCTGAAGCATGTCGTAAGGGGGGGTGGTTATCCCTTTCGTCAAAAATTGGGCGTTTTCGCTTGAACAATAAAGGCCTACAAATGTTATTTAGTTCACTTCCCGTGGAGGAAAAACACTTTTTAAGGCCGCAGAGGGAGTAAATTGGCCATATTCATTCACTTTTACTCATTCCTCAAATCTTGTGTTTAAGGCCCCTGGAAGCATGAAAATCACTTTAAACATCTCATTTTATCTTTATAAGTGATTTTCCACGTACAAATGTGAATTGTAGTTCAAAGAGGCAACATTTGAAAATAGACCATTTTTTTAGTTTCTGAAGCATGTTGTAAGGGGGGTGGTTATCTCTTTCATCAAAAATCGGACGTTTTTGATTGAACAATAAAGGCCTCCAAATGTTATTTTATTCACTTCCCGTGGAGGAGAAACACTTTTTAAGGCCGCAGAGTGAATAAAATGGCCATTTTCATTCACTTTTACCCATTCCTCAAATCTTGTGTTTAGGGCCCCTGGAAGCTTGAAAATCACTTTAAACATCTCATTTTATCTTTAAAAGTGATTTTCCACGTACAAATGTGAATTGTAGTTCAAAGAGGCAACATTTGAAAACAGACAATTTTTTTAGTTTCTGAAGCATGTCGTAAGGGGGGGTGGTTATCTCTTTCATCAAAAATCGGACGTTTTTAATTGAACAGTAAAGGCCTACAAATGTTATTTAATTCACTTTCTGGGCTGGAGTAAAACTTTTTAAGGCCTCAGAGTGAATAAATTGGCCATTTTCATTCACTTTTACCCATTCCTCAAATCTTGTGTTTAGGGCCCCTGGAAGCTTGACAATCACTTTAAACATCTCATTTTATCTTTAAAAGTGATTTTCCACGTACAAATGTGAATTGTAGTTAAAAGAGGCAACATTTGAACACGGACCATTTTTTACGTTTCTGAAGCATGTCGTAAGGGGGGGTGGTTATCCCTTTCGTCAAAAATTGGGCGTTTTCGCTTGAACAATAAAGGCCTACAAATGGTATTTAGTTCACTTCCCGTGGAGGAAAAACAATTTTTAAGGCCGCAGAGTGAGTAAATTGGCCATATTCATTCACTTTTACCCATCCCTCAAATCTTGTGTTTAAGGCCCCTGGAAGCATGAAAATCACTTTAAACATCTCATTTTATCTTTAAAAGTGATTTTCCACGTACAAATGTGAATTGTAGTTCAAAGAGGCAACATTTGAAAACAGACCATCGTTTTAGTTTCTGAAGCATGTCGTAAGGGGGGTGGTTATCTCTTTCGTCAAAAATCGCGTGTTTTCGCTTGAACAATAAAGGCCTACAAATGTTATTTAGTTCACTTCCCGTGGAGGAGAAACACTTTTTAAGGCCGCAGAGTGAGTAAATTGGCCATTTTCATTCACTTTTACCCATTCCTCAAATCTCGTGTTTAAGGCCCCTGGAAGCATGAAAATCACTTTAAACATCTCATTTTATCTTTAAAAGTGATTTTCCAAGTACAAATGTGAATTGTAGTTCAAAGAGGCAACATTTGAAAACGGACCATTTTTTATGTTTCTGAAGCATGTCGTAAGGGGGGGTGGTTATCTCTTTCGTCAAAAATCGGGCGTTTTTGCTTGAACAATAAAGGCTACAAATGTTATTTAGTTCACTTCCCGTGCAGGAGAAACACTTTTTAAGGCCGCAGAGTGAGTAAATTGGCCATATTCATTCACTTTTACCCATTCCTCAAATCTTGTGTTTAAGGCCCCTGGAAGCATGAAAATCACTTTAAACATCTCATTTTATCTTTAAAAGTGATTTTCCACGTACAAATGTGAATTGTAGTTCAAAGAGGCAACATTTGAAAACGGACCATTTTTTACGTTTCTGAAGCATGTCGTAAGGGGGGTGGTTATCTCTTTCATCAAAAATCGGACGTTTTTGATTGAACAATAAAGGCCTCCAAATGTTATTTTATTCACTTCCCGTGGAGGAGAAACACTTTTTAAGACTGCAGAGTGAGTAAATTGGCCATTTTCATTCACTTTTACCCATTCCTCAAATCTCGTGTTTAAGGACCCTGGAAGCATGAAAATCACTTTAAACATCTCATTTTATCTTTAAAAGTGATTTTCCACGTACAAATGTGAATTGTAGTTCAAAGAGGCAACATTTGAAAATGGACCATTTTTTCCTTTCTGAAGCATGTCGTAAGGGGGGGTGATTATCTCTTTCACCAAAAAAAACGCGTTTTTGATTGAACAATAAAGGCCTCCAAATGTTATTTTATTCACTTCCCGTGGAGGAGAAACACTTTTTAAGGCCGCAGACTGAGTAAATTGGCCATATTCATTCACTTTTACCCATTCCCCAAATCTTGTGTTTAAGGCCCCTGGAAGCATGAAAATCACTTTAAACATCTCCTGTTATCTTTAAAAGTGATTTTCCACGTGCAAATGTGAATTGTAGTTCAAAGAGGCAACATTTGAAAACAGACCATTTTTTTAGTTTCTGAAGCATGTCGTAAGGGGGGGTGGTTATCTCTTTCATCAAAAATCGGACGTTTTTCATTGAACAATAATGGCCTCCAAATGTTATTTTATTCACTTCCCGTGGAGGAGAAACACTTTTTAAGGCCGCAGAGTGAGTAAATTGGCCATTTTCATTCACTTTTACCCATTCCTCAAATCTCGTGTTTAAGGCCCCTGGAAGCATGAAAATCACTTTAAATATCTCATTTTATCTTTAAAAGTGATTTTCCACGTAGAAATGTGAATTGTAGTTCAAAGAGGCAACATTTGAAAACGGACCATTTTTTACGTTTCTGAAGCATGTCGTAAGGGGGGGTGATTATCTCTTTCGTCAAAAATCGGGCGTTTTTGCTTGAACAATAAAGGCCTACAAATGTTATTTAGTTCACTTCCCGTGGAGGAGAAACACTTTTTAAGGCCGCAGAGTGAGTAAATTGGCCATATTCATTCACTTTTACCCATTCCTCAAATCTTGTGTTTAAGGCCCCTGCAAGCATGAAAATCACTTTAAACATCTCATTTTATCTTTAATAGTGATTTTCCACGTACAAATGTGAATTGTAGTTCAAAGAGGCAACATTTGAAAACGGACCATTTTTTACGTTTCTGAAGCATGTCGTAAGGGGGGGTGGTTATCTCTTTCGTCAAAAATCGGGTGTTTTCGCTTGAACAATAAAGGCCTACAAATGTTATTTAGTTCACTTCCCGTGGAGGAGAAACACTTTTTAAGGCCGCAGAGTGAGTAAATTGGCCATTTTCATTCACTTTTACCCATTCCTCAAATCTTGTGTTTAAGGCCCCTGGAAGCATGAAAATCACTTTAAACATCTCATTTTATCTTTATAAGTGATTTTCCACGTACAAATGTGAATTGTAGTTCAAAGAGGCAACATTTGAAAACAGACCATTTTTTTAGTTTCTGAAGCATGTTGTAAGGGGGGGTGGTTATCTCTTTCATCAAAAATCGGACGTTTTTGATTGAACAATAAAGGCCTCCAAATGTTATTTTATTCACTTCCCGTGGAGGAGAAACACTTTTTAAGGCCGCAGAGTGAATAAAATGGCCATTTTCATTCACTTTTACCCATTCCTCAAATCTTGTGTTTAGGGCCCCTGGAAGCTTGAAAATCACTTTAAACATCTCATTTTATCTTTAAAAGTGATTTTCCACGTACAAATGTGAATTGTAGTTCAAAGAGGCAACATTTGAAAACAGACCATTTTTTTAGTTTCTGAAGCATGTTGTAAGGGGGGTGGTTATCTCTTTCATCAAAAATCGGACGTTTTTGATTGAACAATAAAGGCCTCCAAATGTTATTTTATTCACTTCCCGTGGAGGAGAAACACTTTTTAAGGCCGCAGAGTGAGTAAATTGGCCATTTTCATTCACTTTTACCCATTCCTCAAATCTCGTGTTTAAGGCCCCTGGAAGCACGAAAATCACTTTAAACATCTCCTTTTATCTTTAATCGTGATTTTCCACGTACAAATGTGAATTGTAGTTCAAAGAGGCAACATTTGAAAACGGACCATTTTTTACGTTTCTGAAGCATGTCGTAAGGGGGGGTGGTTATCTCTTTCGTCAAAAATCGGGCGTTTTCGCTTGAACAATAAAGGCCTAGAAATGTTATTTAGTTCACTTCCCGTTGAGGAGAAACACTTTTTAAGGCCGCAGAGTGAGTAAATTGGCCATATTCATTCACTTTTACCCATTCCTCAAATCTTGTGTTTAAGGCCCCTGGAAGCATGAAAATCACTTTAAACATCTCATTTTATCTTTAAAAGTGATTTTCCACGTACAAATGTGAATTGTAGTTTAAAGAGGCAACATTTGAAAACAGACCATTTTTTTAGTTTCTGAAGCATGTCGTAAGGGGGGGTGGTTATCTCTTTCATCAAAAATCGGACGTTTTTAATTGAACAATAAAGGCATACAAATGTTATTTAATTAACTTTCTGGGGTGGAGAAATTTTTTTTAAGGCCTCAGAGTGAATAAATTGGCCATTTTCATTCACATTTACCCATTCCTTAAGGCTTGTGTTTAGGGCCCCTGGAAGCTTGAAAATCACTTTAAACATCTAATTTTATCTCTAAAAGTGATTATCCACGTACAAATGTGAATTGTCGTTTAAAGACGCAACATTGGAAAATGGACCATTTTTTTCGTTTCTGAAGCATGTCTTAAGGGGGGGTGGTTATCTCTTTCACCAAAAAAATTGCGTTTTTGATTGAACAATAAAGGCCTCCAAATGTTATTTTATTCACTTCCCGTGGAGGAGAAACACTTTTTAAGGCCGCAGAGTGAGAAAATTGGCCATTTTCATTCACTTTTACCCATTACTCAAATCTCGTGTTTAAGGCCCCTGGAAGCATGAAAATCACTTTAAACATCTCATTTTATCTTTAAAAGTGATTTTCCACGTACAAATGTGAATTGTAGTTCAAAGAGGCAACATTTGAAAACAGACCATTTTTTTAGTTTCTGAAGCATGTCGTAAGGGGGGTGGTTATCTCTTTCATCAAAAATCGGACGTTTTTAATTGAACAATAAAGGCCTACAAATGTTATTTAATTCACTTTCTGGGGTGGAGAAAAACTTTTTATGGCCTCAGAGTGAGTAAATTGGCCATTTTCATTCACATTTACCCATTCCTCAAATCTCGTGTTTAGGGCCCCTGGAAGCATGAAAATCACCTTAAACATCTCATTTTATCTTTAAAAGTGATTTTCCACGTACAAATGTGAATTGTAGTTCAAAGAGGCAACATTTGAAAACGGACCATTTTTTACGTTTCTGAAGCTTGTCGTAAGGGGGGGTGCTTATCTCTTTCGTCAAAAATCGGGCGTTTTCGCTTGAACAATAGAGGCCTACAAATGTTATTTAGTTCACTTCCCGTGGAGGAGAAACACTTTTTAAGGCCGCAGACTGAGTAAATTGGCCATATTCATTCACTTTTACCCATTCCTCAAATCTTGTGTTTAAGGCCCCTGGAAGCATGAAAATCACTTTAAACATCTCATTTTATCTTTAAAAGTGATTTTCCACGTACAAATGTGAATTGTAGTTCAAAGAGGCAACATTTGAAAACAGACCATTTTTTTAGTTTCTGAAGCATGTTGTAAGGGGGGGTGGTTATCTCTTTCATCAAAAATCGGACGTTTTTGATTGAACAATAAAGACCTCCAAATGTTATTTTATTCACTTCCCGTGGAGGAGAAACACTTTTTAAGGCCGCAGAGTGAGTAAATTGGCCATTTTCATTCACTTTTACCCATTCCTCAAATCTCGTGTTTAAGGCCCCTGGAAGCATGAAAATCACTTTAAACATCTCATTTTATCTTTAAAAGTGATTTTCCACGTACAAATGTGAATTGTAGTTCAAAGAGGCAACATTTGAAAACAGACCATTTTTTTAGTTTCTGAAGCATGTCGTAAGGGGGGGTGGTTATCTCTTTCATCAAAAATCGGACGTTTTTGATTGAACAATAAAGGCCTACAAATGTTATTTAATTCACTTTCTGGGGTGGAGAAAAACTTTTTAAGGCCTCAGAGTGAATAAATTGGCCATTTTCATTCACATTTACCCATTCCTCAAATCTTGTGTTTAGGGCCCCTGGAAGCTTGAAAATCACTTTAAACATCTCATTTTATCTTTAAAAGTGATTTTCCACGTACAAATGTGAATTGTAGTTCAAAGAGGCAACATTTGAAAACGGACCATTTTTTACGTTTCTGAAGCTTGTCGTAAGGGGGGGGTGGTTATCTCTTTCGTCAAAAATCGGGCGTTTTCGCTTGAACAATAAAGGCCTACAAATGTTATTTAGTTCACTTCCCGTGGAGGAGAAACACTTTTTAAGGCCGCAGACTGAGTAAATTGGCAATATTCATTCACTTTTACCCATTCCTCAAATCTTGTGTTTAAGGCCCCTGGAAGCATGAAAATCACTTTAAACATCTCATTTTATTTTTAATAGTGATTTTCCACGTACAAATGTGAATTGTAGTTCAAAGAGGCAACATTTGAAAACAGACCATTTTTTTAGTTTCTGAAGCATGTCGTAAGGGGGGGTGGTTATCTCTTTCATCAAAAATCGGACGTTTTTAATTGAACAGTAAAGGCCTACAAATGTTATTTAATTCACTTTCTGGGGTGGAGAAAAACTTTTTAAGGCCTCAGAGTGAATAAATTGGCCATTTTCATTCACATTTACCCATTCCTCAAATCTTGTGTTTAGGGCCCCTGGAAGCTTGAAAATCACTTTAAACATCTCATTTTATCTTTAAAAGTGATTTTCCACGTACAAATGTGAATTGTAGTTCAAAGAGGCAACATTTGAAAACGGACCATTTTTTACGTTTCTGAAGCTTGTCGTAAGGGGGGGTGGTTATCTCTTTCATCAAAAATCGGGCGTTTTCGCTTGAACAATAAAGGCCTACAAATGTTATTTAGTTCACTTCCCGTGGAGGAGAAACACTTTTTAAGGCCGCAGAGTGAGTAAATTGGCCATATTCATTCACTTTTACCCATTCCTCAAATCTTGTGTTTAAGGCCCCTGGAAGCATGAAAATCACTTTAAACATCTCATTTTATCTTTAAAAGTGATTTTCCACGTACAAATGTGAATTGTAGTTCAAAGAGGCAACATTTGAAAACAGACCATTTTTTTAGTTTCTGAAGCATGTCGTAAGGGGGGGTGGTTATCTCTTTCATCAAAAATCGGACGTTTTTAATTGAACAGTAAAGGCCTACAAATGTTATTTAATTCACTTTCTGGGCTGGAGTAAAACTTTTTAAGGCCTCAGAGTGAATAAATTGGCCATTTTCATTCACTTTTACCCATTCCTCAAATCTTGTGTTTAGGGCCCCTGGAAGCTTGACAATCACTTTAAACATCTCATTTTATCTTTAAAAGTGATTTTCCACGTACAAATGTGAATTGTAGTTAAAAGAGGCAACATTTGAACACGGACCATTTTTTACGTTTCTGAAGCATGTCATAAGGGGGGGTGGTTATCCCTTTCGTCAAAAATTGGGCGTTTTCGCTTGAACAATAAAGGCCTACAAATGTTATTTAGTTCACTTCCCGTGGAGGAAAAACACTTTTTAAGGCCGCAGAGTGAGTAAATTGGCCATATTCATTCACTTTTACCCATCCCTCAAATCTTGTGTTTAAGGCCCCTGGAAGCATGAAAATCACTTGAAACATCTCATTTTATCTTTAAAAGTGATTTTCCACGTACAAATGTGAATTGTAGTTCAAAGAGGCAACATTTGAAAACAGACCATTTTTTCAGTTTCTGAAGCATGTCGTAAGGGGGGTGGTTATCTCTTTCATCAAAAATCGGACGTTTTTGATTGAACAATAAAGGCCTACAAATGTTATTTAATTCACTTTCTGGGGTGGAGAAAAACTTTTTAAGGCCTCAGAGTGAATAAATTGGCCATTTTCATTCACATTTACCCATTCCTCAAATCTTGTGTTTAGGGCCCCTGGAAGCTTGAAAATCACTTTAAACATCTCATTTTATCTTTAATAGTGATTTTCCACGTACAAATGTGAATTGTAGTTCAAAGAGGCAACATTTGAAAACGGACCATTTTTTACGTTTCTGAAGCATGTCGTAAGGGGGGGTGGTTATCTCTTTCGTCAAAAATCGCGTGTTTTCGCTTGAACAATAAAGGCCTACAAATGTTGTTTAGTTCACTTCCCGTGGAGGAGAAACACTTTTTAAGGCCGCAGAGTGAGTAAATTGGCCATTTTCATTCACTTTTACCCATTCCTCAAATCTCGTGTTTAAGGCCCCTGGAAGCATGAAAATCACTTTAAACATCTCATTTTATCTTTAAACGTGATTTTCCACGTACAAATGTGAATTGTAGTTCAAAGAGGCAACATTTGAAAACGGACCATTTTTTACGTTTCTGAAGCATGTCGTAAGGGGGGGTGGTTATCTCTTTCATCAAAAATCGGGCGTTTTCGCTTGAACAATAAAGGCCTACAAATGTTATTTAGTTCACTTCCCGTTGAGGAGAAACACTTTTTAAGGCCGCAGAGTGAGTAAATTGGCCATATTCATTCACTTTTACCCATTCCTCAAATCTTGTGTTTAAGGCCCCTGGAAGCATGAAAATCACTTTAAACATCTCATTTTATCTTTAATAGTGATTTTCCACGTACAAATGTGAATTGTAGTTCAAAGAGGCAACATTTGAAAACGGACCATTTTTTACGTTTCTGAAGCATGTCGTAAGGGGGGGTGGTTATCTCTTTCGTCAAAAATCGGGTGTTTTTGCTTGAACAATAAAGGCCTACAAATGTTATTTAGTTCACTTCCCGTGGAGGAGAAACACTTTTTAAGGCCGCAGAGTGAGTAAATTGGCCATTTTCATTCACTTTTACCCATTCCTCAAATCTTGTGTTTAAGGCCCCTGGAAGCATGAAAATCACTTTAAACATCTCATTTTATCTTTATAAGTGATTTTCCACGTACAAATGTGAATTGTAGTTCAAAGAGGCAACATTTGAAAACAGACCATTTTTTTAGTTTCTGAAGCATGTTGTAAGGGGGGGTGGTTATCTCTTTCATCAAAAATCGGACGTTTTTGATTGAACAATAAAGGCCTCCAAATGTTATTTTATTCACTTCCCGTGGAGGAGAAACACTTTTTAAGGCCGCAGAGTGAGTAAATTGGCCATTTTCATTCACTTTTACCCATTCCTCAAATCTCGTGTTTAAGGCCCCTGGAAGCACGAAAATCACTTTAAACATCTCATTTTATCTTTAAAAGTGATTTTCCACGTACAAATGTGAATTGTAGTTCAAAGAGGCAACATTTGAAAACAGACCATTTTTTTAGTTTCTGAAGCATGTCGTAAGGGGGGGTGGTTATCTCTTTCATCAAAAATCGGACGTTTTAAATTGAACAATAAAGGCCTACAAATGTTATTTAATTCACTTTCTGGGGTGGAGAAAAACTTTTTAAGGCCTCAGAGTGAATAAATTGGCCATTTTCATTCACTTTTACCCATTCCTCAAATCTTGTGTTTAGGGCCCCTGGAAGCTTGAAAATCACTTTAAACATCTCATTTTATCTTTAAAAGTGATTTTCCACGTACAAATGTGAATTGTAGTTCAAAGAGGCAACATTTGAAAACGGACCATTTTTTACGTTTCTGAAGCTTGTCGTAAGTGGGGGTGCTTATCTCTTTCGTCAAAAATCGGGCGTTTTCGCTTGAACAATAAAGGCCTACAAATGGTATTTAGTTCACTTCCCGTGGAGGAGAAACACTTTTTAAGGCCGCAGACTGAGTAAATTGGCCATGTTCATTCACTTTTACCCATTCCTCAAATCTTGTGTTTAAGGCCCCTGGAAGCATGAAAATCACTTTAAACATCTCATTTTATCTTTAATAGTGATTTTCCACGTACAAATGTGAATTGTAGTTCAAAGAGGCAACATTTGAAAACGGACCATTTTTTACGTTTCTGAAGCATGTCGTAAGGGGGGGTGGTTATCTCTTTCGTCAAAAATCGGGTGTTTTCGCTTGAACAATAAAGGCCTACAAATGTTGTTTAGTTCACTTCCCGTGGAGGAGAAACACTTTTTAAGGCCGCAGAGTGAGTAAATTGGCCATATTCATTCACTTTTACCCATTCCTCAAATCTTGTGTTTAAGGCCCCTGGAAGCATGAAAATCACTTTAAACATCTCATTTTATCTTTAAAAGTGATTTTCCACGTACAAATGTGAATTGTAGTTCAAAGAGGCAACATTTGAAAACAGACCATTTTTTTAGTTTCTGAAGCATGTTGTAAGGGGGGGTGGTTATCTCTTTCATCAAAAATCGGACGTTTTTGATTGAACAATAAAGACCTCCAAATGTTATTTTATTCACTTCCCGTGGAGGAGAAACACTTTTTAAGGCCGCAGAGTGAGTAAATTGGCCATTTTCATTCACTTTTACCCATTCCTCAAATCTCGTGTTTAAGGCCCCTGGAAGCATGAAAATCACTTTAAACATCTCATTTCATCTTTAAAAGTGATTTTCCACGTACAAATGTGAATTGTAGTTCAAAGAGGCAACATTTGAAAACAGACAATTTTTTTAGTTTCTGAAGCATGTCGTAAGGGGGGGTGGTTATCTCTTTCATCAAAAATCGGACGTTTTTGATTGAACAATAAAGGCCTACAAATGTTATTTAATTCACTTTCTGGGGTGGAGAAAAACTTTTTAAGGCCTCAGAGTGAATAAATTGGCCATTTTCATTCACATTTACCCATTCCTCAAATCTTGTGTTTAGGGCCCCTGGAAGCTTGAAAATCACTTTAAACATCTCATTTTATCTTTAAAAGTGATTTTCCACGTACAAATGTGAATTGTAGTTCAAAGAGGCAACATTTGAAAACGGACCATTTTTTACGTTTCTGAAGCTTGTCGTAAGGGGGGGTGGTTATCTCTTTCGTCAAAAATCGGGCGTTTTCGCTTGAACAATAAAGGCCTGCAAATGTTATTTAGTTCACTTCCCGTGGAGGAGAAACACTTTTTAAGGCCGCAGACTGAGTAAATTGGCCATATTCATTCACTTTTACCCATTCCTCAAATCTTGTGTTTAAGGCCCCTGGAAGCATGAAAATCACTTTAAACATCTCATTTTATTTTTAATAGTGATTTTCCACGTACAAATGTGAATTGTAGTTCAAAGAGGCAACATTTGAAAACGGACCATTTTTTACGTTTCTGAAGCATGTCGTAAGGCGGGGGGGGTTATCTCTTTCGTCAAAAATCGCGTGTTATCGCTTGAACAATAAAGGCCTACAAATGTTATTTAGTTCACTTCCCGTGGAGGAGAAACACTTTTTAAGGCCGCAGGGTGAGTAAATTGGCCATTTTCATTCACTTTTACCCATTCCTCAAATCTCGTGTTTAAGGCCCCTGGAAGCATGAAAATCACTTTAAACATCTCATTTTATCTTTAATCGTGATTTTCCACGTACAAATGTGAATTGTAGTTCAAAGAGGCAACATTTGAAAACGGACCATTTTTTACGTTTCTGAAGCATGTCGTAAGGGGGGGTGGTTATCTCTTTCATCAAAAATCGGACGTTTTTAATTGAACAATAAAGGCATACAAATGTTATTTAATTAACTTTCTGGGGTGGAGAAATTTTTTTTAAGGCCTCAGAGTGAATAAATTGGCCATTTTCATTCACATTTACCCATTCCTTAAGGCTTGTGTTTAGGGCCCCTGGAAGCTTGAAAATCACTTTAAACATCTAATTTTATCTCTACAAGTGATTATCCACGTACAAATGTGAATTGTCGTTTAAAGACGCAACATTGGAAAATGGACCATTTTTTTCGTTTCTGAAGCATGTCTTAAGGGGGGGTGGTTATCTCTTTCACCAAAAAAATGGCGTTTTTGATTGAACAATAAAGGCCTCCAAATGTTATTTTATTCACTTCCCGTGGAGGAGAAACACTTTTTAAGGCCGCAGAGTGAGAAAATTGGCCATTTTCATTCACTTTTACCCATTCCTCAAATCTCGTGTTTAAGGCCCCTGGAAGCATGAAAATCACTTTAAACATCTCATTTTATCTTTAAAAGTGATTTTCCACGTACAAATGTGAATTGTAGTTCAAAGAGGCAACATTTGAAAACAGACCATTTTTTTAGTTTCTGAAGCATGTCGTAAGGGGGGGTGATTATCTCTTTCGTCAAAAATCGGGCGTTTTTGCTTGAACAATAAAGGCCTACAAATGTTATTTAGTTCACTTCCCGTGGAGGAGAAACACTTTTTAAGGCCGCAGAGTGAGTAAATTGGCCATTTTCATTCACATTTACCCATTCCTCAAATCTCGTGTTTAAGGACCCTGGAAGCTTGAAAATCACTTTAAACATCTCATTTTATCTTTAAAAGTGATTTACCACGTACAAATGTCAATTGTAGTTAAAAGAGGCAACATTTGAAAACGGATGATTTTTTACGTTTCTGAAGCATGTCGTAAGGGGGGGTGATTATCTCTTTCGTCAAAAATCGGGCGTTTTCGCTTGAACAATAAAGGCCTACAAATGTTATTTAGTTCACTTTCCGTGGAGGAGAAACACTTTTTAAGGCCGCAGACTGAGTAAATAGGCCATATTCATTCACTTTTACCCATTCCTCAAATCTTGTGTTTAAGGCCCCTGGAAGCATGAAAATCACTTTAAACATCTCATTTTATCTTTAATAGTGATTTTCCACGTACAAATGTGAATTGTAGTTCAAAGAGGCAACATTTGAAAACGGACCATTTTTTACGTTTCTGAAGCATGTCGTAAGGGGGGGTGGTTATCTCTTTCGTCAAAAATCGGGTGTTTTCGCTTGAACAATAAAGGCCTACAAATGTTATTTAGTTCACTTCCCGTGGAGGAGAGACACTTTTTAAGGCCGCAGAGTGAGTAAATTGGCCATTTTCATTCACTTTTACCCATTCCTCAAATCTTGTGTTTAAGGCCCCTGGAAGCATGAAAATCACTTTAAACATCTCATTTTATCTTTAAAAGTGATTTTCCACGTACAAATGTGAATTGTAGTTCAAAGAGGCAACATTTGAAAACAGACCATTTTTTTAGTTTCTGAAGCATGTTGTAAGGGGGGGTGGTTATCTCTTTCATCAAAAATCGGACGTTTTTGATTGAACAATAAAGACCTCCAAATGGTATTTTATTCACTTCCCGTGGAGGAGAAACACTTTTTAAGGCCGCAGAGTGAGTAAATTGGCCATTTTCATTCACTTTTACCCATTCCTCAAATCTCGTGTTTAAGGCCCCTGGAAGCATGAAAATCACTTTAAACATCTCATTTTATCTTTAAAAGTGATTTTCCACGTACAAATGTGAATTGTAGTTCAAAGAGGCAACATTTGAAAACAGACCATTTTTTTAGTTTCTGAAGCATGTCGTAAGGGGGGGTGGTTATCTCTTTCATCAAAAATCGGACGTTTTTAATTGAACAGTAAAGGCCTACAAATGTTATTTAATTCACTTTCTGGGGTGGAGTAAAACTTTTTAAGGCCTCAGAGTGAATAAATTGGCCATTTTCATTCACTTTTACCCATTCCTCAAATCTTGTGTTTAGGGCCCCTGGAAGCTTGACAATCACTTTAAACATCTCATTTTATCTTTAAAAGTGATTTTCCACGTACAAATGTGAATTGTAGTTAAAAGAGGCAACATTTGAAAACGGACCATTTTTTACGTTTCTGAAGCTTGTCGTAAGGGGGGGTGCTTATCTCTTTCGTCAAAAATCGGGCGTTTTCGCTTGAACAATAAAGGCCTACAAATGTTATTTAGTTCACTTCCCGTGGAGGAGAAACACTTTTTAAGGCCGCAGACTGAGTAAATTGGCCATATTCATTCACTTTTACCCATTCCTCAAATCTTGTGTTTAAGGCCCCTGGAAGCATGAAAATCACTTTAAACATCTCATTTTATCTTTAAAAGTGATTTTCCACGTACAAATGTGAATTGTAGTTCAAAGAGGCAACATTTGAAAACAGACCATTTTTTTAGTTTCTGAAGCATGTCGTAAGGGGGGGTGGTTATCTCTTTCATCAAAAATCGGACGTTTTTGATTGAACAATAAAGGCCTACAAATGGTATTTAATTCACTTTCTGGGGTGGAGAAAAACTTTTTAAGGCCTCAGAGTGAATAAATTGGCCATTTTCATTCACATTTACCCATTCCTCAAATCTTGTGTTTAGGGCCCCTGGAAGATTGAAAATCACTTTAAACATCTCATTTTATCTTTAAAAGTGATTTTCCACGTACAAATGTGAATTGTAGTTCAAAGAGGCAACATTTGAAAACGGACCATTTTTTACGTTTCTGAAGCTTGTCGTAAGGGGGGGTGCTTATCTCTTTCGTCAAAAATCAGGCGTTTTCGCTTGAACAATAAAGGCCTACAAATGTTATTTAGTTCACTTCCCGTGGAGGAGAAACACTTTTTAAGGCCGCAGAGTGAATAAAATGGCCATTTTCATTCACTTTTACCCATTCCTCAAATCTTGTGTTTAGGGCCCCTGGAAGCTTGAAAATCACTTTAAACATCTCATTTTATCTTTAAAAGTGATTTTCCACGTACAAATGTGAATTGTAGTTAAAAGAGGCAACATTTGAAAACGGACCATTTTTTACGTTTCTGAAGCATGTCGTAAGGGGGGGTGGTTATCTCTTTCGTCAAAAATCGGGCGTTTTCGCTTGAACAATAAAGGCCTACAAATGTTATTTAGTTCACTTCCCGTGGAGGAGAAACACTTTTTAAGGCCGCATAGTGAGTAAATTGGCCATATTCATTCACTTTTACCCATTCCTCAAATCTTGTGTTTAAGGCCCCTGGAAGCATGAAAATCACTTTAAACATCTCATTTTATCTTTAAAAGTGATTTTCCACGTACAAATGTGAATTGTAGTTCAAAGAGGCAACATTTGAAAACAGACCATTTTTTTAGTTTCTGAAGCATGTTGTAAGGGGGGTGGTTATCTCTTTCATCAAAAATCGGACGTTTTTGATTGAACAATAAAGGCCTCCAAATGTTATTTTATTCACTTCCCGTGGATGAGAAACACTTTTTAAGGCCGCAGAGTGAGTAAATTGGCCATTTTCATTCACTTTTACCCATTCCTCAAATCTCGTGTTTAAGGCCCCTGGAAGCACGAAAATCACTTTAAACATCTCATTTTATCTTTAAAAGTGATTTTCCACGTACAAATGTGAATTGTAGTTCAAAGAGGCAACATTTGAAAACAGACCTTTTTTTTAGTTTCTGAAGCATGTCGTAAGGGGGGGTGGTTATCTCTTTCATCAAAAATCGGACGTTTTAAATTGAACAATAAAGGCCTACAAATGTTATTTAATTCACTTTCTGGGGTGGAGAAAAACTTTTTAAGGCCTCAGAGTGAATAAATTGGCCATTTTCATTCACTTTTACCCATTCCTCAAATCTTGTGTTTAGGGCCCCTGGAAGCTTGAAAATCACTTTAAACATCTCATTTTATCTTTAAAAGTGATTTACCACGTACAAATGTCAATTGTAGTTAAAAGAGGCAACATTTGAAAACGGACCATTTTTTACGTTTCTGAAGCATGTCGTAAGGGGGGGTGATTATCTCTTTCGTCAAAAATCGGGCGTTTTTGCTTGAACAATAAAGGCCTACAAATGTTATTTAGTTCACTTCCCGTGGAGGAGAAACACTTTTTAAGGCCGCAGAGTGAGTAAATTGGCCATTTTCATTCACTTTTACCCATTCCTCAAATCTCGTGTTTAAGGCCCCTGGAAGCATGAAAATCACCTTAAACATCTCATTTTATCTTTAAAAGTGATTTTCCACGTACAAATGTGAATTGTAGTTCAAAGAGGCAACATTTGAAACTGGACCATTTTTTACGTTTCTGAAGCTTGTCGTAAGGGGGGGTGCTTATCTCTTTCGTCAAAAATCGGGCGTTTTCGCTTGAACAATAAAGGCCTACAAATGTTATTTAGTTCACTTCCCGTGGAGGAGAAACACTTTTTAAGGCTGCAGACTGAGTAAATTGGCCATATTCATTCACTTTTACCCATTCCTCAAATCTTGTGTTTAAGGCCCCTGGAAGCATGAAAATCACTTTAAACATCTCATTTTATCTTTAAAAGTGATTTTCCACGTACAAATGTGAATTGTAGTTCAAAGAGGCAACATTTGAAAACAGACCATTTTTTTAGTTTCTGAAGCATGTTGTAAGGGGGGGTGGTTATCTCTTTCATCAAAAATCGGACGTTTTTAATTGAACAATAAAGGCCTACAAATGTTATTGAATTCACTTTCTGGGGTGGAGAAAAACTTTTTATGGCCTCAGAGTGAGTAAATTGGCCATTTTCATTCACTTTTACCCATTCCTCAAATCTCGTGTTTAAGGACCCTGGAAGCTTGAAAATCACTTTAAACATCTCATTTTATCTTTAAAAGTGATTTACCACGTACAAATGTCAATTGTAGTTAAAAGAGGCAACATTTGAAAACGGACCATTTTTTACGTTTCTGAAGCATGTCGTAAGGGGGGGTGATTATCTCTTTCGTCAAAAATCGGGCGTTTTTGCTTGAACAATAAAGGCCTACAAATGTTATTTAGTTCACTTCCCGTGGAGGAGAAACACTTTTTAAGGCCGCAGAGTGAGTAAATTGGCCATTTTCATTCACATTTACCCATTCCTCAAATCTTGTGTTTAGGGCCCCTGGAAGCATGAAAATCACCTTAAACATCTCATTTTATCTTTAAAAGTGATTTTCCACGTACAAATGTGAATTGTAGTTCAAAGAGGCAACATTTGAAAACGGACCATTTTTTACGTTTCTGAAGCTTGTCGTAAGGGGGGGTGCTTATCTCTTTCGTCAAAAATCGGGCGTTTTCGCTTGAACAATAAAGGCCTACAAATGTTATTTAGTTCACTTCCCGTGGAGGAGAAACACTTTTTAAGGCCGCAGACTGAGTAAATAGGCCATATTCATTCACTTTTACCCATTCCTCAAATCTTGTGTTTAAGGCCCCTGGAAGCATGAAAATCACTTTAAACATCTCATTTTATCTTTAATAGTGATTTTCCACGTACAAATGTGAATTGTAGTTCAAAGAGGCAACATTTGAAAACGGACCATTTTTTACGTTTCTGAAGCATGTCGTAAGGGGGGGTGGTTATCTCTTTCGTCAAAAATCGGGTGTTTTCGCTTGAACAATAAAGGCCTACAAATGTTATTTAGTTCACTTCCCGTGGAGGAGAGACACTTTTTAAGGCCGCAGAGTGAGTAAATTGGCCATTTTCATTCACTTTTACCCATTCCTCAAATCTTGTGTTTAAGGCCCCTGGAAGCATGAAAATCACTTTAAACATCTCATTTTATCTTTAAAAGTGATTTTCCACGTACAAATGTGAATTGTAGTTCAAAGAGGCAACATTTGAAAACAGACCATTTTTTTAGTTTCTGAAGCATGTTGTAAGGGGGGGTGGTTATCTCTTTCATCAAAAATCGGACGTTTTTGATTGAACAATAAAGACCTCCAAATGGTATTTTATTCACTTCCCGTGGAGGAGAAACACTTTTTAAGGCCGCAGAGTGAGTAAATTGGCCATTTTCATTCACTTTTACCCATTCCTTAAATCTCGTGTTTAAGGCCCCTGGAAGCATGAAAATCACTTTAAACATCTCATTTTATCTTTAAAAGTGATTTTCCACGTACAAATGTGAATTGTAGTTCAGAGGCAACATTTGAAAACAGACCATTTTTTTAGTTTCTGAAGCATGTCGTAAGGGGGGGTGGTTATCTCTTTCATCAAAAATCGGACGTTTTTGATTGAACAATAAAGGCCTCCAAATGTTATTTTATTCACTTCCCGTGGAGGAGAAACACTTTTTAAGGCCGCAGAGTGAATAAAATGGCCATTTTCATTCACTTTTACCCATTCCTCAAATCTTGTGTTTAAGGCCCCTGGAAGCATGAAAATCACTTTAAACATCTCATTTTATCTTTAATAGTGATTTTCCACGTACAAATGTGAATTGTAGTTCAAAGAGGCAACATTTGAAAACGGACCATTTTTTACGTTTCTGAAGCATGTCGTAAGGGGGGGTGGTTATCTCTTTCGTCAAAAATCGGGTGTTTTCGCTTGAACAATAAAGGCCTACAAATGTTATTTAGTTCACTTCCCGTGGAGGAGAGACACTTTTTAAGGCCGCAGAGTGAGTAAATTGGCCATTTTCATTCACTTTTACCCATTCCTCAAATCTTGTGTTTAAGGCCCCTGGAAGCATGAAAATCACTTTAAACATCTCATTTTATCTTTAAAAGGGATTTTCCACGTACAAATGTGAATTGTAGTTCAAAGAGGCAACATTTGAAAACAGACCATTTTTTTAGTTTCTGAAGCATGTTGTAAGGGGGGGTAGTTATCTCTTTCATCAAAAATCGGACGTTTTTGATTGAACAATAAAGACCTCCAAATGGTATTTTATTCACTTCCCGTGGAGGAGAAACACTTTTTAAGGCCGCAGAGTGAGTAAATTGGCCATTTTCATTCACTTTTACCCATTCCTTAAATCTCGTGTTTAAGGCCCCTGGAAGCATGAAAATCACTTTAAACATCTCATTTTATCTTTAAAAGTGATTTTCCACGTACAAATGTGAATTGTAGTTCAGAGGCAACATTTGAAAACAGACCATTTTTTTAGTTTCTGAAGCATGTCGTAAGGGGGGGTGGTTATCTCTTTCATCAAAAATCGGACGTTTTTAATTGAACAGTAAAGGCCTACAAATGTTATTTAATTCACTTTCTGGGGTGGAGTAAAACTTTTTAAGGCCTCAGAGTGAATAAATTGGCCATTTTCATTCACTTTTACCCATTCCTCAAATCTTGTGTTTAGGGCCCCTGGAAGCTTGACAATCACTTTAAACATCTCATTTTATCTTTAAAAGTGATTTTCCACGTACAAATGTGAATTGTAGTTAAAAGAGGCAACATTTGAAAACGGACCATTTTTTACGTTTCTGAAGCTTGTCGTAAGGGGGGGTGCTTATCTCTTTCGTCAAAAATCGGGCGTTTTCGCTTGAACAATAAAGGCCTACAAATGTTATTTAGTTCACTTCCCGTGGAGGAGAAACACTTTTTAAGGCCGCAGACTGAGTAAATTGGCCATATTCATTCACTTTTACCCATTCCTCAAATCTTGTGTTTAAGGCCCCTGGAAGCATGAAAATCACTTTAAACATCTCATTTTATCTTTAAAAGTGATTTTCCACGTACAAATGTGAATTGTAGTTCAAAGAGGCAACATTTGAAAACAGACCATTTTTTTAGTTTCTGAAGCATGTCGTAAGGGGGGGTGGTTATCTCTTTCATCAAAAATCGGACGTTTTTGATTGAACAATAAAGGCCTACAAATGTTATTTAATTCACTTTCTGGGGTGGAGAAAAACTTTTTAAGGCCTCAGAGTGAATAAATTGGCCATTTTCATTCACATTTACCCATTCCTCAAATCTTGTGTTTAGGGCCCCTGGAAGCTTGAAAATCACTTTAAACATCTCATTTTATCTTTAAAAGTGATTTTCCACGTACAAATGTGAATTGTAGTTCAAAGAGGCAACATTTGAAAACGGACCATTTTTTACGTTTCTGAAGCTTGTCGTAAGGGGGGGTGCTTATCTCTTTCGTCAAAAATCGGGCGTTTTCGCTTGAACAATAAAGGCCTACAAATGTTATTTAGTTCACTTCCCGTGGAGGAGAAACACTTTTTAAGGCCGCAGACTGAGTAAATTGGCCATATTCATTCACTTTTACCCATTCCTCAAATCTTGTGTTTAAGGCCCCTGGAAGCATGAAAATCACTTTAAACATCTCATTTTATTTTTAATAGTGATTTTCAACGTACAAATGTGAATTGTAGTTCAAAGAGGCAACATTTGAAAAAGGACCATTTTTTACGTTTCTGAAGCATGTCGTAAGGCGGGGGTGGTTATCTCTTTCGTCAAAAATCGCGTGTTTTCGCTTGAACAATAAAGGCCTACAAATGTTATTTAGTTCACTTCCCGTGGAGGAGATACACTTTTTAAGGCCGCAGAGTGAGTAAATTGGCCATTTTCATTCACTTTTACCCATTCCTCAAATCTTGTGTTTAAGGCCCCTGGAAGCATGAAAATCACTTTAAACATCTCATTTTATCTTTATAAGTGATTTTCCACGTACAAATGTGAATTGTAGTTCAAAGAGGCAACATTTGAAAACAGACCATTTTTTTAGTTTCTGAAGCATGTTGTAAGGGGGGGTGGTTATCTCTTTCATCAAAAATCAGACGTTTTTGATTGAACAATAAAGGCCTCCAAATGTTATTTTATTCACTTCCCGTGGAGGAGAAACACTTTTTAAGGCCGCAGAGTGAGTAAATTGGCCATATTCATTCACTTTTACCCATTCCTCAAATCTTGTGTTTAAGGCCCCTGGAAGCATGAAAATCACTTTAAACATCTCATTTTATCTTTAAAAGTGATTTTCCACGTAAAAAATGTGAATTGTAGTTCAAAGAGGCAACATTTGAAAACAGACCATTTTTTTAGTTTCTGAAGCATGTTGTAAGGGGGGGTGGTTATCTCTTTCATCAAAAATCGGACGTTTTTGATTGAACAATAAAGGCCTCCAAATGTTATTTTATTCACTTCCCGTGGATGAGAAACACTTTTTAAGGCCGCAGAGTGAGTAAATTGGCCATTTTCATTCACTTTTACCCATTCCTCAAATCTCGTGTTTAAGGCCCCTGGAAGCACGAAAATCACTTTAAACATCTCATTTTATCTTTAAAAGTGATTTTCCACGTACAAATGTGAATTGTAGTTCAAAGAGGCAACATTTGAAAACAGACCATTTTTTTAGTTTCTGAAGCATGTCGTAAGGGGGGGTGGTTATCTCTTTCATCAAAAATCGGACGTTTTAAATTGAACAATAAAGGCCTACAAATGTTATTTAATTCACTTTCTGGGGTGCAGAAAAACTTTTTAAGGCCTCAGAGTGAATAAATTGGCCATTTTCATTCACTTTTACCCATTCCTCAAATCTTGTGTTTAGGGCCCCTGGAAGCTTGAAAATCACTTTAAACATCTCATTTTATCTTTAAAAGTGATTTACCACGTACAAATGTCAATTGTAGTTAAAAGAGGCAACATTTGAAAACGGACCATTTTTTACGTTTCTGAAGCATGTCGTAAGGGGGGGTGATTATCTCTTTCGTCAAAAATCGGGCGTTTTTGCTTGAACAATAAAGGCCTACAAATGTTATTTAGTTCACTTCCCGTGGAGGAGAAACACTTTTTAAGGCCGCAGAGTGAGTAAATTGGCCATTTTCATTCACTTTTACCCATTCCTCAAATCTCGTGTTTAAGGCCCCTGGAAGCATGAAAATCACCTTAAACATCTCATTTTATCTTTAAAAGTGATTTTCCACGTACAAATGTGAATTGTAGTTCAAAGAGGCAACATTTGAAACTGGACCATTTTTTACGTTTCTGAAGCTTGTCGTAAGGGGGGGTGCTTATCTCTTTCGTCAAAAATCGGGTGTTTTCGCTTGAACAATAAAGGCCTACAAATGTTATTTAGTTCACTTCCCGTGGAGGAGAAACACTTTTTAAGGCCGCAGACTGAGTAAATTGGCCATATTCATTCACTTTTACCCATTCCTCAAATCTTGTGTTTAAGGCCCCTGGAAGCATGAAAATCACTTTAAACATCTCATTTTATCTTTAAAAGTGATTTTCCACGTACAAATGTGAATTGTAGTTCAAAGAGGCAACATTTGAAAACAGACCATTTTTTTAGTTTCTGAAGCATGTCGTAAGGGGGGGTGGTTATCTCTTTCATTAAAATCGGACGTTTTTGATTGAACAATAAAGGCCTACAAATGTTATTTAGTTCAGTTCCCGTGGAGGAGAAACACTTTTTAAGGCCGCAGACTGAGTAAATAGGCCATATTCATTCACTTTTACCCATTCCTCAAATCTTGTGTTTAAGGCCCCTGGAAGCATGAAAATCACTTTAAACATCTCATTTTATCTTTAATAGTGATTTTCCACGTACAAATGTGAATTGTAGTTCAAAGAGGCAACATTTGAAAACGGACCATTTTTTACGTTTCTGAAGCATGTCGTAAGGGGGGGTGGTTATCTCTTTCGTCAAAAATCGGGTGTTTTCGCTTGAACAATAAAGGCCTACAAATGTTATTTAGTTCACTTCCCGTGGAGGAGAGACACTTTTTAAGGCCGCAGAGTGAGTAAATTGGCCATTTTCATTCACTTTTACCCATTCCTCAAATCTTGTGTTTAAGGCCCCTGGAAGCATGAAAATCACTTTAAACATCTCATTTTATCTTTAAAAGTGATTTTCCACGTACAAATGTGAATTGTAGTTCAAAGAGGCAACATTTGAAAACAGACCATTTTTTTAGTTTCTGAAGCATGTCGTAAGGGGGGGTGGTTATCTCTTTCATCAAAAATCGGACGTTTTTAATTGAACAGTAAAGGCCTACAAATGTTATTTAATTCACTTTCTGGGGTGGAGTAAAACTTTTTAAGGCCTCAGAGTGAATAAATTGGCCATTTTCATTCACTTTTACCCATTCCTCAAATCTTGTGTTTAGGGCCCCTGGAAGCTTGACAATCACTTTAAACATCTCATTTTATCTTTAAAAGTGATTTTCCACGTACAAATGTGAATTGTAGTTAAAAGAGGCAACATTTGAAAACGGACCATTTTTTACGTTTCTGAAGCTTGTCGTAAGGGGGGGTGCTTATCTCTTTCGTCAAAAATCGGGCGTTTTCGCATGAACAATAAAGGCCTACAAATGTTATTTAGTTCACTTCCCGTGGAGGAGAAACACTTTTTAAGGCCGCAGACTGAGTAAATTGGCCATATTCATTCACTTTTACCCATTCCTCAAATCTTGTGTTTAAGGCCCCTGGAAGCATGAAAATCACTTTAAACATCTCATTTTATCTTTAAAAGTGATTTTCCACGTACAAATATGAATTGTAGTTCAAAGAGGCAACATTTGAAAACAGACCATTTTTTTAGTTTCTGAAGCATGTCGTAAGGGGGGGTGGTTATCTCTTTCATCAAAAATCGGACGTTTTTGATTGAACAATAAAGGCCTACAAATGTTATTTAATTCACTTTCTGGGGTGGAGAAAAACTTTTTAAGGCCTCAGAGTGAATAAATTGGCCATTTTCATTCACATTTACCCATTCCTCAAATCTTGTGTTTAGGGCCCCTGGAAGCTTGAAAATCACTTTAAACATCTCATTTTATCTTTAAAAGTGATTTTCCACGTACAAATGTGAATTGTAGTTCAAAGAGGCAACATTTGAAAACGGACCATTTTTTACGTTTCTGAAGCTTGTCGTAAGGGGGGGTGCTTATCTCTTTCGTCAAAAATCGGGCGTTTTCGCTTGAACAATAAAGGCCTACAAATGTTATTTAGTTCACTTCCCGTGGAGGAGAAACACTTTTTAAGGCCGCAGACTGAGTAAATTGGCCATATTCATTCACTTTTACCCATTCCTCAAATCTTGTGTTTAAGGCCCCTGGAAGCATGAAAATCACTTTAAACATCTCATTTTATTTTTAATAGTGATTTTCAACGTACAAATGTGAATTGTAGTTCAAAGAGGCAACATTTGAAAACGGACCATTTTTTACGTCTCTGAAGCATGTCGTAAGGCGGGGGTGGTTATCTCTTTCGTCAAAAATCGCGTGTTTTCGCTTGAACAATAAAGGCCTACAAATGTTATTTAGTTCACTTCCCGTGGAGGAGATACACTTTTTAAGGCCGCAGAGTGAGTAAATTGGCCATTTTCATTCACTTTTACCCATTCCTCAAATCTTGTGTTTAAGGCCCCTGGAAGCATGAAAATCACTTTAAACATCTCATTTTATCTTTATAAGTGATTTTCCACGTACAAATGTGAATTGTAGTTCAAAGAGGCAACATTTGAAAACAGACCATTTTTTTAGTTTCTGAAGCATGTTGTAAGGGGGGGTGGTTATCTCTTTCATCAAAAATCGGACGTTTTTGATTGAACAATAAAGGCCTCCAAATGTTATTTTATTCACTTCCCGTGGATGAGAAACACTTTTTAAGGCCGCAGAGTGAGTAAATTGGCCATTTTCATTCACTTTTACCCATTCCTCAAATCTCGTGTTTAAGGCCCCTGGAAGCACGAAAATCACTTTAAACATCTCATTTTATCTTTAAAAGTGATTTTCCACGTACAAATGTGAATTGTAGTTCAAAGAGGCAACATTTGAAAACAGACCATTTTTTTAGTTTCTGAAGCATGTCGTAAGGGGGGGTGGTTATCTCTTTCATCAAAAATCGGACGTTTTAAATTGAACAATAAAGGCCTACAAATGTTATTTAATTCACTTTCTGGGGTGCAGAAAAACTTTTTAAGGCCTCAGAGTGAATAAATTGGCCATTTTCATTCACTTTTACCCATTCCTCAAATCTTGTGTTTAGGGCCCCTGGAAGCTTGAAAATCACTTTAAACATCTCATTTTATCTTTAAAAGTGATTTACCACGTACAAATGTCAATTGTAGTTAAAAGAGGCAACATTTGAAAACGGACCATTTTTTACGTTTCTGAAGCATGTCGTAAGGGGGGGTGATTATCTCTTTCGTCAAAAATCGGGCGTTTTTGCTTGAACAATAAAGGCCTACAAATGTTATTTAGTTCACTTCCCGTGGAGGAGAAACACTTTTTAAGGCCGCAGAGTGAGTAAATTGGCCATTTTCATTCACTTTTACCCATTCCTCAAATCTCGTGTTTAAGGCCCCTGGAAGCATGAAAATCACCTTAAACATCTCATTTTATCTTTAAAAGTGATTTTCCACGTACAAATGTGAATTGTAGTTCAAAGAGGCAACATTTGAAACTGGACCATTTTTTACGTTTCTGAAGCTTGTCGTAAGGGGGGGTGCTTATCTCTTTCGTCAAAAATCGGGTGTTTTCGCTTGAACAATAAAGGCCTACAAATGTTATTTAGTTCACTTCCCGTGGAGGAGAAACACTTTTTAAGGCCGCAGACTGAGTAAATTGGCCATATTCATTCACTTTTACCCATTCCTCAAATCTTGTGTTTAAGGCCCCTGGAAGCATGAAAATCACTTTAAACATCTCATTTTATCTTTAAAAGTGATTTTCCACGTACAAATGTGAATTGTAGTTCAAAGAGGCAACATTTGAAAACAGACCATTTTTTTAGTTTCTGAAGCATGTCGTAAGGGGGGGTGGTTATCTCTTTCATTAAAATCGGACGTTTTTGATTGAACAATAAAGGCCTACAAATGTTATTTAGTTCAGTTCCCGTGGAGGAGAAACACTTTTTAAGGCCGCAGACTGAGTAAATAGGCCATATTCATTCACTTTTACCCATTCCTCAAATCTTGTGTTTAAGGCCCCTGGAAGCATGAAAATCACTTTAAACATCTCATTTTATCTTTAATAGTGATTTTCCACGTACAAATGTGAATTGTAGTTCAAAGAGGCAACATTTGAAAACGGACCATTTTTTACGTTTCTGAAGCATGTCGTAAGGGGGGGTGGTTATCTCTTTCGTCAAAAATCGGGTGTTTTCGCTTGAACAATAAAGGCCTACAAATGTTATTTAGTTCACTTCCCGTGGAGGAGAGACACTTTTTAAGGCCGCAGAGTGAGTAAATTGGCCATTTTCATTCACTTTTACCCATTCCTCAAATCTTGTGTTTAAGGCCCCTGGAAGCATGAAAATCACTTTAAACATCTCATTTTATCTTTAAAAGTGATTTTCCACGTACAAATGTGAATTGTAGTTCAAAGAGGCAACATTTGAAAACAGACCATTTTTTTAGTTTCTGAAGCATGTCGTAAGGGGGGGTGGTTATCTCTTTCATCAAAAATCGGACGTTTTTAATTGAACAGTAAAGGCCTACAAATGTTATTTAATTCACTTTCTGGGGTGGAGTAAAACTTTTTAAGGCCTCAGAGTGAATAAATTGGCCATTTTCATTCACTTTTACCCATTCCTCAAATCTTGTGTTTAGGGCCCCTGGAAGCTTGACAATCACTTTAAACATCTCATTTTATCTTTAAAAGTGATTTTCCACGTACAAATGTGAATTGTAGTTAAAAGAGGCAACATTTGAAAACGGACCATTTTTTACGTTTCTGAAGCTTGTCGTAAGGGGGGGTGCTTATCTCTTTCGTCAAAAATCGGGCGTTTTCGCATGAACAATAAAGGCCTACAAATGTTATTTAGTTCACTTCCCGTGGAGGAGAAACACTTTTTAAGGCCGCAGACTGAGTAAATTGGCCATATTCATTCACTTTTACCCATTCCTCAAATCTTGTGTTTAAGGCCCCTGGAAGCATGAAAATCACTTTAAACATCTCATTTTATCTTTAAAAGTGATTTTCCACGTACAAATATGAATTGTAGTTCAAAGAGGCAACATTTGAAAACAGACCATTTTTTTAGTTTCTGAAGCATGTCGTAAGGGGGGGTGGTTATCTCTTTCATCAAAAATCGGACGTTTTTGATTGAACAATAAAGGCCTACAAATGTTATTTAATTCACTTTCTGGGGTGGAGAAAAACTTTTTAAGGCCTCAGAGTGAATAAATTGGCCATTTTCATTCACATTTACCCATTCCTCAAATCTTGTGTTTAGGGCCCCTGGAAGCTTGAAAATCACTTTAAACATCTCATTTTATCTTTAAAAGTGATTTTCCACGTACAAATGTGAATTGTAGTTCAAAGAGGCAACATTTGAAAACGGACCATTTTTTACGTTTCTGAAGCTTGTCGTAAGGGGGGGTGCTTATCTCTTTCGTCAAAAATCGGGCGTTTTCGCTTGAACAATAAAGGCCTACAAATGTTATTTAGTTCACTTCCCGTGGAGGAGAAACACTTTTTAAGGCCGCAGACTGAGTAAATTGGCCATATTCATTCACTTTTACCCATTCCTCAAATCTTGTGTTTAAGGCCCCTGGAAGCATGAAAATCACTTTAAACATCTCATTTTATTTTTAATAGTGATTTTCAACGTACAAATGTGAATTGTAGTTCAAAGAGGCAACATTTGAAAACGGACCATTTTTTACGTCTCTGAAGCATGTCGTAAGGCGGGGGTGGTTATCTCTTTCGTCAAAAATCGCGTGTTTTCGCTTGAACAATAAAGGCCTACAAATGTTATTTAGTTCACTTCCCGTGGAGGAGATACACTTTTTAAGGCCGCAGAGTGAGTAAATTGGCCATTTTCATTCACTTTTACCCATTCCTCAAATCTTGTGTTTAAGGCCCCTGGAAGCATGAAAATCACTTTAAACATCTCATTTTATCTTTATAAGTGATTTTCCACGTACAAATGTGAATTGTAGTTCAAAGAGGCAACATTTGAAAACAGACCATTTTTTTAGTTTCTGAAGCATGTTGTAAGGGGGGGTGGTTATCTCTTTCATCAAAAATCGGACGTTTTTGATTGAACAATAAAGGCCTCCAAATGTTATTTTATTCACTTCCCGTGGATGAGAAACACTTTTTAAGGCCGCAGAGTGAGTAAATTGGCCATTTTCATTCACTTTTACCCATTCCTCAAATCTCGTGTTTAAGGCCCCTGGAAGCACGAAAATCACTTTAAACATCTCATTTTATCTTTAAAAGTGATTTTCCACGTACAAATGTGAATTGTAGTTCAAAGAGGCAACATTTGAAAACAGACCATTTTTTTAGTTTCTGAAGCATGTCGTAAGGGGGGATGGTTATCTCTTTCATCAAAAATCGGACGTTTTAAATTGAACAATAAAGGCCTACAAATGTTATTTAATTCACTTTCTGGGGTGCAGAAAAACTTTTTAAGGCCTCAGAGTGAATAAATTGGCCATTTTCATTCACTTTTACCCATTCCTCAAATCTTGTGTTTAGGGCCCCTGGAAGCTTGAAAATCACTTTAAACATCTCATTTTATCTTTAAAAGTGATTTACCACGTACAAATGTCAATTGTAGTTAAAAGAGGCAACATTTGAAAACGGACCATTTTTTACGTTTCTGAAGCATGTCGTAAGGGGGGGTGATTATCTCTTTCGTCAAAAATCGGGCGTTTTTGCTTGAACAATAAAGGCCTACAAATGTTATTTAGTTCACTTCCCGTGGAGGAGAAACACTTTTTAAGGCCGCAGAGTGAGTAAATTGGCCATTTTCATTCACTTTTACCCATTCCTCAAATCTCGTGTTTAAGGCCCCTGGAAGCATGAAAATCACCTTAAACATCTCATTTTATCTTTAAAAGTGATTTTCCACGTACAAATGTGAATTGTAGTTCAAAGAGGCAACATTTGAAACTGGACCATTTTTTACGTTTCTGAAGCTTGTCGTAAGGGGGGGTGCTTATCTCTTTCGTCAAAAATCGGGTGTTTTCGCTTGAACAATAAAGGCCTACAAATGTTATTTAGTTCACTTCCCGTGGAGGAGAAACACTTTTTAAGGCCGCAGACTGAGTAAATTGGCCATATTCATTCACTTTTACCCATTCCTCAAATCTTGTGTTTAAGGCCCCTGGAAGCATGAAAATCACTTTAAACATCTCATTTTATCTTTAAAAGTGATTTTCCACGTACAAATGTGAATTGTAGTTCAAAGAGGCAACATTTGAAAACAGACCATTTTTTTAGTTTCTGAAGCATGTCGTAAGGGGGGGTGGTTATCTCTTTCATCAAAAATCGGACGTTTTTGATTGAACAATAAAGGCCTACAAATGTTATTTAGTTCACTTCCCGTGGAGGAGAGACACTTTTTAAGGCCGCAGAGTGAGTAAATTGGCCATTTTCATTCACTTTTACCCATTCCTCAAATCTTGTGTTTAAGGCCCCTGGAAGCATGAAAATCACTTTAAACATCTCATTTTATCTTTAAAAGTGATTTTCCACGTACAAATGTGAATTGTAGTTCAAAGAGGCAACATTTGAAAACAGACCATTTTTTTAGTTTCTGAAGCATGTTGTAAGGGGGGGTGGTTATCTCTTTCATCAAAAATCGGACGTTTTTGATTGAACAATAAAGACCTCCAAATGGTATTTTATTCACTTCCCGTGGAGGAGAAACACTTTTTAAGGCCGCAGAGTGAGTAAATTGGCCATTTTCATTCACTTTTACCCATTCCTCAAATCTCGTGTTTAAGGCCCCTGGAAGCATGAAAATCACTTTAAACATCTCATTTTATCTTTAAAAGTGATTTTCCACGTACAAATGTGAATTGTAGTTCAGAGGCAACATTTGAAAACAGACCATTTTTTTAGTTTCTGAAGCATGTCGTAAGGGGGGGTGGTTATCTCTTTCATCAAAAATCGGACGTTTTTAATTGAACAGTAAAGGCCTACAAATGTTATTTAATTCACTTTCTGGGGTGGAGTAAAACTTTTTAAGGCCTCAGAGTGAATAAATTGGCCATTTTCATTCACTTTTACCCATTCCTCAAATCTTGTGTTTAGGGCCCCTGGAAGCTTGACAATCACTTTAAACATCTCATTTTATCTTTAAAAGTGATTTTCCACGTACAAATGTGAATTGTAGTTAAAAGAGGCAACATTTGAAAACGGACCATTTTTTACGTTTCTGAAGCTTGTCGTAAGGGGGGGTGCTTATCTCTTTCGTCAAAAATCGGGCGTTTTCGCTTGAACAATAAAGGCCTACAAATGTTATTTAGTTCACTTCCCGTGGAGGAGAAACACTTTTTAAGGCCGCAGACTGAGTAAATTGGCCATATTCATTCACTTTTACCCATTCCTCAAATCTTGTGTTTAAGGCCCCTGGAAGCATGAAAATCACTTTAAACATCTCATTTTATCTTTAAAAGTGATTTTCCACGTACAAATGTGAATTGTAGTTCAAAGAGGCAACATTTGAAAACAGACCATTTTTTTAGTTTCTGAAGCATGTCGTAAGGGGGGGTGGTTATCTCTTTCATCAAAAATCGGACGTTTTTGATTGAACAATAAAGGCCTACAAATGTTATTTTATTCACTTCCCGTGGAGGAGAAACACTTTTTAAGGCCGCAGAGTGAGTAAATTGGCCATATTCATTCACTTTTACCCATTCCTCAAATCTTGTGTTTAAGGCCCCTGGAAGCATGAAAATCACTTTAAACATCTCATTTTATCTTTAAAAGTGATTTTCCACGTACAAATGTGAATTGTAGTTCAAAGAGGCAACATTTGAAAACAGACCATTTTTTTAGTTTCTGAAGCATGTTGTAAGGGGGGGTGGTTATCTCTTTCATCAAAAATCGGACGTTTTTGATTGAACAATAAAGGCCTCCAAATGTTATTTTATTCACTTCCCGTGGATGAGAAACACTTTTTAAGGCCGCAGAGTGAGTAAATTGGCCATTTTCATTCACTTTTACCCATTCCTCAAATCTCGTGTTTAAGGCCCCTGGAAGCACGAAAATCACTTTAAACATCTCATTTTATCTTTAAAAGTGATTTTCCACGTACAAATGTGAATTGTAGTTCAGAGGCAACATTTGAAAACAGACCATTTTTTTAGTTTCTGAAGCATGTCGTAAGGGGGGGTGGTTATCTCTTTCATCAAAAATCGGACGTTTTTAATTGAACAGTAAAGGCCTACAAATGTTATTTAATTCACTTTCTGGGGTGGAGTAAAACTTTTTAAGGCCTCAGAGTGAATAAATTGGCCATTTTCATTCACTTTTACCCATTCCTCAAATCTTGTGTTTAGGGCCCCTGGAAGCTTGAAAATCACTTTAAACATCTCATTTTATCTTTAAAAGTGATTTTCCACGTACAAATGTGAATTGTAGTTCAAAGAGGCAACATTTGAAAACGGACCATTTTTTACGTTTCTGAAGCTTGTCGTAAGGGGGGGTGCTTATCTCTTTCGTCAAAAATCGGGCGTTTTCGCTTGAACAATAAAGGCCTACAAATGTTATTTAGTTCACTTCCCGTGGAGGAGAAACACTTTTTAAGGCCGCAGACTGAGTAAATTGGCCATATTCATTCACTTTTACCCATTCCTCAAATCTTGTGTTTAAGGCCCCTGGAAGCATGAAAATCACTTTAAACATCTCATTTTATTTTTAATAGCGATTTTCAACGTACAAATGTGAATTGTAGTTCAAAGAGGCAACATTTGAAAACGGACCATTTTTTACGTTTCTGAAGCATGTCGTAAGGGGGGGTGGTTATCTCTTTCGTCAAAAATCGCGTGTTTTCGCTTGAACAATAAAGGCCTACAAATGTTATTTAGTTCACTTCCCGTGGAGGAGATACACTTTTTAAGGCCGCAGAGTGAGTAAATTGGCCATTTTCATTCACTTTTACCCATTCCTCAAATCTTGTGTTTAAGGCCCCTGGAAGCATGAAAATCACTTTAAACATCTCATTTTATCTTTATAAGTGATTTTCCACGTACAAATGTGAATTGTAGTTCAAAGAGGCAACATTTGAAAACAGACCATTTTTTTAGTTTCTGAAGCATGTTGTAAGGGGGGGTGGTTATCTCTTTCATCAAAAATCGGACGTTTTTGATTGAACAATAAAGGCCTCCAAATGTTATTTTATTCACTTCCCGTGGAGGAGAAACACTTTTTAAGGCCGCAGAGTGAGTAAATTGGCCATATTCATTCACTTTTACCCATTCCTCAAATCTTGTGTTTAAGGCCCCTGGAAGCATGAAAATCACTTTAAACATCTCATTTTATCTTTAAAAGTGATTTTCCACGTACAAATGTGAATTGTAGTTCAAAGAGGCAACATTTGAAAACAGACCATTTTTTTAGTTTCTGAAGCATGTTGTAAGGGGGGGTGGTTATCTCTTTCATCAAAAATCGGACGTTTTTGATTGAACAATAAAGGCCTCCAAATGTTATTTTATTCACTTCCCGTGGATGAGAAACACTTTTTAAGGCCGCAGAGTGAGTAAATTGGCCATTTTCATTCACTTTTACCCATTCCTCAAATCTCGTGTTTAAGGCCCCTGGAAGCACGAAAATCACTTTAAACATCTCATTTTATCTTTAAAAGTGATTTTCCACGTACAAATGTGAATTGTAGTTCAGAGGCAACATTTGAAAACAGACCATTTTTTTAGTTTCTGAAGCATGTCGTAAGGGGGGGTGGTTATCTCTTTCATCAAAAATCGGACGTTTTTAATTGAACAGTAAAGGCCTACAAATGTTATTTAATTCACTTTCTGGGGTGGAGTAAAACTTTTTAAGGCCTCAGAGTGAATAAATTGGCCATTTTCATTCACTTTTACCCATTCCTCAAATCTTGTGTTTAGGGCCCCTGGAAGCTTGACAATCACTTTAAACATCTCATTTTATCTTTAAAAGTGATTTTCCACATACAAATGTGAATTGTAGTTAAAAGAGGCAACATTTGAAAACGGACCATTTTTTACGTTTCTGAAGCTTGTCGTAAGGGGGGGTGCTTATCTCTTTCGTCAAAAATCGGGCGTTTTCGCTTGAACAATAAAGGCCTACAAATGTTATTTAGTTCACTTCCCGTGGAGGAGAAACACTTTTTAAGGCCGCAGACTGAGTAAATTGGCCATATTCATTCACTTTTACCCATTCCTCAAATCTTGTGTTTAAGGCCCCTGGAAGCATGAAAATCACTTTAAACATCTCATTTTATCTTTAAAAGTGATTTTCCACGTACAAATGTGAATTGTAGTTCAAAGAGGCAACATTTGAAAACAGACCATTTTTTTAGTTTCTGAAGCATGTCGTAAGGGGGGGTGGTTATCTCTTTCATCAAAAATCGGACGTTTTTGATTGAACAATAAAGGCCTACAAATGTTATTTAATTCACTTTCTGGGGTGGAGAAAAACTTTTTAAGGCCTCAGAGTGAATAAATTGGCCATTTTCATTCACATTTACCCATTCCTCAAATCTTGTGTTTAGGGCCCCTGGAAGCTTGAAAATCACTTTAAACATCTCATTTTATCTTTAAAAGTGATTTTCCACGTACAAATGTGAATTGTAGTTCAAAGAGGCAACATTTGAAAACGGACCATTTTTTACGTTTCTGAAGCTTGTCGTAAGGGGGGGTGCTTATCTCTTTCGTCAAAAATCGGGCGTTTTCGCTTGAACAATAAAGGCCTACAAATGTTATTTAGTTCACTTCCCGTGGAGGAGAAACACTTTTTAAGGCCGCAGACTGAGTAAATTGGCCATATTCATTCACTTTTACCCATTCCTCAAATCTTGTGTTTAAGGCCCCTGGAAGCATGAAAATCACTTTAAACATCTCATTTTATTTTTAATAGTGATTTTCAACGTACAAATGTGAATTGTAGTTCAAAGAGGCAACATTTGAAAACGGACCATTTTTTACGTTTCTGAAGCATGTCGTAAGGCGGGGGTGGTTATCTCTTTCGTCAAAAATCGCGTGTTTTCGCTTGAACAATAAAGGCCTACAAATGTTATTTAGTTCACTTCCCGTGGAGGAGATACACTTTTTAAGGCCGCAGAGTGAGTAAATTGGCCATTTTCATTCACTTTTACCCATTCCTCAAATCTTGTGTTTAAGGCCCCTGGAAGCATGAAAATCACTTTAAACATCTCATTTTATCTTTATAAGTGATTTTCCACGTACAAATGTGAATTGTAGTTCAAAGAGGCAACATTTGAAAACAGACCATTTTTTTAGTTTCTGAAGCATGTTGTAAGGGGGGGTGGTTATCTCTTTCATCAAAAATCGGACGTTTTTGATTGAACAATAAAGGCCTCCAAATGTTATTTTATTCACTTCCCGTGGAGGAGAAACACTTTTTAAGGCCGCAGAGTGAGTAAATTGGCCATATTCATTCACTTTTACCCATTCCTCAAATCTTGTGTTTAAGGCCCCTGGAAGCATGAAAATCACTTTAAACATCTCATTTTATCTTTAAAAGTGATTTTCCACGTAAAAAATGTGAATTGTAGTTCAAAGAGGCAACATTTGAAAACAGACCATTTTTTTAGTTTCTGAAGCATGTTGTAAGGGGGGGTGGTTATCTCTTTCATCAAAAATCGGACGTTTTTGATTGAACAATAAAGGCCTCCAAATGTTATTTTATTCACTTCCCGTGGATGAGAAACACTTTTTAAGGCCGCAGAGTGAGTAAATTGGCCATTTTCATTCACTTTTACCCATTCCTCAAATCTCGTGTTTAAGGCCCCTGGAAGCACGAAAATCACTTTAAACATCTCATTTTATCTTTAAAAGTGATTTTCCACGTACAAATGTGAATTGTAGTTCAAAGAGGCAACATTTGAAAACAGACCATTTTTTTAGTTTCTGAAGCATGTCGTAAGGGGGGGTGGTTATCTCTTTCATCAAAAATCGGACGTTTTAAATTGAACAATAAAGGCCTACAAATGTTATTTAATTCACTTTCTGGGGTGCAGAAAAACTTTTTAAGGCCTCAGAGTGAATAAATTGGCCATTTTCATTCACTTTTACCCATTCCTCAAATCTTGTGTTTAGGGCCCCTGGAAGCTTGAAAATCACTTTAAACATCTCATTTTATCTTTAAAAGTGATTTACCACGTACAAATGTCAATTGTAGTTAAAAGAGGCAACATTTGAAAACGGACCATTTTTTACGTTTCTGAAGCATGTCGTAAGGGGGGGTGATTATCTCTTTCGTCAAAAATCGGGCGTTTTTGCTTGAACAATAAAGGCCTACAAATGTTATTTAGTTCACTTCCCGTGGAGGAGAAACACTTTTTAAGGCCGCAGAGTGAGTAAATTGGCCATTTTCATTCACTTTTACCCATTCCTCAAATCTCGTGTTTAAGGCCCCTGGAAGCATGAAAATCACCTTAAACATCTCATTTTATCTTTAAAAGTGATTTTCCACGTACAAATGTGAATTGTAGTTCAAAGAGGCAACATTTGAAACTGGACCATTTTTTACGTTTCTGAAGCTTGTCGTAAGGGGGGGTGCTTATCTCTTTCGTCAAAAATCGGGTGTTTTCGCTTGAACAATAAAGGCCTACAAATGTTATTTAGTTCACTTCCCGTGGAGGAGAAACACTTTTTAAGGCCGCAGACTGAGTAAATTGGCCATATTCATTCACTTTTACCCATTCCTCAAATCTTGTGTTTAAGGCCCCTGGAAGCATGAAAATCACTTTAAACATCTCATTTTATCTTTAAAAGTGATTTTCCACGTACAAATGTGAATTGTAGTTCAAAGAGGCAACATTTGAAAACAGACCATTTTTTTAGTTTCTGAAGCATGTCGTAAGGGGGGGTGGTTATCTCTTTCATCAAAAATCGGACGTTTTTGATTGAACAATAAAGGCCTACAAATGTTATTTAGTTCACTTCCCGTGGAGGAGAGACACTTTTTAAGGCCGCAGAGTGAGTAAATTGGCCATTTTCATTCACTTTTACCCATTCCTCAAATCTTGTGTTTAAGGCCCCTGGAAGCATGAAAATCACTTTAAACATCTCATTTTATCTTTAAAAGTGATTTTCCACGTACAAATGTGAATTGTAGTTCAAAGAGGCAACATTTGAAAACAGACCATTTTTTTAGTTTCTGAAGCATGTTGTAAGGGGGGGTGGTTATCTCTTTCATCAAAAATCGGACGTTTTTGATTGAACAATAAAGACCTCCAAATGGTATTTTATTCACTTCCCGTGGAGGAGAAACACTTTTTAAGGCCGCAGAGTGAGTAAATTGGCCATATTCATTCACTTTTACCCATTCCTCAAATCTCGTGTTTAAGGCCCCTGGAAGCATGAAAATCACTTTAAACATCTCATTTTATCTTTAAAAGTGATTTTCCACGTACAAATGTGAATTGTAGTTCAGAGGCAACATTTGAAAACAGACCATTTTTTTAGTTTCTGAAGCATGTCGTAAGGGGGGGTGGTTATCTCTTTCATCAAAAATCGGACGTTTTTAATTGAACAGTAAAGGCCTACAAATGTTATTTAATTCACTTTCTGGGGTGGAGTAAAACTTTTTAAGGCCTCAGAGTGAATAAATTGGCCATTTTCATTCACTTTTACCCATTCCTCAAATCTTGTGTTTAGGGCCCCTGGAAGCTTGACAATCACTTTAAACATCTCATTTTATCTTTAAAAGTGATTTTCCACGTACAAATGTGAATTGTAGTTAAAAGAGGCAACATTTGAAAACGGACCATTTTTTACGTTTCTGAAGCTTGTCGTAAGGGGGGGTGCTTATCTCTTTCGTCAAAAATCGGGCGTTTTCGCTTGAACAATAAAGGCCTACAAATGTTATTTAGTTCACTTCCCGTGGAGGAGAAACACTTTTTAAGGCCGCAGACTGAGTAAATTGGCCATATTCATTCACTTTTACCCATTCCTCAAATCTTGTGTTTAAGGCCCCTGGAAGCATGAAAATCACTTTAAACATCTCATTTTATCTTTAAAAGTGATTTTCCACGTACAAATGTGAATTGTAGTTCAAAGAGGCAACATTTGAAAACAGACCATTTTTTTAGTTTCTGAAGCATGTCGTAAGGGGGGGTGGTTATCTCTTTCATCAAAAATCGGACGTTTTTGATTGAACAATAAAGGCCTACAAATGTTATTTAATTCACTTTCTGGGGTGGAGAAAAACTTTTTAAGGCCTCAGAGTGAATAAATTGGCCATTTTCATTCACATTTACCCATTCCTCAAATCTTGTGTTTAGGGCCCCTGGAAGCTTGAAAATCACTTTAAACATCTCATTTTATCTTTAAAAGTGATTTTCCACGTACAAATGTGAATTGTAGTTCAAAGAGGCAACATTTGAAAACGGACCATTTTTTACGTTTCTGAAGCTTGTCGTAAGGGGGGGTGCTTATCTCTTTCGTCAAAAATCGGGCGTTTTCGCTTGAACAATAAAGGCCTACAAATGTTATTTAGTTCACTTCCCGTGGAGGAGAAACACTTTTTAAGGCCGCAGACTGAGTAAATTGGCCATATTCATTCACTTTTACCCATTCCTCAAATCTTGTGTTTAAGGCCCCTGGAAGCATGAAAATCACTTTAAACATCTCATTTTATTTTTAATAGTGATTTTCAACGTACAAATGTGAATTGTAGTTCAAAGAGGCAACATTTGAAAACGGACCATTTTTTACGTTTCTGAAGCATGTCGTAAGGGGGGGTGCTTATCTCTTTCGTCAAAAATCGCGTGTTTTCGCTTGAACAATAAAGGCCTACAAATGTTATTTAGTTCACTTCCCGTGGAGGAGATACACTTTTTAAGGCCGCAGAGTGAGTAAATTGGCCATTTTCATTCACTTTTACCCATTCCTCAAATCTTGTGTTTAAGGCCCCTGGAAGCATGAAAATCACTTTAAACATCTCATTTTATCTTTATAAGTGATTTTCCACGTACAAATGTGAATTGTAGTTCAAAGAGGCAACATTTGAAAACAGACCATTTTTTTAGTTTCTGAAGCATGTTGTAAGGGGGGGTGGTTATCTCTTTCATCAAAAATCGGACGTTTTTGATTGGACAATAAAGGCCTCCAAATGTTATTTTATTCACTTCCCGTGGAGGAGAAACACTTTTTAAGGCCGCAGAGTGAGTAAATTGGCCATATTCATTCACTTTTACCCATTCCTCAAATCTTGTGTTTAAGGCCCCTGGAAGGATGAAAATCACTTTAAACATCTCATTTTATCTTTAAAAGTGATTTTCCACGTACAAATGTGAATTGTAGTTCAAAGAGGCAACATTTGAAAACAGACCATTTTTTTAGTTTCTGAAGCATGTTGTAAGGGGGGGTGGTTATCTCTTTCATCAAAAATCGGACGTTTTTGATTGAACAATAAAGGCCTCCAAATGTTATTTTATTCACTTCCCGTGGATGAGAAACACTTTTTAAGGCCGCAGAGTGAGTAAATTGGCCATTTTCATTCACTTTTACCCATTCCTCAAATCTCGTGTTTAAGGCCCCTGGAAGCACGAAAATCACTTTAAACATCTCATTTTATCTTTAAAAGTGATTTTCCACGTACAAATGTGAATTGTAGTTCAAAGAGGCAACATTTGAAAACAGACCATTTTTTTAGTTTCTGAAGCATGTCGTAAGGGGGGGTGGTTATCTCTTTCATCAAAAATCGGACGTTTTAAATTGAACAATAAAGGCCTACAAATGTTATTTAATTCACTTTCTGGGGTGCAGAAAAACTTTTTAAGGCCTCAGAGTGAATAAATTGGCCATTTTCATTCACTTTTACCCATTCCTCAAATCTTGTGTTTAGGGCCCCTGGAAGCTTGAAAATCACTTTAAACATCTCATTTTATCTTTAAAAGTGATTTACCACGTACAAATGTCAATTGTAGTTAAAAGAGGCAACATTTGAAAACGGACCATTTTTTACGTTTCTGAAGCATGTCGTAAGGGGGGGTGATTATCTCTTTCGTCAAAAATCGGGCGTTTTTGCTTGAACAATAAAGGCCTACAAATGTTATTTAGTTCACTTCCCGTGGAGGAGAAACACTTTTTAAGGCCGCAGACTGAGTAAATTGGCCATATTCATTCACTTTTACCCATTCCTCAAATCTTGTGTTTAAGGCCCCTGGAAGCATGAAAATCACTTTAAACATCTCATTTTATCTTTAAAAGTGATTTTCCACGTACAAATGTGAATTGTAGTTCAAAGAGGCAACATTTGAAAACAGACCATTTTTTTAGTTTCTGAAGCATGTCGTAAGGGGGGGTGGTTATCTCTTTCATCAAAAATCGGACGTTTTTGATTGAACAATAAAGGCCTACAAATGTTATTTAATTCACTTTCTGGGGTGGAGAAAAACTTTTTAAGGCCTCAGAGTGAATAAATTGGCCATTTTCATTCACATTTACCCATTCCTCAAATCTTGTGATTAGGGCCCCTGGAAGCTTGAAAATCACTTTAAACATCTCATTTTATCTTTAAAAGTGATTTTCCACGTACAAATGTGAATTGTAGTTCAAAGAGGCAACATTTGAAAACGGACCATTTTTTACGTTTCTGAAGCTTGTCGTAAGGGGGGGTGGTTATCTCTTTCGTCAAAAATCGGGCGTTTTCGCTTGAACAATAAAGGCCTACAAATGTTATTTAGTTCACTTCCCGTGGAGGAGAAACACTTTTTAAGGCCGCAGACTGAGTAAATTGGCCATATTCATTCACTTTTACCCATTCTTCAAATCTTGTGTTTAAGGCCCCTGGAAGCATGAAAATCACTGTAAACATCTCATTTTATTTTTAATAGTGATTTTCCACGTACAAATGTGAATTGTAGTTCAAAGAGGCAACATTTGAAAACGGACCATTTTTTACGTTTCTGAAGCATGTCGTAAGGGGGGGTGGTTATCTCTTTCGTCAAAAATCGCGTGTTATCGCTTGAACAATAAAGGCCTACAAATGTTATTTAGTTCACTTCCCGTGGAGGAGAAACACTTTTTAAGGCCGCAGAGTGAGTAAATTGGCCATTTTCATTCACTTTTACCCATTCCTCAAATCTCGTGTTTAAGGCCCCTGGAAGCATGAAAATCACTTTAAACATCTCATTTTATCTTTAAAAGTGATTTTCCACGTACAAATGTGAATTGTAGTTCAAAGAGGCAACATTTGAAAACAGACCATTTTTTTAGTTTCTGAAGCATGTTGTAAGGGGGGGGTTATCTCTTTCATCAAAAATCGGACGTTTTTGATTGAACAATAAAGACCTCCAAATGTTATTTTATTCACTTCCCGTGGAGGAGAAACACTTTTTAAGGCCGCAGAGTGAGTAAATTGGCCATTTTCATTCACTTTTACCCATTCCTCAAATCTCGTGTTTAAGGCCCCTGGAAGCATGAAAATCACTTTAAACATCTCATTTTATCTTTAAAAGTGATTTTCCACGTACAAATGTGAATTGTAGTTCAAAGAGGCAACATTTGAAAACAGACCATTTTTTTAGTTTCTGAAGCATGTCGTAAGGGGGGGTGGTTATCTCTTTCATCAAAAATCGGACGTTTTTAATTGAACAGTAAAGGCCTACAAATGTTATTTAATTCACTTTCTGGGGTGGAGTAAAACTTTTTAAGGCCTCAGAGTGAATAAATTGGCCATTTTCATTTACTTTTACCCATTCCTCAAATCTTGTGTTTAGGGCCCCTGGAAGCTTGACAATCACTTTAAACATCTCATTTTATCTTTAAAAGTGATTTTCCACGTACAAATGTGAATTGTAGTTAAAAGAGGCAACATTTGAAAACGGACCATTTTTTACGTTTCTGAAGCTTGTCGTAAGGGGGGGTGCTTATCTCTTTCGTCAAAAATCGGGCGTTTTCGCTTGAACAATAAAGGCCTACAAATGTTATTTAGTTCACTTCCCGGGGAGGAGAAACACTTTTTAAGGCCGCAGACTGAGTAAATTGGCCATATTCATTCACTTTTACCCATTCCTCAAATCTTGTGTTTGAGGCCCCTGGAAGCATGAAAATCACTTTAAACATCTCATTTTATCTTTAAAAGTGATTTTCCACGTACAAATGTGAAGTGTAGTTCAAAGAGGCAACATTTGAAAACAGACCATTTTTTTAGTTTCTGAAGCATGTCGTAAGGGGGGGTGGTTATCTCTTTCATCAAAAATCGGACGTTTTTGATTGAACAATAAAGGCCTACAAATGTTATTTAATTCACTTTCTGGGGTGGAGAAAAACTTTTTAAGGCCTCAGAGTGAATAAATTGGCCATTTTCATTCACATTTACCCATTCCTCAAATCTTGTGTTTAGGGCCCCTGGAAGCTTGAAAATCACTTTAAACATCTCATTTTATCTTTAAAAGTGATTTTCCACGTACAAATGTGAATTGTAGTTCAAAGAGGCAACATTTGAAAACGGACCATTTTTTACGTTTCTGAAGCTTGTCGTAAGGGGGGGTGCTTATCTCTTTCGTCAAAAATCGGGCGTTTTCGCTTGAACAATAAAGGCCTACAAATGTTATTTAGTTCACTTCCCGTGGAGGAGAAACACTTTTTAAGGCCGCAGACTGAGTAAATAGGCCATATTCATTCACTTTTACCCATTCCTCAAATCTTGTGTTTAAGGCCCCTGGAAGCATGAAAATCACTTTAAACATCTCATTTTATCTTTAATAGTGATTTTCCACGTACAAATGTGAATTGTAGTTCAAAGAGGCAACATTTGAAAACAGACCATTTTTTTAGTTTCTGAAGCATGTCGTAAGGGGGGGTGGTTATCTCTTTCATCAAAAATCGGACGTTTTTGATTGAACAATAAAGGCCTACAAATGTTATTTAGTTCACTTCCCGTGGAGGAGAGACACTTTTTAAGGCCGCAGAGTGAGTAAATTGGCCATTTTCATTCACTTTTACCCATTCCTCAAATCTTGTGTTTAAGGCCCCTGGAAGCATGAAAATCACTTTAAACATCTCATTTTATCTTTAAAAGTGATTTTCCACGTACAAATGTGAATTGTAGTTCAAAGAGGCAACATTTGAAAACAGACCATTTTTTTAGTTTCTGAAGCATGTTGTAAGGGGGGGTGGTTATCTCTTTCATCAAAAATCGGACGTTTTTGATTGAACAATAAAGACCTCCAAATGGTATTTTATTCACTTCCCGTGGAGGAGAAACACTTTTTAAGGCCGCAGAGTGAGTAAATTGGCCATTTTCATTCACTTTTACCCATTCCTCAAATCTCGTGTTTAAGGCCCCTGGAAGCATGAAAATCACTTTAAACATCTCATTTTATCTTTAAAAGTGATTTTCCACGTACAAATGTGAATTGTAGTTCAGAGGCAACATTTGAAAACAGACCATTTTTTTAGTTTCTGAAGCATGTCGTAAGGGGGGGTGGTTATCTCTTTCATCAAAAATCGGACGTTTTTAATTGAACAGTAAAGGCCTACAAATGTTATTTAATTCACTTTCTGGGGTGGAGTAAAACTTTTTAAGGCCTCAGAGTGAATAAATTGGCCATTTTCATTCACTTTTACCCATTCCTCAAATCTTGTGTTTAGGGCCCCTGGAAGCTTGACAATCACTTTAAACATCTCATTTTATCTTTAAAAGTGATTTTCCACGTACAAATGTGAATTGTAGTTAAAAGAGGCAACATTTGAAAACGGACCATTTTTTACGTTTCTGAAGCTTGTCGTAAGGGGGGGTGCTTATCTCTTTCGTCAAAAATCGGGCGTTTTCGCTTGAACAATAAAGGCCTACAAATGTTATTTAGTTCACTTCCCGTGGAGGAGAAACACTTTTTAAGGCCGCAGACTGAGTAAATTGGCCATATTCATTCACTTTTACCCATTCCTCAAATCTTGTGTTTAAGGCCCCTGGAAGCATGAAAATCACTTTAAACATCTCATTTTATCTTTAAAAGTGATTTTCCACGTACAAATGTGAATTGTAGTTCAAAGAGGCAACATTTGAAAACAGACCATTTTTTTAGTTTCTGAAGCATGTCGTAAGGGGGGGTGGTTATCTCTTTCATCAAAAATCGGACGTTTTTGATTGAACAATAAAGGCCTACAAATGTTATTTAATTCACTTTCTGGGGTGGAGAAAAACTTTTTAAGGCCTCAGAGTGAATAAATTGGCCATTTTCATTCACATTTACCCATTCCTCAAATCTTGTGTTTAGGGCCCCTGGAAGTTTGAAAATCACTTTAAACATCTCATTTTATCTTTAAAAGTGATTTTCCACGTACAAATGTGAATTGTAGTTCAAAGAGGCAACATTTGAAAACGGACCATTTTTTACGTTTCTGAAGCTTGTCGTAAGGGGGGGTGCTTATCTCTTTCGTCAAAAATCGGGCGTTTTCGCTTGAACAATAAAGGCCTACAAATGTTATTTAGTTCACTTCCCGTGGAGGAGAAACACTTTTTAAGGCCGCAGACTGAGTAAATTGGCCATATTCATTCACTTTTACCCATTCCTCAAATCTTGTGTTTAAGGCCCCTGGAAGCATGAAAATCACTTTAAACATCTCATTTTATTTTTAATAGTGATTTTCAACGTACAAATGTGAATTGTAGTTCAAAGAGGCAACATTTGAAAACGGACCATTTTTTACGTTTCTGAAGCATGTCGTAAGGGGGGGTGCTTATCTCTTTCGTCAAAAATCGCGTGTTTTCGCTTGAACAATAAAGGCCTACAAATGTTATTTAGTTCACTTCCCGTGGAGGAGATACACTTTTTAAGGCCGCAGAGTGAGTAAATTGGCCATTTTCATTCACTTTTACCCATTCCTCAAATCTTGTGTTTAAGGCCCCTGGAAGCATGAAAATCACTTTAAACATCTCATTTTATCTTTATAAGTGATTTTCCACGTACAAATGTGAATTGTAGTTCAAAGAGGCAACATTTGAAAACAGACCATTTTTTTAGTTTCTGAAGCATGTTGTAAGGGGGGGTGGTTATCTCTTTCATCAAAAATCGGACGTTTTTGATTGGACAATAAAGGCCTCCAAATGTTATTTTATTCACTTCCCGTGGAGGAGAAACACTTTTTAAGGCCGCAGAGTGAGTAAATTGGCCATATTCATTCACTTTTACCCATTCCTCAAATCTTGTGTTTAAGGCCCCTGGAAGGATGAAAATCACTTTAAACATCTCATTTTATCTTTAAAAGTGATTTTCCACGTACAAATGTGAATTGTAGTTCAAAGAGGCAACATTTGAAAACAGACCATTTTTTTAGTTTCTGAAGCATGTTGTAAGGGGGGGTGGTTATCTCTTTCATCAAAAATCGGACGTTTTTGATTGAACAATAAAGGCCTCCAAATGTTATTTTATTCACTTCCCGTGGATGAGAAACACTTTTTAAGGCCGCAGAGTGAGTAAATTGGCCATTTTCATTCACTTTTACCCATTCCTCAAATCTCGTGTTTAAGGCCCCTGGAAGCACGAAAATCACTTTAAACATCTCATTTTATCTTTAAAAGTGATTTTCCACGTACAAATGTGAATTGTAGTTCAAAGAGGCAACATTTGAAAACAGACCATTTTTTTAGTTTCTGAAGCATGTCGTAAGGGGGGGTGGTTATCTCTTTCATCAAAAATCGGACGTTTTAAATTGAACAATAAAGGCCTACAAATGTTATTTAATTCACTTTCTGGGGTGCAGAAAAACTTTTTAAGGCCTCAGAGTGAATAAATTGGCCATTTTCATTCACTTTTACCCATTCCTCAAATCTTGTGTTTAGGGCCCCTGGAAGCTTGAAAATCACTTTAAACATCTCATTTTATCTTTAAAAGTGATTTACCACGTACAAATGTCAATTGTAGTTAAAAGAGGCAACATTTGAAAACGGACCATTTTTTACGTTTCTGAAGCATGTCGTAAGGGGGGGTGATTATCTCTTTCGTCAAAAATCGGGCGTTTTTGCTTGAACAATAAAGGCCTACAAATGTTATTTAGTTCACTTCCCGTGGAGGAGAAACACTTTTTAAGGCCGCAGACTGAGTAAATTGGCCATATTCATTCACTTTTACCCATTCCTCAAATCTTGTGTTTAAGGCCCCTGGAAGCATGAAAATCACTTTAAACATCTCATTTTATCTTTAAAAGTGATTTTCCATGTACAAATGTGAATTGTAGTTCAAAGAGGCAACATTTGAAAACAGACCATTTTTTTAGTTTCTGAAGCATGTCGTAAGGGGGGGTGGTTATCTCTTTCATCAAAAATCGGACGTTTTTGATTGAACAATAAAGGCCTACAAATGTTATTTAATTCACTTTCTGGGGTGGAGAAAAACTTTTTAAGGCCTCAGAGTGAATAAATTGGCCATTTTCATTCACATTTACCCATTCCTCAAATCTTGTGATTAGGGCCCCTGGAAGCTTGAAAATCACTTTAAACATCTCATTTTATCTTTAAAAGTGATTTTCCACGTACAAATGTGAATTGTAGTTCAAAGAGGCAACATTTGAAAACGGACCATTTTTTACGTTTCTGAAGCTTGTCGTAAGGGGGGGTGGTTATCTCTTTCGTCAAAAATCGGGCGTTTTCGCTTGAACAATAAAGGCCTACAAATGTTATTTAGTTCACTTCCCGTGGAGGAGAAACACTTTTTAAGGCCGCAGACTGAGTAAATTGGCCATATTCATTCACTTTTACCCATTCTTCAAATCTTGTGTTTAAGGCCCCTGGAAGCATGAAAATCACTGTAAACATCTCATTTTATTTTTAATAGTGATTTTCCACGTACAAATGTGAATTGTAGTTCAAAGAGGCAACATTTGAAAACGGACCATTTTTTACGTTTCTGAAGCATGTCGTAAGGGGGGGTGGTTATCTCTTTCGTCAAAAATCGCGTGTTATCGCTTGAACAATAAAGGCCTACAAATGTTATTTAGTTCACTTCCCGTGGAGGAGAAACACTTTTTAAGGCCGCAGAGTGAGTAAATTGGCCATTTTCATTCACTTTTACCCATTCCTCAAATCTCGTGTTTAAGGCCCCTGGAAGCATGAAAATCACTTTAAACATCTCATTTTATCTTTAAAAGTGATTTTCCACGTACAAATGTGAATTGTAGTTCAAAGAGGCAACATTTGAAAACAGACCATTTTTTTAGTTTCTGAAGCATGTTGTAAGGGGGGGGTTATCTCTTTCATCAAAAATCGGACGTTTTTGATTGAACAATAAAGACCTCCAAATGTTATTTTATTCACTTCCCGTGGAGGAGAAACACTTTTTAAGGCCGCAGAGTGAGTAAATTGGCCATTTTCATTCACTTTTACCCATTCCTCAAATCTCGTGTTTAAGGCCCCTGGAAGCATGAAAATCACTTTAAACATCTCATTTTATCTTTAAAAGTGATTTTCCACGTACAAATGTGAATTGTAGTTCAAAGAGGCAACATTTGAAAACAGACCATTTTTTTAGTTTCTGAAGCATGTCGTAAGGGGGGGTGGTTATCTCTTTCATCAAAAATCGGACGTTTTTAATTGAACAGTAAAGGCCTACAAATGTTATTTAATTCACTTTCTGGGGTGGAGTAAAACTTTTTAAGGCCTCAGAGTGAATAAATTGGCCATTTTCATTTACTTTTACCCATTCCTCAAATCTTGTGTTTAGGGCCCCTGGAAGCTTGACAATCACTTTAAACATCTCATTTTATCTTTAAAAGTGATTTTCCACGTACAAATGTGAATTGTAGTTAAAAGAGGCAACATTTGAAAACGGACCATTTTTTACGTTTCTGAAGCTTGTCGTAAGGGGGGGTGCTTATCTCTTTCGTCAAAAATCGGGCGTTTTCGCTTGAACAATAAAGGCCTACAAATGTTATTTAGTTCACTTCCCGGGGAGGAGAAACACTTTTTAAGGCCGCAGACTGAGTAAATTGGCCATATTCATTCACTTTTACCCATTCCTCAAATCTTGTGTTTAAGGCCCCTGGAAGCATGAAAATCACTTTAAACATCTCATTTTATCTTTAAAAGTGATTTTCCACGTACAAATGTGAAGTGTAGTTCAAAGAGGCAACATTTGAAAACAGACCATTTTTTTAGTTTCTGAAGCATGTCGTAAGGGGGGGTGGTTATCTCTTTCATCAAAAATCGGACGTTTTTGATTGAACAATAAAGGCCTACAAATGTTATTTAATTCACTTTCTGGGGTGGAGAAAAACTTTTTAAGGCCTCAGAGTGAATAAATTGGCCATTTTCATTCACATTTACCCATTCCTCAAATCTTGTGTTTAGGGCCCCTGGAAGCTTGAAAATCACTTTAAACATCTCATTTTATCTTTAAAAGTGATTTTCCACGTACAAATGTGAATTGTAGTTCAAAGAGGCAACATTTGAAAACGGACCATTTTTTACGTTTCTGAAGCTTGTCGTAAGGGGGGGTGCTTATCTCTTTCGTCAAAAATCGGGCGTTTTCGCTTGAACAATAAAGGCCTACAAATGTTATTTAGTTCACTTCCCGTGGAGGAGAAACACTTTTTAAGGCCGCAGACTGAGTAAATAGGCCATATTCATTCACTTTTACCCATTCCTCAAATCTTGTGTTTAAGGCCCCTGGAAGCATGAAAATCACTTTAAACATCTCATTTTATCTTTAATAGTGATTTTCCACGTACAAATGTGAATTGTAGTTCAAAGAGGCAACATTTGAAAACAGACCATTTTTTTAGTTTCTGAAGCATGTCGTAAGGGGGGGTGGTTATCTCTTTCATCAAAAATCGGACGTTTTTGATTGAACAATAAAGGCCTACAAATGTTATTTAGTTCACTTCCCGTGGAGGAGAGACACTTTTTAAGGCCGCAGAGTGAGTAAATTGGCCATTTTCATTCACTTTTACCCATTCCTCAAATCTTGTGTTTAAGGCCCCTGGAAGCATGAAAATCACTTTAAACATCTCATTTTATCTTTAAAAGTGATTTTCCACGTACAAATGTGAATTGTAGTTCAAAGAGGCAACATTTGAAAACAGACCATTTTTTTAGTTTCTGAAGCATGTTGTAAGGGGGGGTGGTTATCTCTTTCATCAAAAATCGGACGTTTTTGATTGAACAATAAAGACCTCCAAATGGTATTTTATTCACTTCCCGTGGAGGAGAAACACTTTTTAAGGCCGCAGAGTGAGTAAATTGGCCATTTTCATTCACTTTTACCCATTCCTCAAATCTCGTGTTTAAGGCCCCTGGAAGCATGAAAATCACTTTAAACATCTCATTTTATCTTTAAAAGTGATTTTCCACGTACAAATGTGAATTGTAGTTCAGAGGCAACATTTGAAAACAGACCATTTTTTTAGTTTCTGAAGCATGTCGTAAGGGGGGGTGGTTATCTCTTTCATCAAAAATCGGACGTTTTTAATTGAACAGTAAAGGCCTACAAATGTTATTTAATTCACTTTCTGGGGTGGAGTAAAACTTTTTAAGGCCTCAGAGTGAATAAATTGGCCATTTTCATTCACTTTTACCCATTCCTCAAATCTTGTGTTTAGGGCCCCTGGAAGCTTGACAATCACTTTAAACATCTCATTTTATCTTTAAAAGTGATTTTCCACGTACAAATGTGAATTGTAGTTAAAAGAGGCAACATTTGAAAACGGACCATTTTTTACGTTTCTGAAGCTTGTCGTAAGGGGGGGTGCTTATCTCTTTCGTCAAAAATCGGGCGTTTTCGCTTGAACAATAAAGGCCTACAAATGTTATTTAGTTCACTTCCCGTGGAGGAGAAACACTTTTTAAGGCCGCAGACTGAGTAAATTGGCCATATTCATTCACTTTTACCCATTCCTCAAATCTTGTGTTTAAGGCCCCTGGAAGCATGAAAATCACTTTAAACATCTCATTTTATCTTTAAAAGTGATTTTCCACGTACAAATGTGAATTGTAGTTCAAAGAGGCAACATTTGAAAACAGACCATTTTTTTAGTTTCTGAAGCATGTCGTAAGGGGGGGTGGTTATCTCTTTCATCAAAAATCGGACGTTTTTGATTGAACAATAAAGGCCTACAAATGTTATTTAATTCACTTTCTGGGGTGGAGAAAAACTTTTTAAGGCCTCAGAGTGAATAAATTGGCCATTTTCATTCACATTTACCCATTCCTCAAATCTTGTGTTTAGGGCCCCTGGAAGCTTGAAAATCACTTTAAACATCTCATTTTATCTTTAAAAGTGATTTTCCACGTACAAATGTGAATTGTAGTTCAAAGAGGCAACATTTGAAAACGGACCATTTTTTACGTTTCTGAAGCTTGTCGTAAGGGGGGGTGCTTATCTCTTTCGTCAAAAATCGGGCGTTTTCGCTTGAACAATAAAGGCCTACAAATGTTATTTAGTTCACTTCCCGTGGAGGAGAAACACTTTTTAAGGCCGCAGACTGAGTAAATTGGCCATATTCATTCACTTTTACCCATTCCTCAAATCTTGTGTTTAAGGCCCCTGGAAGCATGAAAATCACTTTAAACATCTCATTTTATTTTTAATAGTGATTTTCAACGTACAAATGTGAATTGTAGTTCAAAGAGGCAACATTTGAAAACGGACCATTTTTTACGTTTCTGAAGCATGTCGTAAGGGGGGGTGGTTATCTCTTTCGTCAAAAATCGCGTGTTTTCGCTTGAACAATAAAGGCCTACAAATGTTATTTAGTTCACTTCCCGTGGAGGAGATACACTTTTTAAGGCCGCAGAGTGAGTAAATTGGCCATTTTCATTCACTTTTACCCATTCCTCAAATCTTGTGTTTAAGGCCCCTGGAAGCATGAAAATCACTTTAAACATCTCATTTTATCTTTATAAGTGATTTTCCACGTACAAATGTGAATTGTAGTTCAAAGAGGCAACATTTGAAAACAGACCATTTTTTTAGTTTCTGAAGCATGTTGTAAGGGGGGGTGGTTATCTCTTTCATCAAAAATCGGACGTTTTTGATTGAACAATAAAGGCCTCCAAATGTTATTTTATTCACTTCCCGTGGAGGAGAAACACTTTTTAAGGCCGCAGAGTGAGTAAATTGGCCATATTCATTCACTTTTACCCATTCCTCAAATCTTGTGTTTAAGGCCCCTGGAAGCATGAAAATCACTTTAAACATCTCATTTTATCTTTAAAAGTGATTTTCCACGTACAAATGTGAATTGTAGTTCAAAGAGGCAACATTTGAAAACAGACCATTTTTTTAGTTTCTGAAGCATGTCGTAAGGGGGGGTGGTTATCTCTTTCATCAAAAATCGGACGTTTTTGATTGAACAATAAAGGCCTACAAATGTTATTTAGTTCACTTCCCGTGGAGGAGAGACACTTTTTAAGGCCGCAGAGTGAGTAAATTGGCCATTTTCATTCACTTTTACCCATTCCTCAAATCTTGTGTTTAAGGCCCCTGGAAGCATGAAAATCACTTTAAACATCTCATTTTATCTTTAAAAGTGATTTTCCACGTACAAATGTGAATTGTAGTTCAAAGAGGCAACATTTGAAAACAGACCATTTTTTTAGTTTCTGAAGCATGTTGTAAGGGGGGGTGGTTATCTCTTTCATCAAAAATCGGACGTTTTTGATTGAACAATAAAGACCTCCAAATGGTATTTTATTCACTTCCCGTGGAGGAGAAACACTTTTTAAGGCCGCAGAGTGAGTAAATTGGCCATTTTCATTCACTTTTACCCATTCCTCAAATCTCGTGTTTAAGGCCCCTGGAAGCATGAAAATCACTTTAAACATCTCATTTTATCTTTAAAAGTGATTTTCCACGTACAAATGTGAATTGTAGTTCAGAGGCAACATTTGAAAACAGACCATTTTTTTAGTTTCTGAAGCATGTCGTAAGGGGGGGTGGTTATCTCTTTCATCAAAAATCGGATGTTTTTAATTGAACAGTAAAGGCCTACAAATGTTATTTAATTCACTTTCTGGGGTGGAGTAAAACTTTTTAAGGCCTCAGAGTGAATAAATTGGCCATTTTCATTCACTTTTACCCATTCCTCAAATCTTGTGTTTAGGGCCCCTGGAAGCTTGACAATCACTTTAAACATCTCATTTTATCTTTAAAAGTGATTTTCCACGTACAAATGTGAATTGTAGTTAAAAGAGGCAACATTTGAAAACGGACCATTTTTTACGTTTCTGAAGCTTGTCGTAAGGGGGGGTGCTTATCTCTTTCGTCAAAAATCGGGCGTTTTCGCTTGAACAATAAAGGCCTACAAACGTTATTTAGTTCACTTCCCGTGGAGGAGAAACACTTTTTAAGGCCGCAGACTGAGTAAATTGGCCATATTCATTCACTTTTACCCATTCCTCAAATCTTGTGTTTAAGGCCCCTGGAAGCATGAAAATCACTTTAAACATCTCATTTTATCTTTAAAAGTGATTTTCCACGTACAAATGTGAATTGTAGTTCAAAGAGGCAACATTTGAAAACAGACCATTTTTTTAGTTTCTGAAGCATGTCGTAAGGGGGGGTGGTTATCTCTTTCATCAAAAATCGGACGTTTTTGATTGAACAATAAAGGCCTACAAATGTTATTTAATTCACTTTCTGGGGTGGAGAAAAACTTTTTAAGGCCTCAGAGTGAATAAATTGGCCATTTTCATTCACATTTACCCATTCCTCAAATCTTGTGTTTAGGGCCCCTGGAAGCTTGAAAATCACTTTAAACATCTCATTTTATCTTTAAAAGTGATTTTCTACGTACAAATGTGAATTGTAGTTCAAAGAGGCAACATTTGAAAACGGACCATTTTTTACGTTTCTGAAGCTTGTCGTAAGGGGGGGTGCTTATCTCTTTCGTCAAAAATCGGGCGTTTTCGCTTGAACAATAAAGGCCTACAAATGTTATTTAGTTCACTTCCCGTGGAGGAGAAACACTTTTTAAGGCCGCAGACTGAGTAAATTGGCCATATTCATTCACTTTTACCCATTCCTCAAATCTTGTGTTTAAGGCCCCTGGAAGCATGAAAATCACTTTAAACATCTCATTTTATTTTTAATAGTGATTTTCAACGTACAAATGTGTATTGTAGTTCAAAGAGGCAACATTTGAAAACGGACCATTTTTTACGTTTCTGAAGCATGTCGTAAGGGGGGGTGGTTATCTCTTTCGTCAAAAATCGCGTGTTTTCGCTTGAACAATAAAGGCCTACAAATGTTATTTAGTTCACTTCCCGTGGAGGAGATACACTTTTTAAGGCCGCAGAGTGAGTAAATTGGCCATTTTCATTCACTTTTACCCATTCCTCAAATCTTGTGTTTAAGGCCCCTGGAAGCATGAAAATCACTTTAAACATCTCATTTTATCTTTATAAGTGATTTTCCACGTACAAATGTGAATTGTAGTTCAAAGAGGCAACATTTGAAAACAGACCATTTTTTTAGTTTCTGAAGCATGTTGTAAGGGGGGGTGGTTATCTCTTTCATCAAAAATCGGACGTTTTTGATTGAACAATAAAGGCCTCCAAATGTTATTTTATTCACTTCCCGTGGAGGAGAAACACTTTTTAAGGCCGCAGAGTGAGTAAATTGGCCATATTCATTCACTTTTACCCATTCCTCAGATCTTGTGTTTAAGGCCCCTGGAAGCATGAAAATCACTTTAAACATCTCATTTTATCTTTAAAAGTGATTTTCCACGTACAAATGTGAATTGTAGTTCAAAGAGGCAACATTTGAAAACAGACCATTTTTTTAGTTTCTGAAGCATGTTGTAAGGGGGGGTGGTTATCTCTTTCATCAAAAATCGGACGTTTTTGATTGAACAATAAAGGCCTCCAAATGTTATTTTATTCACTTCCCGTGGATGAGAAACACTTTTTAAGGCCGCAGAGTGAGTAAATTGGCCATTTTCATTCACTTTTACCCATTCCTCAAATCTCGTGTTTAAGGCCCCTGGAAGCACGAAAATCACTTTAAACATCTCATTTTATCTTTAAAAGTGATTTTCCACGTACAAATGTGAATTGTAGTTCAAAGAGGCAACATTTGAAAACAGACCATTTTTTTAGTTTCTGAAGCATGTCGTAAGGGGGGGTGGTTATCTCTTTCATCAAAAATCGGACGTTTTAAATTGAACAATAAAGGCCTACAAATGTTATTTAATTCACTTTCTGGGGTGCAGAAAAACTTTTTAAGGCCTCAGAGTGAATAAATTGGCCATTTTCATTCACTTTTACCCATTCCTCAAATCTTGTGTTTAGGGCCCCTGGAAGCTTGAAAATCACTTTAAACATCTCATTTTATCTTTAAAAGTGATTTTCCACGTACAAATGTGAATTGTAGTTCAAAGAGGCAACATTTGAAAACAGACCATTTTTTTAGTTTCTGAAGCATGTCGTAAGGGGGGGTGGTTATCTCTTTCATCAAAAATCGGACGTTTTTGATTGAACAATAAAGACCTCCAAATGTTATTTTATTCACTTCCCGTGGAGGAGAAACACTTTTTAAGGCCGCAGAGTGAGTAAATTGGCCATTTTCTTTCACTTTTACCCATCCCTCAAATCTCGTGTTTAAGGCCCCTGGAAGCATGAAAATCACTTTAAACATCTCATTTTATCTTTAAAAGTGATTTTCCACGTACAAATGTGAATTGTAGTTCAAAGAGGCAACATTTGAAAACAGACCATTTTTTTAGTTTCTGAAGCATGTCGTAAGGGGGGGTGGTTATCTCTTTCATCAAAAATCGGACGTTTTTGATTGAACAATAAAGGCCTACAAATGTTATTTAATTCACTTTCTGGGGTGGAGAAAAACTTTTTAAGGCCTCAGAGTGAATAAATTGGCCATTTTCATTCACATTTACCCATTCCTCAAATCTTGTGTTTAGGGCCCCTGGAAGCTTGAAAATCACTTTAAACATCTCATTTTATCTTTAAAAGTGATTTTCCACGTACAAATGTGAATTGTAGTTCAAAGAGGCAACATTTGAAAACGGACCATTTTTTACGTTTCTGAAGCTTGTCGTAAGGGGGGGGTGGTTATCTCTTTCGTCAAAAATCGCGTGTTTTCGCTTGAACAATAAAGGCCTACAAATGTTATTTAGTTCACTTCCCGTGGAGGAGATACACTTTTTAAGGCCGCAGAGTGAGTAAATTGGCCATTTTCATTCACTTTTACCCATTCCTCAAATCTTGTGTTTAAGGCCCCTGGAAGCATGAAAATCACTTTAAACATCTCATTTTATCTTTATAAGTGATTTTCCACGTACAAATGTGAATTGTAGTTCAAAGAGGCAACATTTGAAAACAGACCATTTTTTTAGTTTCTGAAGCATGTTGTAAGGGGGGGTGGTTATCTCTTTCATCAAAAATCGGACGTTTTTGATTGAACAATAAAGGCCTCCAAATGTTATTTTATTCACTTCCCGTGGAGGAGAAACACTTTTTAAGGCCGCAGAGTGAGTAAATTGGCCATATTCATTCACTTTTACCCATTCCTCAAATCTTGTGTTTAAGGCCCCTGGAAGCATGAAAATCACTTTAAACATCTCATTTTATCTTTAAAAGTGATTTTCCACGTACAAATGTGAATTGTAGTTCAAAGAGGCAACATTTGAAAACAGACCATTTTTTTAGTTTCTGAAGCATGTTGTAAGGGGGGGTGGTTATCTCTTTCATCAAAAATCGGACGTTTTTGATTGAACAATAAAGGCCTCCAAATGTTATTTTATTCACTTCCCGTGGATGAGAAACACTTTTTAAGGCCGCAGAGTGAGTAAATTGGCCATTTTCATTCACTTTTACCCATTCCTCAAATCTCGTGTTTAAGGCCCCTGGAAGCACGAAAATCACTTTAAACATCTCATTTTATCTTTAAAAGTGATTTTCCACGTACAAATGTGAATTGTAGTTCAAAGAGGCAACATTTGAAAACAGACCATTTTTTTAGTTTCTGAAGCATGTCGTAAGGGGGGGTGGTTATCTCTTTCATCAAAAATCGGACGTTTTTGATTGAACAATAAAGGCCTACAAATGTTATTTAATTCACTTTCTGGGGTGGAGAAAAACTTTTTAAGGCCTCAGAGTGAATAAATTGGCCATTTTCATTCACATTTACCCATTCCTCAAATCTTGTGTTTAGGGCCCCTGGAAGCTTGAAAATCACTTTAAACATCTCATTTTATCTTTAAAAGTGATTTTCCACGTACAAATGTGAATTGTAGTTCAAAGAGGCAACATTTGAAAACGGACCATTTTTTACGTTTCTGAAGCTTGTCGTAAGGGGGGGGTGGTTATCTCTTTCGTCAAAAATCGCGTGTTTTCGCTTGAACAATAAAGGCCTACAAATGTTATTTAGTTCACTTCCCGTGGAGGAGAAACACTTTTTAAGGCCGCAGACTGAGTAAATAGGCCATATTCATTCACTTTTACCCATTCCTCAAATCTTGTGTTTAAGGCCCCTGGAAGCATGAAAATCACTTTAAACATCTCATTTTATCTTTAATAGTGATTTTCCACGTACAAATGTGAATTGTAGTTCAAAGAGGCAACATTTGAAAACAGACCATTTTTTTAGTTTCTGAAGCATGTCGTAAGGGGGGGTGGTTATCTCTTTCATCAAAAATCGGACGTTTTTGATTGAACAATAAAGGCCTACAAATGTTATTTAGTTCACTTCCCGTGGAGGAGAGACACTTTTTAAGGCCGCAGAGTGAGTAAATTGGCCATTTTCATTCACTTTTACCCATTCCTCAAATCTTGTGTTTAAGGCCCCTGGAAGCATGAAAATCACTTTAAACATCTCATTTTATCTTTAAAAGTGATTTTCCACGTACAAATGTGAATTGTAGTTCAAAGAGGCAACATTTGAAAACAGACCATTTTTTTAGTTTCTGAAGCATGTTGTAAGGGGGGGTGGTTATCTCTTTCATCAAAAATCGGACGTTTTTGATTGAACAATAAAGACCTCCAAATGGTATTTTATTCACTTCCCGTGGAGGAGAAACACTTTTTAAGGCCGCAGAGTGAGTAAATTGGCCATTTTCATTCACTTTTACCCATTCCTCAAATCTCGTGTTTAAGGCCCCTGGAAGCATGAAAATCACTTTAAACATCTCATTTTATCTTTAAAAGTGATTTTCCACGTACAAATGTGAATTGTAGTTCAGAGGCAACATTTGAAAACAGACCATTTTTTTAGTTTCTGAAGCATGTCGTAAGGGGGGGTGGTTATCTCTTTCATCAAAAATCGGACGTTTTTAATTGAACAGTAAAGGCCTACAAATGTTATTTAATTCACTTTCTGGGGTGGAGTAAAACTTTTTAAGGCCTCAGAGTGAATAAATTGGCCATTTTCATTCACTTTTACCCATTCCTCAAATCTTGTGTTTAGGGCCCCTGGAAGCTTGACAATCACTTTAAACATCTCATTTTATCTTTAAAAGTGATTTTCCACGTACAAATGTGAATTGTAGTTAAAAGAGGCAACATTTGAAAACGGACCATTTTTTACGTTTCTGAAGCTTGTCGTAAGGGGGGGTGCTTATCTCTTTCGTCAAAAATCGGGCGTTTTCGCTTGAACAATAAAGGCCTACAAATGTTATTTAGTTCACTTCCCGTGGAGGAGAAACACTTTTTAAGGCCGCAGACTGAGTAAATTGGCCATATTCATTCACTTTTACCCATTCCTCAAATCTTGTGTTTAAGGCCCCTGGAAGCATGAAAATCACTTTAAACATCTCATTTTATCTTTAAAAGTGATTTTCCACGTACAAATGTGAATTGTAGTTCAAAGAGGCAACATTTGAAAACAGACCATTTTTTTAGTTTCTGAAGCATGTCGTAAGGGGGGGTGGTTATCTCTTTCATCAAAAATCGGACGTTTTTGATTGAACAATAAAGGCCTACAAATGTTATTTAATTCACTTTCTGGGGTGGAGAAAAACTTTTTAAGGCCTCAGAGTGAATAAATTGGCCATTTTCATTCACATTTACCCATTCCTCAAATCTTGTGTTTAGGGCCCCTGGAAGCTTGAAAATCACTTTAAACATCTCATTTTATCTTTAAAAGTGATTTTCCACGTACAAATGTGATTTGTAGTTCAAAGAGGCAACATTTGAAAACAGACCATTTTTTTAGTTTCTGAAGCATGTCGTAAGGGGGGGTGGTTATCTCTTTCATCAAAAATCGGACGTTTTTAATTGAACAGTAAAGGCCTACAAATGTTATTTAATTCACTTTCTGGGGTGGAGTAAAACTTTTTAAGGCCTCAGAGTGAATAAATTGGCCATTTTCATTTACTTTTACCCATTCCTCAAATCTTGTGTTTAGGGCCCCTGGAAGCTTGACAATCACTTTAAACATCTCATTTTATCTTTAAAAGTGATTTTCCACGTACAAATGTGAATTGTAGTTAAAAGAGGCAACATTTGAAAACGGACCATTTTTTACGTTTCTGAAGCTTGTCGTAAGGGGGGGTGCTTATCTCTTTCGTCAAAAATCGGGCGTTTTCGCTTGAACAATAAAGGCCTACAAATGTTATTTAGTTCACTTCCCGGGGAGGAGAAACACTTTTTAACCCCTTCCATGCTCATGATGGAACGGTTCCGTCATGAGCCACGGTTGAGCTGTGCTCATGACGGAACCGTTCCGTCATGGCCCCGCCCGCGCTCGAACCCTTCAGCACCGCGGCGGAATTCGCCCAGCGCTGAAGGGGTTAAGGCCGCAGACTGAGTAAATTGGCCATATTCATTCACTTTTACCCATTCCTCAAATCTTGTGTTTAAGGCCCCTGGAAGCATGAAAATCACTTTAAACATCTCATTTTATCTTTAAAAGTGATTTTCCACGTACAAATGTGAATTGTAGTTCAAAGAGGCAACATTTGAAAACAGACCATTTTTTTAGTTTCTGAAGCATGTCGTAAGGGGGGGTGGTTATCTCTTTCATCAAAAATCGGACGTTTTTGATTGAACAATAAAGGCCTACAAATGTTATTTAGTTCACTTCCCGTGGAGGAGAGACACTTTTTAAGGCCGCAGAGTGAGTAAATTGGCCATTTTCATTCACTTTTACCCATTCCTCAAATCTTGTGTTTAAGGCCCCTGGAAGCATGAAAATCACTTTAAACATCTCATTTTATCTTTAAAAGTGATTTTCCACGTACAAATGTGAATTGTAGTTCAAAGAGGCAACATTTGAAAACAGACCATTTTTTTAGTTTCTGAAGCATGTTGTAAGGGGGGGTGGTTATCTCTTTCATCAAAAATCGGACGTTTTTGATTGAACAATAAAGACCTCCAAATGGTATTTTATTCACTTCCCGTGGAGGAGAAACACTTTTTAAGGCCGCAGAGTGAGTAAATTGGCCATTTTCATTCACTTTTACCCATTCCTCAAATCTCGTGTTTAAGGCCCCTGGAAGCATGAAAATCACTTTAAACATCTCATTTTATCTTTAAAAGTGATTTTCCACGTACAAATGTGAATTGTAGTTCAGAGGCAACATTTGAAAACAGACCATTTTTTTAGTTTCTGAAGCATGTCGTAAGGGGGGGTGGTTATCTCTTTCATCAAAAATCGGACGTTTTTAATTGAACAGTAAAGGCCTACAAATGTTATTTAATTCACTTTCTGGGGTGGAGTAAAACTTTTTAAGGCCTCAGAGTGAATAAATTGGCCATTTTCATTCACTTTTACCCATTCCTCAAATCTTGTGTTTAGGGCCCCTGGAAGCTTGAAAATCACTTTAAACATCTCATTTTATCTTTAAAAGTGATTTTCCACGTACAAATGTGAATTGTAGTTAAAAGAGGCAACATTTGAAAACGGACCATTTTTTACGTTTCTGAAGCTTGTCGTAAGGGGGGGTGCTTATCTCTTTCGTCAAAAATCGGGCGTTTTCGCTTGAACAATAAAGGCCTACAAACGTTATTTAGTTCACTTCCCGTGGAGGAGAAACACTTTTTAAGGCCGCAGACTGAGTAAATTGGCCATATTCATTCACTTTTACCCATTCCTCAAATCTTGTGTTTAAGGCCCCTGGAAGCATGAAAATCACTTTAAACATCTCATTTTATCTTTAAAAGTGATTTTCCACGTACAAATGTGAATTGTAGTTCAAAGAGGCAACATTTGAAAACAGACCATTTTTTTAGTTTCTGAAGCATGTCGTAAGGGGGGGTGGTTATCTCTTTCATCAAAAATCGGACGTTTTTGATTGAACAATAAAGGCCTACAAATGTTATTTAATTCACTTTCTGGGGTGGAGAAACACTTTTTAAGGCCGCAGACTGAGTAAATTGGCCATATTCATTCACTTTTACCCATTCCTCAAATCTTGTGTTTAAGGCCCCTGGAAGCATGAAAATCACTTTAAACATCTCATTTTATTTTTAATAGTGATTTTCAACGTACAAATGTGTATTGTAGTTCAAAGAGGCAACATTTGAAAACGGACCATTTTTTACGTTTCTGAAGCATGTCGTAAGGGGGGGTGGTTATCTCTTTCGTCAAAAATCGCGTGTTTTCGCTTGAACAATAAAGGCCTACAAATGTTATTTAGTTCACTTCCCGTGGAGGAGATACACTTTTTAAGGCCGCAGAGTGAGTAAATTGGCCATTTTCATTCACTTTTACCCATTCCTCAAATCTTGTGTTTAAGGCCCCTGGAAGCATGAAAATCACTTTAAACATCTCATTTTATCTTTATAAGTGATTTTCCACGTACAAATGTGAATTGTAGTTCAAAGAGGCAACATTTGAAAACAGACCATTTTTTTAGTTTCTGAAGCATGTTGTAAGGGGGGGTGGTTATCTCTTTCATCAAAAATCGGACGTTTTTGATTGAACAATAAAGGCCTCCAAATGTTATTTTATTCACTTCCCGTGGAGGAGAAACACTTTTTAAGGCCGCAGAGTGAGTAAATTGGCCATATTCATTCACTTTTACCCATTCCTCAAATCTTGTGTTTAAGGCCCCTGGAAGCATGAAAATCACTTTAAACATCTCATTTTATCTTTAAAAGTGATTTTCCACGTACAAATGTGAATTGTAGTTCAAAGAGGCAACATTTGAAAACAGACCATTTTTTTAGTTTCTGAAGCATGTTGTAAGGGGGGGTGGTTATCTCTTTCATCAAAAATCGGACGTTTTTGATTGAACAATAAAGGCCTCCAAATGTTATTTTATTCACTTCCCGTGGATGAGAAACACTTTTTAAGGCCGCAGAGTGAGTAAATTGGCCATTTTCATTCACTTTTACCCATTCCTCAAATCTCGTGTTTAAGGCCCCTGGAAGCACGAAAATCACTTTAAACATCTCATTTTATCTTTAAAAGTGATTTCCACGTACAAATGTGAATTGTAGTTCAAAGAGGCAACATTTGAAAACAGACCATTTTTTTAGTTTCTGAAGCATGTCGTAAGGGGGGGTGGTTATCTCTTTCATCAAAAATCGGACGTTTTAAATTGAACAATAAAGGCCTACAAATGTTATTTAATTCACTTTCTGGGGTGCAGAAAAACTTTTTAAGGCCTCAGAGTGAATAAATTGGCCATTTTCATTCACTTTTACCCATTCCTCAAATCTTGTGTTTAGGGCCCCTGGAAGCTTGAAAATCACTTTAAACATCTCATTTTATCTTTAAAAGTGATTTTCCACGTACAAATGTGAATTGTAGTTCAAAGAGGCAACATTTGAAAACAGACCATTTTTTTAGTTTCTGAAGCATGTCGTAAGGGGGGGTGGTTATCTCTTTCATCAAAAATCGGACGTTTTTGATTGAACAATAAAGACCTCCAAATGTTATTTTATTCACTTCCCGTGGAGGAGAAACACTTTTTAAGGCCGCAGAGTGAGTAAATTGGCCATTTTCTTTCACTTTTACCCATCCCTCAAATCTCGTGTTTAAGGCCCCTGGAAGCATGAAAATCACTTTAAACATCTCATTTTATCTTTAAAAGTGATTTTCCACGTACAAATGTGAATTGTAGTTCAAAGAGGCAACATTTGAAAACAGACCATTTTTTTTGTTTCTGAAGCATGTCGTAAGGGGGGGTGGTTATCTCTTTCATCAAAAATCGGACGTTTTTGATTGAACAATAAAGGCCTACAAATGTTATTTAATTCACTTTCTGGGGTGGAGAAAAACTTTTTAAGGCCTCAGAGTGAATAAATTGGCCATTTTCATTCACATTTACCCATTCCTCAAATCTTGTGTTTAGGGCCCCTGGAAGCTTGAAAATCACTTTAAACATCTCATTTTATCTTTAAAAGTGATTTTCCACGTACAAATGTGAATTGTAGTTCAAAGAGGCAACATTTGAAAACGGACCATTTTTTACGTTTCTGAAGCTTGTCGTAAGGGGGGGGTGGTTATCTCTTTCGTCAAAAATCGCGTGTTTTCGCTTGAACAATAAAGGCCTACAAATGTTATTTAGTTCACTTCCCGTGGAGGAGATACACTTTTTAAGGCCGCAGAGTGAGTAAATTGGCCATTTTCATTCACTTTTACCCATTCCTCAAATCTTGTGTTTAAGGCCCCTGGAAGCATGAAAATCACTTTAAACATCTCATTTTATCTTTATAAGTGATTTTCCACGTACAAATGTGAATTGTAGTTCAAAGAGGCAACATTTGAAAACAGACCATTTTTTTAGTTTCTGAAGCATGTTGTAAGGGGGGGTGGTTATCTCTTTCATCAAAAATCGGACGTTTTTGATTGAACAATAAAGGCCTCCAAATGTTATTTTATTCACTTCCCGTGGAGGAGAAACACTTTTTAAGGCCGCAGAGTGAGTAAATTGGCCATATTCATTCACTTTTACCCATTCCTCAAATCTTGTGTTTAAGGCCCCTGGAAGCATGAAAATCACTTTAAACATCTCATTTTATCTTTAAAAGTGATTTTCCACGTACAAATGTGAATTGTAGTTCAAAGAGGCAACATTTGAAAACAGACCATTTTTTTAGTTTCTGAAGCATGTTGTAAGGGGGGGTGGTTATCTCTTTCATCAAAAATCGGACGTTTTTGATTGAACAATAAAGGCCTCCAAATGTTATTTTATTCACTTCCCGTGGATGAGAAACACTTTTTAAGGCCGCAGAGTGAGTAAATTGGCCATTTTCATTCACTTTTACCCATTCCTCAAATCTCGTGTTTAAGGCCCCTGGAAGCACGAAAATCACTTTAAACATCTCATTTTATCTTTAAAAGTGATTTTCCACGTACAAATGTGAATTGTAGTTCAAAGAGGCAACATTTGAAAACAGACCATTTTTTTAGTTTCTGAAGCATGTCGTAAGGGGGGGTGGTTATCTCTTTCATCAAAAATCGGACGTTTTAAATTGAACAATAAAGGCCTACAAATGTTATTTAGTTCACTTCCCGAGGAGGAGAAACACTTTTTAAGGCCGCAGACTGAGTAAATTGGCCATATTCATTCACTTTTACCCATTCCTCAAATCTTGTGTTTAAGGCCCCTGGAAGCATGAAAATCACTTTAAACATCTCATTTTATCTTTAAAAGTGATTTTCCACGTACAAATGTGAATTGTAGTTCAAAGAGGCAACATTTGAAAACAGACCATTTTTTTAGTTTCTGAAGCATGTTGTAAGGGGGGGTGGTTATCTCTTTCATCAAAAATCGGACGTTTTTGATTGAACAATAAAGGCCTCCAAATGTTATTTTATTCACTTCCCGTGGATGAGAAACACTTTTTAAGGCCGCAGAGTGAGTAAATTGGCCATTTTCATTCACTTTTACCCATTCCTCAAATCTCGTGTTTAAGGCCCCTGGAAGCACGAAAATCACTTTAAACATCTCATTTTATCTTTAAAAGTGATTTTCCACGTACAAATGTGAATTGTAGTTCAAAGAGGCAACATTTGAAAACAGACCATTTTTTTAGTTTCTGAAGCATGTCGTAAGGGGGGGTGGTTATCTCTTTCATCAAAAATCGGACGTTTTAAATTGAACAATAAAGGCCTACAAATGTTATTTAATTCACTTTCTGGGGTGCAGAAAAACTTTTTAAGGCCTCAGAGTGAATAAATTGGCCATTTTCATTCACTTTTACCCATTCCTCAAATCTTGTGTTTAGGGCCCCTGGAAGCTTGAAAATCACTTTAAACATCTCATTTTATCTTTAAAAGTGATTTTCCACGTACAAATGTGAATTGTAGTTCAAAGAGGCAACATTTGAAAACAGACCATTTTTTTAGTTTCTGAAGCATGTCGTAAGGGGGGGTGGTTATCTCTTTCATCAAAAATCGGACGTTTTTGATTGAACAATAAAGACCTCCAAATGTTATTTTATTCACTTCCCGTGGAGGAGAAACACTTTTTAAGGCCACAGAGTGAGTAAATTGGCCATTTTCTTTCACTTTTACCCATCCCTCAAATCTCGTGTTTAAGGCCCCTGGAAGCATGAAAATCACTTTAAACATCTCATTTTATCTTTAAAAGTGATTTTCCACGTACAAATGTGAATTGTAGTTCAAAGAGGCAACATTTGAAAACAGACCATTTTTTTAGTTTCTGAAGCATGTCGTAAGGGGGGGTGGTTATCTCTTTCATCAAAAATCGGACGTTTTTGATTGAACAATAAAGGCCTACAAATGTTATTTAATTCACTTTCTGGGGTGGAGAAAAACTTTTTAAGGCCTCAGAGTGAATAAATTGGCCATTTTCATTCACATTTACCCATTCCTCAAATCTTGTGTTTAGGGCCCCTGGAAGCTTGAAAATCACTTTAAACATCTCATTTTATCTTTAAAAGTGATTTTCCACGTACAAATGTGAATTGTAGTTCAAAGAGGCAACATTTGAAAACGGACCATTTTTTACGTTTCTGAAGCTTGTCGTAACGGGGGGGTGGTTATCTCTTTCGTCAAAAATCGGACGTTTTCGCTTGAACAATAAAGGCCTACAAATGTTATTTAGTTCACTTCCCGTGGAGGAGAAACACTTTTTAAGGCCGCAGACTGAGTAAATTGGCCATATTCATTCACTTTTACCCATTCCTCAAATCTTGTGTTTAAGGCCCCTGGAAGCATGAAAATCACTTTAAACATCTCATTTTATCTTTAAAAGTGATTTTCCACGTACAAATGTGAATTGTAGTTCAAAGAGGCAACATTTGAAAACAGACCATTTTTTTAGTTTCTGAAGCATGTCGTAAGGGGGGGTGGTTATCTCTTTCATCAAAAATCGGACGTTTTTGATTGAACAATAAAGGCCTACAAATGTTATTTAATTCACTTTCTGGGGTGGAGAAAAACTTTTTAAGGCCTCAGAGTGAATAAATTGGCCATTTTCATTCACATTTACCCATTCCTCAAATCTTGTGTTTAGGGCCCCTGGAAGCTTGAAAATCACTTTAAACATCTCATTTTATCTTTAAAAGTGATTTTCCACGTACAAATGTGAATTGTAGTTCAAAGAGGCAACATTTGAAAACGGACCATTTTTTACGTTTCTGAAGCTTGTCGTAAGGGGGGGTGCTTATCTCTTTCGTCAAAAATCGGGCGTTTTCGCTTGAACAATAAAGGCCTACAAATGTTATTTAGTTCACTTCCCGTGGAGGAGAAACACTTTTTAAGGCCGCAGACTGAGTAAATTGGCCATATTCATTCACTTTTACCCATTCCTCAAATCTTGTGTTTAAGGCCCCTGGAAGCATGAAAATCACTTTAAACATCTCATTTTATCTTTATAAGTGATTTTCCACGTACAAATGTGAATTGTAGTTCAAAGAGGCAACATTTGAAAACAGACCATTTTTTTAGTTTCTGAAGCATGTTGTAAGGGGGGGTGGTTATCTCTTTCATCAAAAATCGCGTGTTATCGCTTGAACAATAAAGGCCTACAAATGTTATTTAGTTCACTTCCCGTGGAGGAGAAACACTTTTTAAGGCCGCAGAGTGAGTAAATTGGCCATTTTCATTCACTTTTACCCATTCCTCAAATCTCGTGTTTAAGGCCCCTGGAAGCATGAAAATCACTTTAAACATCTCATTTTATCTTTAAAAGTGATTTTCCACGTACAAATGTGAATTGTAGTTCAAAGAGGCAACATTTGAAAACAGACCATTTTTTTAGTTTCTGAAGCATGTTGTAAGGGGGGGGTTATCTCTTTCATCAAAAATCGGACGTTTTTGATTGAACAATAAAGACCTCCAAATGTTATTTTATTCACTTCCCGTGGAGGAGAAACACTTTTTAAGGCCGCAGAGTGAGTAAATTGGCCATTTTCATTCACTTTTACCCATTCCTCAAATCTCGTGTTTAAGGCCCCTGGAAGCATGAAAATCACTTTAAACATCTCATTTTATCTTTAAAAGTGATTTTCCACGTACAAATGTGAATTGTAGTTCAAAGAGGCAACATTTGAAAACAGACCATTTTTTTAGTTTCTGAAGCATGTCGTAAGGGGGGGTGGTTATCTCTTTCATCAAAAATTGGACGTTTTTAATTGAACAGTAAAGGCCTACAAATGTTATTTAATTCACTTTCTGGGGTGGAGTAAAACTTTTTAAGGCCTCAGAGTGAATAAATTGGCCATTTTCATTTACTTTTACCCATTCCTCAAATCTTGTGTTTAGGGCCCCTGGAAGCTTGACAATCACTTTAAACATCTCATTTTATCTTTAAAAGTGATTTTCCACGTACAAATGTGAATTGTAGTTAAAAGAGGCAACATTTGAAAACGGACCATTTTTTACGTTTCTGAAGCTTGTCGTAAGGGGGGTGCTTATCTCTTTCGTCAAAAATCGGGCGTTTTCGCTTGAACAATAAAGGCCTACAAATGTTATTTAGTTCACTTCCCGGGGAGGAGAAACACTTTTTAAGGCCGCAGACTGAGTAAATTGGCCATATTCATTCACTTTTACCCATTCCTCAAATCTTGTGTTTAAGGCCCCTGGAAGCATGAAAATCACTTTAAACATCGCATTTTATCTTTAAAAGTGATTTTCCACGTACAAATGTGAATTGTAGTTCAAAGAGGCAACATTTGAAAACAGACCATTTTTTTAGTTTCTGAAGCATGTCGTAAGGGGGGGTGGTTATCTCTTTCATCAAAAATCGGACGTTTTTGATTGAACAATAAAGGCGTACAAATGTTATTTAATTCACTTTCTGGGGTGGAGAAAAACTTTTTAAGGCCTCAGAGTGAATAAATTGGCCATTTTCATTCACATTTACCCATTCCTCAAATCTTGTGTTTAGGGCCCCTGGAAGCTTGAAAATCACTTTAAACATCTCATTTTATCTTTAAAAGTGATTTTCCACGTACAAATGTGAATTGTAGTTCAAAGAGGCAACATTTGAAAACGGACCATTTTTTACGTTTCTGAAGCTTGTCGTAAGGGGGGGTGCTTATCTCTTTCATCAAAAATCGGGCGTTTTCGCTTGAACAATAAAGGCCTACAAATGTTATTTAGTTCACTTCCCGTGGAGGAGAAACACTTTTTAAGGCCGCAGAGTGAGTAAATTGGCCATTTTCATTCACTTTTACCCATTCCTCAAATCTTGTGTTCAAGGCCCCTGGAAGCATGAAAATCACTTTAAACATCTCATTTTATCTTTATAAGTGATTTTCCACGTACAAATGTGAATTGTAGTTCAAAGAGGCAACATTTGAAAACAGACCATTTTTTTAGTTTCTGAAGCATGTTGTAAGGGGGGGTGGTTATCTCTTTCATCAAAAATCGGACGTTTTTGATTGAACAATAAAGGCCTCCAAATGTTATTTTATTCACTTCCTGGGGAGGAGAAACACTTTTTAAGGCCGCAGACTGAGTAAATTGGCCATATTCATTCACTTTTACCCATTCCTCAAATCTTGTGTTTAAGGCCCCTGGAAGCATGAAAATCACTTTAAACATCTCATTTTATCTTTAAAAGTGATTTTCCACGTACAAATGTGAATTGTAGTTCAAAGAGGCAACATTTGAAAACAGACCATTTTTTTAGTTTCTGAAGCATGTCGTAAGGGGGGGTGGTTATCTCTTTCATCAAAAATCGGACGTTTTTGATTGAACAATAAAGGCCTACAAATGTTATTTAATTCACTTTCTGGGGTGGAGAAAAACTTTTTAAGGCCTCAGAGTGAATAAATTGGCCATTTTCATTCACATTTACCCATTCCTCAAATCTTGTGTTTAGGGCCCCTGGAAGCTTGAAAATCACTTTAAACATCTCATTTTATCTTTAAAAGTGATTTTCCACGTACAAATGTGAATTGTAGTTCAAAGAGGCAACATTTGAAAACGGACCATTTTTTACGTTTCTGAAGCTTGTCGTAAGGGGGGGTGCTTATCTCTTTCGTCAAAAATCGGGCGTTTTCGCTTGAACAATAAAGGCCTACAAATGTTATTTAGTTCACTTCCCGTGGAGGAGAAAAACTTTTTAAGGCCGCAGACTGAGTAAATTGGCCATATTCATTCACTTTTACCCATTCCTCAAATCTTGTGTTTAAGGCCCCTGGAAGCATGAAAATCACTTTAAACATCTCATTTTATTTTTAATAGTGATTTTCAACGTACAAATGTGAATTGTAGTTCAAAGAGGCAACATTTGAAAACGGACCATTTTTTACGTTTCTGAAGCATGTCGTAAGGGGGGGTGGTTATCTCTTTCGTCAAAAATCGCGTGTTTTCGCTTGAACAATAAAGGCCTACAAATGTTATTTAGTTCCCTTCCCGTGGAGGAGAAACACTTTTTAAGGCCGCAGAGTGAGTAAATTGGCCATTTTCATTCACTTTTACCCATTCCTCAAATCTTGTGTTCAAGGCCCCTGGAAGCATGAAAATCACTTTAAACATCTCATTTTATCTTTATAAGTGATTTTCCACGTACAAATGTGAATTGTAGTTCAAAGAGGCAACATTTGAAAACAGACCATTTTTTTAGTTTCTGAAGCATGTTGTAAGGGGGGGTGGTTATCTCTTTCATCAAAAATCGGACGTTTTTGATTGAACAATAAAGGCCTCCAAATGTTATTTTATTCACTTCCCGTGGAGGAGAAACACTTTTTAAGGCCGCAGAGTGAGTAAATTGGCCATATTCATTCACTTTTACCCATTCCTCAAATCTTGTGTTTAAGGCCCCTGGAAGCATGAAAATCACTTTAAACATCTCATTTTATCTTTAAAAGTGATTTTCCACGTACAAATGTGAATTGTAGTTCAAAGAGGCAACATTTGAAAACAGACCATTTTTTTAGTTTCTGAAGCATGTTGTAAGGGGGGGTGGTTATCTCTTTCATCAAAAATCGGACGTTTTTGATTGAACAATAAAGGCCTCCAAATGTTATTTTATTCACTTCCCGTGGATGAGAAACACTTTTTAAGGCCGCAGAGTGAGTAAATTGGCCATTTTCATTCACTTTTACCCATTCCTCAAATCTCGTGTTTAAGGCCCCTGGAAGCACGAAAATCACTTTAAACATCTCATTTTATCTTTAAAAGTGATTTTCCACGTACAAATGTGAATTGTAGTTCAAAGAGGCAACATTTGAAAACAGACCATTTTTTTAGTTTCTGAAGCATGTCGTAAGGGGGGGTGGTTATCTCTTTCATCAAAAATCGGACGTTTTAAATTGAACAATAAAGGCCTACAAATGTTATTTAATTCACTTTCTGGGGTGCAGAAAAACTTTTTAAGGCCTCAGAGTGAATAAATTGGCCATTTTCATTCACTTTTACCCATTCCTCAAATCTTGTGTTTAGGGCCCCTGGAAGCTTGAAAATCACTTTAAACATCTCATTTTATCTTTAAAAGTGATTTTCCACGTACAAATGTGAATTGTAGTTCAAAGAGGCAACATTTGAAAACAGACCATTTTTTTAGTTTCTGAAGCATGTCGTAAGGGGGGGTGGTTATCTCTTTCATCAAAAATCGGACGTTTTTGATTGAACAATAAAGACCTCCAAATGTTATTTTATTCACTTCCCGTGGAGGAGAAACACTTTTTAAGGCCGCAGAGTGAGTAAATTGGCCATTTTCTTTCACTTTTACCCATCCCTCAAATCTCGTGTTTAAGGCCCCTGGAAGCATGAAAATCACTTTAAACATCTCATTTTATCTTTAAAAGTGATTTTCCACGTACAAATGTGAATTGTAGTTCAAAGAGGCAACATTTGAAAACAGACCATTTTTTTAGTTTCTGAAGCATGTCGTAAGGGGGGGTGGTTATCTCTTTCATCAAAAATCGGACGTTTTTGATTGAACAATAAAGGCCTACAAATGTTATTTAATTCACTTTCTGGGGTGGAGAAAAACTTTTTAAGGCCTCAGAGTGAATAAATTGGCCATTTTCATTCACATTTACCCATTCCTCAAATCTTGTGTTTAGGGCCCCTGGAAGCTTGAAAATCACTTTAAACATCTCATTTTATCTTTAAAAGTGATTTTCCACGTACAAATGTGAATTGTAGTTCAAAGAGGCAACATTTGAAAACAGACCATTTTTTTAGTTTCTGAAGCATGTTGTAAGGGGGGGTGGTTATCTCTTTCATCAAAAATCGGACGTTTTTGATTGAACAATAAAGGCCTCCAAATGTTATTTTATTCACTTCCCGTGGAGGAGAAACACTTTTTAAGGCCGCAGAGTGAATAAAATGCCCATTTTCATTCACTTTTACCCATTCCTCAAATCTTGTGTTTAGGGCCCCTGGAAGCTTGAAAATCACTTTAAACATCTCATTTTATCTTTAAAAGTGATTTTCCACGTACAAATGTGAATTGTAGTTAAAAGAGGCAACATTTGAAAACGGACCATTTTTTACGTTTCTGAAGCATGTCGTAAGGGGGGGTGGTTATCTCTTTCGTCAAAAATCAGGCGTTTTCGCTTGAACAATAAAGGCCTACAAATGTTATTTAGTTCACTTCCCGTGGAGGAGAAACACTTTTTAAGGCCGCAGAGTGAGTAAATTGGCCATATTCATTCACTTTTACCCATTCCTCAAATCTTGTGTTTAAGGCCCCTGGAAGCATGAAAATCACTTTAAACATCTCATTTTATCTTTAAAAGTGATTTTCCACGTACAAATGTGAATTGTAGTTCAAAGAGGCAACATTTGAAAACAGACCATTTTTGTAGTTTCTGAAGCATGTTGTAAGGGGGGGTGGTTATCTCTTTCATCAAAAATCGGACGTTTTTGATTGAACAATAAAGGCCTCCAAATGTTATTTTATTCACTTCCCGTGGATGAGAAACACTTTTTAAGGCCGCAGAGTGAGTAAATTGGCCATTTTCATTCACTTTTACCCATTCCTCAAATCTCGTGTTTAAGGCCCCTGGAAGCACCAAAATCACTTTAAACATCTCATTTTATCTTTAAAAGTGATTTTCCACGTACAAATGTGAATTGTAGTTCAAAGAGGCAACATTTGAAAACAGACCATTTTTTTCGTTTCTGAAGCATGTCGTAAGGGGGGGTGGTTATCTCTTTCATCAAAAATCGGACGTTTTAAATTGAACAATAAAGGCCTACAAATGTTATTTAATTCACTTTCTGGGGTGGAGAAAAACTTTTTAAGGCCTCAGAGTGAATAAATTGGCCATTTTCATTCACTTTTACCCATTCCTCAAATCTTGTGTTTAGGGCCCCTGGAAGCTTGAAAATCACTTTAAACATCTCATTTTATCTTTAAAAGTGATTTACCACGTACAAATGTCAATTGTAGTTAAAAGAGGCAACATTTGAAAACGGACCATTTTTTACGTTTCTGAAGCATGTCGTAAGGGGGGGTGATTATCTCTTTCGTCAAAAATCGGGCGTTTTTGCTTGAACAATAAAGGCCTACAAATGTTATTTAGTTCACTTCCCGTGGAGGAGAAACACTTTTTAAGGCCGCAGAGTGAGTAAATTGGCCATTTTCATTCACTTTTACCCATTCCTCAAATCTCGTGTTTAAGGCCCCTGGAAGCATGAAAATCACCTTAAACATCTCATTTTATCTTTAAAAGTGATTTTCCACGTACAAATGTGAATTGTAGTTCAAAGAGGCAACATTTGAAACTGGACCATTTTTTACGTTTCTGAAGCTTGTCGTAAGGGGGGGTGCTTATCTCTTTCGTCAAAAATCGGGCGTTTTCGCTTGAACAATAAAGGCCTACAAATGTTATTTAGTTCACTTCCCGTGGAGGAGAAACACTTTTTAAGGCCGCAGACTGAGTAAATTGGCCATATTCATTCACTTTTACCCATTCCTCAAATCTTGTGTTTAAGGCCCCTGGAAGCATGAAAATCACTTTAAACATCTCATTTTATCTTTAAAAGTGATTTTCCACGTACAAATGTGAATTGTAGTTCAAAGAGGCAACATTTGAAAACAGACCATTTTTTTAGTTTCTGAAGCATGTTGTAAGGGGGGGTGGTTATCTCTTTCATCAAAAATCGGACGTTTTTGATTGAACAATAAAGACCTCCAAATGTTATTTTATTCACTTCCCGTGGAGGAGAAACACTTTTTAAGGCCGCAGAGTGAGTAAATTGGCCATTTTCATTCACTTTTACCCATTCCTCAAATCTCGTGTTTAAGGCCCCTGGAAGCATGAAAATCACTTTAAACATCTCATTTTATCTTTAAAAGTGATTTTCCACGTACAAATGTGAATTGTAGTTCAAAGAGGCAACATTTGAAAACAGACCATTTTTTTAGTTTCTGAAGCATGTCGTAAGGGGGGGTGGTTATCTCTTTCATCAAAAATCGGACGTTTTTGATTGAACAATAAAGGCCTACAAATGTTATTTAATTCACTTTCTGGGGTGGAGAAAAACTTTTTAAGGCCTCAGAGTGAATAAATTGGCCATTTTCATTCACATTTACCCATTCCTCAAATCTTGTGATTAGGGCCCCTGGAAGCTTGAAAATCACTTTAAACATCTCATTTTATCTTTAAAAGTGATTTTCCACGTACAAATGTGAATTGTAGTTCAAAGAGGCAACATTTGAAAACGGACCATTTTTTACGTTTCTGAAGCATGTCGTAAGGGGGGGTGGTTATCTCTTTCGTCAAAAATCGCGTGTTATCGCTTGAACAATAAAGGCCTACAAATGTTATTTAGTTCACTTCCTGTGGAGGAGAAACACTTTTTAAGGCCGCAGAGTGAGTAAATTGGCCATTTTCATTCACTTTTACCCATTCCTCAAATCTCGTGTTTAAGGCCCCTGGAAGCATGAAAATCACTTTAAACATCTCATTTTATCTTTAAACGTGATTTTCCACGTACAAATGTGAATTGTAGTTCAAAGAGGCAACATTTGAAAACGGACCATTTTTTACGTTTCTGAAGCATGTCGTAAGGGGGGGTGGTTATCTCTTTCGTCAAAAATCGCGTGTTTTCGCTTGAACAATAAAGGCCTACAAATGTTATTTAGTTCACTTCCCGTGGAGGAGAAACACTTTTTAAGGCCGCAGAGTGAGTAAATTGGCCATTTTCATTCACTTTTACCCATTCCTCAAATCTTGTGTTCAAGGCCCCTGGAAGCATGAAAATCACTTTAAACATCTCATTTTATCTTTATAAGTGATTTTCCACGTACAAATGTGAATTGTAGTTCAAAGAGGCAACATTTGAAAACAGACCATTTTTTTAGTTTCTGAAGCATGTTGTAAGGGGGGGTGGTTATCTCTTTCATCAAAAATCGGACGTTTTTGATTGAACAATAAAGGCCTCCAAATGTTATTTTATTCACTTCCCGTGGAGGAGAAACACTTTTTAAGGCCGCAGAGTGAGTAAATTGGCCATATTCATTCACTTTTACCCATTCCTCAAATCTTGTGTTTAAGGCCCCTGGAAGCATGAAAATCACTTTAAACATCTCATTTTATCTTTAAAAGTGATTTTCCACGTACAAATGTGAATTGTAGTTCAAAGAGGCAACATTTGAAAACAGACCATTTTTTTAGTTTCTGAAGCATGTTGTAAGGGGGGGTGGTTATCTCTTTCATCAAAAATCGGACGTTTTTGATTGAACAATAAAGGCCTCCAAATGTTATTTTATTCACTTCCCGTGGATGAGAAACACTTTTTAAGGCCGCAGAGTGAGTAAATTGGCCATTTTCATTCACTTTTACCCATTCCTCAAATCTCGTGTTTAAGGCCCCTGGAAGCACGAAAATCACTTTAAACATCTCATTTTATCTTTAAAAGTGATTTTCCACGTACAAATGTGAATTGTAGTTCAAAGAGGCAACATTTGAAAACAGACCATTTTTTTAGTTTCTGAAGCATGTCGTAAGGGGGGGTGGTTATCTCTTTCATCAAAAATCGGACGTTTTAAATTGAACAATAAAGGACTACAAATGTTATTTAATTCACTTTCTGGGGTGCAGAAAAACTTTTTAAGGCCTCAGAGTGAATAAATTGGCCATTTTCATTCACTTTTACCCATTCCTCAAATCTTGTGTTTAGGGCCCCTGGAAGCTTGAAAATCACTTTAAACATCTCATTTTATCTTTAAAAGTGATTTTCCACGTACAAATGTGAATTGTAGTTCAAAGAGGCAACATTTGAAAACAGACCATTTTTTTAGTTTCTGAAGCATGTCGTAAGGGGGGGTGGTTATCTCTTTCATCAAAAATCGGACGTTTTTGATTGAACAATAAAGACCTCCAAATGTTATTTTATTCACTTCCCGTGGAGGAGAAACACTTTTTAAGGCCGCAGAGTGAGTAAATTGGCCATTTTCTTTCACTTTTACCCATCCCTCAAATCTCGTGTTTAAGGCCCCTGGAAGCATGAAAATCACTTTAAACATCTCATTTTATCTTTAAAAGTGATTTTCCACGTACAAATGTGAATTGTAGTTCAAAGAGGCAACATTTGAAAACAGACCATTTTTTTAGTTTCTGAAGCATGTCGTAAGGGGGGGTGGTTATCTCTTTCATCAAAAATCGGACGTTTTTGATTGAACAATAAAGGCCTACAAATGTTATTTAATTCACTTTCTGGGGTGGAGAAAAACTTTTTAAGGCCTCAGAGTGAATAAATTGGCCATTTTCATTCACATTTACCCATTCCTCAAATCTTGTGTTTAGGGCCCCTGGAAGCTTGAAAATCACTTTAAACATCTCATTTTATCTTTAAAAGTGATTTTCCACGTACAAATGTGAATTGTAGTTCAAAGAGGCAACATTTGAAAACAGACCATTTTTTTAGTTTCTGAAGCATGTTGTAAGGGGGGGTGGTTATCTCTTTCATCAAAAATCGGACGTTTTTGATTGAACAATAAAGGCCTCCAAATGTTATTTTATTCACTTCCCGTGGAGGAGAAACACTTTTTAAGGCCGCAGAGTGAATAAAATGCCCATTTTCATTCACTTTTACCCATTCCTCAAATCTTGTGTTTAGGGCCCCTGGAAGCTTGAAAATCACTTTAAACATCTCATTTTATCTTTAAAAGTGATTTTCCACGTACAAATGTGAATTGTAGTTAAAAGAGGCAACATTTGAAAACGGACCATTTTTTACGTTTCTGAAGCATGTCGTAAGGGGGGGTGGTTATCTCTTTCGTCAAAAATCAGGCGTTTTCGCTTGAACAATAAAGGCCTACAAATGTTATTTAGTTCACTTCCCGTGGAGGAGAAACACTTTTTAAGGCCGCAGAGTGAGTAAATTGGCCATATTCATTCACTTTTACCCATTCCTCAAATCTTGTGTTTAAGGCCCCTGGAAGCATGAAAATCACTTTAAACATCTCATTTTATCTTTAAAAGTGATTTTCCACGTACAAATGTGAATTGTAGTTCAAAGAGGCAACATTTGAAAACAGACCATTTTTGTAGTTTCTGAAGCATGTTGTAAGGGGGGGTGGTTATCTCTTTCATCAAAAATCGGACGTTTTTGATTGAACAATAAAGGCCTCCAAATGTTATTTTATTCACTTCCCGTGGATGAGAAACACTTTTTAAGGCCGCAGAGTGAGTAAATTGGCCATTTTCATTCACTTTTACCCATTCCTCAAATCTCGTGTTTAAGGCCCCTGGAAGCACCAAAATCACTTTAAACATCTCATTTTATCTTTAAAAGTGATTTTCCACGTACAAATGTGAATTGTAGTTCAAAGAGGCAACATTTGAAAACAGACCATTTTTTTCGTTTCTGAAGCATGTCGTAAGGGGGGGTGGTTATCTCTTTCATCAAAAATCGGACGTTTTAAATTGAACAATAAAGGCCTACAAATGTTATTTAATTCACTTTCTGGGGTGGAGAAAAACTTTTTAAGGCCTCAGAGTGAATAAATTGGCCATTTTCATTCACTTTTACCCATTCCTCAAATCTTGTGTTTAGGGCCCCTGGAAGCTTGAAAATCACTTTAAACATCTCATTTTATCTTTAAAAGTGATTTACCACGTACAAATGTCAATTGTAGTTAAAAGAGGCAACATTTGAAAACGGACCATTTTTTACGTTTCTGAAGCATGTCGTAAGGGGGGGTGATTATCTCTTTCGTCAAAAATCGGGCGTTTTTGCTTGAACAATAAAGGCCTACAAATGTTATTTAGTTCACTTCCCGTGGAGGAGAAACACTTTTTAAGGCCGCAGAGTGAGTAAATTGGCCATTTTCATTCACTTTTACCCATTCCTCAAATCTCGTGTTTAAGGCCCCTGGAAGCATGAAAATCACCTTAAACATCTCATTTTATCTTTAAAAGTGATTTTCCACGTACAAATGTGAATTGTAGTTCAAAGAGGCAACATTTGAAACTGGACCATTTTTTACGTTTCTGAAGCTTGTCGTAAGGGGGGGTGCTTATCTCTTTCGTCAAAAATCGGGCGTTTTCGCTTGAACAATAAAGGCCTACAAATGTTATTTAGTTCACTTCCCGTGGAGGAGAAACACTTTTTAAGGCCGCAGACTGAGTAAATTGGCCATATTCATTCACTTTTACCCATTCCTCAAATCTTGTGTTTAAGGCCCCTGGAAGCATGAAAATCACTTTAAACATCTCATTTTATCTTTAAAAGTGATTTTCCACGTACAAATGTGAATTGTAGTTCAAAGAGGCAACATTTGAAAACAGACCATTTTTTTAGTTTCTGAAGCATGTTGTAAGGGGGGGTGGTTATCTCTTTCATCAAAAATCGGACGTTTTTGATTGAACAATAAAGACCTCCAAATGTTATTTTATTCACTTCCCGTGGAGGAGAAACACTTTTTAAGGCCGCAGAGTGAGTAAATTGGCCATTTTCATTCACTTTTACCCATTCCTCAAATCTCGTGTTTAAGGCCCCTGGAAGCATGAAAATCACTTTAAACATCTCATTTTATCTTTAAAAGTGATTTTCCACGTACAAATGTGAATTGTAGTTCAAAGAGGCAACATTTGAAAACAGACCATTTTTTTAGTTTCTGAAGCATGTCGTAAGGGGGGGTGGTTATCTCTTTCATCAAAAATCGGACGTTTTTGATTGAACAATAAAGGCCTACAAATGTTATTTAATTCACTTTCTGGGGTGGAGAAAAACTTTTTAAGGCCTCAGAGTGAATAAATTGGCCATTTTCATTCACATTTACCCATTCCTCAAATCTTGTGATTAGGGCCCCTGGAAGCTTGAAAATCACTTTAAACATCTCATTTTATCTTTAAAAGTGATTTTCCACGTACAAATGTGAATTGTAGTTCAAAGAGGCAACATTTGAAAACGGACCATTTTTTACGTTTCTGAAGCATGTCGTAAGGGGGGGTGGTTATCTCTTTCGTCAAAAATCGCGTGTTATCGCTTGAACAATAAAGGCCTACAAATGTTATTTAGTTCACTTCCCGTGGAGGAGAAACACTTTTTAAGGCCGCAGAGTGAGTAAATTGGCCATTTTCATTCACTTTTACCCATTCCTCAAATCTCGTGTTTAAGGCCCCTGGAAGCATGAAAATCACTTTAAACATCTCATTTTATCTTTAAACGTGATTTTCCACGTACAAATGTGAATTGTAGTTCAAAGAGGCAACATTTGAAAACGGACCATTTTTTACGTTTCTGAAGCATGTTGTAAGGGGGGGTGGTTATCTCTTTCGTCAAAAATCGGGCGTTTTCGCTTGAACAATAAAGGCCTAGAAATGTTATTTAGTTCACTTCCCGTTGAGGAGAAACACTTTTTAAGGCCGCAGAGTTAGTAAATTGGCCATATTCATTCACTTTTACCCATTCCTCAAATCTTGTGTTTAAGGGCCCTGGAAGCATGAAAATCACTTTAAACATCTCATTTTATCTTTAAAAGTGATTTTCCACGTACAAATGTGAATTGTAGTTCAAAGAGGCAACATTTGAAAACAGACCATTTTTTTAGTTTCTGAAGCATGTCGTAAGGGGGGGTGGTTATCTCTTTCATCAAAAATCGGACGTTTTTAATTGAACAATAAAGGCATACAAATGTTATTTAATTAACTTTCTGGGGTGGAGAAATTTTTTTTAAGGCCTCAGAGTGAATAAATTGGCCATTTTCATTCACATTTACCCATTCCTTAAGGCTTGTGTTTAGGGCCCCTGGAAGCTTGAAAATCACTTTAAACATCTAATTTTATCTCTAAAAGTGATTATCCACGTACAAATGTGAATTGTCGTTTAAAGACGCAACATTGGAAAATGGACCATTTTTTTCGTTTCTGAAGCATGTCTTAAGGGGGGGTGGTTATCTCTTTCACCAAAAAAATGGCGTTTTTGATTGAACAATAAAGGCCTCCAAATGTTATTTTATTCACTTCCCGTGGAGGAGAAACACTTTTTAAGGCCGCAGAGTGAGAAAATTAGCCATTTTTATTCACTTTTACCCATTCCTCAAATCTCGTGTTTAAGGCCCCTGGAAGCATGAAAATCACTTTAAACATCTCATTTTATCTTTAAAAGTGATTTTCCACGTACAAATGTGAATTGTAGTTCAAAGAGGCAACATTTGAAAACAGACCATTTTTTTAGTTTCTGAAGCATGTCGTAAGGGGGGTGGTTATCTCTTTCATCAAAAATCGGACGTTTTTAATTGAACAATAAAGGCCTACAAATGTTATTTAATTCACTTTCTGGGGTGGAGAAAAACTTTTTAAGGCCTCAGAGTGAATAAATTGGCCATTTTCATTCACTTTTACCCATTCCTCAAATCTTGTGTTTAGGGCCCCTGGAAGCTTGAAAATCACTTTAAACATCTCATTTTATCTTTAAAAGTGATTTTCCACGTACAAATGTGAATTGTAGTTCAAAGAGGCAACATTTGAAAACAGACCATTTTTTTAGTTTCTGAAGCATGTCGTAAGGGGGGGTGGTTATCTCTTTCATCAAAAATCGGACGTTTTTGATTGAACAATAAAGACCTCCAAATGTTATTTTATTCACTTCCCGTGGAGGAGAAACACTTTTTAAGGCCGCAGAGTGAGTAAATTGGCCATTTTCTTTCACTTTTACCCATCCCTCAAATCTCGTGTTTAAGGCCCCTGGAAGCATGAAAATCACTTTAAACATCTCATTTTATCTTTAAAAGTGATTTTCCACGTACAAATGTGAATTGTAGTTCAAAGAGGCAACATTTGAAAACAGACCATTTTTTTAGTTTCTGAAGCATGTCGTAAGGGGGGGTGGTTATCTCTTTCATCAAAAATCGGACGTTTTTGATTGAACAATAAAGGCCTACAAATGTTATTTAATTCACTTTCTGGGGTGGAGAAAAACTTTTTAAGGCCTCAGAGTGAATAAATTGGCCATTTTCATTCACATTTACCCATTCCTCAAATCTTGTGTTTAGGGCCCCTGGAAGCTTGAAAATCACTTTAAACATCTCATTTTATCTTTAAAAGTGATTTTCCACGTACAAATGTGAATTGTAGTTCAAAGAGGCAACATTTGAAAACAGACCATTTTTTTTGTTTCTGAAGCATGTTGTAAGGGGGGGTGGTTATCTCTTTCATCAAAAATCGGACGTTTTTGATTGAACAATAAAGGCCTCCAAATGTTATTTTATTCACTTCCCGTGGAGGAGAAACACTTTTTAAGGCCGCAGAGTGAATAAAATGCCCATTTTCATTCACTTTTACCCATTCCTCAAATCTTGTGTTTAGGGCCCCTGGAAGCTTGAAAATCACTTTAAACATCTCATTTTATCTTTAAAAGTGATTTTCCACGTACAAATGTGAATTGTAGTTAAAAGAGGCAACATTTGAAAACGGACCATTTTTTACGTTTCTGAAGCATGTCGTAAGGGGGGGTGGTTATCTCTTTCGTCAAAAATCAGGCGTTTTCGCTTGAACAATAAAGGCCTACAAATGTTATTTAGTTCACTTCCCGTGGAGGAGAAACACTTTTTAAGGCCGCAGAGTGAGTAAATTGGCCATATTCATTCACTTTTACCCATTCCTCAAATCTTGTGTTTAAGGCCCCTGGAAGCATGAAAATCACTTTAAACATCTCATTTTATCTTTAAAAGTGATTTTCCACGTACAAATGTGAATTGTAGTTCAAAGAGGCAACATTTGAAAACAGACCATTTTTGTAGTTTCTGAAGCATGTTGTAAGGGGGGGTGGTTATCTCTTTCATCAAAAATCGGACGTTTTTGATTGAACAATAAAGGCCTCCAAATGTTATTTTATTCACTTCCCGTGGATGAGAAACACTTTTTAAGGCCGCAGAGTGAGTAAATTGGCCATTTTCATTCACTTTTACCCATTCCTCAAATCTCGTGTTTAAGGCCCCTGGAAGCACCAAAATCACTTTAAACATCTCATTTTATCTTTAAAAGTGATTTTCCACGTACAAATGTGAATTGTAGTTCAAAGAGGCAACATTTGAAAACAGACCATTTTTTTCGTTTCTGAAGCATGTCGTAAGGGGGGGTGGTTATCTCTTTCATCAAAAATCGGACGTTTTAAATTGAACAATAAAGGCCTACAAATGTTATTTAATTCACTTTCTGGGGTGGAGAAAAACTTTTTAAGGCCTCAGAGTGAATAAATTGGCCATTTTCATTCACTTTTACCCATTCCTCAAATCTTGTGTTTAGGGCCCCTGGAAGCTTGAAAATCACTTTAAACATCTCATTTTATCTTTAAAAGTGATTTACCACGTACAAATGTCAATTGTAGTTAAAAGAGGCAACATTTGAAAACGGACCATTTTTTACGTTTCTGAAGCATGTCGTAAGGGGGGGTGATTATCTCTTTCGTCAAAAATCGGGCGTTTTTGCTTGAACAATAAAGGCCTACAAATGTTATTTAGTTCACTTCCCGTGGAGGAGAAACACTTTTTAAGGCCGCAGAGTGAGTAAATTGGCCATTTTCATTCACTTTTACCCATTCCTCAAATCTCGTGTTTAAGGCCCCTGGAAGCATGAAAATCACCTTAAACATCTCATTTTATCTTTAAAAGTGATTTTCCACGTACAAATGTGAATTGTAGTTCAAAGAGGCAACATTTGAAACTGGACCATTTTTTACGTTTCTGAAGCTTGTCGTAAGGGGGGGTGCTTATCTCTTTCGTCAAAAATCGGGCGTTTTCGCTTGAACAATAAAGGCCTACAAATGTTATTTAGTTCACTTCCCGTGGAGGAGAAACACTTTTTAAGGCCGCAGACTGAGTAAATTGGCCATATTCATTCACTTTTACCCATTCCTCAAATCTTGTGTTTAAGGCCCCTGGAAGCATGAAAATCACTTTAAACATCTCATTTTATCTTTAAAAGTGATTTTCCACGTACAAATGTGAATTGTAGTTCAAAGAGGCAACATTTGAAAACAGACCATTTTTTTAGTTTCTGAAGCATGTTGTAAGGGGGGTGGTTATCTCTTTCATCAAAAATCGGACGTTTTTGATTGAACAATAAAGACCTCCAAATGTTATTTTATTCACTTCCCGTGGAGGAGAAACACTTTTTAAGGCCGCAGAGTGAGTAAATTGGCCATTTTCATTCACTTTTACCCATTCCTCAAATCTCGTGTTTAAGGCCCCTGGAAGCATGAAAATCACTTTAAACATCTCATTTTATCTTTAAAAGTGATTTTCCACGTACAAATGTGAATTGTAGTTCAAAGAGGCAACATTTGAAAACAGACCATTTTTTTAGTTTCTGAAGCATGTCGTAAGGGGGGGTGGTTATCTCTTTCATCAAAAATCGGACGTTTTTGATTGAACAATAAAGGCCTACAAATGTTATTTAATTCACTTTCTGGGGTGGAGAAAAACTTTTTAAGGCCTCAGAGTGAATAAATTGGCCATTTTCATTCACATTTACCCATTCCTCAAATCTTGTGATTAGGGCCCCTGGAAGCTTGAAAATCACTTTAAACATCTCATTTTATCTTTAAAAGTGATTTTCCACGTACAAATGTGAATTGTAGTTCAAAGAGGCAACATTTGAAAACGGACCATTTTTTACGTTTCTGAAGCATGTCGTAAGGGGGGGTGGTTATCTCTTTCGTCAAAAATCGCGTGTTATCGCTTGAACAATAAAGGCCTACAAATGTTATTTAGTTCACTTCCCGTGGAGGAGAAACACTTTTTAAGGCCGCAGAGTGAGTAAATTGGCCATTTTCATTCACTTTTACCCATTCCTCAAATCTCGTGTTTAAGGCCCCTGGAAGCATGAAAATCCCTTTAAACATCTCATTTTATCTTTAAACGTGATTTTCCACGTACAAATGTGAATTGTAGTTCAAAGAGGCAACATTTGAAAACGGACCATTTTTTACGTTTCTGAAGCATGTTGTAAGGGGGGGTGGTTATCTCTTTCGTCAAAAATCGGGCGTTTTCGCTTGAACAATAAAGGCCTAGAAATGTTATTTAGTTCACTTCCCGTTGAGGAGAAACACTTTTTAAGGCCGCAGAGTTAGTAAATTGGCCATATTCATTCACTTTTACCCATTCCTCAAATCTTGTGTTTAAGGGCCCTGGAAGCATGAAAATCACTTTAAACATCTCATTTTATCTTTAAAAGTGATTTTCCACGTACAAATGTGAATTGTAGTTCAAAGAGGCAACATTTGAAAACAGACCATTTTTTTAGTTTCTGAAGCATGTCGTAAGGGGGGGTGGTTATCTCTTTCATCAAAAATCGGACGTTTTTAATTGAACAATAAAGGCATACAAATGTTATTTAATTAACTTTCTGGGGTGGAGAAATTTTTTTTAAGGCCTCAGAGTGAATAAATTGGCCATTTTCATTCACATTTACCCATTCCTTAAGGCTTGTGTTTAGGGCCCCTGGAAGCTTGAAAATCACTTTAAACATCTAATTTTATCTCTAAAAGTGATTATCCACGTACAAATGTGAATTGTCGTTTAAAGACGCAACATTGGAAAATGGACCATTTTTTTCGTTTCTGAAGCATGTCTTAAGGGGGGGTGGTTATCTCTTTCACCAAAAAAATGGCGTTTTTGATTGAACAATAAAGGCCTCCAAATGTTATTTTATTCACTTCCCGTGGAGGAGAAACACTTTTTAAGGCCGCAGAGTGAGAAAATTGGCCATTTTTATTCACTTTTACCCATTCCTCAAATCTCGTGTTTAAGGCCCCTGGAAGCATGAAAATCACTTTAAACATCTCATTTTATCTTTAAAAGTGATTTTCCACGTACAAATGTGAATTGTAGTTCAAAGAGGCAACATTTGAAAACAGACCATTTTTTTAGTTTCTGAAGCATGTCGTAAGGGGGGTGGTTATCTTTTTCATCAAAAATCGGACGTTTTTAATTGAACAATAAAGGCCTACAAATGTTATTTAATTCACTTTCTGGGGTGGAGAAAAACTTTTTAAGGCCTCAGAGTGAATAAATTGGCCATTTTCATTCACTTTTACCCATTCCTCAAATCTTGTGTTTAGGGCCCCTGGAAGCTTGAAAATCACTTTAAACATCTCATTTTATCTTTAAAAGTGATTTACCACGTACAAATGTCAATTGTAGTTAAAAGAGGCAACATTTGAAAACGGACCATTTTTTACGTTTCTGAAGCTTGTCGTAAGGGGGGGTGCTTATCTCTTTCGTCAAAAATCGGGCGTTTTCGCTTGAACAATAAAGGCCTACAAATGTTATTTAGTTCACTTCCCGTGGAGGAGAAACACTTTTTAAGGCCGCAGACTGAGTAAATAGGCCATATTCATTCACTTTTACCCATTCCTCAAATCTTGTGTTTAAGGCCCCTGGAAGCATGAAAATCACTTTAAACATCTCATTTTATCTTTAATAGTGATTTTCCACGTACAAATGTGAATTGTAGTTCAAAGAGGCAACATTTGAAAACGGACCATTTTTTACGTTTCTGAAGCATGTCGTAAGGGGGGGTGGTTATCTCTTTCGTCAAAAATCGGGTGTTTTCGCTTGAACAATAAAGGCCTACAAATGTTATTTGGTTCACTTCCCGTGGAGGAGAGGCACTTTTTAAGGCCGCAGAGTGAGTAAATTGGCCATTTTCATTCACTTTTACCCATTCCTCAAATCTTGTGTTTAAGGCCCCTGGAAGCATGAAAATCACTTTAAACATCTCATTTTATCTTTAAAAGCGATTTTCCACGTACAAATGTGAATTGTAGTTCAAAGAGGCAACATTTGAAAACAGACCATTTTTTTAGTTTCTGAAGCATGTTGTAAGGGGGGGTGGTTATCTCTTTCATCAAAAATCGGACGTTTTTGATTGAACAATAAAGACCTCCAAATGGTATTTTATTCACTTCCCGTGGAGGAGAAACACTTTTTAAGGCCGTGAGTGAGTAAATTGGCCATTTTCATTCACTTTTACCCATTCCTCAAATCTCGTGTTTAAGGCCCCTGGAAGTATGAAAATCACTTTAAACATCTCATTTTATCTTTAAAAGTGATTTTCCACGTACAAATGTGAATTGTAGTTCAAAGAGGCAACATTTGAAAACAGACCATTTTTTTAGTTTCTGAAGCATGTCGTAAGGGGGGGTGGTTATCTCTTTCATCAAAAATCGGACGTTTTTAATTGAACAATAAAGGCCTACAAATGTTATTTAATTCACTTTCTGGGGTGGAGTAAAACTTTTTAAGGCCTCAGAGTGAATAAATTGGCCATTTTCATTCACTTTTACCCATTCCTCAAATCTTGTGTTTAGGGCCCCTGGAAGCTTGACAATCACTTTAAACATCTCATTTTATCTTTAAAAGGGATTTTCCACGTACAAATGTGAATTGTAGTTAAAAGAGGCAACATTTGAAAACGGACCATTTCTTACGTTTCTGAAGCATGTCGTAAGGGGGGGTGGTTATCCCTTTCGTCAAAAATTGGGCGTTTTCGCTTGAACAATAAAGGCCTACAAATGTTATTTAGTTCACTTCCCGTGGAGGAAAAACACTTTTTAAGGCCGCAGAGTGAGTAAATTGGCCATATTCATTCACTTTTACCCATTCCTCAAATCTTGTGTTTAAGGCCCCTGGAAGCATGAAAATCACTTTAAACATCTCATTTTATCTTTAAAAGTGATTTTCCACGTACAAATGGGAATTGTAGTTCAAAGAGGCAACATTTGAAAACAGACCATTTTTTTAGTTTCTGAAGCATGTCGTAAGGGGGGGTGGTTATCTCTTTCATCAAAAATCGGAAGTTTTTGATTGAACAATAAAGGCCTACAAATGTTATTTAATTCACTTTCTGGGGTGGAGAAAAACTTTTTAAGGCCTCAGAGTGAATAAATTGGCCATTTTCATTCACATTTACCCATTCCTCAAATCTTGTGTTTAGGGCCCCTGGAAGCTTGAAAATCACTTTAAACATCTCATTTTATCTTTAAAAGTGATTTTCCACGTACAAATGTGAATTGTAGTTCAAAGAGGCAACATTTGAAAACGGACCATTTTTTACGTTTCTGAAGCTTGTCGTAAGGGGGGGTGCTTATCTCTTTCGTCAAAAATCGGGCGTTTTCGCTTGAACAATAAAGGCCTACAAATGTTATTTAGTTCACTTCCCGTGGAGGAGAAACACTTTTTAAGGCCGCAGACTGAGTAAATTGGCCATATTCATTCACTTTTACCCATTCCTCAAATCTTGTGTTTAAGGCCCCTGGAAGCATGAAAATCACTTTAAACATCTCATTTTATTTTTAATAGTGATTTTCCACGTACAAATGTGAATTGTAGTTCAAAGAGGCAACATTTGAAAACGGACCATTTTTTACGTTTCTGAAGCATGTCGTAAGGGGGGGTGGTTATCTCTTTCGTCAAAAATCGCGTGTTTTCGCTTGAACAATAAAGGCCTACAAATGTTATTTAGTTCACTTCCCGTGGAGGAAAAACACTTTTTAAGGCCGCAGAGTGAGTAAATTGGCCATATTCATTCACTTTTACCCATTCCTCAAATCTTGTGTTTAAGGCCCCTGGAAGCATGAAAATCACTTTAAACATCTCATTTTATCTTTAATAGTGATTTTCCACGTACAAATGTGAATTGTAGTTCAAAGAGGCAACATTTGAAAACGCACCATTTTTTACGTTTCTGAAGCATGTCGTAAGGGGGGGTGGTTATCTCTTTCGTCAAAAATCGGGTGTTTTCGCTTGAACAATAAAGGCCTACAAATGTTGTTTAGTTCACTTCCCATGGAGGAGAAACACTTTTTAAGGCCGCAGAGTGAGTAAATTGGCCATATTCATTCACTTTTACCCATTCCTCAAATCTTGTGTTTAAGGCCCCTGGAAGCATGAAAATCACTTTAAACATCTCATTTTATCTTTAAAAGGGATTTTCCACGTACAAATGTGAATTGTAGTTCAAAGAGGCAACATTTGAAAACAGACCATTTTTTTAGTTTCTGAAGCATGTTGTAAGGGGGGGTGGTTATCTCTTTCGTCAAAAATCGGGCGTTTTTGCTTGAACAATAAAGGCCTACAAATGTTATTTAGTTCACTTCCCGTGGAGGAGAAACACTTTTTAAGGCCGCAGAGTGAGTAAATTGGCCATTTTCATTCACATTTACCCATTCCTCAAATCTTGTGTTTAGGGCCCCTGGAAGCATGAAAATCACCTTAAACATCTCATTTTATCTTTAAAAGTGATTTTCCACGTACAAATGTGAATTGTAGTTCAAAGAGGCAACATTTGAAAACGGACCATTTTTTACGTTTCTGAAGCTTGTCGTAAGGGGGGGTGCTTATCTCTTTCGTCAAAAATCGGGCGTTTTCGCTTGAACAATAAAGGCCTACAAATGTTATTTAGTTCACTTCCCGTGGAGGAGAAACACTTTTTAAGGCCGCAGACTGAGTAAATAGGCCATATTCATTCACTTTTACCCATTCCTCAAATCTTGTGTTTAAGGCCCCTGGAAGCATGAAAATCACTTTAAACATCTCATTTTATCTTTAATAGTGATTTTCCACGTACAAATGTGAATTGTAGTTCAAAGAGGCAACATATGAAAACGGACCATTTTTTAGGTTTCTGAAGCATGTCGTAAGGGGGGGTGGTTATCTCTTTCGTCAAAAATCGGGTGTTTTCGCTTGAACAATAAAGGCCTACAAATGTTATTTAGTTCACTTCCCGTGGAGGAGAGACACTTTTTAAGGCCGCAGAGTGAGTAAATTGGCCATTTTCATTCACTTTTACCCATTCCTCAAATCTCGTGTTTAAGGCCCCTGGAAGCATGAAAATCACTTTAAACATCTCATTTTATCTTTAAAAGTGATTTTCCACGTACAAATGTGAATTGTAGTTCAAAGAGGCAACATTTGAAAACAGACCATTTTTTTAGTTTCTGAAGCATGTCGTAAGGGGGGGTGGTTATCTCTTTCATCAAAAATCGGACGTTTTTAATTGAACAGTAAAGGCCTACAAATGTTATTTAATTCACTTTCTGGGGTGGAGTAAAACTTTTTAAGGCCTCAGAGTGAATAAATTGGCCATTTTCATTCACTTTTACCCATTCCTCAAATCTTGTGTTTAGGGCCCCTGGAAGCTTGACAATCACTTTAAACATCTCATTTTATCTTTAAAAGTGATTTTCCACGTACAAATGTGAATTGTAGTTAAAAGAGGCAACATTTGAAAACGGACCATTTCTTACGTTTCTGAAGCACGTCGTAAGGGGGGGTGGTTATCCCTTTCGTCAAAAATTGGGCGTTTTCGCTTGAACAATAAAGGCCTACAAATGTTATTTAGTTCACTTCCCGTGGAGGAAAAACACTTTTTAAGGCCGCAGAGTGAGTAAATTGGCCATATTCATTCACTTTTACCCCTTCCTCAAATCTTGTGTTTAAGGCCCCTGGAAGCATGAAAATCACTTTAAACATCTCATTTTATCTTTAAAAGTGATTTTCCACGTACAAATGTGAATTGTAGTTCAAAGAGGCAACATTTGAAAACAGACCATTTTTTTAGTTTCTGAAGCATGTCGTAAGGGGGGGTGGTTATCTCTTTCATCAAAAATCGGACGTTTTTGATTGAACAATAAAGGCCTACAAATGTTATTTAATTCACTTTCTGGGGTGGAGAAAAACTTTTTAAGGCCTCAGAGTGAATAAATTGGCCATTTTCATTCACATTTACCCATTCCTCAAATCTTGTGTTTAGGGCCCCTGGAAGCTTGAAAATCACTTTAAACATCTCATTTTATCTTTAAAAGTGATTTTCCACGTACAAATGTGAATTGTAGTTCAAAGAGGCAACATTTGAAAACGGACCATTTTTTACGTTTCTGAAGCTTGTCGTAAGGGGGGGGTGCTTATCTCTTTCGTCAAAAATCGGGCGTTTTCGCTTGAACAATAAAGGCCTACAAATGTTATTTAGTTCACTTCCAGTGGAGGAGAAACACTTTTTAAGGCCGCAGACTGAGTAAATTGGCCATATTCATTCACTTTTACCCATTCCTCAAATCTTGTGTTTAAGGCCCCTGGAAGCATGAAAATCACTTTAAACATCTCATTTTATTTTTAATAGTGATTTTCCACGTACAAATGTGAATTGTAGTTCAAAGAGGCAACATTTGAAAACGGACCATTTTTTACGTTTCTGAAGCATGTTGTAAGGGGGGGTGGTTATCTCTTTCATCAAAAATCGGACGTTTTTGATTGAACAATAAAGACCTCCAAATGTTATTTTATTCACTTCCCGTGGAGGAGAAACACTTTTTAAGGCCGCAGAGTGAGTAAATTGGCCATTTTCATTCACTTTTACCCATTCCTCAAATCTCGTGTTTAAGGCCCCTGGAAGCATGAAAATCACTTTAAACATCTCATTTTATCTTTAAAAGTGATTTTCCACGTACAAATGTGAATTGTAGTTCAAAGAGGCAACATTTGAAAACAGACCATTTTTTTAGTTTCTGAAGCATGTCGTAAGGGGGGGTGGTTATCTCTTTCATCAAAAATCGGACGTTTTTGATTGAACAATAAAGGCCTCCAAATGTTATTTTATTCACTTCCCGTGGAGGAGAAACACTTTTTAAGGCCGCAGAGTGAGAAAATTGGCCATTTTCATTCACTTTTACCCATTCCTCAAATCTCGTGTTTAAGGCCCCTGGAAGCATGAAAATCACTTTAAACATCTCATTTTATCTTTAAAAGTGATTTTCCACGTACAAATGTGAATTGTAGTTCAAAGAGGCAACATTTGAAAACAGACCATTTTTTTAGTTTCTGAAGCATGTCGTAAGGGGGGGTGGTTATCTCTTTCATCAAAAATCGGACGTTTTTAATTGAACAGTAAAGGCCTACAAATGTTATTTAATTCACTTTCTGGGGTGGAGTAAAACTTTTTAAGGCCTCAGAGTGAATAAATTGGCCATTTTCATTCACTTTTACCCATTCCTCAAATCTTGTGTTTAGGGCCCCTGGAAGCTTGACAATCACTTTAAACATCTCATTTTATCTTTAAAAGTGATTTTCCACGTACAAATGTGAATTGTAGTTAAAAGAGGCAACATTTGAAAACGGACCATTTCTTACGTTTCTGAAGCACGTCGTAAGGGGGGGTGGTTATCCCTTTCGTCAAAAATTGGGCGTTTTCGCTTGAACAATAAAGGCCTACAAATGTTATTTAGTTCACTTCCAGTGGAGGAGAAACACTTTTTAAGGCCGCAGACTGAGTAAATTGGCCATATTCATTCACTTTTACCCATTCCTCAAATCTTGTGTTTAAGGCCCCTGGAAGCATGAAAATCACTTTAAACATCTCATTTTATTTTTAATAGTGATTTTCCACGTACAAATGTGAATTGTAGTTCAAAGAGGCAACATTTGAAAACGGACCATTTTTTACGTTTCTGAAGCATGTTGTAAGGGGGGGTGGTTATCTCTTTCATCAAAAATCGGACGTTTTTGATTGAACAATAAAGACCTCCAAATGTTATTTTATTCACTTCCCGTGGAGGAGAAACACTTTTTAAGGCCGCAGAGTGAGTAAATTGGCCATTTTCATTCACTTTTACCCATTCCTCAAATCTCGTGTTTAAGGCCCCTGGAAGCATGAAAATCACTTTAAACATCTCATTTTATCTTTAAAAGTGATTTTCCACGTACAAATGTGAATTGTAGTTCAAAGAGGCAACATTTGAAAACAGACCATTTTTTTAGTTTCTGAAGCATGTCGTAAGGGGGGGTGGTTATCTCTTTCATCAAAAATCGGACGTTTTTGATTGAACAATAAAGGCCTACAAATGTTATTTAATTCACTTTCTGGGGTGGAGAAAAAGTTTTTAAGTCCTCAGAGTGAATAAATTGGCCATTTTCATTCACATTTACCCATTCCTCAAATCTTGTGTTTAGGGCCCCTGGAAGCTTGAAAATCACTTTAAACATCTCATTTTATCTTTAAAAGTGATTTTCCACGTACAAATGTGAATTGTAGTTCAAAGAGGCAACATTTGAAAACAGACCATTTTTTAGTTTCTGAAGCATGTCGTAAGGGGGGGGTGGTTATCTCTTTCGTCAAAAATCGGGCGTTTTCGCTTGAACAATAAAGGCCTGCAAATGTTATTTAGTTCACTTCCCGTGGAGGAGAAACACTTTTTAAGGCCGCAGAGTGAGTAAATTGGCCATATTCATTCACTTTTACCCATTCCTCAAATCTTGTGTTTAAGGCCCCTGGAAGCATGAAAATCACTTTAAACATCTCATTTTATTTTTAATAGTGATTTTCCACGTACAAATGTGAATTGTAGTTCAAAGAGGCAACATTTGAAATCGGACCATTTTTTACGTTTCTGAAGCATGTCGTAAGGCGGGGGGGGTTATCTCTTTCGTCAAAAATCGCATGTTATCGCTTGAACAATAAAGGCCTACAAATGTTATTTAGTTCACTTCCCGTGGAGGAGAAACACTTTTTAAGGCCGCAGAGTGAGTAAATTGGCCATTTTCATTCACTTTTACCCATTCCTCAAATCTCGTGTTTAAGGCCCCTGGAAGCATGAAAATCACTTTAAACATCTCATTTTATCTTTAATCGTGATTTTCCACGTACAAATGTGAATTGTAGTTCAAAGAGGCAACATTTGAAAACGGACCATTTTTTACATTTCTGAAGCATGTCGTAAGGGGGGGTGGTTATCTCTTTCGTCAAAAATCGGGCGTTTTCGCTTGAACAATAAAGGCCTAGAAATGTTATTTAGTTCACTTCCCGTTGAGGAGAAACACTTTTTAAGGCCGCAGAGTGAGTAAATTGGCCATATTCATTCACTTTTACCCATTCCTCAAATCTTGTGTTTAAGGCCCCTGGAAGCATGAAAATCACTTTAAACATCTCATTTTATCTTTAAAAGTGATTTTCCACGTACAAATGTGAATTGTAGTTCAAAGAGGCAACATTTGAAAACAGACCATTTTTTTAGTTTCTGAAGCATGTCGTAAGGGGGGGTGGTTATCTCTTTCATCAAAAATCGGACATTTTTAATTGAACAATAAAGGCATACAAATGTTATTTAATACACTTTCTGGGGTGGAGAAAAAGTTTTTAAGTCCTCAGAGTGAATAAATTGGCCATTTTCATTCACATTTACCCATTCCTCAAATCTTGTGTTTAGGGCCCCTGGAAGCTTGAAAATCACTTTAAACATCTCATTTTATCTTTAAAAGTGATTTTCCACGTACAAATGTGAATTGTAGTTCAAAGAGGCAACATTTGAAAACAGACCATTTTTTAGTTTCTGAAGCATGTCGTAAGGGGGGGTGGTTATCTCTTTCGTCAAAAATCGGGCGTTTTCGCTTGAACAATAAAGGCCTGCAAATGTTATTTAGTTCACTTCCCGTGGAGGAGAAACACTTTTTAAGGCCGCAGAGTGAGTAAATTGGCCATATTCATTCACTTTTACCCATTCCTCAAATCTTGTGTTTAAGGCCCCTGGAAGCATGAAAATCACTTTAAACATCTCATTTTATTTTTAATAGTGATTTTCCACGTACAAATGTGAATTGTAGTTCAAAGAGGCAACATTTGAAATCGGACCATTTTTTACGTTTCTGAAGCATGTCGTAAGGCGGGGGGGGTTATCTCTTTCGTCAAAAATCGCGTGTTATCGCTTGAACAATAAAGGCCTACAAATGTTATTTAGTTCACTTCCCGTGGAGGAGAAACACTTTTTAAGGCCGCAGAGTGAGTAAATTGGCCATTTTCATTCACTTTTACCCATTCCTCAAATCTCGTGTTTAAGGCCCCTGGAAGCATGAAAATCACTTTAAACATCTCATTTTATCTTTAATCGTGATTTTCCACGTACAAATGTGAATTGTAGTTCAAAGAGGCAACATTTGAAAACGGACCATTTTTTACATTTCTGAAGCATGTCGTAAGGGGGGGTGGTTATCTCTTTCGTCAAAAATCGGGCGTTTTCGCTTGAACAATAAAGGCCTAGAAATGTTATTTAGTTCACTTCCCGTTGAGGAGAAACACTTTTTAAGGCCGCAGAGTGAGTAAATTGGCCATATTCATTCACTTTTACCCATTCCTCAAATCTTGTGTTTAAGGCCCCTGGAAGCATGAAAATCACTTTAAACATCTCATTTTATCTTTAAAAGTGATTTTCCACGTACAAATGTGAATTGTAGTTCAAAGAGGCAACATTTGAAAACAGACCATTTTTTTAGTTTCTGAAGCATGTCGTAAGGGGGGGTGGTTATCTCTTTCATCAAAAATCGGACATTTTTAATTGAACAATAAAGGCATACAAATGTTATTTAATTAACTTTCTGGGGTGGAGAAAAAATTTTTAAGGCCTCAGAGTGAATAAATTGGCCATTTTCATTCACATTTACCCATTCCTTAAGGCTTGTGTTTAGGGCCCCTGGAAGCTTGAAAATCACTTTAAACATCTAATTTTATCTCTAAAAGTGATTATCCACGTACAAATGTGAATTGTCGTTTAAAGACGCAACATTGGAAAATGGACCATTTTTTTCGTTTCTGAAGCATGTCTTAAGGGGGGGTGGTTATCTCTTTCACCAAAAAAATGGCGTTTTTGATTGAACAATAAAGGCCTCCAAATGTTATTTTATTCACTTCCCGTGGAGGAGAAACACTTTTTAAGGCCGCAGAGTGAGAAAATTGGCCATTTTCATTCACTTTTACCCATTCCTCAAATCTCGTGTTTAAGGCCCCTGGAAGCATGAAAATCACTTTAAACATCTCATTTTATCTTTAAAAGTGATTTTCCACGTACAAATGTGAATTGTAGTTCAAAGAGGCAACATTTGAAAACAGACCATTTTTTTAGTTTCTGAAGCATGTCGTAAGGGGGGGTGGTTATCTCTTTCCTCAAAAATCGGACGTTTTTAATTGAACAATAAAGGCCTACAAATGTTATTTAATTCACTTTCTGGGGTGGAGAAAAACTTTTTAAGGCCTCAGAGTGAATAAATTGGCCATTTTCATTCACTTTTACCCATTCCTCAAATCTTGTGTTTAGGGCCCCTGGAAGCTTGAAAATCACTTTAAACATCTCATTTTATCTTTAAAAGTGATTTACCACGTACAAATGTCAATTGTAGTTAAAAGAGGCAACATTTGAAAACGGACCATTCTTTACGTTTCTGAAGCATGTCGTAAGGGGGGGTGATTATCTCTTTCGTCAAAAATCGGGCGTTTTTGCTTGAACAATAAAGGCCTCCAAATGTTATTTAGTTCACTTCCCGTGGAGGAGAAACACTTTTTAAGGCCGCAGAGTGAGTAAATTGGCCATTTTCATTCACATTTACCCATTCCTCAAATCTTGTGTTTAGTGCCCCTGGAAGCATGAAAATCACCTTAAACATCTCATTTTATCTTTAAAAGTGATTTTCCACGTACAAATGTGAATTGTAGTTCAAAGAGGCAACATTTGAAAACGGACCATTTTTTACGTTTCTGAAGCTTGTCGTAAGGGGGGGTGCTTATCTCTTTCGTCAAAAATCGGGCGTTTTCGCTTGAACAATAAAGGCCTACAAATGTTATTTAGTTCACTTCCCGTGGAGGAGAAACACTTTTTAAGGCCGCAGACTGAGTAAATAGGCCATATTCATTCACTTTTACCCATTCCTCAAATCTTGTGTTTAAGGCCCCTGGAAGCATGAAAATCACTTTAAACATCTCATTTTATCTTTAATAGTGATTTTCCACGTACAAATGTGAATTGTAGTTCAAAGAGGCAACATTTGAAAACGGACCATTTTTTACGTTTCTGAAGCATGTCGTAAGGGGGGGTGGTTATCTCTTTCGTCAAAAATCGGGTGTTTTCGCTTGAACAATAAAGGCCTACAAATGTTATTTAGTTCACTTCCCGTGGAGGAGAGACACTTTTTAAGGCCGCAGAGTGAGTAAATTGGCCATTTTCATTCACTTTTACCCATTCCTCAAATCTTGTGTTTAAGGCCCCTGGAAGCATGAAAATCAATTTAAACATCTCATTTTATCTTTAAAAGTGATTTTCCACGTACAAATGTGAATTGTAGTTCAAAGAGGCAACATTTGAAAACAGACCATTTTTTTAGTTTCTGAAGCATGTTGTAAGGGGGGGTGGTTATCTCTTTCATCAAAAATCGGACGTTTTTGATTGAACAATAAAGACCTCCAAATGGTATTTTATTCACTTCCCGTGGAGGAGAAACACTTTTTAAGGCCGCAGAGTGAGTAAATTGGCCATTTTCATTCACTTTTACCCATTCCTCAAATCTCGTGTTTAAGGCCCCTGGAAGCATGAAAATCACTTTAAACATCTAATTTTATCTTTAAAAGTGATTTTACACGTACAAATGTGAATTGTAGTTCAAAGAGGCAACATTTGAAAACAGACCATTTTTTTAGTTTCTGAAGCATGTCGTAAAGGGGGGTGGTTATCTCTTTCATCAAAAATCGGACGTTTTTAATTGAACAGTAAAGGCCTACAAATGTTATTTAATTCACTTTCTGGGGTGGAGTAAAACTTTTTAAGGCATCAGAGTGAATAAATTGGCCATTTTCATTCACTTTTACCCATTCCTCAAATCTTGTGTTTAGGGCCCCTGGAAGCTTGACAATCACTTTAAACATCTCATTTTATCTTTAAAAGTGATTTTCCACGTACAAATGTGAATTGTAGTTAAAAGAGGCAACATTTGAAAACGGACCATTTTTTACGTTTCTGAAGCTTGTCGTAAGGGGGGGTGCTTATCTCTTTCGTCAAAAATCGGGCGTTTTCGCTTGAACAATAAAGGCCTACAAATGTTATTTAGTTCACTTCCCGTGGAGGAGAAACACTTTTTAAGGCCGCAGACTGAGTAAATTGGCCATATTCATTCACTTTTACCCATTCCTCAAATCTTGTGTTTAAGGCCCCTGGAAGCATGAAAATCACTTTAAACATCTCATTTTATCTTTAAAAGTGATTTTCCACGTACAAATGTGAATTGTAGTTCAAAGAGGCAACATTTGAAAACAGACCATTTTTTACGTTTCTGAAGCATGTCGTAAGGGGGGGTGGTTATCTCTTTCATCAAAAATCGGACGTTTTTGATTGAACAATAAAGGCCTACAAATGTTATTTAATTCACTTTCTGGGGTGGAGAAAAACTTTTTAAGGCCTCAGAGTGAATAAATTGGCCATTTTCATTCACATTTACCCATTCCTCAAATCTTGTGTTTAGGGCCCCTGGAAGCTTGAAAATCACTTTAAACATCTCATTTTATCTTTAAAAGTGATTTTCCACGTACAAATGTGGATTGCAGTTCAAAGAGGCAACATTTGAAAACGGACCTTTTTTTACGTTTCTGAAGCTTGTCGTAAGGGGGGGTGCTTATCTCTTTCGTCAAAAATCGGGCGTTTTCGCTTGAACAATAAAGGCCTACAAATGTTATTTAGTTCACTTCCCGTGGAGGAGAAACACTTTTTAAGGCCGCAGACTGAGTAAATTGGCCATATTCATTCACTTTTACCCATTCCTCAAATCTTGTGTTTAAGGCCCCTGGAAGCATGAAAATCACTTTAAACATCTCATTTTATCTTTATAAGTGATTTTCCACGTACAAATGTGAATTGTAGTTCAAAGAGGCAACATTTGAAAACAGACCATTTTTTTAGTTTCTGAAGCATGTTGTAAGGGGGGGTGGTTATCTCTTTCATCAAAAATCGGACGTTTTTGATTGTGCAATAAAGGCCTCCAAATGTTATTTTATTCACTTCCCGTGGAGGAGAAACACTTTTTAAGGCCGCAGAGTGAATAAAATGGCCATTTTCATTCACTTTTACCCATTCCTCAAATCTTGTGTTTAGGGCCCCTGGAAGCTTGAAAATCACTTTAAACATCTCATTTTATCTTTAAAAGTGATTTTCCACGTACAAATGTCAATTGTAGTTAAAAGAGGCAACATTTGAAAACGGACCATTTTTTACGTTTCTGAAGCATGTCGTAAGGGGGGGTGGTTATCACTTTCGTCAAAAATCGGGCGTTTTCGCTTGAACAATAAAGGCCTACAAATGTTATTTAGTTCACTTCCCGTGGAGGAGAAACACTTTTTAAGGCCGCAGAGTGAGTAAATTGGCCATATTCATTCACTTTTACCCATTCCTCAAATCTTGTGTTTAAGGCCCCTGGAAGCATGAAAATCACTTTAAACATCTCATTTTATCTTTAAAAGTGATTTTCCACGTACAAATGTGAATTGTAGTTCAAAGAGGCAACATTTGAAAACAGACCATTTTTTTAGTTTCTGAAGCATGTTGTAAGGGGGGGTGGTTATCTCTTTCATCAAAAATCGGACGTTTTTGATTGAACAATAAAGGCCTCCAAATGTTATTTTATTCACTTCCCGTGGATGAGAAACACTTTTTAAGGCCGCAGAGTGAGTAAATTGGCCATTTTCATTCACTTTTACCCATTCCTCAAATCTCGTGTTTAAGGCCCCTGGAAGCACGAAAATCACTTTAAACATCTCATTTTATCTTTAAAAGTGATTTTCCACGTACAAATGTGAATTGTAGTTCAAAGAGGCAACATTTGAAAACAGACCATTTTTTTAGTTTCTGAAGCATGTCGTAAGGGGGGGTGGTTATCTCTTTCATCAAAAATCGGACGTTTTAAATTGAACAATAAAGGCCTACAAATGTTATTTAATTCACTTTCTGGGGTGGAGAAAAACTTTTTAAGGCCTCAGAGTGAATAAATTGGCCATTTTCATTCACTTTTACCCATTCCTCAAATCTTGTGTTTAGGGCCCCTGGAAGCTTGAAAATCACTTTAAACATCTCATTTTATCTTTAAAAGTGATTTACCACGTACAAATGTCAATTGTAGTTAAAAGAGGCAACATTTGAAAACGGACCATTTTTTACGTTTCTGAAGCATGTCGTAAGGGGGGGTGATTATCTCTTTCGTAAAAAATCGGGCGTTTTTGCTTGAACAATAAAGGCCTACAAATGTTATTTAGTTCACTTCCCGTGGAGGAGAAACACTTTTTAAGGCCGCAGAGTGAGTAAATTGGCCATTTTCATTCACTTTTACCCATTCCTCAAATCTCGTGTTTAAGGCCCCTGGAAGCATGAAAATCACCTTAAACATCTCATTTTATCTTTAAAAGTGATTTTCCATGTACAAATGTGAATTGTAGTTCAAAGAGGCAACATTTGAAAACGGACCATTTTTTACGTTTCTGTAGCATGTCGTAAGGGGGGGTGGTTATCTCTTTCGTAAAAAATCGGGTGTTTTCGCTTGAACAATAAAGGCCTACATATGTTATTTAGTTCACTTCCCGTGGAGGAGAGACACTTTTTAAGGCCGCAGAGTGAGTAAATTGGCCATTTTCATTCACTTTTACCCATTCCTCAAATCTTGTGTTTAAGGCCCCTGGAAGCATGAAAATCACTTTAAACATCTCATTTTATCTTTAAAAGTGATTTTCCACGTACAAATGTGAATTGTAGTTCAAAGAGGCAACATTTGAAAACAGACCATTTTTTTAGTTTCTGAAGCATGTTGTAAGGGGGGGTGGTTATCTCTTTCATCAAAAATCGGACGTTTTTGATTGAACAATAAAGACCTCCAAATGGTATTTTATTCACTTCCCGTGGAGGAGAAACACTTTTTAAGGCCGCAGAGTGAGTAAATTGGCCATTTTCATTCACTTTTACCCATTCCTCAAATCTCGTGTTTAAGGCCCCTGGAAGCATGAAAATCACTTTAAACATCTAATTTTATCTTTAAAAGTGATTTTACACGTACAAATGTGAATTGTAGTTCAAAGAGGCAACATTTGAAAACAGACCATTTTTTTAGTTTCTGAAGCATGTCGTAAGGGGGGGTGGTTATCTCTTTCATCAAAAATCGGACGTTTTTGATTGAACAATAAAGGCCTACAAATGTTATTTAATTCACTTTCTGGGGTGGAGAAAAACTTTTTAAGGCCTCAGAGTGAATAAATTGGCCATTTTCATTCACATTTACCCATTCCTCAAATCTTGTGTTTAGGGCCCCTGGAAGCTTGAAAATCACTTTAAACATCTCATTTTATCTTTAAAAGTGATTTTCCACGTACAAATGTGAATTGTAGTTCAAAGAGGCAACATTTGAAAACGGACCTTTTTTTACGTTTCTGAAGCTTGTCGTAAGGGGGGGTGCTTATCTCTTTCGTCAAAAATCGGGCGTTTTCGCTTGAACAATAAAGGCCTACAAATGTTATTTAGTTCACTTCCCGTGGAGGAGAAACACTTTTTAAGGCCGCAGACTGAGTAAATTGGCCATATTCATTCACTTTTACCCATTCCTCAAATCTTGTGTTTAAGGCCCCTGGAAGCATGAAAATCACTTTAAACATCTCATTTTATCTTTATAAGTGATTTTCCACGTACAAATGTGAATTGTAGTTCAAAGAGGCAACATTTGAAAACAGACCATTTTTTTAGTTTCTGAAGCATGTTGTAAGGGGGGGTGGTTATCTCTTTCATCAAAAATCGGACGTTTTTGATTGTGCAATAAAGGCCTCCAAATGTTATTTTATTCACTTCCCGTGGAGGAGAAACACTTTTTAAGGCCGCAGAGTGAATAAAATGGCCATTTTCATTCACTTTTACCCATTCCTCAAATCTTGTGTTTAGGGCCCCTGGAAGCTTGAAAATCACTTTAAACATCTCATTTTATCTTTAAAAGTGATTTTCCACGTACAAATGTCAATTGTAGTTAAAAGAGGCAACATTTGAAAACGGACCATTTTTTACGTTTCTGAAGCATGTCGTAGGGGGGGTGGTTATCACTTTCGTCAAAAATCGGGCGTTTTCGCTTGAACAATAAAGGCCTACAAATGTTATTTAGTTCACTTCCCGTGGAGGAGAAACACTTTTTAAGGCCGCAGAGTGAGTAAATTGGCCATATTCATTCACTTTTACCCATTCCTCAAATCTTGTGTTTAAGGCCCCTGGAAGCATGAAAATCACTTTAAACATCTCATTTTATCTTTAAAAGTGATTTTCCACGTACAAATGTGAATTGTAGTTCAAAGAGGCAACATTTGAAAACAGACCATTTTTTTAGTTTCTGAAGCATGTTGTAAGGGGGGGTGGTTATCTCTTTCATCAAAAATCGGACGTTTTTGATTGAACAATAAAGGCCTCCAAATGTTATTTTATTCACTTCCCGTGGATGAGAAACACTTTTTAAGGCCGCAGAGTGAGTAAATTGGCCATTTTCATTCACTTTTACCCATTCCTCAAATCTCGTGTTTAAGGCCCCTGGAAGCACGAAAATCACTTTAAACATCTCATTTTATCTTTAAAAGTGATTTTCCACGTACAAATGTGAATTGTAGTTCAAAGAGGCAACATTTGAAAACAGACCATTTTTTTAGTTTCTGAAGCATGTCGTAAGGGGGGGTGGTTATCTCTTTCATCAAAAATCGGACGTTTTAAATTGAACAATAAAGGCCTACAAATGTTATTTAATTCACTTTCTGGGGTGGAGAAAAACTTTTTAAGGCCTCAGAGTGAATAAATTGGCCATTTTCATTCACTTTTACCCATTCCTCAAATCTTGTGTTTAGGGCCCCTGGAAGCTTGAAAATCACTTTAAACATCTCATTTTATCTTTAAAAGTGATTTACCACGTACAAATGTCAATTGTAGTTAAAAGAGGCAACATTTGAAAACGGACCATTTTTTACGTTTCTGAAGCATGTCGTAAGGGGGGGTGATTATCTCTTTCGTAAAAAATCGGGCGTTTTTGCTTGAACAATAAAGGCCTACAAATGTTATTTAGTTCACTTCCCGTGGAGGAGAAACACTTTTTAAGGCCGCAGAGTGAGTAAATTGGCCATTTTCATTCACTTTTACCCATTCCTCAAATCTCGTGTTTAAGGCCCCTGGAAGCATGAAAATCACCTTAAACATCTCATTTTATCTTTAAAAGTGATTTTCCACGTACAAATGTGAATTGTAGTTCAAAGAGGCAACATTTGAAAACGGACCATTTTTTACGTTTCTGAAGCTTGTCGTAAGGGGGGGTGCTTATCTCTTTCGTCAAAAATCGGGCGTTTTCGCTTGAACAATAAAGGCCTACAAATGTTATTTAGTTCACTTCCCGTGGAGGAGAAACACTTTTTAAGGCCGCAGACTGAGTAAATTGGCCATATTCATTCACTTTTACCCATTCCTCAAATCTTGTGTTTAAGGCCCCTGGAAGCATGAAAATCACTTTAAACATCTCATTTTATCTTTAAAAGTGATTTTCCACGTACAAATGTGAATTGTAGTTCAAAGAGGCAACATTTGAAAACAGACCATTTTTTTAGTTTCTGAAGCATGTTGTAAGGGGGGGTGGTTATCTCTTTCATCAAAAATCGGACGTTTTTGATTGAACAATAAAGACCTCCAAATGTTATTTTATTCACTTCCCGTGGAGGAGAAACACTTTTTAAGGCCGCAGAGTGAGTAAATTGGCCATTTTCTTTCACTTTTACCCATCCCTCAAATCTCGTGTTTAAGGCCCCTGGAAGCATGAAAATCACTTTAAACATCTCATTTTATCTTTAAAAGTGATTTTCCACGTACAAATGTGAATTGTAGTTCAAAGAGGCAACATTTGAAAACAGACCATTTTTTTAGTTTCTGAAGCATGTCGTAAGGGGGGGTGGTTATCTCTTTCATCAAAAATCGGACGTTTTTGATTGAACAATAAAGGCCTACACATGTTATTTAATTCACTTTCTGGGGTGGAGAAAAACTTTTTAAGGCCTCAGAGTGAATAAATTGGCCATTTTCATTCACATTTACCCATTCCTCAAATCTTGTGTTTAGGGCCCCTGGAAGCTTGAAAATCACTTTAAACATCTCATTTTATCTTTAAAAGTGATTTTCCACGTACAAATGTGGATTGCAGTTCAAAGAGGCAACATTTGAAAACGGACCTTTTTTTACGTTTCTGAAGCTTGTCGTAAGGGGGGGTGCTTATCTCTTTCGTCAAAAATCGGGCGTTTTCGCTTGAACAATAAAGGCCTACAAATGTTATTTAGTTCACTTCCCGTGGAGGAGAAACACTTTTTAAGGCCGCAGACTGAGTAAATTGGCCATATTCATTCACTTTTACCCATTCCTCAAATCTTGTGTTTAAGGCCCCTGGAAGCATGAAAATCACTTTAAACATCTCATTTTATCTTTATAAGTGATTTTCCACGTACAAATGTGAATTGTAGTTCAAAGAGGCAACATTTGAAAACAGACCATTTTTTTAGTTTCTGAAGCATGTTGTAAGGGGGGGTGGTTATCTCTTTCATCAAAAATCGGACGTTTTTGATTGTGCAATAAAGGCCTCCAAATGTTATTTTATTCACTTCCCGTGGAGGAGAAACACTTTTTAAGGCCGCAGAGTGAATAAAATGGCCATTTTCATTCACTTTTACCCATTCCTCAAATCTTGTGTTTAGGGCCCCTGGAAGCTTGAAAATCACTTTAAACATCTCATTTTATCTTTAAAAGTGATTTTCCACGTACAAATGTCAATTGTAGTTAAAAGAGGCAACATTTGAAAACGGACCATTTTTTACGTTTCTGAAGCATGTCGTAAGGGGGGGTGGTTATCACTTTCGTCAAAAATCGGGCGTTTTCGCTTGAACAATAAAGGCCTACAAATGTTATTTAGTTCACTTCCCGTGGAGGAGAAACACTTTTTAAGGCCGCAGAGTGAGTAAATTGGCCATATTCATTCACTTTTACCCATTCCTCAAATCTTGTGTTTAAGGCCCCTGGAAGCATGAAAATCACTTTAAACATCTCATTTTATCTTTAAAAGTGATTTTCCACGTACAAATGTGAATTGTAGTTCAAAGAGGCAACATTTGAAAACAGACCATTTTTTTAGTTTCTGAAGCATGTTGTAAGGGGGGGTGGTTATCTCTTTCATCAAAAATCGGACGTTTTTGATTGAACAATAAAGACCTCCAAATGTTATTTTATTCACTTCCCGTGGAGGAGAAACACTTTTTAAGGCCGCAGAGTGAGTAAATTGGCCATTTTCTTTCACTTTTACCCATCCCTCAAATCTCGTGTTTAAGGCCCCTGGAAGCATGAAAATCACTTTAAACATCTCATTTTATCTTTAAAAGTGATTTTCCACGTACAAATGTGAATTGTAGTTCAAAGAGGCAACATTTGAAAACAGACCATTTTTTTAGTTTCTGAAGCATGTCGTAAGGGGGGGTGGTTATCTCTTTCATCAAAAATCGGACGTTTTAAATTGAACAATAAAGGCCTACAAATGTTATTTAATTCACTTTCTGGGGTGGAGAAAAACTTTTTAAGGCCTCAGAGTGAATAAATTGGCCATTTTCATTCACTTTTACCCATTCCTCAAATCTTGTGTTTAGGGCCCCTGGAAGCTTGAAAATCACTTTAAACATCTCATTTTATCTTTAAAAGTGATTTACCACGTACAAATGTCAATTGTAGTTAAAAGAGGCAACATTTGAAAACGGACCATTTTTTACGTTTCTGAAGCATGTCATAAGGGGGGGTGATTATCTCTTTCGTAAAAAATCGGGCGTTTTTGCTTGAACAATAAAGGCCTACAAATGTTATTTAGTTCACTTCCCGTGGAGGAGAAACACTTTTTAAGGCCGCAGAGTGAGTAAATTGGCCATTTTCATTCACTTTTACCCATTCCTCAAATCTCGTGTTTAAGGCCCCTGGAAGCATGAAAATCACCTTAAACATCTCATTTTATCTTTAAAAGTGATTTTCCACGTACAAATGTGAATTGTAGTTCAAAGAGGCAACATTTGAAAACGGACCATTTTTTACGTTTCTGAAGCTTGTCGTAAGGGGGGGTGCTTATCTCTTTCATCAAAAATCGGGCGTTTTCGCTTGAACAATAAAGGCCTACAAATGTTATTTAGTTCACTTCCCGTGGAGGAGAAACACTTTTTAAGGCCGCAGACTGAGTAAATTGGCCATATTCATTCACTTTTACCCATTCCTCAAATCTTGTGTTTAAGGCCCCTGGAAGCATGAAAATCACTTTAAACATCTCATTTTATCTTTAAAAGTGATTTTCCACGTACAAATGTGAATTGTAGTTCAAAGAGGCAACATTTGAAAACAGACCATTTTTTTAGTTTCTGAAGCATGTTGTAAGGGGGGTGGTTATCTCTTTCATCAAAAATCGGACGTTTTTGATTGAACAATAAAGACCTCCAAATGTTATTTTATTCACTTCCCGTGGAGGAGAAACACTTTTTAAGGCCGCAGAGTGAGTAAATTGGCCATTTTCTTTCACTTTTACCCATCCCTCAAATCTCGTGTTTAAGGCCCCTGGAAGCATGAAAATCACTTTAAACATCTCATTTTATCTTTAAAAGTGATTTTCCACGTACAAATGTGAATTGTAGTTCAAAGAGGCAACATTTGAAAACAGACCATTTTTTTAGTTTCTGAAGCATGTCGTAAGGGGGGGTGGTTATCTCTTTCATCAAAAATCGGACGTTTTTGATTGAACAATAAAGGCCTACAAATGTTATTTAATTCACTTTCTGGGGTGGAGAAAAACTTTTTAAGGCCTCAGAGTGAATAAATTGGCCATTTTCATTCACATTTACCCATTCCTCAAATCTTGTGTTTAGGGCCCCTGGAAGCTTGAAAATCACTTTAAACATCTCATTTTATCTTTAAAAGTGATTTTCCACGTACAAATGTGAATTGTAGTTCAAAGAGGCAACATTTGAAAACGGACCATTTTTTACGTTTCTGAAGCTTGTCGTAAGGGGGGGGTGGTTATCTCTTTCGTCAAAAATCGGACGTTTTCGCTTGAACAATAAAGGCCTACAAATGCTATTTAGTTCACTTCCCGTGGAGGAGAAACACTTTTTAAGGCCGCAGACTGAGTAAATTGGCCATATTCATTCACTTTTACCCATTCCTCAAATCTTGTGTTTAAGGCCCCTGGAAGCATGAAAATCACTTTAAACATCTCATTTTATCTTTATAAGTGATTTTCCACGTACAAATGTGAATTGTAGTTCAAAGAGGCAACATTTGAAAACAGACCATTTTTTTAGTTTCTGAAGCATGTTGTAAGGGGGGGTGGTTATCTCTTTCATCAAAAATCGGACGTTTTTGATTGTGCAATAAAGGCCTCCAAATGTTATTTTATTCACTTCCCGTGGAGGAGAAACACTTATTAAGGCCGCAGAGTGAATAAAATGGCCATTTTCATTCACTTTTACCCATTCCTCAAATCTTGTGTTTAGGGCCCCTGGAAGCTTGAAAATCACTTTAAACATCTCATTTTATCTTTAAAAGTGATTTTCCACGTACAAATGTCAATTGTAGTTAAAAGAGGCAACATTTGAAAACGGACCATTTTTTACGTTTCTGAAGCATGTCGTAAGGGGGGGTGGTTATCACTTTCGTCAAAAATCGGGCGTTTTCGCTTGAACAATAAAGGCCTACAAATGTTATTTAGTTCACTTCCCGTGGAGGAGAAACACTTTTTAAGGCCGCAGAGTGAGTAAATTGGCCATATTCATTCACTTTTACCCATTCCTCAAATCTTGTGTTTAAGGCCCCTGGAAGCATGAAAATCACTTTAAACATCTCATTTTATCTTTAAAAGTGATTTTCCACGTACAAATGTGAATTGTAGTTCAAAGAGGCAACATTTGAAAACAGACCATTTTTTTAGTTTCTGAAGCATGTTGTAAGGGGGGGTGGTTATCTCTTTCATCAAAAATCGGACGTTTTTGATTGAACAATAAAGGCCTCCAAATGTTATTTTATTCACTTCCCGTGGATGAGAAACACTTTTTAAGGCCGCAGAGTGAGTAAATTGGCCATTTTCATTCACTTTTACCCATTCCTCAAATCTCGTGTTTAAGGCCCCTGGAAGCACGAAAATCACTTTAAACATCTCATTTTATCTTTAAAAGTGATTTTCCACGTACAAATGTGAATTGTAGTTCAAAGAGGCAACATTTGAAAACAGACCATTTTTTTAGTTTCTGAAGCATGTCGTAAGGGGGGGTGGTTATCTCTTTCATCAAAAATCGGACGTTTTAAATTGAACAATAAAGGCCTACAAATGTTATTTAATTCACTTTCTGGGGTGGAGAAAAACTTTTTAAGGCCTCAGAGTGAATAAATTGGCCATTTTCATTCACTTTTACCCATTCCTCAAATCTTGTGTTTAGGGCCCCTGGAAGCTTGAAAATCACTTTAAACATCTCATTTTATCTTTAAAAGTGATTTACCACGTACAAATGTCAATTGTAGTTAAAAGAGGCAACATTTGAAAACGGACCATTTTTTACGTTTCTGAAGCATGTCGTAAGGGGGGGTGATTATCTCTTTCGTAAAAAATCGGGCGTTTTTGCTTGAACAATAAAGGCCTACAAATGTTATTTAGTTCACTTCCCGTGGAGGAGAAACACTTTTTAAGGCCGCAGAGTGAGTAAATTGGCCATTTTCATTCACTTTTACCCATTCCTCAAATCTCGTGTTTAAGGCCCCTGGAAGCATGAAAATCACCTTAAACATCTCATTTTATCTTTAAAAGTGATTTTCCACGTACAAATGTGAATTGTAGTTCAAAGAGGCAACATTTGAAAACGGACCATTTTTTACGTTTCTGAAGCTTGTCGTAAGGGGGGGTGCTTATCTCTTTCGTCAAAAATCGGGCGTTTTCGCTTGAACAATAAAGGCCTACAAATGTTATTTAGTTCACTTCCCGTGGAGGAGAAACACTTTTTAAGGCCGCAGACTGAGTAAATTGGCCATATTCATTCACTTTTACCCATTCCTCAAATCTTGTGTTTAAGGCCCCTGGAAGCATGAAAATCACTTTAAACATCTCATTTTATCTTTAAAAGTGATTTTCCACGTACAAATGTGAATTGTAGTTCAAAGAGGCAACATTTGAAAACAGACCATTTTTTTAGTTTCTGAAGCATGTTGTAAGGGGGGGTGGTTATCTCTTTCATCAAAAATCGGACGTTTTTGATTGAACAATAAAGACCTCCAAATGTTATTTTATTCACTTCCCGTGGAGGAGAAACACTTTTTAAGGCCGCAGAGTGAGTAAATTGGCCATTTTCTTTCACTTTTACCCATCCCTCAAATCTCGTGTTTAAGGCCCCTGGAAGCATGAAAATCACTTTAAACATCTCATTTTATCTTTAAAAGTGATTTTCCACGTACAAATGTGAATTGTAGTTCAAAGAGGCAACATTTGAAAACAGACCATTTTTTTAGTTTCTGAAGCATGTCGTAAGGGGGGGTGGTTATCTCTTTCATCAAAAATCGGACGTTTTTGATTGAACAATAAAGGCCTACAAATGTTATTTAATTCACTTTCTGGGGTGGAGAAAAACTTTTTAAGGCATCAGAGTGAATAAATTGGCCATTTTCATTCACATTTACCCATTCCTCAAATCTTGTGTTTAGGGCCCCTGGAAGCTTGAAAATCACTTTAAACATCTCATTTTATCTTTAAAAGTGATTTTCCACGTACAAATGTGAATTGTAGTTCAAAGAGGCAACATTTGAAAACGGACCATTTTTTACGTTTCTGAAGCTTGTCGTAAGGGGGGGGGTGGTTATCTCTTTCGTCAAAAATCGGACGTTTTCGCTTGAACAATAAAGGCCTACAAATGTTATTTAGTTCACTTCCCGTGGAGGAGAAACACTTTTTAAGGCCGCAGACTGAGTAAATTGGCCATATTCATTCACTTTTACCCATTCCTCAAATCTCGTGTTTAAGGCCCCTGGAAGCACGAAAATCACTTTAAACATCTCATTTTATCTTTAAAAGTGATTTTCCACGTACAAATGTGAATTGTAGTTCAAAGAGGCAACATTTGAAAACAGACCATTTTTTTAGTTTCTGAAGCATGTCGTAAGGGGGGGTGGTTATCTCTTTCATCAAAAATCGGACGTTTTAAATTGAACAATAAAGGCCTACAAATGTTATTTAATTCACTTTCTGGGGTGGAGAAAAACTTTTTAAGGCCTCAGAGTGAATAAATTGGCCATTTTCATTCACTTTTACCCATTCCTCAAATCTTGTGTTTAGGGCCCCTGGAAGCTTGAAAATCACTTTAAACATCTCATTTTATCTTTAAAAGTGATTTACCACGTACAAATGTCAATTGTAGTTAAAAGAGGCAACATTTGAAAACGGACCATTTTTTACGTTTCTGAAGCATGTCATAAGGGGGGGTGATTATCTCTTTCGTAAAAAATCGGGCGTTTTTGCTTGAACAATAAAGGCCTACAAATGTTATTTAGTTCACTTCCCGTGGAGGAGAAACACTTTTTAAGGCCGCAGAGTGAGTAAATTGGCCATTTTCATTCACTTTTACCCATTCCTCAAATCTCGTGTTTAAGGCCCCTGGAAGCATGAAAATCACCTTAAACATCTCATTTTATCTTTAAAAGTGATTTTCCACGTACAAATGTGAATTGTAGTTCAAAGAGGCAACATTTGAAAACGGACCATTTTTTACGTTTCTGAAGCTTGTCGTAAGGGGGGGTGCTTATCTCTTTCGTCAAAAATCGGGCGTTTTCGCTTGAACAATAAAGGCCTACAAATGTTATTTAGTTCACTTCCCGTGGAGGAGAAACACTTTTTAAGGCCGCAGACTGAGTAAATTGGCCATTTTCTTTATTCATATTCATTCACTTTTACCCATTCCTCAAATCTTGTGTTTAAGGCCCCTGGAAGCATGAAAATCACTTTAAACATCTCATTTTATCTTTAAAAGTGATTTTCCACGTACAAATGTGAATTGTAGTTCAAAGAGGCAACATTTGAAAACAGACCATTTTTTTAGTTTCTGAAGCATGTCGTAAGGGGGGGTGGTTATCTCTTTCATCAAAAATCGGACGTTTTAAATTGAACAATAAAGGCCTACAAATGTTATTTAATTCACTTTCTGGGGTGGAGAAAAACTTTTTAAGGCCTCAGAGTGAATAAATTGGCCATTTTCATTCACTTTTACCCATTCCTCAAATCTTGTGTTTAGGGCCCCTGGAAGCTTGAAAATCACTTTAAACATCTCATTTTATCTTTAAAAGTGATTTACCACGTACAAATGTCAATTGTAGTTAAAAGAGGCAACATTTGAAAACGGACCATTTTTTACGTTTCTGAAGCATGTCATAAGGGGGGGTGATTATCTCTTTCGTAAAAAATCGGGCGTTTTTGCTTGAACAATAAAGGCCTACAAATGTTATTTAGTTCACTTCCCGTGGAGGAGAAACACTTTTTAAGGCCGCAGAGTGAGTAAATTGGCCATTTTCATTCACTTTTACCCATTCCTCAAATCTCGTGTTTAAGGCCCCTGGAAGCATGAAAATCACCTTAAACATCTCATTTTATCTTTAAAAGTGATTTTCCACGTACAAATGTGAATTGTAGTTCAAAGAGGCAACATTTGAAAACGGACCATTTTTTACGTTTCTGAAGCTTGTCGTAAGGGGGGGTGCTTATCTCTTTCGTCAAAAATCGGGCGTTTTCGCTTGAACAATAAAGGCCTACAAATGTTATTTAGTTCACTTCCCGTGGAGGAGAAACACTTTTTAAGGCCGCAGAGTGAGTAAATTGGCCATTTTCTTTCACTTTTACCCATCCCTCAAATCTCGTGTTTAAGGCCCCTGGAAGCATGAAAATCACTTTAAACATCTCATTTTATCTTTAAAAGTGATTTTCCACGTACAAATGTGAATTGTAGTTCAAAGAGGCAACATTTGAAAACAGACCATTTTTTTAGTTTCTGAAGCATGTCGTAAGGGGGGGTGGTTATCTCTTTCATCAAAAATCGGACGTTTTTGATTGAACAATAAAGGCCTACAAATGTTATTTAATTCACTTTCTGGGGTGGAGAAAAACTTTTTAAGGCCTCAGAGTGAATAAATTGGCCATTTTCATTCACATTTACCCATTCCTCAAATCTTGTGTTTAGGGCCCCTGGAAGCTTGAAAATCACTTTAAACATCTCATTTTATCTTTAAAAGTGATTTTCCACGTACAAATGTGAATTGTAGTTCAAAGAGGCAACATTTGAAAACGGACCATTTTTTACGTTTCTGAAGCTTGTCGTAAGGGGGGGGTGGTTATCTCTTTCGTCAAAAATCGGACGTTTTCGCTTGAACAATAAAGGCCTACAAATGTTATTTAGTTCACTTCCCGTGGAGGAGAAACACTTTTTAAGGCCGCAGACTGAGTAAATTGGCCATATTCATTCACTTTTACCCATTCCTCAAATCTTGTGTTTAAGGCCCCTGGAAGCATGAAAATCACTTTAAACATCTCATTTTATCTTTAAAAGTGATTTTCCACGTACAAATGTGAATTGTAGTTCAAAGAGGCAACATTTGAAAACAGACCATTTTTTTAGTTTCTGAAGCATGTCGTAAGGGGGGGTGGTTATCTCTTTCATCAAAAATCGGACGTTTTTGATTGAACAATAAAGGCCTACAAATGTTATTTAATTCACTTTCTGGGGTGGAGAAAAACTTTTTAAGGCCTCAGAGTGAATAAATTGGCCATTTTCATTCACATTTACCCATTCCTCAAATCTTGTGTTTAGGGCCCCTGGAAGCTTGAAAATCACTTTAAACATCTCATTTTATCTTTAAAAGTGATTTTCCACGTACAAATGTGAATTGTAGTTCAAAGAGGCAACATTTGAAAACGGACCATTTTTTACGTTTCTGAAGCTTGTCGTAAGGGGGGGTGCTTATCTCTTTCGTCAAAAATCGGGCGTTTTCGCTTGAACAATAAAGGCCTCCAAATGTTATTTTATTCACTTCCCGTGGAGGAGAAACACTTTTTAAGGCCGCAGAGTGAATAAAATGGCCATTTTCATTCACTTTTACCCATTCCTCAAATCTTGTGTTTAGGGCCCCTGGAAGCTTGAAAATCACTTTAAACATCTCATTTTATCTTTAAAAGTGATTTTCCACGTACAAATGTCAATTGTAGTTAAAAGAGGCAACATTTGAAAACGGACCATTTTTTACGTTTCTGAAGCATGTCGTAAGGGGGGGTGGTTATCTCTTTCGTCAAAAATCGGGCGTTTTCGCTTGAACAATAAAGGCCTACAAATGTTATTTAGTTCACTTCCCGTGGAGGAGAAACACTTTTTAAGGCCGCAGAGTGAGTAAATTGGCCATATTCATTCACTTTTACCCATTCCTCAAATCTTGTGTTTAAGGCCCCTGGAAGCATGAAAATCACTTTAAACATCTCATTTTATCTTTAAAAGTGATTTTCCACGTACAAATGTGAATTGTAGTTCAAAGAGGCAACATTTGAAAACAGACCATTTTTTTAGTTTCTGAAGCATGTTGTAAGGGGGGGTGGTTATCTCTTTCATCAAAAATCGGACGTTTTTGATTGAACAATAAAGGCCTCCAAATGTTATTTTATTCACTTCCCGTGGATGAGAAACACTTTTTAAGGCCGCAGAGTGAGTAAATTGGCCATTTTCATTCACTTTTACCCATTCCTCAAATCTCGTGTTTAAGGCCCCTGGAAGCACGAAAATCACTTTAAACATCTCATTTTATCTTTAAAAGTGAATTTCCACGTACAAATGTGAATTGTAGTTCAAAGAGGCAACATTTGAAAACAGACCATTTTTTTAGTTTCTGAAGCATGTCGTAAGGGGGGGTGGTTATCTCTTTCATCAAAAATCGGACGTTTTAAATTGAACAATAAAGGCCTACAAATGTTATTTAATTCACTTTCTGGGGTGGAGAAAAACTTTGTAAGGCCTCAGAGTGAATAAATTGGCCATTTTCATTCACTTTTACCCATTCCTCAAATCTCGTGTTTAAGGCCCCTGGAAGCATGAAAATCACCTTAAACATCTCATTTTATCTTTAAAAGTGATTTTCCACGTACAAATGTGAATTGTAGTTCAAAGAGGCAACATTTGAAAACGGACCATTTTTTACGTTTCTGAAGCTTGTCGTAAGGGGGGGTGCTTATCTCTTTCGTCAAAAATCGGGCGTTTTCGCTTGAACAATAAAGGCCTACAAATGTTATTTAGTTCACTTCCCGAGGAGGAGAAACACTTTTTAAGGCCGCAGACTGAGTAAATTGGCCATATTCATTCACTTTTACCCATTCCTCAAATCTTGTGTTTAAGGCCCCTGGAAGCATGAAAATCACTTTAAACATCTCATTTTATCTTTAAAAGTGATTTTCCACGTACAAATGTGAATTGTAGTTCAAAGAGGCAACATTTGAAAACAGACCATTTTTTACGTTTCTGAAGCTTGTCGTAAGGGGGGGGTGGTTATCTCTTTCGTCAAAAATCGGGCGTTTTCGCTTGAACAATAAAGGCCTACAAATGTTATTTAGTTCACTTCCCGTGGAGGAGAAACACTTTTTAAGGCCGCAGACTGAGTAAATTGGCCATATTCATTCATTTTTACCCATTCCTCAAATCTTGTGTTTAAGGCCCCTGGAAGCATGAAAATCACTTTAAACATCTCATTTTATTTTTAATAGTGATTTTCCACGTACAAATGTGAATTGTAGTTCAAAGAGGCAACATTTGAAAACGGACCATTTTTTACGTTTCTGAAGCATGTCGTAAGGGGGGGTTGTTATCTCTTTCGTCAAAAATCGCGTGTTATCGCTTGAACAATAAAGGCCTACAAATGTTATTTAGTTCACTTCCCGAGGAGGAGAAACACTTTTTAAGGCTGCAGAGTGAGTAAATTGGCCATTTTCATTCACTTTTACCCATTCCTCAAATCTCGTGTTTAAGGCCCCTGGAAGCATGAAAATCACTTTAAACATCTCATTTTATCTTTAAACGTGATTTTCCACGTACAAATGTGAATTGTAGTTCAAAGAGGCAACATTTGAAAACGGACCATTTTTTACGTTTCTGAAGCATGTTGTAAGGGGGGGTGGTTATCTCTTTCGTCAAAAATCGGGCGTTTTCGCTTGAACAATAAAGGCCTAGAAATGTTATTTAGTTCACTTCCCGTTGAGGAGAAACACTTTTTAAGGCCGCAGAGTTAGTAAATTGGCAATATTCATTCACTTTTACCCATTCCTCAAATCTTGTGTTTAAGGGCCCTGGAAGCATGAAAATCACTTTAAACATCTCATTTTATCTTTAAAAGTGATTTTCCACGTACAAATGTGAATTGTAGTTCAAAGAGGCAACATTTGAAAACAGACCATTTTTTTAGTTTCTGAAGCATGTCGTAAGGGGGGGTGGTTATCTCTTTCATCAAAAATCGGACGTTTTTAATTGAACAATAAAGGCATACAAATGTTATTTAATTAACTTTCTGGGGTGGAGAAAATTTTTTTAAGGCCTCAGAGTGAATAAATTGGCCATTTTCATTCACATTTACCCATTCCTTAAGGCTTGTGTTTAGGGCCCCTGGAAGCTTGAAAATCACTTTAAACATCTAATTTTATCTCTAAAAGTGATTATCCACGTACAAATGTGAATTGTCGTTTAAAGACGCAACATTGGAAAATGGACCATTTTTTTCGTTTCTGAAGCATGTCTTAAGGGGGGGTGGTTATCTCTTTCACCAAAAAAATGGCGTTTTTGATTGAACAATAAAGGCCTCCAAATGTTATTTTATTCACTTCCCGTGGAGGAGAAACACTTTTTAAGGCCGCAGAGTGAGAAAATTGGCCATTTTTATTCACTTTTACCCATTCCTCAAATCTCGTGTTTAAGGCCCCTGGAAGCATGAAAATCACTTTAAACATCTCATTTTATCTTTAAAAGTGATTTTCCACGTACAAATGTGAATTGTAGTTCAAAGAGGCAACATTTGAAAACAGACCATTTTTTTAGTTTCTGAAGCATGTCGTAAGGGGGGGTGGTTATCTCTTTCATCAAAAATCGGACGTTTTTAATTGAACAATAAAGGCCTACAAATGTTATTTAATTCACTTTCTGGGGTGGAGAAAAACTTTTTAAGGCCTCAGAGTGAATAAATTGGCCATTTTCATTCACTTTTACCCATTCCTCAAATCTTGTGTTTAGGGCCCCTGGAAGCTTGAAAATCACTTTAAACATCTCATTTTATCTTTAAAAGTGATTTACCACGTACAAATGTCAATTGTAGTTAAAAGAGGCAACATTTGAAAACGGACCATTTTTTACGTTTCTGAAGCATGTCGTAAGGGGGGGTGATTATCTCTTTCGTCAAAAATCGGGCGTTTTTGCTTGAACAATAAAGGCCTACAAATGTTATTTAGTTCACTTCCCGTGGAGGAGAAACACTTTTTAAGGCCGCAGAGTGAGTAAATTGGCCATTTTCATTCACATTTACCCATTCCTCAAATCTTGTGTTTAGGGCCCCTGGAAGCATGAAAATCACCTTAAACATCTCATTTTATCTTTAAAAGTGATTTTCCACGTACAAATGTGAATTGTAGTTCAAAGAGGCAACATTTGAAAACAGACCATTTTTTTAGTTTCTGAAGCTTGTCGTAAGGGGGGGTGCTTATCTCTTTCATCAAAAATCGGACGTTTTTGATTGAACAATAAAGGCCTCCAAATGTTATTTTATTCACTTCCCGTGGATGAGAAACACTTTTTAAGGCCGCAGAGTGAGTAAATTGGCCATTTTCATTCACTTTTACCCATTCCTCAAATCTCGTGTTTAAGGCCCCTGGAAGCACGAAAATCACTTTAAACATCTCATTTTATCTTTAAAAGTGAATTTCCACGTACAAATGTGAATTGTAGTTCAAAGAGGCAACATTTGAAAACAGACCATTTTTTTAGTTTCTGAAGCATGTCGTAAGGGGGGGTGGTTATCTCTTTCATCAAAAATCGGACGTTTTAAATTGAACAATAAAGGCCTACAAATGTTATTTAATTCACTTTCTGGGGTGGAGAAAAACTTTGTAAGGCCTCAGAGTGAATAAATTGGCCATTTTCATTCACTTTTACCCATTCCTCAAATCTCGTGTTTAAGGCCCCTGGAAGCATGAAAATCACCTTAAACATCTCATTTTATCTTTAAAAGTGATTTTCCACGTACAAATGTGAATTGTAGTTCAAAGAGGCAACATTTGAAAACGGACCATTTTTTACGTTTCTGAAGCTTGTCGTAAGGGGGGGTGGTTATCTCTTTCATCAAAAATCGGACGTTTTTGATTGAACAATAAAGACCTCCAAATGGTATTTTATTCACTTCCCGTGGAGGAGAAACACTTTTTAAGGCCGCAGAGTGAGTAAATTGGCCATTTTCATTCACTTTTACCCATTCCTCAAATCTCGTGTTTAAGGCCCCTGGAAGCATGAAAATCACTTTAAACATCTCATTTTATCTTTAAAAGTGATTTTCCACGTACAAATGTGAATTGTAGTTCATAGAGGCAACATTTGAAAACAGACCATTTTTTTAGTTTCTGAAGCATGTCGTAAGGGGGGGTGGTTATCTCTTTCATCAAAAATCGGAAGTTTTTAATTGAACAGTAAAGGCCTACAAATGTTATTTAATTCACTTTCTGGGGTGGAGTAAAACTTTTTAAGGCCTCAGAGTGAATAAATTGGCCATTTTCATTCACTTTTACCCATTCCTCAAATCTTGTGTTTAGGGCCCCTGGAAGCTTGACAATCACTTTAAACATCTCATTTTATCTTTAAAAGTGATTTTCCACGTACAAATGTGAATTGTAGTTAAAAGAGGCAACATTTGAAAACGGACCATTTCTTACGTTTCTGAAGCATGTCGTAAGGGGTGGTTATCCCTTTCGTCAAAAATTGGGCGTTTTCGCTTGAACAATAAAGGCCTACAAATGTTATTTAGTTCACTTCCCGTGGAGGAAAAACACTTTTTAAGGCCGCAGAGTGAGTAAATTGGCCATATTCATTCACTTTTACCCATTCCTCAAATCTTGTGTTTAAGGCCCCTGGAAGCATGAAAATCACTTTAAACATCTCATTTTATCTTTAAAAGTGATTTTCCACGTACAAATGTGAATTGTAGTTCAAAGAGGCAACATTTGAAAACAGACCCTTTTTTACGTTTCTGAAGCATGTCGTAAGGGGGGGTGGTTATCTCTTTCATCAAAAATCGGACGTTTTTGATTGAACAATAAAGGCCTACAAATGTTATTTAATTCACTTTCTGGGGTGGAGAAAAACTTTTTAAGGCCTCAGAGTGAATAAATTGGCCATTTTCATTCACATTTACCCATTCCTCAAATCTTGTGTTTAGGGCCCCTGGAAGCTTGAAAATCACTTTAAACATCTAATTTTATCTCTAAAAGTGATTATCCACGTACAAATGTGAATTGTCGTTTAAAGACGCAACATTGGAAAATGGACCATTTTTTTCGTTTCTGAAGCATGTCTTAAGGGGGGGTGGTTATCTCTTTCACCAAAAAAATGGCGTTTTTGATTGAACAATAAAGGCCTCCAAATGTTATTTTATTCACTTCCCGTGGAGGAGAAACACTTTTTAAGGCCGCAGAGTGAGAAAATTGGCCATTTTTATTCACTTTTACCCATTCCTCAAATCTCGTGTTTAAGGCCCCTGGAAGCATGAAAATCACTTTAAACATCTCATTTTATCTTTAAAAGTGATTTTCCACGTACAAATGTGAATTGTAGTTCAAAGAGGCAACATTTGAAAACAGACCATTTTTTTAGTTTCTGAAGCATGTCGTAATGGGGGGTGGTTATCTCTTTCATCAAAAATCGGACGTTTTTAATTGAACAATAAAGGCCTACAAATGTTATTTAATTCACTTTCTGGGGTGGAGAAAAACTTTTTAAGGCCTCAGAGTGAATAAATTGGCCATTTTCATTCACTTTTACCCATTCCTCAAATCTTGTGTTTAGGGCCCCTGGAAGCTTGAAAATCACTTTAAACATCTCATTTTATCTTTAAAAGTGATTTACCACGTACAAATGTCAATTGTAGTTAAAAGAGGCAACATTTGAAAACGGACCATTTTTTACGTTTCTGAAGCATGTCGTAAGGGGGGGTGATTATCTCTTTCGTCAAAAATCGGGCGTTTTTGCTTGAACAATAAAGGCCTACAAATGTTATTTAGTTCACTTCCCGTGGAGGAGAAACACTTTTTAAGGCCGCAGAGTGAGTAAATTGGCCATTTTCATTCACATTTACCCATTCCTCAAATCTTGTGTTTAGGGCCCCTGGAAGCATGAAAATCACCTTAAACATCTCATTTTATCTTTAAAAGTGATTTTCCACGTACAAATGTGAATTGTAGTTCAAAGAGGCAACATTTGAAAACAGACCATTTTTTTAGTTTCTGAAGCTTGTCGTAAGGGGGGGTGCTTATCTCTTTCATCAAAAATCGGACGTTTTTGATTGAACAATAAAGGCCTCCAAATGTTATTTTATTCACTTCCCGTGGATGAGAAACACTTTTTAAGGCCGCAGAGTGAGTAAATTGGCCATTTTCATTCACTTTTACCCATTCCTCAAATCTCGTGTTTAAGGCCCCTGGAAGCACGAAAATCACTTTAAACATCTCATTTTATCTTTAAAAGTGAATTTCCACGTACAAATGTGAATTGTAGTTCAAAGAGGCAACATTTGAAAACAGACCATTTTTTTAGTTTCTGAAGCATGTCGTAAGGGGGGGTGGTTATCTCTTTCATCAAAAATCGGACGTTTTAAATTGAACAATAAAGGCCTACAAATGTTATTTAATTCACTTTCTGGGGTGGAGAAAAACTTTGTAAGGCCTCAGAGTGAATAAATTGGCCATTTTCATTCACTTTTACCCATTCCTCAAATCTCGTGTTTAAGGCCCCTGGAAGCATGAAAATCACCTTAAACATCTCATTTTATCTTTAAAAGTGATTTTCCACGTACAAATGTGAATTGTAGTTCAAAGAGGCAACATTTGAAAACGGACCATTTTTTACGTTTCTGAAGCTTGTCGTAAGGGGGGGTGCTTATCTCTTTCGTCAAAAATCGGGCGTTTTCGCTTGAACAATAAAGGCCTACAAATGTTATTTAGTTCACTTCCCGAGGAGGAGAAACACTTTTTAAGGCCGCAGACTGAGTAAATTGGCCATATTCATTCACTTTTACCCATTCCTCAAATCTTGTGTTTAAGGCCCCTGGAAGCATGAAAATCACTTTAAACATCTCATTTTATCTTTAAAAGTGATTTTCCACGTACAAATGTGAATTGTAGTTCAAAGAGGCAACATTTGAAAACAGACCATTTTTTACGTTTCTGAAGCTTGTCGTAAGGGGGGGGTGGTTATCTCTTTCGTCAAAAATCGGGCGTTTTCGCTTGAACAATAAAGGCCTACAAATGTTATTTAGTTCACTTCCCGTGGAGGAGAAACACTTTTTAAGGCCGCAGACTGAGTAAATTGGCCATATTCATTCATTTTTACCCATTCCTCAAATCTTGTGTTTAAGGCCCCTGGAAGCATGAAAATCACTTTAAACATCTCATTTTATTTTTAATAGTGATTTTCCACGTACAAATGTGAATTGTAGTTCAAAGAGGCAACATTTGAAAACGGACCATTTTTTACGTTTCTGAAGCATGTCGTAAGGGGGGGGTTGTTATCTCTTTCGTCAAAAATCGCGTGTTATCGCTTGAACAATAAAGGCCTACAAATGTTATTTAGTTCACTTCCCGAGGAGGAGAAACACTTTTTAAGGCTGCAGAGTGAGTAAATTGGCCATTTTCATTCACTTTTACCCATTCCTCAAATCTCGTGTTTAAGGCCCCTGGAAGCATGAAAATCACTTTAAACATCTCATTTTATCTTTAAACGTGATTTTCCACGTACAAATGTGAATTGTAGTTCAAAGAGGCAACATTTGAAAACGGACCATTTTTTACGTTTCTGAAGCATGTTGTAAGGGGGGGTGGTTATCTCTTTCGTCAAAAATCGGGCGTTTTCGCTTGAACAATAAAGGCCTAGAAATGTTATTTAGTTCACTTCCCGTTGAGGAGAAACACTTTTTAAGGCCGCAGAGTTAGTAAATTGGCAATATTCATTCACTTTTACCCATTCCTCAAATCTTGTGTTTAAGGGCCCTGGAAGCATGAAAATCACTTTAAACATCTCATTTTATCTTTAAAAGTGATTTTCCACGTACAAATGTGAATTGTAGTTCAAAGAGGCAACATTTGAAAACAGACCATTTTTTTAGTTTCTGAAGCATGTCGTAAGGGGGGGTGGTTATCTCTTTCATCAAAAATCGGACGTTTTTAATTGAACAATAAAGGCATACAAATGTTATTTAATTAACTTTCTGGGGTGGAGAAAATTTTTTTAAGGCCTCAGAGTGAATAAATTGGCCATTTTCATTCACATTTACCCATTCCTTAAGGCTTGTGTTTAGGGCCCCTGGAAGCTTGAAAATCACTTTAAACATCTAATTTTATCTCTAAAAGTGATTATCCACGTACAAATGTGAATTGTCGTTTAAAGACGCAACATTGGAAAATGGACCATTTTTTTCGTTTCTGAAGCATGTCTTAAGGGGGGTGGTTATCTCTTTCACCAAAAAAATGGCGTTTTTGATTGAACAATAAAGGCCTCCAAATGTTATTTTATTCACTTCCCGTGGAGGAGAAACACTTTTTAAGGCCGCAGAGTGAGAAAATTGGCCATTTTTATTCACTTTTACCCATTCCTCAAATCTCGTGTTTAAGGCCCCTGGAAGCATGAAAATCACTTTAAACATCTCATTTTATCTTTAAAAGTGATTTTCCACGTACAAATGTGAATTGTAGTTCAAAGAGGCAACATTTGAAAACAGACCATTTTTTTAGTTTCTGAAGCATGTCTAAGGGGGGGTGGTTATCTCTTTCATCAAAAATCGGACGTTTTTAATTGAACAATAAAGGCCTACAAATGTTATTTAATTCACTTTCTGGGGTGGAGAAAAACTTTTTAAGGCCTCAGAGTGAATAAATTGGCCATTTTCATTCACTTTTACCCATTCCTCAAATCTTGTGTTTAGGGCCCCTGGAAGCTTGAAAATCACTTTAAACATCTCATTTTATCTTTAAAAGTGATTTACCACGTACAAATGTCAATTGTAGTTAAAAGAGGCAACATTTGAAAACGGACCATTTTTTACGTTTCTGAAGCATGTCGTAAGGGGGGGTGATTATCTCTTTCGTCAAAAATCGGGCGTTTTTGCTTGAACAATAAAGGCCTACAAATGTTATTTAGTTCACTTCCCGTGGAGGAGAAACACTTTTTAAGGCCGCAGAGTGAGTAAATTGGCCATTTTCATTCACATTTACCCATTCCTCAAATCTTGTGTTTAGGGCCCCTGGAAGCATGAAAATCACCTTAAACATCTCATTTTATCTTTAAAAGTGATTTTCCACGTACAAATGTGAATTGTAGTTCAAAGAGGCAACATTTGAAAACGGACCATTTTTTACGTTTCTGAAGCTTGTCGTAAGGGGGGGTGCTTATCTCTTTCGTCAAAAATCGGGCGTTTTCGCTTGAACAATAAAGGCCTACAAATGTTATTTAGTTCACTTCCCGTGGAGGAGAAACACTTTTTAAGGCCGCAGACTGAGTAAATAGGCCATATTCATTCACTTTTACCCATTCCTCAAATCTTGTGTTTAAGGCCCCTGGAAGCATGAAAATCACTTTAAACATCTCATTTTATCTTTAATAGTGGTTTTCCACGTACAAATGTGAATTGTAGTTCAAAGAGGCAACATTTGAAAACGGACCATTTTTTACGTTTCTGAAGCATGTCGTAAGGGGGGGTGGTTATCTCTTTCGTCAAAAATCGGGTGTTTTCGCTTGAACAACAAAGGCCTAGAAATGTTATTTAGTTCACTTCCCGTGGAGGAGAGACACTTTTTAAGGCCGCAGAGTGAGTAAATTGGCCATTTTCATTCACTTTTACCCATTCCTCAAATCTTGTGTTTAAGGCCCCTGGAAGCATGAAAATCACTTTAAACATCTCATTTTATCTTTAAAAGTGATTTTCCACGTACAAATGTGAATTGTAGTTCAAAGAGGCAACATTTGAAAACAGACCATTTTTTTAGTTTCTGAAGCATGTTGTAAGGGGGGGTGGTTATCTCTTTCATCAAAAATCGGACGTTTTTGATTGAACAATAAAGACCTCCAAATGGTATTTTATTCACTTCCCGTGGAGGAGAAACACTTTTTAAGGCCGCAGAGTGAGTAAATTGGCCATTTTCATTCACTTTTACCCATTCCTCAAATCTCGTGTTTAAGGCCCCTGGAAGCATGAAAATCACTCTAAACATCTCATTTTATCTTTAAAAGTGATTTTCCACGTACAAATGTGAATTGTAGTTCATAGAGGCAACATTTGAAAACAGACCATTTTTTTAGTTTCTGAAGCATGTCGTAAGGGGGGGTGGTTATCTCTTTCATCAAAAATCGGACGTTTTTAATTGAACAGTAAAGGCCTACAAATGTTATTTAATTCACTTTCTGGGGTGGAGTAAAACTTTTTAAGGCCTCAGAGTGAATAAATTGGCCATTTTCATTCACTTTTACCCATTCCTCAAATCTTGTGTTTAGGGCCCCTGGAAGCTTGACAATCACTTTAAACATCTCATTTTATCTTTAAAAGTGATTTTCCACGTACAAATGTGAATTGTAGTTAAAAGAGGCAACATTTGAAAACGGACCATTTCTTACGTTTCTGAAGCATGTCGTAAGGGGTGGTTATCCCTTTCGTCAAAAATTGGGCGTTTTCGCTTGAACAATAAAGGCCTACAAATGTTATTTAGTTCACTTCCCGTGGAGGAAAAACACTTTTTAAGGCCGCAGAGTGAGTAAATTGGCCATATTCATTCACTTTTACCCATTCCTCAAATCTTGTGTTTAAGGCCCCTGGAAGCATGAAAATCACTTTAAACATCTCATTTTATCTTTAAAAGTGATTTTCCACGTACAAATGTGAATTGTAGTTCAAAGAGGCAACATTTGAAAACAGACCCTTTTTTACGTTTCTGAAGCATGTCGTAAGGGGGGGTGGTTATCTCTTTCATCAAAAATCGGACGTTTTTGATTGAACAATAAAGGCCTACAAATGTTATTTAATTCACTTTCTGGGGTGGAGAAAAACTTTTTAAGGCCTCAGAGTGAATAAATTGGCCATTTTCATTCACATTTACCCATTCCTCAAATCTTGTGTTTAGGGCCCCTGGAAGCTTGAAAATCACTTTAAACATCTCATTTTATCTTTAAAATTGATTTTCCACGTACAAATGTGAATTGTAGTTCAAAGAGGCAACATTTGAAAACGGACCATTTTTTACGTTTCTGAAGCTTGTCGTAAGGGGGGGTGCTTATCTCTTTCGTCAAAAATCGGGCGTTTTCGCTTGAACAATAAAGGCCTACAAATGTTATTTAGTTCACTTCCCGTGGAGGAGAAACACTTTTTAAGGCCGCAGACTGAGTAAATTGGCCATATTCATTCACTTTTACCCATTCCTCAAATCTTGTGTTTAAGGCCCCTGGAAGCATGAAAATCACTTTAAACATCTCATTTTATCTTTAATAGTGATTTTCCACGTACAAATGTGAATTGTAGTTCAAAGAGGCAACATTTGAAAATGGACCATTTTTTACGTTTCTGAAGCATGTCGTAAGGGGGGGTGGTTATCTCTTTCGTCAAAAATAGGGTGTTTTCGCTTGAACAATAAAGGCCTACAAATGTTATTTAGTTCACTTCCCGTGGAGGAGAAACACTTTTTAAGGCCGCAGAGTGAGTAAATTGGCCATATTCATTCACTTTTACCCATTCCTCAAATCTTGTGTTTAAGGCCCCTGGAAGCATGAAAATCACTTTAAACTTCTCATTTTATCTTTAAAAGTGATTTTCCACGTACAAATGTGAATTGTAGTTCAAAGAGGCAACATTTGAAAATGGACCATTTTTTCCTTTCTGAAGCATGTCGTAAGGGGGGGTGGTTATCTCTTTCACCCAAAAAAACGCGTTTTTGATTGAACAATAAGGGCCTCCAAATGTTATTTTATTCACTTTCCGTGGAGGAGAAACACTTTTTAAGGCCGCAGAGTGAGTAAATTGGCCATTTTCATTCACTTTTACCCATTCCTCAAATCTCGTGTTTAAGGCTCCTGGAAGCATGAAAATCACTTTAAATATCTCATTTTATCTTTAAAAGTGATTTTCCAGGTACAAATGTGAATTGTAGTTCAAAGAGGCAACATTTGAAAACGGACCATTTTTTACGTTTCTGAAGCATGTCGTAAGGGGGGGTGATTATCTCTTTTGTCAAAAATCGGGCGTTTTTGCTTGAACAATAAAGGCCTACAAATGTTATTTAGTTCACTTACCGTGGAGGAGAAACACTTTTTAAGGCCGCAGAGTGAGTAAATTGGCCATTTACATTCACTTTTACCCATTCCTCAAATCTCGTGTTTAAGGCCCCTGGAAGCATGAAAATCACCTTAAACATCTCATTTTATCTTTAAAAGTGATTTTCCACGTACAAATGTGAATTGTAGTTCAAAGAGGCAACATTTGAAAACGGACCATTTTTTACGTTTCTGAAGCTTGTCGTAAGGGGGGGTGCTTATCTCTTTCGTCAAATATCGGGCGTTTTCGCTTGAACAATAAAGGCCTACAAATGTTATTTAGTTCACTTCCCGTGGAGGAGAAACACTTTTTAAGGCCGCAGACTGAGTAAATTGGCCATATTCATTCACTTTTACCCATTCCTCAAATCTTGTGTTTAAGGCCCCTGGAAGCATGAAAATCACTTTAAACATCTCATTTTATCTTTAATAGTGATTTTCCACGTACAAATGTGAATTGTAGTTCAAAGAGGCAACATTTGAAAACGGACCATTTTTTACGTTTCTGAAGCATGTCGTAAGGGGGGGTGGTTATCTCTTTCGTCAAAAATCGGGTGTTTTCGCTTGAACAATAAAGGCCTACAAATGTTATTTAGTTCACTTCCCGTGGAGGAGAAACACTTTTTAAGGCCGCAGAGTGAGTAAATTGGCCATATTCATTCACTTTTACCCATTCCTCAAATCTTGTGTTTAAGGCCCCTGGAAGCATGAAAATCACTTTAAACATCTCATTTTATCTTTAAAAGTGATTTTCCACGTACAAATGTGAATTGTAGTTCAAAGAGGCAACATTTGAAAACAGACCATTTTTTTTGTTTCTGAAGCATGTCGTAAGGGGGGGTGGTTATCTCTTTCATCAAAAATCGGACGTTTTTGATTGAACAATAAAGGCCTACATATGTTATTTAATTCACTTTCTGGGGTGGAGAAAAACTTTTTAAGGCCTCAGAGTGAATAAATTGGCCATTTTCATTCACTTTTACCCATTCCTCAAATCTTGTGTTTAGGGCCCCTGGAAGCTTGAAAATCACTTTAAACATCTCATTTTATCTTTAAAAGTGATTTTCCACGTACAAATGTGAATTGTAGTTAAAAGAGGCAACATTTCAAAACGGACCATTTTTTACGTTTCTGAAGCATGTCGTAAGGGGGGGTGGTTATCTCTTTCGTCAAAAATAGGGCGTTTTCGCTTGAACAATAAAGGCCTACAAATTTTATTTAGTTCACTTCCCGTGGAGGAGAAACACTTTTTAAGGCCGCAGAGTGAGTAAATTGGCCATATTCATTCACTTTTACCCATTCCTCAAATCTTGTGTTTAAGGCCCCTGGAAGCATGAAAATCACTTTAAACATCTCATTTTATCTTTAAAAGTGCTTTTCCACGTACAAATGTGAATTGTAGTTCAAAGAGGCAACATTTGAAAACAGACCATTTTTTTAGTTTCGGAAGCATGTCGTAAGGGGGGGTGGTTATCTCTTTCATCAAAAATCGGACGTTTTTGATTGAACAATAAAGGCCTACAAATTTTATTTAATTCACTTTCTGGGGTGGAGAAAAACTTTTTAAGGCCTCAGAGTGAATAAATTGGCCATTTTCATTCACATTTACCCATTCCTCAAATCTTGTGTTTATGGCCCCTGGAAGCTTGAAAATCACTTTAAACATCTCATTTTATCTTTAAAAGTGATTTTCCACGTACAAATGTGAATTGTAGTTCAAAGAGGCAACATTTGAAAACAGACCATTTTTTTAGTTTCTGAAGCATGTCGTAAGGGGGGGTGGTTATCTGTTTCATAAAAAATCGGACGTTTTTGATTGAACAATAAAGGCCTACAAATGTTATTTAATTCACTTTCTGGGGTGGAGAAAAACTTTTTAAGGCCTCAGAGTGAATAAATTGGCCATTTTCATTCACATTTACCCATTCCTCAAATCTTGTGTTTAGGGCCCCTGGAAGCTTGAAAATCACTTTAAACATCTCATTTTATCTTTAAAAGTGATTTTCCACGTACAAATGTGAATTGTAGTTCAAAGAGGCAAAATTTGAAAACGGACCATTTTTTTAGTTTCTGAAGCTTGTCGTAAGGGGGGGTGCTTATCTCTTTCATCAAAAATCGGACGTTTTTGATTGAACAATAAAGGCCTCCAAATGTTATTTTATTCACTTCCCGTGGATGAGAAACACTTTTTAAGGCCGCAGAGTGAGTAAATTGGCCATTTTCATTCACTTTTACCCATTCCTCAAATCTCGTGTTTAAGGCCCCTGGAAGCACGAAAATCACTTTAAACATCTCATTTTATCTTTAAAAGTGAATTTCCACGTACAAATGTGAATTGTAGTTCAAAGAGGCAACATTTGAAAACAGACCATTTTTTTAGTTTCTGAAGCATGTCGTAAGGGGGGGTGGTTATCTCTTTCATCAAAAATCGGACGTTTTAAATTGAACAATAAAGGCCTACAAATGTTATTTAATTCACTTTCTGGGGTGGAGAAAAACTTTGTAAGGCCTCAGAGTGAATAAATTGGCCATTTTCATTCACTTTTACCCATTCCTCAAATCTCGTGTTTAAGGCCCCTGGAAGCATGAAAATCACCTTAAACATCTCATTTTATCTTTAAAAGTGATTTTCCACGTACAAATGTGAATTGTAGTTCAAAGAGGCAACATTTGAAAACGGACCATTTTTTACGTTTCTGAAGCTTGTCGTAAGGGGGGGTGCTTATCTCTTTCGTCAAAAATCGGGCGTTTTCGCTTGAACAATAAAGGCCTACAAATGTTATTTAGTTCACTTCCCGAGGAGGAGAAACACTTTTTAAGGCCGCAGACTGAGTAAATTGGCCATATTCATTCACTTTTACCCATTCCTCAAATCTTGTGTTTAAGGCCCCTGGAAGCATGAAAATCACTTTAAACATCTCATTTTATCTTTAAAAGTGATTTTCCACGTACAAATGTGAATTGTAGTTCAAAGAGGCAACATTTGAAAACAGACCATTTTTTACGTTTCTGAAGCTTGTCGTAAGGGGGGGGTGGTTATCTCTTTCGTCAAAAATCGGGCGTTTTCGCTTGAACAATAAAGGCCTACAAATGTTATTTAGTTCACTTCCCGTGGAGGAGAAACACTTTTTAAGGCCGCAGACTGAGTAAATTGGCCATATTCATTCATTTTTACCCATTCCTCAAATCTTGTGTTTAAGGCCCCTGGAAGCATGAAAATCACTTTAAACATCTCATTTTATTTTTAATAGTGATTTTCCACGTACAAATGTGAATTGTAGTTCAAAGAGGCAACATTTGAAAACGGACCATTTTTTACGTTTCTGAAGCATGTCGTAAGGGGGGGTTGTTATCTCTTTCGTCAAAAATCGCGTGTTATCGCTTGAACAATAAAGGCCTACAAATGTTATTTAGTTCACTTCCCGAGGAGGAGAAACACTTTTTAAGGCTGCAGAGTGAGTAAATTGGCCATTTTCATTCACTTTTACCCATTCCTCAAATCTCGTGTTTAAGGCCCCTGGAAGCATGAAAATCACTTTAAACATCTCATTTTATCTTTAAACGTGATTTTCCACGTACAAATGTGAATTGTAGTTCAAAGAGGCAACATTTGAAAACGGACCATTTTTTACGTTTCTGAAGCATGTTGTAAGGGGGGGTGGTTATCTCTTTCGTCAAAAATCGGGCGTTTTCGCTTGAACAATAAAGGCCTAGAAATGTTATTTAGTTCACTTCCCGTTGAGGAGAAACACTTTTTAAGGCCGCAGAGTTAGTAAATTGGCAATATTCATTCACTTTTACCCATTCCTCAAATCTTGTGTTTAAGGGCCCTGGAAGCATGAAAATCACTTTAAACATCTCATTTTATCTTTAAAAGTGATTTTCCACGTACAAATGTGAATTGTAGTTCAAAGAGGCAACATTTGAAAACAGACCATTTTTTTAGTTTCTGAAGCATGTCGTAAGGGGGGGTGGTTATCTCTTTCATCAAAAATCGGACGTTTTTAATTGAACAATAAAGGCATACAAATGTTATTTAATTAACTTTCTGGGGTGGAGAAAATTTTTTTAAGGCCTCAGAGTGAATAAATTGGCCATTTTCATTCACATTTACCCATTCCTTAAGGCTTGTGTTTAGGGCCCCTGGAAGCTTGAAAATCACTTTAAACATCTAATTTTATCTCTAAAAGTGATTATCCACGTACAAATGTGAATTGTCGTTTAAAGACGCAACATTGGAAAATGGACCATTTTTTTCGTTTCTGAAGCATGTCTTAAGGGGGGGTGGTTATCTCTTTCACCAAAAAAATGGCGTTTTTGATTGAACAATAAAGGCCTCCAAATGTTATTTTATTCACTTCCCGTGGAGGAGAAACACTTTTTAAGGCCGCAGAGTGAGAAAATTGGCCATTTTTATTCACTTTTACCCATTCCTCAAATCTCGTGTTTAAGGCCCCTGGAAGCATGAAAATCACTTTAAACATCTCATTTTATCTTTAAAAGTGATTTTCCACGTACAAATGTGAATTGTAGTTCAAAGAGGCAACATTTGAAAACAGACCATTTTTTTAGTTTCTGAAGCATGTCGTAAGGGGGGGTGGTTATCTCTTTCATCAAAAATCGGACGTTTTTAATTGAACAATAAAGGCCTACAAATGTTATTTAATTCACTTTCTGGGGTGGAGAAAAACTTTTTAAGGCCTCAGAGTGAATAAATTGGCCATTTTCATTCACTTTTACCCATTCCTCAAATCTTGTGTTTAGGGCCCCTGGAAGCTTGAAAATCACTTTAAACATCTCATTTTATCTTTAAAAGTGATTTACCACGTACAAATGTCAATTGTAGTTAAAAGAGGCAACATTTGAAAACGGACCATTTTTTACGTTTCTGAAGCATGTCGTAAGGGGGGGTGATTATCTCTTTCGTCAAAAATCGGGCGTTTTTGCTTGAACAATAAAGGCCTACAAATGTTATTTAGTTCACTTCCCGTGGAGGAGAAACACTTTTTAAGGCCGCAGAGTGAGTAAATTGGCCATTTTCATTCACATTTACCCATTCCTCAAATCTTGTGTTTAGGGCCCCTGGAAGCATGAAAATCACCTTAAACATCTCATTTTATCTTTAATAGTGATTTTCCACGTACAAATGTGAATTGTAGTTCAAAGAGGCAACATTTGAAAATGGACCATTTTTTACGTTTCTGAAGCATGTCGTAAGGGGGGGTGGTTATCTCTTTCGTCAAAAATAGGGTGTTTTCGCTTGAACAATAAAGGCCTACAAATGTTATTTAGTTCACTTCCCGTGGAGGAGAAACACTTTTTAAGGCCGCAGAGTGAGTAAATTGGCCATATTCATTCACTTTTACCCATTCCTCAAATCTTGTGTTTAAGGCCCCTGGAAGCATGAAAATCACTTTAAACTTCTCATTTTATCTTTAAAAGTGATTTTCCACGTACAAATGTGAATTGTAGTTCAAAGAGGCAACATTTGAAAATGGACCATTTTTTCCTTTCTGAAGCATGTCGTAAGGGGGGGTGGTTATCTCTTTCACCCAAAAAAACGCGTTTTTGATTGAACAATAAGGGCCTCCAAATGTTATTTTATTCACTTTCCGTGGAGGAGAAACACTTTTTAAGGCCGCAGAGTGAGTAAATTGGCCATTTTCATTCACTTTTACCCATTCCTCAAATCTCGTGTTTAAGGCTCCTGGAAGCATGAAAATCACTTTAAATATCTCATTTTATCTTTAAAAGTGATTTTCCAGGTACAAATGTGAATTGTAGTTCAAAGAGGCAACATTTGAAAACGGACCATTTTTTACGTTTCTGAAGCATGTCGTAAGGGGGGGTGATTATCTCTTTTGTCAAAAATCGGGCGTTTTTGCTTGAACAATAAAGGCCTACAAATGTTATTTAGTTCACTTCCGTGGAGGAGAAACACTTTTTAAGGCCGCAGAGTGAGTAAATTGGCCATTTACATTCACTTTTACCCATTCCTCAAATCTCGTGTTTAAGGCCCCTGGAAGCATGAAAATCACCTTAAACATCTCATTTTATCTTTAAAAGTGATTTTCCACGTACAAATGTGAATTGTAGTTCAAAGAGGCAACATTTGAAAACGGACCATTTTTTACGTTTCTGAAGCTTGTCGTAAGGGGGGGTGCTTATCTCTTTCGTCAAATATCGGGCGTTTTCGCTTGAACAATAAAGGCCTACAAATGTTATTTAGTTCACTTCCCGTGGAGGAGAAACACTTTTTAAGGCCGCAGACTGAGTAAATTGGCCATATTCATTCACTTTTACCCATTCCTCAAATCTTGTGTTTAAGGCCCCTGGAAGCATGAAAATCACTTTAAACATCTCATTTTATCTTTAATAGTGATTTTCCACGTACAAATGTGAATTGTAGTTCAAAGAGGCAACATTTGAAAACGGACCATTTTTTACGTTTCTGAAGCATGTCGTAAGGGGGGGTGGTTATCTCTTTCGTCAAAAATCGGGTGTTTTCGCTTGAACAATAAAGGCCTACAAATGTTATTTAGTTCACTTCCCGTGGAGGAGAAACACTTTTTAAGGCCGCAGAGTGAGTAAATTGGCCATATTCATTCACTTTTACCCATTCCTCAAATCTTGTGTTTAAGGCCCCTGGAAGCATGAAAATCACTTTAAACATCTCATTTTATCTTTAAAAGTGATTTTCCACGTACAAATGTGAATTGTAGTTCAAAGAGGCAACATTTGAAAACAGACCATTTTTTTTGTTTCTGAAGCATGTCGTAAGGGGGGGTGGTTATCTCTTTCATCAAAAATCGGACGTTTTTGATTGAACAATAAAGGCCTACATATGTTATTTAATTCACTTTCTGGGGTGGAGAAAAACTTTTTAAGGCCTCAGAGTGAATAAATTGGCCATTTTCATTCACTTTTACCCATTCCTCAAATCTTGTGTTTAGGGCCCCTGGAAGCTTGAAAATCACTTTAAACATCTCATTTTATCTTTAAAAGTGATTTTCCACGTACAAATGTGAATTGTAGTTAAAAGAGGCAACATTTCAAAACGGACCATTTTTTACGTTTCTGAAGCATGTCGTAAGGGGGGGTGGTTATCTCTTTCGTCAAAAATAGGGCGTTTTCGCTTGAACAATAAAGGCCTACAAATTTTATTTAGTTCACTTCCCGTGGAGGAGAAACACTTTTTAAGGCCGCAGAGTGAGTAAATTGGCCATATTCATTCACTTTTACCCATTCCTCAAATCTTGTGTTTAAGGCCCCTGGAAGCATGAAAATCACTTTAAACATCTCATTTTATCTTTAAAAGTGCTTTTCCACGTACAAATGTGAATTGTAGTTCAAAGAGGCAACATTTGAAAACAGACCATTTTTTTAGTTTCGGAAGCATGTCGTAAGGGGGGGTGGTTATCTCTTTCATCAAAAATCGGACGTTTTTGATTGAACAATAAAGGCCTACAAATTTTATTTAATTCACTTTCTGGGGTGGAGAAAAACTTTTTAAGGCCTCAGAGTGAATAAATTGGCCATTTTCATTCACATTTACCCATTCCTCAAATCTTGTGTTTATGGCCCCTGGAAGCTTGAAAATCACTTTAAACATCTCATTTTATCTTTAAAAGTGATTTTCCACGTACAAATGTGAATTGTAGTTCAAAGAGGCAACATTTGAAAACAGACCATTTTTTTAGTTTCTGAAGCATGTCGTAAGGGGGGGTGGTTATCTGTTTCATAAAAAATCGGACGTTTTTGATTGAACAATAAAGGCCTACAAATGTTATTTATTTCACTTTCTGGGGTGGAGAAAAACTTTTTAAGGCCTCAGAGTGAATAAATTGGCCATTTTCATTCACATTTACCCATTCCTCAAATCTTGTGTTTAGGGCCCCTGGAAGCTTGAAAATCACTTTAAACATCTCATTTTATCTTTAAAAGTGATTTTCCACGTACAAATGTGAATTGTAGTTCAAAGAGGCAAAATTTGAAAACGGACCATTTTTTACGTTTCTGAAGCTTGTCGTAAGGGGGGGTGGTTATCTCTTTCGTCAAAAATCGGGCGTTTTCGCTTGAACAATAAAGGCCTACAAATGTTATTTAGTTCACTTCCCGTGGAGGAGAAACACTTTTTAAGGCCGCAGACTGAGTAAATTGGCCATATTCATTCACTTTTACCCATTCCTCAAATCTTGTGTTTAAGGCCCCTGGAAGCATGAAAATCACTTTAAACATCTCATTTTATCTTTAAAAGTGATTTTCCACGTACAAATGTGAATTGTAGTTCAAAGAGGCAACATTTGAAAATGGACCATTTTTTCCTTTCTGAAGCATGTCGTAAGGGGGGGTGGTTATCTCTTTCACCCAAAAAAACGCGTTTTTGATTGAACAATAAGGGCCTCCAAATGTTATTTTATTCACTTCCCGTGGAGGAGAAACACTTTTTAAGGCCGCAGACTGAGTAAATTGGCCATATTCATTCACTTTTACCCATTCCTCAAATCTTGTGTTTAAGGCCCCTGGAAGCATGAAAATCACTTTAAACATCTCCTGTTATCTTTAAAAGTGATTTTCCACGTACAAATGTGAATTGTAGTTCAAAGAGGCAACATTTGAAAACAGACCATTTTTTTAGTTTCTGAAGCATGTCGTAAGGGGGGGTGGTTATCTCTTTCATCAAAAATCGGACGTTTTTGATTGAACAATAAAGGCCTACAAATGTTATTTAATTCACTTTCTGGGGTGGAGAACATTTTTTTAAGGCCTCAGAGTGAATAAATTGGCCATTTTCATTCACATTTACCCATTCCTTAAGGCTTGTGTTTAGGGCCCCTGGAAGCTTGAAAATCACTTTAAACATCTAATTTTATCTCTAAAAGTGATTATCCACGTACAAATGTGAATTGTCGTTTAAAGACGCAACATTGGAAAATGGACCATTTTTTTCGTTTCTGAAGCATGTCGTAAGGGGGGGTGGTTAACTCTTTCACCAAAAAAAAGGCGTTTTTGATTGAACAATAAAGGCCTCCAAATGTTATTTTATTCACTTCCCGTGGAGGAGAAACACTTTTTAAGGCCGCAGAGTGAGAAAATTGGCCATTTTCATTCACTTTTACCCATTCCTCAAATCTCGTGTTTAAGGCCCCTGGAAGCATGAAAATCACTTTAAACATCTCATTTTATCTTTAAAAGTGATTTTCCACGTACAAATGTGAATTGTAGTTCAAAGAGGCAACATTTGAAAATGGACCATTTTTTCCTTTCTGAAGCATGTCGTAAGGGGGGGTGGTTATCTCTTTCACCCAAAAAAACGCGTTTTTGATTGAACAATAAGGGCCTCCAAATGTTATTTTATTCACTTCCCGTGGAGGAGAAACACTTTTTAAGGCCGCAGACTGAGTAAATTGGCCATATTCATTCACTTTTACCCATTCCTCAAATCTTGTGTTTAAGGCCCCTGGAAGCATGAAAATCACTTTAAACATCTCCTGTTATCTTTAAAAGTGATTTTCCACGTACAAATGTGAATTGTAGTTCAAAGAGGCAACATTTGAAAACAGACCATTTTTTTAGTTTCTGAAGCATGTCGTAAGGGGGGTGGTTATCTCTTTCATCAAAAATCGGACGTTTTTGATTGAACAATAAAGGCCTACAAATGTTATTTAATTCACTTTCTGGGGTGGAGAACATTTTTTTAAGGCCTCAGAGTGAATAAATTGGCCATTTTCATTCACATTTACCCATTCCTTAAGGCTTGTGTTTAGGGCCCCTGGAAGCTTGAAAATCACTTTAAACATCTAATTTTATCTCAAAAAGTGATTATCCACGTACAAATGTGAATTGTCGTTTAAAGACGCAACATTGGAAAATGGACCATTTTTTTCGTTTCTGAAGCATGTCGTAAGGGGGGGTGGTTAACTCTTTCACCAAAAAAAAGGCGTTTTTGATTGCACAATAAAGGCCTCCAAATGTTATTTTATTCACTTCCCGTGGAGGAGAAACACTTTTTAAGGCCGCAGAGTGAGAAAATTGGCCATTTTCATTCACTTTTACCCATTCCTCAAATCTCGTGTTTAAGGCCCCTGGAAGCATGAAAATCACTTTAAACATCTCATTTTATCTTTAAAAGTGATTTTCCACGTACAAATGTGAATTGTAGTTCAAAGAGGCAACATTTGAAAACAGACCATTTTTTTAGTTTCTGAAGCATGTCGTAAGGAGGAGTGGTTATCTCTTTCATCAAAAATCGGACGTTTTTAATTGAACAATAAAGGCCTACAAATGTTATTTAATTCACTTTCTGGGGTGGAGAAAAACTTTTTAAGGCCTCAGAGTGAATAAATTGGCCATTTCCATTCACATTTACCCATTCCTCAAATCTTGTGTTTAGGGCCCCTGGAAGCTTGAAAATCACTTTAAACATCTCATTTTATCTCTAAAAGTGATTATCCACATACAAATGTGAATTGTCGTTTAAAGACGCAACATTTGAAAATGGACCATTTTTTTCGTTTCTGAAGCATGTCGTAAGGGGGGGTGGTTATCTCTTTCACCAAAGAAAAGGCGTTTTTGATTGAACAATAAAGGCCTCCAAATGTTATTTTATTCACTTCCCGTGGAGGAGAAACACTTTTTAAGGCCGCAGAGTGAGTAAATTGGCCATTTTCATTCACTTTTACCCATTCCTCAAATCTCGTGTTTAAGGACCCTGGAAGCATGAAAATCACTTTAAACATCTCATTTTATCTTTAAAAGTGATTTTCCACGTACAAATGTGAATTGTAGTTCAAAGAGGCAACATTTGAAAATGGACCATTTTTTCCTTTCCGAAGCATGTCGTAAGGGGGGGTGGTTATCTCTTTCACCAAAAAAAACGCGTTTTTGATTGAACAATAAGGGCCTCCAAATGTTATTTTATTCACTTCCCGTGGAGGAGAAACACTTTTTAAGGCCGCAGACTGAGTAAATTGGCCATATTCATTCACTTTTACCCAATCCTCAAATCTTGTGTTTAAGGCCCCTGGAAGCATGAAAATCACTTTAAACATCTCCTGTTATCTTTAAAAGTGATTTTCCACGTACAAATGTGAATTGTAGTTCAAAGAGCCAACATTTGAAAACAGGCCATTTTTTTAGTTTCTGAAGCATGTCGTAAGGGGGGGTGGTTATCTCTTTCATCAAAAATCGGACGTTTTTAATTGAACAATAAAGGCCTACAAATGTTATTTAATTCACTTTCTGGGGTGGAGAAAATCTTTTTAAGGCCTCAGAGTGAATAAATTGGCCATTTCCATTCCCATTTACCCATTCCTCAAATCATGTGTTTAGGGCCCCTGGAAGCTTGAAAATCACTTTAAACATCTAATTTTATCTCTAACAGTGATTAACCAAATACAAATGTGAATTGTCGTTTAAAGACGCAACATTTGAAAATGGACCATTTTTTTCGTTTCTGAAGCATGTCGTAAGGGGGGGTGGTTATCTGTTTCATAAAAAATCGGACGTTTTTGATTGAACAATAAAGGCCTACAAATGGTTTTTAATTCACTTTCTGGGGTGGAGAAAAACTTTTTAAGGCCTCAGAGTGAATAAATTGGCCATTTTCATTCACATTTACCCATTCCTCAAATCTTGTGTTTAGGGCCCCTGGAAGCTTGAAAATCACTTTAAACATCTCATTTTATCTTTAAAAGTGATTTTCCACGTACAAATGTGAATTGTAGTTCAAAGAGGCAACATTTGAAAACGGACCATTTTTTACGTTTCTGAAGCTTGTCGTAAGGGGGGGTGGTTATCTCTTTCGTCAAAAATCGGGCGTTTTCGCTTGAACAATAAAGGCCTACAAATGTTATTTAGTTCACTTCCCGTGGAGGAGAAACACTTTTTAAGGCCGCAGACTGAGTAAATTGGCCATATTCATTCACTTTTACCCATTCCTCAAATCTTGTGTTTAAGGCCCCTGGAAGCATGAAAATCACTTTAAACATCTCATTTTATCTTTAAAAGTGATTTTCTACGTACAAATGTGAATTGTAGTTCAAAGAGGCAACATTTGAAAATTGACCATTTTTTCCTTTCTGAAGCATGTCGTAAGGGGGGGTGGTTATCTCTTTCACCCAAAAAAACGCGTTTTTGATTGAACAATAAGGGCCTCCAAATGTTATTTTATTTACTTCCCGTGGAGGAGAAACACTTTTTAAGGCCGCAGACTGAGTAAATTGGCCATATTCATTCACTTTTACCCATTCCTCAAATCTTGTGTTTAAGGCCCCTGGAAGCATGAAAATCACTTTAAACATCTCCTGTTATCTTTAAAAGTGATTTTCCACGTACAAATGTGAATTGTAGTTCAAAGAGGCAACATTTGAAAACAGACCATTTTTTTAGTTTCTGAAGCATGTCGTAAGGGGGGGTGGTTATCTCTTTCATCAAAAATCGGACGTTTTTGATTGAACAATAATGGCCTCCAAATGTTATTTTATTCACTTCCCGTGGAGGAGAAACACTTTTTAAGGCCGCAGAGTGAGTAAATTGGCCATTTTCATTCACTTTTACCCATTCCTCAAATCTTGTGTTTAAGGCCCCTGGAAGCATGAAAATCACTTTAAATATCTCATTTTATCTTTAAAAGTGATTTTCCACGTACAAATGTGAATTGTAGTTCAAAGAGGCAACATTTGAAAACGGACCATTTTTTTAGTTTCTGAAGCATGTCGTAAGGGGGGGTGGTTATCTCTTTCATCAAAAATCGGACGTTTTTGATTGAACAATAAAGGCCTACAAATGTTATTTAATTCACTTTCTGGGGTGGAGAACATTTTTTTAAGGCCTCAGAGTGAATAAATTGGCCATTTTCATTCACATTTACCCATTCCTTAAGGCTTGTGTTTAGGGCCCCTGGAAGCTTGAAAATCACTTTAAACATCTAATTTTATCTCTAAAAGTGATTATCCACGTACAAATGTGAATTGTCTTTTAAAGACGCAACATTGGAAAATGGACCATTTTTTTCGTTTCTGAAGCATGTCGTAAGGGGGGGTGGTTAACTCTTTCACCAAAAAAAAGGCGTTTTTGATTGAACAATAAAGGCCTCCAAATGTTATTTTATTCACTTCCCGTGGAGGAGAAACACTTTTTAAGGCCGCAGAGTGAGAAAATTGGCCATTTTCATTCACTTTTACCCATTCCTCAAATCTCGTGTTTAAGGCCCCTGGAAGCATGAAAATCACTTTAAACATCTCATTTTATCTTTAAAAGTGATTTTCCACGTACAAATGTGAATTGTAGTTCAAAGAGGCAACATTTGAAAACAGACCATTTTTTTAGTTTCTGAAGCATGTCGTAAGGGGGGGTGGTTATCTCTTTCATCAAAAATCGGACGTTTTTAATTGAACAATAAAGGCCTACAAATGTTATTTAATTCACTTTCTGGGGTGGAGAAAATCTTTTTAAGGCCTCAGAGTGAATAAATTGGCCATTTCCATTCCCATTTACCCATTCCTCAAATCATGTGTTTAGGGCCCCTGGAAGCTTGAAAATCACTTTAAACATCTAATTTTATCTCTAACAGTGATTAACCAAATACAAATGTGAATTGTCGTTTAAAGACGCAACATTTGAAAATGGACCATTTTTTTCGTTTCTGAAGCATGTCGTAAGGGGGGGGTGGTTATCTCTTTCACCAAAAAAAAGGCTTTTTTGATTGAACAATAAAGGCCTCCAAATGTTATTTTATTCACTTCCCGTGGAGGAGAAACACTTTTTAAGGCCGCAGAGTGAGTAAATTGGCCATTTTCATTCACTTTTACCCATTCCTCAAATCTCGTGTTTAAGGCCCCTGGAAGCATGAAAATCACCTTAAACATCTCATTTTATCTTTAAAAGTGATTTTCCACGTACAAATGTGAATTGTAGTTAAAAGAGGCAACATTTGAAAACGGACCATTTTTTACGTTTCTGAAGCATGTCGTAAGGGGGGGTGGTTATCTCTTTCGTGAAAAATCGGGCGTTTTCGCTTGAACAATAAAGGCCTACAAATGTTATTTAGTTCACTTCCCGTGGAGGAGAAACACTTTTTAAGGCCGCAGAGTGAGTAAATTGGCCATATTCATTCACTTTTACCCATTCCTCAAATCTTGTGTTTAAGGCCCCTGGAAGCATGAAAATCACTTTAAACATCTCATTTTATCTTTAAAAGTAATTTTCCACGTACAAATGTGAATTGTAGTTCAAAGAGGCAACATTTGAAAACAAACCATTTTTTTAGTTTCTGAAGCATGTCGTAAGTGGGGGTTGTTATCTCTTTCATAAAAAATCGGACGTTTTTGATTGAACAATAAAGGCCTACAAATGTTATTTAATTCACTTTCTGGGGTGGAGAAAAACTTTTTAAGGCCTCAGAGTGAATAAATTGGCCATTTTCATTCACTTTTACCCATTCCTCAAATCTTGTGTTTAGGGCCCCTGGAAGCTTGAAAATCACTTTAAACATCTCATTTTATCTTTAAAAGTGATTTTCCACGTACAAATGTGAATTGTAGTTAAAAGAGGCAACATTTGAAAACGGACCATTTTTTACGTTTCTGAAGCATGTCGTAAGGGGGGGTGGTTATCTCTTTCGTCAAAAATCGGGCGTTTTCGCTTGATCAATAAAGGCCTACAAATTTTATTTAGTTCACTTCCCGTGGAGGAGAAACACTTTTTAAGGCCGCAGAGTGAGTAAATTGGCCATATTCATTCACTTTTACCCATTCCTCAAATCTTGTGTTTAAGGCCCCTGGAAGCATGAAAATCACTTTAAACATCTCATTTTATCTTTAAAAGTGCTTTTCCATGTACAAATGTGAATTGTAGTTCAAAGAGGCAACATTTGAAAACAGACCATTTTTTTCGTTTCTGAAGCATGTCGTAAGGGGGGGTGGTTATCTCTTTCATCAAAAATCGGACGTTTTTGATTGAACAATAAAGGCCTACAAATGTTATTTAATTCACTTTCTGGGGTGGAGAAAAACTTTTTAAGGCCTCAGAGTGAATAAATTGGCCATTTTCATTCACATTTACCCATTCCTCAAATCTTGTGTTTATGGCCCCTGGAAGCTTGAAAATCCCTTTAAACATCTCATTTTATCTTTAAAAGGGATTTTCCACGTACAAATGTGAATTGTAGTTCAAAGAGGCAACATTTGAAAACGGACCATTTTTTACGTTTCTGAAGCTTGTCGTAAGGGGGGGTGGTTATCGCTTTCGTCAAAAATCGGGCGTTTTCGCTTGAACAATAAAGGCCTCCAAATGTTATTTTATTCACTTCCCGTGGAGGAGAAACACTTGTTAAGGCCGCAGAGTGAGTAAATTGGCCATTTTCATTCACTTTTACCCATTCCTCAAATCTCGTGTTTAAGGCCCCTGGAAGCATGAAAATCACCTTAAACATCTCATTTTATCTTTAAAAGTGATTTTCCACGTACAAATGTGAATTATAGTTAAAAAAGGGAACATTTGAAAACGGACTATTTTTTACGTTTCTGAAGCATGTCGTAAGGGGGGGTGGTTATCTCTTTCTTGAAAAATCAGGCGTTTTCGCTTGAACAATAAAGGCCTACAAATGTTATTTAGTTCACTTCCCGTGGAGGAGAAACACTTTTTAAGGCCGCAGAGTGAGTAAATTGGCCATATTCATTCACTTTTACCCATTCCTCAAATCTTGTGTTTAGGGCCCCTGGAAGCTTGAAAATCACTTTAAACATCTCATTTTATCTTTAAAAGTGATTTTCCACGTACAAATGTGAATTGTAGTTCAAAGAGGCAGCATTTGAAAACGGACCATTTTTTACGTTTCTGAAGCTTGTCGTAAGGGGGGGTGGTTATCTCTTTCGTCAAAAATCGGGCGTTTTCGCTTGAACAATAAAGGCCTACAAATGTTATTTAGTTCACTTCCCGTGGAGGAGAAACACTTTTTAAGGCCGCAGACTGAGTAAATTGGCCATATTCATACACTTTTACCCATTCCTCAAATCTTGTGTTTTTAAGGCCCCTGGAAGCATGAAAATCACTTTAAACATCTCATTTTATCTTTAATAGTGATTTTCCACGTACAAATGTGAATTGTAGTTCAAAGAGGCAACATTTGAAAACGGACCATTTTTTACGTTTCTGAAGCATGTCGTAAGGGGGGGTGGTTATCTCTTTCATCAAAAATCGGACGTTTTTGATTGAACAATAATGGCCTCCAAATGTTATTTTATTCACTTCCCGTGGAGGAGAAACACTTTTTAAGGCCGCAGAGTGAGTAAATTGGCCATTTTCATTCACTTTTACCCATTCCTCAAATCTTGTGTTTAAGGCCCCTGGAAGCATGAAAATCACTTTAAATATCTCATTTTATCTTTAAAAGTGATTTTCCACGTACAAATGTGAATTGTAGTTCAAAGAGGCAACATTTGAAAACGGACCATTTTTTTAGTTTCTGAAGCATGTCGTAAGGGGGGGTGGTTATCTCTTTCATCAAAAATCGGACGTTTTTGATTGAACAATAAAGGCCTACAAATGTTATTTAATTCACTTTCTGGGGTGGAGAACATTTTTTTAAGGCCTCAGAGTGAATAAATTGGCCATTTTCATTCACATTTACCCATTCCTTAAGGCTTGTGTTTAGGGCCCCTGGAAGCTTGAAAATCACTTTAAACATCTAATTTTATCTCTAAAAGTGATTATCCACGTACAAATGTGAATTGTCTTTTAAAGACGCAACATTGGAAAATGGACCATTTTTTTCGTTTCTGAAGCATGTCGTAAGGGGGGGTGGTTAACTCTTTCACCAAAAAAAAGGCGTTTTTGATTGAACAATAAAGGCCTCCAAATGTTATTTTATTCACTTCCCGTGGAGGAGAAACACTTTTTAAGGCCGCAGAGTGAGAAAATTGGCCATTTTCATTCACTTTTACCCATTCCTCAAATCTCGTGTTTAAGGCCCCTGGAAGCATGAAAATCACTTTAAACATCTCATTTTATCTTTAAAAGTGATTTTCCACGTACAAATGTGAATTGTAGTTCAAAGAGGCAACATTTGAAAACAGACCATTTTTTTAGTTTCTGAAGCATGTCGTAAGGGGGGGTGGTTATCTCTTTCATCAAAAATCGGACGTTTTTAATTGAACAATAAAGGCCTACAAATGTTATTTAATTCACTTTCTGGGGTGGAGAAAATCTTTTTAAGGCCTCAGAGTGAATAAATTGGCCATTTCTATTCCCATTTACCCATTCCTCAAATCATGTGTTTAGGGCCCCTGGAAGCTTGAAAATCACTTTAAACATCTAATTTTATCTCTAACAGTGATTAACCAAATACAAATGTGAATTGTCGTTTAAAGACGCAACATTTGAAAATGGACCATTTTTTTCGTTTCTGAAGCATGTCGTAAGGGGGGGGTGGTTATCTCTTTCACCAAAAAAAAGGCTTTTTTGATTGAACATTAAAGGCCTCCAAATGTTATTTTATTCACTTCCCGTGGAGGAGAAACACTTTTTAAGGCCGCAGAGTGAGTAAATTGGCCATTTTCATTCACTTTTACCCATTCCTCAAATCTCGTGTTTAAGGCCCCTGGAAGCATGAACATCACTTTAAATATCTCATTTTATCTTTAAAAGTGATTTTCCACGTACAAATGTGAATTGTAGTTCAAAGAGGCAACATTTGAAAACGGACCATTTTTTACGTTTCTGAAGCATGTCGTAAGGGGGGGTGATTATCTCTTTCGTCAAAAATCGGGCGTTTTTGCTTGAACAATAAAGGCCTACAAATGTTATTTAGTTCACTTCCCGTGGAGGAGAAACACTTTTTAAGGCCGCAGAGTGAGTAAATTGGCCATTTTCATTCACTTTTACCCATTCCTCAAATCTCGTGTTTAAGGCCCCTGGAAGCATGAAAATCACCTTAAACATCTCATTTTATCTTTAAAAGTGATTTTCCACGTACAAATGTGAATTGTAGTTAAAAGAGGCAACATTTGAAAACGGACCATTTTTTACGTTTCTGAAGCATGTCGTAAGGGGGGGTGGTTATCTCTTTCGTGAAAAATCGGGCGTTTTCGCTTGAACAATAAAGGCCTACAAATGTTATTTAGTTCACTTCCCGTGGAGGAGAAACACTTTTTAAGGCCGCAGAGTGAGTAAATTGGCCATATTCATTCACTTTTACCCATTCCTCAAATCTTGTGTTTAAGGCCCCTGGAAGCATGAAAATCACTTTAAACATCTCATTTTATCTTTAAAAGTAATTTTCCACGTACAAATGTGAATTGTAGTTCAAAGAGGCAACATTTGAAAACAAACCATTTTTTTAGTTTCTGAAGCATGTCGTAAGCGGGGGTTGTTATCTCTTTCATAAAAAATCGGACGTTTTTGATTGAACAATAAAGGCCTACAAATGTTATTTAATTCACTTTCTGGGGTGGAGAAAAACTTTTTAAGGCCTCAGAGTGAATAAATTGGCCATTTTCATTCACTTTTACCCATTCCTCAAATCTTGTGTTTAGGGCCCCTGGAAGCTTGAAAATCACTTTAAACATCTCATTTTATCTTTAAAAGTGATTTTCCACGTACAAATGTGAATTGTAGTTAAAAGAGGCAACATTTGAAAACGGACCATTTTTTACGTTTCTGAAGCATGTCGTAAGGGGGGGTGGTTATCTCTTTCGTCAAAAATCGGGCGTTTTCGCTTGATCAATAAAGGCCTACAAATTTTATTTAGTTCACTTCCCGTGGAGGAGAAACACTTTTTAAGGCCGCAGAGTGAGTAAATTGGCCATATTCATTCACTTTTACCCATTCCTCAAATCTTGTGTTTAAGGCCCCTGGAAGCATGAAAATCACTTTAAACATCTCATTTTATCTTTAAAAGTGCTTTTCCACGTACAAATGTGAATTGTAGTTCAAAGAGGCAACATTTGAAAACAGACCATTTTTTTCGTTTCTGAAGCATGTCGTAAGGGGGGGTGGTTATCTCTTTCATCAAAAATCGGACGTTTTTGATTGAACAATAAAGGCCTACAAATGTTATTTAATTCACTTTCTGGGGTGGAGAAAAACTTTTTAAGGCCTCAGAGTGAATAAATTGGCCATTTTCATTCACATTTACCCATTCCTCAAATCTTGTGTTTATGGCCCCTGGAAGCTTGAAAATCCCTTTAAACATCTCATTTTATCTTTAAAAGGGATTTTCCACGTACAAATGTGAATTGTAGTTCAAAGAGGCAACATTTGAAAACGGACCATTTTTTACGTTTCTGAAGCTTGTCGTAAGGGGGGGTGGTTATCGCTTTCGTCAAAAATCGGGCGTTTTCGCTTGAACAATAAAGGCCTCCAAATGTTATTTTATTCACTTCCCGTGGAGGAGAAACACTTGTTAAGGCCGCAGAGTGAGTAAATTGGCCATTTTCATTCACTTTTACCCATTCCTCAAATCTCGTGTTTAAGGCCCCTGGAAGCATGAAAATCACCTTAAACATCTCATTTTATCTTTAAAAGTGATTTTCCACGTACAAATGTGAATTATAGTTAAAAAAGGGAACATTTGAAAACGGACCATTTTTTACGTTTCTGAAGCATGTCGTAAGGGGGGGTGGTTATCTCTTTCTTGAAAAATCAGGCGTTTTCGCTTGAACAATAAAGGCCTACAAATGTTATTTAGTTCACTTCCCGTGGAGGAGAAACACTTTTTAAGGCCGCAGAGTGAGTAAATTGGCCATATTCATTCACTTTTACCCATTCCTCAAATCTTGTGTTTAGGGCCCCTGGAAGCTTGAAAATCACTTTAAACATCTCATTTTATCTTTAAAAGTGATTTTCCACGTACAAATGTGAATTGTAGTTCAAAGAGGCAGCATTTGAAAACGGACCATTTTTTACGTTTCTGAAGCTTGTCGTAAGGGGGGGTGGTTATCTCTTTCGTCAAAAATCGGGCGTTTTCGCTTGAACAATAAAGGCCTACAAATGTTATTTAGTTCACTTCCCGTGGAGGAGAAACACTTTTTAAGGCCGCAGACTGAGTAAATTGGCCATATTCATACACTTTTACCCATTCCTCAAATCTTGTGTTTTTAAGGCCCCTGGAAGCATGAAAATCACTTTAAACATCTCATTTTATCTTTAATAGTGATTTTCCACGTACAAATGTGAATTGTAGTTCAAAGAGGCAACATTTGAAAACGGACCATTTTTTACGTTTCTGAAGCATGTCGTAAGGGGGGTGGTTATCTCTTTCATCAAAAATCGGACGTTTTTGATTGAACAATAATGGCCTCCAAATGTTATTTTATTCACTTCCCGTGGAGGAGAAACACTTTTTAAGGCCGCAGAGTGAGTAAATTGGCCATTTTCATTCACTTTTACCCATTCCTCAAATCTTGTGTTTAAGGCCCCTGGAAGCATGAAAATCACTTTAAATATCTCATTTTATCTTTAAAAGTGATTTTCCACGTACAAATGTGAATTGTAGTTCAAAGAGGCAACATTTGAAAACGGACCATTTTTTTAGTTTCTGAAGCATGTCGTAAGGGGGGGTGGTTATCTCTTTCATCAAAAATCGGACGTTTTTGATTGAACAATAAAGGCCTACAAATGTTATTTAATTCACTTTCTGGGGTGGAGAACATTTTTTTAAGGCCTCAGAGTGAATAAATTGGCCATTTTCATTCACATTTACCCATTCCTTAAGGCTTGTGTTTAGGGCCCCTGGAAGCTTGAAAATCACTTTAAACATCTAATTTTATCTCTAAAAGTGATTATCCACGTACAAATGTGAATTGTCTTTTAAAGACGCAACATTGGAAAATGGACCATTTTTTTCGTTTCTGAAGCATGTCGTAAGGGGGGGTGGTTAACTCTTTCACCAAAAAAAAGGCGTTTTTGATTGAACAATAAAGGCCTCCAAATGTTATTTTATTCACTTCCCGTGGAGGAGAAACACTTTTTAAGGCCGCAGAGTGAGAAAATTGGCCATTTTCATTCACTTTTACCCATTCCTCAAATCTCGTGTTTAAGGCCCCTGGAAGCATGAAAATCACTTTAAACATCTCATTTTATCTTTAAAAGTGATTTTCCACGTACAAATGTGAATTGTAGTTCAAAGAGGCAACATTTGAAAACAGACCATTTTTTTAGTTTCTGAAGCATGTCGTAAGGGGGGGTGGTTATCTCTTTCATCAAAAATCGGACGTTTTTAATTGAACAATAAAGGCCTACAAATGTTATTTAATTCACTTTCTGGGGTGGAGAAAATCTTTTTAAGGCCTCAGAGTGAATAAATTGGCCATTTCCATTCCCATTTACCCATTCCTCAAATCATGTGTTTAGGGCCCCTGGAAGCTTGAAAATCACTTTAAACATCTAATTTTATCTCTAACAGTGATTAACCAAATACAAATGTGAATTGTCGTTTAAAGACGCAACATTTGAAAATGGACCATTTTTTTCGTTTCTGAAGCATGTCGTAAGGGGGGGGTGGTTATCTCTTTCACCAAAAAAAAGGCTTTTTTGATTGAACAATAAAGGCCTCCAAATGTTATTTTATTCACTTCCCGTGGAGGAGAAACACTTTTTAAGGCCGCAGAGTGAGTAAATTGGCCATTTTCATTCACTTTTACCCATTCCTCAAATCTCGTGTTTAAGGCCCCTGGAAGCATGAAAATCACTTTAAATATCTCATTTTATCTTTAAAAGTGATTTTCCACGTACAAATGTGAATTGTAGTTCAAAGAGGCAACATTTGAAAACGGACCATTTTTTACGTTTCTGAAGCATGTCGTAAGGGGGGGTGATTATCTCTTTCGTCAAAAATCGGGCGTTTTTGCTTGAACAATAAAGGCCTACAAATGTTATTTAGTTCACTTCCCGTGGAGGAGAAACACTTTTTAAGGCCGCAGAGTGAGTAAATTGGCCATTTTCATTCACTTTTACCCATTCCTCAAATCTCGTGTTTAAGGCCCCTGGAAGCATGAAAATCACCTTAAACATCTCATTTTATCTTTAAAAGTGATTTTCCACGTACACATGTGAATTGTAGTTAAAAGAGGCAACATTTGAAAACGGACCATTTTTTACGTTTCTGAAGCATGTCGTAAGGGGGGGTGGTTATCTCTTTCGTGAAAAATCGGGCGTTTTCGCTTGAACAATAAAGGCCTACAAATGTTATTTAGTTCACTTCCCGTGGAGGAGAAACACTTTTTAAGGCCGCAGAGTGAGTAAATTGGCCATATTCATTCACTTTTACCCATTCCTCAAATCTTGTGTTTAAGGCCCCTGGAAGCATGAAAATCACTTTAAACATCTCATTTTATCTTTAAAAGTAATTTTCCACGTACAAATGTGAATTGTAGTTCAAAGAGGCAACATTTGAAAACAAACCATTTTTTTAGTTTCTGAAGCATGTCGTAAGCGGGGGTTGTTATCTCTTTCATAAAAAATCGGACGTTTTTGATTGAACAATAAAGGCCTACAAATGTTATTTAATTCACTTTCTGGGGTGGAGAAAAACTTTTTAAGGCCTCAGAGTGAATAAATTGGCCATTTTCATTCACTTTTACCCATTCCTCAAATCTTGTGTTTAGGGCCCCTGGAAGCTTGAAAATCACTTTAAACATCTCATTTTATCTTTAAAAGTGATTTTCCACGTACAAATGTGAATTGTAGTTAAAAGAGGCAACATTTGAAAACGGACCATTTTTTACGTTTCTGAAGCATGTCGTAAGGGGGGGTGGTTATCTCTTTCGTCAAAAATCGGGCGTTTTCGCTTGATCAATAAAGGCCTACAAATTTTATTTAGTTCACTTCCCGTGGAGGAGAAACACTTTTTAAGGCCGCAGAGTGAGTAAATTGGCCATATTCATTCACTTTTACCCATTCCTCAAATCTTGTGTTTAAGGCCCCTGGAAGCATGAAAATCACTTTAAACATCTCATTTTATCTTTAAAAGTGCTTTTCCACGTACAAATGTGAATTGTAGTTCAAAGAGGCAACATTTGAAAACAGACCATTTTTTTCGTTTCTGAAGCATGTCGTAAGGGGGGGTGGTTATCTCTTTCATCAAAAATCGGACGTTTTTGATTGAACAATAAAGGCCTACAAATGTTATTTAATTCACTTTCTGGGGTGGAGAAAAACTTTTTAAGGCCTCAGAGTGAATAAATTGGCCATTTTCATTCACATTTACCCATTCCTCAAATCTTGTGTTTATGGCCCCTGGAAGCTTGAAAATCCCTTTAAACATCTCATTTTATCTTTAAAAGGGATTTTCCACGTACAAATGTGAATTGTAGTTCAAAGAGGCAACATTTGAAAACGGACCATTTTTTACGTTTCTGAAGCTTGTCGTAAGGGGGGGTGGTTATCGCTTTCGTCAAAAATCGGGCGTTTTCGCTTGAACAATAAAGGCCTCCAAATGTTATTTTATTCACTTCCCGTGGAGGAGAAACACTTGTTAAGGCCGCAGAGTGAGTAAATTGGCCATTTTCATTCACTTTTACCCATTCCTCAAATCTCGTGTTTAAGGCCCCTGGAAGCATGAAAATCACCTTAAACATCTCATTTTATCTTTAAAAGTGATTTTCCACGTACAAATGTGAATTATAGTTAAAAAAGGGAACATTTGAAAACGGACCATTTTTTACGTTTCTGAAGCATGTCGTAAGGGGGGGTGGTTATCTCTTTCTTGAAAAATCAGGCGTTTTCGCTTGAACAATAAAGGCCTACAAATGTTATTTAGTTCACTTCCCGTGGAGGAGAAACACTTTTTAAGGCCGCAGAGTGAGTAAATTGGCCATATTCATTCACTTTTACCCATTCCTCAAATCTTGTGTTTAGGGCCCCTGGAAGCTTGAAAATCACTTTAAACATCTCATTTTATCTTTAAAAGTGATTTTCCACGTACAAATGTGAATTGTAGTTCAAAGAGGCAGCATTTGAAAACGGACCATTTTTTACGTTTCTGAAGCTTGTCGTAAGGGGCGGTGGTTATCTCTTTCGTCAAAAATCGGGCGTTTTCGCTTGAACAATAAAGGCCTACAAATGTTATTTAGTTCACTTCCCGTGGAGGAGAAACACTTTTTAAGGCCGCAGACTGAGTAAATTGGCCATATTCATACACTTTTACCCATTCCTCAAATCTTGTGTTTTTAAGGCCCCTGGAAGCATGAAAATCACTTTAAACATCTCATTTTATCTTTAATAGTGATTTTCCACGTACAAATGTGAATTGTAGTTCAAAGAGGCAACATTTGAAAACGGACCATTTTTTACGTTTCTGAAGCATGTCGTAAGGGGGGGTGGTTATCTCTTTCATCAAAAATCGGACGTTTTTGATTGAACAATAATGGCCTCCAAATGTTATTTTATTCACTTCCCGTGGAGGAGAAACACTTTTTAAGGCCGCAGAGTGAGTAAATTGGCCATTTTCATTCACTTTTACCCATTCCTCAAATCTTGTGTTTAAGGCCCCTGGAAGCATGAAAATCACTTTAAATATCTCATTTCATCTTTAAAAGTGATTTTCCACGTACAAATGTGAATTGTAGTTCAAAGAGGCAACATTTGAAAACGGACCATTTTTTTAGTTTCTGAAGCATGTCGTAAGGGGGGGTGGTTATCTCTTTCATCAAAAATCGGACGTTTTTGATTGAACAATAAAGGCCTACAAATGTTATTTAATTCACTTTCTGGGGTGGAGAACATTTTTTTAAGGCCTCAGAGTGAATAAATTGGCCATTTTCATTCACATTTACCCATTCCTTAAGGCTTGTGTTTAGGGCCCCTGGAAGCTTGAAAATCACTTTAAACATCTAATTTTATCTCTAAAAGTGATTATCCACGTACAAATGTGAATTGTCTTTTAAAGACGCAACATTGGAAAATGGACCATTTTTTTCGTTTCTGAAGCATGTCGTAAGGGGGGGTGGTTAACTCTTTCACCAAAAAAAAAGGCATTTTTGATTGAACAATAAAGGCCTCCAAATGTTATTTTATTCACTTCCCGTGGAGGAGAAACACTTTTTAAGGCCGCAGAGTGAGAAAATTGGCCATTTTCATTCACTTTTACCCATTCCTCAAATCTCGTGTTTAAGGCCCCTGGAAGCATGAAAATCACTTTAAACATCTCATTTTATCTTTAAAAGTGATTTTCCACGTACAAATGTGAATTGTAGTATAAAGAGGCAACATTTGAAAACAGACCATTTTTTTAGTTTCTGAAGCATGTCGTAAGGGGGGGTGGTTATCTCTTTCATCAAAAATCGGACGTTTTTAATTGAACAATAAAGGCCTACAAATGTTATTTAATTCACTTTCTGGGGTGGAGAAAATCTTTTTAAGGCCTCAGAGTGAATAAATTGGCCATTTCCATTCCCATTTACCCATTCCTCAAATCATGTGTTTAGGGCCCCTGGAAGCTTGAAAATCACTTTAAACATCTAATTTTATCTCTAACAGTGATTAACCAAATACAAATGTGAATTGTCGTTTAAAGACGCAACATTTGAAAATGGACCATTTTTTTCGTTTCTGAAGCATGTCGTAAGGGGGGGGGGTGGTTATCTCTTTCACCAAAAAAAAGGCTTTTTTGATTGAACAATAAAGGCCTCCAAATGTTATTTTATTCACTTCCCGTGGAGGAGAAACACTTTTTAAGGCCGCAGAGTGAGTAAATTGGCCATTTTCATTCACTTTTACCCATTCCTCAAATCTCGTGTTTAAGGCCCCTGGAAGCATGAAAATCACTTTAAATATCTCATTTTATCTTTAAAAGTGATTTTCCACGTACAAATGTGAATTGTAGTTCAAAGAGGCAACATTTGAAAACGGACCATTTTTTACGTTTCTGAAGCATGTCGTAAGGGGGGGTGATTATCTCTTTCGTCAAAAATCGGGCGTTTTTGCTTGAACAATAAAGGCCTACAAATGTTATTTAGTTCACTTCCCGTGGAGGAGAAACACTTTTTAAGGCCGCAGAGTGAGTAAATTGGCCATTTTCATTCACTTTTACCCATTCCTCAAATCTCGTGTTTAAGGCCCCTGGAAGCATGAAAATCACTTTAAACATCTCATTTTATCTTTAAAAGTGATTTTCCACGTACAAATGTGAATTGTAGTTAAAAGAGGCAACATTTGAAAACGGACCATTTTTTACGTTTCTGAAGCATGTCGTAAGGGGGGGTGGTTATCTCTTTCGTGAAAAATCGGGCGTTTTCGCTTGAACAATAAAGGCCTACAAATGTTATTTAGTTCACTTCCCGTGGAGGAGAAACACTTTTTAAGGCCGCAGAGTGAGTAAATTGGCCATATTCATTCACTTTTACCCATTCCTCAAATCTTGTGTTTAAGGCCCCTGGAAGCATGAAAATCACTTTAAACATCTCATTTTATCTTTAAAAGTAATTTTTCACGTACAAATGTGAATTGTAGTTCAAAGAGGCAACATTTGAAAACAAACCATTTTTTTAGTTTCTGAAGCATGTCGTAAGCGGGGGTTGTTATCTCTTTCATAAAAAATCGGACGTTTTTGATTGAACAATAAAGGCCTACAAATGTTATTTAATTCACTTTCTGGGGTGGAGAAAAACTTTTTAAGGCCTCAGAGTGAATAAATTGGCCATTTTCATTCACTTTTACCCATTCCTCAAATCTTGTGTTTAGGGCCCCTGGAAGCTTGAAAATCACTTTAAACATCTCATTTTATCTTTAAAAGTGATTTTCCACGTACAAATGTGAATTGTAGTTAAAAGAGGCAACATTTGAAAACGGACCATTTTTTACGTTTCTGAAGCATGTCGTAAGGGGGGGTGGTTATCTCTTTCGTCAAAAATCGGGCGTTTTCGCTTGATCAATAAAGGCCTACAAATTTTATTTAGTTCACTTCCCGTGGAGGAGAAACACTTTTTAAGGCCGCAGAGTGAGTAAATTGGCCATATTCATTCACTTTTACCCATTCCTCAAATCTTGTGTTTAAGGCCCCTGGAAGCATGAAAATCACTTTAAACATCTCATTTTATCTTTAAAAGTGCTTTTCCACGTACAAATGTGAATTGTAGTTCAAAGAGGCAACATTTGAAAACAGACCATTTTTTTCGTTTCTGAAGCATGTCGTAAGGGGGGGTGGTTATCTCTTTCATCAAAAATCGGACGTTTTTGATTGAACAATAAAGGCCTACAAATGTTATTTAATTCACTTTCTGGGGTGGAGAAAAACTTTTTAAGGCCTCAGAGTGAATAAATTGGCCATTTTCATTCACATTTACCCATTCCTCAAATCTTGTGTTTATGGCCCCTGGAAGCTTGAAAATCCCTTTAAACATCTCATTTTATCTTTAAAAGGGATTTTCCACGTACAAATGTGAATTGTAGTTCAAAGAGGCAACATTTGAAAACGGACCATTTTTTACGTTTCTGAAGCTTGTCGTAAGGGGGGGTGGTTATCGCTTTCGTCAAAAATCGGGCGTTTTCGCTTGAACAATAAAGGCCTCCAAATGTTATTTTATTCACTTCCCGTGGAGGAGAAACACTTGTTAAGGCCGCAGAGTGAGTAAATTGGCCATTTTCATTCACTTTTACCCATTCCTCAAATCTCGTGTTTAAGGCCCCTGGAAGCATGAAAATCACCTTAAACATCTCATTTTATCTTTAAAAGTGATTTTCCACGTACAAATGTGAATTATAGTTAAAAAAGGGAACATTTGAAAACGGACCATTTTTTACGTTTCTGAAGCATGTCGTAAGGGGGGGTGGTTATCTCTTTCTTGAAAAATCAGGCGTTTTCGCTTGAACAATAAAGGCCTACAAATGTTATTTAGTTCACTTCCCGTGGAGGAGAAACACTTTTTAAGGCCGCAGAGTGAGTAAATTGGCCATATTCATTCACTTTTACCCATTCCTCAAATCTTGTGTTTAGGGCCCCTGGAAGCTTGAAAATCACTTTAAACATCTCATTTTATCTTTAAAAGTGATTTTCCACGTACAAATGTGAATTGTAGTTCAAAGAGGCAGCATTTGAAAACGGACCATTTTTTACGTTTCTGAAGCTTGTCGTAAGGGGGGGTGGTTATCTCTTTCGTCAAAAATCGGGCGTTTTCGCTTGAACAATAAAGGCCTACAAATGTTATTTAGTTCACTTCCCGTGGAGGAGAAACACTTTTTAAGGCCGCAGACTGAGTAAATTGGCCATATTCATACACTTTTACCCATTCCTCAAATCTTGTGTTTTTAAGGCCCCTGGAAGCATGAAAATCACTTTAAACATCTCATTTTATCTTTAATAGTGATTTTCCACGTACAAATGTGAATTGTAGTTCAAAGAGGCAAATTTAAAACGGACCATTTTTTACGTTTCTGAAGCATGTCGTAAGGGGGGGTGGTTATCTCTTTCGTCAAAAATCGGGTGTTTTCGCTTGAACAATAAAGGCCTACAAATGTTATTTAGTTCACGTCCCGTGGAGGAGAAACACTTTTTAAGGCCGCAGAGTGAGTAAATTGGCCATATTCATTCACTTTTACCCATTCCTCAAATCTTGTGTTTAAGGCCCCTGGAAGCATGAAAATCACTTTAAACATCTCATTTTATCTTTAAAAGTGATTTTCCACGTACAAATGTGAATTGTAGTTCAAAGAGGCAACAGTTGAAAACAGACCATTTTTTTAGTTTCTGAAGCATGTTGTAAGGGGGGGTGGTTATCTCTTTCAACAAAAATCGGACGTTTTTGATTGAACAATAAAGGCCTACAAATGTTATTTAATTCACTTTCTGCGGTGGAGAAAATGTTTTTAAGGCCTCAGAGTGAATAAATTGGCCATTTTCATTCACATTTACCCATTCCTTAAGGCTTGTGTTTAGGGCCCCTGGAAGCTTGAAAATCACTTTAAACATCTAATTTTATCTCTAAAAGTGATTATCCACGTACAAATGTGAATTGTCGTTTAAAGACGCAACATTGGAAAATGGACCATTTTTTTCGTTTCTGAAGCATGTCGTAAGGGGGGGTGGTTATCTCTTTCACCAAAAAAAGGCGTTTTTGATTGAACAATAGAGGCGTCCAAATGTCATTTTATTCACTTCCCGTGGAGGAGAAACACTTTTTAAGGCCGCAGAGTGAGTAAATTGGCCATTTTCATTCACTTTTACCCATTCCTCAAATCTCGTGTTTAAGGCCCCTGGAAACATGAAAATCACTTTAAACATCTCATTTTATCTTTAAAAGTGATTTTCCACGTACAAATGTGAATTGTAGTTCAAAGAGGCAACATTTGAAAATGGACCATTTTTTTCGTTTCTGAAGCATGTCGTAAGGGGGGGTGGTTATCTCTTTCGTCAAAAATCGGGCGTTTTTGCTTGAACAATAAAGGCCTACAAATGTTATTTAGTTCACTTCCCGTGGAGGAGAAACACTTTTTAAGGCCGCAGAGTGAGTAAATTGGCCATATTCATTCACTTTTACCCATTCCTCAAATCTTGTGTTTAAGGCCCCTGGAAGCATGAAAATCACTTTAAACATCTCATTTTATCTTTAAAAGTGATTTTCCACGTACAAATGTGAATTGTAGTTCAAAGAGGCAACATTTGAAAACAGACCATTTTTTTAGTTTCTGAAGCATGTCGTAAGGGGGGGTGGTTATCTCTTTCATCAAAAATCGGACGTTTTTGATTGAACAATAATGGCCTCCAAATGTTATTTTATTCACTTCCCGTGGAGGAGAAACACTTTTTAAGGCCGCAGAGTGAGTAAATTGGCCATTTTCATTCACTTTTACCCATTCCTCAAATCTTGTGTTTAAGGCTCCTGGAAGCATGAAAATCACTTTAAATATCTCATTTTATCTTTAAAAGTGATTTTCCAGGTACAAATGTGAATTGTAGTTCAAAGAGGCAACATTTGAAAACGGACCATTTTTTACGTTTCTGAAGCATGTCGTAAGGGGGGGGGATTATCTCTTTCGTCAAAAATCGGGCGTTTTTGCTTGAACAATAAAGGCCTACAAATGTTATTTAGTTCACTTCCCGTGGAGGAGAAACACTTTTTAAGGCCGCAGAGTGAGTAAATTGGCCATTTACATTCACTTTTACCCATTCCTCAAATCTCGTGTTTAAGGCCCCTGGAAGCATGAAAATCACCTTAAACATCTCATTTTATCTTTAAAAGTGATTTTCCACGTACAAATGTGAATTGTAGTTCAAAGAGGCAACATTTGAAAATGGACCATTTTTTACGTTTCTGAAGCTTGTCGTAAGGGGGGGTGCTTATCTCTTTCGTCAAATATCGGGCGTTTTCGCTTGAACAATAAAGGCCTACAAATGTTATTTAGTTCACTTCCCGTGGAGGAGAAACACTTTTTAAGGCCGCAGACTGAGTAAATTGGCCATATTCATTCACTTTTACCCATTCCTCAAATCTTGTGTTTAAGGCCCCTGGAAGCATGAAAATCACTTTAAACATCTCATTTTATCTTTAATAGTGATTTTCCACGTACAAATGTGAATTGTAGTTCAAAGAGGCAACATTTGAAAACGGACCATTTTTTTCGTTTCTGAAGCATGTCGTAAGGGGGGGTGGTTAACTCTTTCACCAAAAAAAAAGGCATTTTTGATTGAACAATAAAGGCCTCCAAATGTTATTTTATTCACTTCCCGTGGAGGAGAAACACTTTTTAAGGCCGCAGAGTGAGAAAATTGGCCATTTTCATTCACTTTTACCCATTCCTCAAATCTCGTGTTTAAGGCCCCTGGAAGCATGAAAATCACTTTAAACATCTCATTTTATCTTTAAAAGTGATTTTCCACGTACAAATGTGAATTGTAGTATAAAGAGGCAACATTTGAAAACAGACCATTTTTTTAGTTTCTGAAGCATGTCGTAAGGGGGGGTGGTTATCTCTTTCATCAAAAATCGGACGTTTTTAATTGAACAATAAAGGCCTACAAATGTTATTTAATTCACTTTCTGGGGTGGAGAAAATCTTTTTAAGGCCTCAGAGTGAATAAATTGGCCATTTCCATTCCCATTTACCCATTCCTCAAATCATGTGTTTAGGGCCCCTGGAAGCTTGAAAATCACTTTAAACATCTAATTTTATCTCTAACAGTGATTAACCAAATACAAATGTGAATTGTCGTTTAAAGACGCAACATTTGAAAATGGACCATTTTTTTCGTTTCTGAAGCATGTCGTAAGGGGGGGGGGTGGTTATCTCTTTCACCAAAAAAAAGGCTTTTTTGATTGAACAATAAAGGCCTCCAAATGTTATTTTATTCACTTCCCGTGGAGGAGAAACACTTTTTAAGGCCGCAGAGTGAGTAAATTGGCCATTTTCATTCACTTTTACCCATTCCTCAAATCTCGTGTTTAAGGCCCCTGGAAGCATGAAAATCACTTTAAATATCTCATTTTATCTTTAAAAGTGATTTTCCACGTACAAATGTGAATTGTAGTTCAAAGAGGCAACATTTGAAAACGGACCATTTTTTACGTTTCTGAAGCATGTCGTAAGGGGGGGTGATTATCTCTTTCGTCAAAAATCGGGCGTTTTTGCTTGAACAATAAAGGCCTACAAATGTTATTTAGTTCACTTCCCGTGGAGGAGAAACACTTTTTAAGGCCGCAGAGTGAGTAAATTGGCCATTTTCATTCACTTTTACCCATTCCTCAAATCTCGTGTTTAAGGCCCCTGGAAGCATGAAAATCACTTTAAACATCTCATTTTATCTTTAAAAGTGATTTTCCACGTACAAATGTGAATTGTAGTTAAAAGAGGCAACATTTGAAAACGGACCATTTTTTACGTTTCTGAAGCATGTCGTAAGGGGGGGTGGTTATCTCTTTCGTGAAAAATCGGGCGTTTTCGCTTGAACAATAAAGGCCTACAAATGTTATTTAGTTCACTTCCCGTGGAGGAGAAACACTTTTTAAGGCCGCAGAGTGAGTAAATTGGCCATATTCATTCACTTTTACCCATTCCTCAAATCTTGTGTTTAAGGCCCCTGGAAGCATGAAAATCACTTTAAACATCTCATTTTATCTTTAAAAGTAATTTTTCACGTACAAATGTGAATTGTAGTTCAAAGAGGCAACATTTGAAAACAAACCATTTTTTTAGTTTCTGAAGCATGTCGTAAGCGGGGGTTGTTATCTCTTTCATAAAAAATCGGACGTTTTTGATTGAACAATAAAGGCCTACAAATGTTATTTAATTCACTTTCTGGGGTGGAGAAAAACTTTTTAAGGCCTCAGAGTGAATAAATTGGCCATTTTCATTCACTTTTACCCATTCCTCAAATCTTGTGTTTAGGGCCCCTGGAAGCTTGAAAATCACTTTAAACATCTCATTTTATCTTTAAAAGTGATTTTCCACGTACAAATGTGAATTGTAGTTAAAAGAGGCAACATTTGAAAACGGACCATTTTTTACGTTTCTGAAGCATGTCGTAAGGGGGGGTGGTTATCTCTTTCGTCAAAAATCGGGCGTTTTCGCTTGATCAATAAAGGCCTACAAATTTTATTTAGTTCACTTCCCGTGGAGGAGAAACACTTTTTAAGGCCGCAGAGTGAGTAAATTGGCCATATTCATTCACTTTTACCCATTCCTCAAATCTTGTGTTTAAGGCCCCTGGAAGCATGAAAATCACTTTAAACATCTCATTTTATCTTTAAAAGTGATTTTCCACGTACAAATGTGAATTGTAGTTCAAAGAGGCAACATTTGAAAACAGACCATTTTTTTAGTTTCTGAAGCATGTCGTAAGGGGGGGTGGTTATCTCTTTCATCAAAAATCGGACGTTTTTGATTGAACAATAAAGGCCTACAAATGTTATTTAATTCACTTTCTGGGGTGGAGAAAAACTTTTTAAGGCCTCAGAGTGAATAAATTGGCCATTTTCATTCACATTTACCCATTCCTCAAATCTTGTGTTTATGGCCCCTGGAAGCTTGAAAATCCCTTTAAACATCTCATTTTATCTTTAAAAGGGATTTTCCACGTACAAATGTGAATTGTAGTTCAAAGAGGCAACATTTGAAAACGGACCATTTTTTACGTTTCTGAAGCTTGTCGTAAGGGGGGGTGGTTATCGCTTTCGTCAAAAATCGGGCGTTTTCGCTTGAACAATAAAGGCCTCCAAATGTTATTTTATTCACTTCCCGTGGAGGAGAAACACTTGTTAAGGCCGCAGAGTGAGTAAATTGGCCATTTTCATTCACTTTTACCCATTCCTCAAATCTCGTGTTTAAGGCCCCTGGAAGCATGAAAATCACCTTAAACATCTCATTTTATCTTTAAAAGTGATTTTCCACGTACAAATGTGAATTATAGTTAAAAAAGGGAACATTTGAAAACGGACCATTTTTTACGTTTCTGAAGCATGTCGTAAGGGGGGGTGGTTATCTCTTTCTTGAAAAATCAGGCGTTTTCGCTTGAACAATAAAGGCCTACAAATGTTATTTAGTTCACTTCCCGTGGAGGAGAAACACTTTTTAAGGCCGCAGAGTGAGTAAATTGGCCATATTCATTCACTTTTACCCATTCCTCAAATCTTGTGTTTAGGGCCCCTGGAAGCTTGAAAATCACTTTAAACATCTCATTTTATCTTTAAAAGTGATTTTCCACGTACAAATGTGAATTGTAGTTCAAAGAGGCAGCATTTGAAAACGGACCATTTTTTACGTTTCTGAAGCTTGTCGTAAGGGGGGGTGGTTATCTCTTTCGTCAAAAATCGGGCGTTTTCGCTTGAACAATAAAGGCCTACAAATGTTATTTAGTTCACTTCCCGTGGAGGAGAAACACTTTTTAAGGCCGCAGACTGAGTAAATTGGCCATATTCATACACTTTTACCCATTCCTCAAATCTTGTGTTTTTAAGGCCCCTGGAAGCATGAAAATCACTTTAAACATCTCATTTTATCTTTAATAGTGATTTTCCACGTACAAATGTGAATTGTAGTTCAAAGAGGCAAATTTAAAACGGACCATTTTTTACGTTTCTGAAGCATGTCGTAAGGGGGGGTGGTTATCTCTTTCGTCAAAAATCGGGTGTTTTCGCTTGAACAATAAAGGCCTACAAATGTTATTTAGTTCACGTCCCGTGGAGGAGAAACACTTTTTAAGGCCGCAGAGTGAGTAAATTGGCCATATTCATTCACTTTTACCCATTCCTCAAATCTTGTGTTTAAGGCCCCTGGAAGCATGAAAATCACTTTAAACATCTCATTTTATCTTTAAAAGTGATTTTCCACGTACAAATGTGAATTGTAGTTCAAAGAGGCAACAGTTGAAAACAGACCATTTTTTTAGTTTCTGAAGCATGTTGTAAGGGGGGGTGGTTATCTCTTTCAACAAAAATCGGACGTTTTTGATTGAACAATAAAGGCCTACAAATGTTATTTAATTCACTTTCTGCGGTGGAGAAAATGTTTTTAAGGCCTCAGAGTGAATAAATTGGCCATTTTCATTCACATTTACCCATTCCTTAAGGCTTGTGTTTAGGGCCCCTGGAAGCTTGAAAATCACTTTAAACATCTAATTTTATCTCTAAAAGTGATTATCCACGTACAAATGTGAATTGTCGTTTAAAGACGCAACATTGGAAAATGGACCATTTTTTTCGTTTCTGAAGCATGTCGTAAGGGGGGGTGGTTATCTCTTTCACCAAAAAAAGGCGTTTTTGATTGAACAATAGAGGCGTCCAAATGTCATTTTATTCACTTCCCGTGGAGGAGAAACACTTTTTAAGGCCGCAGAGTGAGTAAATTGGCCATTTTCATTCACTTTTACCCATTCCTCAAATCTCGTGTTTAAGGCCCCTGGAAACATGAAAATCACTTTAAACATCTCATTTTATCTTTAAAAGTGATTTTCCACGTACAAATGTGAATTGTAGTTCAAAGAGGCAACATTTGAAAATGGACCATTTTTTTCGTTTCTGAAGCATGTCGTAAGGGGGGGTGGTTATCTCTTTCGTCAAAAATCGGGCGTTTTTGCTTGAACAATAAAGGCCTACAAATGTTATTTAGTTCACTTCCCGTGGAGGAGAAACACTTTTTAAGGCCGCAGAGTGAGTAAATTGGCCATATTCATTCACTTTTACCCATTCCTCAAATCTTGTGTTTAAGGCCCCTGGAAGCATGAAAATCACTTTAAACATCTCATTTTATCTTTAAAAGTGATTTTCCACGTACAAATGTGAATTGTAGTTCAAAGAGGCAACATTTGAAAACAGACCATTTTTTTAGTTTCTGAAGCATGTCGTAAGGGGGGGTGGTTATCTCTTTCATCAAAAATCGGACGTTTTTGATTGAACAATAATGGCCTCCAAATGTTATTTTATTCACTTCCCGTGGAGGAGAAACACTTTTTAAGGCCGCAGAGTGAGTAAATTGGCCATTTTCATTCACTTTTACCCATTCCTCAAATCTTGTGTTTAAGGCTCCTGGAAGCATGAAAATCACTTTAAATATCTCATTTTATCTTTAAAAGTGATTTTCCAGGTACAAATGTGAATTGTAGTTCAAAGAGGCAACATTTGAAAACGGACCATTTTTTACGTTTCTGAAGCATGTCGTAAGGGGGGGGGATTATCTCTTTCGTCAAAAATCGGGCGTTTTTGCTTGAACAATAAAGGCCTACAAATGTTATTTAGTTCACTTCCCGTGGAGGAGAAACACTTTTTAAGGCCGCAGAGTGAGTAAATTGGCCATTTACATTCACTTTTACCCATTCCTCAAATCTCGTGTTTAAGGCCCCTGGAAGCATGAAAATCACCTTAAACATCTCATTTTATCTTTAAAAGTGATTTTCCACGTACAAATGTGAATTGTAGTTCAAAGAGGCAACATTTGAAAATGGACCATTTTTTACGTTTCTGAAGCTTGTCGTAAGGGGGGGTGCTTATCTCTTTCGTCAAATATCGGGCGTTTTCGCTTGAACAATAAAGGCCTACAAATGTTATTTAGTTCACTTCCCGTGGAGGAGAAACACTTTTTAAGGCCGCAGACTGAGTAAATTGGCCATATTCATTCACTTTTACCCATTCCTCAAATCTTGTGTTTAAGGCCCCTGGAAGCATGAAAATCACTTTAAACATCTCATTTTATCTTTAATAGTGATTTTCCACGTACAAATGTGAATTGTAGTTCAAAGAGGCAACATTTGAAAACGGACCATTTTTTACGTTTCTGAAGCATGTCGTAAGGGGGGGTGGTTATCTCTTTCGTCAAAAATCGGGTGTTTTCGCTTGAACAATAAAGGCCTACAAATGTTATTTAGTTCACTTCCCGTGGAGAAGAAACACTTTTTAAGGCCGCAGAGTGAGTAAATTGGCCATATTCATTCACTTTTACCCATTCCTCAAATCTTGTGTTTAAGGCCCCTGGAAGCATGAAAATCACTTTAAACATCTCATTTTATCTTTAAAAGTGATTTTCCACGTACAAATGTGAATTGTAGTTCAAAGAGGCAACATTTGAAAACAGACCATTTTTTTAGTTTCTGAAGCATGTCGTAAGGGGGGGTGGTTATCTCTTTCATCAAAAATCGGACGTTTTTGATTGAACAATAAAGGCCTACAAATGTTATTTAATTCACTTTCTGGGGTGGAGAAATTTTTTTTAAGGCCTCAGAGTGAATAAATTGGCAATTTTCATTCACATTTACCCATTCCTTAAGGCTTGTGTTTAGGGCCCCTGGAAGCTTGAAAATCACTTTAAACATCTAATTTTATCTCTAAAAGTGATTATCCACGTACAAATGTGAATTGTCGTTTAAAGACGCAACATTGGAAAATGGACCATTTTTTTTGTTTCTGAAGCATGTCGTAAGGGGGGGTGGTTAACTCTTTCACCCAAAAAAAGGTGTTTTTGATTGAACAATAAAGGCCTCCAAATGTTATTTTATTCACTTCCCGTGGAGGAGAAACACTTTTTAAGGTCGCAGAGTGAGTAAATTGGCCATTTTCATTCACTTTTACCCATTCCTCAAATCTCGTGTTTAAGGCCCCTGGAAGCATGAAAATCAGTTTAAACATCTCATTTTATCTTTAAAAGTGATTTTCCACGTACAAATGTGAATTGTAGTTCAAAGAGGCAACATTTGAAAATGGACCATTTTTTTCGTTTCTGAAGCATGTCGTAAGGGGGGTGGTTATCTCTTTCGTCAAAAATCGGGCATTTTCGCTTGAACAATAAAGGCCTACAAATGTTATTTAGTTCACTTCCCGTGGAGGAGAAACACTTTTTAAGGCCGCAGACTGAGTAAATTGGCCATATTCATTCACTTTTACCCATTCCTCAAATCTTGTGTTTAAGGCCCCTGGAAGCATGAAAATCACTTTAAACATCTCATTTTATCTTTAAAAGTAATTTTCCACTTACAAATGTGAATTGTAGTTCAAAGAGGCAACATTTGAAAATGGACCATTTTTTCCTTTCTGAAGCATGTCGTAAGGGGGGGTGGTTATCTCTTTCACCCAAAAAAACGCGTTTTTGATTGAACAATAAGGGCCTCCAAATGTTATTTTATTCACTTCCCGTGGAGGAGAAACACTTTTTAAGGCCGCAGAGTGAGTAAATTGGCCATTTTCATTCACTTTTACCCATTCCTCAAATCTCGTGTTTAAGGCCCCTGGAAGCATGAAAATCACTTTAAATATCTCATTTTATCTTTAAAAGTGATTTTCCACGTACAAATGTGAATTGTAGTTCAAAGAGGCAACATTTGAAAATGGACCATTTTTTACGTTTCTGAAGCATGTCGTAAGGGGGGGTGGTTATCTCTTTCGTCAAAAATCGGGCGTTTTCGCTTGAACAATAAAGGCCTACAAATGTTATTTAGTTCACTTCCCGTGGAGGAGAAACACTTTTTAAGGCCGCAGACTGAGTAAATTGGCCATATTCATTCACTTTTACCCATTTCTCAAATCTTGTGTTTAAGGCCCCTGGAAGCATGAAAATCACTTTAAACATCTCATTTTATCTTTAAAAGTGATTTTCCACGTACAAATGTGAATTGTAGTTCAAAGAGGCAACATTTGAAAACAGACCATTTTTTTAGTTTCTGAAGCATGTCGTAAGGGGGGGTGGTTATCTCTTTCATCAAAAATCGGACGTTTTTGATTGAACAATAAAGGCCTACAAATGTTATTTAATTAACTTTCTGGGGTGGAGAACATTTTTTTAAGGCCTCAGAGTGAATAAATTGGCCATTTTCATTCACATTTACCCATTCCTTAAGGCTTGTGTTTAGGGCCCCTGGAAGCTTGAAAATCACTTTAAACATCTAATTTTATCTCTAAAAGTGATTATCCACGTACAAATGTGAATTGTCGTTTAAAGACGCAACATTGGAAAATGGACCATTTTTTTCGTTTCTGAAGCATGTCGTAAGGGGGGGTGGTTAACTCTTTCACCAAAAAAAAGGCGTTTTTGATTGAACAATAAAGGCCTCCAAATGTTATTTTATTCACTTCCCGTGGAGGAGAAACACTTTTTAAGGCCGCAGAGTGAGAAAATTGGCTATTTTCATTCACTTTTACCCATTCCTCAAATCTCGTGTTTAAGGCCCCTGGAAGCATGAAAATCACTTTAAACATCTCATTTTATCTTTAAAAGTGATTTTCCACGTACAAATATGAATTGTAGTTCAAAGAGGCAACATTTAAAAACAGACTATTTTTTTAGTTTCTGAAGCATGTTGTAAGGGGGAGTGGTTATCTCTTTCATCAAAAATCGGACGTTTTTAATTGAACAATAAAGGCCTACAAATGTTATTTAATTCACTTTCTGGGGTGGAGAAAAACTTTTTAAGGCCTCAGAGTGAATAAATTGGCCATTTCCATTCACATTTACCCATTCCTCAAATCTTGTGTTTAGGGCCCCTGGAAGCTTGAAAATCACTTTAAACATCTAATTTTATCTCTAAAAGTAATTATCCACATACAAATGTGAATTGTCGTTTAAAGACGCAACATTTGAAAATGGACCATTTTTTTCGTTTCTGAATCATGTCGTAAGGGGGGGTGGTTATCTCTTTCACCAAAAAAAAGGCGTTTTTGATTGAACAATAAAGGCCTCCAAATGTTATTTTATTCACTTCCCGTGGAGGAGAAACACTTTTTAAGGCCGCAGAGTGAGTAAATTGGCCATTTTCATTCACTTTTACCCATTCCTCAAATCTCGTGTTTAAGGACCCTGGAAGCATGAAAATCACTTTAAACATCTCATTTTATCTTTAAAAGTGATTTTCCACGTACAAATGTGAATTGTAGTTAAAAGAGGCAACATTTGAAAACGGACCATTTTTTACGTTTCTGAAGCATGTCGTAAGGGGGGGTGGTTATCTCTTTCGTCAAAAATAGGGCGTTTTCGCTTGAACAATAAAGGCCTACAAATTTTATTTAGTTCATTTCCGTGGAGGAGAAACACTTTTTAAGGCCGCAGAGTGAGTAAATTGGCCATATTCATTCACTTTTACCCATTCCTCAAATCTTGTGTTTAAGGCCCCTGGAAGCATGAAAATCACTTTAAACATCTCATTTTATCTTTAAAAGTGCTTTTCCACGTACAAATGTGAATTGTAGTTCAAAGAGGCAACATTTGAAAACAGACCATTTTTTTTGTTTCTGAAGCATGTCGTAAGGGGGGGTGGTTATCTCTTTCATCAAAAATCAGACGTTTTTGATTGAACAATAAAGGCCTACAAATGTTATTTAATTCACTTTCTGGGGTGGAGAAAAACTTTTTAAGGCCTCAGAGTGAATAAATTGGCCATTTTCATTCACATTTACCCATTCCTCAAATCTTGTGTTTATGGCCCCTGGAAGCTTGAAAATCACTTTAAACATCTCATTTTATCTTTAAAAGTGATTTTCCACGTACAAATGTGAATTGTAGTTCAAAGAGGCAACATTTGAAAACAGACCATTTTTTTAGTTTCTGAAGCATGTCGTAAGGGGGGGTGGTTATCTGTTTCATAAAAAATCGGACGTTTTTGATTGAACAATAAAGGCCTACAAATGTTATTTAATTCACTTTCTGGGGTGGAGAAAAACTTTTTAAGGCCTCAGAGTGAATAAATTGGCCATTTTCATTCACATTTACCCATTCCTCAAATCTTGTGTTTAGGGCCCCTGGAAGCTTGAAAATCACTTTAAACATCTCATTTTATCTTTAAAAGTGATTTTCCACGTACAAATGTGAATTGTAGTTCAAAGAGGCAACATTTGAAAACGGACCATTTTTTACGTTTCTGAAGCTTGTCGTAAGGGGGGGTGGTTATCTCTTTCGTCAAAAATCGGGCGTTTTCGCTTGAACAATAAAGGCCTACAAATGTTATTTAGTTCACTTCCCGTGGAGGAGAAACACTTTTTAAGGCCGCAGACTGAGTAAATTGGCCATATTCATTCACTTTTACCCATTCCTCAAATCTTGTGTTTAAGGCTCCTGGAAGCATGAAAATCACTTTAAACATCTCATTTTATCTTTAAAAGTGATTTTCCACGTACAAATGTGAATTGTAGTTCAAAGAGGCAACATTTGAAAATGGACCATTTTTTCCTTTCTGAAGCATGTCGTAAGGGGGGGTGGTTATCTCTTTCACCCAAAAAAACGCGTTTTTGATTGAACAATAAGGGCCTCCAAATGTTATTTTATTCACTTCCCGTGGAGGAGAAACACTTTTTAAGGCCGCAGAGTGAGTAAATTGGCCATTTTCATTCACTTTTACCCATTCCTCAAATCTCGTGTTTAAGGCCCCTGGAAGCATGAAAATCACTTTAAATATCTCATTTTATCTTTAAAAGTGATTTTCCACGTACAAATGTGAATTGTAGTTCAAAGAGGCAACATTTGAAAATGGACCATTTTTTACGTTTCTGAAGCATGTCGTAAGGGGGGGTGGTTATCTCTTTCGTCAAAAATCGGGCGTTTTCGCTTGAACAATAAAGGCCTACAAATGTTATTTAGTTCACTTCCCGTGGAGGAGAAACACTTTTTAAGGCCGCAGAGTGAGTAAATTGGCCATATTCATTCACTTTTACCCATTCCTCAAATCTTGTGTTTAAGGCCCCTGGAAGCATGAAAATCACTTTAAACATCTCCTGTTATCTTTAAAAGTGATTTTCCACGTACAAATGTGAATTGTAGTTCAAAGAGGCAACATTTGAAAACAGACCATTTTTTTAGTTTCTGAAGCATGTCGTAAGGGGGGGTGGTTATCTCTTTCATCAAAAATCAGACGTTTTTGATTGAACAATAATGGCCTCCAAATGTTATTTTATTCACTTCCCGTGGAGGAGAAACACTTTTTAAGGCCGCAGAGTGAGTAAATTGGCCATTTTCATTCACTTTTACCCATTCCTCAAATCTCGTGTTTAAGGCTCCTGGAAGCATGAAAATCACTTTAAATATCTCATTTTATCTTTAAAAGTGATTTTCCAGGTACAAATGTGAATTGGAGTTCAAAGAGGCAACATTTGAAAACGGACCATTTTTTACGTTTCTGAAGCATGTCGTAAGGGGGGGGATTATCTCTTTCATCAAAAATCGGGCGTTTTTGCTTGAACAATAAAGGCCTACAAATGTTATTTAGTTCACTTCCCGTGGAGGAGAAACACTTTTTAAGGCCGCAGAGTGAGTAAATTGGCCATTTACATTCACTTTTACCCATTCCTCAAATCTCGTGTTTAAGGCCCCTGGAAGCATGAAAATCACCTTAAACATCTCATTTTATCTTTAAAAGTGATTTTCCACGTACAAATGTGAATTGTAGTTCAAAGAGGCAACATTTGAAAACGGACCATTTTTTACGTTTCTGAAGCTTGTCGTAAGGGGGGGTGCTTATCTCTTTCGTCAAATATCGGGCGTTTTCGCTTGAACAATAAAGGCCTACAAATTTTATTTAGTTCACTTCCCGTGGAGGAGAAACACTTTTTAAGGCCGCAGACTGAGTAAATTGGCCATATTCATTCACTTTTACCCATTCCTCAAATCTTGTGTTTAAGGCCCCTGGAAGCATGAAAATCACTTTAAACATCTCATTTTATCTTTAATAGTGATTTTCCACGTACAAATGTGAATTGTAGTTCAAAGAGGCAACATTTGAAAACGGACCATTTTTTACGTTTCTGAAGCATGTCGTAAGGGGGGGTGGTTATCTCTTTCGTCAAAAATCGGGTGTTTTCGCTTGAACAATAAAGGCCTACAAATGTTATTTAGTTCACTTCCCGTGGAGGAGAAACACTTTTTAAGGCCGCAGAGTGAGTAAATTGGCCATATTCATTCACTTTTACCAATTCCTCAAATCTTGTGTTTAAGGCCCCTGGAAGCATGAAAATCACTTTAAACATCTCATTTTATCTTTAAAAGTGATTTTCCACGTACAAATGTGAATTGTAGTTCAAAGAGGCAACATTTGAAAACAGACCATTTTTTTAGTTTCTGAAGCATGTCGTAAGGGGGGGTGGTTATCTCTTTCATCAAAAATCGGACGTTTTTGATTGAACAATAAAGGCCTACAAATGTTATTTAATTCACTTTCTGGGGCGGAGAATTTTTTTTTAAGGCCTCAGAGTGAATAAATTGGCCATTTTCATTCACATTTACCCATTCCTTAAGGCTTGTCTTTAAGGCCCCTGGAAGCATGAAAATCACTTTAAACATCTAATTTTATCTCTAAAAGTGATTATCCACGTACAAATGTGAATTGTCGTTTAAAGACGCAACATTGGAAAATGGACCATTTTTTTCGTTTCTGAAGCATGTCGTAAGGGGGGGGTGGTTAACTCTTTCACCAAAAAAAAGGTGTTTTTGATTGAACAATAAAGGCCTCCAAATGTTATTTTATTCACTTCCCGTGGAGGAGAAACACTTTTTAAGGCCGCAGAGTGAGTAAATTGGCCATTTTCATTCACTTTTACCCATTCCTCAAATCTCGTGTTTAAGGCCCCTGGAAGCATGAAAATCACTTTAAACATCTCATTTTATCTTTAAAAGTGATTTTCCACGTACAAATGTGAATTGTAGTTCAAAGAGGCAACATTTGAAAATGGACCATTTTTTTCGTTTCTGAAGCATGTCGTAAGGGGGGGTGGTTATCTCTTTCGTCAAAAATCGGGCGTTTTCGCTTGAACAATAAAGGCCTACAAATGTTATTTAGTTCACTTCCCGTGGAGGAGAAACACTTTTTAAGGCCGCAGAGTGAGTAAATTGGCCATTTTCATTCACTTTTACCCATTCCTCAAATCTTGTGTTTAAGGCCCCTGGAAGCATGAAAATCACTTTAAACATCTCATTTTATCTTTAAAAGTAATTTTCCACGTACAAATGTGAATTGTAGTTCAAAGAGGCAACATTTGAAAACAAACCATTTTTTTAGTTTCTGAAGCATGTCGTAAGGCGGGGTGGTTATCTCTTTCATAAAAAATCGGACGTTTTTGATTGAACAATAAAGGCCTACAAATGTTATTTAATTCACTTTCTGGGGTGGAGAAAAACTTTTTAAGGCCTCAGAGTGAATAAATTGGCCATTTTCATTCACTTTTACCCATTCCTCAAATCTTGTGTTTAGGGCCCCTGGAAGCTTGAAAATCACTTTAAACATCTCATTTTATCTTTAAAAGTGATTTTCCACGTACAAATGTGAATTGTAGTTAAAAGAGGCAACATTTGAAAACGGACCATTTTTTACGTTTCTGAAGCATGTCGTAAGGGGGGGTTGGTTATCTCTTTCGTCAAAAATAGGGCGTTTTCGCTTGAACAATAAAGGCCTACAAATTTTATTTAGTTCACTTCCCGTGGAGGAGAAACACTTTTTAAGGCCGCAGAGTGAGTAAATTGGCCATATTCATTCACTTTTACCCATTCCTCAAATCTTGTGTTTAAGGCCCCTGGAAGCATGAAAATCACTTTAAACATCTCATTTTATCTTTAAAAGTGCTTTTCCACGTACAAATGTGAATTGTAGTTCAAAGAGGCAACATTTGAAAACAGACCATTTTTTTTGTTTCTGAAGCATGTCGTAAGGGGGGGTGGTTATCTCTTTCATCAAAAATCGGACGTTTTTGATTGAACAATAAAGGCCTACAAATGTTATTTAATTCACTTTCTGGGGTGGAGAAAAACTTTTTAAGGCCTCAGAGTGAATAAATTGGCCATTTTCATTCACATTTACCCATTCCTCAAATCTTGTGTTTATGGCCCCTGGAAGCTTGAAAATCACTTTAAACATCTCATTTTATCTTTAAAAGTGATTTTCCACGTACAAATGTGAATTGTAGTTCAAAGAGGCAACATTTGAAAACAGACCATTTTTTTAGTTTCTGAAGCATGTCGTAAGGGGGGGTGGTTATCTGTTTCATAAAAAATCGGACGTTTTTGATTGAACAATAAAGGCCTACAAATGTTATTTAATTCACTTTCTGGGGTGGAGAAAAACTTTTTAAGGCCTCAGAGTGAATAAATTGGCCATTTTCATTCACATTTACCCATTCCTCAAATCTTGTGTTTAGGGCCCCTGGAAGCTTGAAAATCACTTTAAACATCTCATTTTATCTTTAAAAGTGATTTTCCACGTACAGATGTGAATTGTAGTTCAAAGAGGCAACATTTGAAAACGGACCATTTTTTACGTTTCTGAAGCTTGTCGTAAGGGGGGGTGGTTATCTCTTTCGTCAAAAATCGGGCGTTTTCGCTTGAACAATAAAGGCCTACAAATGTTATTTAGTTCACTTCCCGTGGAGGAGAAACACTTTTTAAGGCCGCAGACTGAGTAAATTGGCCATATTCATTCACTTTTACCCATTCCTCAAATCTTGTGTTTAAGGCCCCTGGAAGCATGAAAATCACTTTAAACATCTCATTGTATCTTTAAAAGTGATTTTCCACGTACAAATGTGAATTGTAGTTCAAAGAGGCAACATTTGAAAATGGACCATTTTTTCCTTTCTGAAGCATGTCGTAAGGGGGGGTGGTTATCTCTTTCACCCAAAAAAACGCGTTTTTGATTGAACAATAAGGGCCTCCAAATGTTATTTTATTCACTTCCCGTGGAGGAGAAACACTTTTTAAGGCCGCAGACTGAGTAAATTGGCCATATTCATTCACTTTTACCCATTCCTCAAATCTTGTGTTTAAGGCCCCTGGAAGCATGAAAATCACTTTAAACATCTCCTGTTATCTTTAAAAGTGATTTTCCACGTACAAATGTGAATTGTAGTTCAAAGAGGCAACATTTGAAAACAGACCATTTTTTTAGTTTCTGAAGCATGTCGTAAGGGGGGGTGGTTATCTCTTTCATCAAAAATCGGACGTTTTTGATTGAACAATAATGGCCTCCAAATGTTATTTTATTCACTTCCCGTGGAGGAGAAACACTTTTTAAGGCCGCAGAGTGAGTAAATTGGCCATTTTCATTCACTTTTACCCATTCCTCAAATCTCGTGTTTAAGGCCCCTGGAAGCATGAAAATCACTTTAAATATCTCATTTTATCTTTAAAAGTGATTTTCCACGTACAAATGTGAATTGTAGTTCAAAGAGGCAACATTTGAAAATGGACCATTTTTTACGTTTCTGAAGCATGTCGTAAGGGGGGGTGGTTATCTCTTTCGTCAAAAATCGGGCGTTTTCGCTTGAACAATAAAGGCCTACAAATGTTATTTAGTTCACTTCCCGTGGAGGAGAAACACTTTTTAAAGCCGCAGACTGAGTAAATTGGCCATATTCATTCACTTTTACCCATTCCTCAAATCTTGTGTTTAAGGCCCCTGGAAGCATGAAAATCACTTTAAACATCTCATTTTATCTTTAAAAGTGATTTTCCACGTACAAATGTGAATTGTAGTTCAAAGAGGCAACATTTGAAAACAGACCATTTTTTTAGTTTCTAAAGCATGTCGTAAGGGGGGGTGGTTATCTCTTTCATCAAAAATCGGACGTTTTTGATTGAACAATAAAGGCCTACAAATGTTATTTAATTCACTTTCTGGGGTGGAGAAAAACTTTTTAAGGCCTCAGAGTGAATAAATTGGCCATTTCCATTCACATTTACCCATTCCTCAAATCTTGTGTTTAGGGCCCCTGGAAGCTTGAAAATCACTTTAAACATCTAATTTTATCTCTAAAAGTGATTATCCACATACAAATGTGAATTGTCGTTTAAAGACGCAACATTTGAAAATGGACCATTTTTTTCGTTTCTGAAGCATGTCGTAAGGGGGGGTGGTTATCTCTTTCACCAAAAAAAAGGCGTTTTTGATTGAACAATAAAGGCCTCCAAATGTTATTTTATTCACTTCCCGTGGAGGAGAAACACTTTTTAAGGCCGCAGAGTGAGTAAATTGGCCATTTTCATTCACTTTTACCCATTCCTCAAATCTCGTGTTTAAGGACCCTGGAAGCATGAAAATCACTTTAAACATCTCATTTTATCTTTAAAAGTGATTTTCCACGTACAAATGTGAATTGTAGTTCAAAGAGGCAACATTTGAAAATGGACCATTTTTTCCTTTCCGAAGCATGTCGTAAGGGGGGGTGGTTATCTCTTTCACCAAAAAAAACGCGTTTTTGATTGAACAATAAGGGCCTCCAAATGTTATTTTATTCACTTCCCGTGGAGGAGAAACACTTTTTAAGGCCGCAGACTGAGTAAATTGGCCATATTCATTCACTTTTACCCAATCCTCAAATCTTGTGTTTAAGGCCCCTGGAAGCATGAAAATCACTTTAAACATCTCCTGTTATCTTTAAAAGTGATTTTCCACGTACAAATGTGAATTGTAGTTCAAAGAGGCAACATTTGAAAACAGACCATTTTTTTAGTTTCTGAAGCATGTCGTAAGGGGGGGTGGTTATCTCTTTCATCAAAAATCGGACGTTTTTAATTGAACAATAAAGGCCTACAAATGTTATTTAATTCACTTTCTGGGGTGGAGAAAATCTTTTTAAGGCCTCAGAGTGAATAAATTGGCCATTTCCATTCCCATTTACCCCTTCCTCAAATCATGTGTTTAGGGCCCCTGGAAGCTTGAAAATCACTTTAAACATCTAATTTTATCTCTAACAGTGATTAACCAAATACAAATGTGAATTGTCGTTTAAAGACGCAACATTTGAAAATGGACCATTTTTTTCGTTTCTGAAGCATGTCGTAGGGGGGGGTGGTTATCTCTTTCACCAAAAAAAAGGCTTTTTTGATTGAACAATAAAGGCCTCCAAATGTTATTTTATTCACTTCCCGTGGAGGAGAAACACTTTTTAAGGCCGCAGAGTGAGTAAATTGGCCATTTTTATTCACTTTTACCCATTCCTCAAATCTCGTGTTTAAGGCCCCTGGAAGCATGAAAATCACTTTAAATATCTCATTTTATCTTTAAAAGTGATTTTCCACGTACAAATGTGAATTGTAGTTCAAAGAGGCAACATTTGAAAACGGACCATTTTTTACGTTTCTGAAGCATGTCGTAAGGGGGGGTGATTATCTCTTTTGTCAAAAATCGGGCGTTTTTGCTTGAACAATAAAGGCCTACAAATGTTATTTAGTTCACTTCCCGTGGAGGAGAAACACTTTTTAAGGCCGCAGAGTGAGTAAATTGGCCATTTTCATTCACTTTTACCCATTCCTCAAATCTCGTGTTTAAGGCCCCTGGAAGCATGAAAATCACCTTAAACATCTCATTTTATCTTTAAAAGTGATTTTCCACGTACAAATGTGAATTGTAGTTAAAAGAGGCAACATTTGAAAACGGACCATTTTTTACGTTTCTGAAGCATGTCGTAAGGGTGGGTGGTTATCTCTTTCGTGAAAAATCGGGCGTTTTCGCTTGAACAATAAAGGCCTACAAATGTTATTTAGTTCACTTCCCGTGGAGGAGAAACACTTTTTAAGGCCGCAGAGTGAGTAAATTGGCCATATTCATTCACTTTTACCCATTCCTCAAATCTTGTGTTTAAGGCCCCTGGAAGCATGAAAATCACTTTAAACATCTCATTTTATCTTTAAAAGTGATTTTCCACGTACAAATGTGAATTGTAGTTCAAAGAGGCAACATTTGAAAACGGACCATTTTTTACGTTTCTGAAGCTTGTCGTAAGGGGGGGTGGTTATCTCTTTCGTCAAAAATCGGGCGTTTTCGCTTGAACAATAAAGGCCTACAAATGTTATTTAGTTCACTTCCCGTGGAGGAGAAACACTTTTTAAGGCCGCAGACTGAGTAAATTGGCCATATTCATTCACTTTTACCCATTCCTCAAATCTTGTGTTTTTAAGGCCCCTGGAAGCATGAAAATCACTTTAAACATCTCATTTTATCTTTAATAGTGATTTTCCACGTACAAATGTGAATTGTAGTTCAAAGAGGCAACATTTGAAAACAGACCATTTTTTTAGTTTCTGAAGCATGTTGTAAGGGGGGGTGGTTATCTCTTTCATCAAAAATCGGACGTTTTTGATTGAACAATAAAGGCCTACAAATGTTATTTAATTCACTTTCTGCGGTGGAGAAAATGTTTTTAAGGCCTCAGAGTGAATAAATTGGCCATTTTCATTCACATTTACCCATTCCTTAAGGCTTGTGTTTAGGGCCCCTGGAAGCTTGAAAATCACTTTAAACATCTAATTTTATCTCTAAAAGTGATTATCCACGTACAAATGTGAATTGTCGTTTAAAGACGCAACATTGGAAAATGGACCATTTTTTTCGTTTCTGAAGCATGTCGTAAGGGGGGGGTGGTTATCTCTTTCACCAAAAAAAAGGCGTTTTTGATTGAACAATAAAGGCCTCCAAATGTTATCTTATTCACTTCCCGTGGAGGAGAAACACTTTTTAAGGCCGCAGAGTGAGTAAATTGGCCATTTTCATTCACTTTTACCCATTCCTCAAATCTCGTGTTTAAGGCCCCTGGAAGCATGAAAATCACTTTAAACATCTCATTTTATCTTTAAAAGTGATTTTCCACGTACAAATGTGAATTGTAGTTCAAAGAGGCAACATTTGAAAATGGACCATTTTTTTCGTTTCTGAAGCATGTCGTAAGGGGGGGTGGTTATCTCTTTCGTCAAAAATCGGCCGTTTTCGCTTGAACAATAAAGGCCTACAAATGTTATTTAGTTCACTTCCCGTGGAGGAGAAACACTTTTTAAGGCCGCAGACTGAGTAAATTGGCCATATTCATTCACTTTTACCCATTCCTCAAATCTTGTGTTTAAGGCCCCTGGAAGCATGAAAATCACTTTAAACATCTCATTTTATCTTTAAAAGTGATTTTCCACGTACAAATGTGAATTGTAGTTCAAAGAGGCAGCATTTGAAAACAGACCATTTTTTTAGTTTCTGAAGCATGTCGTAAGGGGGGGTGGTTATCTCTTTCATCAAAAATCGTGTTGCAGGGATTCTGCTGATACACAGAACTATGCGAAGAACCCCAGGACCTCAGTGAATTGTGGTGTACCAGAAACTCACCTCAGAACCCAGAACCCAGTATCCGGCTAGCATAAGTGTCCCATTCGTTATCCGAGATTTAGCTCGGCGGTCCCAATGAATAGACAACCCAGAACAAGCGACTCAGTACATACTCAGGAATGGTGGGAATCGGAAATACCTGTTCGTATATTATTCTCACATCAGTCCACAACAATAATCAACAGAGACACGTTGTAAATAAAAGGGGTTTATTTTATAGACCACGTGTCCTAAGATGCAGTACTTTGGCTAATACAAGCAGACAAATGATTAATATCAAAACCAGCAACATAGTTACAATACCATAGAATATAAAAGGGGTGATCATATTATAATGACAGTGGATTCTACCACCTTCCCTTTACTAAGAAGCTAATATTATTATTATGCTAATAGAAGGTCTCTTAGGCTTGAATAGGGGACCCCATACCTCAAAGATCAGCTTAGTGAAATCACATCACAGGAGCATCAGGAGTCTTCTCGCAGGAAGGCTCGTCTTCGGTCTGAATAATAAACATGATGTCTGTGATATTAAAAGCACCAACTTTCAGGCATTTGCAGCTGTGCGTGTGTTATGGCTAAATAGTGGGCCGATCAACCTAGAGTGAAAAACATGCATTGTGTAATAATCCAGACTATTTTTCACACCGTGTACAGACCAAGGTCGCTGCGCAGAGCTTGGGATGGTAACAACAGATTGCTCTCGTGTGAAGCAAGTCTCGAGTCAGCAGTTTGTTTTAAGAAATAACATGTAAACGCAGTGTCGTGTGCAAAAGCAAAAAGATGGCTTTCTAACATTTAACGTGGTTATGCTAACTTAACAATGCCTGTACGTATTCAGAGAGAACTCACTACAATCGGACGTTTTTGATTGAACAATAAAGGCCTACAAATGTTATTTAATTCACTTTCTGGGGTGGAGAAAAACTTTTTAAGGCCTCAGAGTGAATAAATTGGCCATTTTCATTCACATTTACCCATTCCTCAAATCTTGTGTTTAGGGCCCCTGGAAGCTTGAAAATCACTTTAAACATCTCATTTTATCTTTAAAAGTGATTTTCCACGTACAAATGTGAATTGTAGTTCAAAGAGGCAACATTTGAAAACGGACCATTTTTTACGTTTCTGAAGCTTGTCGTAAGGGGGGGTGGTTATCTCTTTCGTCAAAAATCGGGCGTTTTCGCTTGAACAATAAAGGCCTACAAATGTTATTTAGTTCACTTCCCGTGGAGGAGAAACACTTTTTAAGGCCGCAGACTGAGTAAATTGGCCATATTCATTCACTTTTACCCATTCCTCAAATCTTGTCTTTAAGGCCCCTGGAAGCATGAAAATCACTTTAAACATCTCATTTTATCTTTAAAAGTGATTTTCCACGTACAAATGTGAATTGTAGTTCAAAGAGGCAACATTTGAAAATGGACCATTTTTTCCTTTCTGAAGCATGTCGTAAGGGGGGGTGGTTATCTCTTTCACCCAAAAAAACGCGTTTTTGATTGAACAATAAGGGCCTCCAAATGTTATTTTATTCACTTCCCGTGGAGGAGAAACACTTTTTAAGGCCGCAGACTGAGTAAATTGGCCATATTCATTCACTTTTACCCATTCCTCAAATCTTGTGTTTAAGGCCCCTGGAAGCATGAAAATCACTTTAAACATCTCCTGTTATCTTTAAAAGTGATTTTCCACGTACAAATGTGAATTGTAGTTCAAAGAGGCAACATTTGAAAACAGACCATTTTTTTAGTTTCTGAAGCATGTCGTAAGAGGGGGTGGTTATCTCTTTCATCAAAAATCGGACGTTTTTGATTGAACAATAATGGCCTCCAAATGTTATTTTATTCACTTCCCGTGGAGGAGAAACACTTTTTAAGGCCGCAGAGTGAGTAAATTGGCCATTTTCATTCACTTTTACCCATTCCTCAAATCTCGTGTTTAAGGCTCCTGGAAGCATGAAAATCACTTTAAATATCTCATTTTATCTTTAAAAGTGATTTTCCAGGTACAAATGTGAATTGTAGTTCAAAGAGGCAACATTTGAAAACGGACCATTTTTTACGTTTCTGAAGCATGTCGTAAGGGGGGGTGATTATCTCTTTCGTCAAAAATCGGGCGTTTTTGCTTGAACAATAAAGGCCTACAAATGTTATTTAGTTCACTTCCCGTGGAGGAGAAACACTTTTTAAGGCCGCAGAGTGAGTAAATTGGTCATTTTCATTCACTTTTACCCATTCCTCAAATCTCGTGTTTAAGGCTCCTGGAAGCATGAAAATCACTTTAAATATCTCATTTTATCTTTAAAAGTGATTTTCCAGGTACAAATGTGAATTGTAGTTCAAAGAGGCAACATTTGAAAACGGACCATTTTTTACGTTTCTGAAGCATGTCGTAAGGGGGGTGATTATCTCTTTCGTCAAAAATCGGGCGTTTTTGCTTGAACAATAAAGGCCTACAAATGTTATTTAGTTCACTTCCCGTGGAGGAGAAACACTTTTTAAGGCCGCAGAGTGAGTAAATTGGCCATTTTCATTCACTTTTACCCATTCCTCAAATCTCGTGTTTAAGGCCCCTGGAAGCATGAAAATCACTTTAAACATCTCATTTTATCTTTAAAAGTAATTTTCCACGTACAAATGTGAATTGTAGTTCAAAGAGGCAACATTTGAAAACAAACCATTTTTTTAGTTTCTGAAGCATGTCGTAAGGGGGGGTGGTTATCTCTTTCATAAAAAATCGGACGTTTTTGATTGAACAATAAAGGCCTACAAATGTTATTTAATTCACTTTCTGGGGTGGAGAAAAACTTTTTAAGGCCTCAGAGTGAATAATTTGGCCATTTTCATTCACTTTTACCCATTCCTCAAATCTTGTGTTTAGGGCCCCTGGAAGCTTGAAAATCACTTTAAACATCTCATTTTATCTTTAAAAGTGATTTTCCACGTACAAATGTGAATTGTAGTTCAAAGAGGCAACATTTGAAAACGGACCATTTTTTACGTTTCTGAAGCTTGTCGTAAGGGGGGTGGTTATCGCTTTCGTCAAAAATCGGGCGTTTTCGCTTGAACAATAAAGGCCTCCAAATGGTTTTTTATTCACTTCCCGTGGAGGAGAAACACTTGTTAAGGCCGCAGAGTGAGTAAATTGGCCATTTTCATTCACTTTTACCCATTCCTCAAGTCTCGTGTTTAAGGCCCCTGGAAGCATGAAAATCACTTTAAACATCTCATTTTATCTTTAAAAGTGATTTTCCACGTACAAATGTTAATTGTAGTTCAAAGAGGCAACATTTGAAAATGGAACATTTTTTTCGTTTCTGAAGCATGTCGTAAGGGGGGGTGGTTATCTCTTTCATCAAAAATCGGATGTTTTTAATTGAACAATAAAGGCCTACAAATGTTATTTAATTCACTTTCTGGGGTGGAGAAAAACTTTTTAAGGCCTCAGAGTGAATAAATTGGCCATTTCCATTCACATTTACCCATTCCTCAAATCTTGTGTTTAGGGCCCCTGGAAGCTTGAAAATCACTTTAAACATCTAATTTTATCTCTAAAAGTGATTATCCACATACAAATGTGAATTGTCGTTTAAAGACGCAACATTTGAAAATGGACCATTTTTTTCGTTTCTGAAGCATGTCGTAAGGGGGGGGGTGGTTATCTCTTTCACCAAAAAAAAGGCGTTTTTGATTGAACAATAAAGGCCTCCAAATGTTATTTTATTCACTTCCCGTGGTGGAGAAACACTTTTTAAGGCCGCAGAGTGAGTAAATTGGCCATTTTCATTCACTTTTACCCATTCCTCAAATCTCGTGTTTAAGGACCCTGGAAGCATGAAAATCACTTTAAACATCTCATTTTATCTTTGAAAGTGATTTTCCACGTACAAATGTGAATTGTAGTTCAAAGAGGCAACATTTGAAAATGGACCATTTTTTCCTTTCTGAAGCATGTCGTAAGGGGGGGTGGTTATCTCTTTCACCAAAAAAAACGCGTTTTTGATTGAACAATAAGGGCCTCCAAATGTTATTTTATTCACTTCCCTTGGAGGAGAAACACTTTTTAAGGCCGCAGACTGAGTAAATTGGCCATATTCATTCACTTTTACCCATTCCTCAAATCTTGTGTTTAAGGCCCCTGGAAGCATGAAAATCACTTTAAACATCTCCTGTTATCTTTAAAAGTGATTTTCCACGTACAAATGTGAATTGTAGTTCAAAGAGGCAACATTTGAAAACAGACCATTTTTTTAGTTTCTGAAGCATGTCGTAAGGGGGGTGGTTATCTCTTTCATCAAAAATCGGACGTTTTTGATTGAACAATAAAGGCCTACAAATGTTATTTAATTCACTTTCTGGGGTGGAGAAAAACTTTTTAAGGCCTCAGAGTGAATAAATTGGCCATTTTCATTCACATTTACCCATTCCTCAAATCTTGTGTTTCGGCCCCTGGAAGCTTGAAAATCCCTTTAAACATCTCATTTTATCTTTAAAAGTGATTTTCCACGTACAAATGTGAATTGTAGTTCAAAGAGGCAACATTTGAAAACGGACCATTTTTTACGTTTCTGAAGCTTGTCGTAAGGGGGGGTGGTTATCTCTTTCGTCAAAAATCGGGCGTTTTCGCTTGAACAATAAAGGCCTACAAATGTTATTTAGTTCACTTCCCGTGGAGGAGAAACACTTTTTAAGGCCGCAGACTGAGTAAATTGGCCATATTCATTCACTTTTACCCATTCCTCAAATCTTGTGTTTAAGGCCCCTGGAAGCATGAAAATCACTTTAAACATCTCATTTCATCTTTAATAGTGATTTTCCACGTACAAATGTGAATTGTAGTTCAAAGAAGCAACATTTGAAAACGGACCATTTTTTACGTTTCTGAAGCATGTCGTAAGGGGGGGTGGTTATCTCTTTCGTCAAAAATCGGGTGTTTTCGCTTGAACAATAAAGGCCTACAAATGTTATTTAGTTCACTTCCCGTGGAGGAGAAACACTTTTTAAGGCCGCAGAGTGAGTAAATTGGCCATATTCATTCACTTTTACCCATTCCTCAAATCTTGTGTTTAAGGCCCCTGGAAGCATGAAAATCACTTTAAACATCTCATTTTATCTTTAAAAGTGATTTTCCACGTACAAATGTGAATTGTAGTTCAAAGAGGCAACATTTGAAAACGGACCATTATTTACGTTTCTGAAGCATGTCGCAAGGGGGGGTGGTTATCTCTTTCGTCAAAAATCGGGCGTTTTTGCTTGAACAATAAAGGCCTACAAATGTTATTTAGTTCACTTCCCGTGGAGGAGAAACACTTTTTAAGGCCGCAGAGTGAGTAAATTGGCCATATTCATTCACTTTTACCCATTCCTCAAATCTTGTGTTTAGGGCCCCTGGAAGCTTGAAAATCACTTTAAACATCTAATTTTATCTTTAAAAGTGATTTTCCACGTACAAATGTGAATTGTAGTTCAAAGAGGCAACATTTGAAAACAGACCATTTTTTTAGTTTCTGAAGCATGTCGTAAGGGGGGGTGGTTATCTCTTTCATCAAAAATCGGACGTTTTTAATTGAACAATAAAGGCCTACAAATGTTATTTAATTCCCTTTCTGGGGTGGAGAAAAACTTTTTAAGGCCTCAGAGTGAATAAATTGGCCATTTTCATTCACATTTACCCATTCCTCAAATCTTGTGTTTAGGGCCCCTGGAAGCTTGAAAATCACTTTAAACATCTCATTTTATCTTTAAAAGTGATTTTCCACGTACAAATGTGAATTGTAGTTAAAAGAGGCAACATTTGAAAACGGACCATTTTTACATTTCTGAAGCATGTCATAAGGGGGGGTGGTTATCTCTTTCGTCAAAAATCGGGTGTTTTCGCTTGAACAATAAAGGCCTACAAATGTTATTTAGTTCACCTTCCGTGGAGGAGAAACACTTTTTAAGGCCGCAGACTGAGTAAATTGGCCATATTCATTCACTTTTACCCATTCCTCAAATCTTGTGTTTAAGGCCCCTGGAAGCATGAAAATCACTTTAAACATCTCATTTTATCTTTAATAGTGATTTTCCACGTACAAATGTGAATTGTAGTTCAAAGAGGCAACATTTGAAAACGGACCATTTTTTACATTTCTGAAGCTTGTCGTAAGGGGGGGTGGTTATCTCTTTCGTCAAAAATCGGGTGTTTTCGCTTGAACAATAAAGGCCTACAAATGTTATTTAGTTCACTTCCCGTGGAGGAGAAACACTTTTTAAGGCCGCAGAGTGAGTAAATTGGCCATATTCATTCACTTTTACCCATTCCTCAAATCTTGTGTTTAAGGCCCCTGGAAGCATGAAAATCACTTTAAACATCTCATTTTATCTTTAAAAGTGATTTTCCACGTACAAATGTGAATTGTAGTTCAAAGAGGCAACATTTGAAAACGGACCATTTTTTACGTTTCTGAAGCATGTCGTAAGGGGGGGTGGTTATCTCTTTCGTCAAAAATCGGGCGTTTTTGCTTGAACAATAAAGGCCTACAAATGGTATTTATTTCACTTCCCGTGGAGGAGAAACACTTTTTAAGGCCGCAGAGTGAGCAAATTGGCCATATTCATTCACTTTTACCCATTCCTCAAATCTTGTGTTTAGGGCCCCTGGAAGCTTGAAAATCACTTTAAACATCTCATTTTATCTTTAAAAGTGATTTTCCACGTACAAATGTGAATTGTAGTTCAAAGAGGCAACATTTGAAAACAGACCATTTTTTCAGTTTCTGAAGCATGTCGTAAGGGGGGGTGGTTATCTCTTTCATCAAAAATCGGACGTTTTTAATTGAACAATAAAGGCCTACAAATGTTATTTAATTCCCTTTCTGGGGTGGAGAAAAACTTTTTAAGGCCTCAGATTGAATAAATTGGCCATTTTCATTCACATTTACCCATTCCTCAAATCTTGTGTTTAGGGCCCCTGGAAGCTTGAAAATCACTTTAAACATCTCATTTTATCTTTAAAAGTGATTTTCCACGTACAAATGTGAATTGTAGTTAAAAGAGGCAACATTTGAAAACGGACCATTTTTACATTTCTGAAGCATGTCATAAGGGGGGGGTGGTTATCTCTTTCGTCAAAAATCGGGCGTTTTCGCTTGAACAATAAAGGCCTACAAATGTTATTTAGTTCACTTCCCGTGGAGGAGAAACACTTTTTAAGGCCGCAGACTGAGTAAATTGGCCATATTCATTCACTTTTACCCATTCCTCAAATCTTGTGTTTAAGGCCCCTGGAAGCATGAAAATCACTTTAAACATCTCATTTTATCTTTAATAGTGATTTTCCACGTACAAATGTGAATTGTAGTTCAAAGAAGCAACATTTGAAAACGGACCATTTTTTACGTTTCTGAAGTTTGTCGTAAGTGGGGGTGGTTATCTCTTTCGTCAAAAATCGGGTGTTTTCACTTGAACAATAAAGGCCTACAAATGTTATTTAGTTCACTTCCCGTGGAGGAGAAACACTTTTTAAGGCCGCAGAGTGAGTAAATTGGCCATATTCATTCACTTTTACCCATTCCTCAAATCTTGTGTTTAAGGCCCCTGGAAGCATGAAAATCACTTTAAACATCTCATTTTATCTTTAAAAGTGATTTTCCACGTACAAATGTGAATTGTAGTTCAAAGAGGCAACATTTGAAAACGGACCATTATTTACGTTTCTGAAGCATGTCGCAAGGGGGGGTGGTTATCTCTTTCGTCAAAAATCGGGCGTTTTTGCTTGAACAATAAAGGCCTACAAATGTTATTTAGTTCACTTCCCGTGGAGGAGAAACACTTTTTAAGGCCGCAGAGTGAGTAAATTGGCCATATTCATTCACTTTTACCCATTCCTCAAATCTTGTGTTTAGGGCCCCTGGAAGCTTGAAAATCACTTTAAACATCTAATTTTATCTTTAAAAGTGATTTTCCACGTACAAATGTGAATTGTAGTTCAAAGAGGCAACATTTGAAAACAGACCATTTTTTTAGTTTCTGAAGCATGTCGTAAGGGGGGGTGGTTATCTCTTTCATCAAAAATCGGACGTTTTTAATTGAACAATAAAGGCCTACAAATGTTATTTAATTCCCTTTCTGGGGTGGAGAAAAACTTTTTAAGGCCTCAGAGTGAATAAATTGGCCATTTTCATTCACATTTACCCATTCCTCAAATCTTGTGTTTAGGGCCCCTGGAAGCTTGAAAATCACTTTAAACATCTCATTTTATCTTTAAAAGTGATTTTCCACGTACAAATGTGAATTGTAGTTAAAAGAGGCAACATTTGAAAACGGACCATTTTTACATTTCTGAAGCATGTCATAAGGGGGGGTGGTTATCTCTTTCGTCAAAAATCGGGTGTTTTCGCTTGAACAATAAAGGCCTACAAATGTTATTTAGTTCACCTTCCGTGGAGGAGAAACACTTTTTAAGGCCGCAGACTGAGTAAATTGGCCATATTCATTCACTTTTACCCATTCCTCAAATCTTGTGTTTAAGGCCCCTGGAAGCATGAAAATCACTTTAAACATCTCATTTTATCTTTAATAGTGATTTTCCACGTACAAATGTGAATTGTAGTTCAAAGAGGCAACATTTGAAAACGGACCATTTTTTACATTTCTGAAGCTTGTCGTAAGGGGGGGTGGTTATCTCTTTCGTCAAAAATCGGGTGTTTTCGCTTGAACAATAAAGGCCTACAAATGTTATTTAGTTCACTTCCCGTGGAGGAGAAACACTTTTTAAGGCCGCAGAGTGAGTAAATTGGCCATATTCATTCACTTTTACCCATTCCTCAAATCTTGTGTTTAAGGCCCCTGGAAGCATGAAAATCACTTTAAACATCTCATTTTATCTTTAAAAGTGATTTTCCACGTACAAATGTGAATTGTAGTTCAAAGAGGCAACATTTGAAAACGGACCATTTTTTACGTTTCTGAAGCATGTCGTAAGGGGGGGTGGTTATCTCTTTCGTCAAAAATCGGGCGTTTTTGCTTGAACAATAAAGGCCTACAAATGGTATTTATTTCACTTCCCGTGGAGGAGAAACACTTTTTAAGGCCGCAGAGTGAGCAAATTGGCCATATTCATTCACTTTTACCCATTCCTCAAATCTTGTGTTTAGGGCCCCTGGAAGCTTGAAAATCACTTTAAACATCTCATTTTATCTTTAAAAGTGATTTTCCACGTACAAATGTGAATTGTAGTTCAAAGAGGCAACATTTGAAAACAGACCATTTTTTCAGTTTCTGAAGCATGTCGTAAGGGGGGGTGGTTATCTCTTTCATCAAAAATCGGACGTTTTTAATTGAACAATAAAGGCCTACAAATGTTATTTAATTCCCTTTCTGGGGTGGAGAAAAACTTTTTAAGGCCTCAGATTGAATAAATTGGCCATTTTCATTCACATTTACCCATTCCTCAAATCTTGTGTTTAGGGCCCCTGGAAGCTTGAAAATCACTTTAAACATCTCATTTTATCTTTAAAAGTGATTTTCCACGTACAAATGTGAATTGTAGTTAAAAGAGGCAACATTTGAAAACGGACCATTTTTACATTTCTGAAGCATGTCATAAGGGGGGGGTGGTTATCTCTTTCGTCAAAAATCGGGCGTTTTCGCTTGAACAATAAAGGCCTACAAATGTTATTTAGTTCACTTCCCGTGGAGGAGAAACACTTTTTAAGGCCGCAGACTGAGTAAATTGGCCATATTCATTCACTTTTACCCATTCCTCAAATCTTGTGTTTAAGGCCCCTGGAAGCATGAAAATCACTTTAAACATCTCATTTTATCTTTAATAGTGATTTTCCACGTACAAATGTGAATTGTAGTTCAAAGAAGCAACATTTGAAAACGGACCATTTTTTACGTTTCTGAAGTTTGTCGTAAGTGGGGGTGGTTATCTCTTTCGTCAAAAATCGGGTGTTTTCACTTGAACAATAAAGGCCTACAAATGTTATTTAGTTCACTTCCCGTGGAGGAGAAACACTTTTTAAGGCCGCAGAGTGAGTAAATTGGCCATATTCATTCACTTTTACCCATTCCTCAAATCTTGTGTTTAAGGCCCCTGGAAGCATGAAAATCACTTTAAACATCTCATTTTATCTTTAAAAGTGATTTTCCACGTACAAATGTGAATTGTAGTTCAAAGAGGCAACATTTGAAAACAGACCATTTTTTCAGTTTCTGAAGCATGTCGTAAGGGGGGGTGGTTATCTCTTTCATCAAAAATCGGACGTTTTTAATTGAACAATAAAGGCCTACAAATGTTATTTAATTCCCTTTCTGGGGTGGAGAAAAACTTTTTAAGGCCTCAGAGTGAATAAATTGGCCATTTTCATTCACATTTACCCATTCCTCAAATCTTGTGTTTAGGGCCCCTGGAAGCTTGAAAATCACTTTAAACATCTCATTTTATCTTTAAAAGTGATTTTCCACGTACAAATGTGAATTGTAGTTAAAAGAGGCAACATTTGAAAACGGACCATTTTTACATTTCTGAAGCATGTCATAAGGGGGGGTGGTTATCTCTTTCGTCAAAAATCGGGTGTTTTCGCTTGAACAATAAAGGCCTACAAATGTTATTTAGTTCACCTTCCGTGGAGGAGAAACACTTTTTAAGGCCGCAGACTGAGTAAATTGGCCATATTCATTCACTTTTACCCATTCCTCAAATCTTGTGTTTAAGGCCCCTGGAAGCATGAAAATCACTTTAAACATCTCATTTTATCTTTAATAGTGATTTTCCACGTACAAATGTGAATTGTAGTTCAAAGAGGCAACATTTGAAAACGGACCATTTTTTACATTTCTGAAGCTTGTCGTAAGGGGGGGTGGTTATCTCTTTCGTCAAAAATCGGGTGTTTTCGCTTGAACAATAAAGGCCTACAAATGTTATTTAGTTCACTTCCCGTGGAGGAGAAACACTTTTTAAGGCCGCAGAGTGAGTAAATTGGCCATATTCATTCACTTTTACCCATTCCTCAAATCTTGTGTTTAAGGCCCCTGGAAGCATGAAAATCACTTTAAACATCTCATTTTATCTTTAAAAGTGATTTTCCACGTACAAATGTGAATTGTAGTTCAAAGAGGCAACATTTGAAAACGGACCATTTTTTACGTTTCTGAAGCATGTCGTAAGGGGGGGTGGTTATCTCTTTCGTCAAAAATCGGGCGTTTTTGCTTGAACAATAAAGGCCTACAAATGGTATTTATTTCACTTCCCGTGGAGGAGAAACACTTTTTAAGGCCGCAGAGTGAGCAAATTGGCCATATTCATTCACTTTTACCCATTCCTCAAATCTTGTGTTTAGGGCCCCTGGAAGCTTGAAAATCACTTTAAACATCTCATTTTATCTTTAAAAGTGATTTTCCACGTACAAATGTGAATTGTAGTTCAAAGAGGCAACATTTGAAAACAGACCATTTTTTCAGTTTCTGAAGCATGTCGTAAGGGGGGGTGGTTATCTCTTTCATCAAAAATCGGACGTTTTTAATTGAACAATAAAGGCCTACAAATGTTATTTAATTCCCTTTCTGGGGTGGAGAAAAACTTTTTAAGGCCTCAGATTGAATAAATTGGCCATTTTCATTCACATTTACCCATTCCTCAAATCTTGTGTTTAGGGCCCCTGGAAGCTTGAAAATCACTTTAAACATCTCATTTTATCTTTAAAAGTGATTTTCCACGTACAAATGTGAATTGTAGTTAAAAGAGGCAACATTTGAAAACGGACCATTTTTACATTTCTGAAGCATGTCATAAGGGGGGGGTGGTTATCTCTTTCGTCAAAAATCGGGCGTTTTCGCTTGAACAATAAAGGCCTACAAATGTTATTTAGTTCACTTCCCGTGGAGGAGAAACACTTTTTAAGGCCGCAGACTGAGTAAATTGGCCATATTCATTCACTTTTACCCATTCCTCAAATCTTGTGTTTAAGGCCCCTGGAAGCATGAAAATCACTTTAAACATCTCATTTTATCTTTAATAGTGATTTTCCACGTACAAATGTGAATTGTAGTTCAAAGAAGCAACATTTGAAAACGGACCATTTTTTACGTTTCTGAAGTTTGTCGTAAGTGGGGGTGGTTATCTCTTTCGTCAAAAATCGGGTGTTTTCACTTGAACAATAAAGGCCTACAAATGTTATTTAGTTCACTTCCCGTGGAGGAGAAACACTTTTTAAGGCCGCAGAGTGAGTAAATTGGCCATATTCATTCACTTTTACCCATTCCTCAAATCTTGTGTTTAAGGCCCCTGGAAGCATGAAAATCACTTTAAACATCTCATTTTATCTTTAAAAGTGATTTTCCACGTACAAATGTGAATTGTAGTTCAAAGAGGCAACATTTGAAAACGGACCATTTTTTACGTTTCTGAAGCATGTCGCAAGGGGGGGTGGTTATCTCTTTCGTCAAAAATCGGGCGTTTTTGCTTGAACAATAAAGGCCTACAAATGTTATTTAGTTCACTTCCCGTGGAGGAGAAACACTTTTTAAGGCCGCAGAGTGAGTAAATTGGCCATATTCATTCACTTTTACCCATTCCTCAAATCTTGTGTTTAGGGCCCCTGGAAGCTTGAAAATCACTTTAAACATCTCCTGTTATCTTTAAAAGTGATTTTCCACGTACAAATGTGAATTGTAGTTCAAAGAGGCAACATTTGAAAACAGACCATTTTTTTAGTTTCTGAAGCATGTCGTAAGAGGGGGTGGTTATCTCTTTCATCAAAAATCGGACGTTTTTGATTGAACAATAATGGCCTTCAAATGTTATTTTATTCACTTCCCGTGGAGGAGAAACACTTTTTAAGGCCGCAGAGTGAGTAAATTGGCCATTTTCATTCACTTTTACCCATTCCTCAAATCTCGTGTTTAAGGCTCCTGGAAGCATGAAAATCACTTTAAATATCTCATTTTATCTTTAAAAGTGATTTTCCAGGTACAAATGTGAATTGTAGTTCAAAGAGGCAACATTTGAAAACGGACCATTTTTTACGTTTCTGAAGCATGTCGTAAGGGGGGGTGATTATCTCTTTCGTCAAAAATCGGGCGTTTTTGCTTGAACAATAAAGGCCTACAAATGTTATTTAGTTCACTTCCCGTGGAGGAGAAACACTTTTTAAGGCCGCAGAGTGAGTAAATTGGCCATTTTCATTCACTTTTACCCATTCCTCAAATCTCGTGTTTAAGGCTCCTGGAAGCATGAAAATCACTTTAAATATCTCATTTTATCTTTAAAAGTGATTTTCCAGGTACAAATGTGAATTGTAGTTCAAAGAGGCAACATTTGAAAACGGACCATTTTTTACGTTTCTGAAGCATGTCGTAAGGGGGGTGATTATCTCTTTCGTCAAAAATCGGGCGTTTTTGCTTGAACAATAAAGGCCTACAAATGTTATTTAGTTCACTTCCCGTGGAGGAGAAACACTTTTTAAGGCCGCAGAGTGAGTAAATTGGCCATTTTCATTCACTTTTACCCATTCCTCAAATCTCGTGTTTAAGGCCCCTGGAAGCATGAAAATCACTTTAAACATCTCATTTTATCTTTAAAAGTGATTTTCCACGTACAAATGTGAATTGTAGTTCAAAGAGGCAACATTTGAAAACGGACCATTTTTTACGTTTCTGAAGCATGTCGTAAGGGGGGGTGGTTATCTCTTTCGTCAAAAATCGGGTGTTTTCGCTTGAACAATAAAGGCCTACAAATGTTATTTAGTTCACTTCCCGTGGAGGAGAAACACTTTTTAAGGCCGCAGACTGAGTAAATTGGCCATATTCATTCACTTTTACCCATTCCTCAAATCTTGTGTTTAAGGCCCCTGGAAGCATGAAAATCACTTTAAACATCTCATTTTATCTTTAAAAGTAATTTTCCACGTACAAATGTGAATTGTAGTTCAAAGAGGCAACATTTGAAAACAAAACATTTTTTTAGTTTCTGAAGCATGTCGTAAGGGGGGGTGGTTATCTCTTTCATAAAAAATCGGACGTTTTTGATTGAACAATAAAGGCCTACAAATGTTATTTAATTCACTTTCTGGGGTGGAGAAAAACTTTTTAAGGCCTCAGAGTGAATAAATTGGCCATTTTCATTCACTTTTACCCATTCCTCAAATCTTGTGTTTAGGGCCCCTGGAAGCTTGAAAATCACTTTAAACATCTCATTTTATCTTTAAAAGTGATTTTCCACGTACAAATGTGAATTGTAGTTAAAAGAGGCAACATTTGAAAACGGACCATTTTTTACGTTTCTGAAGAATGTCGTAAGGGGGGGTGGTTATCTCTTTCGTCAAAAATCGGGCGTTTTCGCTTAAACAATAAAGGCCTACAAATGTTATTTAGTTCACTTCCCGTGGAGGAGAAACACTTTTTAAGGCCGCAGAGTGAGTAAATTGGCCATATTCATTCACTTTTACCCATTCCTCAAATCTTGTGTTTAAGGCCCCTGGAAGCATGAAAATCACTTTAAACATCTCATTTTATCTTTAAAAGTGCTTTTCCACGTACAAATGTGAATTGTAGTTCAAAGAGGCAACATTTGAAAACAGACCATTTTTTTAGTTTCTGAAGCATGTCGTAAGGGGGGGTGGTTATCTCTTTCATCAAAAATCGGACGTTTTTGATTGAACAATAAAGGCCTACAAATGTTATTTAATTCACTTTCTGGGGTGGAGAAACACTTTTTAAGGCCTCAGAGTGAATAAATTGGCCATTTTCATTCACATTTACCCATTCCTCAAATCTTGTGTTTATGGCCCCTGGAAGCTTGAAAATCACTTTAAACATCTCATTTTATCTTTAAAAGTGATTTTCCACGTACAAATGTGAATTGTAGTTCAAAGAGGCAACATTTGAAAACGGACCATTTTTTACGTTTCTGAAGCTTGTCGTAAGGGGGGGTGGTTATCGCTTTCGTCAAAAATCGGGCGTTTTCGCTTGAACAATAAAGGCCTCCAAATGGTTTTTTATTCACTTCCCGTGGAGGAGAAACACTTGTTAAGGCCGCAGAGTGAGTAAATTGGCCATTTTCATTCACTTTTACCCATTCCTCAAGTCTCGTGTTTAAGGCCCCTGGAAGCATGAAAATCACTTTAAACATCTCATTTTATCTTTAAAAGTGATTTTCCACGTACAAATGTTAATTGTAGTTCAAAGAGGCAACATTTGAAAATGGAACATTTTTTTCGTTTCTGAAGCATGTCGTAAGGGGGGGTGGTTATCTCTTTCATCAAAAATCGGATGTTTTTAATTGAACAATAAAGGCCTACAAATGTTATTTAATTCACTTTCTGGGGTGGAGAAAAACTTTTTAAGGCCTCAGAGTGAATAAATTGGCCATTTCCATTCACATTTACCCATTCCTCAAATCTTGTGTTTAGGGCCCCTGGAAGCTTGAAAATCACTTTAAACATCTAATTTTATCTCTAAAAGTGATTATCCACATACAAATGTGAATTGTCGTTTAAAGACGCAACATTTGAAAATGGACCATTTTTTTCGTTTCTGAAGCATGTCGTAAGGGGGGGGGTGGTTATCTCTTTCACCAAAAAAAAGGCGTTTTTGATTGAACAATAAAGGCCTCCAAATGTTATTTTATTCACTTCCCGTGGAGGAGAAACACTTTTTAAGGCCGCAGAGTGAGTAAATTGGCCATTTTCATTCACTTTTACCCATTCCTCAAATCTCGTGTTTAAGGACCCTGGAAGCATGAAAATCACTTTAAACATCTCATTTTATCTTTGAAAGTGATTTTCCACGTACAAATGTGAATTGTAGTTCAAAGAGGCAACATTTGAAAATGGACCATTTTTTCCTTTCTGAAGCATGTCGTAAGGGGGGGTGGTTATCTCTTTCACCAAAAAAAACGCGTTTTTGATTGAACAATAAGGGCCTCCAAATGTTATTTTATTCACTTCCCGTGGAGGAGAAACACTTTTTAAGGCCGCAGACTGAGTAAATTGGCCATATTCATTCACTTTTACCCATTCCTCAAATCTTGTGTTTAAGGCCCATGGAAGCATGAAAATCACTTTAAACATCTCCTGTTATCTTTAAAAGTGATTTTCCACGTACAAATGTGAATTGTAGTTCAAAGAGGCAACATTTGAAAACAGACCATTTTTTTAGTTTCTGAAGCATGTCGTAAGGGGGGTGGTTATCTCTTTCATCAAAAATCAGACGTTTTTGATTGAACAATAAAGGCCTACAAATGTTATTTAATTCACTTTCTGGGGTGGAGAAAAACTTTTTAAGGCCTCAGAGTGAATAAATTGGCCATTTTCATTCACATTTACCCATTCCTCAAATCTTGTGTTTAGGGCCCCTGGAAGCTTGAAAATCACTTTAAACATCTCATTTTATCTTTAAAAGTGATTTTCCACGTACAAATATGAATTGCAGTTCAAAGAGGCAACATTTGAAAACAGACCATTTTTTCAGTTTCTGAAGCATGTCGCAAGGGGGGGTGGTTATGTCTTTCATCAAAAATCAGACGTTTTTGATTGAACAATAAAGGCCTACAAATGTTATTTAATTCACTTTCTGGGGTGGAGAAAAACTTTTTAAGGCCTCAGAGTGAATAAATTGGCCATTTTCATTCACATTTACCCATTCCTCAAATCTTGTGTTTCGGCCCCTGGAAGCTTGAAAATCCCTTTAAACATCTCATTTTATCTTTAAAAGTGATTTTCCACGTACAAATGTGAATTGTAGTTCAAAGAGGCAACATTTGAAAACGGACCATTTTTTACGTTTCTGAAGCTTGTCGTAAGGGGGGGTGGTTATCTCTTTCGTCAAAAATCGGGCGTTTTCGCTTGAACAATAAAGGCCTACAAATGTTATTTAGTTCACTTCCCGTGGAGGAGAAACACTTTTTAAGGCCGCAGACTGAGAAAATTGGCCATATTCATTCACTTTTACCCATTCCTCAAATCTTGTGTTTAAGGCCCCTGGAAGCATGAAAATCACTTTAAACATCTCATTTCATCTTTAATAGTGATTTTCCACGTACAAATGTGAATTGTAGTTCAAAGAAGCAACATTTGAAAACGGACCATTTTTTACGTTTCTGAAGCATGTCGTAAGGGGGGGTGGTTATCTCTTTCGTCAAAAATCGGGTGTTTTCGCTTGAACAATAAAGGCCTACAAATGTTATTTAGTTCACTTCCCGTGGAGGAGAAACACTTTTTAAGGCCGCAGAGTGAGTAAATTGGCCATATTCATTCACTTTTACCCATTCCTCAAATCTCGTGTTTAAGGCCCCTGGAAGCATGAAAATCACTTTAAACATCTCATTTTATCTTTAAAAGTGATTTTCCACGTACAAATGTGAATTGTAGTTCAAAGAGGCAACATTTGAAAACAGACCATTTTTTTAGTTTCTGAAGCATGTCGTAAGGGGGGGTGGTTATCTCTTTCATCAAAAATCGGACGTTTTTGATTGAACAATAAAGGCCTACAAATGTTATTTTATTCACTTCCCGTGGAGGAGAAAAACTTTTTAAGGCCTCAGAGTGAATAAATTGGCCATTTTCATTCACTTTTACCCATTCCTCAAATCTTGTGTTTAGGGCCCCTGGAAGCTTGAAAATCACTTTAAACATCTCATTTTATCTTTAAAAGTGATTTTCAACGTTCAAATGTGAATTGTAGTTAAAAGAGGCAACATTTGATAACGGACCATTTTTTACGTTTCTGAAGCATGTCGTAAGGGGGGTGGTTATCTCTTTCGTCAAAAATCGGGCGTTTTCGCTTGAACAATAAAGGCCTACAAATGTTATTTAGTTCACTTCCCGTGGAGGAGAAACACTTTTTAAGGCCGCAGAGTGAGTAAATTGGCCATATTCATTCACTTTTACCCATTCCTCAAATCTTGTGTTTAAGGCCCCTGGAAGCATGAAAATCACTTTAAACATCTCATTTTATCTTTAAAAGTGATTTTCCACGTACAAATGTGAATTGTAGTTCAAAGAGGCAACATTTGAAAACAGACCATTTTTTTAGTTTCTGAAGCATGTCGTAAGGGGGGGGTGGTTATCTCTTTCATCAAAAATCGGACGTTTTTGATTGAACAATAAAGGCCTCCAAATGTTATTTTATTCACTTCCCGTGGAGGAGAAACACTTTTTAAGGCCGCAGAGTGAGTAAATTGGCCATTTCCATTCACTTTTACCCATTCCTCAAATCTCGTGTTTAAGGCCCCTGGAAGCATGAAAATCACTTTAAACATCTCATTTTATCTTTAAAAGTGATTTTCCACGTACAAATGTGAATTGTAGTTCAAAGAGGCAACATTTGAAAACAGACCATTTTTTTAGTTTCTGAAGCATGTCGTAAGGGGGGGTGGTTATCTCTTTCATCAAAAATCGGACGTTTTTAATTGAACAATAACGGCCTACAAATGTTATTTAATTCACTTTCTGGGGTGGAGAAAAACTTTTTAAGGCCTCAGAGTGAATAAATTGGCCATTTTCATTCACTTTTACCCATTCCTCAAATCTTGTGTTTAGGGCCCCTGGAAGCTTGAAAATCACTTTAAACATCTCATTTTATCTTTAAAAGTGATTTTCCACGTACAAATGTGAATTGTAGTTAAAAGAGGCAACATTTGATAACAGACCATTTTTTACGTTTCTGAAGCATGTCGTAAGGGGGGGTGGTTATCTCTTTCGTCAAAAATCGGGCGTTTTCGCTTGAACAATAAAGGCCTACAAATGTTATTTAGTTCACTTCCCGTGGAGGAGAAACACTTTTTAAGGCCGCAGAGTGAGTAAATTGGCCATATTCATTCACTTTTACCCATTCCTCAAATCTTGTGTTTAAGGCCCCTGGAAGCATGAAAATCACTTTAAACATCTCATTTTATCTTTAAAAGTGATTTTCCACGTACAAATGTGAATTGTAGTTCAAAGAGGCAACATTTGAAAACAGACCATTTTTTTAGTTTCTGAAGCATGTCGTAAGGGGGGGTGGTTATCTCTTTCATCAAAAATCGGACATTTTTGTTTGAACAATAAAGGCCTACAAATGTTATTTAATTCACTTTCTGGGGTGGAGAAAAACTTTTTAAGGCCTCAGAGTGAATAAATTGGCCATTTTCATTCACATTTACCCATTCCTCAAATCTTGTGTTTAGGGCCCCTGGAACTTGAAAATCACTTTAAACATCTCCTTTTATCTTTAAAAGTGATTTTCCATGTACAAATGTGAATTGTAGTTCAAAGAGGCAACATTTGAAAACGGACCATTTTTTACGTTTCTGAAGCTTGTCGTAAGGGGGGGTGGTTATCTCTTTCGTCAAAAATCGGGCATTTTCGCTTGAACAATAAAGGCCTACAAATGTTATTTAGTTCACTTCCCGTGGAGGAGAAACACTTTTTAAGGCCGCAGAGTGAGTAAATTGGCCATATTCATTCACTTTTACCCATTCCTCAAATCTCGTGTTTAAGGCCCCTGGAAGCATGAAAATCACTTTAAACATCTCATTTTATCTTTAATAGTGATTTTCCACGTACAAATGTGAATTGTAGTTCAAAGAGGCAACATTTGAAAACGGACCATTTTTTACGTTTCTGAAGCATGTCGTAAGGGGGGGTGGTTATCTCTTTCGTCAAAGATCGGGTGTTTTCGCTTGAACAATAAAGGCCTACAAATGTTATTTAGTTCACTTCCCGTGGAGGAGAAACACTTTTTAAGGCCGCAGAGTGAGTAAATTGGCCATATTCATTCACTTTTACCCATTCCTCAAATCTTGTGTTTAGGGCCCCTGGAAGCTTGAAAATCACTTTAAACATCTAATTTTATCTTTAAAAGTGATTTTCCACGTACAAATGTGAATTGTAGTTCAAAGAGGCAACATTTGAAAACAGACCATTTTTTTAGTTTCTGAAGCATGTCGTAAGGGGGGGTGGTTATCTCTTTCATCAAAAATCGGACGTTTTTAATTGAACAATAAAGGCCTACAAATGTTATTTAATTCCCTTTCTGGGGTGGAGAAAAACTTTTTAAGGCCTCAGAGTGAATAAATTGGCCATTTTCATTCACATTTACCCATTCCTCAAATCTTGTGTTTAGGGCCCCTGGAAGCTTGAAAATCACTTTAAACATCTCATTTTATCTTTAAAAGTGATTTTCCACGTACAAATGTGAATTGTAGTTAAAAGAGGCAACATTTGAAAACGGACCATTTTTACATTTCTGAAGCATGTCATAAGGGGGGGTGGTTATCTCTTTCGTCAAAAATCGGGTGTTTTCGCTTGAACAATAAAGGCCTACAAATGTTATTTAGTTCACCTTCCGTGGAGGAGAAACACTTTTTAAGGCCGCAGACTGAGTAAATTGGCCATATTCATTCACTTTTACCCATTCCTAAAATCTTGTGTTTAAGGCCCCTGGAAGCATGAAAATCACTTTAAACATCTCATTTTATCTTTAATAGTGATTTTCCACGTACAAATGTGAATTGTAGTTCAAAGAGGCAACATTTGAAAACGGACCATTTTTTACGTTTCTGAAGCTTGTCGTAAGGGGGGGTGGTTATCTCTTTCGTCAAAAATCGGGTGTTTTCGCTTGAACAATAAAGGCCTACAAATGTTATTTAGTTCACTTCCCGTGGAGGAGAAACACTTTTTAAGGCCGCAGAGTGAGTAAATTGGCCATATTCATTCACTTTTACCCATTCCTCAAATCTTGTGTTTAAGGCCCCTGGAAGCATGAAAATCACTTTAAACATCTCATTTTATCTTTAAAAGTGATTTTCCACGTACAAATGTGAATTGTAGTTCAAAGAGGCAACATTTGAAAACGGACCATTTTTTACGTTTCTGAAGCATGTCGTAAGGGGGGGTGGTTATCTCTTTCGTCAAAAATCGGGCGTTTTTGCTTGAACAATAAAGGCCTACAAATGTTATTTATTTCACTTCCCGTGGAGGAGAAACACTTTTTAAGGCCGCAGAGTGAGCAAATTGGCCATATTCATTCACTTTTACCCATTCCTCAAATTTTGTGTTTAGGGCCCCTGGAAGCTTGAAAATCACTTTAAACATCTCATTTTATCTTTAAAAGTGATTTTCCACGTACAAATGTGAATTGTAGTTCAAAGAGGCAACATTTGAAAACAGACCATTTTTTCAGTTTCTGAAGCATGTCGTAAGGGGGGGTGGTTATCTCTTTCATCAAAAATCGGACATTTTTAATTGAACAATAAAGGCCTACAAATGTTATTTAATTCCCTTTCTGGGGTGGAGAAAAACTTTTTAAGGCCTCAGATTGAATAAATTGGCCATTTTCATTCACATTTACCCATTCCTCAAATCTTGTGTTTAGGGCCCCTGGAAGCTTGAAAATCACTTTAAACATCTCATTTTATCTTTAAAAGTGATTTTCCACGTACAAATGTGAATTGTAGTTAAAAGAGGCAACATTTGAAAACGGACCATTTTTACATTTCTGAAGCATGTCATAAGGGGGGGGTGGTTATCTCTTTCGTCAAAAATCGGGCGTTTTCGCTTGAACAATAAAGGCCTACAAATGTTATTTAGTTCACTTCCCGTGGAGGAGAAACACTTTTTAAGGCCGCAGACTGAGTAAATTGGCCATATTCATTCACTTTTACCCATTCCTCAAATCTTGTGTTTAAGGCCCCTGGAAGCATGAAAATCACTTTAAACATCTCATTTTATCTTTAATAGTGATTTTCCACGTACAAATGTGAATTGTAGTTCAAAGAAGCAACATTTGAAAACGGACCATTTTTTACGTTTCTGAAGTTTGTCGTAAGTGGGGGTGGTTATCTCTTTCGTCAAAAATCGGGTGTTTTCACTTGAACAATAAAGGCCTACAAATGTTATTTAGTTCACTTCCCGTGGAGGAGAAACACTTTTTAAGGCCGCAGAGTGAGTAAATTGGCCATATTCATTCACTTTTACCCATTCCTCAAATCTTGTGTTTAAGGCCCCTGGAAGCATGAAAATCACTTTAAACATCTCATTTTATCTTTAAAAGTGATTTTCCACGTACAAATGTGAATTGTAGTTCAAAGAGGCAACATTTGAAAACGGACCATTTTTTACGTTTCTGAAGCATGTCGCAAGGGGGGGTGGTTATCTCTTTCGTCAAAAATCGGGCGTTTTTGCTTGAACAATAAAGGCCTACAAATGTTATTTAGTTCACTTCCCGTGGAGGAGAAACACTTTTTAAGGCCGCAGAGTGAGTAAATTGGCCATATTCATTCACTTTTACCCATTCCTCAAATCTTGTGTTTAGGGCCCCTGGAAGCTTGAAAATCACTTTAAACATCTCCTGTTATCTTTAAAAGTGATTTTCCACGTACAAATGTGAATTGTAGTTCAAAGAGGCAACATTTGAAAACAGACCATTTTTTTAGTTTCTGAAGCATGTCGTAAGAGGGGGTGGTTATCTCTTTCATCAAAAATCGGACGTTTTTGATTGAACAATAATGGCCTTCAAATGTTATTTTATTCACTTCCCGTGGAGGAGAAACACTTTTTAAGGCCGCAGAGTGAGTAAATTGGCCATTTTCATTCACTTTTACCCATTCCTCAAATCTCGTGTTTAAGGCTCCTGGAAGCATGAAAATCACTTTAAATATCTCATTTTATCTTTAAAAGTGATTTTCCAGGTACAAATGTGAATTGTAGTTCAAAGAGGCAACATTTGAAAACGGACCATTTTTTACGTTTCTGAAGCATGTCGTAAGGGGGGGTGATTATCTCTTTCGTCAAAAATCGGGCGTTTTTGCTTGAACAATAAAGGCCTACAAATGTTATTTAGTTCACTTCCCGTGGAGGAGAAACACTTTTTAAGGCCGCAGAGTGAGTAAATTGGCCATTTTCATTCACTTTTACCCATTCCTCAAATCTCGTATTTAAGGCTCCTGGAAGCATGAAAATCACTTTAAATATCTCATTTTATCTTTAAAAGTGATTTTCCAGGTACAAATGTGAATTGTAGTTCAAAGAGGCAACATTTGAAAACGGACCATTTTTTACGTTTCTGAAGCATGTCGTAAGGGGGGTGATTATCTCTTTCGTCAAAAATCGGGCGTTTTTGCTTGAACAATAAAGGCCTACAAATGTTATTTAGTTCACTTCCCGTGGAGGAGAAACACTTTTTAAGGCCGCAGAGTGAGTAAATTGGCCATTTTCATTCACTTTTACCCATTCCTCAAATCTCGTGTTTAAGGCCCCTGGAAGCATGAAAATCACTTTAAACATCTCATTTTATCTTTAAAAGTGATTTTCCACGTACAAATGTGAATTGTAGTTCAAAGAGGCAACATTTGAAAACGGACCATTTTTTACGTTTCTGAAGCATGTCGTAAGGGGGGGTGGTTATCTCTTTCGTCAAAAATCGGGTGTTTTCGCTTGAACAATAAAGGCCTACAAATGTTATTTAGTTCACTTCCCGTGGAGGAGAAACACTTTTTAAGGCCGCAGACTGAGTAAATTGGCCATATTCATTCACTTTTACCCATTCCTCAAATCTTGTGTTTAAGGCCCCTGGAAGCATGAAAATCACTTTAAACATCTCATTTTATCTTTAAAAGTGATTTTCCACGTACAAATGTGAATTGTAGTTAAAAGAGGCAACATTTGAAAACGGACCATTTTTTACGTTTCTGAAGAATGTCGTAAGGGGGGGTGGTTATCTCTTTCGTCAAAAATCGGGCGTTTTCGCTTAAACAATAAAGGCCTACAAATGTTATTTAGTTCACTTCCCGTGGAGGAGAAACACTTTTTAAGGCCGCAGAGTGAGTAAATTGGCCATATTCATTCACTTTTACCCATTCCTCAAATCTTGTGTTTAAGGCCCCTGGAAGCATGAAAATCACTTTAAACATCTCATTTTATCTTTAAAAGTGCTTTTCCACGTACAAATGTGAATTGTAGTTCAAAGAGGCAACATTTGAAAACAGACCATTTTTTTAGTTTCTGAAGCATGTCGTAAGGGGGGGTGGTTATCTCTTTCATCAAAAATCGGACGTTTTTGATTGAACAATAAAGGCCTACAAATGTTATTTAATTCACTTTCTGGGGTGGAGAAAAACTTTTTAAGGCCTCAGAGTGAATAAATTGGCCATTTTCATTCACATTTACCCATTCCTCAAATCTTGTGTTTATGGCCCCTGGAAGCTTGAAAATCACTTTAAACATCTCATTTTATCTTTAAAAGTGATTTTCCACGTACAAATGTGAATTGTAGTTCAAAGAGGCAACATTTGAAAACGGACCATTTTTTACGTTTCTGAAGCTTGTCGTAAGGGGGGGTGGTTATCGCTTTCGTCAAAAATCGGGCGTTTTCGCTTGAACAATAAAGGCCTCCAAATGGTTTTTTATTCACTTCCCGTGGAGGAGAAACACTTGTTAAGGCCGCAGAGTGAGTAAATTGGCCATTTTCATTCACTTTTACCCATTCCTCAAGTCTCGTGTTTAAGGCCCCTGGAAGCATGAAAATCACTTTAAACATCTCATTTTATCTTTAAAAGTGATTTTCCACGTACAAATGTTAATTGTAGTTCAAAGAGGCAACATTTGAAAATGGAACATTTTTTTCGTTTCTGAAGCATGTCGTAAGGGGGGGTGGTTATCTCTTTCATCAAAAATCGGATGTTTTTAATTGAACAATAAAGGCCTACAAATGTTATTTAATTCACTTTCTGGGGTGGAGAAAAACTTTTTAAGGCCTCAGAGTGAATAAATTGGCCATTTCCATTCACATTTACCCATTCCTCAAATCTTGTGTTTAGGGCCCCTGGAAGCTTGAAAATCACTTTAAACATCTAATTTTATCTCTAAAAGTGATTATCCACATACAAATGTGAATTGTCGTTTAAAGACGCAACATTTGAAAATGGACCATTTTTTTCGTTTCTGAAGCATGTCGTAAGGGGGGGGTGGTTATCTCTTTCACCAAAAAAAAGGCGTTTTTGATTGAACAATAAAGGCCTCCAAATGTTATTTTATTCACTTCCCGTGGAGGAGAAACACTTTTTAAGGCCGCAGAGTGAGTAAATTGGCCATTTTCATTCACTTTTACCCATTCCTCAAATCTCGTGTTTAAGGACCCTGGAAGCATGAAAATCACTTTAAACATCTCATTTTATCTTTGAAAGTGATTTTCCACGTACAAATGTGAATTGTAGTTCAAAGAGGCAACATTTGAAAATGGACCATTTTTTCCTTTCTGAAGCATGTCGTAAGGGGGGGTGGTTATCTCTTTCACCAAAAAAAACGCGTTTTTGATTGAACAATAAGGGCCTCCAAATGTTATTTTATTCACTTCCCGTGGAGGAGAAACACTTTTTAAGGCCGCAGACTGAGTAAATTGGCCATATTCATTCACTTTTACCCATTCCTCAAATCTTGTGTTTAAGGCCCATGGAAGCATGAAAATCACTTTAAACATCTCCTGTTATCTTTAAAAGTGATTTTCCACGTACAAATGTGAATTGTAGTTCAAAGAGGCAACATTTGAAAACAGACCATTTTTTTAGTTTCTGAAGCATGTCGTAAGGGGGGTGGTTATCTCTTTCATCAAAAATCGGACGTTTTTGATTGAACAATAAAGGCCTACAAATGTTATTTAATTCACTTTCTGGGGTGGAGAAAAACTTTTTAAGGCCTCAGAGTGAATAAATTGGCCATTTTCATTCACATTTACCCATTCCTCAAATCTTGTGTTTAGGGCCCCTGGAAGCTTGAAAATCACTTTAAACATCTCATTTTATCTTTAAAAGTGATTTTCCACGTACAAATATGAATTGCAGTTCAAAGAGGCAACATTTGAAAACAGACCATTTTTTCAGTTTCTGAAGCATGTCGCAAGGGGGGGTGGTTATGTCTTTCATCAAAAATCAGACGTTTTTGATTGAACAATAAAGGCCTACAAATGTTATTTAATTCACTTTCTGGGGTGGAGAAAAACTTTTTAAGGCCTCAGAGTGAATAAATTGGCCATTTTCATTCACATTTACCCATTCCTCAAATCTTGTGTTTCGGCCCCTGGAAGCTTGAAAATCCCTTTAAACATCTCATTTTATCTTTAAAAGTGATTTTCCACGTACAAATGTGAATTGTAGTTCAAAGAGGCAACATTTGAAAACGGACCATTTTTTACGTTTCTGAAGCTTGTCGTAAGGGGGGGTGGTTATCTCTTTCGTCAAAAATCGGGCGTTTTCGCTTGAACAATAAAGGCCTACAAATGTTATTTAGTTCACTTCCCGTGGAGGAGAAACACTTTTTAAGGCCGCAGACTGAGTAAATTGGCCATATTCATTCACTTTTACCCATTCCTCAAATCTTGTGTTTAAGGCCCCTGGAAGCATGAAAATCACTTTAAACATCTCATTTCATCTTTAATAGTGATTTTCCACGTACAAATGTGAATTGTAGTTCAAAGAAGCAACATTTGAAAACGGACCATTTTTTACGTTTCTGAAGCATGTCGTAAGGGGGGGTGGTTATCTCTTTCGTCAAAAATCGGGTGTTTTCGCTTGAACAATAAAGGCCTACAAATGTTATTTAGTTCACTTCCCGTGGAGGAGAAACACTTTTTAAGGCCGCAGAGTGAGTAAATTGGCCATATTCATTCACTTTTACCCATTCCTCAAATCTCGTGTTTAAGGCCCCTGGAAGCATGAAAATCACTTTAAACATCTCATTTTATCTTTAAAAGTGATTTTCCACGTACAAATGTGAATTGTAGTTCAAAGAGGCAACATTTGAAAACAGACCATTTTTTTAGTTTCTGAAGCATGTCGTAAGGGGGGGTGGTTATCTCTTTCATCAAAAATCGGACGTTTTTGATTGAACAATAAAGGCCTACAAATGTTATTTTATTCACTTCCCGTGGAGGAGAAAAACTTTTTAAGGCCTCAGAGTGAATAAATTGGCCATTTTCATTCACTTTTACCCATTCCTCAAATCTTGTGTTTAGGGCCCCTGGAAGCTTGAAAATCACTTTAAACATCTCATTTTATCTTTAAAAGTGATTTTCAACGTTCAAATGTGAATTGTAGTTAAAAGAGGCAACATTTGATAACGGACCATTTTTTACGTTTCTGAAGCATGTCGTAAGGGGGGTGGTTATCTCTTTCGTCAAAAATCGGGCGTTTTCGCTTGAACAATAAAGGCCTACAAATGTTATTTAGTTCACTTCCCGTGGAGGAGAAACACTTTTTAAGGCCGCAGAGTGAGTAAATTGGCCATATTCATTCACTTTTACCCATTCCTCAAATCTTGTGTTTAAGGCCCCTGGAAGCATGAAAATCACTTTAAACATCTCATTTTATCTTTAAAAGTGATTTTCCACGTACAAATGTGAATTGTAGTTCAAAGAGGCAACATTTGAAAACAGACCATTTTTTTAGTTTCTGAAGCATGTCGTAAGGGGGGGGTGGTTATCTCTTTCATCAAAAATCGGACGTTTTTGATTGAACAATAAAGGCCTCCAAATGTTATTTTATTCACTTCCCGTGGAGGAGAAACACTTTTTAAGGCCGCAGAGTGAGTAAATTGGCCATTTCCATTCACTTTTACCCATTCCTCAAATCTCGTGTTTAAGGCCCCTGGAAGCATGAAAATCACTTTAAACATCTCATTTTATCTTTAAAAGTGATTTTCCACGTACAAATGTGAATTGTAGTTCAAAGAGGCAACATTTGAAAACAGACCATTTTTTTAGTTTCTGAAGCATGTCGTAAGGGGGGGTGGTTATCTCTTTCATCAAAAATCGGACGTTTTTAATTGAACAATAACGGCCTACAAATGTTATTTAATTCACTTTCTGGGGTGGAGAAAAACTTTTTAAGGCCTCAGAGTGAATAAATTGGCCATTTTCATTCACTTTTACCCATTCCTCAAATCTTGTGTTTAGGGCCCCTGGAAGCTTGAAAATCACTTTAAACATCTCATTTTATCTTTAAAAGTGATTTTCCACGTACAAATGTGAATTGTAGTTAAAAGAGGCAACATTTGATAACGGACCATTTTTTACGTTTCTGAAGCATGTCGTAAGGGGGGGTGGTTATCTCTTTCGTCAAAAATCAGGCGTTTTCGCTTGAACAATAAAGGCCTACAAATGTTATTTAGTTCACTTCCCGTGGAGGAGAAACACTTTTTAAGGCCGCAGAGTGAGTAAATTGGCCATATTCATTCACTTTTACCCATTCCTCAAATCTTGTGTTTAAGGCCCCTGGAAGCATGAAAATCACTTTAAACATCTCATTTTATCTTTAAAAGTGATTTTCCACGTACAAATGTGAATTGTAGTTCAAAGAGGCAACATTTGAAAACAGACCATTTTTTTAGTTTCTGAAGCATGTCGTAAGGGGGGGTGGTTATCTCTTTCATCAAAAATCGGACATTTTTGTTTGAACAATAAAGGCCTACAAATGTTATTTAATTCACTTTCTGGGGTGGAGAAAAACTTTTTAAGGCCTCAGAGTGAATAAATTGGCCATTTTCATTCACATTTACCCATTCCTCAAATCTTGTGTTTAGGGCCCCTGGAACTTGAAAATCACTTTAAACATCTCCTTTTATCTTTAAAAGTGATTTTCCATGTACAAATGTGAATTGTAGTTCAAAGAGGCAACATTTGAAAACGGACCATTTTTTACGTTTCTGAAGCTTGTCGTAAGGGGGGGTGGTTATCTCTTTCGTCAAAAATCGGGCATTTTCGCTTGAACAATAAAGGCCTACAAATGTTATTTAGTTCACTTCCCGTGGAGGAGAAACACTTTTTAAGGCCGCAGAGTGAGTAAATTGGCCATATTCATTCACTTTTACCCATTCCTCAAATCTCGTGTTTAAGGCCCCTGGAAGCATGAAAATCACTTTAAACATCTCATTTTATCTTTAATAGTGATTTTCCACGTACAAATGTGAATTGTAGTTCAAAGAGGCAACATTTGAAAACGGACCATTTTTTACGTTTCTGAAGCATGTCGTAAGGGGGGGTGGTTATCTCTTTCGTCAAAGATCGGGTGTTTTCGCTTGAACAATAAAGGCCTACAAATGTTATTTAGTTCACTTCCCGTGGAGGAGAAACACTTTTTAAGGCCGCAGAGTGAGTAAATTGGCCATATTCATTCACTTTTACCCATTCCTCAAATCTTGTGTTTAGGGCCCCTGGAAGCTTGAAAATCACTTTAAACATCTAATTTTATCTTTAAAAGTGATTTTCCACGTACAAATGTGAATTGTAGTTCAAAGAGGCAACATTTGAAAACAGACCATTTTTTTAGTTTCTGAAGCATGTCGTAAGGGGGGGTGGTTATCTCTTTCATCAAAAATCGGACTTTTTTAATTGAACAATAAAGGCCTACAAATGTTATTTAATTCCCTTTCTGGGGTGGAGAAAAACTTTTTAAGGCCTCAGAGTGAATAAATTGGCCATTTTCATTCACATTTACCCATTCCTCAAATCTTGTGTTTAGGGCCCCTGGAAGCTTGAAAATCACTTTAAACATCTCATTTTATCTTTAAAAGTGATTTTCCACGTACAAATGTGAATTGTAGTTAAAAGAGGCAACATTTGAAAACGGACCATTTTTACATTTCTGAAGCATGTCATAAGGGGGGGTGGTTATCTCTTTCGTCAAAAATCGGGTGTTTTCGCTTGAACAATAAAGGCCTACAAATGTTATTTAGTTCACCTTCCGTGGAGGAGAAACACTTTTTAAGGCCGCAGACTGAGTAAATTGGCCATATTCATTCACTTTTACCCATTCCTAAAATCTTGTGTTTAAGGCCCCTGGAAGCATGAAAATCACTTTAAACATCTCATTTTATCTTTAATAGTGATTTTCCACGTACAAATGTGAATTGTAGTTCAAAGAGGCAACATTTGAAAACGGACCATTTTTTACGTTTCTGAAGCTTGTCGTAAGGGGGGGTGGTTATCTCTTTCGTCAAAAATCGGGTGTTTTCGCTTGAACAATAAAGGCCTACAAATGTTATTTAGTTCACTTCCCGTGGAGGAGAAACACTTTTTAAGGCCGCAGACTGAGTAAATTGGCCATATTCATTCACTTTTACCCATTCCTCAAATCTTGTGTTTAAGGCCCCTGGAAGCATGAAAATCACTTTAAACATCTCATTTTATCTTTAAAAGTGATTTTCCACGTACAAATGTGAATTGTAGTTCAAAGAGGCAACATTTGAAAACAAACCATTTTTTTAGTTTCTGAAGCATGTCGTAAGGGGGGGTGGTTATCTCTTTCATAAAAAATCGGACGTTTTTGAGTGAACAATAAAGGCCTACAAATGTTATTTAATTCACTTTCTGGGGTGGAGAAAAACTTTTTAAGGCCTCAGAGTGAATAAATTGGCCATTTTCATTCACTTTTACCCATTCCTCAAATCTTGTGTTTAGAGCCCCTGGAACCTTGAAAATCACTTTAAACATCTCATTTTATCTTTAAAAGTGATTTTCCACGTACAAATGTGAATTGTAGTTAAAAGAGGCAACATTTGAAAACGGACCATTTTTTACGTTTCTGAAGAATGTCGTAAGGGGGGGTGGTTATCTCTTTCGTCAAAAATCGGGCGTTTTCGCTTAAACAATAAAGGCCTACAAATGTTATTTAGTTCACTTCCCGTGGAGGAGAAACACTTTTTAAGGCCGCAGAGTGAGTAAATTGGCCATATTCATTCACTTTTACCCATTCCTCAAATCTTGTGTTTAAGGCCCCTGGAAGCATGAAAATCACTTTAAACATCTCATTTTATCTTTAAAAGTGCTTTTCCACGTACAAATGTGAATTGTAGTTCAAAGAGGCAACATTTGAAAACAGACCATTTTTTTAGTTTCTGAAGCATGTCGTAAGGGGGGGTGGTTATCTCTTTCATCAAAAATCGGACGTTTTTGATTGAACAATAAAGGCCTACAAATGTTATTTAATTCACTTTCTGGGGTGGAGAAAAACTTTTTAAGGCCTCAGAGTGAATAAATTGGCCATTTTCATTCACATTTACCCATTCCTCAAATCTTGTGTTTATGGCCCCTGGAAGCTTGAAAATCACTTTAAACATCTCATTTTATCTTTAAAAGTGATTTTCCACGTACAAATGTGAATTGTAGTTCAAAGAGGCAACATTTGAAAACGGACCATTTTTTACGTTTCTGAAGCTTGTCGTAAGGGGGGGTGGTTATCGCTTTCGTCAAAAATCGGGCGTTTTCGCTTGAACAATAAAGGCCTCCAAATGGTTTTTTATTCACTTCCCGTGGAGGAGAAACACTTGTTAAGGCCGCAGAGTGAGTAAATTGGCCATTTTCATTCACTTTTACCCATTCCTCAAGTCTCGTGTTTAAGGCCCCTGGAAGCATGAAAATCACTTTAAACATCTCATTTTATCTTTAAAAGTGATTTTCCACGTACAAATGTTAATTGTAGTTCAAAGAGGCAACATTTGAAAATGGAACATTTTTTTCGTTTCTGAAGCATGTCGTAAGGGGGGGTGGTTATCTCTTTCATCAAAAATCGGATGTTTTTAATTGAACAATAAAGGCCTACAAATGTTATTTAATTCACTTTCTGGGGTGGAGAAAAACTTTTTAAGGCCTCAGAGTAAATAAATTGGCCATTTCCATTCACATTTACCCATTCCTCAAATCTTGTGTTTAGGGCCCCTGGAAGCTTGAAAATCACTTTAAACATCTAATTTTATCTCTAAAAGTGATTATCCACATACAAATGTGAATTGTCGTTTAAAGACGCAACATTTGAAAATGGACCATTTTTTTCGTTTCTGAAGCATGTCGTAAGGGGGGGGGTGGTTATCTCTTTCACCAAAAAAAAGGCGTTTTTGATTGAACAATAAAGGCCTCCAAATGTTATTTTATTCACTTCCCGTGGAGGAGAAACACTTTTTAAGGCCGCAGAGTGAGTAAATTGGCCATTTTCATTCACTTTTACCCATTCCTCAAATCTCGTGTTTAAGGACCCTGGAAGCATGAAAATCACTTTAAACATCTCATTTTATCTTTGAAAGTGATTTTCCACGTACAAATGTGAATTGTAGTTCAAAGAGGCAACATTTGAAAATGGACCATTTTTTCCTTTCTGAAGCATGTCGTAAGGGGGGGTGGTTATCTCTTTCACCAAAAAAAACGCGTTTTTGATTGAACAATAAGGGCCTCCAAATGTTATTTTATTCACTTCCCGTGGAGGAGAAACACTTTTTAAGGCCGCAGACTGAGTAAATTGGCCATATTCATTCACTTTTACCCATTCCTCAAATCTTGTGTTTAAGGCCCATGGAAGCATGAAAATCACTTTAAACATCTCCTGTTATCTTTAAAAGTGATTTTCCACGTACAAATGTGAATTGTAGTTCAAAGAGGCAACATTTGAAAACAGACCATTTTTTTAGTTTCTGAAGCATGTCGTAAGGGGGGTGGTTATCTCTTTCATCAAAAATCGGACGTTTTTGATTGAACAATAAAGGCCTACAAATGTTATTTAATTCACTTTCTGGGGTGGAGAAAAACTTTTTAAGGCCTCAGAGTGAATAAATTGGCCATTTTCATTCACATTTACCCATTCCTCAAATCTTGTGTTTAGGGCCCCTGGAAGCTTGAAAATCACTTTAAACATCTCATTTTATCTTTAAAAGTGATTTTCCACGTACAAATATGAATTGCAGTTCAAAGAGGCAACATTTGAAAACAGACCATTTTTTCAGTTTCTGAAGCATGTCGCAAGGGGGGGTGGTTATGTCTTTCATCAAAAATCAGACGTTTTTGATTGAACAATAAAGGCCTACAAATGTTATTTAATTCACTTTCTGGGGTGGAGAAAAACTTTTTAAGGCCTCAGAGTGAATAAATTGGCCATTTTCATTCACATTTACCCATTCCTCAAATCTTGTGTTTCGGCCCCTGGAAGCTTGAAAATCCCTTTAAACATCTCATTTTATCTTTAAAAGTGATTTTCCACGTACAAATGTGAATTGTAGTTCAAAGAGGCAACATTTGAAAACGGACCATTTTTTACGTTTCTGAAGCTTGTCGTAAGGGGGGGTGGTTATCTCTTTCGTCAAAAATCGGGCGTTTTCGCTTGAACAATAAAGGCCTACAAATGTTATTTAGTTCACTTCCCGTGGAGGAGAAACACTTTTTAAGGCCGCAGACTGAGTAAATTGGCCATATTCATTCACTTTTACCCATTCCTCAAATCTTGTGTTTAAGGCCCCTGGAAGCATGAAAATCACTTTAAACATCTCATTTCATCTTTAATAGTGATTTTCCACGTACAAATGTGAATTGTAGTTCAAAGAAGCAACATTTGAAAACGGACCATTTTTTACGTTTCTGAAGCATGTCGTAAGGGGGGGTGGTTATCTCTTTCGTCAAAAATCGGGTGTTTTCGCTTGAACAATAAAGGCCTACAAATGTTATTTAGTTCACTTCCCGTGGAGGAGAAACACTTTTTAAGGCCGCAGAGTGAGTAAATTGGCCATATTCATTCACTTTTACCCATTCCTCAAATCTCGTGTTTAAGGCCCCTGGAAGCATGAAAATCACTTTAAACATCTCATTTTATCTTTAAAAGTGATTTTCCACGTACAAATGTGAATTGTAGTTCAAAGAGGCAACATTTGAAAACAGACCATTTTTTTAGTTTCTGAAGCATGTCGTAAGGGGGGGTGGTTATCTCTTTCATCAAAAATCGGACGTTTTTGATTGAACAATAAAGGCCTACAAATGTTATTTTATTCACTTCCCGTGGAGGAGAAAAACTTTTTAAGGCCTCAGAGTGAATAAATTGGCCATTTTCATTCACTTTTACCCATTCCTCAAATCTTGTGTTTAGGGCCCCTGGAAGCTTGAAAATCACTTTAAACATCTCATTTTATCTTTAAAAGTGATTTTCAACGTTCAAATGTGAATTGTAGTTAAAAGAGGCAACATTTGATAACGGACCATTTTTTACGTTTCTGAAGCATGTCGTAAGGGGGGTGGTTATCTCTTTCGTCAAAAATCGGGCGTTTTCGCTTGAACAATAAAGGCCTACAAATGTTATTTAGTTCACTTCCCGTGGAGGAGAAACACTTTTTAAGGCCGCAGAGTGAGTAAATTGGCCATATTCATTCACTTTTACCCATTCCTCAAATCTTGTGTTTAAGGCCCCTGGAAGCATGAAAATCACTTTAAACATCTCATTTTATCTTTAAAAGTGATTTTCCACGTACAAATGTGAATTGTAGTTCAAAGAGGCAACATTTGAAAACAGACCATTTTTTTAGTTTCTGAAGCATGTCGTAAGGGGGGGTGGTTATCTCTTTCATCAAAAATCGGACGTTTTTGATTGAACAATAAAGGCCTCCAAATGTTATTTTATTCACTTCCCGTGGAGGAGAAACACTTTTTAAGGCCGCAGAGTGAGTAAATTGGCCATTTCCATTCACTTTTACCCATTCCTCAAATCTCGTGTTTAAGGCCCCTGGAAGCATGAAAATCACTTTAAACATCTCATTTTATCTTTAAAAGTGATTTTCCACGTACAAATGTGAATTGTAGTTCAAAGAGGCAACATTTGAAAACAGACCATTTTTTTAGTTTCTGAAGCATGTCGTAAGGGGGGGTGGTTATCTCTTTCATCAAAAATCGGACGTTTTTAATTGAACAATAACGGCCTACAAATGTTATTTAATTCACTTTCTGGGGTGGAGAAAAACTTTTTAAGGCCTCAGAGTGAATAAATTGGCCATTTTCATTCACTTTTACCCATTCCTCAAATCTTGTGTTTAGGGCCCCTGGAAGCTTGAAAATCACTTTAAACATCTCATTTTATCTTTAAAAGTGATTTTCCACGTACAAATGTGAATTGTAGTTAAAAGAGGCAACATTTGATAACGGACCATTTTTTACGTTTCTGAAGCATGTCGTAAGGGGGGGTGGTTATCTCTTTCGTCAAAAATCAGGCGTTTTCGCTTGAACAATAAAGGCCTACAAATGTTATTTAGTTCACTTCCCGTGGAGGAGAAACACTTTTTAAGGCCGCAGAGTGAGTAAATTGGCCATATTCATTCACTTTTACCCATTCCTCAAATCTTGTGTTTAAGGCCCCTGGAAGCATGAAAATCACTTTAAACATCTCATTTTATCTTTAAAAGTGATTTTCCACGTACAAATGTGAATTGTAGTTCAAAGAGGCAACATTTGAAAACAGACCATTTTTTTAGTTTCTGAAGCATGTCGTAAGGGGGGGTGGTTATCTCTTTCATCAAAAATCGGACATTTTTGTTTGAACAATAAAGGCCTACAAATGTTATTTAATTCACTTTCTGGGGTGGAGAAAAACTTTTTAAGGCCTCAGAGTGAATAAATTGGCCATTTTCATTCACATTTACCCATTCCTCAAATCTTGTGTTTAGGGCCCCTGGAACTTGAAAATCACTTTAAACATCTCCTTTTATCTTTAAAAGTGATTTTCCATGTACAAATGTGAATTGTAGTTCAAAGAGGCAACATTTGAAAACGGACCATTTTTTACGTTTCTGAAGCTTGTCGTAAGGGGGGGTGGTTATCTCTTTCGTCAAAAATCGGGCATTTTCGCTTGAACAATAAAGGCCTACAAATGTTATTTAGTTCACTTCCCGTGGAGGAGAAACACTTTTTAAGGCCGCAGAGTGAGTAAATTGGCCATATTCATTCACTTTTACCCATTCCTCAAATCTCGTGTTTAAGGCCCCTGGAAGCATGAAAATCACTTTAAACATCTCATTTTATCTTTAATAGTGATTTTCCACGTACAAATGTGAATTGTAGTTCAAAGAGGCAACATTTGAAAACGGACCATTTTTTACGTTTCTGAAGCATGTCGTAAGGGGGGGTGGTTATCTCTTTCGTCAAAGATCGGGTGTTTTCGCTTGAACAATAAAGGCCTACAAATGTTATTTAGTTCACTTCCCGTGGAGGAGAAACACTTTTTAAGGCCGCAGAGTGAGTAAATTGGCCATATTCATTCACTTTTACCCATTCCTCAAATCTTGTGTTTAGGGCCCCTGGAAGCTTGAAAATCACTTTAAACATCTAATTTTATCTTTAAAAGTGATTTTCCACGTACAAATGTGAATTGTAGTTCAAAGAGGCAACATTTGAAAACAGACCATTTTTTTAGTTTCTGAAGCATGTCGTAAGGGGGGGTGGTTATCTCTTTCATCAAAAATCGGACTTTTTTAATTGAACAATAAAGGCCTACAAATGTTATTAAATTCCCTTTCTGGGGTGGAGAAAAACTTTTTAAGGCCTCAGAGTGAATAAATTGGCCATTTTCATTCACATTTACCCATTCCTCAAATCTTGTGTTTAGGGCCCCTGGAAGCTTGAAAATCACTTTAAACATCTCATTTTATCTTTAAAAGTGATTTTCCACGTACAAATGTGAATTGTAGTTAAAAGAGGCAACATTTGAAAACGGACCATTTTTACATTTCTGAAGCATGTCATAAGGGGGGGTGGTTATCTCTTTCGTCAAAAATCGGGTGTTTTCGCTTGAACAATAAAGGCCTACAAATGTTATTTAGTTCACCTTCCGTGGAGGAGAAACACTTTTTAAGGCCGCAGACTGAGTAAATTGGCCATATTCATTCACTTTTACCCATTCCTAAAATCTTGTGTTTAAGGCCCCTGGAAGCATGAAAATCACTTTAAACATCTCATTTTATCTTTAATAGTGATTTTCCACGTACAAATGTGAATTGTAGTTCAAAGAGGCAACATTTGAAAACGGACCATTTTTTACGTTTCTGAAGCTTGTCGTAAGGGGGGGTGGTTATCTCTTTCGTCAAAAATCGGGTGTTTTCGCTTGAACAATAAAGGCCTACAAATGTTATTTAGTTCACTTCCCGTGGAGGAGAAACACTTTTTAAGGCCGCAGAGTGAGTAAATTGGCCATATTCATTCACTTTTACCCATTCCTCAAATCTTGTGTTTAAGGCCCCTGGAAGCATGAAAATCACTTTAAACATCTCATTTTATCTTTAAAAGTGATTTTCCACGTACAAATGTGAATTGTAGTTCAAAGAGGCAACATTTGAAAACGGACCATTTTTTACGTTTCTGAAGCATGTCGTAAGGGGGGGTGGTTATCTCTTTCGTCAAAAATCGGGCGTTTTTGCTTGAACAATAAAGGCCTACAAATGTTATTTATTTCACTTCCCGTGGAGGAGAAACACTTTTTAAGGCCGCAGAGTGAGCAAATTGGCCATATTCATTCACTTTTACCCATTCCTCAAATCTTGTGTTTAGGGCCCCTGGAAGCTTGAAAATCACTTTAAACATCTCATTTTATCTTTAAAAGTGATTTTCCACGTACAAATGTGAATTGTAGTTCAAAGAGGCAACATTTGAAAACAGACCATTTTTTCAGTTTCTGAAGCATGTCGTAAGGGGGGGTGGTTATCTCTTTCATCAAAAATCGGACGTTTTTAATTGAACAATAAAGGCCTACAAATGTTATTTAATTCCCTTTCTGGGGTGGAGAAAAACTTTTTAAGGCCTCAGATTGAATAAATTGGCCATTTTCATTCACATTTACCCATTCCTCAAATCTTGTGTTTAGGGCCCCTGGAAGCTTGAAAATCACTTTAAACATCTCATTTTATCTTTAAAAGTGATTTTCCACGTACAAATGTGAATTGTAGTTAAAAGAGGCAACATTTGAAAACGGACCATTTTTACATTTCTGAAGCATGTCATAAGGGGGGGGTGGTTATCTCTTTCGTCAAAAATCGGGCGTTTTCGCTTGAACAATAAAGGCCTACAAATGTTATTTAGTTCACTTCCCGTGGAGGAGAAACACTTTTTAAGGCCGCAGACTGAGTAAATTGGCCATATTCATTCACTTTTACCCATTCCTCAAATCTTGTGTTTAAGGCCCCTGGAAGCATGAAAATCACTTTAAACATCTCATTTTATCTTTAATAGTGATTTTCCACGTACAAATGTGAATTGTAGTTCAAAGAAGCAACATTTGAAAACGGACCATTTTTTACGTTTCTGAAGTTTGTCGTAAGTGGGGGTGGTTATCTCTTTCGTCAAAAATCGGGTGTTTTCACTTGAACAATAAAGGCCTACAAATGTTATTTAGTTCACTTCCCGTGGAGGAGAAACACTTTTTAAGGCCGCAGAGTGAGTAAATTGGCCATATTCATTCACTTTTACCCATTCCTCAAATCTTGTGTTTAAGGCCCCTGGAAGCATGAAAATCACTTTAAACATCTCATTTTATCGTTAAAAGTGATTTTCCACGTACAAATGTGAATTGTAGTTCAAAGAGGCAACATTTGAAAACGGACCATTTTTTACGTTTCTGAAGCATGTCGCAAGGGGGGGTGGTTATCTCTTTCGTCAAAAATCGGGCGTTTTTGCTTGAACAATAAAGGCCTACAAATGTTATTTAGTTCACTTCCCGTGGAGGAGAAACACTTTTTAAGGCCGCAGAGTGAGTAAATTGGCCATATTCATTCACTTTTACCCATTCCTCAAATCTTGTGTTTAGGGCCCCTGGAAGCTTGAAAATCACTTTAAACATCTCCTGTTATCTTTAAAAGTGATTTTCCACGTACAAATGTGAATTGTAGTTCAAAGAGGCAACATTTGAAAACAGACCATTTTTTTAGTTTCTGAAGCATGTCGTAAGAGGGGGTGGTTATCTCTTTCATCAAAAATCGGACGTTTTTGATTGAACAATAATGGCCTTCAAATGTTATTTTATTCACTTCCCGTGGAGGAGAAACACTTTTTAAGGCCGCAGTGTGAGTAAATTGGCCATTTTCATTCACTTTTACCCATTCCTCAAATCTCGTGTTTAAGGCTCCTGGAAGCATGAAAATCACTTTAAATATCTCATTTTATCTTTAAAAGTGATTTTCCAGGTACAAATGTGAATTGTAGTTCAAAGAGGCAACATTTGAAAACGGACCATTTTTTACGTTTCTGAAGCATGTCGTAAGGGGGGGTGATTATCTCTTTCGTCAAAAATCGGGCGTTTTTGCTTGAACAATAAAGGCCTACAAATGTTATTTAGTTCACTTCCCGTGGAGGAGAAACACTTTTTAAGGCCGCAGAGTGAGTAAATTGGCCATTTTCATTCACTTTTACCCATTCCTCAAATCTCGTGTTTAAGGCTCCTGGAAGCATGAAAATCACTTTAAATATCTCATTTTATCTTTAAAAGTGATTTTCCAGGTACAAATGTGAATTGTAGTTCAAAGAGGCAACATTTGAAAACGGACCATTTTTTACGTTTCTGAAGCATGTCGTAAGGGGGGTGATTATCTCTTTCGTCAAAAATCGGGCGTTTTTGCTTGAACAATAAAGGCCTACAAATGTTATTTAGTTCACTTCCCGTGGAGGAGAAACACTTTTTAAGGCCGCAGAGTGAGTAAATTGGCCATTTTCATTCACTTTTACCCATTCCTCAAATCTCGTGTTTAAGGCCCCTGGAAGCATGAAAATCACTTTAAACATCTCATTTTATCTTTAAAAGTGATTTTCCAGGTACAAATGTGAATTGTAGTTCAAAGAGGCAACATTTGAAAACAGACCATTTTTTTAGTTTCTGAAGCATGTCGTAAGAGGGGGTGGTTATCTCTTTCATCAAAAATCGGACGTTTTTGATTGAACAATAATGGCCTTCAAATGTTATTTTATTCACTTCCCGTGGAGGAGAAACACTTTTTAAGGCCGCAGAGTGAGTAAATTGGCCATATTCATTCACTTTTACCCATTCCTCAAATCTTGTGTTTAAGGCCCCTGGAAGCATGAAAATCACTTTAAACATCTCATTTTATCTTTAAAAGTGATTTTCCACGTACAAATGTGAATTGTAGTTCAAAGAGGCAACATTTGAAAACGGACCATTTTTTACGTTTCTGAAGCATGTCGCAAGGGGGGGTGGTTATCTCTTTCGTCAAAAATCGGGCGTTTTTGCTTGAACAATAAAGGCCTACAAATGTTATTTAGTTCACTTCCCGTGGAGGAGAAACACTTTTTAAGGCCGCAGAGTGAGTAAATTGGCCATATTCATTCACTTTTACCCATTCCTCAAATCTTGTGTTTAGGGCCCCTGGAAGCTTGAAAATCACTTTAAACATCTCCTGTTATCTTTAAAAGTGATTTTCCACGTACAAATGTGAATTGTAGTTCAAAGAGGCAACATTTGAAAACAGACCATTTTTTTAGTTTCTGAAGCATGTCGTAAGAGGGGGTGGTTATCTCTTTCATCAAAAATCGGACGTTTTTGATTGAACAATAATGGCCTTCAAATGTTATTTTATTCACTTCCCGTGGAGGAGAAACACTTTTTAAGGCCGCAGAGTGAGTAAATTGGCCATTTTCATTCACTTTTACCCATTCCTCAAATCTCGTGTTTAAGGCTCCTGGAAGCATGAAAATCACTTTAAATATCTCATTTTATCTTTAAAAGTGATTTTCCAGGTACAAATGTGAATTGTAGTTCAAAGAGGCAACATTTGAAAACGGACCATTTTTTACGTTTCTGAAGCATGTCGTAAGGGGGGGTGATTATCTCTTTCGTCAAAAATCGGGCGTTTTTGCTTGAACAATAAAGGCCTACAAATGTTATTTAGTTCACTTCCCGTGGAGGAGAAACACTTTTTAAGGCCGCAGAGTGAGTAAATTGGCCATTTTCATTCACTTTTACCCATTCCTCAAATCTCGTGTTTAAGGCTCCTGGAAGCATGAAAATCACTTTAAATATCTCATTTTATCTTTAAAAGTGATTTTCCAGGTACAAATGTGAATTGTAGTTCAAAGAGGCAACATTTGAAAATGGACCATTTTTTACGTTTCTGAAGCATGTCGTAAGGGGGGTGATTATCTCTTTCGTCAAAAATCGGGCGTTTTTGCTTGAACAATAAAGGCCTACAAATGTTATTTAGTTCACTTCCCGTGGAGGAGAAACACTTTTTAAGGCCGCAGAGTGAGTAAATTGGCCATTTTCATTCACTTTTACCCATTCCTCAAATCTTGTGTTTAAGGCCCCTGGAAGCATGAAAATCACTTTAAACATCTCATTTTATCTTTAAAAGTAATTTTCCACGTACAAATGTGAATTGTAGTTCAAAGAGGCAACATTTGAAAACAAACCATTTTTTTAGTTTCTGAAGCATGTCGTAAGGGGGGGTGGTTATCTCTTTCATAAAAAATCGGACGTTTTTGATTGAACAATAAAGGCCTACAAATGTTATTTAATTCACTTTCTGGGGTGGAGAAAAACTTTTTAAGGCCTCAGAGTGAATAAATTGGCCATTTTCATTCACTTTTACCCATTCCTCAAATCTTGTGTTTAGGGCCCCTGGAAGCTTGAAAATCACTTTAAACATCTCATTTTATCTTTAAAAGTGATTTTCCACGTACAAATGTGAATTGTAGTTAAAAGAGGCAACATTTGAAAACGGACCATTTTTTACGTTTCTGAAGAATGTCGTAAGGGGGGGTGGTTATCTCTTTCGTCAAAAATCGGGCGTTTTCGCTTAAACAATAAAGGCCTACAAATGTTATTTAGTTCACTTCCCGTGGAGGAGAAACACTTTTTAAGGCCGCAGAGTGAGTAAATTGGCCATATTCATTCACTTTTACCCATTCCTCAAATCTTGTGTTTAAGGCCCCTGGAAGCATGAAAATCACTTTAAACATCTCATTTTATCTTTAAAAGTGATTTTCCACGTACAAATGTGAATTGTAGTTCAAAGAGGCAACATTTGAAAACAGACCATTTTTTTAGTTTCTGAAGCATGTCGTAAGGGGGGGTGGTTATCTCTTTCATCAAAAATCGGACGTTTTTGATTGAACAATAAAGGCCTACAAATGTTATTTTATTCACTTCCCGTGGAGGAGAAAAACTTTTTAAGGCCTCAGAGTGAATAAATTGGCCATTTTCATTCACTTTTACCCATTCCTCAAATCTTGTGTTTAGGGCCCCTGGAAGCTTGAAAATCACTTTAAACATCTCATTTTATCTTTAAAAGTGATTTTCAACGTTCAAATGTGAATTGTAGTTAAAAGAGGCAACATTTGATAACGGACCATTTTTTACGTTTCTGAAGCATGTCGTAAGGGGGGTGGTTATCTCTTTCGTCAAAAATCGGGCGTTTTCGCTTGAACAATAAAGGCCTACAAATGTTATTTAGTTCACTTCCCGTGGAGGAGAAACACTTTTTAAGGCCGCAGAGTGAGTAAATTGGCCATATTCATTCACTTTTACCCATTCCTCAAATCTTGTGTTTAAGGCCCCTGGAAGCATGAAAATCACTTTAAACATCTCATTTTATCTTTAAAAGTGATTTTCCACGTACAAATGTGAATTGTAGTTCAAAGAGGCAACATTTGAAAACAGACCATTTTTTTAGTTTCTGAAGCATGTCGTAAGGGGGGGGTGGTTATCTCTTTCATCAAAAATCGGACGTTTTTGATTGAACAATAAAGGCCTCCAAATGTTATTTTATTCACTTCCCGTGGAGGAGAAACACTTTTTAAGGCCGCAGAGTGAGTAAATTGGCCATTTCCATTCACTTTTACCCATTCCTCAAATCTCGTGTTTAAGGCCCCTGGAAGCATGAAAATCACTTTAAACATCTCATTTTATCTTTAAAAGTGATTTTCCACGTACAAATGTGAATTGTAGTTCAAAGAGGCAACATTTGAAAACAGACCATTTTTTTAGTTTCTGAAGCATGTCGTAAGGGGGGGTGGTTATCTCTTTCATCAAAAATCGGACGTTTTTAATTGAACAATAACGGCCTACAAATGTTATTTAATTCACTTTCTGGGGTGGAGAAAAACTTTTTAAGGCCTCAGAGTGAATAAATTGGCCATTTTCATTCACTTTTACCCATTCCTCAAATCTTGTGTTTAGGGCCCCTGGAAGCTTGAAAATCACTTTAAACATCTCATTTTATCTTTAAAAGTGATTTTCCACGTACAAATGTGAATTGTAGTTAAAAGAGGCAACATTTGATAACGGACCATTTTTTACGTTTCTGAAGCATGTCGTAAGGGGGGGTGGTTATCTCTTTCGTCAAAAATCAGGCGTTTTCGCTTGAACAATAAAGGCCTACAAATGTTATTTAGTTCACTTCCCGTGGAGGAGAAACACTTTTTAAGGCCGCAGAGTGAGTAAATTGGCCATATTCATTCACTTTTACCCATTCCTCAAATCTTGTGTTTAAGGCCCCTGGAAGCATGAAAATCACTTTAAACATCTCATTTTATCTTTAAAAGTGATTTTCCACGTACAAATGTGAATTGTAGTTCAAAGAGGCAACATTTGAAAACAGACCATTTTTTTAGTTTCTGAAGCATGTCGTAAGGGGGGGTGGTTATCTCTTTCATCAAAAATCGGACATTTTTGTTTGAACAATAAAGGCCTACAAATGTTATTTAATTCACTTTCTGGGGTGGAGAAAAACTTTTTAAGGCCTCAGAGTGAATAAATTGGCCATTTTCATTCACATTTACCCATTCCTCAAATCTTGTGTTTAGGGCCCCTGGAACTTGAAAATCACTTTAAACATCTCCTTTTATCTTTAAAAGTGATTTTCCATGTACAAATGTGAATTGTAGTTCAAAGAGGCAACATTTGAAAACGGACCATTTTTTACGTTTCTGAAGCTTGTCGTAAGGGGGGGTGGTTATCTCTTTCGTCAAAAATCGGGCATTTTCGCTTGAACAATAAAGGCCTACAAATGTTATTTAGTTCACTTCCCGTGGAGGAGAAACACTTTTTAAGGCCGCAGAGTGAGTAAATTGGCCATATTCATTCACTTTTACCCATTCCTCAAATCTCGTGTTTAAGGCCCCTGGAAGCATGAAAATCACTTTAAACATCTCATTTTATCTTTAATAGTGATTTTCCACGTACAAATGTGAATTGTAGTTCAAAGAGGCAACATTTGAAAACGGACCATTTTTTACGTTTCTGAAGCATGTCGTAAGGGGGGGTGGTTATCTCTTTCGTCAAAGATCGGGTGTTTTCGCTTGAACAATAAAGGCCTACAAATGTTATTTAGTTCACTTCCCGTGGAGGAGAAACACTTTTTAAGGCCGCAGAGTGAGTAAATTGGCCATATTCATTCACTTTTACCCATTCCTCAAATCTTGTGTTTAGGGCCCCTGGAAGCTTGAAAATCACTTTAAACATCTAATTTTATCTTTAAAAGTGATTTTCCACGTACAAATGTGAATTGTAGTTCAAAGAGGCAACATTTGAAAACAGACCATTTTTTTAGTTTCTGAAGCATGTCGTAAGGGGGGGTGGTTATCTCTTTCATCAAAAATCGGACTTTTTTAATTGAACAATAAAGGCCTACAAATGTTATTTAATTCCCTTTCTGGGGTGGAGAAAAACTTTTTAAGGCCTCAGAGTGAATAAATTGGCCATTTTCATTCACATTTACCCATTCCTCAAATCTTGTGTTTAGGGCCCCTGGAAGCTTGAAAATCACTTTAAACATCTCATTTTATCTTTAAAAGTGATTTTCCACGTACAAATGTGAATTGTAGTTAAAAGAGGCAACATTTGAAAACGGACCATTTTTACATTTCTGAAGCATGTCATAAGGGGGGGTGGTTATCTCTTTCGTCAAAAATCGGGTGTTTTCGCTTGAACAATAAAGGCCTACAAATGTTATTTAGTTCACCTTCCGTGGAGGAGAAACACTTTTTAAGGCCGCAGACTGAGTAAATTGGCCATATTCATTCACTTTTACCCATTCCTAAAATCTTGTGTTTAAGGCCCCTGGAAGCATGAAAATCACTTTAAACATCTCATTTTATCTTTAATAGTGATTTTCCACGTACAAATGTGAATTGTAGTTCAAAGAGGCAACATTTGAAAACGGACCATTTTTTACGTTTCTGAAGCTTGTCGTAAGGGGGGGTGGTTATCTCTTTCGTCAAAAATCGGGTGTTTTCGCTTGAACAATAAAGGCCTACAAATGTTATTTAGTTCACTTCCCGTGGAGGAGAAACACTTTTTAAGGCCGCAGAGTGAGTAAATTGGCCATATTCATTCACTTTTACCCATTCCTCAAATCTTGTGTTTAAGGCCCCTGGAAGCATGAAAATCACTTTAAACATCTCATTTTATCTTTAAAAGTGATTTTCCACGTACAAATGTGAATTGTAGTTCAAAGAGGCAACATTTGAAAACGGACCATTTTTTACGTTTCTGAAGCATGTCGTAAGGGGGGGTGGTTATCTCTTTCGTCAAAAATCGGGCGTTTTTGCTTGAACAATAAAGGCCTACAAATGTTATTTATTTCACTTCCCGTGGAGGAGAAACACTTTTTAAGGCCGCAGAGTGAGCAAATTGGCCATATTCATTCACTTTTACCCATTCCTCAAATCTTGTGTTTAGGGCCCCTGGAAGCTTGAAAATCACTTTAAACATCTCATTTTATCTTTAAAAGTGATTTTCCACGTACAAATGTGAATTGTAGTTCAAAGAGGCAACATTTGAAAACAGACCATTTTTTCAGTTTCTGAAGCATGTCGTAAGGGGGGGTGGTTATCTCTTTCATCAAAAATCGGACGTTTTTAATTGAACAATAAAGGCCTACAAATGTTATTTAATTCCCTTTCTGGGGTGGAGAAAAACTTTTTAAGGCCTCAGATTGAATAAATTGGCCATTTTCATTCACATTTACCCATTCCTCAAATCTTGTGTTTAGGGCCCCTGGAAGCTTGAAAATCACTTTAAACATCTCATTTTATCTTTAAAAGTGATTTTCCACGTACAAATGTGAATTGTAGTTAAAAGAGGCAACATTTGAAAACGGACCATTTTTACATTTCTGAAGCATGTCATAAGGGGGGGGTGGTTATCTCTTTCGTCAAAAATCGGGCGTTTTCGCTTGAACAATAAAGGCCTACAAATGTTATTTAGTTCACTTCCCGTGGAGGAGAAACACTTTTTAAGGCCGCAGACTGAGTAAATTGGCCATATTCATTCACTTTTACCCATTCCTCAAATCTTGTGTTTAAGGCCCCTGGAAGCATGAAAATCACTTTAAACATCTCATTTTATCTTTAAAAGTGATTTTCCAGGTACAAATGTGAATTGTAGTTCAAAGAGGCAACATTTGAAAACAGACCATTTTTTTAGTTTCTGAAGCATGTCGTAAGAGGGGGTGGTTATCTCTTTCATCAAAAATCGGACGTTTTTGATTGAACAATAATGGCCTTCAAATGTTATTTTATTCACTTCCCGTGGAGGAGAAACACTTTTTAAGGCCGCAGAGTGAGTAAATTGGCCATTTTCATTCACTTTTACCCATTCCTCAAATCTCGTGTTTAAGGCTCCTGGAAGCATGAAAATCACTTTAAATATCTCATTTTATCTTTAAAAGTGATTTTCCAGGTACAAATGTGAATTGTAGTTCAAAGAGGCAACATTTGAAAACGGACCATTTTTTACGTTTCTGAAGCATGTCGTAAGGGGGGGTGATTATCTCTTTCGTCAAAAATCGGGCGTTTTTGCTTGAACAATAAAGGCCTACAAATGTTATTTAGTTCACTTCCCGTGGAGGAGAAACACTTTTTAAGGCCGCAGAGTGAGTAAATTGGCCATTTTCATTCACTTTTACCCATTCCTCAAATCTCGTGTTTAAGGCTCCTGGAAGCATGAAAATCACTTTAAATATCTCATTTTATCTTTAAAAGTGATTTTCCAGGTACAAATGTGAATTGTAGTTCAAAGAGGCAACATTTGAAAACGGACCATTTTTTACGTTTCTGAAGCATGTCGTAAGGGGGGTGATTATCTCTTTCGTCAAAAATCGGGCGTTTTTGCTTGAACAATAAAGGCCTACAAATGTTATTTAGTTCACTTCCCGTGGAGGAGAAACACTTTTTAAGGCCGCAGAGTGAGTAAATTGGCCATTTTCATTCACTTTTACCCATTCCTCAAATCTCGTGTTTAAGGCCCCTGGAAGCATGAAAATCACTTTAAACATCTCATTTTATCTTTAAAAGTGATTTTCCACGTACAAATGTGAATTGTAGTTCAAAGAGGCAACATTTGAAAACGGACCATTTTTTACGTTTCTGAAGCATGTCGTAAGGGGGGGTGGTTATCTCTTTCGTCAAAAATCGGGTGTTTTCGCTTGAACAATAAAGGCCTACAAATGTTATTTAGTTCACTTCCCGTGGAGGAGAAACACTTTTTAAGGCCGCAGACTGAGTAAATTGGCCATATTCATTCACTTTTACCCATTCCTCAAATCTTGTGTTTAAGGCCCCTGGAAGCATGAAAATCACTTTAAACATCTCATTTTATCTTTAAAAGTAATTTTCCACGTACAAATGTGAATTGTAGTTCAAAGAGGCATCATTTGAAAACAAACCATTTTTTTAGTTTCTGAAGCATGTCGTAAGGGGGGGTGGTTATCTCTTTCATAAAAAATCGGACGTTTTTGATTGAACAATAAAGGCCTACAAATGTTATTTAATTCACTTTCTGGGGTGGAGAAAAACTTTTTAAGGCCTCAGAGTGAATAAATTGGCCATTTTCATTCACTTTTACCCATTCCTCAAATCTTGTGTTTAGGGCCCCTGGAAGCTTGAAAATCACTTTAAACATCTCATTTTATCTTTAAAAGTGATTTTCCACGTACAAATGTGAATTGTAGTTAAAAGAGGCAACATTTGAAAACGGACCATTTTTTACGTTTCTGAAGAATGTCGTAAGGGGGGGTGGTTATCTCTTTCGTCAAAAATCGGGCGTTTTCGCTTAAACAATAAAGGCCTACAAATGTTATTTAGTTCACTTCCCGTGGAGGAGAAACACTTTTTAAGGCCGCAGAGTGAGTAAATTGGCCATATTCATTCACTTTTACCCATTCCTCAAATCTTGTGTTTAAGGCCCCTGGAAGCATGAAAATCACTTTAAACATCTCATTTTATCTTTAAAAGTGATTTTCCACGTACAAATGTGAATTGTAGTTCAAAGAGGCAACATTTGAAAACAGACCATTTTTTTAGTTTCTGAAGCATGTCGTAAGGGGGGGTGGTTATCTCTTTCATCAAAAATCGGACGTTTTTGATTGAACAATAAAGGCCTACAAATGTTATTTTATTCACTTCCCGTGGAGGAGAAAAACTTTTTAAGGCCTCAGAGTGAATAAATTGGCCATTTTCATTCACTTTTACCCATTCCTCAAATCTTGTGTTTAGGGCCCCTGGAAGCTTGAAAATCACTTTAAACATCTCATTTTATCTTTAAAAGTGATTTTCAACGTTCAAATGTGAATTGTAGTTAAAAGAGGCAACATTTGATAACGGACCATTTTTTACGTTTCTGAAGCATGTCGTAAGGGGGGTGGTTATCTCTTTCGTCAAAAATCGGGCGTTTTCGCTTGAACAATAAAGGCCTACAAATGTTATTTAGTTCACTTCCCGTGGAGGAGAAACACTTTTTAAGGCCGCAGAGTGAGTAAATTGGCCATATTCATTCACTTTTACCCATTCCTCAAATCTTGTGTTTAAGGCCCCTGGAAGCATGAAAATCACTTTAAACATCTCATTTTATCTTTAAAAGTGATTTTCCACGTACAAATGTGAATTGTAGTTCAAAGAGGCAACATTTGAAAACAGACCATTTTTTTAGTTTCTGAAGCATGTCGTAAGGGGGGGGTGGTTATCTCTTTCATCAAAAATCGGACGTTTTTGATTGAACAATAAAGGCCTCCAAATGTTATTTTATTCACTTCCCGTGGAGGAGAAACACTTTTTAAGGCCGCAGAGTGAGTAAATTGGCCATTTCCATTCACTTTTACCCATTCCTCAAATCTCGTGTTTAAGGCCCCTGGAAGCATGAAAATCACTTTAAACATCTCATTTTATCTTTAAAAGTGATTTTCCACGTACAAATGTGAATTGTAGTTCAAAGAGGCAACATTTGAAAACAGACCATTTTTTTAGTTTCTGAAGCATGTCGTAAGGGGGGGTGGTTATCTCTTTCATCAAAAATCGGACGTTTTTAATTGAACAATAACGGCCTACAAATGTTATTTAATTCACTTTCTGGGGTGGAGAAAAACTTTTTAAGGCCTCAGAGTGAATAAATTGGCCATTTTCATTCACTTTTACCCATTCCTCAAATCTTGTGTTTAGGGCCCCTGGAAGCTTGAAAATCACTTTAAACATCTCATTTTATCTTTAAAAGTGATTTTCCACGTACAAATGTGAATTGTAGTTAAAAGAGGCAACATTTGATAACGGACCATTTTTTACGTTTCTGAAGCATGTCGTAAGGGGGGGTGGTTATCTCTTTCGTCAAAAATCAGGCGTTTTCGCTTGAACAATAAAGGCCTACAAATGTTATTTAGTTCACTTCCCGTGGAGGAGAAACACTTTTTAAGGCCGCAGAGTGAGTAAATTGGCCATATTCATTCACTTTTACCCATTCCTCAAATCTTGTGTTTAAGGCCCCTGGAAGCATGAAAATCACTTTAAACATCTCATTTTATCTTTAAAAGTGATTTTCCACGTACAAATGTGAATTGTAGTTCAAAGAGGCAACATTTGAAAACAGACCATTTTTTTAGTTTCTGAAGCATGTCGTAAGGGGGGGTGGTTATCTCTTTCATCAAAAATCGGACATTTTTGTTTGAACAATAAAGGCCTACAAATGTTATTTAATTCACTTTCTGGGGTGGAGAAAAACTTTTTAAGGCCTCAGAGTGAATAAATTGGCCATTTTCATTCACATTTACCCATTCCTCAAATCTTGTGTTTAGGGCCCCTGGAACTTGAAAATCACTTTAAACATCTCCTTTTATCTTTAAAAGTGATTTTCCATGTACAAATGTGAATTGTAGTTCAAAGAGGCAACATTTGAAAACGGACCATTTTTTACGTTTCTGAAGCTTGTCGTAAGGGGGGGTGGTTATCTCTTTCGTCAAAAATCGGGCATTTTCGCTTGAACAATAAAGGCCTACAAATGTTATTTAGTTCACTTCCCGTGGAGGAGAAACACTTTTTAAGGCCGCAGAGTGAGTAAATTGGCCATATTCATTCACTTTTACCCATTCCTCAAATCTCGTGTTTAAGGCCCCTGGAAGCATGAAAATCACTTTAAACATCTCATTTTATCTTTAATAGTGATTTTCCACGTACAAATGTGAATTGTAGTTCAAAGAGGCAACATTTGAAAACGGACCATTTTTTACGTTTCTGAAGCATGTCGTAAGGGGGGGTGGTTATCTCTTTCGTCAAAGATCGGGTGTTTTCGCTTGAACAATAAAGGCCTACAAATGTTATTTAGTTCACTTCCCGTGGAGGAGAAACACTTTTTAAGGCCGCAGAGTGAGTAAATTGGCCATATTCATTCACTTTTACCCATTCCTCAAATCTTGTGTTTAGGGCCCCTGGAAGCTTGAAAATCACTTTAAACATCTAATTTTATCTTTAAAAGTGATTTTCCACGTACAAATGTGAATTGTAGTTCAAAGAGGCAACATTTGAAAACAGACCATTTTTTTAGTTTCTGAAGCATGTCGTAAGGGGGGGTGGTTATCTCTTTCATCAAAAATCGGACTTTTTTAATTGAACAATAAAGGCCTACAAATGTTATTTAATTCCCTTTCTGGGGTGGAGAAAAACTTTTTAAGGCCTCAGAGTGAATAAATTGGCCATTTTCATTCACATTTACCCATTCCTCAAATCTTGTGTTTAGGGCCCCTGGAAGCTTGAAAATCACTTTAAACATCTCATTTTATCTTTAAAAGTGATTTTCCACGTACAAATGTGAATTGTAGTTAAAAGAGGCAACATTTGAAAACGGACCATTTTTACATTTCTGAAGCATGTCATAAGGGGGGGTGGTTATCTCTTTCGTCAAAAATCGGGTGTTTTCGCTTGAACAATAAAGGCCTACAAATGTTATTTAGTTCACCTTCCGTGGAGGAGAAACACTTTTTAAGGCCGCAGACTGAGTAAATTGGCCATATTCATTCACTTTTACCCATTCCTAAAATCTTGTGTTTAAGGCCCCTGGAAGCATGAAAATCACTTTAAACATCTCATTTTATCTTTAATAGTGATTTTCCACGTACAAATGTGAATTGTAGTTCAAAGAGGCAACATTTGAAAACGGACCATTTTTTACGTTTCTGAAGCTTGTCGTAAGGGGGGGTGGTTATCTCTTTCGTCAAAAATCGGGTGTTTTCGCTTGAACAATAAAGGCCTACAAATGTTATTTAGTTCACTTCCCGTGGAGGAGAAACACTTTTTAAGGCCGCAGAGTGAGTAAATTGGCCATATTCATTCACTTTTACCCATTCCTCAAATCTTGTGTTTAAGGCCCCTGGAAGCATGAAAATCACTTTAAACATCTCATTTTATCTTTAAAAGTGATTTTCCACGTACAAATGTGAATTGTAGTTCAAAGAGGCAACATTTGAAAACGGACCATTTTTTACGTTTCTGAAGCATGTCGTAAGGGGGGGTGGTTATCTCTTTCGTCAAAAATCGGGCGTTTTTGCTTGAACAATAAAGGCCTACAAATGTTATTTATTTCACTTCCCGTGGAGGAGAAACACTTTTTAAGGCCGCAGAGTGAGCAAATTGGCCATATTCATTAACTTTTACCCATTCCTCAAATCTTGTGTTTAGGGCCCCTGGAAGCTTGAAAATCACTTTAAACATCTCATTTTATCTTTAAAAGTGATTTTCCACGTACAAATGTGAATTGTAGTTCAAAGAGGCAACATTTGAAAACAGACCATTTTTTCAGTTTCTGAAGCATGTCGTAAGGGGGGGTGGTTATCTCTTTCATCAAAAATCGGACGTTTTTAATTGAACAATAAAGGCCTACAAATGTTATTTAATTCCCTTTCTGGGGTGGAGAAAAACTTTTTAAGGCCTCAGATTGAATAAATTGGCCATTTTCATTCACATTTACCCATTCCTCAAATCTTGTGTTTAGGGCCCCTGGAAGCTTGAAAATCACTTTAAACATCTCATTTTATCTTTAAAAGTGATTTTCCACGTACAAATGTGAATTGTAGTTAAAAGAGGCAACATTTGAAAACGGACCATTTTTACATTTCTGAAGCATGTCATAAGGGGGGGGTGGTTATCTCTTTCGTCAAAAATCGGGCGTTTTCGCTTGAACAATAAAGGCCTACAAATGTTATTTAGTTCACTTCCCGTGGAGGAGAAACACTTTTTAAGGCCGCAGACTGAGTAAATTGGCCATATTCATTCACTTTTACCCATTCCTCAAATCTTGTGTTTAAGGCCCCTGGAAGCATGAAAATCACTTTAAACATCTCATTTTATCTTTAATAGTGATTTTCCACGTACAAATGTGAATTGTAGTTCAAAGAAGCAACATTTGAAAACGGACCATTTTTTACGTTTCTGAAGTTTGTCGTAAGTGGGGGTGGTTATCTCTTTCGTCAAAAATCGGGTGTTTTCACTTGAACAATAAAGGCCTACAAATGTTATTTAGTTCACTTCCCGTGGAGGAGAAACACTTTTTAAGGCCGCAGAGTGAGTAAATTGGCCATATTCATTCACTTTTACCCATTCCTCAAATCTTGTGTTTAAGGCCCCTGGAAGCATGAAAATCACTTTAAACATCTCATTTTATCTTTAAAAGTGATTTTCCACGTACAAATGTGAATTGTAGTTCAAAGAGGCAACATTTGAAAACGGACCATTTTTTACGTTTCTGAAGCATGTCGCAAGGGGGGGTGGTTATCTCTTTCGTCAAAAATCGGGCGTTTTTGCTTGAACAATAAAGGCCTACAAATGTTATTTAGTTCACTTCCCGTGGAGGAGAAACACTTTTTAAGGCCGCAGAGTGAGTAAATTGGCCATATTCATTCACTTTTACCCATTCCTCAAATCTTGTGTTTAGGGCCCCTGGAAGCTTGAAAATCACTTTAAACATCTCCTGTTATCTTTAAAAGTGATTTTCCACGTACAAATGTGAATTGTAGTTCAAAGAGGCAACATTTGAAAACAGACCATTTTTTTAGTTTCTGAAGCATGTCGTAAGAGGGGGTGGTTATCTCTTTCATCAAAAATCGGACGTTTTTGATTGAACAATAATGGCCTTCAAATGTTATTTTATTCACTTCCCGTGGAGGAGAAACACTTTTTAAGGCCGCAGAGTGAGTAAATTGGCCATTTTCATTCACTTTTACCCATTCCTCAAATCTCGTGTTTAAGGCTCCTGGAAGCATGAAAATCACTTTAAATATCTCATTTTATCTTTAAAAGTGATTTTCCAGGTACAAATGTGAATTGTAGTTCAAAGAGGCAACATTTGAAAACGGACCATTTTTTACGTTTCTGAAGCATGTCGTAAGGGGGGGTGATTATCTCTTTCGTCAAAAATCGGGCGTTTTTGCTTGAACAATAAAGGCCTACAAATGTTATTTAGTTCACTTCCCGTGGAGGAGAAACACTTTTTAAGGCCGCAGAGTGAGTAAATTGGCCATTTTCATTCACTTTTACCCATTCCTCAAATCTCGTGTTTAAGGCTCCTGGAAGCATGAAAATCACTTTAAATATCTCATTTTATCTTTAAAAGTGATTTTCCAGGTACAAATGTGAATTGTAGTTCAAAGAGGCAACATTTGAAAACGGACCATTTTTTACGTTTCTGAAGCATGTCGTAAGGGGGGTGATTATCTCTTTCGTCAAAAATCGGGCGTTTTTGCTTGAACAATAAAGGCCTACAAATGTTATTTAGTTCACTTCCCGTGGAGGAGAAACACTTTTTAAGGCCGCAGAGTGAGTAAATTGGCCATTTTCATTCACTTTTACCCATTCCTCAAATCTCGTGTTTAAGGCCCCTGGAAGCATGAAAATCACTTTAAACATCTCATTTTATCTTTAAAAGTGATTTTCCAGGTACAAATGTGAATTGTAGTTCAAAGAGGCAACATTTGAAAACAGACCATTTTTTTAGTTTCTGAAGCATGTCGTAAGAGGGGGTGGTTATCTCTTTCATCAAAAATCGGACGTTTTTGATTGAACAATAATGGCCTTCAAATGTTATTTTATTCACTTCCCGTGGAGGAGAAACACTTTTTAAGGCCGCAGAGTGAGTAAATTGGCCATATTCATTCACTTTTACCCATTCCTCAAATCTTGTGTTTAAGGCCCCTGGAAGCATGAAAATCACTTTAAACATCTCATTTTATCTTTAAAAGTGATTTTCCACGTACAAATGTGAATTGTAGTTCAAAGAGGCAACATTTGAAAACGGACCATTTTTTACGTTTCTGAAGCATGTCGCAAGGGGGGGTGGTTATCTCTTTCGTCAAAAATCGGGCGTTTTTGCTTGAACAATAAAGGCCTACAAATGTTATTTAGTTCACTTCCCGTGGAGGAGAAACACTTTTTAAGGCCGCAGAGTGAGTAAATTGGCCATATTCATTCACTTTTACCCATTCCTCAAATCTTGTGTTTAGGGCCCCTGGAAGCTTGAAAATCACTTTAAACATCTCCTGTTATCTTTAAAAGTGATTTTCCACGTACAAATGTGAATTGTAGTTCAAAGAGGCAACATTTGAAAACAGACCATTTTTTTAGTTTCTGAAGCATGTCGTAAGAGGGGGTGGTTATCTCTTTCATCAAAAATCGGACGTTTTTGATTGAACAATAATGGCCTTCAAATGTTATTTTATTCACTTCCCGTGGAGGAGAAACACTTTTTAAGGCCGCAGAGTGAGTAAATTGGCCATTTTCATTCACTTTTACCCATTCCTCAAATCTCGTGTTTAAGGCTCCTGGAAGCATGAAAATCACTTTAAATATCTCATTTTATCTTTAAAAGTGATTTTCCAGGTACAAATGTGAATTGTAGTTCAAAGAGGCAACATTTGAAAACGGACCATTTTTTACGTTTCTGAAGCATGTCGTAAGGGGGGGTGATTATCTCTTTCGTCAAAAATCGGGCGTTTTTGCTTGAACAATAAAGGCCTACAAATGTTATTTAGTTCACTTCCCGTGGAGGAGAAACACTTTTTAAGGCCGCAGAGTGAGTAAATTGGCCATTTTCATTCACTTTTACCCATTCCTCAAATCTCGTGTTTAAGGCTCCTGGAAGCATGAAAATCACTTTAAATATCTCATTTTATCTTTAAAAGTGATTTTCCAGGTACAAATGTGAATTGTAGTTCAAAGAGGCAACATTTGAAAACGGACCATTTTTTACGTTTCTGAAGCATGTCGTAAGGGGGGTGATTATCTCTTTCGTCAAAAATCGGGCGTTTTTGCTTGAACAATAAAGGCCTACAAATGTTATTTAGTTCACTTCCCGTGGAGGAGAAACACTTTTTAAGGCCGCAGAGTGAGTAAATTGGCCATTTTCATTCACTTTTACCCATTCCTCAAATCTCGTGTTTAAGGCCCCTGGAAGCATGAAAATCACTTTAAACATCTCATTTTATCTTTAAAAGTGATTTTCCACGTACAAATGTGAATTGTAGTTCAAAGAGGCAACATTTGAAAACGGACCATTTTTTACGTTTCTGAAGCATGTCGTAAGGGGGGGTGGTTATCTCTTTCGTCAAAAATCGGGTGTTTTCGCTTGAACAATAAAGGCCTACAAATGTTATTTAGTTCACTTCCCGTGGAGGAGAAACACTTTTTAAGGCCGCAGACTGAGTAAATTGGCCATATTCATTCACTTTTACCCATTCCTCAAATCTTGTGTTTAAGGCCCCTGGAAGCATGAAAATCACTTTAAACATCTCATTTTATCTTTAAAAGTAATTTTCCACGTACAAATGTGAATTGTAGTTCAAAGAGGCAACATTTGAAAACAAACCATTTTTTTAGTTTCTGAAGCATGTCGTAAGGGGGGGTGGTTATCTCTTTCATAAAAAATCGGACGTTTTTGATTGAACAATAAAGGCCTACAAATGTTATTTAATTCACTTTCTGGGGTGGAGAAAAACTTTTTAAGGCCTCAGAGTGAATAAATTGGCCATTTTCATTCACTTTTACCCATTCCTCAAATCTTGTGTTTAGGGCCCCTGGAAGCTTGAAAATCACTTTAAACATCTCATTTTATCTTTAAAAGTGATTTTCCACGTACAAATGTGAATTGTAGCTAAAAGAGGCAACATTTGAAAACGGACCATTTTTTACGTTTCTGAAGAATGTCGTAAGGGGGGGTGGTTATCTCTTTCGTCAAAAATCGGGCGTTTTCGCTTAAACAATAAAGGCCTACAAATGTTATTTAGTTCACTTCCCGTGGAGGAGAAACACTTTTTAAGGCCGCAGAGTGAGTAAATTGGCCATATTCATTCACTTTTACCCATTCCTCAAATCTTGTGTTTAAGGCCCCTGGAAGCATGAAAATCACTTTAAACATCTCATTTTATCTTTAAAAGTGCTTTTCCACGTACAAATGTGAATTGTAGTTCAAAGAGGCAACATTTGAAAACAGACCATTTTTTTAGTTTCTGAAGCATGTCGTAAGGGGGGGTGGTTATCTCTTTCATCAAAAATCGGACGTTTTTGATTGAACAATAAAGGCCTACAAATGTTATTTAATTCACTTTCTGGGGTGGAGAAAAACTTTTTAAGGCCTCAGAGTGAATAAATTGGCCATTTTCATTCACATTTACCCATTCCTCAAATCTTGTGTTTATGGCCCCTGGAAGCTTGAAAATCACTTTAAACATCTCATTTTATCTTTAAAAGTGATTTTCCACGTACAAATGTGAATTGTAGTTCAAAGAGGCAACATTTGAAAACGGACCATTTTTTACGTTTCTGAAGCTTGTCGTAAGGGGGGGTGGTTATCGCTTTCGTCAAAAATCGGGCGTTTTCGCTTGAACAATAAAGGCCTCCAAATGGTTTTTTATTCACTTCCCGTGGAGGAGAAACACTTGTTAAGGCCGCAGAGTGAGTAAATTGGCCATTTTCATTCACTTTTACCCATTCCTCAAGTCTCGTGTTTAAGGCCCCTGGAAGCATGAAAATCACTTTAAACATCTCATTTTATCTTTAAAAGTGATTTTCCACGTACAAATGTTAATTGTAGTTCAAAGAGGCAACATTTGAAAATGGAACATTTTTTTCGTTTCTGAAGCATGTCGTAAGGGGGGGTGGTTATCTCTTTCATCAAAAATCGGATGTTTTTAATTGAACAATAAAGGCCTACAAATGTTATTTAATTCACTTTCTGGGGTGGAGAAAAACTTTTTAAGGCCTCAGAGTGAATAAATTGGCCATTTCCATTCACATTTACCCATTCCTCAAATCTTGTGTTTAGGGCCCCTGGAAGCTTGAAAATCACTTTAAACATCTAATTTTATCTCTAAAAGTGATTATCCACATACAAATGTGAATTGTCGTTTAAAGACGCAACATTTGAAAATGGACCATTTTTTTCGTTTCTGAAGCATGTCGTAAGGGGGGGGGTGGTTATCTCTTTCACCAAAAAAAAGGCGTTTTTGATTGAACAATAAAGGCCTCCAAATGTTATTTTATTCACTTCCCGTGGAGGAGAAACACTTTTTAAGGCCGCAGAGTGAGTAAATTGGCCATTTTCATTCACTTTTACCCATTCCTCAAATCTCGTGTTTAAGGACCCTGGAAGCATGAAAATCACTTTAAACATCTCATTTTATCTTTGAAAGTGATTTTCCACGTACAAATGTGAATTGTAGTTCAAAGAGGCAACATTTGAAAATGGACCATTTTTTCCTTTCTGAAGCATGTCGTAAGGGGGGGTGGTTATCTCTTTCACCAAAAAAAACGCGTTTTTGATTGAACAATACGGGCCTCCAAATGTTATTTTATTCACTTCCCGTGGAGGAGAAACACTTTTTAAGGCCGCAGACTGAGTAAATTGGCCATATTCATTCACTTTTACCCATTCCTCAAATCTTGTGTTTAAGGCCCATGGAAGCATGAAAATCACTTTAAACATCTCCTGTTATCTTTAAAAGTGATTTTCCACGTACAAATGTGAATTGTAGTTCAAAGAGGCAACATTTGAAAACAGACCATTTTTTTAGTTTCTGAAGCATGTCGTAAGGGGGGTGGTTATCTCTTTCATCAAAAATCGGACGTTTTTGATTGAACAATAAAGGCCTACAAATGTTATTTAATTCACTTTCTGGGGTGGAGAAAAACTTTTTAAGGCCTCAGAGTGAATAAATTGGCCATTTTCATTCACATTTACCCATTCCTCAAATCTTGTGTTTAGGGCCCCTGGAAGCTTGAAAATCACTTTAAACATCTCATTTTATCTTTAAAAGTGATTTTCCACGTACAAATATGAATTGCAGTTCAAAGAGGCAACATTTGAAAACAGACCATTTTTTCAGTTTCTGAAGCATGTCGCAAGGGGGGGTGGTTATGTCTTTCATCAAAAATCAGACGTTTTTGATTGAACAATAAAGGCCTACAAATGTTATTTAATTCACTTTCTGCGGTGGAGAAAAACTTTTTAAGGCCTCAGAGTGAATAAATTGGCCATTTTCATTCACATTTACCCATTCCTCAAATCTTGTGTTTCGGCCCCTGGAAGCTTGAAAATCCCTTTAAACATCTCATTTTATCTTTAAAAGTGATTTTCCACGTACAAATGTGAATTGTAGTTCAAAGAGGCAACATTTGAAAACGGACCATTTTTTACGTTTCTGAAGCTTGTCGTAAGGGGGGGTGGTTATCTCTTTCGTCAAAAATCGGGCGTTTTCGCTTGAACAATAAAGGCCTACAAATGTTATTTAGTTCACTTCCCGTGGAGGAGAAACACTTTTTAAGGCCGCAGACTGAGTAAATTGGCCATATTCATTCACTTTTACCCATTCCTCAAATCTTGTGTTTAAGGCCCCTGGAAGCATGAAAATCACTTTAAACATCTCATTTCATCTTTAATAGTGATTTTCCACGTACAAATGTGAATTGTAGTTCAAAGAAGCAACATTTGAAAACGGACCATTTTTTACGTTTCTGAAGCATGTCGTAAGGGGGGGTGGTTATCTCTTTCGTAAAAAATCGGGTGTTTTCGCTTGAACAATAAAGGCCTACAAATGTTATTTAGTTCACTTCCCGTGGAGGAGAAACACTTTTTAAGGCCGCAGAGTGAGTAAATTGGCCATATTCATTCACTTTTACCCATTCCTCAAATCTCGTGTTTAAGGCCCCTGGAAGCATGAAAATCACTTTAAACATCTCATTTTATCTTTAAAAGTGATTTTCCACGTACAAATGTGAATTGTAGTTCAAAGAGGCAACATTTGAAAACAGACCATTTTTTTAGTTTCTGAAGCATGTCGTAAGGGGGGGTGGTTATCTCTTTCATCAAAAATCGGACGTTTTTGATTGAACAATAAAGGCCTACAAATGTTATTTTATTCACTTCCCGTGGAGGAGAAAAACTTTTTAAGGCCTCAGAGTGAATAAATTGGCCATTTTCATTCACTTTTACCCATTCCTCAAATCTTGTGTTTAGGGCCCCTGGAAGCTTGAAAATCACTTTAAACATCTCATTTTATCTTTAAAAGTGATTTTCAACGTTCAAATGTGAATTGTAGTTAAAAGAGGCAACATTTGATAACGGACCATTTTTTACGTTTCTGAAGCATGTCGTAAGGGGGGTGGTTATCTCTTTCGTCAAAAATCGGGCGTTTTCGCTTGAACAATAAAGGCCTACAAATGGTATTTAGTTCACTTCCCGTGGAGGAGAAACACTTTTTAAGGCCGCAGAGTGAGTAAATTGGCCATATTCATTCACTTTTACCCATTCCTCAAATCTTGTGTTTAAGGCCCCTGGAAGCATGAAAATCACTTTAAACATCTCATTTTATCTTTAAAAGTGATTTTCCACGTACAAATGCGAATTGTAGTTCAAAGAGGCAACATTTGAAAACAGACCATTTTTTTAGTTTCTGAAGCATGTCGTAAGGGGGGGGTGGTTATCTCTTTCATCAAAAATCGGACGTTTTTGATTGAACAATAAAGGCCTCCAAATGTTATTTTATTCACTTCCCGTGGAGGAGAAACACTTTTTAAGGCCGCAGAGTGAGTAAATTGGCCATTTCCATTCACTTTTACCCATTCCTCAAATCTCGTGTTTAAGGCCCCTGGAAGCATGAAAATCACTTTAAACATCTCATTTTATCTTTAAAAGTGATTTTCCACGTACAAATGTGAATTGTAGTTCAAAGAGGCAACATTTGAAAACAGACCATTTTTTTAGTTTCTGAAGCATGTCGTAAGGGGGGGTGGTTATCTCTTTCATCAAAAATCGGACATTTTTGTTTGAACAATAAAGGCCTACAAATGTTATTTAATTCACTTTCTGGGGTGGAGAAAAACTTTTTAAGGCCTCAGAGTGAATAAATTGGCCATTTTCATTCACATTTACCCATTCCTCAAATCTTGTGTTTAGGGCCCCTGGAACTTGAAAATCACTTTAAACATCTCCTTTTATCTTTAAAAGTGATTTTCCATGTACAAATGTGAATTGTAGTTCAAAGAGGCAACATTTGAAAACGGACCATTTTTTACGTTTCTGAAGCTTGTCGTAAGGGGGGGTGGTTATCTCTTTCGTCAAAAATCGGGCATTTTCGCTTGAACAATAAAGGCCTACAAATGTTATTTAGTTCACTTCCCGTGGAGGAGAAACACTTTTTAAGGCCGCAGAGTGAGTAAATTGGCCATATTCATTCACTTTTACCCATTCCTCAAATCTCGTGTTTAAGGCCCCTGGAAGCATGAAAATCACTTTAAACATCTCATTTTATCTTTAATAGTGATTTTCCACGTACAAATGTGAATTGTAGTTCAAAGAGGCAACATTTGAAAACGGACCATTTTTTACGTTTCTGAAGCATGTCGTAAGGGGGGGTGGTTATCTCTTTCGTCAAAGATCGGGTGTTTTCGCTTGAACAATAAAGGCCTACAAATGTTATTTAGTTCACTTCCCGTGGAGGAGAAACACTTTTTAAGGCCGCAGAGTGAGTAAATTGGCCATATTCATTCACTTTTACCCATTCCTCAAATCTTGTGTTTAGGGCCCCTGGAAGCTTGAAAATCACTTTAAACATCTAATTTTATCTTTAAAAGTGATTTTCCACGTACAAATGTGAATTGTAGTTCAAAGAGGCAACATTTGAAAACAGACCATTTTTTTAGTTTCTGAAGCATGTCGTAAGGGGGGGTGGTTATCTCTTTCATCAAAAATCGGACTTTTTTAATTGAACAATAAAGGCCTACAAATGTTATTTAATTCCCTTTCTGGGGTGGAGAAAAACTTTTTAAGGCCTCAGAGTGAATAAATTGGCCATTTTCATTCACATTTACCCATTCCTCAAATCTTGTGTTTAGGGCCCCTGGAAGCTTGAAAATCACTTTAAACATCTCATTTTATCTTTAAAAGTGATTTTCCACGTACAAATGTGAATTGTAGTTAAAAGAGGCAACATTTGAAAACGGACCATTTTTACATTTCTGAAGCATGTCATAAGGGGGGGTGGTTATCTCTTTCGTCAAAAATCGGGTGTTTTCGCTTGAACAATAAAGGCCTACAAATGTTATTTAGTTCACCTTCCGTGGAGGAGAAACACTTTTTAAGGCCGCAGACTGAGTAAATTGGCCATATTCATTCACTTTTACCCATTCCTAAAATCTTGTGTTTAAGGCCCCTGGAAGCATGAAAATCACTTTAAACATCTCATTTTATCTTTAATAGTGATTTTCCACGTACAAATGTGAATTGTAGTTCAAAGAGGCAACATTTGAAAACGGACCATTTTTTACGTTTCTGAAGCTTGTCGTAAGGGGGGGTGGTTATCTCTTTCGTCAAAAATCGGGTGTTTTCGCTTGAACAATAAAGGCCTACAAATGTTATTTAGTTCACTTCCCGTGGAGGAGAAACACTTTTTAAGGCCGCAGAGTGAGTAAATTGGCCATATTCATTCACTTTTACCCATTCCTCAAATCTTGTGTTTAAGGCCCCTGGAAGCATGAAAATCACTTTAAACATCTCATTTTATCTTTAAAAGTGATTTTCCACGTACAAATGTGAATTGTAGTTCAAAGAGGCAACATTTGAAAACGGACCATTTTTTACGTTTCTGAAGCATGTCGTAAGGGGGGGTGGTTATCTCTTTCGTCAAAAATCGGGCGTTTTTGCTTGAACAATAAAGGCCTACAAATGTTATTTATTTCACTTCCCGTGGAGGAGAAACACTTTTTAAGGCCGCAGAGTGAGCAAATTGGCCATATTCATTCACTTTTACCCATTCCTCAAATCTTGTGTTTAGGGCCCCTGGAAGCTTGAAAATCACTTTAAACATCTCATTTTATCTTTAAAAGTGATTTTCCACGTACAAATGTGAATTGTAGTTCAAAGAGGCAACATTTGAAAACAGACCATTTTTTCAGTTTCTGAAGCATGTCGTAAGGGGGGGTGGTTATCTCTTTCATCAAAAATCGGACGTTTTTAATTGAACAATAAAGGCCTACAAATGTTATTTAATTCCCTTTCTGGGGTGGAGAAAAACTTTTTAAGGCCTCAGATTGAATAAATTGGCCATTTTCATTCACATTTACCCATTCCTCAAATCTTGTGTTTAGGGCCCCTGGAAGCTTGAAAATCACTTTAAACATCTCATTTTATCTTTAAAAGTGATTTTCCACGTACAAATGTGAATTGTAGTTAAAAGAGGCAACATTTGAAAACGGACCATTTTTACATTTCTGAAGCATGTCATAAGGGGGGGGTGGTTATCTCTTTCGTCAAAAATCGGGCGTTTTCGCTTGAACAATAAAGGCCTACAAATGTTATTTAGTTCACTTCCCGTGGAGGAGAAACACTTTTTAAGGCCGCAGACTGAGTAAATTGGCCATATTCATTCACTTTTACCCATTCCTCAAATCTTGTGTTTAAGGCCCCTGGAAGCATGAAAATCACTTTAAACATCTCATTTTATCTTTAAAAGTGATTTTCCAGGTACAAATGTGAATTGTAGTTCAAAGAGGCAACATTTGAAAACAGACCATTTTTTTAGTTTCTGAAGCATGTCGTAAGAGGGGGTGGTTATCTCTTTCATCAAAAATCGGACGTTTTTGATTGAACAATAATGGCCTTCAAATGTTATTTTATTCACTTCCCGTGGAGGAGAAACACTTTTTAAGGCCGCAGAGTGAGTAAATTGGCCATTTTCATTCACTTTTACCCATTCCTCAAATCTCGTGTTTAAGGCTCCTGGAAGCATGAAAATCACTTTAAATATCTCATTTTATCTTTAAAAGTGATTTTCCAGGTACAAATGTGAATTGTAGTTCAAAGAGGCAACATTTGAAAACGGACCATTTTTTACGTTTCTGAAGCATGTCGTAAGGGGGGGTGATTATCTCTTTCGTCAAAAATCGGGCGTTTTTGCTTGAACAATAAAGGCCTACAAATGTTATTTAGTTCACTTCCCGTGGAGGAGAAACACTTTTTAAGGCCGCAGAGTGAGTAAATTGGCCATTTTCATTCACTTTTACCCATTCCTCAAATCTCGTGTTTAAGGCTCCTGGAAGCATGAAAATCACTTTAAATATCTCATTTTATCTTTAAAAGTGATTTTCCAGGTACAAATGTGAATTGTAGTTCAAAGAGGCAACATTTGAAAACGGACCATTTTTTACGTTTCTGAAGCATGTCGTAAGGGGGGTGATTATCTCTTTCGTCAAAAATCGGGCGTTTTTGCTTGAACAATAAAGGCCTACAAATGTTATTTAGTTCACTTCCCGTGGAGGAGAAACACTTTTTAAGGCCGCAGAGTGAGTAAATTGGCCATTTTCATTCACTTTTACCCATTCCTCAAATCTCGTGTTTAAGGCCCCTGGAAGCATGAAAATCACTTTAAACATCTCATTTTATCTTTAAAAGTGATTTTCCACGTACAAATGTGAATTGTAGTTCAAAGAGGCAACATTTGAAAACGGACCATTTTTTACGTTTCTGAAGCATGTCGTAAGGGGGGGTGGTTATCTCTTTCGTCAAAAATCGGGTGTTTTCGCTTGAACAATAAAGGCCTACAAATGTTATTTAGTTCACTTCCCGTGGAGGAGAAACACTTTTTAAGGCCGCAGACTGAGTAAATTGGCCATATTCATTCACTTTTACCCATTCCTCAAATCTTGTGTTTAAGGCCCCTGGAAGCATGAAAATCACTTTAAACATCTCATTTTATCTTTAAAAGTAATTTTCCACGTACAAATGTGAATTGTAGTTCAAAGAGGCAACATTTGAAAACAAACCATTTTTTTAGTTTCTGAAGCATGTCGTAAGGGGGGGTGGTTATCTCTTTCATAAAAAATCGGACGTTTTTGATTGAACAATAAAGGCCTACAAATGTTATTTAATTCACTTTCTGGGGTGGAGAAAAACTTTTTAAGGCCTCAGAGTGAATAAATTGGCCATTTTCATTCACTTTTACCCATTCCTCAAATCTTGTGTTTAGGGCCCCTGGAAGCTTGAAAATCACTTTAAACATCTCATTTTATCTTTAAAAGTGATTTTCCACGTACAAATGTGAATTGTAGTTAAAAGAGGCAACATTTGAAAACGGACCATTTTTTACGTTTCTGAAGAATGTCGTAAGGGGGGGTGGTTATCTCTTTCGTCAAAAATCGGGCGTTTTCGCTTAAACAATAAAGGCCTACAAATCTTATTTAGTTCACTTCCCGTGGAGGAGAAACACTTTTTAAGGCCGCAGAGTGAGTAAATTGGCCATATTCATTCACTTTTACCCATTCCTCAAATCTTGTGTTTAAGGCCCCTGGAAGCATGAAAATCACTTTAAACATCTCATTTTATCTTTAAAAGTGATTTTCCACGTACAAATGTGAATTGTAGTTCAAAGAGGCAACATTTGAAAACAGACCATTTTTTTAGTTTCTGAAGCATGTCGTAAGGGGGGGTGGTTATCTCTTTCATCAAAAATCGGACGTTTTTGATTGAACAATAAAGGCCTACAAATGTTATTTTATTCACTTCCCGTGGAGGAGAAAAACTTTTTAAGGCCTCAGAGTGAATAAATTGGCCATTTTCATTCACTTTTACCCATTCCTCAAATCTTGTGTTTAGGGCCCCTGGAAGCTTGAAAATCACTTTAAACATCTCATTTTATCTTTAAAAGTGATTTTCAACGTTCAAATGTGAATTGTAGTTAAAAGAGGCAACATTTGATAACGGACCATTTTTTACGTTTCTGAAGCATGTCGTAAGGGGGGTGGTTATCTCTTTCGTCAAAAATCGGGCGTTTTCGCTTGAACAATAAAGGCCTACAAATGTTATTTAGTTCACTTCCCGTGGAGGAGAAACACTTTTTAAGGCCGCAGAGTGAGTAAATTGGCCATATTCATTCACTTTTACCCATTCCTCAAATCTTGTGTTTAAGGCCCCTGGAAGCATGAAAATCACTTTAAACATCTCATTTTATCTTTAAAAGTGATTTTCCACGTACAAATGTGAATTGTAGTTCAAAGAGGCAACATTTGAAAACAGACCATTTTTTTAGTTTCTGAAGCATGTCGTAAGGGGGGGGTGGTTATCTCTTTCATCAAAAATCGGACGTTTTTGATTGAACAATAAAGGCCTCCAAATGTTATTTTATTCACTTCCCGTGGAGGAGAAACACTTTTTAAGGCCGCAGAGTGAGTAAATTGGCCATTTCCATTCACTTTTACCCATTCCTCAAATCTCGTGTTTAAGGCCCCTGGAAGCATGAAAATCACTTTAAACATCTCATTTTATCTTTAAAAGTGATTTTCCACGTACAAATGTGAATTGTAGTTCAAAGAGGCAACATTTGAAAACAGACCATTTTTTTAGTTTCTGAAGCATGTCGTAAGGGGGGGTGGTTATCTCTTTCATCAAAAATCGGACGTTTTTAATTGAACAATAACGGCCTACAAATGTTATTTAATTCACTTTCTGGGGTGGAGAAAAACTTTTTAAGGCCTCAGAGTGAATAAATTGGCCATTTTCATTCACTTTTACCCATTCCTCAAATCTTGTGTTTAGGGCCCCTGGAAGCTTGAAAATCACTTTAAACATCTCATTTTATCTTTAAAAGTGATTTTCCACGTACAAATGTGAATTGTAGTTAAAAGAGGCAACATTTGATAACGGACCATTTTTTACGTTTCTGAAGCATGTCGTAAGGGGGGGTGGTTATCTCTTTCGTCAAAAATCAGGCGTTTTCGCTTGAACAATAAAGGCCTACAAATGTTATTTAGTTCACTTCCCGTGGAGGAGAAACACTTTTTAAGGCCGCAGAGTGAGTAAATTGGCCATATTCATTCACTTTTACCCATTCCTCAAATCTTGTGTTTAAGGCCCCTGGAAGCATGAAAATCACTTTAAACATCTCATTTTATCTTTAAAAGTGATTTTCCACGTACAAATGTGAATTGTAGTTCAAAGAGGCAACATTTGAAAACAGACCATTTTTTTAGTTTCTGAAGCATGTCGTAAGGGGGGGTGGTTATCTCTTTCATCAAAAATCGGACATTTTTGTTTGAACAATAAAGGCCTACAAATGTTATTTAATTCACTTTCTGGGGTGGAGAAAAACTTTTTAAGGCCTCAGAGTGAATAAATTGGCCATTTTCATTCACATTTACCCATTCCTCAAATCTTGTGTTTAGGGCCCCTGGAACTTGAAAATCACTTTAAACATCTCCTTTTATCTTTAAAAGTGATTTTCCATGTACAAATGTGAATTGTAGTTCAAAGAGGCAACATTTGAAAACGGACCATTTTTTACGTTTCTGAAGCTTGTCGTAAGGGGGGGTGGTTATCTCTTTCGTCAAAAATCGGGCATTTTCGCTTGAACAATAAAGGCCTACAAATGTTATTTAGTTCACTTCCCGTGGAGGAGAAACACTTTTTAAGGCCGCAGAGTGAGTAAATTGGCCATATTCATTCACTTTTACCCATTCCTCAAATCTCGTGTTTAAGGCCCCTGGAAGCATGAAAATCACTTTAAACATCTCATTTTATCTTTAATAGTGATTTTCCACGTACAAATGTGAATTGTAGTTCAAAGAGGCAACATTTGAAAACGGACCATTTTTTACGTTTCTGAAGCATGTCGTAAGGGGGGGTGGTTATCTCTTTCGTCAAAGATCGGGTGTTTTCGCTTGAACAATAAAGGCCTACAAATGTTATTTAGTTCACTTCCCGTGGAGGAGAAACACTTTTTAAGGCCGCAGAGTGAGTAAATTGGCCATATTCATTCACTTTTACCCATTCCTCAAATCTTGTGTTTAGGGCCCCTGGAAGCTTGAAAATCACTTTAAACATCTAATTTTATCTTTAAAAGTGATTTTCCACGTACAAATGTGAATTGTAGTTCAAAGAGGCAACATTTGAAAACAGACCATTTTTTTAGTTTCTGAAGCATGTCGTAAGGGGGGGTGGTTATCTCTTTCATCAAAAATCGGACTTTTTTAATTGAACAATAAAGGCCTACAAATGTTATTTAATTCCCTTTCTGGGGTGGAGAAAAACTTTTTAAGGCCTCAGAGTGAATAAATTGGCCATTTTCATTCACATTTACCCATTCCTCAAATCTTGTGTTTAGGGCCCCTGGAAGCTTGAAAATCACTTTAAACATCTCATTTTATCTTTAAAAGTGATTTTCCACGTACAAATGTGAATTGTAGTTAAAAGAGGCAACATTTGAAAACGGACCATTTTTACATTTCTGAAGCATGTCATAAGGGGGGGTGGTTATCTCTTTCGTCAAAAATCGGGTGTTTTCGCTTGAACAATAAAGGCCTACAAATGTTATTTAGTTCACCTTCCGTGGAGGAGAAACACTTTTTAAGGCCGCAGACTGAGTAAATTGGCCATATTCATTCACTTTTACCCATTCCTAAAATCTTGTGTTTAAGGCCCCTGGAAGCATGAAAATCACTTTAAACATCTCATTTTATCTTTAATAGTGATTTTCCACGTACAAATGTGAATTGTAGTTCAAAGAGGCAACATTTGAAAACGGACCATTTTTTACGTTTCTGAAGCTTGTCGTAAGGGGGGGTGGTTATCTCTTTCGTCAAAAATCGGGTGTTTTCGCTTGAACAATAAAGGCCTACAAATGTTATTTAGTTCACTTCCCGTGGAGGAGAAACACTTTTTAAGGCCGCAGAGTGAGTAAATTGGCCATATTCATTCACTTTTACCCATTCCTCAAATCTTGTGTTTAAGGCCCCTGGAAGCATGAAAATCACTTTAAACATCTCATTTTATCTTTAAAAGTGATTTTCCACGTACAAATGTGAATTGTAGTTCAAAGAGGCAACATTTGAAAACGGACCATTTTTTACGTTTCTGAAGCATGTCGTAAGGGGGGGTGGTTATCTCTTTCGTCAAAAATCGGGCGTTTTTGCTTGAACAATAAAGGCCTACAAATGTTATTTATTTCACTTCCCGTGGAGGAGAAACACTTTTTAAGGCCGCAGAGTGAGCAAATTGGCCATATTCATTCACTTTTACCCATTCCTCAAATCTTGTGTTTAGGGCCCCTGGAAGCTTGAAAATCACTTTAAACATCTCATTTTATCTTTAAAAGTGATTTTCCACGTACAAATGTGAATTGTAGTTCAAAGAGGCAACATTTGAAAACAGACCATTTTTTCAGTTTCTGAAGCATGTCGTAAGGGGGGGTGGTTATCTCTTTCATCAAAAATCGGACGTTTTTAATTGAACAATAAAGGCCTACAAATGTTATTTAATTCCCTTTCTGGGGTGGAGAAAAACTTTTTAAGGCCTCAGATTGAATAAATTGGCCATTTTCATTCACATTTACCCATTCCTCAAATCTTGTGTTTAGGGCCCCTGGAAGCTTGAAAATCACTTTAAACATCTCATTTTATCTTTAAAAGTGATTTTCCACGTACAAATGTGAATTGTAGTTAAAAGAGGCAACATTTGAAAACGGACCATTTTTACATTTCTGAAGCATGTCATAAGGGGGGGGTGGTTATCTCTTTCGTCAAAAATCGGGCGTTTTCGCTTGAACAATAAAGGCCTACAAATGTTATTTAGTTCACTTCCCGTGGAGGAGAAACACTTTTTAAGGCCGCAGACTGAGTAAATTGGCCATATTCATTCACTTTTACCCATTCCTCAAATCTTGTGTTTAAGGCCCCTGGAAGCATGAAAATCACTTTAAACATCTCATTTTATCTTTAATAGTGATTTTCCACGTACAAATGTGAATTGTAGTTCAAAGAAGCAACATTTGAAAACGGACCATTTTTTACGTTTCTGAAGTTTGTCGTAAGTGGGGGTGGTTATCTCTTTCGTCAAAAATCGGGTGTTTTCACTTGAACAATAAAGGCCTACAAATGTTATTTAGTTCACTTCCCGTGGAGGAGAAACACTTTTTAAGGCCGCAGAGTGAGTAAATTGGCCATATTCATTCACTTTTACCCATTCCTCAAATCTTGTGTTTAAGGCCCCTGGAAGCATGAAAATCACTTTAAACATCTCATTTTATCTTTAAAAGTGATTTTCCACGTACAAATGTGAATTGTAGTTCAAAGAGGCAACATTTGAAAACGGACCATTTTTTACGTTTCTGAAGCATGTCGCAAGGGGGGGTGGTTATCTCTTTCGTCAAAAATCGGGCGTTTTTGCTTGAACAATAAAGGCCTACAAATGTTATTTAGTTCACTTCCCGTGGAGGAGAAACACTTTTTAAGGCCGCAGAGTGAGTAAATTGGCCATATTCATTCACTTTTACCCATTCCTCAAATCTTGTGTTTAGGGCCCCTGGAAGCTTGAAAATCACTTTAAACATCTCCTGTTATCTTTAAAAGTGATTTTCCACGTACAAATGTGAATTGTAGTTCAAAGAGGCAACATTTGAAAACAGACCATTTTTTTAGTTTCTGAAGCATGTCGTAAGAGGGGGTGGTTATCTCTTTCATCAAAAATCGGACGTTTTTGATTGAACAATAATGGCCTTCAAATGTTATTTTATTCACTTCCCGTGGAGGAGAAACACTTTTTAAGGCCGCAGAGTGAGTAAATTGGCCATTTTCATTCACTTTTACCCATTCCTCAAATCTCGTGTTTAAGGCTCCTGGAAGCATGAAAATCACTTTAAATATCTCATTTTATCTTTAAAAGTGATTTTCCAGGTACAAATGTGAATTGTAGTTCAAAGAGGCAACATTTGAAAACGGACCATTTTTTACGTTTCTGAAGCATGTCGTAAGGGGGGGTGATTATCTCTTTCGTCAAAAATCGGGCGTTTTTGCTTGAACAATAAAGGCCTACAAATGTTATTTAGTTCACTTCCCGTGGAGGAGAAACACTTTTTAAGGCCGCAGAGTGAGTAAATTGGCCATTTTCATTCACTTTTACCCATTCCTCAAATCTCGTGTTTAAGGCTCCTGGAAGCATGAAAATCACTTTAAATATCTCATTTTATCTTTAAAAGTGATTTTCCAGGTACAAATGTGAATTGTAGTTCAAAGAGGCAACATTTGAAAACGGACCATTTTTTACGTTTCTGAAGCATGTCGTAAGGGGGGTGATTATCTCTTTCGTCAAAAATCGGGCGTTTTTGCTTGAACAATAAAGGCCTACAAATGTTATTTAGTTCACTTCCCGTGGAGGAGAAACACTTTTTAAGGCCGCAGAGTGAGTAAATTGGCCATTTTCATTCACTTTTACCCATTCCTCAAATCTCGTGTTTAAGGCCCCTGGAAGCATGAAAATCACTTTAAACATCTCATTTTATCTTTAAAAGTGATTTTCCAGGTACAAATGTGAATTGTAGTTCAAAGAGGCAACATTTGAAAACAGACCATTTTTTTAGTTTCTGAAGCATGTCGTAAGAGGGGGTGGTTATCTCTTTCATCAAAAATCGGACGTTTTTGATTGAACAATAATGGCCTTCAAATGTTATTTTATTCACTTCCCGTGGAGGAGAAACACTTTTTAAGGCCGCAGAGTGAGTAAATTGGCCATATTCATTCACTTTTACCCATTCCTCAAATCTTGTGTTTAAGGCCCCTGGAAGCATGAAAATCACTTTAAACATCTCATTTTATCTTTAAAAGTGATTTTCCACGTACAAATGTGAATTGTAGTTCAAAGAGGCAACATTTGAAAACGGACCATTTTTTACGTTTCTGAAGCATGTCGCAAGGGGGGGTGGTTATCTCTTTCGTCAAAAATCGGGCGTTTTTGCTTGAACAATAAAGGCCTACAAATGTTATTTAGTTCACTTCCCGTGGAGGAGAAACACTTTTTAAGGCCGCAGAGTGAGTAAATTGGCCATATTCATTCACTTTTACCCATTCCTCAAATCTTGTGTTTAGGGCCCCTGGAAGCTTGAAAATCACTTTAAACATCTCCTGTTATCTTTAAAAGTGATTTTCCACGTACAAATGTGAATTGTAGTTCAAAGAGGCAACATTTGAAAACAGACCATTTTTTTAGTTTCTGAAGCATGTCGTAAGAGGGGGTGGTTATCTCTTTCATCAAAAATCGGACGTTTTTGATTGAACAATAATGGCCTTCAAATGTTATTTTATTCACTTCCCGTGGAGGAGAAACACTTTTTAAGGCCGCAGAGTGAGTAAATTGGCCATTTTCATTCACTTTTACCCATTCCTCAAATCTCGTGTTTAAGGCTCCTGGAAGCATGAAAATCACTTTAAATATCTCATTTTATCTTTAAAAGTGATTTTCCAGGTACAAATGTGAATTGTAGTTCAAAGAGGCAACATTTGAAAACGGACCATTTTTTACGTTTCTGAAGCATGTCGTAAGGGGGGGTGATTATCTCTTTCGTCAAAAATCGGGCGTTTTTGCTTGAACAATAAAGGCCTACAAATGTTATTTAGTTCACTTCCCGTGGAGGAGAAACACTTTTTAAGGCCGCAGAGTGAGTAAATTGGCCATTTTCATTCACTTTTACCCATTCCTCAAATCTCGTGTTTAAGGCTCCTGGAAGCATGAAAATCACTTTAAATATCTCATTTTATCTTTAAAAGTGATTTTCCAGGTACAAATGTGAATTGTAGTTCAAAGAGGCAACATTTGAAAACGGACCATTTTTTACGTTTCTGAAGCATGTCGTAAGGGGGGTGATTATCTCTTTCGTCAAAAATCGGGCGTTTTTGCTTGAACAATAAAGGCCTACAAATGTTATTTAGTTCACTTCCCGTGGAGGAGAAACACTTTTTAAGGCCGCAGAGTGAGTAAATTGGCCATTTTCATTCACTTTTACCCATTCCTCAAATCTCGTGTTTAAGGCCCCTGGAAGCATGAAAATCACTTTAAACATCTCATTTTATCTTTAAAAGTGATTTTCCACGTACAAATGTGAATTGTAGTTCAAAGAGGCAACATTTGAAAACGGACCATTTTTTACGTTTCTGAAGCATGTCGTAAGGGGGGGTGGTTATCTCTTTCGTCAAAAATCGGGTGTTTTCGCTTGAACAATAAAGGCCTACAAATGTTATTTAGTTCACTTCCCGTGGAGGAGAAACACTTTTTAAGGCCGCAGACTGAGTAAATTGGCCATATTCATTCACTTTTACCCATTCCTCAAATCTTGTGTTTAAGGCCCCTGGAAGCATGAAAATCACTTTAAACATCTCATTTTATCTTTAAAAGTAATTTTCCACGTACAAATGTGAATTGTAGTTCAAAGAGGCAACATTTGAAAACAAACCATTTTTTTAGTTTCTGAAGCATGTCGTAAGGGGGGGTGGTTATCTCTTTCATAAAAAATCGGACGTTTTTGATTGAACAATAAAGGCCTACAAATGTTATTTAATTCACTTTCTGGGGTGGAGAAAAACTTTTTAAGGCCTCAGAGTGAATAAATTGGCCATTTTCATTCACTTTTACCCATTCCTCAAATCTTGTGTTTAGGGCCCCTGGAAGCTTGAAAATCACTTTAAACATCTCATTTTATCTTTAAAAGTGATTTTCCACGTACAAATGTGAATTGTAGCTAAAAGAGGCAACATTTGAAAACGGACCATTTTTTACGTTTCTGAAGAATGTCGTAAGGGGGGGTGGTTATCTCTTTCGTCAAAAATCGGGCGTTTTCGCTTAAACAATAAAGGCCTACAAATGTTATTTAGTTCACTTCCCGTGGAGGAGAAACACTTTTTAAGGCCGCAGAGTGAGTAAATTGGCCATATTCATTCACTTTTACCCATTCCTCAAATCTTGTGTTTAAGGCCCCTGGAAGCATGAAAATCACTTTAAACATCTCATTTTATCTTTAAAAGTGCTTTTCCACGTACAAATGTGAATTGTAGTTCAAAGAGGCAACATTTGAAAACAGACCATTTTTTTAGTTTCTGAAGCATGTCGTAAGGGGGGGTGGTTATCTCTTTCATCAAAAATCGGACGTTTTTGATTGAACAATAAAGGCCTACAAATGTTATTTAATTCACTTTCTGGGGTGGAGAAAAACTTTTTAAGGCCTCAGAGTGAATAAATTGGCCATTTTCATTCACATTTACCCATTCCTCAAATCTTGTGTTTATGGCCCCTGGAAGCTTGAAAATCACTTTAAACATCTCATTTTATCTTTAAAAGTGATTTTCCACGTACAAATGTGAATTGTAGTTCAAAGAGGCAACATTTGAAAACGGACCATTTTTTACGTTTCTGAAGCTTGTCGTAAGGGGGGGTGGTTATCGCTTTCGTCAAAAATCGGGCGTTTTCGCTTGAACAATAAAGGCCTCCAAATGGTTTTTTATTCACTTCCCGTGGAGGAGAAACACTTGTTAAGGCCGCAGAGTGAGTAAATTGGCCATTTTCATTCACTTTTACCCATTCCTCAAGTCTCGTGTTTAAGGCCCCTGGAAGCATGAAAATCACTTTAAACATCTCATTTTATCTTTAAAAGTGATTTTCCACGTACAAATGTTAATTGTAGTTCAAAGAGGCAACATTTGAAAATGGAACATTTTTTTCGTTTCTGAAGCATGTCGTAAGGGGGGGTGGTTATCTCTTTCATCAAAAATCGGATGTTTTTAATTGAACAATAAAGGCCTACAAATGTTATTTAATTCACTTTCTGGGGTGGAGAAAAACTTTTTAAGGCCTCAGAGTGAATAAATTGGCCATTTCCATTCACATTTACCCATTCCTCAAATCTTGTGTTTAGGGCCCCTGGAAGCTTGAAAATCACTTTAAACATCTAATTTTATCTCTAAAAGTGATTATCCACATACAAATGTGAATTGTCGTTTAAAGACGCAACATTTGAAAATGGACCATTTTTTTCGTTTCTGAAGCATGTCGTAAGGGGGGGGGTGGTTATCTCTTTCACCAAAAAAAAGGCGTTTTTGATTGAACAATAAAGGCCTCCAAATGTTATTTTATTCACTTCCCGTGGAGGAGAAACACTTTTTAAGGCCGCAGAGTGAGTAAATTGGCCATTTTCATTCACTTTTACCCATTCCTCAAATCTCGTGTTTAAGGACCCTGGAAGCATGAAAATCACTTTAAACATCTCATTTTATCTTTGAAAGTGATTTTCCACGTACAAATGTGAATTGTAGTTCAAAGAGGCAACATTTGAAAATGGACCATTTTTTCCTTTCTGAAGCATGTCGTAAGGGGGGGTGGTTATCTCTTTCACCAAAAAAAACGCGTTTTTGATTGAACAATACGGGCCTCCAAATGTTATTTTATTCACTTCCCGTGGAGGAGAAACACTTTTTAAGGCCGCAGACTGAGTAAATTGGCCATATTCATTCACTTTTACCCATTCCTCAAATCTTGTGTTTAAGGCCCATGGAAGCATGAAAATCACTTTAAACATCTCCTGTTATCTTTAAAAGTGATTTTCCACGTACAAATGTGAATTGTAGTTCAAAGAGGCAACATTTGAAAACAGACCATTTTTTTAGTTTCTGAAGCATGTCGTAAGGGGGGTGGTTATCTCTTTCATCAAAAATCGGACGTTTTTGATTGAACAATAAAGGCCTACAAATGTTATTTAATTCACTTTCTGGGGTGGAGAAAAACTTTTTAAGGCCTCAGAGTGAATAAATTGGCCATTTTCATTCACATTTACCCATTCCTCAAATCTTGTGTTTAGGGCCCCTGGAAGCTTGAAAATCACTTTAAACATCTCATTTTATCTTTAAAAGTGATTTTCCACGTACAAATATGAATTGCAGTTCAAAGAGGCAACATTTGAAAACAGACCATTTTTTCAGTTTCTGAAGCATGTCGCAAGGGGGGGTGGTTATGTCTTTCATCAAAAATCAGACGTTTTTGATTGAACAATAAAGGCCTACAAATGTTATTTAATTCACTTTCTGGGGTGGAGAAAAACTTTTTAAGGCCTCAGAGTGAATAAATTGGCCATTTTCATTCACATTTACCCATTCCTCAAATCTTGTGTTTCGGCCCCTGGAAGCTTGAAAATCCCTTTAAACATCTCATTTTATCTTTAAAAGTGATTTTCCACGTACAAATGTGAATTGTAGTTCAAAGAGGCAACATTTGAAAACGGACCATTTTTTACGTTTCTGAAGCTTGTCGTAAGGGGGGGTGGTTATCTCTTTCGTCAAAAATCGGGCGTTTTCGCTTGAACAATAAAGGCCTACAAATGTTATTTAGTTCACTTCCCGTGGAGGAGAAACACTTTTTAAGGCCGCAGACTGAGTAAATTGGCCATATTCATTCACTTTTACCCATTCCTCAAATCTTGTGTTTAAGGCCCCTGGAAGCATGAAAATCACTTTAAACATCTCATTTCATCTTTAATAGTGATTTTCCACGTACAAATGTGAATTGTAGTTCAAAGAAGCAACATTTGAAAACGGACCATTTTTTACGTTTCTGAAGCATGTCGTAAGGGGGGGTGGTTATCTCTTTCGTAAAAAATCGGGTGTTTTCGCTTGAACAATAAAGGCCTACAAATGTTATTTAGTTCACTTCCCGTGGAGGAGAAACACTTTTTAAGGCCGCAGAGTGAGTAAATTGGCCATATTCATTCACTTTTACCCATTCCTCAAATCTCGTGTTTAAGGCCCCTGGAAGCATGAAAATCACTTTAAACATCTCATTTTATCTTTAAAAGTGATTTTCAACGTACAAATGTGAATTGTAGTTCAAAGAGGCAACATTTGAAAACAGACCATTTTTTTAGTTTCTGAAGCATGTCGTAAGGGGGGGTGGTTATCTCTTTCATCAAAAATCGGACGTTTTTGATTGAACAATAAAGGCCTACAAATGTTATTTTATTCACTTCCCGTGGAGGAGAAAAACTTTTTAAGGCCTCAGAGTGAATAAATTGGCCATTTTCATTCACTTTTACCCATTCCTCAAATCTTGTGTTTAGGGCCCCTGGAAGCTTGAAAATCACTTTAAACATCTCATTTTATCTTTAAAAGTGATTTTCAACGTTCAAATGTGAATTGTAGTTAAAAGAGGCAACATTTGATAACGGACCATTTTTTACGTTTCTGAAGCATGTCGTAAGGGGGGTGGTTATCTCTTTCGTCAAAAATCGGGCGTTTTCGCTTGAACAATAAAGGCCTACAAATGGTATTTAGTTCACTTCCCGTGGAGGAGAAACACTTTTTAAGGCCGCAGAGTGAGTAAATTGGCCATATTCATTCACTTTTACCCATTCCTCAAATCTTGTGTTTAAGGCCCCTGGAAGCATGAAAATCACTTTAAACATCTCATTTTATCTTTAAAAGTGATTTTCCACGTACAAATGCGAATTGTAGTTCAAAGAGGCAACATTTGAAAACAGACCATTTTTTTAGTTTCTGAAGCATGTCGTAAGGGGGGGGTGGTTATCTCTTTCATCAAAAATCGGACGTTTTTGATTGAACAATAAAGGCCTCCAAATGTTATTTTATTCACTTCCCGTGGAGGAGAAACACTTTTTAAGGCCGCAGAGTGAGTAAATTGGCCATTTCCATTCACTTTTACCCATTCCTCAAATCTCGTGTTTAAGGCCCCTGGAAGCATGAAAATCACTTTAAACATCTCATTTTATCTTTAAAAGTGATTTTCCACGTACAAATGTGAATTGTAGTTCAAAGAGGCAACATTTGAAAACAGACCATTTTTTTAGTTTCTGAAGCATGTCGTAAGGGGGGGTGGTTATCTCTTTCATCAAAAATCGGACGTTTTTAATTGAACAATAACGGCCTACAAATGTTATTTAATTCACTTTCTGGGGTGGAGAAAAACTTTTTAAGGCCTCAGAGTGAATAAATTGGCCATTTTCATTCACTTTTACCCATTCCTCAAATCTTGTGTTTAGGGCCCCTGGAAGCTTGAAAATCACTTTAAACATCTCATTTTATCTTTAAAAGTGATTTTCCACGTACAAATGTGAATTGTAGTTAAAAGAGGCAACATTTGATAACGGACCATTTTTTACGTTTCTGAAGCATGTCGTAAGGGGGGGTGGTTATCTCTTTCGTCAAAAATCGGGCGTTTTCGCTTGAACAATAAAGGCCTACAAATGTTATTTAGTTCACTTCCCGTGGAGGAGAAACACTTTTTAAGGCCGCAGAGTGAGTAAATTGGCCATATTCATTCACTTTTACCCATTCCTCAAATCTTGTGTTTAAGGCCCCTGGAAGCATGAAAATCACTTTAAACATCTCATTTTATCTTTAAAAGTGATTTTCCACGTACAAATGTGAATTGTAGTTCAAAGAGGCAACATTTGAAAACAGACCATTTTTTTAGTTTCTGAAGCATGTCGTAAGGGGGGGTGGTTATCTCTTTCATCAAAAATCGGACATTTTTGTTTGAACAATAAAGGCCTACAAATGTTATTTAATTCACTTTCTGGGGTGGAGAAAAACTTTTTAAGGCCTCAGAGTGAATAAATTGGCCATTTTCATTCACATTTACCCATTCCTCAAATCTTGTGTTTAGGGCCCCTGGAACTTGAAAATCACTTTAAACATCTCCTTTTATCTTTAAAAGTGATTTTCCATGTACAAATGTGAATTGTAGTTCAAAGAGGCAACATTTGAAAACGGACCATTTTTTACGTTTCTGAAGCTTGTCGTAAGGGGGGGTGGTTATCTCTTTCGTCAAAAATCGGGCATTTTCGCTTGAACAATAAAGGCCTACAAATGTTATTTAGTTCACTTCCCGTGGAGGAGAAACACTTTTTAAGGCCGCAGAGTGAGTAAATTGGCCATATTCATTCACTTTTACCCATTCCTCAAATCTCGTGTTTAAGGCCCCTGGAAGCATGAAAATCACTTTAAACATCTCATTTTATCTTTAATAGTGATTTTCCACGTACAAATGTGAATTGTAGTTCAAAGAGGCAACATTTGAAAACGGACCATTTTTTACGTTTCTGAAGCATGTCGTAAGGGGGGGTGGTTATCTCTTTCGTCAAAGATCGGGTGTTTTTGCTTGAACAATAAAGGCCTACAAATGTTATTTAGTTCACTTCCCGTGGAGGAGAAACACTTTTTAAGGCCGCAGAGTGAGTAAATTGGCCATATTCATTCACTTTTACCCATTCCTCAAATCTTGTGTTTAGGGCCCCTGGAAGCTTGAAAATCACTTTAAACATCTAATTTTATCTTTAAAAGTGATTTTCCACGTACAAATGTGAATTGTAGTTCAAAGAGGCAACATTTGAAAACAGACCATTTTTTTAGTTTCTGAAGCATGTCGTAAGGGGGGGTGGTTATCTCTTTCATCAAAAATCGGACGTTTTTAATTGAACAATAAATGCCTACAAATGTTATTTAATTCCCTTTCTGGGGTGGAGAAAAACTTTTTAAGGCCTCAGAGTGAATAAATTGGCCATTTTCATTCACATTTACCCATTCCTCAAATCTTGTGTTTAGGGCCCCTGGAAGCTTGAAAATCACTTTAAACATCTCATTTTATCTTTAAAAGTGATTTTCCATGTACAAATGTGAATTGTAGTTCAAAGAGGCAACATTTGAAAACAGACCATTTTTTTAGTTTCTGAAGCATGTCGTAAGGGGGGGTGGTTATCTCTTTCATCAAAAATCGGACATTTTTGATTGAACAATAAAGGCCTCCAAATGTTATTTTATTCACTTCCCGTGGAGGAGAAACACTTTTTAGGGCCGCAGAGTGAGTAAATTGGCCATTTTCATTCACTTTTACCCATTCCTCAAATCTCGTGTTTAAGGCCCCTGGAAGCATGAAAATCACTTTAAACATCTCATTTTATCTTTAAAAGTGATTTTCCACGTACAAATGTGAATTGTAGTTCAAAGAGGCAACATTTGAAAACAGACCATTTTTTTCGTTTCTGAAGCATGTCGTAAGGGGGGTGGTTATCTCTTTCATCAAAAATCGGACGTTTTTAATTAAACAATAAAAGCCTACAAATGTTATTTAATTCACTTTCTGGGGTGGAGAAAAACTTTTTAAGGCCTCAGAGTGAATAAATTGGCCATTTTCATTCATATTTACCCATTCCTCAAATCTTGTGTTTAGGGCCCCTGGAAGCTTGAAAATCACTTTAAACATCTCATTTTATCTTTAAAAGTGATTTTCCACGTACAAATGTGAATTGTAGTTAAAAGAGGCAACATTTGAAAACGGAACATTTTTACGTTTCTGAAGCATGTCATAAGGGGGGTGGTTATCTCTTTCGTCAAAAATCGGGCGTTTTCGCTTGAACAATAAAGGCCTACAAATGTTATTTAGTTCACTTCCCGTGGAGGAGAAACACTTGTTAAGGCCGCAGAGTGAGTAAATTGGCCATATTCATTCACTTTTACCCATTCCTCAAATCTTGTGTTTAAGGCCCCTGGAAGCATGAAAATCACTTTAAACATCTCATTTTATCTTTAAAAGTGATTTTCCACGTACAAATGTGAATTGTAGTTTAAAGAGGCAACATTTGAAAACAGACCATTTTTTTAGTTTCTGAAGCATGTCGTAAGGGGGGGTGGTTATCTCTTTCATCAAAAATCGGACGTTTTCGATTGAACAATAAAGGCCTCCAAATGTTATTTTATTCACTTCCCGTGGAGGAGAAACACTTTTTAAGGCCGCAGAGTGAGTAAATTGGCCATTTCCATTCACTTTTACCCATTCCTCAAATCTCGTGTTTAAGGCCCCTGGAAGCATGAAAATTACTTTAAACATCTCATTTTATCTTTAAAAGTGATTTTCCACGTACAAATGTGAATTGTAGTTCAAAGAGGCAACATTTGAAAACAGACCATTTTTTTAGTTTCTGAAGCATGTCGTAAGGGGGGGTGGTTATCTCTTTCATCAAAAATCGGACGTTTTTGATTGAACAATAAAGGCCTCCAAATGTTATTTTATTCACTTCCCGTGGAGGAGAAACACTTTTTAAGGCCGCAGAGTGAGTAAATTGGCCATTTTCATTCACTTTTACCCATTCCTCAAATCTCGTGTTTAAGGCCCCTGGAAGCATGAAAATCACTTTAAACATCTCATTTTATCTTTAAAAGTGATTTTCCACGTACAAATGTGAATTGTAGTTAAAAGAGGCAACATTTGAAAACGGACCATTTTTACGTTTCTGAAGCATGTCATAAGGGGGGTGGTTATCTCTTTCGTCAAAAATCGGGCGTTTTCGCTTGAACAATAAAGGCCTACAAATGTTATTTTATTCACTTCCCGTGGAGGAGAAACACTTTTTAAGGCCGCAGAGTGAGTAAATTGGCCATATTCATTCACTTTTACCCATTCCTCAAATCTTGTGTTTAAGGCCCCTGGAAGCATGAAAATCACTTTAAACATCTCATTTTATCTTTAAAAGTGATTTTCCACGTACAAATGTGAATTGTAGTTTAAAGAGGCAACATTTGAAAACAGGCCATTTTTTTAGTTTCTGAAGCATGTCGTAAGGGGGGGTGGTTATCTCTTTCATCAAAAATCGGACGTTTTTGATTGAACAATAAAGGCCTCCAAATGTTATTTTATTCACTTCCCGTGGAGGAGAAACACTTTTTAAGGCCGCAGAGTGAGTAAATTGGCCATTTTCATTCACTTTTACCCATTCCTCAAATCTCGTGTTTAAGGCCCCTGGAAGCATGAAAATCACTTTAAACATCTCATTTTATCTTTAAAAGTGATTTTCCACGTACAAATGTGAATTGTAGTTCAAAGAGGCAACATTTGAAAACAGACCATTTTTTTAGTTTCTGAAGCATGTCGTAAGGGGGGGTGGTTATCTCTTTCTTCAAAAATCGGACGTTTTTGATTGAACAATAAAGGCCTACAAATGTTATTTTATTCACTTCCCGTGGAGGAGAAAAACTTTTTAAGGCCTCAGAGTGAATAAATTGGCCATTTTCATTCACTTTTACCCATTCCTCAAATCTTGTGTTTAGGGCCCCTGGAAGCTTGAAAATCACTTTAAACGTCTCATTTTATCTTTAAAAGTGATTTTCCACGTTCAAATGTGAATTGTAGTTAAAAGAGGCAACATTTGATAACGGACCATTTTTTACGTTTCTGAAGCATGTCGTAAGGGGGGGGTTATCTCTTTTGTCAAAAATCGGGCGTTTTCGCTTGAACAATAAAGGCCTACAAATGTTATTTAGTTCACTTCCCGTGGAGGAGAAACACTTTTTAAGGCCGTAGAGTGAGTAAATTGGCCATATTCATTCACTTTTACCCATTCCTCAAATCTTGTGTTTAAGGCCCCTGGAAGCATGAAAATCACTTTAAACATCTCATTTTATCTTTAAAAGTGATTTTCCACGTACAAATGTGAATTGTAGTTCAAAGAGGCAACATTTGAAAACAGACCATTTTTTTAGTTTCTGAAGCATGTCGTAAGGGGAGGTGGTTATCTCTTCATCAAAAATCGGACGTTTTTGATTGAACAATAAAGGCCTCCAAATGTTATTTTATTCACTTCCCGTGGAGGAGAAACACTTTTTAAGGCCGCAGAGTGAGTAAATTGGCCATATTCATTCACTTTTACCCATTCCTCAAATCTTGTGTTTAAGGCCCCTGGAAGCATGAAAATCACTTTAAACATCTCATTTTATCTTTAAAAGTGATTTTCCACGTACAAATGTGAATTGTAGTTTAAAGAGGCAACATTTGAAAACAGGCCATTTTTTTAGTTTCTGAAGCATGTCGTAAGGGGGGGTGGTTATCTCTTTCATCAAAAATCGGACGTTTTCGATTGAACAATAAAGGCCTCCAAATGTTATTTTATTCACTTCCCGTGGAGGAGAAACACTTTTTAAGGCCTCAGAGTGAATAAATTGGCCATTTTCATTCACATTTACCCATTCCTCAAATCTTGTGTTTAGGGCCCCTGGAACTTGAAAATCACTTTAAACATCTCCTTTTATCTTTAAAAGTGATTTTCCATGTACAAATGTGAATTGTAGTTCAAAGAGGCAACATTTGAAAACGGACCATTTTGTACGTTTCTGAAGCTTGTCGTAAGGGGGGGTGGTTATCTCTTTCGTCAAAAATCGGGCATTTTCGCTTGAACAATAAAGGCCTACAAATGTTATTTAGTTCACTTCCCGTGGAGGAGAAACACTTTTTAAGGCCGCAGAGTGAGTAAATTGGCCATATTCATTCACTTTTACCCATTCCTCAAATCTCGTGTTTAAGGCCCCTGGAAGCATGAAAATCACTTTAAACATCTCATTTTATCTTTAAAAGTGATTTTCCACGTACAAATGTGAATTGTAGTTCAAAGAGGCAACATTTGAAAACAGACCTTTTTTTAGTTTCTGAAGCATGTCGTAAGGGGGGGTGGTTATCTCCTTCATCAAAAATCGGACGTTTTGAATTGAACAATAAAGGCCTACAAATGTTGTTTAATTCACTTTCTGGGGTGGAGAAAAACTTTTTAAGGCCTCAGAGTGAATAAATTGGCCATTTTCATTCACATTTACCCATTCCTCAAATCTTGTGTTTAGGGCCCCTGGAAGCTTGAAAATCACTTTAAACATCTCATTTTATCTTTAAAAGTGATTTTCCACGTACAAATGTGAATTGTAGTTCAAAGAGGCAACATTTGAAAACAGACCATTTTTTTAGTTTCTGAAGCATGTCGTAAGGGGGGGTGGTTATCTCTTTCATCAAAAATCGGACGTTTTTTATTGAACAATAAAGGCCTACAAATGTTATTTAATTCACTTTCTGGGGTGGAGAAAAACTTTTTAAGGCCTCAGAGTGAATAAATTGGCCATTTTCATTCACATTTACCCATTCCTCAAATCTTGTGTTTAGGGCCCCTGGAACTTGAAAATCACTTTAAACATCTCCTTTTATCTTTAAAAGTGATTTTCCATGTACAAATGTGAATTGTAGTTCAAAGAGGCAACATTTGAAAACGGACCATTTTTTACGTTTCTGAAGCTTGTCGTAAGGGGGGGTGGTTATCTCTTTCGTCAAAAATCGGGCATTTTCGCTTGAACAATAAAGGCCTACAAATGTTATTTAGTTCACTTCCCGTGGAGGAGAAACACTTTTTAAGGCCGCAGAGTGAGTAAATTGGCCATATTCATTCACTTTTACCCATTCCTCAAATCTCGTGTTTAAGGCCCCTGGAAGCATGAAAATCACTTTAAACATCTCATTTTATCTTTAATAGTGATTTTCCACGTACAAATGTGAATTGTAGTTCAAAGAGGCAACATTTGAAAACGGACCATTTTTTACGTTTCTGAAGCATGTCGTAAGGGGGGGTGGTTATCTCTTTCATCAAAAATCGGACGTTTTTGATTGAACAATAAAGGCCTCCAAATGTTATTTTATTCACTTCCCGTGGAGGAGAAACACTTTTTAGGGCCGCAGAGTGAGTAAATTGGCCATTTTCATTCACTTTTACCCATTCCTCAAATCTCGTGTTTAAGGCCCCTGGAAGCATGAAAATCACTTTAAACATCTCATTTTATCTTTAAAAGTGATTTTCCACGTACAAATGTGAATTGTAGTTCAAAGAGGCAACATTTGAAAACAGACCATTTTTTTCGTTTCTGAAGCATGTCGTAAGGGGGGTGGTTATCTCTTTCATCAAAAATCGGACATTTTTAATTAAACAATAAAGGCCTACAAATGTTATTTAATTCACTTTCTGGGGTGGAGAAAAACTTTTTAAGGCCTCAGAGTGAATAAATTGGCCATTTTCATTCATATTTACCCATTCCTCAAATCTTGTGTTTAGGGCCCCTGGAAGCTTGAAAATCACTTTAAACATCTCATTTTATCTTTAAAAGTGATTTTCCACGTACAAATGTGAATTGTAGTTAAAAGAGGCAACATTTGAAAACGGAACATTTTTACGTTTCTGAAGCATGTCATAAGGGGGGTGGTTATCTCTTTCGTCAAAAATCGGGCGTTTTCGCTTGAACAATAAAGGCCTACAAATGTTATTTAGTTCACTTCCCGTGGAGGAGAAACACTTGTTAAGGCCGCAGAGTGAGTAAATTGGCCATATTCATTCACTTTTACCCATTCCTCAAATCTTGTGTTTAAGGCCCCTGGAAGCATGAAAATCACTTTAAACATCTCATTTTATCTTTAAAAGTGATTTTCCACGTACAAATGTGAATTGTAGTTTAAAGAGGCAACATTTGAAAACAGACCATTTTTTTAGTTTCTGAAGCATGTCGTAAGGGGGGGTGGTTATCTCTTTCATCAAAAATCGGACGTTTTCGATTGAACAATAAAGGCCTCCAAATGTTATTTTATTCACTTCCCGTGGAGGAGAAACACTTTTTAAGGCCGCAGAGTGAGTAAATTGGCCATTTCCATTCACTTTTACCCATTCCTCAAATCTCGTGTTTAAGGCCCCTGGAAGCATGAAAATCACTTTAAACATCTCATTTTATCTTTAAAAGTGATTTTCCACGTACAAATGTGAATTGTAGTTCAAAGAGGCAACATTTGAAAACAGACCATTTTTTTAGTTTCTGAAGCATGTCGTAAGGGGGGGTGGTTATCTCTTTCATCAAAAATCAGACATTTTTAATTGAACAATAAAGGCCTACAAATGTTATTTAATTCACTTTCTGGGGTGGAGAAAAACTTTTTAAGGCCTCAGAGTGAATTAATTGGCCATTTTCATTCATATTTACCCATTCCTCAAATCTTGTGTTTAGGGCCCCTGGAAGCTTGAAAATCACTTTAAACATCTCATTTTATCTTTAAAAGTGATTTTCCACGTACAAATGTGAATTGTAGTTAAAAGAGGCAACATTTGAAAACGGACCATTTTTACGTTTCTGAAGCATGTCATAAGGGGGGTGGTTATCTCTTTCGTCAAAAATCGGGCGTTTTCGCTTGAACAATAAAGGCCTACAAATGTTATTTAGTTCACTTCCCGTGGAGGAGAAACACTTTTTAAGGCCGCAGAGTGAGTAAATTGGCCATATTCATTCACTTTTACCCATTCCTCAAATCTTGTGTTTAAGGCCCCTGGAAGCATGAAAATCACTTTAAACATTTCATTTTATCTTTAAAAGTGATTTTCCACATACAAATGTGAATTGTAGTTTAAAGAGGCAACATTTGAAAACAGACCATTTTTTTAGTTTCTGAAGCATGTCGTAAGGGGGGGTGGTTATCTCTTTCATCAAAAATCGGACGTTTTCGATTGAACAATAAAGGCCTCCAAATGTTATTTTATTCACTTCCCGTGGAGGAGAAACACTTTTTAAGGCCGCAGAGTGAGTAAATTGGCCATTTCCATTCACTTTTACCCATTCCTCAAATCTCGTGTTTAAGGCCCCTGGAAGCATGAAAATCACTTTAAACATCTCATTTTATCTTTAAAAGTGATTTTCCACGTACAAATGTGAATTGTAGTTCAAAGAGGCAACATTTGAAAACAGACCATTTTTTAGTTTCTGAAGCATGTCGTAAGGGGGGGTGGTTATCTCTTTCATCAAAAATCGGACGTTTTTAATTGAACAATAAATGCCTACAAATGTTATTTAATTCACTTTCTGGGGTGGAGAAAAACTTTTTAAGGCCTCAGAGTGAATAAATTGGCCATTTTCATTCACTTTTACCCATTCCTCAAATCTTGTGTTTAGGGCCCCTGGAAGCTTGAAAATCACTTTAAACATCTCATTTTATCTTTAAAAGTGATTTTCCACGTTCAAATGTGAATGGTAGTTAAAAGAGGCAACATTTGATAACGGGCAATTTTTTACATTTCTGAAGCATGTCGTAAGGGGGGGTGGTTATCTCTTTCGTCAAAAATCGGGCGTTTTCGCTTGAACAATAAAGGCCTACAAATGTTATTTAGTTCACTTCCCGTGGAGGAGAAACACTTTTTAAGGCCGCAGAGTGAGTAAATTGGCCATATTCATTCACTTTTACCCATTCCTCAAATCTTGTGTTTAAGGCCCCTGGAAGCATGAAAATCACTTTAAACATCTCATTTTATCTTTAAAAGTGATTTTCCACGTACAAATGTGAATTGTAGTTCAAAGAGGCAACATTTGAAAACAGACCATTTATTTAGTTTCTGAAGCATGTCGTAAGGGGAGGTGGTTATCTCTTCATCAAAAATCGGACGTTTTTGATTGAACAATAAAGGCCTCCAAATGTTATTTTATTCACTTCCCGTGGAGGAGAAACACTTTTTAAGGCCGCAGAGTGAGTAAATTGGCCATATTCATTCACTTTTACCCATTCCTCAAATCTTGTGTTTAAGGCCCCTGGAAGCATGAAAATCACTTTAAACATCTCATTTTATCTTTAAAAGTGATTTTCCACGTACAAATGTGAATTGTAGTTCAAAGAGGCAACATTTGAAAACAGACCTTTTTTTAGTTTCTGAAGCATGTCGTAAGGGGGGGTGGTTATCTCCTTCATCAAAAATCGGACGTTTTGAATTGAACAATAAAGGCCTACAAATGTTGTTTAATTCACTTTCTGGGGTGGAGAAAAACTTTTTAAGGCCTCAGAGTGTATAAATTGGCCATTTTCATTCATATTTACCCATTCCTCAAATCTTGTGTTTAGGGCCCCTGGAAGCTTGAAAATCACTTTAAACATCTCATTTTATCTTTAAAAGTGATTTTCCACGTACAAATGTGAATTGTAGTTAAAAGAGGCAACATTTGAAAACGGACCATTTTTACGTTTCTGAAGCATGTCATAAGGGGGGTGGTTATCTCTTTCGTCAAAAATCGGGCGTTTTCGCTTGAACAATAAAGGCCTACAAATGTTATTTTATTCACTTCCCGTGGAGGAGAAACACTTTTTAAGGCCGCAGAGTGAGTAAATTGGCCATATTCATTCACTTTTACCCATTCCTCAAATCTTGTGTTTAAGGCCCCTGGAAGCATGAAAATCACTTTAAACATCTCATTTTATCTTTAAAAGTGATTTTCCACGTACAAATGTGAATTGTAGTTTAAAGAGGCAACATTTGAAAACAGGCCATTTTTTTAGTTTCTGAAGCATGTCGTAAGGGGGGGTGGTTATCTCTTTCATCAAAAATCGGACGTTTTTGATTGAACAATAAAGGCCTCCAAATGTTATTTTATTCACTTCCCGTGGAGGAGAAACACTTTTTAAGGCCGCAGAGTGAGTAAATTGGCCATTTCCATTCACTTTTACCCATTCCTCAAATCTCGTGTTTAAGGCCCCTGGAAGCATGAAAATCACTTTAAACATCTCATTTTATCTTTAAAAGTGATTTTCCACGTACAAATGTGAATTGTAGTTCAAAGAGGCAACATTTGAAAACAGACCATTTTTTTAGTTTCTGAAGCATGTCGTAAGGGGGGGTGGTTATCTCTTTCTTCAAAAATCGGACGTTTTTGATTGAACAATAAAGGCCTACAAATGTTATTTTATTCACTTCCCGTGGAGGAGAAAAACTTTTTAAGGCCTCAGAGTGAATAAATTGGCCATTTTCATTCACTTTTACCCATTCCTCAAATCTTGTGTTTAGGGCCCCTGGAAGCTTGAAAATCACTTTAAACGTCTCATTTTATCTTTAAAAGTGATTTTCCACGTTCAAATGTGAATTGTAGTTAAAAGAGGCAACATTTGATAACGGACCATTTTTTACGTTTCTGAAGCATGTCGTAAGGGGGGGGTTATCTCTTTTGTCAAAAATCGGGCGTTTTCACTTGAACAATAAAGGCCTACAAATGTTATTTAGTTCACTTCCCGTGGAGGAGAAACACTTTTTAAGGCCGTAGAGTGAGTAAATTGGCCATATTCATTCACTTTTACCCATTCCTCAAATCTTGTGTTTAAGGCCCCTGGAAGCATGAAAATCACTTTAAACATCTCATTTTATCTTTAAAAGTGATTTTCCACGTACAAATGTGAATTGTAGTTCAAAGAGGCAACATTTGAAAACAGACCATTTTTTTAGTTTCTGAAGCATGTCGTAAGGGGAGATGGTTATCTCTTCATCAAAAATCGGACGTTTTTGATTGAACAATAAAGGCCTCCAAATGTTATTTTATTCACTTCCCGTGGAGGAGAAACACTTTTTAAGGCCGCAGAGTGAGTAAATTGGCCATATTCATTCACTTTTACCCATTCCTCAAATCTTGTGTTTAAGGCCCCTGGAAGCATGAAAATCACTTTAAACATCTCATTTTATCTTTAAAAGTGATTTTCCACGTACAAATGTGAATTGTAGTTTAAAGAGGCAACATTTGAAAACAGGCCATTTTTTTAGTTTCTGAAGCATGTCGTAAGGGGGGGTGGTTATCTCTTTCATCAAAAATCGGACGTTTTCGATTGAACAATAAAGGCCTCCAAATGTTATTTTATTCACTTCCCGTGGAGGAGAAACACTTTTTAAGGCCTCAGAGTGAATAAATTGGCCATTTTCATTCACATTTACCCATTCCTCAAATCTTGTGTTTAGGGCCCCTGGAACTTGAAAATCACTTTAAACATCTCCTTTTATCTTTAAAAGTGATTTTCCATGTACAAATGTGAATTGTAGTTCAAAGAGGCAACATTTGAAAACGGACCATTTTTTACGTTTCTGAAGCTTGTCGTAAGGGGGGGTGGTTATCTCTTTCGTCAAAAATCTGGCATTTTCGCTTGAACAATAAAGGCCTACAAATGTTATTTAGTTCACTTCCCGTGGAGGAGAAACACTTTTTAAGGCCGCAGAGTGAGTAAATTGGCCATATTCATTCACTTTTACCCATTCCTCAAATCTCGTGTTTAAGGCCCCTGGAAGCATGAAAATCACTTTAAACATCTCATTTTATCTTTAAAAGTGATTTTCCACGTACAAATGTGAATTGTAGTTCAAAGAGGCAACATTTGAAAACAGACCTTTTTTTAGTTTCTGAAGCATGTCGTAAGGGGGGGTGGTTATCTCCTTCATCAAAAATCGGACGTTTTGAATTGAACAATAAAGGCCTACAAATGTTGTTTAATTCACTTTCTGGGGTGGAGAAAAACTTTTTAAGGCCTCAGAGTGAATAAATTGGCCATTTTCATTCACATTTACCCATTCCTCAAATCTTGTGTTTAGGGCCCCTGGAAGCTTGAAAATCACTTTAAACATCTCATTTTATCTTTAAAAGTGATTTTCCACGTACAAATGTGAATTGTAGTTCAAAGAGGCAACATTTGAAAACAGACCATTTTTTTAGTTTCTGAAGCATGTCGTAAGGGGGGTGGTTATCTCTTTCATCAAAAATCGGACGTTTTTTATTGAACAATAAAGGCCTACAAATGTTATTTAATTCACTTTCTGGGGTGGAGAAAAACGTTTTAAGGCCTCAGAGTGAATAAATTGGCCATTTTCATTCACATTTACCCATTCCTCAAATCTTGTGTTTAAGGCCCCTGGAAGCATGAAAATCACTTTAAACATCTCATTTTATCTTTAATAGTGATTTTCCACGTACAAATGTGAATTGTAGTTCAAAGAGGCAACATTTGAAAACGGACCATTTTTTACGTTTCTGAAGCATGTCGTAAGGGGGGGTGGTTATCTCTTTCGTCAAAAATCGGGTGTTTTCGCTTGAACAATAAAGGCCTACAAATGTTATTTAGTTCACTTCCCGTGGAGGAGAAACACTTTTTAAGGCCGCAGAGTGAGTAAATTGGCCATATTCATTCACTTTTACCCATTCCTCAAATCTTGTGTTTAAGGCCCCTGGAAGCATGAAAATCACTTTAAACATCTCATTTTATCTTTAAAAGTGATTTTCCATGTACAAATGTGAATTGTAGTTCAAAGAGGCAACATTTGAAAACAGACCATTTTTTTAGTTTCTGAAGCATGTCGTAAGGGGGGGTGGTTATCTCTTTCATCAAAAATCGGACGTTTTTGATTGAACAATAAAGGCCTCCAAATGTTATTTTATTCACTTCCCGTGGAGGAGAAACACTTTTTAGGGCCGCAGAGTGAGTAAATTGGCCATTTTCATTCACTTTTACCCATTCCTCAAATCTCGTGTTTAAGGCCCCTGGAAGCATGAAAATCACTTTAAACATCTCATTTTATCTTTAAAAGTGATTTTCCACGTACAAATGTGAATTGTAGTTCAAAGAGGCAACATTTGAAAACAGACCATTTTTTAGTTTCTGAAGCATGTCGTAAGGGGGGGTGGTTATCTCTTTCATCAAAAATCGGACGTTTTTAATTGAACAATAAATGCCTACAAATGTTATTTAATTCACTTTCTGGGGTGGAGAAAAACTTTTTAAGGCCTCAGAGTGAATAAATTGGCCATTTTCATTCACTTTTACCCATTCCTCAAATCTTGTGTTTAGGGCCCCTGGAAGCTTGAATATCACTTTAAACATCTCATTTTATCTTTAAAAGTGATTTTCCACGTTCAAATGTGAATGGTAGTTAAAAGAGGCAACATTTGATAACGGGCCATTTTTTACATTTCTGAAGCATGTCGTAAGGGGGGGTGGTTATTTTCGTCAAAAATCGGGCGTTTTCGCTTGAACAATAAAGGCCTACAAATGTTATTTAGTTCACTTCCCGTGGAGGAGAAACACTTTTTAAGGCCGCAGAGTGAGTAAATTGGCCATATTCATTCACTTTTACCCATTCCTCAAATCTTGTGTTTAAGGCCCCTGGAAGCATGAAAATCACTTTAAACATCTCATTTTATCTTTAAAAGTGATTTTCCACGTACAAATGTGAATTGTAGTTCAAAGAGGCAACATTTGAAAACAGACCATTTTTTTAGTTTCTGAAGCATGTCGTAAGGGGAGGTGGTTATCTCTTCATCAAAAATCGGACGTTTTTGATTGAACAATAAAGGCCTCCAAATGTTATTTTATTCACTTCCCGTGGAGGAGAAACACTTTTTAAGGCCGCAGAGTGAGTAAATTGGCCATATTCATTCACTTTTACCCATTCCTCAAATCTTGTGTTTAAGGCCCCTGGAAGCATGAAAATCACTTTAAACATCTCATTTTATCTTTAAAAGTGATTTTCCACGTACAAATGTGAATTGTAGTTCAAAGAGGCAACATTTGAAAACAGACCATTTTTTTAGTTTCTGAAGCATGTCGTGAGGGGGGGTGGTTATCTCTTTCATCAAAAATCAGACGTTTTTAATTGAACAATAAAGGCCTACAAATGTTATTTAATTCACTTTCTGGGGTGGAGAAAAACTTTTGCCTCAGAGTGAATTAATTGGCCATTTTCATTCATATTTACCCATTCCTCAAATCTTGTGTTTAGGGCCCCTGGAAGCTTGAAAATCACTTTAAACATCTCATTTTATCTTTAAAAGTGATTTTCCACGTACAAATGTGAATTGTAGTTAAAAGAGGCAACATTTGAAAACGGACCATTTTTACGTTTCTGAAGCATGTCATAAGGGGGGTGGTTATCTCTTTCGTCAAAAATCGGGCGTTTTCGCTTGAACAATAAAGGCCTACAAATGTTATTTAGTTCACTTCCCGTGGAGGAGAAACACTTTTTAGGCCGCAGAGTGAGTAAATTGGCCATATTCATTCACTTTTACCCATTCCTCAAATCTTGTGTTTAAGGCCCCTGGAAGCATGAAAATCACTTTAAACATCTCATTTTATCTTTAAAAGTGATTTTCCACGTACAAATGTGAATTGTAGTTTAAAGAGGCAACATTTGAAAACAGACCATTTTTTTAGTTTCTGAAGCATGTCGTAAGGGGGGGTGGTTATCTCTTTCATCAAAAATCGGACGTTTTCGATTGAACAATAAAGGCCTCCAAATGTTATTTTATTCACTTCCCGTGGAGGAGAAACACTTTTTAAGGCCGCAGAGTGAGTAAATTGGCCATTTCCATTCACTTTTACCCATTCCTCAAATCTCGTGTTTAAGGCCCCTGGAAGCATGAAAATCACTTTAAACATCTCATTTTATCTTTAAAAGTGATTTTCCACGTACAAATGTGAATTGTAGTTCAAAGAGGCAACATTTGAAAACAGACCATTTTTTTAGTTTCTGAAGCATGTTGTAAGGGGGGGTGGTTATCTCTTTCATCAAAAATCGGACGTTTTTAATTGAACAATAAAGGCCTACAAATGTTATTTAATTTACTTTCTGGGGTGGAGAAAAACTTTTTAAGGCCTCAGAGTGAATAAATTGGCCATTTTCATTCATATTTACCCATTCCTCAAATCTTGTGTTTAGGGCCCCTGGAAGCTTGAAAATCACTTTAAACATCTCATTTTATCTTTAAAAGTGATTTTCCACGTACAAATGTGAATTGTAGTTAAAAGAGGCAACATTTGAAAACGGACCATTTTTACGTTTCTGAAGCATGTCATAAGGGGGGGTGGTTATCTCTTTCGTCAAAAATCGGGCGTTTTCGCTTGAACAATAAAGGCCTACAAATGTTATTCAGTTCACTTCCCGTGGAGGAGAAACACTTTTTAAGGCCGCAGAGTGAGTAAATTGGCCATATTCATTCACTTTTACCCATTCCTCAAATCTTGTGTTTAAGGCCCCCGGAAGCATGAAAATCACTTTAAACATCTCATTTTATCTTTAAAAGTGATTTTCCACGTACAAATGTGAATTGTAGTTCAAAGAGGCAACATTTGAAAACAGACCATTTTTTTAGTTTCTGAAGCATGTCGTAAGGGGGGGTGGTTATCTCTTTCATCAAAAATCAGACGTTTTTAATTGAACAATAAAGGCCTACAAATGTTATTTAATTCACTTTCTGGGGTGGAGAAAAACTTTTTAAGGCCTCAGAGTGAATTAATTGGCCATTTCATTCATATTTACCCATTCCTCAAATCTTGTGTTTAGGGCCCCTGGAAGCTTGAAAATCACTTTAAACATCTCATTTTATCTTTAAAAGTGATTTTCCACGTACAAATGTGAATTGTAGTTAAAAGAGGCAACATTTGAAAACGGACCATTTTTACGTTTCTGAAGCATGTCATAAGGGGGGTGGTTATCTCTTTCGTCAAAAATCGGGCGTTTTCGCTTGAACAATAAAGGCCTACAAATGTTATTTAGTTCACTTCCCGTGGAGGAGAAACACTTTTTAAGGCCGCAGAGTGAGTAAATTGGCCATATTCATTCACTTTTACCCATTCCTCAAATCTTGTGTTTAAGGCCCCTGGAAGCATGAAAATCACTTTAAACATCTCATTTTATCTTTAAAAGTGATTTTCCACGTACAAATGTGAATTGTAGTTTAAAGAGGCAACATTTGAAAACAGACCATTTTTTTAGTTTCTGAAGCATGTCGTAAGGGGGGGTGGTTATCTCTTTCATCAAAAATCGGACGTTTTCGATTGAACAATAAAGGCCTCCAAATGTTATTTTATTCACTTCCCGTGGAGGAGAAACACTTTTTAAGGCCGCAGAGTGAGTAAATTGGCCATTTCCATTCACTTTTACCCATTCCTCAAATCTCGTGTTTAAGGCCCCTGGAAGCATGAAAATCACTTTAAACATCTCATTTTATCTTTAAAAGTGATTTTCCACGTACAAATGTGAATTGTAGTTCAAAGAGGCAACATTTGAAAACAGACCATTTTTTAGTTTCTGAAGCATGTCGTAAGGGGGGGTGGTTATCTCTTTCATCAAAAATCGGACGTTTTTAATTGAACAATAAATGCCTACAAATGTTATTTAATTCACTTTCTGGGGTGGAGAAAAACTTTTTAAGGCCTCAGAGTGAATAAATTGGCCATTTTCATTCACTTTTACCCATTCCTCAAATCTTGTGTTTAGGGCCCCTGGAAGCTTGAAAATCACTTTAAACATCTCATTTTATCTTTAAAAGTGATTTTCCACGTTCAAATGTGAATGGTAGTTAAAAGAGGCAACATTTGATAACGGGCCATTTTTTACATTTCTGAAGCATGTCGTAAGGGGGGGTGGTTATCTCTTTCGTCAAAAATCGGGCGTTTTCGCTTGAACAATAAAGGCCTACAAATGTTATTTAGTTCACTTCCCGTGGAGGAGAAACACTTTTTAAGGCCGCAGAGTGAGTAAATTGGCCATATTCATTCACTTTTACCCATTCCTCAAATCTTGTGTTTAAGGCCCCTGGAAGCATGAAAATCACTTTAAACATCTCATTTTATCTTTTAAAGTGATTTTCCACGTACAAATGTGAATTGTAGTTCAAAGAGGCAACATTTGAAAACAGACCATTTTTTTAGTTTCTGAAGCATGTCGTAAGGGGGGGTGGTTATCTCTTTCATCAAAAATCGGACGTTTTCGATTGAACAATAAAGGCCTCCAAATGTTATTTTATTCACTTCCCGTGGAGGAGAAACACTTTTTAAGGCCTCAGAGTGAATAAATTGACCATTTTCATTCACATTTACCCATTCCTCAAATCTTGTGTTTAGGGCCCCTGGAAGCTTGAAAATCACTTTAAACATCTCATTTTATCTTTAAAAGTGATTTTCCACGTACAAATGTGAATTGTAGTTAAAAGAGGCAACATTTGAAAACGGACCATTTTCACGTTTCTGAAGCATGTCATAAGGGGGGGTGGTTATCTCTTTCGTCAAAAATCGGGCGTTTTCGCTTGAACAATAAAGGCCTACAAATGTTATTTAGTTCACTTCCCGTGGAGGAGAAACACTTTTTAAGGCCGCAGAGTGAGTAAATTGGCCATATTCATTCACTTTTACCCATTCCTCAAATCTTGTGTTTAAGGCCCCTGGAAGCATGAAAATCACTTTAAACATCTCATTTTATCTTTAAAAGTGATTTTCCACGTACAAATGTGAATTGTAGTTCAAAGAGGCAACATTTGAAAACAGACCATTTTTTTAGTTTCTGAAGCATGTCGTAAGGGGGGTGGTTATCTCTTTCATCAAAAATCGGACGTTTTTGATTGAACAATAAAGGCCTCCAAATGTTATTTTATTCACTTCCCGTGGAGGAGAAACACTTTTTAAGGCCGCAGAGTGAGTAAATTGGCCATTTTCATTCACTTTTACCCATTCCTTAAATCTCGTGTTTAAGGCCCCTGGAAGCATGAAAATCACTTTAAACATCTCATTTTATCTTTAAAAGTGATTTTCCACGTACAAATGTGAATTGTAGTTCAAAGAGGCAACATTTGAAAACAGACCATTTTTTTAGTTTCTGAAGCATGTCGTAAGGGGGGGTGGTTATCTCTTTCATCAAAAATCGGACGTTTTTAATTGAACAATAAAGGCCTACAAATGTTATTTAATTTACTTTCTGGGGTGGAGAAAAACTTTTTAAGGGCGCAGAGTGAGTAAATTGGCCATATTCATTCACTTTTACCCATTCCTCAAATCTTGTGTTTAAGGCCCCTGGAAGCATGAAAATCACTTTAAACATCTCATTTTATCTTTAAAAGTGATTTTCCACGTACAAATGTGAATTGTAGTTCAAAGAGGCAACATTTGAAAACAGACCATTTTTTTAGTTTCTGAAGCATGTCGTAAGGGGGGGTGGTTATCTCTTTCATCAAAAATCAGACGTTTTTAATTGAACAATAAAGGCCTACAAATGTTATTTAATTCACTTTCTGGGGTGGAGAAAAACTTTTTAAGGCCTCAGAGTGAATTAATTGGCCATTTCATTCATATTTACCCATTCCTCAAATCTTGTGTTTAGGGCCCCTGGAAGCTTGAAAATCACTTTAAACATCTCATTTTATCTTTAAAAGTGATTTTCCACGTACAAATGTGAATTGTAGTTAAAAGAGGCAACATTTGAAAACGGACCATTTTTACGTTTCTGAAGCATGTCATAAGGGGGGTGGTTATCTCTTTCGTCAAAAATCGGGCGTTTTCGCTTGAACAATAAAGGCCTACAAATGTTATTTAGTTCACTTCCCGTGGAGGAGAAACACTTTTTAAGGCCGCAGAGTGAGTAAATTGGCCATATTCATTCACTTTTACCCATTCCTCAAATCTTGTGTTTAAGGCCCCTGGAAGCATGAAAATCACTTTAAACATCTCATTTTATCTTTAAAAGTGATTTTCCACGTACAAATGTGAATTGTAGTTTAAAGAGGCAACATTTGAAAACAGACCATTTTTTTAGTTTCTGAAGCATGTCGTAAGGGGGGGTGGTTATCTCTTTCATCAAAAATCGGACGTTTTCGATTGAACAATAAAGGCCTCCAAATGTTATTTTATTCACTTCCCGTGGAGGAGAAACACTTTTTAAGGCCGCAGAGTGAGTAAATTGGCCATTTCCATTCACTTTTACCCATTCCTCAAATCTCGTGTTTAAGGCCCCTGGAAGCATGAAAATCACTTTAAACATCTCATTTTATCTTTAAAAGTGATTTTCCACGTACAAATGTGAATTGTAGTTCAAAGAGGCAACATTTGAAAACAGACCATTTTTTAGTTTCTGAAGCATGTCGTAAGGGGGGGTGGTTATCTCTTTCATCAAAAATCGGACGTTTTTAATTGAACAATAAATGCCTACAAATGTTATTTAATTCACTTTCTGGGGTGGAGAAAAACTTTTTAAGGCCTCAGAGTGAATAAATTGGCCATTTTCATTCACTTTTACCCATTCCTCAAATCTTGTGTTTAGGGCCCCTGGAAGCTTGAAAATCACTTTAAACATCTCATTTTATCTTTAAAAGTGATTTTCCACGTTCAAATGTGAATGGTAGTTAAAAGAGGCAACATTTGATAACGGGCCATTTTTTACATTTCTGAAGCATGTCGTAAGGGGGGGTGGTTATCTCTTTCGTCAAAAATCGGGCGTTTTCGCTTGAACAATAAAGGCCTACAAATGTTATTTAGTTCACTTCCCGTGGAGGAGAAACACTTTTTAAGGCCGCAGAGTGAGTAAATTGGCCATATTCATTCACTTTTACCCATTCCTCAAATCTTGTGTTTAAGGCCCCTGGAAGCATGAAAATCACTTTAAACATCTCATTTTATCTTTAAAAGTGATTTTCCACGTACAAATGTGAATTGTAGTTCAAAGAGGCAACATTTGAAAACAGACCATTTTTTTAGTTTCTGAAGCATGTCGTAAGGGGGGGTGGTTATCTCTTTCATCAAAAATCGGACGTTTTCGATTGAACAATAAAGGCCTCCAAATGTTATTTTATTCACTTCCCGTGGAGGAGAAACACTTTTTAAGGCCTCAGAGTGAATAAATTGACCATTTTCATTCACATTTACCCATTCCTCAAATCTTGTGTTTAGGGCCCCTGGAAGCTTGAAAATCACTTTAAACATCTCATTTTATCTTTAAAAGTGATTTTCCACGTACAAATGTGAATTGTAGTTAAAAGAGGCAACATTTGAAAACGGACCATTTTCACGTTTCTGAAGCATGTCATAAGGGGGGGTGGTTATCTCTTTCGTCAAAAATCGGGCGTTTTCGCTTGAACAATAAAGGCCTACAAATGTTATTTAGTTCACTTCCCGTGGAGGAGAAACACTTTTTAAGGCCGCAGAGTGAGTAAATTGGCCATATTCATTCACTTTTACCCATTCCTCAAATCTTGTGTTTAAGGCCCCTGGAAGCATGAAAATCACTTTAAACATCTCATTTTATCTTTAAAAGTGATTTTCCACGTACAAATGTGAATTGTAGTTCAAAGAGGCAACATTTGAAAACAGACCATTTTTTTAGTTTCTGAAGCATGTCGTAAGGGGGGTGGTTATCTCTTTCATCAAAAATCGGACGTTTTTGATTGAACAATAAAGGCCTCCAAATGTTATTTTATTCACTTCCCGTGGAGGAGAAACACTTTTTAAGGCCGCAGAGTGAGTAAATTGGCCATTTTCATTCACTTTTACCCATTCCTCAAATCTCGTGTTTAAGGCCCCTGGAAGCATGAAAATCACTTTAAACATCTCATTTTATCTTTAAAAGTGATTTTCCACGTACAAATGTGAATTGTAGTTCAAAGAGGCAACATTTGAAAACAGACCATTTTTTTAGTTTCTGAAGCATGTCGTAAGGGGGGGTGGTTATCTCTTTCATCAAAAATCGGACGTTTTTAATTGAACAATAAAGGCCTACAAATGTTATTTAATTTACTTTCTGGGGTGGAGAAAAACTTTTTAAGGCCTCAGAGTGAATAAATTGGCCATTTTCATTCATATTTACCCATTCCTCAAATCTTGTGTTTAGGGCCCCTGGAAGCTTGAAAATCACTTTAAACATCTCATTTTATCTTTAAAAGTGATTTTCCACGTACAAATGTGAATTGTAGTTAAAAGAGGCAACATTTGAAAACGGACCATTTTTACGTTTCTGAAGCATGTCATAAGGGGGGGTGGTTATCTCTTTCGTCAAAAATCGGGCGTTTTCGCTTGAACAATAAAGGCCTACAAATGTTATTCAGTTCACTTCCCGTGGAGGAGAAACACTTTTTAAGGCCGCAGAGTGAGTAAATTGGCCATTTTCATTCACTTTTACCCATTCCTCAAATCTCGTGTTTAAGGCCCCTGGAAGCATGAAAATCACTTTAAACATCTCATTTTATCTTTAAAAGTGATTTTCCACGTACAAATGTGAATTGTAGTTCAAAGAGGCAACATTTGAAAACAGACCTTTTTTTAGTTTCTGAAGCATGTCGTAAGGGGGGGTGGTTATCTCTTTCGTCAAAAATCGGGCGTTTTCGCTTGAACAATAAAGGCCTACAAATGTTATTTAGTTCACTTCCCGTGGAGGAGAAACACTTTTTAAGGCCGCAGAGTGAGTAAATTGGCCATATTCATTCACTTTTACCCATTCCTCAAATCTTGTGTTTAAGGCCCCTGGAAGCATGAAAATCACTTTAAACATCTCATTTTATCTTTAAAAGTGATTTTCCACGTACAAATGTGAATTGTAGTTCAAAGAGGCAACATTTGAAAACAGACCATTTTTTTTTGTTTCTGAAGCATGTCGTAAGGGGGGGTGGTTATCTCTTTCATCAAAAATCGGACGTTTTCGATTGAACAATAAAGGCCTCCAAATGTTATTTTATTCACTTCCCGTGGAGGAGAAACACTTTTTAAGGCCGCAGAGTGAGTAAATTGACCATTTTCATTCACATTTACCCATTCCTCAAATCTTGTGTTTAGGGCCCCTGGAAGCTTGAAAATCACTTTAAACATCTCATTTTATCTTTAAAAGTGATTTTCCACGTACAAATGTGAATTGTAGTTAAAAGAGGCAACATTTGAAAACGGACCATTTTCACGTTTCTGAAGCATGTCATAAGGGGGGGTGGTTATCACTTTCGTCAAAAATCGGGCGTTTTCGCTTGAACAATAAAGGCCTACAAATGTTATTTAGTTCACTTCCCGTGGAGGAGAAACACTTTTTAAGGCCGTAGAGTGAGTACATTGGCCATATTCATTCACTTTTACCCATTCCTCAAATCTTGTGTTTAAGGCCCCTGGAAGCATGAAAATCACTTTAAACATCTCATTTTATCTTTAAAAGTGATTTTCCACGTACAAATGTGAATTGTAGTTCAAAGAGGCAACATTTGAAAACAGACCATTTTTTTAGTTTCTGAAGCATGTCGTAAGGGGGGGTGGTTATCTCTTTCTTCAAAAATCGGACGTTTTTGATTGAACAATAAAGGCCTACAAATGTTATTTTATTCACTTCCCGTGGAGGAGAAAAACTTTTTAATGCCTCAGAGTGAATAAATTGGCCATTTTCATTCACTTTTACCCATTCCTCAAATCTTGTGTTTAGGGCCCCTGGAAGCTTGAAAATCACTTTAAACGTCTCATTTTATCTTTAAAAGTGATTTTCCACGTTCAAATGTGAATTGTAGTTAAAAGAGGCAACATTTGATAACGGACCATTTTTTACGTTTCTGAAGCATGTCGTAAGGGGGGGGTTATCTCTTTCGTCAAAAATCGGGCGTTTTCGCTTGAACAATAAAGGCCTACAAATGTTATTTAGTTCACTTCCCGTGGAGGAGAAACACTTTTTAAGGCCGTAGAGTGAGTAAATTGGCCATATTCATTCACTTTTACCCATTCCTCAAATCTGGTGTTTAAGGCCCCTGGAAGCATGAAAATCACTTTAAACATTTCATTTTATCTTTAAAAGTGATTTTCCACGTACAAATGTGAATTGTAGTTCAAAGAGGCAACATTTGAAAACAGACCGTTTTTTTAGTTTCTGAAGCATGTCGTAAGGGGGGGTGGTTATCTCCTTCATCAAAAATCGGACGTTTTGAATTGAACAATAAAGGCCTACAAATGTTATTTAATTCACTTTCTGGGGTGGAGAAAAACTTTTTAAGGCCTCAGAGTGAATAAATTGGCCATTTTCATTCACATTTACCCATTCCTCAAATCTTGTGTTTAGGGCCCCTGGAAGCTTGAAAATCACTTTAAACATCTCATTTTATCTTTAAAAGTGATTTTCCACGTACAAATGTGAATTGTAGTTAAAAGAGGCAACATTTGAAAACGGACCATTTTCACGTTTCTGAAGCATGTCATAAGGGGGGGTGGTTATCTCTTTCGTCAAAAATCGGGCATTTTCGCTTGAACAATAAAGGCCTACAAATGTTATTTAGTTCACTTCCCGTGGAGGAGAAACACTTTTTAAGGCCGCAGAGTGAGTAAATTGGCCATTTTCATTCACTTTTACCCATTCCTCAAATCTCGTGTTTAAGGCCCCTGGAAGCATGAAAATCACTTTAAACATCTCATTTTATCTTTAAAAGTGATTTTCCACGTACAAATGTGAATTGTAGTTCAAAGAGGCAACATTTGAAAACAGACCTTTTTTTAGTTTCTGAAGCATGTCGTAAGGGGGGGTGGTTATCTCTTTCGTCAAAAATCGGGCGTTTTCGCTTGAACAATAAAGGCCTACAAATGTTATTTAGTTCACTTCCCGTGGAGGAGAAACACTTTTTAAGGCCGCAGAGTGAGTAAATTGGCCATATTCATTCACTTTTACCCATTCCTCAAATCTTGTGTTTAAGGCCCCTGGAAGCATGAAAATCACTTTAAACATCTCATTTTATCTTTAAAAGTGATTTTACACGTACAAATGTGAATTGTAGTTCAAAGAGGCAACATTTGAAAACAGACCATTTTTTTAGTTTCTGAAGCATGTCGTAAGGGGGGGTGGTTATCTCTTTCATCAAAAATCGGACGTTTTTGATTGAACAATAAAGGCCTACAAATGTTATTTAATTCACTTTCTGGGGTGGAGAAAAACTTTTTAAGGCCTCAGAGTGAATAAATTGGCCATTTTCATTCACATTTACCCATTCCTCAAATCTTGTGTTTAGGGCCCCTGGAACTTGAAAATCACTTTAAACATCTCATTTTATCTTTAAAAGTGATTTTCCACGTACAAATGTGAATTGTAGTTCAAAGAGGCAACATTTGAAAACGGACCATTTTTTACGTTTCTGAAGCTTGTCGTAAGGGGGGGTGGTTATCTCTTTCGTCAAAAATCGGACGTTTTTGATTGAACAATAAAGGCCTACAAATGTTATTTAGTTCACTTCCCGTGGAGGAGAAACACTTTTTAAGGCCGCAGAGTGAGTAAATTGGCCATATTCATTCACTTTTACCCATTCCTCAAATCTTGTGTTTAAGGCCCCTGGAAGCATGAAAATCACTTTAAACATCTCATTTTATCTTTAAAAGTGATTTTCCACGTACAAATGTGAATTGTAGTTCAAAGAGGCAACATTTGAAAACAGACCATTTTTTTAGTTTCTGAAGCATGTCGTAAGGGGGGGTGGTTATCTCTTTCATCAAAAATCGGACGTTTTTGATTGAACAATAAAGGCCTACAAATGTTATTTAATTCACTTTCTGGGGTGGAGAAAAACTTTTTAAGGCCTCAGAGTGAATAAATTGGCCATTTTCATTCACATTTACCCATTCCTCAAATCTTGTGTTTAGGGCCCCTGGAACTTGAAAATCACTTTAAACATCTCATTTTATCTTTAAAAGTGATTTTCCACGTACAAATGTGAATTGTAGTTCAAAGAGGCAACATTTGAAAACGGACCATTTTTTACGTTTCTGAAGCTTGTCGTAAGGGGGGGTGGTTATCTATTTCGTCAAAAATCGGGCGTTTTCGCTTGAACAATAAAGGCCTACAAATGTTATTTAGTTCACTTCCCGTGGAGGAGAAACACTTTTTAAGGCCGCAGACTGAGTAAATTGGCCATATTAATTCACTTTTACCCATTCCTCAAATCTTGTGTTTAAGGCCCCTGGAAGCATGAAAATCACTTTAAACATCTCATTTTATCTTTAATAGTGATTTTCCACGTACAAATGTGAATTGTAGTTCAAAGAGGCAACATTTGAAAACGGACCATTTTTTACGTTTCTGAAGCATGTCGTAAGGGGGGGTGGTTATCTCTTTCGTCAAAAATCGGGTGTTTTCGCTTGAACAATAAAGGCCTACAAATGTTATTTAGTTCACTTCCCGTGGAGGAGAAACACTTTTTAAGGCCGCAGAGTGAGTAAATTGGCCATATTCATTCACTTTTACCCATTCCTCAAATCTTGTGTTTAAGGCCCCTGGAAGCATGAAAATCACTTTAAACATCTCATTTTATCTTTAAAAGTGATTTTCCACGTACAAATGTGATTTGTAGTTCAAAGAGGCAACATTTGAAAACAGACCATTTTTTTAGTTTCTGAAGCATGTTGTAAGGGGGGGTGGTTATCTCCTTCATCAAAAATCGGACGTTTTGAATTGAACAATAAAGGCCTACAAATGTTATTTAATTCACTTTCTGGGGTGGAGAAAAACTTTTTAAGGCCTCAGAGTGAATAAATTGGCCATTTTCATTCACATTTACCCATTCCTCAAATCTTGTGTTTAGGGCCCCTGGAAGCTTGAAAATCACTTTAAACATCTCATTTTATCTTTAAAAGTGATTTTCCACGTACAAATGTGAATTGTAGTTAAAAGAGGCAACATTTGAAAACGGACCATTTTCACGTTTCTGAAGCATGTCATAAGGGGGGGTGGTTATCTCTTTCGTCAAAAATCGGGCATTTTCGCTTGAACAATAAAGGCCTACAAATGTTATTTAGTTCACTTCCCGTGGAGGAGAAACACTTTTTAAGGCCGCAGAGTGAGTAAATTGGCCATTTTCATTCACTTTTACCCATTCCTCAAATCTCGTGTTTAAGGCCCCTGGAAGCATGAAAATCACTTTAAACATCTCATTTTATCTTTAAAAGTGATTTTCCACGTACAAATGTGAATTGTAGTTCAAAGAGGCAACATTTGAAAACAGACCTTTTTTTAGTTTCTGAAGCATGTCGTAAGGGGGGGTGGTTATCTCTTTCGTCAAAAATCGGGCGTTTTCGCTTGAACAATAAATGCCTACAAATGTTATTTAGTTCACTTCCCGTGGAGGAGAAACACTTTTTAAGGCCGCAGAGTGAGTAAATTGGCCATATTCATTCACTTTTACCCATTCCTCAAATCTTGTGTTTAAGGCCCCTGGAAGCATGAAAATCACTTTAAACATCTCATTTTATCTTTAAAAGTGATTTTACACGTACAAATGTGAATTGTAGTTCAAAGAGGCAACATTTGAAAACAGACCATTTTTTTAGTTTCTGAAGCATGTCGTAAGGGGGGGTGGTTATCTCTTTCATCAAAAATCGGACGTTTTTGATTGAACAATAAAGGCCTACAAATGTTATTTAATTCACTTTCTGGGGTGGAGAAAAACTTTTTAAGGCCTCAGAGTGAATAAATTGGCCATTTTCATTCACATTTACCCATTCCTCAAATCTTGTGTTTAGGGCCCCTGGAACTTGAAAATCACTTTAAACATCTCATTTTATCTTTAAAAGTGATTTTCCACGTACAAATGTGAATTGTAGTTCAAAGAGGCAACATTTGAAAACGGACCATTTTTTACGTTTCTGAAGCTTGTCGTAAGGGGGGGTGGTTATCTCTTTCGTCAAAAATCGGACGTTTTTGATTGAACAATAAAGGCCTACAAATGTTATTTAGTTCACTTCCCGTGGAGGAGAAACACTTTTTAAGGCCGCAGAGTGAGTAAATTGGCCATATTCATTCACTTTTACCCATTCCTCAAATCTTGTGTTTAAGGCCCCTGGAAGCATGAAAATCACTTTAAACATCTCATTTTATCTTTAAAAGTGATTTTCCACGTACAAATGTGAATTGTAGTTCAAAGAGGCAACATTTGAAAACAGACCATTTTTTTAGTTTCTGAAGCATGTCGTAAGGGGGGGTGGTTATCTCTTTCATCAAAAATCGGACGTTTTTGATTGAACAATAAAGGCCTACAAATGTTATTTAATTCACTTTCTGGGGTGGAGAAAAACTTTTTAAGGCCTCAGAGTGAATAAATTGGCCATTTTCATTCACATTTACCCATTCCTCAAATCTTGTGTTTAGGGCCCCTGGAACTTGAAAATCACTTTAAACATCTCATTTTATCTTTAAAAGTGATTTTCCACGTACAAATGTGAATTGTAGTTCAAAGAGGCAACATTTGAAAACGGACCATTTTTTACGTTTCTGAAGCTTGTCGTAAGGGGGGGTGGTTATCTATTTCGTCAAAAATCGGGCGTTTTCGCTTGAACAATAAAGGCCTACAAATGTTATTTAGTTCACTTCCCGTGGAGGAGAAACACTTTTTAAGGCCGCAGAGTGAGTAAATTGGCCATTTTCATTCACTTTTACCCATTCCTCAAATCTCGTGTTTAAGGCCCCTGGAAGCATGAAAATCACTTTAAACATCTCATTTTATCTTTAAAAGTGATTTTCCACGTACAAATGTGAATTGTAGTTCAAAGAGGCAACATTTGAAAACAGACCTTTTTTTAGTTTCTGAAGCATGTCGTAAGGGGGGGTGGTTATCTCTTTCGTCAAAAATCGGGCGTTTTCGCTTGAACAATAAAGGCCTACAAATGTTATTTAGTTCACTTCCCGTGGAGGAGAAACACTTTTTAAGGCCGCAGAGTGAGTAAATTGGCCATATTCATTCACTTTTACCCATTCCTCAAATCTTGTGTTTAAGGCCCCTGGAAGCATGAAAATCACTTTAAACATCTCATTTTATCTTTAAAAGTGATTTTACACGTACAAATGTGAATTGTAGTTCAAAGAGGCAACATTTGAAAACAGACCATTTTTTTAGTTTCTGAAGCATGTCGTAAGGGGGGGTGGTTATCTCTTTCATCAAAAATCGGACGTTTTTGATTGAACAATAAAGGCCTACAAATGTTATTTAATTCACTTTCTGGGGTGGAGAAAAACTTTTTAAGGCCTCAGAGTGAATAAATTGGCCATTTTCATTCACATTTACCCATTCCTCAAATCTTGTGTTTAGGGCCCCTGGAACTTGAAAATCACTTTAAACATCTCATTTTATCTTTAAAAGTGATTTTCCACGTACAAATGTGAATTGTAGTTCAAAGAGGCAACATTTGAAAACGGACCATTTTTTACGTTTCTGAAGCTTGTCGTAAGGGGGGGTGGTTATCTCTTTCGTCAAAAATCGGACGTTTTTGATTGAACAATAAAGGCCTACAAATGTTATTTAGTTCACTTCCCGTGGAGGAGAAACACTTTTTAAGGCCGCAGAGTGAGTAAATTGGCCATATTCATTCACTTTTACCCATTCCTCAAATCTTGTGTTTAAGGCCCCTGGAAGCATGAAAATCACTTTAAACATCTCATTTTATCTTTAAAAGTGATTTTCCACGTACAAATGTGAATTGTAGTTCAAAGAGGCAACATTTGAAAACAGACCATTTTTTTAGTTTCTGAAGCATGTCGTAAGGGGGGGTGGTTATCTCTTTCATCAAAAATCGGACGTTTTTGATTGAACAATAAAGGCCTACAAATGTTATTTAATTCACTTTCTGGGGTGGAGAAAAACTTTTTAAGGCCTCAGAGTGAATAAATTGGCCATTTTCATTCACATTTACCCATTCCTCAAATCTTGTGTTTAGGGCCCCTGGAACTTGAAAATCACTTTAAACATCTCATTTTATCTTTAAAAGTGATTTTCCACGTACAAATGTGAATTGTAGTTCAAAGAGGCAACATTTGAAAACGGACCATTTTTTACGTTTCTGAAGCTTGTCGTAAGGGGGGGTGGTTATCTATTTCGTCAAAAATCGGGCGTTTTCGCTTGAACAATAAAGGCCTACAAATGTTATTTAGTTCACTTCCCGTGGAGGAGAAACACTTTTTAAGGCCGCAGACTGAGTAAATTGGCCATATTAATTCACTTTTACCCATTCCTCAAATCTTGTGTTTAAGGCCCCTGGAAGCATGAAAATCACTTTAAACATCTCATTTTATCTTTAATAGTGATTTTCCACGTACAAATGTGAATTGTAGTTCAAAGAGGCAACATTTGAAAACGGACCATTTTTTACGTTTCTGAAGCATGTCGTAAGGGGGGGTGGTTATCTCTTTCGTCAAAAATCGGGTGTTTTCGCTTGAACAATAAAGGCCTACAAATGTTATTTAGTTCACTTCCCGTGGAGGAGAAACACTTTTTAAGGCCGCAGAGTGAGTAAATTGGCCATATTCATTCACTTTTACCCATTCCTCAAATCTTGTGTTTAAGGCCCCTGGAAGCATGAAAATCACTTTAAACATCTCATTTTATCTTTAAAAGTGATTTTCCACGTACAAATGTGATTTGTAGTTCAAAGAGGCAACATTTGAAAACAGACCATTTTTTTAGTTTCTGAAGCATGTTGTAAGGGGGGGTGGTTATCTCTTTCATCAAAAATCGGACGTTTTTGATTGAACAATAAAGGCCTCCAAATGTTATTTTATTCACTTCCCGTGGAGGAGAAACACTTTTTAAGGCCGCAGAGTGAGTAAATTGGCCATTTCCATTCACTTTTACCCATTCCTCAAATCTTGTGTTTAGGGCCCCTGGAAGCTTGAAAATCACTTTAAACATCTCATTTTATCTTTAAAAGTGATTTTCCACGTACAAATGTGAATTGTAGTTAAAAGAGGCAACATTTGATAACGGACCATTTTTTACGTTTCTGAAGCATGTCGTAAGGGGGGGGTGGTTATCCCTTTCGTCAAAAATCGGGCGTTTTCGCTTGAACAATAAAGGCCTACCAATGGTATTTAGTTCACTTCCCGTGGAGGAGAAACACTTTTTAAGGCCGCAGAGTGAGTAAATTGGCCATATTCATTCACTTTTACCCATTCCTCAAATCTTGTGTTTAAGGCCCCTGGAAGCATGAAAATCACTTTAAACATCTCATTTTATCTTTAAAAGTGATTTTCCACGTACAAATGTGAATTGTAGTTCAAAGAGGCAACATTTGAAAACAGACCATTTTTTTAGTTTCTGAAGCATGTCGTAAGGGGGGGTGGTTATCTCTTTCATCAAAAATCAGACGTTTTTGATTGAACAATAAAGGCCTACAAATGTTATTTAATTCACTTTCTGGGGTGGAGAAAAACTTTTTAAGGCCTCAGAGTGAATACATTGGCCATTTTCATTCACATTTTCCCATTCCTCAAATCTTGTGTTTAGGGCCCCTGGAAGCTTGAAAATCACTTTAAACATCTCATTTCATCTTTAAAAGTGATTTTCCACGTACAAATGTGAATTGTAGTTCAAAGAGGCAACATTTGAAAACGGACCATTTTTTACGTTTCTGAAGCTTGTCGTAAGGGGGGGTGGTTATCTCTTTCGTCAAAAATCGGGCGTTTTCGCTTGAACAATAAAGGCCTACAAATGTTATTTAGTTCACTTCCCGTGGAGGAGAAACACTTTTTAAGGCCGCAGACTGAGTAAATTGGCCATATTAATTCACTTTTACCCATTCCTCAAATCTTGTGTTTAAGGCCCCTGGAAGCATGAAAATCACTTTAAACATCTCATTTTATCTTTAATAGTGATTTTCCACGTACAAATGTGAATTGTAGTTCAAAGAGGCAATATTTGAAAACGGACCATTTTTTACGTTTCTGAAGCATGTCGTAAGGGGGGGTGGTTATCTCTTTCGTCAAAAATCGGGTGTTTTCGCTTGAACAATAAAGGCCTACAAATGTTATTTAGTTCACTTCCCGTGGAGGAGAAACACTTTTTAAGGCCGCAGACTGAGTAAATTGGCCATATTCATTCACTTTTACCCATTCCTCAAATCTTGTGTTTAAGGCCCCTGGAAGCATGAAAATCACTTTAAACATCTCATTTTATCTTTAAAAGTGATTTTCCATGTACAAATGTGAATTGTAGTTCAAAGAGGCAACATTTGAAAACAGACCATTTTTTTAGTTTCTGAAGCATGTCGTAAGGGGGGGTGGTTATCTCTTTCATCAAAAATCGGACGTTTTTGATTGAACAATAAAGGCCTCCAAATGTTATTTTATTCACTTCCCGTGGAGGAGAAACACTTTTTAGGGCCGCAGAGTGAGTAAATTGGCCATTTTCATTCACTTTTACCCATTCCTCAAATCTCGTGTTTAAGGCCCCTGGAAGCATGAAAATCACTTTAAACATCTCATTTTATCTTTAAAAGTGATTTTCCACGTACAAATGTGAATTGTAGTTCAAAGAGGCAACATTTGAAAACAGACCATTTTTTAGTTTCTGAAGCATGTCGTAAGGGGGGGTGGTTATCTCTTTCATCAAAAATCGGACGTTTTTAATTGAACAATAAATGCCTACAAATGTTATTTAATTCACTTTCTGGGGTGGAGAAAAACTTTTTAAGGCCTCAGAGTGAATAAATTGGCCATTTTCATTCACTTTTACCCATTCCTCAAATCTTGTGTTTAGGGCCCCTGGAAGCTTGAATATCACTTTAAACATCTCATTTTATCTTTAAAAGTGATTTTCCACGTTCAAATGTGAATGGTAGTTAAAAGAGGCAACACTTGATAACGGGCCATTTTTTACATTTCTGAAGCATGTCGTAAGGGGGGGTGGTTATTTTCGTCAAAAATCGGGCGTTTTCGCTTGAACAATAAAGGCCTACAAATGTTATTTAGTTCACTTCCCGTGGAGGAGAAACACTTTTTAAGGCCGCAGAGTGAGTAAATTGGCCATATTCATTCACTTTTACCCATTCCTCAAATCTTGTGTTTAAGGCCCCTGGAAGCATGAAAATCACTTTAAACATCTCATTTTATCTTTAAAAGTGATTTTCCACGTACAAATGTGAATTGTAGTTCAAAGAGGCAACATTTGAAAACAGACCATTTTTTTAGTTTCTGAAGCATGTCGTAAGGGGAGGTGGTTATCTCTTCATCAAAAATCGGACGTTTTTGATTGAACAATAAAGGCCTCCAAATGTTATTTTATTCACTTCCCGTGGAGGAGAAACACTTTTTAAGGCCGCAGAGTGAGTAAATTGGCCATATTCATTCACTTTTACCCATTCCTCAAATCTTGTGTTTAAGGCCCCTGGAAGCATGAAAATCACTTTAAACATCTCATTTTATCTTTAAAAGTGATTTTCCACGTACAAATGTGAATTGTAGTTCAAAGAGGCAACATTTGAAAACAGACCATTTTTTTAGTTTCTGAAGCATGTCGTGAGGGGGGGTGGTTATCTCTTTCATCAAAAATCAGACGTTTTTAATTGAACAATAAAGGCCTACAAATGTTATTTAATTCACTTTCTGGGGTGGAGAAAAACTTTTTAAGGCCTCAGAGTGAATTAATTGGCCATTTTCATTCATATTTACCCATTCCTCAAATCTTGTGTTTAGGGCCCCTGGAAGCTTGGAAATCACTTTAAACATCTCATTTTATCTTTAAAAGTGATTTTCCACGTACAAATGTGAATTGTAGTTAAAAGAGGCAACATTTGAAAACGGACCATTTTTACGTTTCTGAAGCATGTCATAAGGGGGGTGGTTATCTCTTTCGTCAAAAATCGGGCGTTTTCGCTTGAACAATAAAGGCCTACAAATGTTATTTAGTTCACTTCCCGTGGAGGAGAAACACTTTTTAGGCCGCAGAGTGAGTAAATTGGCCATATTCATTCACTTTTACCCATTCCTCAAATCTTGTGTTTAAGGCCCCTGGAAGCATGAAAATCACTTTAAACATCTCATTTTATCTTTAAAAGTGATTTTCCACGTACAAATGTGAATTGTAGTTTAAAGAGGCAACATTTGAAAACAGACCATTTTTTTAGTTTCTGAAGCATGTCGTAAGGGGGGGTGGTTATCTCTTTCATCAAAAATCGGACGTTTTCGATTGAACAATAAAGGCCTCCAAATGTTATTTTATTCACTTCCCGTGGAGGAGAAACACTTTTTAAGGCCGCAGAGTGAGTAAATTGGACATTTCCATTCACTTTTACCCATTCCTCAAATCTCATGTTTAAGGCCCCTGGAAGCATGAAAATCACTTTAAACATCTCATTTTATCTTTAAAAGTGATTTTCCACGTACAAATGTGAATTGTAGTTCAAAGAGGCAACATTTGAAAACAGACCATTTTTTTAGTTTCTGAAGCATGTCGTAAGGGGGGGTGGTTATCTCTTTCATCAAAAATCGGACGTTTTTAATTGAACAATAAAGGCCTACAAATGTTATTTAATTTACTTTCTGGGGTGGAGAAAAACTTTTTAAGGCCTCAGAGTGAATAAATTGGCCATTTTCATTCATATTTACCCATTCCTCAAATCTTGTGTTTAGGGCCCCTGGAAGCTTGAAAATCACTTTAAACATCTCATTTTATCTTTAAAAGTGATTTTCCACGTACAAATGTGAATTGTAGTTAAAAGAGGCAACATTTGAAAACGGACCATTTTTACGTTTCTGAAGCATGTCATAAGGGGGGGTGGTTATCTCTTTCGTCAAAAATCGGGCGTTTTCGCTTGAACAATAAAGGCCTACAAATGTTATTCAGTTCACTTCCCGTGGAGGAGAAACACTTTTTAAGGCCGCAGAGTGAGTAAATTGGCCATATTCATTCACTTTTACCCATTCCTCAAATCTTGTGTTTAAGGCCCCTGGAAGCATGAAAATCACTTTAAACATCTCATTTTATCTTTAAAAGTGATTTTCCACGTACAAATGTGATTTGTAGTTCAAAGAGGCAACATTTGAAAACAGACCATTTTTTTAGTTTCTGAAGCATGTTGTAAGGGGGGGTGGTTATCTCTTTCATCAAAAATCGGACGTTTTTGATTGAACAATAAAGGCCTCCAAATGTTATTTTATTCACTTCCCGTGGAGGAGAAACACTTTTTAAGGCCGCAGAGTGAGTAAATTGGCCATTTCCATTCACTTTTACCCATTCCTCAAATCTTGTGTTTAGGGCCCCTGGAAGCTTGAAAATCACTTTAAACATCTCATTTTATCTTTAAAAGTGATTTTCCACGTACAAATGTGAATTGTAGTTAAAAGAGGCAACATTTGATAACGGACCATTTTTTACGTTTCTGAAGCATGTCGTAAGGGGGGGGGTGGTTATCCCTTTCGTCAAAAATCGGGCCTTTTCGCTTGAACAATAAAGGCCTACCAATGTTATTTAGTTCACTTCCCGTGGAGGAGAAACACTTTTTAAGGCCGCAGAGTGAGTAAATTGGCCATATTCATTCACTTTTACCCATTCCTCAAATCTTGTGTTTAAGGCCCCTGGAAGCATGAAAATCACTTTAAACATCTCATTTTATCTTTAAAAGTGATTTTCCACGTACAAATGTGAATTGTAGTTCAAAGAGGCAACATTTGAAAACAGACCATTTTTTTAGTTTCTGAAGCATGTCGTAAGGGGGGGTGGTTATCTCTTTCATCAAAAATCAGACGTTTTTGATTGAACAATAAAGGCCTACAAATGTTATTTAATTCACTTTCTGGGGTGGAGAAAAACTTTTTAAGGCCTCAGAGTGAATACATTGGCCATTTTCATTCACATTTTCCCATTCCTCAAATCTTGTGTTTAGGGCCCCTGGAAGCTTGAAAATCACTTTAAACATCTCATTTCATCTTTAAAAGTGATTTTCCACGTACAAATGTGAATTGTAGTTCAAAGAGGCAACATTTGAAAACGGACCATTTTTTACGTTTCTGAAGCTTGTCGTAAGGGGGGGTGGTTATCTCTTTCGTCAAAAATCGGGCGTTTTCGCTTGAACAATAAAGGCCTACAAATGTTATTTAGTTCACTTCCCGTGGAGGAGAAACACTTTTTAAGGCCGCAGACTGAGTAAATTGGCCATATTAATTCACTTTTACCCATTCCTCAAATCTTGTGTTTAAGGCCCCTGGAAGCATGAAAATCACTTTAAACATCTCATTTTATCTTTAATAGTGATTTTCCACGTACAAATGTGAATTGTAGTTCAAAGAGGCAATATTTGAAAACGGACCATTTTTTACGTTTCTGAAGCATGTCGTAAGGGGGGGTGGTTATCTCTTTCGTCAAAAATCGGGTGTTTTCGCTTGAACAATAAAGGCCTACAAATGTTATTTAGTTCACTTCCCGTGGAGGAGAAACACTTTTTAAGGCCGCAGACTGAGTAAATTGGCCATATTCATTCACTTTTACCCATTCCTCAAATCTTGTGTTTAAGGCCCCTGGAAGCATGAAAATCACTTTAAACATCTCATTTTATCTTTAAAAGTGATTTTCCACGTACAAATGTGAATTGTAGTTTAAAGAGGCAACATTTGAAAACAGACCATTTTTTTAGTTTCTGAAGCATGTCGTAAGGGGGGGTGGTTATCTCTTTCATCAAAAATCGGACGTTTTCGATTGAACAATAAAGGCCTCCAAATGTTATTTTATTCACTTCCCGTGGAGGAGAAACACTTTTTAAGGCCGCAGAGTGAGTAAATTGGCCATTTCCATTCACTTTTACCCATTCCTCAAATCTCGTGTTTAAGGCCCCTGGAAGCATGAAAATCACTTTAAACATCTCATTTTATCTTTAAAAGTGATTTTCCACGTACAAATGTGAATTGTAGTTCAAAGAGGCAACATTTGAAAACAGACCATTTTTTAGTTTCTGAAGCATGTCGTAAGGGGGGGTGGTTATCTCTTTCATCAAAAATCGGACGTTTTTAATTGAACAATAAATGCCTACAAATGTTATTTAATTCACTTTCTGGGGTGGAGAAAAACTTTTTAAGGCCTCAGAGTGAATAAATTGGCCATTTTCATTCACTTTTAACCATTCCTCAAATCTTGTGTTTAGGGCCCCTGGAAGCTTGAAAATCACTTTAAACATCTCATTTTATCTTTAAAAGTGATTTTCCACGTTCAAATGTGAATGGTAGTTAAAAGAGGCAACATTTGATAACGGGCCATTTTTTACATTTCTGAAGCATGTCGTAAGGGGGGTGGTTATCTCTTTCGTCAAAAATCGGGCGTTTTCGCTTGAACAATAAAGGCCTACAAATGTTATTTAGTTCACTTCCCGTGGAGGAGAAACACTTTTTAAGGCCGCAGAGTGAGTAAATTGGCCATATTCATTCACTTTTACCCATTCCTCAAATCTTGTGTTTAAGGCCCCTGGAAGCATGAAAATCACTTTAAACATCTCATTTTATCTTTAAAAGTGATTTTCCACGTACAAATGTGAATTGTAGTTCAAAGAGGCAACATTTGAAAACAGACCATTTTTTTAGTTTCTGAAGCATGTCGTAAGGGGAGGTGGTTATCTCTTCATCAAAAATCGGACGTTTTTGATTGAACAATAAAGGCCTCCAAATGTTATTTTATTCACTTCCCGTGGAGGAGAAACACTTTTTAAGGCCGCAGAGTGAGTAAATTGGCCATATTCATTCACTTTTACCCATTCCTCAAATCTTGTGTTTAAGGCCCCTGGAAGCATGAAAATCACTTTAAACATCTCATTTTATCTTTAAAAGTGATTTTCCACGTACAAATGTGAATTGTAGTTCAAAGAGGCAACATTTGAAAACAGACCATTTTTTTAGTTTCTGAAGCATGTCGTAAGGGGGGTGGTTATCTCTTTCATCAAAAATCGGACGTTTTCGATTGAACAATAAAGGCCTCCAAATGTTATTTTATTCACTTCCCGTGGAGGAGAAACACTTTTTAAGGCCTCAGAGTGAATAAATTGACCATTTTCATTCACATTTACCCATTCCTCAAATCTTGTGTTTAGGGCCCCTGGAAGCTTGAAAATCACTTTAAACATCTCATTTTATCTTTAAAAGTGATTTTCCACGTACAAATGTGAATTGTAGTTCAAAGAGGCAACATTTGAAAACAGACCATTTTTTAGTTTCTGAAGCATGTCGTAAGGGGGGGTGGTTATCTCTTTCTTCAAAAATCGGACGTTTTTGATTGAACAATAAAGGCCTACAAATGTTATTTTATTCACTTCCCGTGGAGGAGAAAAACTTTTTAATGCCTCAGAGTGAATAAATTGGCCATTTTCATTCACTTTTACCCATTCCTCAAATCTTGTGTTTAGGGCCCCTGGAAGCTTGAAAATCACTTTAAATGTCTCATTTTATCTTTAAAAGTGATTTTCCACGTTCAAATGTGAATTGTAGTTAAAAGAGGCAACATTTGATAACGGACCATTTTTTACGTTTCTGAAGCATGTCGTAAGGGGGGGGTTATCTCTTTCGTCAAAAATCGGGCGTTTTCGCTTGAACAATAAAGGCCTACAAATGTTATTTAGTTCACTTCCCGTGGAGGAGAAACACTTTTTAAGGCCGTAGAGTGAGTAAATTGGCCATATTCATTCACTTTTACCCATTCCTCAAATCTGGTGTTTAAGGCCCCTGGAAGCATGAAAATCACTTTAAACATTTCATTTTATCTTTAAAAGTGATTTTCCACGTACAAATGTGAATTGTAGTTCAAAGAGGCAACATTTGAAAACAGACCGTTTTTTTAGTTTCTGAAGCATGTCGTAAGGGGGGGTGGTTATCTCCTTCATCAAAAATCGGACGTTTTGAATTGAACAATAAAGGCCTACAAATGTTATTTAATTCACTTTCTGGGGTGGAGAAAAACTTTTTAAGGCCTCAGAGTGAATAAATTGGCCATTTTCATTCACATTTACCCATTCCTCAAATCTTGTGTTTAGGGCCCCTGGAAGCTTGAAAATCACTTTAAACATCTCATTTTATCTTTAAAAGTGATTTTCCACGTACAAATGTGAATTGTAGTTAAAAGAGGCAACATTTGAAAACGGACCATTTTCACGTTTCTGAAGCATGTCATAAGGGGGGGTGGTTATCTCTTTCGTCAAAAATCGGGCGTTTTCGCTTGAACAATAAAGGCCTACAAATGTTATTTAGTTCACTTCCCGTGGAGGAGAAACACTTTTTAAGGCCGCAGAGTGAGTAAATTGGCCATATTCATTCACTTTTACCCATTCCTCAAATCTTGTGTTTAAGGCCCCTGGAAGCATGAAAATCACTTTAAACATCTCATTTTATCTTTAAAAGTGATTTTCCACGTACAAATGTGAATTGTAGTTCAAAGAGGCAACATTTGAAAACAGACCATTTTTTTAGTTTCTGAAGCATGTCGTTAGGGGGGTGGTTATCTCTTTCATCAAAAATCGGACGTTTTTGATTGAACAATAAAGGCCTCCAAATGTTATTTTATTCACTTCCCGTGGAGGAGAAACACTTTTTAAGGCCGCAGAGTGAGTAAATTGGCCATTTTCATTCACTTTTACCCATTCCTCAAATCTCGTGTTTAAGGCCCCTGGAAGCATGAAAATCACTTTAAACATCTCATTTTATCTTTAAAAGTGATTTTCCACGTACAAATGTGAATTGTAGTTCAAAGAGGCAACATTTGAAAACAGACCATTTTTTTAGTTTCTGAAGCATGTCGTAAGGGGGGGTGGTTATCTCTTTCATCAAAAATCGGACGTTTTTAATTGAACAATAAAGGCCTACAAATGTTATTTAATTTACTTTCTGGGGTGGAGAAAAACTTTTTAAGGCCTCAGAGTGAATAAATTGGCCATTTTCATTCATATTTACCCATTCCTCAAATCTTGTGTTTAGGGCCCCTGGAAGCTTGAAAATCACTTTAAACATCTCATTTTATCTTTAAAAGTGATTTTCCACGTACAAATGTGAATTGTAGTTAAAAGAGGCAACATTTGAAAACAGACCATTTTTACGTTTCTGAAGCATGTCATAAGGGGGGGTGGTTATCTCTTTCGTCAAAAATCGGGCGTTTTCGCTTGAACAATAAAGGCCTACAAATGTTATTCAGTTCACTTCCCGTGGAGGAGAAACACTTTTTAGGGCCGCAGAGTGAGTAAATTGGCCATTTTCATTCACTTTTACCCATTCCTCAAATCTCGTGTTTAAGGCCCCTGGAAGCATGAAAATCACTTTAAACATCTCATTTTATCTTTAAAAGTGATTTTCCACGTACAAATGTGAATTGTAGTTCAAAGAGGCAACATTTGAAAACAGACCTTTTTTTAGTTTCTGAAGCATGTCGTAAGGGGGGGTGGTTATCTCTTTCGTCAAAAATCGGGCGTTTTCGCTTGAACAATAAAGGCCTACAAATGTTATTTAGTTCACTTCCCGTGGAGGAGAAACACTTTTTAAGGCCGCAGAGTGAGTAAATTGGCCATATTCATTCACTTTTACCCATTCCTCAAATCTTGTGTTTAAGGCCCCTGGAAGCATGAAAATCACTTTAAACATCTCATTTTATCTTTAAAAGTGATTTTCCACGTACAAATGTGAGTTGTAGTTCAAAGAGGCAACATTTGAAAACAGACCATTTTTTTTTGTTTCTGAAGCATGTCGTAAGGGGAGGTGGTTATCTCTTCATCAAAAATCGGACGTTTTTGATTGAACAATAAAGGCCTCCAAATGTTATTTTATTCACTTCCCGTGGAGGAGAAACACTTTTTAAGGCCGCAGAGTGAGTAAATTGGCCATATTCATTCACTTTTACCCATTCCTCAAATCTTGTGTTTAAGGCCCCTGGAAGCATGAAAATCACTTTAAACATCTCATTTTATCTTTAAAAGTGATTTTCCACGTACAAATGTGAATTGTAGTTCAAAGAGGCAACATTTGAAAACAGACCATTTTTTTAGTTTCTGAAGCATGTCGTAAGGGGGGGTGGTTATCTCTTTCATCAAAAATCGGACGTTTTCGATTGAACAATAAAGGCCTCCAAATGTTATTTTATTCACTTCCCGTGGAGGAGAAACACTTTTTAAGGCCTCAGAGTGAATAAATTGACCATTTTCATTCACATTTACCCATTCCTCAAATCTTGTGTTTAGGGCCCCTGGAAGCTTGAAAATCACTTTAAACATCTCATTTTATCTTTAAAAGTGATTTTCCACGTACAAATGTGAATTGTAGTTAAAAGAGGCAACATTTGAAAACGGACCATTTTCACGTTTCTGAAGCATGTCATAAGGGGGGGTGGTTATCACTTTCGTCAAAAATCGGGCGTTTTCGCTTGAACAATAAAGGCCTACAAATGTTATTTATTTCACTTCCCGTGGAGGAGAAACACTTTTTAAGGCCGTAGAGTGAGTACATTGGCCATATTCATTCACTTTTACCCATTCCTCAAATCTTGTGTTTAAGGCCCCTGGAAGCATGAAAATCACTTTAAACATCTCATTTTATCTTTAAAAGTGATTTTCCACGTACAAATGTGAATTGTAGTTCAAAGAGGCAACATTTGAAAACAGACCATTTTTTTAGTTTCTGAAGCATGTCGTAAGGGGGGGTGGTTATCTCTTTCTTCAAAAATCGGACGTTTTTGATTGAACAATAAAGGCCTACAAATGTTATTTTATTCACTTCCCGTGGAGGAGAAAAACTTTTTAATGCCTCAGAGTGAATAAATTGGCCATTTTCATTCACTTTTACCCATTCCTCAAATCTTGTGTTTAGGGCCCCTGGAAGCTTGAAAATCACTTTAAACGTCTCATTTTATCTTTAAAAGTGATTTTCCACGTTCAAATGTGAATTGTAGTTAAAAGAGGCAACATTTGATAACGGACCATTTTTTACGTTTCTGAAGCATGTCGTAAGGGGGGGGTTATCTCTTTCGTCAAAAATCGGGCGTTTTCGCTTGAACAATAAAGGCCTACAAATGTTATTTAGTTCACTTCCCGTGGAGGAGAAACACTTTTTAAGGCCGTAGAGTGAGTAAATTGGCCATATTCATTCACTTTTACCCATTCCTCAAATCTGGTGTTTAAGGCCCCTGGAAGCATGAAAATCACTTTAAACATTTCATTTTATCTTTAAAAGTGATTTTCCACGTACAAATGTGAATTGTAGTTCAAAGAGGCAACATTTGAAAACGGACCATTTTCACGTTTCTGAAGCATGTCATAAGGGGGGGTGGTTATCTCTTTCGTCAAAAATCGGGCGTTTTCGCTTGAACAATAAAGGCCTACAAATGTTATTTTATTCACTTCCCGTGGAGGAGAAAAACTTTTTAATGCCTCAGAGTGAATAAATTGGCCATTTTCATTCACATTTACCCATTCCTCAAATCTTGTGTTTAGGGCCCCTGGAACTTGAAAATCACTTTAAACATCTCATTTTATCTTTAAAAGTGATTTTCCACGTACAAATGTGAATTGTAGTTCAAAGAGGCAACATTTGAAAACGGACCATTTTTTACGTTTCTGAAGCTTGTCGTAAGGGGGGGTGGTTATCTCTTTCGTCAAAAATCGGACGTTTTTGATTGAACAATAAAGGCCTACAAATGTTATTTAGTTCACTTCCCGTGGAGGAGAAACACTTTTTAAGGCCGCAGAGTGAGTAAATTGGCCATATTCATTCACTTTTACCCATTCCTCAAATCTTGTGTTTAAGGCCCCTGGAAGCATGAAAATCACTTTAAACATCTCATTTTATCTTTAAAAGTGATTTTCCACGTACAAATGTGAATTGTAGTTCAAAGAGGCAACATTTGAAAACAGACCATTTTTTTAGTTTCTGAAGCATGTCGTAAGGGGGGGTGGTTATCTCTTTCATCAAAAATCGGACGTTTTTGATTGAACAATAAAGGCCTACAAATGTTATTTAATTCACTTTCTGGGGTGGAGAAAAACTTTTTAAGGCCTCAGAGTGAATAAATTGGCCATTTTCATTCACATTTACCCATTCCTCAAATCTTGTGTTTAGGGCCCCTGGAACTTGAAAATCACTTTAAACATCTCATTTTATCTTTAAAAGTGATTTTCCACGTACAAATGTGAATTGTAGTTCAAAGAGGCAACATTTGAAAACGGACCATTTTTTACGTTTCTGAAGCTTGTCGTAAGGGGGGGTGGTTATCTCTTTCGTCAAAAATCGGGCGTTTTCGCTTGAACAATAAAGGCCTACAAATGTTATTTAGTTCACTTCCCGTGGAGGAGAAACACTTTTTAAGGCCGCAGACTGAGTAAATTGGCCATATTAATTCACTTTTACCCATTCCTCAAATCTTGTGTTTAAGGCCCCTGGAAGCATGAAAATCACTTTAAACATCTCATTTTATCTTTAATAGTGATTTTCCACGTACAAATGTGAATTGTAGTTCAAAGAGGCAACATTTGAAAACGGACCATTTTTTACGTTTCTGAAGCATGTCGTAAGGGGGGGTGGTTATCTCTTTCGTCAAAAATCGGGTGTTTTCGCTTGAACAATAAAGGCCTACAAATGTTATTTAGTTCACTTCCCGTGGAGGAGAAACACTTTTTAAGGCCGCAGAGTGAGTAAATTGGCCATATTCATTCACTTTTACCCATTCCTCAAATCTTGTGTTTAAGGCCCCTGGAAGCATGAAAATCACTTTAAACATCTCATTTTATCTTTAAAAGTGATTTTCCACGTACAAATGTGATTTGTAGTTCAAAGAGGCAACATTTGAAAACAGACCATTTTTTTAGTTTCTGAAGCATGTTGTAAGGGGGGGTGGTTATCTCTTTCATCAAAAATCGGACGTTTTTGATTGAACAATAAAGGCCTCCAAATGTTATTTTATTCACTTCCCGTGGAGGAGAAACACTTTTTAAGGCCGCAGAGTGAGTAAATTGGCCATTTCCATTCACTTTTACCCATTCCTCAAATCTTGTGTTTAGGGCCCCTGGAAGCTTGAAAATCACTTTAAACATCTCATTTTATCTTTAAAAGTGATTTTCCACGTACAAATGTGAATTGTAGTTAAAAGAGGCAACATTTGATAACGGACCATTTTTTACGTTTCTGAAGCATGTCGTAAGGGGGGGTGGTTATCCCTTTCGTCAAAAATCGGGCGTTTTCGCTTGAACAATAAAGGCCTACCAATGTTATTTAGTTCACTTCCCGTGGAGGAGAAACACTTTTTAAGGCCGCAGAGTGAGTAAATTGGCCATATTCATTCACTTTTACCCATTCCTCAAATCTTGTGTTTAAGGCCCCTGGAAGCATGAAAATCACTTTAAACATCTCATTTTATCTTTAAAAGTGATTTTCCACGTACAAATGTGAATTGTAGTTCAAAGAGGCAACATTTGAAAACAGACCTTTTTTTAGTTTCTGAAGCATGTCGTAAGGGGGGGTGGTTATCTCTTTCGTCAAAAATCGGGCGTTTTCGCTTGAACAATAAAGGCCTACAAATGTTATTTAGTTCACTTCCCGTGGAGGAGAAACACTTTTTAAGGCCGCAGAGTGAGTAAATTGGCCATATTCATTCACTTTTACCCATTCCTCAAATCTTGTGTTTAAGGCCCCTGGAAGCATGAAAATCACTTTAAACATCTCATTTTATCTTTAAAAGTGATTTTACACGTACAAATGTGAATTGTAGTTCAAAGAGGCAACATTTGAAAACAGACCATTTTTTTAGTTTCTGAAGCATGTCGTAAGGGGGGGTGGTTATCTCTTTCATCAAAAATCGGACGTTTTTGATTGAACAATAAAGGCCTACAAATGTTATTTAATTCACTTTCTGGGGTGGAGAAAAACTTTTTAAGGCCTCAGAGTGAATAAATTGGCCATTTTCATTCACATTTACCCATTCCTCAAATCTTGTGTTTAGGGCCCCTGGAACTTGAAAATCACTTTAAACATCTCATTTTATCTTTAAAAGTGATTTTCCACGTACAAATGTGAATTGTAGTTCAAAGAGGCAACATTTGAAAACGGACCATTTTTTACGTTTCTGAAGCTTGTCGTAAGGGGGGGTGGTTATCTCTTTCGTCAAAAATCGGACGTTTTTGATTGAACAATAAAGGCCTACAAATGTTATTTAGTTCACTTCCCGTGGAGGAGAAACACTTTTTAAGGCCGCAGAGTGAGTAAATTGGCCATATTCATTCACTTTTACCCATTCCTCAAATCTTGTGTTTAAGGCCCCTGGAAGCATGAAAATCACTTTAAACATCTCATTTTATCTTTAAAAGTGATTTTCCACGTACAAATGTGAATTGTAGTTCAAAGAGGCAACATTTGAAAACAGACCATTTTTTTAGTTTCTGAAGCATGTCGTAAGGGGGGGTGGTTATCTCTTTCATCAAAAATCGGACGTTTTTGATTGAACAATAAAGGCCTACAAATGTTATTTAATTCACTTTCTGGGGTGGAGAAAAACTTTTTAAGGCCTCAGAGTGAATAAATTGGCCATTTTCATTCACATTTACCCATTCCTCAAATCTTGTGTTTAGGGCCCCTGGAACTTGAAAATCACTTTAAACATCTCATTTTATCTTTAAAAGTAATTTTCCACGTACAAATGTGAATTGTAGTTCAAAGAGGCAACATTTGAAAACGGACCATTTTTTACGTTTCTGAAGCTTGTCGTAAGGGGGGGTGGTTATCTATTTCGTCAAAAATCGGGCGTTTTCGCTTGAACAATAAAGGCCTACAAATGTTATTTAGTTCACTTCCCGTGGAGGAGAAACACTTTTTAAGGCCGCAGACTGAGTAAATTGGCCATATTAATTCACTTTTACCCATTCCTCAAATCTTGTGTTTAAGGCCCCTGGAAGCATGAAAATCACTTTAAACATCTCATTTTATCTTTAATAGTGATTTTCCACGTACAAATGTGAATTGTAGTTCAAAGAGGCAACATTTGAAAACGGACCATTTTTTACGTTTCTGAAGCATGTCGTAAGGGGGGGTGGTTATCTCTTTCGTCAAAAATCGGGTGTTTTCGCTTGAACAATAAAGGCCTACAAATGTTATTTAGTTCACTTCCCGTGGAGGAGAAACACTTTTTAAGGCCGCAGAGTGAGTAAATTGGCCATATTCATTCACTTTTACCCATTCCTCAAATCTTGTGTTTAAGGCCCCTGGAAGCATGAAAATCACTTTAAACATCTCATTTTATCTTTAAAAGTGATTTTCCACGTACAAATGTGATTTGTAGTTCAAAGAGGCAACATTTGAAAACAGACCATTTTTTTAGTTTCTGAAGCATGTTGTAAGGGGGGGTGGTTATCTCTTTCATCAAAAATCGGACGTTTTTGATTGAACAATAAAGGCCTCCAAATGTTATTTTATTCACTTCCCGTGGAGGAGAAACACTTTTTAAGGCCGCAGAGTGAGTAAATTGGCCATTTCCATTCACTTTTACCCATTCCTCAAATCTTGTGTTTAGGGCCCCTGGAAGCTTGAAAATCACTTTAAACATCTCATTTTATCTTTAAAAGTGATTTTCCACGTACAAATGTGAATTGTAGTTAAAAGAGGCAACATTTGATAACGGACCATTTTTTACGTTTCTGAAGCATGTCGTAAGGGGGGGGTGGTTATCCCTTTCGTCAAAAATCGGGCGTTTTCGCTTGAACAATAAAGGCCTACCAATGTTATTTAGTTCACTTCCCGTGGAGGAGAAACACTTTTTAAGGCCGCAGAGTGAGTAAATTGGCCATATTCATTCACTTTTACCCATTCCTCAAATCTTGTGTTTAAGGCCCCTGGAAGCATGAAAATCACTTTAAACATCTCATTTTATCTTTAAAAGTGATTTTCCACGTACAAATGTGAATTGTAGTTCAAAGAGGCAACATTTGAAAACAGACCATTTTTTTAGTTTCTGAAGCATGTCGTAAGGGGGGGTGGTTATCTCTTTCATCAAAAATCAGACGTTTTTGATTGAACAATAAAGGCCTACAAATGTTATTTAATTCACTTTCTGGGGTGGAGAAAAACTTTTTAAGGCCTCAGAGTGAATACATTGGCCATTTTCATTCACATTTTCCCATTCCTCAAATCTTGTGTTTAGGGCCCCTGGAAGCTTGAAAATCACTTTAAACATCTCATTTCATCTTTAAAAGTGATTTTCCACGTACAAATGTGAATTGTAGTTCAAAGAGGCAACATTTGAAAACGGACCATTTTTTACGTTTCTGAAGCTTGTCGTAAGGGGGGGTGGTTATCTCTTTCGTCAAAAATCGGGCGTTTTCGCTTGAACAATAAAGGCCTACAAATGTTATTTAGTTCACTTCCCGTGGAGGAGAAACACTTTTTAAGGCCGCAGACTGAGTAAATTGGCCATATTAATTCACTTTTACCCATTCCTCAAATCTTGTGTTTAAGGCCCCTGGAAGCATGAAAATCACTTTAAACATCTCATTTTATCTTTAATAGTGATTTTCCACGTACAAATGTGAATTGTAGTTCAAAGAGGCAATATTTGAAAACGGACCATTTTTTACGTTTCTGAAGCATGTCGTAAGGGGGGGTGGTTATCTCTTTCGTCAAAAATCGGGTGTTTTCGCTTGAACAATAAAGGCCTACAAATGTTATTTAGTTCACTTCCCGTGGAGGAGAAACACTTTTTAAGGCCGCAGACTGAGTAAATTGGCCATATTCATTCACTTTTACCCATTCCTCAAATCTTGTGTTTAAGGCCCCTGGAAGCATGAAAATCACTTTAAACATCTCATTTTATCTTTAAAAGTGATTTTCCATGTACAAATGTGAATTGTAGTTCAAAGAGGCAACATTTGAAAACAGACCATTTTTTTAGTTTCTGAAGCATGTCGTAAGGGGGGGTGGTTATCTCTTTCATCAAAAATCGGACGTTTTTGATTGAACAATAAAGGCCTCCAAATGTTATTTTATTCACTTCCCGTGGAGGAGAAACACTTTTTAGGGCCGCAGAGTGAGTAAATTGGCCATTTTCATTCACTTTTACCCATTCCTCAAATCTCGTGTTTAAGGCCCCTGGAAGCATGAAAATCACTTTAAACATCTCATTTTATCTTTAAAAGTGATTTTCCACGTACAAATGTGAATTGTAGTTCAAAGAGGCAACATTTGAAAACAGACCATTTTTTAGTTTCTGAAGCATGTCGTAAGGGGGGGTGGTTATCTCTTTCATCAAAAATCGGACGTTTTTAATTGAACAATAAATGCCTACAAATGTTATTTAATTCACTTTCTGGGGTGGAGAAAAACTTTTTAAGGCCTCAGAGTGAATAAATTGGCCATTTTCATTCACTTTTACCCATTCCTCAAATCTTGTGTTTAGGGCCCCTGGAAGCTTGAATATCACTTTAAACATCTCATTTTATCTTTAAAAGTGATTTTCCACGTTCAAATGTGAATGGTAGTTAAAAGAGGCAACATTTGATAACGGGCCATTTTTTACATTTCTGAAGCATGTCGTAAGGGGGGGTGGTTATTTTCGTCAAAAATCGGGCGTTTTCGCTTGAACAATAAAGGCCTACAAATGTTATTTAGTTCACTTCCCGTGGAGGAGAAACACTTTTTAAGGCCGCAGAGTGAGTAAATTGGCCATATTCATTCACTTTTACCCATTCCTCAAATCTTGTGTTTAAGGCCCCTGGAAGCATGAAAATCACTTTAAACATCTCATTTTATCTTTAAAAGTGATTTTCCACGTACAAATGTGAATTGTAGTTCAAAGAGGCAACATTTGAAAACAGACCATTTTTTTAGTTTCTGAAGCATGTCGTAAGGGGAGGTGGTTATCTCTTCATCAAAAATCGGACGTTTTTGATTGAACAATAAAGGCCTCCAAATGTTATTTTATTCACTTCCCGTGGAGGAGAAACACTTTTTAAGGCCGCAGAGTGAGTAAATTGGCCATATTCATTCACTTTTACCCATTCCTCAAATCTTGTGTTTAAGGCCCCTGGAAGCATGAAAATCACTTTAAACATCTCATTTTATCTTTAAAAGTGATTTTCCACGTACAAATGTGAATTGTAGTTCAAAGAGGCAACATTTGAAAACAGACCATTTTTTTAGTTTCTGAAGCATGTCGTGAGGGGGGGTGGTTATCTCTTTCATCAAAAATCAGACGTTTTTAATTGAACAATAAAGGCCTACAAATGTTATTTAATTCACTTTCTGGGGTGGAGAAAAACTTTTTAAGGCCTCAGAGTGAATTAATTGGCCATTTTCATTCATATTTACCCATTCCTCAAATCTTGTGTTTAGGGCCCCTGGAAGCTTGGAAATCACTTTAAACATCTCATTTTATCTTTAAAAGTGATTTTCCACGTACAAATGTGAATTGTAGTTAAAAGAGGCAACATTTGAAAACGGACCATTTTTACGTTTCTGAAGCATGTCATAAGGGGGGTGGTTATCTCTTTCGTCAAAAATCGGGCGTTTTCGCTTGAACAATAAAGGCCTACAAATGTTATTTAGTTCACTTCCCGTGGAGGAGAAACACTTTTTAGGCCGCAGAGTGAGTAAATTGGCCATATTCATTCACTTTTACCCATTCCTCAAATCTTGTGTTTAAGGCCCCTGGAAGCATGAAAATCACTTTAAACATCTCATTTTATCTTTAAAAGTGATTTTCCACGTACAAATGTGAATTGTAGTTTAAAGAGGCAACATTTGAAAACAGACCATTTTTTTAGTTTCTGAAGCATGTCGTAAGGGGGGGTGGTTATCTCTTTCATCAAAAATCGGACGTTTTCGATTGAACAATAAAGGCCTCCAAATGTTATTTTATTCACTTCCCGTGGAGGAGAAACACTTTTTAAGGCCGCAGAGTGAGTAAATTGGACATTTCCATTCACTTTTACCCATTCCTCAAATCTCATGTTTAAGGCCCCTGGAAGCATGAAAATCACTTTAAACATCTCATTTTATCTTTAAAAGTGATTTTCCACGTACAAATGTGAATTGTAGTTCAAAGAGGCAACATTTGAAAACAGACCATTTTTTTAGTTTCTGAAGCATGTCGTAAGGGGGGGTGGTTATCTCTTTCATCAAAAATCGGACGTTTTTAATTGAACAATAAAGGCCTACAAATGTTATTTAATTTACTTTCTGGGGTGGAGAAAAACTTTTTAAGGCCTCAGAGTGAATAAATTGGCCATTTTCATTCATATTTACCCATTCCTCAAATCTTGTGTTTAGGGCCCCTGGAAGCTTGAAAATCACTTTAAACATCTCATTTTATCTTTAAAAGTGATTTTCCACGTACAAATGTGAATTGTAGTTAAAAGAGGCAACATTTGAAAACGGACCATTTTTACGTTTCTGAAGCATGTCATAAGGGGGGGTGGTTATCTCTTTCGTCAAAAATCGGGCGTTTTCGCTTGAACAATAAAGGCCTACAAATGTTATTCAGTTCACTTCCCGTGGAGGAGAAACACTTTTTAAGGCCGCAGAGTGAGTAAATTGGCCATATTCATTCACTTTTACCCATTCCTCAAATCTTGTGTTTAAGGCCCCTGGAAGCATGAAAATCACTTTAAACATCTCATTTTATCTTTAAAAGTGATTTTCCACGTACAAATGTGATTTGTAGTTCAAAGAGGCAACATTTGAAAACAGACCATTTTTTTAGTTTCTGAAGCATGTTGTAAGGGGGGGTGGTTATCTCTTTCATCAAAAATCGGACGTTTTTGATTGAACAATAAAGGCCTCCAAATGTTATTTTATTCACTTCCCGTGGAGGAGAAACACTTTTTAAGGCCGCAGAGTGAGTAAATTGGCCATTTCCATTCACTTTTACCCATTCCTCAAATCTTGTGTTTAGGGCCCCTGGAAGCTTGAAAATCACTTTAAACATCTCATTTTATCTTTAAAAGTGATTTTCCACGTACAAATGTGAATTGTAGTTAAAAGAGGCAACATTTGATAACGGACCATTTTTTACGTTTCTGAAGCATGTCGTAAGGGGGGGGTGGTTATCCCTTTCGTCAAAAATCGGGCCTTTTCGCTTGAACAATAAAGGCCTACCAATGTTATTTAGTTCACTTCCCGTGGAGGAGAAACACTTTTTAAGGCCGCAGAGTGAGTAAATTGGCCATATTCATTCACTTTTACCCATTCCTCAAATCTTGTGTTTAAGGCCCCTGGAAGCATGAAAATCACTTTAAACATCTCATTTTATCTTTAAAAGTGATTTTCCACGTACAAATGTGAATTGTAGTTCAAAGAGGCAACATTTGAAAACAGACCATTTTTTTAGTTTCTGAAGCATGTCGTAAGGGGGGGTGGTTATCTCTTTCATCAAAAATCAGACGTTTTTGATTGAACAATAAAGGCCTACAAATGTTATTTAATTCACTTTCTGGGGTGGAGAAAAACTTTTTAAGGCCTCAGAGTGAATACATTGGCCATTTTCATTCACATTTTCCCATTCCTCAAATCTTGTGTTTAGGGCCCCTGGAAGCTTGAAAATCACTTTAAACATCTCATTTCATCTTTAAAAGTGATTTTCCACGTACAAATGTGAATTGTAGTTCAAAGAGGCAACATTTGAAAACGGACCATTTTTTACGTTTCTGAAGCTTGTCGTAAGGGGGGGTGGTTATCTCTTTCGTCAAAAATCGGGCGTTTTCGCTTGAACAATAAAGGCCTACAAATGTTATTTAGTTCACTTCCCGTGGAGGAGAAACACTTTTTAAGGCCGCAGACTGAGTAAATTGGCCATATTAATTCACTTTTACCCATTCCTCAAATCTTGTGTTTAAGGCCCCTGGAAGCATGAAAATCACTTTAAACATCTCATTTTATCTTTAATAGTGATTTTCCACGTACAAATGTGAATTGTAGTTCAAAGAGGCAATATTTGAAAACGGACCATTTTTTACGTTTCTGAAGCATGTCGTAAGGGGGGGTGGTTATCTCTTTCGTCAAAAATCGGGTGTTTTCGCTTGAACAATAAAGGCCTACAAATGTTATTTAGTTCACTTCCCGTGGAGGAGAAACACTTTTTAAGGCCGCAGACTGAGTAAATTGGCCATATTCATTCACTTTTACCCATTCCTCAAATCTTGTGTTTAAGGCCCCTGGAAGCATGAAAATCACTTTAAACATCTCATTTTATCTTTAAAAGTGATTTTCCACGTACAAATGTGAATTGTAGTTTAAAGAGGCAACATTTGAAAACAGACCATTTTTTTAGTTTCTGAAGCATGTCGTAAGGGGGGGTGGTTATCTCTTTCATCAAAAATCGGACGTTTTCGATTGAACAATAAAGGCCTCCAAATGTTATTTTATTCACTTCCCGTGGAGGAGAAACACTTTTTAAGGCCGCAGAGTGAGTAAATTGGCCATTTCCATTCACTTTTACCCATTCCTCAAATCTCGTGTTTAAGGCCCCTGGAAGCATGAAAATCACTTTAAACATCTCATTTTATCTTTAAAAGTGATTTTCCACGTACAAATGTGAATTGTAGTTCAAAGAGGCAACATTTGAAAACAGACCATTTTTTAGTTTCTGAAGCATGTCGTAAGGGGGGGTGGTTATCTCTTTCATCAAAAATCGGACGTTTTTAATTGAACAATAAATGCCTACAAATGTTATTTAATTCACTTTCTGGGGTGGAGAAAAACTTTTTAAGGCCTCAGAGTGAATAAATTGGCCATTTTCATTCACTTTTAACCATTCCTCAAATCTTGTGTTTAGGGCCCCTGGAAGCTTGAAAATCACTTTAAACATCTCATTTTATCTTTAAAAGTGATTTTCCACGTTCAAATGTGAATGGTAGTTAAAAGAGGCAACATTTGATAACGGGCCATTTTTTACATTTCTGAAGCATGTCGTAAGGGGGGTGGTTATCTCTTTCGTCAAAAATCGGGCGTTTTCGCTTGAACAATAAAGGCCTACAAATGTTATTTAGTTCACTTCCCGTGGAGGAGAAACACTTTTTAAGGCCGCAGAGTGAGTAAATTGGCCATATTCATTCACTTTTACCCATTCCTCAAATCTTGTGTTTAAGGCCCCTGGAAGCTTGAAAATCACTTTAAACATCTCATTTTATCTTTAAAAGTGATTTTCCACGTACAAATGTGAATTGTAGTTAAAAGAGGCAACATTTGATAACGGACCATTTTTTACGTTTCTGAAGCATGTCGTAAGGGGGGGTGGTTATCCCTTTCGTCAAAAATCGGGCGTTTTCGCTTGAACAATAAAGGCCTACCAATGTTATTTAGTTCACTTCCCGTGGAGGAGAAACACTTTTTAAGGCCGCAGAGTGAGTAAATTGGCCATATTCATTCACTTTTACCCATTCCTCAAATCTTGTGTTTAAGGCCCCTGGAAGCATGAAAATCACTTTAAACATCTCATTTTATCTTTAAAAGTGATTTTCCACGTACAAATGTGAATTGTAGTTCAAAGAGGCAACATTTGAAAACAGACCTTTTTTTAGTTTCTGAAGCATGTCGTAAGGGGGGGTGGTTATCTCTTTCGTCAAAAATCGGGCGTTTTCGCTTGAACAATAAAGGCCTACAAATGTTATTTAGTTCACTTCCCGTGGAGGAGAAACACTTTTTAAGGCCGCAGAGTGAGTAAATTGGCCATATTCATTCACTTTTACCCATTCCTCAAATCTTGTGTTTAAGGCCCCTGGAAGCATGAAAATCACTTTAAACATCTCATTTTATCTTTAAAAGTGATTTTACACGTACAAATGTGAATTGTAGTTCAAAGAGGCAACATTTGAAAACAGACCATTTTTTTAGTTTCTGAAGCATGTCGTAAGGGGGGGTGGTTATCTCTTTCATCAAAAATCGGACGTTTTTGATTGAACAATAAAGGCCTACAAATGTTATTTAATTCACTTTCTGGGGTGGAGAAAAACTTTTTAAGGCCTCAGAGTGAATAAATTGGCCATTTTCATTCACATTTACCCATTCCTCAAATCTTGTGTTTAGGGCCCCTGGAACTTGAAAATCACTTTAAACATCTCATTTTATCTTTAAAAGTGATTTTCCACGTACAAATGTGAATTGTAGTTCAAAGAGGCAACATTTGAAAACGGACCATTTTTTACGTTTCTGAAGCTTGTCGTAAGGGGGGGTGGTTATCTCTTTCGTCAAAAATCGGACGTTTTTGATTGAACAATAAAGGCCTACAAATGTTATTTAGTTCACTTCCCGTGGAGGAGAAACACTTTTTAAGGCCGCAGAGTGAGTAAATTGGCCATATTCATTCACTTTTACCCATTCCTCAAATCTTGTGTTTAAGGCCCCTGGAAGCATGAAAATCACTTTAAACATCTCATTTTATCTTTAAAAGTGATTTTCCACGTACAAATGTGAATTGTAGTTCAAAGAGGCAACATTTGAAAACAGACCATTTTTTTAGTTTCTGAAGCATGTCGTAAGGGGGGGTGGTTATCTCTTTCATCAAAAATCGGACGTTTTTGATTGAACAATAAAGGCCTACAAATGTTATTTAATTCACTTTCTGGGGTGGAGAAAAACTTTTTAAGGCCTCAGAGTGAATAAATTGGCCATTTTCATTCACATTTACCCATTCCTCAAATCTTGTGTTTAGGGCCCCTGGAACTTGAAAATCACTTTAAACATCTCATTTTATCTTTAAAAGTGATTTTCCACGTACAAATGTGAATTGTAGTTCAAAGAGGCAACATTTGAAAACGGACCATTTTTTACGTTTCTGAAGCTTGTCGTAAGGGGGGGTGGTTATCTATTTCGTCAAAAATCGGGCGTTTTCGCTTGAACAATAAAGGCCTACAAATGTTATTTAGTTCACTTCCCGTGGAGGAGAAACACTTTTTAAGGCCGCAGACTGAGTAAATTGGCCATATTAATTCACTTTTACCCATTCCTCAAATCTTGTGTTTAAGGCCCCTGGAAGCATGAAAATCACTTTAAACATCTCATTTTATCTTTAATAGTGATTTTCCACGTACAAATGTGAATTGTAGTTCAAAGAGGCAACATTTGAAAACGGACCATTTTTTACGTTTCTGAAGCATGTCGTAAGGGGGGGTGGTTATCTCTTTCGTCAAAAATCGGGTGTTTTCGCTTGAACAATAAAGGCCTACAAATGTTATTTAGTTCACTTCCCGTGGAGGAGAAACACTTTTTAAGGCCGCAGAGTGAGTAAATTGGCCATATTCATTCACTTTTACCCATTCCTCAAATCTTGTGTTTAAGGCCCCTGGAAGCATGAAAATCACTTTAAACATCTCATTTTATCTTTAAAAGTGATTTTCCACGTACAAATGTGATTTGTAGTTCAAAGAGGCAACATTTGAAAACAGACCATTTTTTTAGTTTCTGAAGCATGTTGTAAGGGGGGGTGGTTATCTCTTTCATCAAAAATCGGACGTTTTTGATTGAACAATAAAGGCCTCCAAATGTTATTTTATTCACTTCCCGTGGAGGAGAAACACTTTTTAAGGCCGCAGAGTGAGTAAATTGGCCATTTCCATTCACTTTTACCCATTCCTCAAATCTTGTGTTTAGGGCCCCTGGAAGCTTGAAAATCACTTTAAACATCTCATTTTATCTTTAAAAGTGATTTTCCACGTACAAATGTGAATTGTAGTTAAAAGAGGCAACATTTGATAACGGACCATTTTTTACGTTTCTGAAGCATGTCGTAAGGGGGGGGTGGTTATCCCTTTCGTCAAAAATCGGGCGTTTTCGCTTGAACAATAAAGGCCTACCAATGTTATTTAGTTCACTTCCCGTGGAGGAGAAACACTTTTTAAGGCCGCAGAGTGAGTAAATTGGCCATATTCATTCACTTTTACCCATTCCTCAAATCTTGTGTTTAAGGCCCCTGGAAGCATGAAAATCACTTTAAACATCTCATTTTATCTTTAAAAGTGATTTTCCACGTACAAATGTGAATTGTAGTTCAAAGAGGCAACATTTGAAAACAGACCATTTTTTTAGTTTCTGAAGCATGTCGTAAGGGGGGGTGGTTATCTCTTTCATCAAAAATCAGACGTTTTTGATTGAACAATAAAGGCCTACAAATGTTATTTAATTCACTTTCTGGGGTGGAGAAAAACTTTTTAAGGCCTCAGAGTGAATACATTGGCCATTTTCATTCACATTTTCCCATTCCTCAAATCTTGTGTTTAGGGCCCCTGGAAGCTTGAAAATCACTTTAAACATCTCATTTCATCTTTAAAAGTGATTTTCCACGTACAAATGTGAATTGTAGTTCAAAGAGGCAACATTTGAAAACGGACCATTTTTTACGTTTCTGAAGCTTGTCGTAAGGGGGGGTGGTTATCTCTTTCGTCAAAAATCGGGCGTTTTCGCTTGAACAATAAAGGCCTACAAATGTTATTTAGTTCACTTCCCGTGGAGGAGAAACACTTTTTAAGGCCGCAGACTGAGTAAATTGGCCATATTAATTCACTTTTACCCATTCCTCAAATCTTGTGTTTAAGGCCCCTGGAAGCATGAAAATCACTTTAAACATCTCATTTTATCTTTAATAGTGATTTTCCACGTACAAATGTGAATTGTAGTTCAAAGAGGCAATATTTGAAAACGGACCATTTTTTACGTTTCTGAAGCATGTCGTAAGGGGGGGTGGTTATCTCTTTCGTCAAAAATCGGGTGTTTTCGCTTGAACAATAAAGGCCTACAAATGTTATTTAGTTCACTTCCCGTGGAGGAGAAACACTTTTTAAGGCCGCAGACTGAGTAAATTGGCCATATTCATTCACTTTTACCCATTCCTCAAATCTTGTGTTTAAGGCCCCTGGAAGCATGAAAATCACTTTAAACATCTCATTTTATCTTTAAAAGTGATTTTCCATGTACAAATGTGAATTGTAGTTCAAAGAGGCAACATTTGAAAACAGACCATTTTTTTAGTTTCTGAAGCATGTCGTAAGGGGGGGTGGTTATCTCTTTCATCAAAAATCGGACGTTTTTGATTGAACAATAAAGGCCTCCAAATGTTATTTTATTCACTTCCCGTGGAGGAGAAACACTTTTTAGGGCCGCAGAGTGAGTAAATTGGCCATTTTCATTCACTTTTACCCATTCCTCAAATCTCGTGTTTAAGGCCCCTGGAAGCATGAAAATCACTTTAAACATCTCATTTTATCTTTAAAAGTGATTTTCCACGTACAAATGTGAATTGTAGTTCAAAGAGGCAACATTTGAAAACAGACCATTTTTTAGTTTCTGAAGCATGTCGTAAGGGGGGGTGGTTATCTCTTTCATCAAAAATCGGACGTTTTTAATTGAACAATAAATGCCTACAAATGTTATTTAATTCACTTTCTGGGGTGGAGAAAAACTTTTTAAGGCCTCAGAGTGAATAAATTGGCCATTTTCATTCACTTTTACCCATTCCTCAAATCTTGTGTTTAGGGCCCCTGGAAGCTTGAATATCACTTTAAACATCTCATTTTATCTTTAAAAGTGATTTTCCACGTTCAAATGTGAATGGTAGTTAAAAGAGGCAACATTTGATAACGGGCCATTTTTTACATTTCTGAAGCATGTCGTAAGGGGGGGTGGTTATTTTCGTCAAAAATCGGGCGTTTTCGCTTGAACAATAAAGGCCTACAAATGTTATTTAGTTCACTTCCCGTGGAGGAGAAACACTTTTTAAGGCCGCAGAGTGAGTAAATTGGCCATATTCATTCACTTTTACCCATTCCTCAAATCTTGTGTTTAAGGCCCCTGGAAGCATGAAAATCACTTTAAACATCTCATTTTATCTTTAAAAGTGATTTTCCACGTACAAATGTGAATTGTAGTTCAAAGAGGCAACATTTGAAAACAGACCATTTTTTTAGTTTCTGAAGCATGTCGTAAGGGGAGGTGGTTATCTCTTCATCAAAAATCGGACGTTTTTGATTGAACAATAAAGGCCTCCAAATGTTATTTTATTCACTTCCCGTGGAGGAGAAACACTTTTTAAGGCCGCAGAGTGAGTAAATTGGCCATATTCATTCACTTTTACCCATTCCTCAAATCTTGTGTTTAAGGCCCCTGGAAGCATGAAAATCACTTTAAACATCTCATTTTATCTTTAAAAGTGATTTTCCACGTACAAATGTGAATTGTAGTTCAAAGAGGCAACATTTGAAAACAGACCATTTTTTTAGTTTCTGAAGCATGTCGTGAGGGGGGGTGGTTATCTCTTTCATCAAAAATCAGACGTTTTTAATTGAACAATAAAGGCCTACAAATGTTATTTAATTCACTTTCTGGGGTGGAGAAAAACTTTTTAAGGCCTCAGAGTGAATTAATTGGCCATTTTCATTCATATTTACCCATTCCTCAAATCTTGTGTTTAGGGCCCCTGGAAGCTTGGAAATCACTTTAAACATCTCATTTTATCTTTAAAAGTGATTTTCCACGTACAAATGTGAATTGTAGTTAAAAGAGGCAACATTTGAAAACGGACCATTTTTACGTTTCTGAAGCATGTCATAAGGGGGGTGGTTATCTCTTTCGTCAAAAATCGGGCGTTTTCGCTTGAACAATAAAGGCCTACAAATGTTATTTAGTTCACTTCCCGTGGAGGAGAAACACTTTTTAGGCCGCAGAGTGAGTAAATTGGCCATATTCATTCACTTTTACCCATTCCTCAAATCTTGTGTTTAAGGCCCCTGGAAGCATGAAAATCACTTTAAACATCTCATTTTATCTTTAAAAGTGATTTTCCACGTACAAATGTGAATTGTAGTTTAAAGAGGCAACATTTGAAAACAGACCATTTTTTTAGTTTCTGAAGCATGTCGTAAGGGGGGGTGGTTATCTCTTTCATCAAAAATCGGACGTTTTCGATTGAACAATAAAGGCCTCCAAATGTTATTTTATTCACTTCCCGTGGAGGAGAAACACTTTTTAAGGCCGCAGAGTGAGTAAATTGGACATTTCCATTCACTTTTACCCATTCCTCAAATCTCATGTTTAAGGCCCCTGGAAGCATGAAAATCACTTTAAACATCTCATTTTATCTTTAAAAGTGATTTTCCACGTACAAATGTGAATTGTAGTTCAAAGAGGCAACATTTGAAAACAGACCATTTTTTTAGTTTCTGAAGCATGTCGTAAGGGGGGGTGGTTATCTCTTTCATCAAAAATCGGACGTTTTTAATTGAACAATAAAGGCCTACAAATGTTATTTAATTTACTTTCTGGGGTGGAGAAAAACTTTTTAAGGCCTCAGAGTGAATAAATTGGCCATTTTCATTCATATTTACCCATTCCTCAAATCTTGTGTTTAGGGCCCCTGGAAGCTTGAAAATCACTTTAAACATCTCATTTTATCTTTAAAAGTGATTTTCCACGTACAAATGTGAATTGTAGTTAAAAGAGGCAACATTTGAAAACGGACCATTTTTACGTTTCTGAAGCATGTCATAAGGGGGGGTGGTTATCTCTTTCGTCAAAAATCGGGCGTTTTCGCTTGAACAATAAAGGCCTACAAATGTTATTCAGTTCACTTCCCGTGGAGGAGAAACACTTTTTAAGGCCGCAGAGTGAGTAAATTGGCCATATTCATTCACTTTTACCCATTCCTCAAATCTTGTGTTTAAGGCCCCTGGAAGCATGAAAATCACTTTAAACATCTCATTTTATCTTTAAAAGTGATTTTCCACGTACAAATGTGATTTGTAGTTCAAAGAGGCAACATTTGAAAACAGACCATTTTTTTAGTTTCTGAAGCATGTTGTAAGGGGGGGTGGTTATCTCTTTCATCAAAAATCGGACGTTTTTGATTGAACAATAAAGGCCTCCAAATGTTATTTTATTCACTTCCCGTGGAGGAGAAACACTTTTTAAGGCCGCAGAGTGAGTAAATTGGCCATTTCCATTCACTTTTACCCATTCCTCAAATCTTGTGTTTAGGGCCCCTGGAAGCTTGAAAATCACTTTAAACATCTCATTTTATCTTTAAAAGTGATTTTCCACGTACAAATGTGAATTGTAGTTAAAAGAGGCAACATTTGATAACGGACCATTTTTTACGTTTCTGAAGCATGTCGTAAGGGGGGGGTGGTTATCCCTTTCGTCAAAAATCGGGCCTTTTCGCTTGAACAATAAAGGCCTACCAATGTTATTTAGTTCACTTCCCGTGGAGGAGAAACACTTTTTAAGGCCGCAGAGTGAGTAAATTGGCCATATTCATTCACTTTTACCCATTCCTCAAATCTTGTGTTTAAGGCCCCTGGAAGCATGAAAATCACTTTAAACATCTCATTTTATCTTTAAAAGTGATTTTCCACGTACAAATGTGAATTGTAGTTCAAAGAGGCAACATTTGAAAACAGACCATTTTTTTAGTTTCTGAAGCATGTCGTAAGGGGGGGTGGTTATCTCTTTCATCAAAAATCAGACGTTTTTGATTGAACAATAAAGGCCTACAAATGTTATTTAATTCACTTTCTGGGGTGGAGAAAAACTTTTTAAGGCCTCAGAGTGAATACATTGGCCATTTTCATTCACATTTTCCCATTCCTCAAATCTTGTGTTTAGGGCCCCTGGAAGCTTGAAAATCACTTTAAACATCTCATTTCATCTTTAAAAGTGATTTTCCACGTACAAATGTGAATTGTAGTTCAAAGAGGCAACATTTGAAAACGGACCATTTTTTACGTTTCTGAAGCTTGTCGTAAGGGGGGGTGGTTATCTCTTTCGTCAAAAATCGGGCGTTTTCGCTTGAACAATAAAGGCCTACAAATGTTATTTAGTTCACTTCCCGTGGAGGAGAAACACTTTTTAAGGCCGCAGACTGAGTAAATTGGCCATATTAATTCACTTTTACCCATTCCTCAAATCTTGTGTTTAAGGCCCCTGGAAGCATGAAAATCACTTTAAACATCTCATTTTATCTTTAATAGTGATTTTCCACGTACAAATGTGAATTGTAGTTCAAAGAGGCAATATTTGAAAACGGACCATTTTTTACGTTTCTGAAGCATGTCGTAAGGGGGGGTGGTTATCTCTTTCGTCAAAAATCGGGTGTTTTCGCTTGAACAATAAAGGCCTACAAATGTTATTTAGTTCACTTCCCGTGGAGGAGAAACACTTTTTAAGGCCGCAGACTGAGTAAATTGGCCATATTCATTCACTTTTACCCATTCCTCAAATCTTGTGTTTAAGGCCCCTGGAAGCATGAAAATCACTTTAAACATCTCATTTTATCTTTAAAAGTGATTTTCCACGTACAAATGTGAATTGTAGTTTAAAGAGGCAACATTTGAAAACAGACCATTTTTTTAGTTTCTGAAGCATGTCGTAAGGGGGGGTGGTTATCTCTTTCATCAAAAATCGGACGTTTTCGATTGAACAATAAAGGCCTCCAAATGTTATTTTATTCACTTCCCGTGGAGGAGAAACACTTTTTAAGGCCGCAGAGTGAGTAAATTGGCCATTTCCATTCACTTTTACCCATTCCTCAAATCTCGTGTTTAAGGCCCCTGGAAGCATGAAAATCACTTTAAACATCTCATTTTATCTTTAAAAGTGATTTTCCACGTACAAATGTGAATTGTAGTTCAAAGAGGCAACATTTGAAAACAGACCATTTTTTAGTTTCTGAAGCATGTCGTAAGGGGGGGTGGTTATCTCTTTCATCAAAAATCGGACGTTTTTAATTGAACAATAAATGCCTACAAATGTTATTTAATTCACTTTCTGGGGTGGAGAAAAACTTTTTAAGGCCTCAGAGTGAATAAATTGGCCATTTTCATTCACTTTTAACCATTCCTCAAATCTTGTGTTTAGGGCCCCTGGAAGCTTGAAAATCACTTTAAACATCTCATTTTATCTTTAAAAGTGATTTTCCACGTTCAAATGTGAATGGTAGTTAAAAGAGGCAACATTTGATAACGGGCCATTTTTTACATTTCTGAAGCATGTCGTAAGGGGGGTGGTTATCTCTTTCGTCAAAAATCGGGCGTTTTCGCTTGAACAATAAAGGCCTACAAATGTTATTTAGTTCACTTCCCGTGGAGGAGAAACACTTTTTAAGGCCGCAGAGTGAGTAAATTGGCCATATTCATTCACTTTTACCCATTCCTCAAATCTTGTGTTTAAGGCCCCTGGAAGCATGAAAATCACTTTAAACATCTCATTTTATCTTTAAAAGTGATTTTCCACGTACAAATGTGAATTGTAGTTCAAAGAGGCAACATTTGAAAACAGACCATTTTTTTAGTTTCTGAAGCATGTCGTAAGGGGAGGTGGTTATCTCTTCATCAAAAATCGGACGTTTTTGATTGAACAATAAAGGCCTCCAAATGTTATTTTATTCACTTCCCGTGGAGGAGAAACACTTTTTAAGGCCGCAGAGTGAGTAAATTGGCCATATTCATTCACTTTTACCCATTCCTCAAATCTTGTGTTTAAGGCCCCTGGAAGCATGAAAATCACTTTAAACATCTCATTTTATCTTTAAAAGTGATTTTCCACGTACAAATGTGAATTGTAGTTCAAAGAGGCAACATTTGAAAACAGACCATTTTTTTAGTTTCTGAAGCATGTCGTAAGGGGGGGTGGTTATCTCTTTCATCAAAAATCGGACGTTTTCGATTGAACAATAAAGGCCTCCAAATGTTATTTTATTCACTTCCCGTGGAGGAGAAACACTTTTTAAGGCCTCAGAGTGAATAAATTGACCATTTTCATTCACATTTACCCATTCCTCAAATCTTGTGTTTAGGGCCCCTGGAAGCTTGAAAATCACTTTAAACATCTCATTTTATCTTTAAAAGTGATTTTCCACGTACAAATGTGAATTGTAGTTCAAAGAGGCAACATTTGAAAACAGACCATTTTTTAGTTTCTGAAGCATGTCGTAAGGGGGGGTGGTTATCTCTTTCTTCAAAAATCGGACGTTTTTGATTGAACAATAAAGGCCTACAAATGTTATTTTATTCACTTCCCGTGGAGGAGAAAAACTTTTTAATGCCTCAGAGTGAATAAATTGGCCATTTTCATTCACTTTTACCCATTCCTCAAATCTTGTGTTTAGGGCCCCTGGAAGCTTGAAAATCACTTTAAATGTCTCATTTTATCTTTAAAAGTGATTTTCCACGTTCAAATGTGAATTGTAGTTAAAAGAGGCAACATTTGATAACGGACCATTTTTTACGTTTCTGAAGCATGTCGTAAGGGGGGGGTTATCTCTTTCGTCAAAAATCGGGCGTTTTCGCTTGAACAATAAAGGCCTACAAATGTTATTTAGTTCACTTCCCGTGGAGGAGAAACACTTTTTAAGGCCGTAGAGTGAGTAAATTGGCCATATTCATTCACTTTTACCCATTCCTCAAATCTGGTGTTTAAGGCCCCTGGAAGCATGAAAATCACTTTAAACATTTCATTTTATCTTTAAAAGTGATTTTCCACGTACAAATGTGAATTGTAGTTCAAAGAGGCAACATTTGAAAACAGACCGTTTTTTTAGTTTCTGAAGCATGTCGTAAGGGGGGGTGGTTATCTCCTTCATCAAAAATCGGACGTTTTGAATTGAACAATAAAGGCCTACAAATGTTATTTAATTCACTTTCTGGGGTGGAGAAAAACTTTTTAAGGCCTCAGAGTGAATAAATTGGCCATTTTCATTCACATTTACCCATTCCTCAAATCTTGTGTTTAGGGCCCCTGGAAGCTTGAAAATCACTTTAAACATCTCATTTTATCTTTAAAAGTGATTTTCCACGTACAAATGTGAATTGTAGTTAAAAGAGGCAACATTTGAAAACGGACCATTTTCACGTTTCTGAAGCATGTCATAAGGGGGGGTGGTTATCTCTTTCGTCAAAAATCGGGTGTTTTCGCTTGAACAATAAAGGCCTACAAATGTTATTTAGTTCACTTCCCGTGGAGGAGAAACACTTTTTAAGGCCGCAGAGTGAGTAAATTGGCCATATTCATTCACTTTTACCCATTCCTCAAATCTTGTGTTTAAGGCCCCTGGAAGCATGAAAATCACTTTAAACATCTCATTTTATCTTTAAAAGTGATTTTCCACGTACAAATGTGAATTGTAGTTCAAAGAGGCAACATTTGAAAACAGACCATTTTTTTAGTTTCTGAAGCATGTCGTTAGGGGGGTGGTTATCTCTTTCATCAAAAATCGGACGTTTTTGATTGAACAATAAAGGCCTCCAAATGTTATTTTATTCACTTCCCGTGGAGGAGAAACACTTTTTAAGGCCGCAGAGTGAGTAAATTGGCCATTTTCATTCACTTTTACCCATTCCTCAAATCTCGTGTTTAAGGCCCCTGGAAGCATGAAAATCACTTTAAACATCTCATTTTATCTTTAAAAGTGATTTTCCACGTACAAATGTGAATTGTAGTTCAAAGAGGCAACATTTGAAAACAGACCATTTTTTTAGTTTCTGAAGCATGTCGTAAGGGGGGGTGGTTATCTCTTTCATCAAAAATCGGACGTTTTTAATTGAACAATAAAGGCCTACAAATGTTATTTAATTTACTTTCTGGGGTGGAGAAAAACTTTTTAAGGCCTCAGAGTGAATAAATTGGCCATTTTCATTCATATTTACCCATTCCTCAAATCTTGTGTTTAGGGCCCCTGGAAGCTTGAAAATCACTTTAAACATCTCATTTTATCTTTAAAAGTGATTTTCCACGTACAAATGTGAATTGTAGTTAAAAGAGGCAACATTTGAAAACAGACCATTTTTACGTTTCTGAAGCATGTCATAAGGGGGGGTGGTTATCTCTTTCGTCAAAAATCGGGCGTTTTCGCTTGAACAATAAAGGCCTACAAATGTTATTCAGTTCACTTCCCGTGGAGGAGAAACACTTTTTAGGGCCGCAGAGTGAGTAAATTGGCCATTTTCATTCACTTTTACCCATTCCTCAAATCTCGTGTTTAAGGCCCCTGGAAGCATGAAAATCACTTTAAACATCTCATTTTATCTTTAAAAGTGATTTTCCACGTACAAATGTGAATTGTAGTTCAAAGAGGCAACATTTGAAAACAGACCTTTTTTTAGTTTCTGAAGCATGTCGTAAGGGGGGGTGGTTATCTCTTTCGTCAAAAATCGGGCGTTTTCGCTTGAACAATAAAGGCCTACAAATGTTATTTAGTTCACTTCCCGTGGAGGAGAAACACTTTTTAAGGCCGCAGAGTGAGTAAATTGGCCATATTCATTCACTTTTACCCATTCCTCAAATCTTGTGTTTAAGGCCCCTGGAAGCATGAAAATCACTTTAAACATCTCATTTTATCTTTAAAAGTGATTTTCCACGTACAAATGTGAATTGTAGTTCAAAGAGGCAACATTTGAAAACAGACCATTTTTTTTTGTTTCTGAAGCATGTCGTAAGGGGAGGTGGTTATCTCTTCATCAAAAATCGGACGTTTTTGATTGAACAATAAAGGCCTCCAAATGTTATTTTATTCACTTCCCGTGGAGGAGAAACACTTTTTAAGGCCGCAGAGTGAGTAAATTGGCCATATTCATTCACTTTTACCCATTCCTCAAATCTTGTGTTTAAGGCCCCTGGAAGCATGAAAATCACTTTAAACATCTCATTTTATCTTTAAAAGTGATTTTCCACGTACAAATGTGAATTGTAGTTCAAAGAGGCAACATTTGAAAACAGACCATTTTTTTAGTTTCTGAAGCATGTCGTAAGGGGGGGTGGTTATCTCTTTCATCAAAAATCGGACGTTTTCGATTGAACAATAAAGGCCTCCAAATGTTATTTTATTCACTTCCCGTGGAGGAGAAACACTTTTTAAGGCCTCAGAGTGAATAAATTGACCATTTTCATTCACATTTACCCATTCCTCAAATCTTGTGTTTAGGGCCCCTGGAAGCTTGAAAATCACTTTAAACATCTCATTTTATCTTTAAAAGTGATTTTCCACGTACAAATGTGAATTGTAGTTAAAAGAGGCAACATTTGAAAACGGACCATTTTCACGTTTCTGAAGCATGTCATAAGGGGGGGTGGTTATCACTTTCGTCAAAAATCGGGCGTTTTCGCTTGAACAATAAAGGCCTACAAATGTTATTTATTTCACTTCCCGTGGAGGAGAAACACTTTTTAAGGCCGTAGAGTGAGTACATTGGCCATATTCATTCACTTTTACCCATTCCTCAAATCTTGTGTTTAAGGCCCCTGGAAGCATGAAAATCACTTTAAACATCTCATTTTATCTTTAAAAGTGATTTTCCACGTACAAATGTGAATTGTAGTTCAAAGAGGCAACATTTGAAAACAGACCATTTTTTTAGTTTCTGAAGCATGTCGTAAGGGGGGGTGGTTATCTCTTTCTTCAAAAATCGGACGTTTTTGATTGAACAATAAAGGCCTACAAATGTTATTTTATTCACTTCCCGTGGAGGAGAAAAACTTTTTAATGCCTCAGAGTGAATAAATTGGCCATTTTCATTCACTTTTACCCATTCCTCAAATCTTGTGTTTAGGGCCCCTGGAAGCTTGAAAATCACTTTAAACGTCTCATTTTATCTTTAAAAGTGATTTTCCACGTTCAAATGTGAATTGTAGTTAAAAGAGGCAACATTTGATAACGGACCATTTTTTACGTTTCTGAAGCATGTCGTAAGGGGGGGGTTATCTCTTTCGTCAAAAATCGGGCGTTTTCGCTTGAACAATAAAGGCCTACAAATGTTATTTAGTTCACTTCCCGTGGAGGAGAAACACTTTTTAAGGCCGTAGAGTGAGTAAATTGGCCATATTCATTCACTTTTACCCATTCCTCAAATCTGGTGTTTAAGGCCCCTGGAAGCATGAAAATCACTTTAAACATTTCATTTTATCTTTAAAAGTGATTTTCCACGTACAAATGTGAATTGTAAATCAAAGAGGCAACATTTGAAAACAGACCGTTTTTTTAGTTTCTGAAGCATGTCGTAAGGGGGGGTGGTTATCTCCTTCATCAAAAATCGGAAGTTTTGAATTGAACAATAAAGGCCTACAAATGTTATTTAATTCACTTTCTGGGGTGGAGAAAAACTTTTTAAGGCCTCAGAGTGAATAAATTGGCCATTTTCATTCACATTTACCCATTCCTCAAATCTTGTGTTTAGGGCCCCTGGAAGCTTGAAAATCACTTTAAACATCTCATTTTATCTTTAAAAGTGATTTTCCACGTACAAATGTGAATTGTAGTTAAAAGAGGCAACATTTGAAAACGGACCATTTTCACGTTTCTGAAGCATGTCATAAGGGGGGGTGGTTATCTCTTTCGTCAAAAATCGGGCGTTTTCGCTTGAACAATAAAGGCCTACAAATGTTATTTAGTTCACTTCCCGTGGAGGAGAAACACTTTTTAAGGCCGCAGAGTGAGTAAATTGGCCATATTCATTCACTTTTACCCATTCCTCAAATCTTGTGTTTAAGGCCCCTGGAAGCATGAAAATCACTTTAAACATCTCATTTTATCTTTAAAAGTGATTTTCCACGTACAAATGTGAATTGTAGTTCAAAGAGGCAACATTTGAAAACAGACCATTTTTTTAGTTTCTGAAGCATGTCGTAAGGGGGGGTGGTTATCTCTTTCATCAAAAATCGGACGTTTTTGATTGAACAATAAAGGCCTCCAAATGTTATTTTATTCACTTCCCGTGGAGGAGAAACACTTTTTAAGGCCGCAGAGTGAGTAAATTGGCCATTTTCATTCACTTTTACCCATTCCTCAAATCTCGTGTTTAAGGCCCCTGGAAGCATGAAAATCACTTTAAACATCTCATTTTATCTTTAAAAGTGATTTTCCACGTACAAATGTGAATTGTAGTTCAAAGAGGCAACATTTGAAAACAGACCATTTTTTTAGTTTCTGAAGCATGTCGTAAGGGGGGGTGGTTATCTCTTTCATCAAAAATCGGACGTTTTTAATTGAACAATAAAGGCCTACAAATGTTATTTAATTTACTTTCTGGGGTGGAGAAAAACTTTTTAAGGCCTCAGAGTGAATAAATTGGCCATTTTCATTCATATTTACCCATTCCTCAAATCTTGTGTTTAGGGCCCCTGGAAGCTTGAAAATCACTTTAAACATCTCATTTTATCTTTAAAAGTGATTTTCCACGTTCAAATGTGAATTGTAGTTAAAAGAGGCAACATTTGAAAACGGACCATTTTTACGTTTCTGAAGCATGTCATAAGGGGGGGTGGTTATCTCTTTCGTCAAAAATCGGGCGTTTTCGCTTGAACAATAAAGGCCTACAAATGTTATTCAGTTCACTTCCCGTGGAGGAGAAACACTTTTTAAGGCCGCAGAGTGAGTAAATTGGCCATTTTCATTCACTTTTACCCATTCCTCAAATCTCGTGTTTAAGGCCCCTGGAAGCATGAAAATCACTTTAAACATCTCATTTTATCTTTAAAAGTGATTTTCCACGTACAAATGTGAATTGTAGTTCAAAGAGGCAACATTTGAAAACAGACCATTTTTTTAGTTTCTGAAGCATGTCGTAAGGGGGGGTGGTTATCTCTTTCATCAAAAATCGGACGTTTTTGATTGAACAATAAAGGCCTACAAATGTTATTTAATTCACTTTCTGGGGTGGAGAAAAACTTTTTAAGGCCTCAGAGTGAATAAATTGGCCATTTTCATTCACATTTACCCATTCCTCAAATCTTGTGTTTAGGGCCCCTGGAACTTGAAAATCACTTTAAACATCTCATTTTATCTTTAAAAGTGATTTTCCACGTACAAATGTGAATTGTAGTTCAAAGAGGCAACATTTGAAAACGGACCATTTTTTACGTTTCTGAAGCTTGTCGTAAGGGGGGGTGGTTATCTCTTTCGTCAAAAATCGGACGTTTTTGATTGAACAATAAAGGCCTACAAATGTTATTTAGTTCACTTCCCGTGGAGGAGAAACACTTTTTAAGGCCGCAGAGTGAGTAAATTGGCCATATTCATTCACTTTTACCCATTCCTCAAATCTTGTGTTTAAGGCCCCTGGAAGCATGAAAATCACTTTAAACATCTCATTTTATCTTTAATAGTGATTTTCCACGTACAAATGTGAATTGTAGTTCAAAGAGGCAACATTTGAAAACGGACCATTTTTTACGTTTCTGAAGCATGTCGTAAGGGGGGGTGGTTATCTCTTTCGTCAAAAATCGGGTGTTTTCGCTTGAACAATAAAGGCCTACAAATGTTATTTAGTTCACTTCCCGTGGAGGAGAAACACTTTTTAAGGCCGCAGAGTGAGTAAATTGGCCATATTCATTCACTTTTACCCATTCCTCAAATCTTGTGTTTAAGGCCCCTGGAAGCATGAAAATCACTTTAAACATCTCATTTTATCTTTAAAAGTGATTTTCCACGTACAAATGTGATTTGTAGTTCAAAGAGGCAACATTTGAAAACAGACCATTTTTTTAGTTTCTGAAGCATGTTGTAAGGGGGGGTGGTTATCTCTTTCATCAAAAATCGGACGTTTTTGATTGAACAATAAAGGCCTCCAAATGTTATTTTATTCACTTCCCGTGGAGGAGAAACACTTTTTAAGGCCGCAGAGTGAGTAAATTGGCCATTTCCATTCACTTTTACCCATTCCTCAAATCTTGTGTTTAGGGCCCCTGGAAGCTTGAAAATCACTTTAAACATCTCATTTTATCTTTAAAAGTGATTTTCCACGTACAAATGTGAATTGTAGTTAAAAGAGAGGCAACATTTGATAACGGACCATTTTTTACGTTTCTGAAGCATGTCGTAAGGGGGGGGTGGTTATCCCTTTCGTCAAAAATCGGGCGTTTTCGCTTGAACAATAAAGGCCTACAAATGTTATTTAGTTCACTTCCCGTGGAGGAGAAACACTTTTTAAGGCCGCAGAGTGAGTAAATTGGCCATATTCATTCACTTTTACCCATTCCTCAAATCTTGTGTTTAAGGCCCCTGGAAGCATGAAAATCACTTTAAACATCTCATTTTATCTTTAAAAGTGATTTTCCACGTACAAATGTGAATTGTAGTTCAAAGAGGCAACATTTGAAAACAGACCATTTTTTTAGTTTCTGAAGCATGTCGTAAGGGGGGGTGGTTATCTCTTTCATCAAAAATCGGACGTTTTTGATTGAACAATAAAGGCCTACAAATGTTATTTAATTCACTTTCTGGGGTGGAGAAAAACTTTTTAAGGCCTCAGAGTGAATACATTGGCCATTTTCATTCACATTTTCCCATTCCTCAAATCTTGTGTTTAGGGCCCCTGGAAGCTTGAAAATCACTTTAAACATCTCATTTCATCTTTAAAAGTGATTTTCCACGTACAAATGTGAATTGTAGTTCAAAGAGGCAACATTTGAAAACGGACCATTTTTTACGTTTCTGAAGCTTGTCGTAAGGGGGGGTGGTTATCTCTTTCGTCAAAAATCGGGTGTTTTCGCTTGAACAATAAAGGCCTACAAATGTTATTTAGTTCACTTCCCGTGGAGGAGAAACACTTTTTAAGGCCGCAGACTGAGTAAATTGGCCATATTCATTCACTTTTACCCATTCCTCCAATCTTGTGTTTAAGGCCCCTGGAAGCATGAAAATCACTTTAAACATCTCATTTTATCTTTAATAGTGATTTTCCACGTACAAATGTGAATTGTAGTTCAAAGAGGCAACATTTGAAAACGGACCATTTTTTACGTTTCTGAAGCATGTCGTAAGGGGGGGTGGTTATCTCTTTCGTCAAAAATCGGGCATTTTTGCTTGAACAATAAAGGCCTACAAATGTTCTTTAGTTCACTTCCCGTGGAGGAGAAACACTTTTTAAGGCCGCAGAGTGAGTAAATTGGCCATTTCCATTCACTTTTACCCATTCCTCAAATCTTGTGTTTAAGGCCCCTGGAAGCATGAAAATCACTTTAAACATCTCATTTTATCTTTAAAAGTGATTTTCCACGTACAAATGTGAATTGTAGTTCAAAGAGGCAACATTTGAAAACAGACCATTTTTTTAGTTTCTGAAGCATGTCGTAAGGGGGGGTGGTTATCTCTTTCATCAAAAATCGGACGTTTTTAATTGAACAATAAAGGCCTACAAATGTTATTTAATTCACTTTCTGGGGTGGAGAAAAACTTTTTAAGGCCTCAGAGTGAATAAATTGGCCATTTTCATTCACTTTTACCCATTCCTCAAATCTTGTGTTTAGGGCCCCTGGAAGCTTGAAAATCACTTTAAACATCTCATTTTATCTTTAAAAGTGATTTTCCACGTACAAATGTGAATTGTAGTTAAAAGAGGCAACATTTGATAACGGACCATTTTTTACATTTCTGAAGCATGTCTTAAGGGGGGGTGGTTATCTCTTTCGTCAAAAATCGGGCGTTTTCGCTTGAACATTAAAGGCCTACAAATGTTATTTAGTTCACTTCCCGTGGAGGAGAAACACTTTTTAAGGCCGTAGAGTGAATAAATTGGCCATTTTCATTCTCATTTACCAATTCCTCAAATCTTGTGTTTAGGGCCCCTGGAAGCATGAAAATCACTTTAAACATCTCATTTTATCTTTAAAAGTGATTTTCCACGTACAAATGTGAATTGTAGTTCAAAGAGGCAACATTTGAAAACAGACCATTTTTTTAGTTTCTGAAGCATGTCGTAAGGGGAGGTGGTTATCTCTTTCATCAAAAATCGGGCGTTTTCGCTTGAACATTAAAGGCCTACAAATGTTATTTAGTTCACTTCCCGTGGAGGAGAAACACTTTTTAAGGCCGCAGAGTGAGTAAATTGGCCATTTCCATTCACTTTTACCCATTCCTCAAATCTCGTGTTTAAGGCCCCTGGAAGCATGAAAATCACTTTAAACATCTCATTTTATCTTTAAAAGTGATTTTCCACGTACAAATGTGAATTGTAGTTCAAAGAGGCAACATTTGAAAACAGACCATTTTTTTAGTTTCTGAAGCATGTCGTAAGGGGGGGTGGTTATCTCTTTCATCAAAAATCGGACGTTTTTAATTGAACAATAAAGGCCTACAAATGTTATTTAATTCACTTTCTGGGGTGGAGAAAAACTTTTTAAGGCCTCAGTGAATAAATTGGCCATTTTCATTCACTTTTACCCATTCCTCAAATCTTGTGTTTAGGGCCCCTGGAAGCTTGAAAATCACTTTAAACATCTCATTTTATCTTTAAAAGTGATTTTCCACGTACAAATGTGAATTGTAGTTAAAAGAGGCAACATTTGATAACGGACCATTTTTTACGTTTCTGAAGCATGTCGTAAGGGGGGGTGGTTATCTCTTTCGTCAAAAATCGGGCGTTTTCGCTTGAACAATAAAGGCCTACAAATGTTATTTAGTTCACTTCCCGTGGAGGAGAAACACTTTTTAAGGCCGAAGAGTGAGTAAATTGGCCATATTCATTCACTTTTACCCATTCCTCAAATCTTGTGTTTAAGGCCCCTGGAAGCATGAAAATCACTTTAAACATCTCATTTTATCTTTAATAGTGATTTTCCACGTACAAATGTGAATTGTAGTTCAAAGAGGCAATATTTGAAAACGGATCATTTTTTACGTTTCTGAAGCATGTCGTAAGGGGGGGTGGTTATCTCTTTCGTCAAAAATCGGGTGTTTTCGCTTGAACAATAAAGGCCTACAAATGTTATTTAGTTCACTTCCCGTGGAGGAGAAACACTTTTTAAGGCCGCAGAGTGAGTAAATTGGCCATTTCCATTCACTTTTACCCATTCCTCAAATCTTGTGTTTAAGGCCCCTGGAAGCATGAAAATCACTTTAAACATCTAATTTTATCTTTAAAAGTGATTTTCCACGTACAAATGTGAATTGTAGTTCAAAGAGGCAACATTTGAAAACAGACCATTTTTTTAGTTTCTGAAGCATGTCGTAAGGGGGGGTGGTTATCTCTTTCATCAAAAATCGGACGTTTTTAATTGAACAATAAAGGCCTACAAATGTTATTTAATTCACTTTCTGGGGTGGAGAAAAACTTTTTAAGGCCTCAGAGTGAATAAATTGGCCATTTTCATTCACTTTTACCCATTCCTCAAATCTTGTGTTTAGGGCCCCTGGAAGCTTGAAAATCACTTTAAACATCTCATTTTATCTTTAAAAGTGATTTTCCACGTACAAATGTGAATTGTAGTTAAAAGAGGCAACATTTGATAACGGACCATTTTTTACATTTCTGAAGCATGTCTTAAGGGGGGGTGGTTATCTCTTTCGTCAAAAATCGGGCGTTTTCGCTTGAACATTAAAGGCCTACAAATGTTATTTAGTTCACTTCCCGTGGAGGAGAAACACTTTTTAAGGCCGTAGAGTGAGTAAATTGGCCATATTCATTCACTTTTACCCATTCCTCAAATCTTGTGTTTAAGGCCCCTGGAAGCATGAAAATCACTTTAAACATCTCATTTTATCTTTAAAAGTGATTTTCCACATACAAATGTGAATTGTAGTTCAAAGAGGCAACATTTGAAAACAGACCATTTTTTTAGTTTCTGAAGCATGTCGTAAGGGGGGGTGGGTATCTCTTTCATCAAAAATCGGACGTTTTTGATTGAACAATAAAGGCCTACAAATGTTATTTAATTCACTTTCTGGGGTGGAGAAAAACTTTTTAAGGCCTCAGAGTGAATAAATTGGCCATTTTCATTCACATTTACCCATTCCTCAAATCTTGTGTTTAGGGCCCCTGGAAGCATGAAAATCACTTTAAACATCTCATTTTATCTTTAAAAGTGATTTTCCACGTACAAATGTGAATTGTAGTTCAAAGAGGCAACATTTGAAAACAGACCATTTTTTTAGTTTCTGAAGCATGTCGTAAGGGGGGGTGGTTATCTCTTTCATCAAAAATCGGACGTTTTTAATTGAACAATAAAGGCCTACAAATGTTATTTAATTCACTTTCTGGGGTGGAGAAAAACTTTTTAAGGCCTCAGTGAATAAATTGGCCATTTTCATTCACTTTTACCCATTCCTCAAATCTTGTGTTTAGGGCCCCTGGAAGCTTGAAAATCACTTTAAACATCTCATTTTATCTTTAAAAGTGATTTTCCACGTACAAATGTGAATTGTAGTTAAAAGAGGCAACATTTGATAACGGACCATTTTTTACGTTTCTGAAGCATGTCGTAAGGGGGGGTGGTTATCTCTTTCGTCAAAAATCGGGTGTTTTCGCTTGAACAATAAAGGCCTACAAATGTTATTTAGTTCACTTCCCGTGGAGGAGAAACACTTTTTAAGGCCGCAGAGTGAGTAAATTGGCCATTTCCATTCACTTTTACCCATTCCTCAAATCTTGTGTTTAAGGCCCCTGGAAGCATGAAAATCACTTTAAACATCTAATTTTATCTTTAAAAGTGATTTTCCACGTACAAATGTGAATTGTAGTTCAAAGAGGCAACATTTGAAAACAGACCATTTTTTTAGTTTCTGAAGCATGTCGTAAGGGGGGATGGTTATCTCTTTCATCAAAAATCGGACGTTTTTAATTGAACAATAAAGGCCTACAAATGTTATTTAATTCACTTTCTGGGGTGGAGAAAAACTTTTTAAGGCCTCAGAGTGAATAAATTGGCCATTTTCATTCACTTTTACCCATTCCTCAAATCTTGTGTTTAGGGCCCCTGGAAGCTTGAAAATCACTTTAAACATCTCATTTTATCTTTAAAAGTGATTTTCCACGTACAAATGTGAATTGTAGTTAAAAGAGGCAACATTTGATAACGGACCATTTTTTACATTTCTGAAGCATGTCTTAAGGGGGGGTGGTTATCTCTTTCGTCAAAAATCGGGCGTTTTCGCTTGAACATTAAAGGCCTACAAATGTTATTTAGTTCACTTCCCGTGGAGGAGAAACACTTTTTAAGGCCGTAGAGTGAGTAAATTGGCCATATTCATTCACTTTTACCCATTCCTCAAATCTTGTGTTTAAGGCCCCTGGAAGCATGAAAATCACTTTAAACATCTCATTTTATCTTTAAAAGTGATTTTCCATGTACAAATGTGAATTGTAGTTCAAAGAGGTAACATTTGAAAACAGACCATTTTTTTAGTTTCTGAAGCATGTCGTAAGGGGGGGTGGGTATCTCTTTCATCAAAAATCGGACGTTTTTGATTGAACAATAAAGGCCTACAAATGTTATTTAATTCACTTTCTGGGGTGGAGAAAAACTTTTTAAGGCCTCAGAGTGAATAAATTGGCCATTTTCATTCACATTTACCCATTCCTCAAATCTTGTGTTTAGGGCCCCTGGAAGCATGAAAATCACTTTAAACATCTCATTTTATCTTTAAAAGTGATTTTCCACGTACAAATGTGAATTGTAGTTCAAAGAGGCAACATTTGAAAACAGACCATTTTTTTAGTTTCTGAAGCATGTCGTAAGGGGAGGTGGTTATCTCTTTCATCAAAAATCGGACGTTTTTGATTGAACAATAAAGGCCTCCAAATGTTATTTTATTCACTTCCCGTGGAGGAGAAACACTTTTTAAGGCCGCAGAGTGAGTAAATTGGCCATTTTGATTCACTTTTACCCATTCCTCAAATCTCGTGTTTAAGGCCCCTGGAAGCATGAAAATCACTTTAAACATCTAATTTTATCTTTAAAAGTGATTTTCCACGTACAAATGTGAATTGTAGTTCAAAGAGGCAACATTTGAAAACAGACCATTTTTTTAGTTTTTGAAGCATGTCGTAAGGGGGGGTGGTTATCTCCTTCATCAAAAATCGGATGTTTTGAATTGAACAATAAAGGCCTACAAATGTTATTTAATTCACTTTCTGGGGTGGAGAAAAACTTTTTAAGGCCTCAGAGTGAATAAATTGGCCATTTTCATTCACATTTACCCATTCCTCAAATCTTGTGTTTAGGGCCCCTGGAAGCTTGAAAATCACTTTAAACATCTCATTTTATCTTTAAAAGTGATTTTCCACGTACAAATGTGAATTGTAGTTCAAAGAGGCAACATTTGAAAACAGACCATTTTTTTAGTTTCTGAAGCATGTCGTAAGGGGGGGTGGTTATCTCTTTCATCAAAAATCAGACGTTTTTGATTGAACAATAAAGGCCTTCAAATGTTATTTTATTCACTTCCCGTGGAGGAGAAACACTTTTTAAGGCCGCAGAGTGAGTAAATTGGCCATTTTCATTCACTTTTACCCATTCCTCAAATCTCGTGTTTAAGGCCCCTGGAAGCATGAAAATCACTTTAAACATCTCATTTTATCTTTAAAAGTGATTTTCCACGTACAAATGTGAATTGTAGTTCAAAGAGGCAACATTTGAAAACGGACCATTTTTACGTTTCTGAAGCATGTCATAAGGGGGGGTGGTTATCTCTTTCGTCAAAAATCGGGCGTTTTCGCTTGAACAATAAAGGCCTACAAATGTTATTTAATTCACTTTCTGGGGTGGAGAAAAACTTTTTAAGGCCTCAGAGTGAATACATTGGCCATTTTCATTCACATTTACCCATTCCTCAAATCTTGTGTTTAGGGCCCCTGGAAACTTGAAAATCACTTTAAACATCTCATTTTATCTTTAAAAGTGATTTTCCACGTACAAATGTGAATTGTAGTTAAAAGAGGCAACATTTGAAAACGGACCATTTTCACGTTTCTGAAGCATGTCATAAGGGGGGGTGGTTATCTCTTTCGTCAAAAATCGGGCGTTTTCGCTTGAACAATAAAGGCCTACAAATGTTATTTAGTTCACTTCCCGTGGAGGAGAAACACTTTTTAAGGCCGTAGAGTGAGTAAATTGGCCATATTCATTCACTTTTACCCATTCCTCAAATCTTGTGTTTAAGGCCCCTGGAAGCATGAAAATCACTTTAAACATCTAATTTTATCTCTAAAAGTGATTTTCCACGTACAAATGTGAATTGTAGTTCAAAGAGGCAACATTTGAAAACAGACCATTTTTTTAGTTTCTGAAGCATGTCGTAAGGGGGGGTGGGTATCTCTTTCATCAAAAATCGGACGTTTTTTATTGAACAATAAAGGCCTCCAAATGTTATTTTATTCACTTCCCGTGGAGGAGAAACACTTTTTAAGGCCGCAGAGTGAGTAAATTGGCCATATTCATTCACTTTTACCCATTCCTCAAATCTTGTGTTTAAGGCCCCTGGAAGCATGAAAATCACTTTAAACATCTCATTTTATCTTTAAAAGTGATTTTCCACGTACAAATGTGAATTGTAGTTTAAAGAGGCAACATTTGAAAACAGACCATTTTTTTAGTTTCTGAAGCATGTCGTAAGGGGGGGTGGTTATCTCTTTCATCAAAAATCGGACGTTTTCGATTGAACAATAAAGGCCTCCAAATGTTATTTTATTCACTTCCCGTGGAGGAGAAACTCTTTTTAAGGCCTCAGAGTGAATAAATTGGCCATTTTCATTCACATTTACCCATTCCTCAAATCTTGTGTTTAGGGCCCCTGGAAGCTTGAAAATCACTTTAAACATCTCATTTTATCTTTAAAATTGATTTTCCACGTACAAATGTGAATTGTAGTTCAAAGAGGCAACATTTGAAAACAGACCATTTTTTTAGTTTCTGAAGCATGTCGTAAGGGGGGGTGGTTATCTCCTTCATCAAAAATCGGACGTTTTGAATTGAACAATAAAGGCCTACAAATGTTATTTAATTCACTTTCTGGGGTGGAGAAAAACTTTTTAAGGCCTCAGAGTGAATAAATTGGCCATTTTCATTCACATTTACCCATTCCTCAAATCTTGTGTTTAGGGCCCCTGGAAGCTTGAAAATCACTTTAAACATCTCATTTTATCTTTAAAAGTGATTTTCCACGTACAAATGTGAATTGTAGTTGAAAGAGGCAACATTTGAAAACGGACCATTTTCACGTTTCTGAAGCATGTCATAAGGGGGGGTGGTTATCTCTTTCGTCAAAAATCGGGCGTTTTCGCTTGAACAATAAAGGCCTACAAATGTTATTTAATTCACTTTCTGGGGTGGAGAAAAACTTTTTAAGGCCTCAGAGTGAGTAAATTGGCCATATTCATTCACTTTTACCCATTCCTCAAATCTTGTGTTTAAGGCCCCTGGAAGCATGAAAATCACTTTAAACATCTCATTTTATCTTTAAAAGTGATTTTCCACGTACAAATGTGAATTGTAGTTCAAAGAGGCAACATTTGAAAACAGACCATTTTTTTAGTTTCTGAAGCATGTCGTAAGGGGAGGTGGTTATCTCTTCATCAAAAATCGGACGTTTTTGATTGAACAATAAAGGCCTCCAAATGTTATTTTATTCACTTCCCGTGGAGGAGAAACACTTTTTAAGGCCGCAGAGTGAGTAAATTGGCCATATTCATTCACTTTTACCCATTCCTCAAATCTTGTGTTTAAGGCCCCTGGAAGCATGAAAATCACTTTAAACATCTCATTTTATCTTTAAAAGTGATTTTCCACGTACAAATGTGAATTGTAGTTTAAAGAGGCACCATTTGAAAACAGACCATTTTTTTAGTGTCTGAAGCATGTCGTAAGGGGGGGTGGTTATCTCTTTCATCAAAAATCGGACGTTTTCGATTGAACAATAAAGGCCTCCAAATGTTATTTTATTCACTTCCCGTGGAGGAGAAACACTTTTTAAGGCCTCAGAGTGAATAAATTGGCCATTTTCATTCACATTTACCCATTCCTCAAATCTTGTGTTTAGGGCCCCTGGAAGCTTGAAAATCACTTTAAACATCTCATTTTATCTTTAAAAAGTGATTTTCCACGTACAAATGTGAATTGTAGTTAAAAGAGGCAACATTTGAAAACGGACCATTTTCACGTTTCTGAAGCATGTCATAAGGGGGGGTGGTTATCTCTTTCGTCAAAAATTGGGCGTTTTCGCTTGAACAATAAAGGCCTACAAATGTTATTTAATTCACTTTCTGGGGTGGAGAAAAACTTTTTAAGGCCTCAGAGTGAATAAATTGGCCATTTTCATTCACATTTACCCATTCCTCAAATCTTGTGTTTAGGGCCCCTGGAAGCTTGAAAATCACTTTAAACATCTCATTTTATCTTTAAAAGTGATTTTCCACGTACAAATGTGAATTGTAGTTAAAAGAGGCAACATTTGAAAACGGACCATTTTCACGTTTCTGAAGCATGTCATAAGGGGGGGTGGTTATCTCTTTCGTCAAAAATCGGGCGTTTTCGCTTGAACAATAAAGGCCTACATATGTTATTTAGTTCACTTCCCGTGGAGGAGAAACACTTTTTAAGGCCGTAGAGTGAGTAAATTGGCCATATTCATTCACTTTTACCCATTCCTCAAATCTTGTGTTTAAGGCCCCTGGAAGCATGAAAATCACTTTAAACATCTAATTTTATCTTTAAAAGTGATTTTCCACGTACAAATGTGAATTGTAGTTCAAAGAGGCAACATTTGAAAACAGACCATTTTTTTAGTTTCTGAAGCATGTCGTAAGGGGAGGTGGTTATCTCTTTCATCAAAAATCGGACGTTTTTGATTGAACAATAAAGGCCTCCAAATGTTATTTTATTCACTTCCCGTGGAGGAGAAACACTTTTTAAGGCCGCAGAGTGAGTAAATTGGCCATTTTGATTCACTTTTACCCATTCCTCAAATCTCGTGTTTAAGGCCCCTGGAAGCATGAAAATCACTTTAAACATCTAATTTTATCTTTAAAAGTGATTTTCCACGTACAAATGTGAATTGTAGTTCAAAGAGGCAACATTTGAAAACAGACCATTTTTTTAGTTTTTGAAGCATGTCGTAAGGGGGGGTGGTTATCTCCTTCATCAAAAATCGGATGTTTTGAATTGAACAATAAAGGCCTACAAATGTTATTTAATTCACTTTCTGGGGTGGAGAAAAACTTTTTAAGGCCTCAGAGTGAATAAATTGGCCATTTTCATTCACATTTACCCATTCCTCAAATCTTGTGTTTAGGGCCCCTGGAAGCTTGAAAATCACTTTAAACATCTCATTTTATCTTTAAAAGTGATTTTCCACGTACAAATGTGAATTGTAGTTCAAAGAGGCAACATTTGAAAACAGACCATTTTTTTAGTTTCTGAAGCATGTCGTAAGGGGGGGTGGTTATCTCTTTCATCAAAAATCAGACGTTTTTGATTGAACAATAAAGGCCTTCAAATGTTATTTTATTCACTTCCCGTGGAGGAGAAACACTTTTTAAGGCCGCAGAGTGAGTAAATTGGCCATTTTCATTCACTTTTACCCATTCCTCAAATCTCGTGTTTAAGGCCCCTGGAAGCATGAAAATCACTTTAAACATCTCATTTTATCTTTAAAAGTGATTTTCCACGTACAAATGTGAATTGTAGTTCAAAGAGGCAACATTTGAAAACGGACCATTTTTACGTTTCTGAAGCATGTCATAAGGGGGGGTGGTTATCTCTTTCGTCAAAAATCGGGCGTTTTCGCTTGAACAATAAAGGCCTACAAATGTTATTTAATTCACTTTCTGGGGTGGAGAAAAACTTTTTAAGGCCTCAGAGTGAATACATTGGCCATTTTCATTCACATTTACCCATTCCTCAAATCTTGTGTTTAGGGCCCCTGGAAACTTGAAAATCACTTTAAACATCTCATTTTATCTTTAAAAGTGATTTTCCACGTACAAATGTGAATTGTAGTTAAAAGAGGCAACATTTGAAAACGGACCATTTTCACGTTTCTGAAGCATGTCATAAGGGGGGGTGGTTATCTCTTTCGTCAAAAATCGGGCGTTTTCGCTTGAACAATAAAGGCCTACAAATGTTATTTAGTTCACTTCCCGTGGAGGAGAAACACTTTTTAAGGCCGTAGAGTGAGTAAATTGGCCATATTCATTCACTTTTACCCATTCCTCAAATCTTGTGTTTAAGGCCCCTGGAAGCATGAAAATCACTTTAAACATCTAATTTTATCTCTAAAAGTGATTTTCCACGTACAAATGTGAATTGTAGTTCAAAGAGGCAACATTTGAAAACAGACCATTTTTTTAGTTTCTGAAGCATGTCGTAAGGGGGGGTGGGTATCTCTTTCATCAAAAATCGGACGTTTTTTATTGAACAATAAAGGCCTCCAAATGTTATTTTATTCACTTCCCGTGGAGGAGAAACACTTTTTAAGGCCGCAGAGTGAGTAAATTGGCCATATTCATTCACTTTTACCCATTCCTCAAATCTTGTGTTTAAGGCCCCTGGAAGCATGAAAATCACTTTAAACATCTCATTTTATCTTTAAAAGTGATTTTCCACGTACAAATGTGAATTGTAGTTTAAAGAGGCAACATTTGAAAACAGACCATTTTTTTAGTTTCTGAAGCATGTCGTAAGGGGGGGTGGTTATCTCTTTCATCAAAAATCGGACGTTTTCGATTGAACAATAAAGGCCTCCAAATGTTATTTTATTCACTTCCCGTGGAGGAGAAACTCTTTTTAAGGCCTCAGAGTGAATAAATTGGCCATTTTCATTCACATTTACCCATTCCTCAAATCTTGTGTTTAGGGCCCCTGGAAGCTTGAAAATCACTTTAAACATCTCATTTTATCTTTAAAATTGATTTTCCACGTACAAATGTGAATTGTAGTTCAAAGAGGCAACATTTGAAAACAGACCATTTTTTTAGTTTCTGAAGCATGTCGTAAGGGGGGGTGGTTATCTCCTTCATCAAAAATCGGACGTTTTGAATTGAACAATAAAGGCCTACAAATGTTATTTAATTCACTTTCTGGGGTGGAGAAAAACTTTTTAAGGCCTCAGAGTGAATAAATTGGCCATTTTCATTCACATTTACCCATTCCTCAAATCTTGTGTTTAGGGCCCCTGGAAGCTTGAAAATCACTTTAAACATCTCATTTTATCTTTAAAAGTGATTTTCCACGTACAAATGTGAATTGTAGTTGAAAGAGGCAACATTTGAAAACGGACCATTTTCACGTTTCTGAAGCATGTCATAAGGGGGGGTGGTTATCTCTTTCGTCAAAAATCGGGCGTTTTCGCTTGAACAATAAAGGCCTACAAATGTTATTTAATTCACTTTCTGGGGTGGAGAAAAACTTTTTAAGGCCTCAGAGTGAGTAAATTGGCCATATTCATTCACTTTTACCCATTCCTCAAATCTTGTGTTTAAGGCCCCTGGAAGCATGAAAATCACTTTAAACATCTCATTTTATCTTTAAAAGTGATTTTCCACGTACAAATGTGAATTGTAGTTCAAAGAGGCAACATTTGAAAACAGACCATTTTTTTAGTTTCTGAAGCATGTCGTAAGGGGAGGTGGTTATCTCTTCATCAAAAATCGGACGTTTTTGATTGAACAATAAAGGCCTCCAAATGTTATTTTATTCACTTCCCGTGGAGGAGAAACACTTTTTAAGGCCGCAGAGTGAGTAAATTGGCCATATTCATTCACTTTTACCCATTCCTCAAATCTTGTGTTTAAGGCCCCTGGAAGCATGAAAATCACTTTAAACATCTCATTTTATCTTTAAAAGTGATTTTCCACGTACAAATGTGAATTGTAGTTTAAAGAGGCACCATTTGAAAACAGACCATTTTTTTAGTGTCTGAAGCATGTCGTAAGGGGGGGTGGTTATCTCTTTCATCAAAAATCGGACGTTTTCGATTGAACAATAAAGGCCTCCAAATGTTATTTTATTCACTTCCCGTGGAGGAGAAACACTTTTTAAGGCCTCAGAGTGAATAAATTGGCCATTTTCATTCACATTTACCCATTCCTCAAATCTTGTGTTTAGGGCCCCTGGAAGCTTGAAAATCACTTTAAACATCTCATTTTATCTTTAAAAAGTGATTTTCCACGTACAAATGTGAATTGTAGTTAAAAGAGGCAACATTTGAAAACGGACCATTTTCACGTTTCTGAAGCATGTCATAAGGGGGGGTGGTTATCTCTTTCGTCAAAAATTGGGCGTTTTCGCTTGAACAATAAAGGCCTACAAATGTTATTTAATTCACTTTCTGGGGTGGAGAAAAACTTTTTAAGGCCTCAGAGTGAATAAATTGGCCATTTTCATTCACATTTACCCATTCCTCAAATCTTGTGTTTAGGGCCCCTGGAAGCTTGAAAATCACTTTAAACATCTCATTTTATCTTTAAAAGTGATTTTCCACGTACAAATGTGAATTGTAGTTAAAAGAGGCAACATTTGAAAACGGACCATTTTCACGTTTCTGAAGCATGTCATAAGGGGGGGTGGTTATCTCTTTCGTCAAAAATCGGGCGTTTTCGCTTGAACAATAAAGGCCTACATATGTTATTTAGTTCACTTCCCGTGGAGGAGAAACACTTTTTAAGGCCGTAGAGTGAGTAAATTGGCCATATTCATTCACTTTTACCCATTCCTCAAATCTTGTGTTTAAGGCCCCTGGAAGCATGAAAATCACTTTAAACATCTAATTTTATCTTTAAAAGTGATTTTCCACGTACAAATGTGAATTGTAGTTCAAAGAGGCAACATTTGAAAACAGACCATTTTTTTAGTTTCTGAAGCATGTCGTAAGGGGGGGTGGGTATCTCTTTCATCAAAAATCGGACGTTTTTTATTGAACAATAAAGGCCTCCAAATGTTATTTTATTCACTTCCCGTGGAGGAGAAACACTTTTTAAGGCCGCAGAGTGAGTAAATTGGCCATATTCATTCACTTTTACCCATTCCTCAAATCTTGTGTTTAAGGCCCCTGGAAGCATGAAAATCACTTTAAACATCTCATTTTATCTTTAAAAGTGATTTTCCACGTACAAATGTGAATTGTAGTTTAAAGAGGCAACATTTGAAAACAGACCATTTTTTTAGTTTCTGAAGCATGTCGTAAGGGGGGGTGGTTATCTCTTTCATAAAAAATCGGACGTTTTCGATTGAACAATAAAGGCCTCCAAATGTTATTTTATTCACTTCCCGTGGAGGAGAAACACTTTTTAAGGCCTCAGAGTGAATAAATTGGCCATTTTCATTCACATTTACCCATTCCTCAAATCTTGTGTTTAGGGCCCCTGGAAGCTTGAAAATCACTTTAAACATCTCATTTTATCTTTAAAAGTGATTTTCCACGTACAAATGTGAATTGTAGTTCAAAGAGGCAACATTTGAAAACAGACCATTTTTTTAGTTTCTGAAGCATGTCGTAAGGGGGGGTGGTTATCTCCTTCATCAAAAATCGGACGTTTTGAATTGAACAATAAAGGCCTACAAATGTTATTTAATTCACTTTCTGGGGTGGAGAAAAACTTTTTAAGGCCTCAGAGTGAATAAATTGGCCATTTTCATTCACATTTACCCAATCCTCAAATCTTGTGTTTAGGGCCCCTGGAAGCTTGAAAATCACTTTAAACATCTCATTTTATCTTTAAAAGTGATTTTCCACGTACAAATGTGAATTGTAGTTGAAAGAGGCAACATTTGAAAACGGACCATTTTCACGTTTCTGAAGCATGTCATAAGGGGGGGTGGTTATCTCTTTCGTCAAAAATCGGGCGTTTTCGCTTGAACAATAAAGGCCTACAAATGTTATTTAATTCACTTCCCGTGGAGGAGAAACACTTTTTAAGGCCGCAGAGTGAGTAAATTGGCCATATTCATTCACTTTTACCCATTCCTCAAATCTTGTGTTTAAGGCCCCTGGAAGCATGAAAATCACTTTAAACATCTCATTTTATCTTTAAAAGTGATTTTCCACGTACAAATGTGAATTGTAGTTCAAAGAGGCAACATTTGAAAACAGACCTTTTTTTAGTTTCTGAAGCATGTCGTAAGGGGGGGTGGTTATCTCCTTCATCAAAAATCGGATGTTTTTTATTGAACAATAAAGGCCTACAAATGTTATTTAATTCACTTTCTGGGGTGGAGAAAAACGTTTTAAGGCCTCAGAGTGAATAAATTGGCCATTTTCATTCACATTTACCCATTCCTCAAATCTTGTGTTTAAGGCCCCTGGAAGCATGAAAATCACTTTAAACATCTCATTTTATCTTTAATAGTGATTTTCCACGTACAAATGTGAATTGTAGTTCAAAGAGGCAACATTTGAAAACGGACCATTTTTTACGTTTCTGAAGCATGTCGTAAGGGGGGGTGGTTATCTCTTTCGTCAAAAATCGGGGGTTTTCGCTTGAACAATAAAGGCCTACAAATGTTATTTAGTTCACTTCCCGTGGAGGAGAAACACTTTTTAAGGCCGCAGAGTGAGTAAATTGGCCATATTCATTCACTTTTACCCATTCCTCAAATCTTGTGTTTAAGGCCCCTGGAAGCATGAATGAAAATCACTTTAAACATCTCATTTTATCTTTAAAAGTGATTTTCCACGTACAAATGTGAATTGTAGTTCAAAGAGGCAACATTTGAAAACAGACAATTTTTTTAGTTTCTGAAGCATGTCGTAAGGGGGGGTGGTTATCTCCTTCATCAAAAATCGGACGTTTTGAATTGAACAATAAAGGCCTACAAATGTTATTTAATTCACTTTCTGGGGTGGAGAAAAACTTTTTAAGGCCTCAGAGTGAATAAATTGGCCATTTTCATTCACATTTACCCATTCCTCAAATCTTGTGTTTAGGGCCCCTGGAAGCTTGAAAATCACTTTAAACATCTCATTTTATCTTTAAAAGTGATTTTCCACGTACAAATGTGAATTGTAGTTGAAAGAGGCAACATTTGAAAACGGACCATTTTCACGTTTCTGAAGCATGTCATAAGGGGGGGTGGTTATCTCTTTCGTCAAAAATCGGGCGTTTTCGCTTGAACAATAAAGGCCTACAAATGTTATTTAATTCACTTTCTGGGGTGGAGAAAAAATTTTTAAGGCCTCAGAGTGAGTAAATTGGCCATATTCATTCACTTTTACCCATTCCTCAAATCTTGTGTTTAAGGCCCCTGGAAGCATGAAAATCACTTTAAACATCTCATTTTATCTTTAAAAGTGATTTTCCACGTACAAATGTGAATTGTAGTTCAAAGAGGCAACATTTGAAAACAGACCATTTTTTTAGTTTCTGAAGCATGTCGTGAGGGGGGGTGGTTATCTCTTTCATCAAAAATCGGACATTTTTGATTGAACAATAAAGGCCTACAAATGTTATTTAATTCACTTTCTGGGGTGGAGAAAAACTTTTTAAGGCCTCAGAGTGAATAAATTGGCCATTTTCATTCACATTTACCCATTCCTCAAATCTTGTGTTTAGGGCCCCTGGAACTTGAAAATCACTTTAAACATCTCCTTTTATCTTTAAAAGTGATTTTCCATGTACAAATGTGAATTGTAGTTCAAAGAGGCAACATTTGAAAACGGACCATTTTTTACGTTTCTGAAGCTTGTCGTAAGGGGGGGTGGTTATCTCTTTCGTCAAAAATCGGGCGTTTTCGCTTGAACAATAAAGGCCTACAAATGTTATTTAGTTCACTTCCCGTGGAGGAGAAACACTTTTTAAGGCCGCAGAGTGAGTAAATTGGCCATATTCATTCACTTTTACCCATTCCTCAAATCTCGTGTTTAAGGCCCCTGGAAGCATGAAAATCACTTTAAACATCTCATTTTATCTTTAAAAGTGATTTTCCACGTACAAATGTGAATTGTAGTTCAAAGAGGCAACATTTGAAAACGGACCATTTTTTACGTTTCTGAAGCATGTCGTAAGGGGGGGTGGTTATCTCTTTCGTCAAAAATCGGGGGTTTTCGCTTGAACAATAAAGGCCTACAAATGTTATTTAGTTCACTTCCCGTGGAGGAGAAACACTTTTTAAGGCCGCAGAGTGAGTAAATTGGCCATATTCATTCACTTTTACCCATTCCTCAAATCTTGTGTTTAAGGCCCCTGGAAGCATGAATGAAAATCACTTTAAACATCTCATTTTATCTTTAAAAGTGATTTTCCACGTACAAATGTGAATTGTAGTTCAAAGAGGCAACATTTGAAAACAGACAATTTTTTTAGTTTCTGAAGCATGTCGTAAGGGGGGGTGGTTATCTCCTTCATCAAAAATCGGACGTTTTGAATTGAACAATAAAGGCCTACAAATGTATTTAATTCACTTTCTGGGGTGGAGAAAAACTTTTTAAGGCCTCAGAGTGAATAAATTGGCCATTTTCATTCACATTTACCCATTCCTCAAATCTTGTGTTTAGGGCCCCTGGAAGCTTGAAAATCACTTTAAACATCTCATTTTATCTTTAAAAGTGATTTTCCACGTACAAATGTGAATTGTAGTTGAAAGAGGCAACATTTGAAAACGGACCATTTTCACGTTTCTGAAGCATGTCATAAGGGGGGGTGGTTATCTCTTTCGTCAAAAATCGGGCGTTTTCGCTTGAACAATAAAGGCCTACAAATGTTATTTAATTCACTTTCTGGGGTGGAGAAAAAATTTTTAAGGCCTCAGAGTGAGTAAATTGGCCATATTCATTCACTTTTACCCATTCCTCAAATCTTGTGTTTAAGGCCCCTGGAAGCATGAAAATCACTTTAAACATCTCATTTTATCTTTAAAAGTGATTTTCCACGTACAAATGTGAATTGTAGTTCAAAGAGGCAACATTTGAAAACAGACCATTTTTTTAGTTTCTGAAGCATGTCGTGAGGGGGGGTGGTTATCTCTTTCATCAAAAATCGGACATTTTTGATTGAACAATAAAGGCCTACAAATGTTATTTAATTCACTTTCTGGGGTGGAGAAAAACTTTTTAAGGCCTCAGAGTGAATAAATTGGCCATTTTCATTCACATTTACCCATTCCTCAAATCTTGTGTTTAGGGCCCCTGGAACTTGAAAATCACTTTAAACATCTCCTTTTATCTTTAAAAGTGATTTTCCATGTACAAATGTGAATTGTAGTTCAAAGAGGCAACATTTGAAAACGGACCATTTTTTACGTTTCTGAAGCTTGTCGTAAGGGGGGGTGGTTATCTCTTTCGTCAAAAATCGGGCGTTTTCGCTTGAACAATAAAGGCCTACAAATGTTATTTAGTTCACTTCCCGTGGAGGAGAAACACTTTTTAAGGCCGCAGAGTGAGTAAATTGGCCATATTCATTCACTTTTACCCATTCCTCAAATCTCGTGTTTAAGGCCCCTGGAAGCATGAAAATCACTTTAAACATCTCATTTTATCTTTAAAAGTGATTTTCCACGTACAAATGTGAATTGTAGTTCAAAGAGGCAACATTTGAAAACAGACCTTTTTTTAGTTTCTGAAGCATGTCGTAAGGGGGGGTGGTTATCTCCTTCATCAAAAATCGGACGTTTTTTATTGAACAATAAAGGCCTACAAATGTTATTTAATTCACTTTCTGGGGTGGAGAAAAACGTTTTAAGGCCTCAGAGTGAATAAATTGGCCATTTTCATTCACATTTACCCATTCCTCAAATCTTGTGTTTAAGGCCCCTGGAAGCATGAAAATCACTTTAAACATCTCATTTTATCTTTAATAGTGATTTTCCACGTACAAATGTGAATTGTAGTTCAAAGAGGCAACATTTGAAAACGGACCATTTTTTACGTTTCTGAAGCATGTCGTAAGGGGGGGTGGTTATCTCCTTCATCAAAAATCGGACGTTTTTTATTGAACAATAAAGGCCTACAAATGTTATTTAATTCACTTTCTGGGGTGGAGAAAAACGTTTTAAGGCCTCAGAGTGAATAAATTGGCCATTTTCATTCACATTTACCCATTCCTCAAATCTTGTGTTTAAGGCCCCTGGAAGCATGAAAATCACTTTAAACATCTCATTTTATCTTTAATAGTGATTTTCCACGTACAAATGTGAATTGTAGTTCAAAGAGGCAACATTTGAAAACGGACCATTTTTTACGTTTCTGAAGCATGTCGTAAGGGGGGGTGGTTATCTCTTTTGTCAAAAATCGGGTGTTTTCGCTTGAACAATAAAGGCCTACAAATGTTATTTAGTTCACTTCCCGTGGAGGAGAAACACTTTTTAAGGCCGCAGAGTGAGTAAATTGGCCATATTCATTCACTTTTACCCATTCCTCAAATCTTGTGTTTAAGGCCCCTGGAAGCATGAAAATCACTTTAAACATCTCATTTTATCTTTAAAAGTGATTTTCCACGTACAAATGTGAATTGTAGTTCAAAGAGGCAACATTTGAAAACAGACCATTTTTTTAGTTTCTGAAGCATGTCGTAAGGGGGGGTGGTTATCTCTTTCATCAAAAATCGGACGTTTTTGATTGAACAATAAAGGACTCCAAATGTTATTTTATTCACTTCCCGTGGAGGAGAAACACTTTTTAGGGCCGCAGAGTGAGTAAATTGGCCATTTTCATTCACTTTTACCCATTCCTCAAATCTCGTGTTTAAGGCCCCTGGAAGCATGAAAATCACTTTAAACATCTCATTTTATCTTTAAAAGTGATTTTCCACGTACAAATCTGAATTGTAGTTCAAAGAGGCAACATTTGAAAACAGACCATTTTTTTAGTTTCTGAAGCATGTCGTAAGGGGGGTGGTTATCTCTTTCATCAAAAATCGGACGTTTTTAATTGAACAATAAAGGCCTACAAATGTTATTTAATTCACTTTCTGGGGTGGAGAAAAACTTTTTAAGGCCTCAGAGTGAATAAATTGGCCATTTTCATTCATATTTACCCATTCCTCAAATCTTGTGTTTAGGGCCCCTGGAAGCTTGAAAATCACTTTAAACATCTCATTTTATCTTTAAAAGTGATTTTCCACGTACAAATGTGAATTGTAGTTAAAAGAGGCAACATTTGAAAACGGACCATTTTTACGTTTCTGAAGCATGTCATAAGGGGGGTGGTTATCTCTTTCGTCAAAAATCGGGCGTTTTCGCTTGAACAATAAAGGCCTACAAATGTTATTTAGTTCACTTCCCGTGGAGGAGAAACACTTGTTAAGGCCGCAGAGTGAGTAAATTGGCCATATTCATTCACTTTTACCCATTCCTCAAATCTTGTGTTTAAGGCCCCTGGAAGCATGAAAATCACTTTAAACATCTCATTTTATCTTTAAAAGTGATTTTCCACGTACAAATGTGAATTGTAGTTTAAAGAGGCAACATTTGAAAACAGACCATTTTTTTAGTTTCTGAAGCATGTCGTAAGGGGGGGTGGTTATCTCTTTCATCAAAAATCGGACGTTTTCGATTGAACAATAAAGGCCTCCAAATGTTATTTTATTCACTTCCCGTGGAGGAGAAACACTTTTTAAGGCCGCAGAGTGAGTAAATTGGCCATTTCCATTCACTTTTACCCATTCCTCAAATCTTGTGTTTAAGGCCCCTGGAAGCATGAAAATCACTTTAAACATCTCATTTTATCTTTAAAAGTGATTTTCCACGTACAAATGTGAATTGTAGTTTAAAGAGGCAACATTTGAAAACAGACCATTTTTTTAGTTTCTGAAGCATGTCGTAAGGGGGGGTGGTTATCTCTTTCATCAAAAATCGGACGTTTTCGATTGAACAATAAAGGCCTCCAAATGTTATTTTATTCACTTCCCGTGGAGGAGAAACACTTTTTAAGGCCGCAGAGTGAGTAAATTGGCCATATTCATTCACTTTTACCCATTCCTCAAATCTTGTGTTTAAGGCCCCTGGAAGCATGAAAATCACTTTAAACATCTCATTTTATCTTTAAAAGTGATTTTCCACGTACAAATGTGAATTGTAGTTGAAAGAGGCAACATTTGAAAACGGACCATTTTCACGTTTCTGAAGCATGTCATAAGGGGGGGTGGTTATCTCTTTCGTCAAAAATCGGGCGTTTTCGCTTGAACAATAAAGGCCTACAAATGTTATTTAATTCACTTTCTGGGGTGGAGAAAAACTTTTTAAGGCCTCAGAGTGAGTAAATTGGCCATATTCATTCACTTTTACCCATTCCTCAAATCTTGTGTTTAAGGCCCCTGGAAGCATGAAAATCACTTTAAACATCTCATTTTATCTTTAAAAGTGATTTTCCACGTACAAATGTGAATTGTAGTTCAAAGAGGCAACATTTGAAAACAGACCATTTTTTTAGTTTCTGAAGCATGTCGTAAGGGGAGGTGGTTATCTCTTCATCAAAAATCGGACGTTTTTGATTGAACAATAAAGGCCTCCAAATGTTATTTTATTCACTTCCCGTGGAGGAGAAACACTTTTTAAGGCCGCAGAGTGAGTAAATTGGCCATATTCATTCACTTTTACCCATTCCTCAAATCTTGTGTTTAAGGCCCCTGGAAGCATGAAAATCAATTTAAACATCTCATTTTATCTTTAAAAGTGATTTTCCACGTACAAATGTGAATTGTAGTTTAAAGAGGCAACATTTGAAAACAGACCATTTTTTTAGTGTCTGAAGCATGTCGTAAGGGGGGGTGGTTATCTCTTTCATCAAAAATCGGACGTTTTCGATTGAACAATAAAGGCCTCCAAATGTTATTTTATTCACTTCCCGTGGAGGAGAAACACTTTTTAAGGCCTCAGAGTGAATAAATTGGCCATTTTCATTCACATTTACCCATTCCTCAAATCTTGTGTTTAGGGCCCCTGGAAGCTTGAAAATCACTTTAAACATCTCATTTTATCTTTAAAAAGTGATTTTCCACGTACAAATGTGAATTGTAGTTAAAAGAGGCAACATTTGAAAACGGACCATTTTCACGTTTCTGAAGCATGTCATAAGGGGGGGTGGTTATCTCTTTCGTCAAAAATCGGGCGTTTTCGCTTGAACAATAAAGGCCTACAAATGTTATTTAATTCACTTTCTGGGGTGGAGAAAAACTTTTTAAGGCCTCAGAGTGAATAAATTGGCCATTTTCATTCACATTTACCCATTCCTCAAATCTTGTGTTTAGGGCCCCTGGAAGCTTGAAAATCACTTTAAACATCTCATTTTATCTTTAAAAGTGATTTTCCACGTACAAATGTGAATTGTAGTTAAAAGAGGCAACATTTGAAAACGGACCATTTTCACGTTTCTGAAGCATGTCATAAGGGGGGGTGGTTATCTCTTTCGTCAAAAATCGGGCGTTTTCGCTTGAACAATAAAGGCCTACATATGTTATTTAGTTCACTTCCCGTGGAGGAGAAACACTTTTTAAGGCCGTAGAGTGAGTAAATTGGCCATATTCATTCACTTTTACCCATTCCTCAAATCTTGTGTTTAAGGCCCCTGGAAGCATGAAAATCACTTTAAACATCTAATTTTATCTTTAAAAGTGATTTTCCACGTACAAATGTGAATTGTAGTTCAAAGAGGCAACATTTGAAAACAGACCATTTTTTTAGTTTCTGAAGCATGTCGTAAGGGGGGGTGGGTATCTCTTTCATCAAAAATCGGACGTTTTTTATTGAACAATAAAGGCCTCCAAATGTTATTTTATTCACTTCCCGTGGAGGAGAAACACTTTTTAAGGCCGCAGAGTGAGTAAATTGGCCATATTCATTCACTTTTACCCATTCCTCAAATCTTGTGTTTAAGGCCCCTGGAAGCATGAAAATCACTTTAAACATCTCATTTTATCTTTAAAAGTGATTTTCCACGTACAAATGTGAATTGTAGTTTAAAGAGGCAACATTTGAAAACAGACCATTTTTTTAGTTTCTGAAGCATGTCGTAAGGGGGGGTGGTTATCTCTTTCATAAAAAATCGGACGTTTTCGATTGAACAATAAAGGCCTCCAAATGTTATTTTATTCACTTCCCGTGGAGGAGAAACACTTTTTAAGGCCTCAGAGTGAATAAATTGGCCATTTTCATTCACATTTACCCATTCCTCAAATCTTGTGTTTAGGGCCCCTGGAAGCTTGAAAATCACTTTAAACATCTCATTTTATCTTTAAAAGTGATTTTCCACGTACAAATGTGAATTGTAGTTCAAAGAGGCAACATTTGAAAACAGACCATTTTTTTAGTTTCTGAAGCATGTCGTAAGGGGGGGTGGTTATCTCCTTCATCAAAAATCGGACGTTTTGAATTGAACAATAAAGGCCTACAAATGTTATTTAATTCACTTTCTGGGGTGGAGAAAAACTTTTTAAGGCCTCAGAGTGAATAAATTGGCCATTTTCATTCACATTTACCCATTCCTCAAATCTTGTGTTTAGGGCCCCTGGAAGCTTGAAAATCACTTTAAACATCTCATTTTATCTTTAAAAGTGATTTTCCACGTACAAATGTGAATTGTAGTTGAAAGAGGCAACATTTGAAAACGGACCATTTTCACGTTTCTGAAGCATGTCATAAGGGGGGGTGGTTATCTCTTTCGTCAAAAATCGGGCGTTTTCGCTTGAACAATAAAGGCCTACAAATGTTATTTAATTCACTTCCCGTGGAGGAGAAACACTTTTTAAGGCCGCAGAGTGAGTAAATTGGCCATATTCATTCACTTTTACCCATTCCTCAAATCTTGTGTTTAAGGCCCCTGGAAGCATGAAAATCACTTTAAACATCTCATTTTATCTTTAAAAGTGATTTTCCACGTACAAATGTGAATTGTAGTTCAAAGAGGCAACATTTGAAAACAGACCTTTTTTTAGTTTCTGAAGCATGTCGTAAGGGGGGGTGGTTATCTCCTTCATCAAAAATCGGATGTTTTTTATTGAACAATAAAGGCCTACAAATGTTATTTAATTCACTTTCTGGGGTGGAGAAAAACGTTTTAAGGCCTCAGAGTGAATAAATTGGCCATTTTCATTCACATTTACCCATTCCTCAAATCTTGTGTTTAAGGCCCCTGGAAGCATGAAAATCACTTTAAACATCTCATTTTATCTTTAATAGTGATTTTCCACGTACAAATGTGAATTGTAGTTCAAAGAGGCAACATTTGAAAACGGACCATTTTTTACGTTTCTGAAGCATGTCGTAAGGGGGGGTGGTTATCTCTTTCGTCAAAAATCGGGCGTTTTCGCTTGAACAATAAAGGCCTACAAATGTTATTTAATTCACTTTCTGGGGTGGAGAAAAACTTTTTAAGGCCTCAGAGTGAGTAAATTGGCCATATTCATTCACTTTTACCCATTCCTCAAATCTTGTGTTTAAGGCCCCTGGAAGCATGAAAATCACTTTAAACATCTCATTTTATCTTTAAAAGTGATTTTCCACGTACAAATGTGAATTGTAGTTCAAAGAGGCAACATTTGAAAACGGACCTTTTTTTTAGTTTCTGAAGCATGTCGTGAGGGGGGGTGGTTATCTCTTTCATCAAAAATCGGACATTTTTGATTGAACAATAAAGGCCTACAAATGTTATTTAATTCACTTTCTGGGGTGGAGAAAAACTTTTTAAGGCCTCAGAGTGAATAAATTGGCCATTTTCATTCACATTTACCCATTCCTCAAATCTTGTGTTTAGGGCCCCTGGAAGCTTGAAAATCACTTTAAACATCTCATTTTATCTTTAAAAGTGATTTTCCACGTACAAATGTGAATTGTAGTTCAAAGAGGCAACATTTGAAAACAGACCATTTTTTTAGTTTCTGAAGCATGTCGTAAGGGGGGGTGGTTATCTCCTTCATCAAAAATCGGACGTTTTGAATTGAACAATAAAGGCCTACAAATGGTATTTAATTCACTTTCTGGGGTGGAGAAAAACTTTTTAAGGCCTCAGAGTGAATAAATTGGCCATTTTCATTCACATTTACCCATTCCTCAAATCTTGTGTTTAGGGCCCCTGGAAGCTTGAAAATCACTTTAAACATCTCATTTTATCTTTAAAAGTGATTTTCCACGTACAAATGTGAATTGTAGTTGAAAGAGGCAACATTTGAAAACGGACCATTTTCACGTTTCTGAAGCATGTCATAAGGGGGGGTGGTTATCTCTTTCGTCAAAAATCGGGTGTTTTCGCTTGAACAATAAAGGCCTACAAATGTTATTTAGTTCACTTCCCGTGGAGGAGAAACACTTTTTAAGGCCGCAGAGTGAGTAAATTGGCCATATTCATTCACTTTTACCCATTCCTCAAATCTTGTGTTTAAGGCCCCTGGAAGCATGAAAATCACTTTAAACATCTCATTTTATCTTTAAAAGTGATTTTCCACGTACAAATGTGAATTGTAGTTCAAAGAGGCAACATTTGAAAACAGACCATTTTTTTAGTTTCTGAAGCATGTCGTAAGGGGGGGTGGTTATCTCCTTCATCAAAAATCGGACGTTTTGAATTGAACAATAAAGGCCTACAAATGTTATTTAATTCACTTTCTGGGGTGGAGAAAAACTTTTTAAGGCCTCAGAGTGAATAAATTGGCCATTTTTATTCACATTTACCCATTCCTCAAATCTTGTGTTTAGGGCCCCTGGAAGCTTGAAAATCACTTTAAACATCTCATTTTATCTTTAAAAGTGATTTTCCACGTACAAATGTGAATTGTAGTTGAAAGAGGCAACATTTGAAAATGGACCATTTTCACGTTTCTGAAGCATGTCATAAGGGGGGGTGGTTATCTCTTTCGTCAAAAATCGGGCGTTTTCGCTTGAACAATAAAGGCCTACAAATGTTATTTAATTCACTTTCTGGGGTGGAGAAAAACTTTTTAAGGCCTCAGAGTGAGTAAATTGGCCATATTCATTCACTTTTACCCATTCCTCAAATCTTGTGTTTAAGGCCCCTGGAAGCATGAAAATCACTTTAAACATCTCATTTTATCTTTAAAAGTGATTTTCCACGTACAAATGTGAATTGTAGTTCAAAGAGGCAACATTTGAAAACAGACCATTTTTTTAGTTTCTGAAGCATGTCGTGAGGGGGGGTGGTTATCTCTTTCATCAAAAATCGGACATTTTTGATTGAACAATAAAGGCCTACAAATGTTATTTAATTCACTTTCTGGGGTGGAGAAAAACTTTTTAAGGCCTCAGAGTGAATAAATTGGCCATTTTCATTCACATTTACCCATTCCTCAAATCTTGTGTTTAGGGCCCCTGGAACTTGAAAATCACTTTAAACATCTCCTTTTATCTTTAAAAGTGATTTTCCATGTACAAATGTGAATTGTAGTTCAAAGAGGCAACATTTGAAAACGGACCATTTTTTACGTTTCTGAAGCTTGTCGTAAGGGGGGGTGGTTATCTCTTTTGTCAAAAATCGGGTGTTTTCGCTTGAACAATAAAGGCCTACAAATGTTATTTAGTTCACTTCCCGTGGAGGAGAAACACTTTTTAAGGCCGCAGAGTGAGTAAATTGGCCATATTCATTCACTTTTACCCATTCCTCAAATCTCGTGTTTAAGGCCCCTGGAAGCATGAAAATCACTTTAAACATCTCATTTTATCTTTAAAAGTGATTTTCCACGTACAAATGTGAATTGTAGTTCAAAGAGGCAACATTTGAAAACAGACCATTTTTTTAGTTTCTGAAGCATGTCGTAAGGGGGGGTGGTTATCTCTTTCATCAAAAATCGGACGTTTTTGATTGAACAATAAAGGACTCCAAATGTTATTTTATTCACTTCCCGTGGAGGAGAAACACTTTTTAGGGCCGCAGAGTGAGTAAATTGGCCATTTTCATTCACTTTTACCCATTCCTCAAATCTCGTGTTTAAGGCCCCTGGAAGCATGAAAATCACTTTAAACATCTCATTTTATCTTTAAAAGTGATTTTCCACGTACAAATGTGAATTGTAGTTCAAAGAGGCAACATTTGAAAACAGACCATTTTTTTAGTTTCTGAAGCATGTCGTAAGGGGGGTGGTTATCTCTTTCATCAAAAATCGGACGTTTTTAATTGAACAATAAAGGCCTACAAATGTTATTTAATTCACTTTCTGGGGTGGAGAAAAACTTTTTAAGGCCTCAGAGTGAATAAATTGGCCATTTTCATTCATATTTACCCATTCCTCAAATCTTGTGTTTAGGGCCCCTGGAAGCTTGAAAATCACTTTAAACATCTCATTTTATCTTTAAAAGTGATTTTCCACGTACAAATGTGAATTGTAGTTAAAAGAGGCAACATTTGAAAACGGACCATTTTTACGTTTCTGAAGCATGTCATAAGGGGGGTGGTTATCTCTTTCGTCAAAAATCGGGCGTTTTCGCTTGAACAATAAAGGCCTACAAATGTTATTTAGTTCACTTCCCGTGGAGGAGAAACACTTGTTAAGGCCGCAGAGTGAGTAAATTGGCCATATTCATTCACTTTTACCCATTCCTCAAATCTTGTGTTTAAGGCCCCTGGAAGCATGAAAATCACTTTAAACATCTCATTTTATCTTTAAAAGTGATTTTCCACGTACAAATGTGAATTGTAGTTTAAAGAGGCAACATTTGAAAACAGACCATTTTTTTAGTTTCTGAAGCATGTCGTAAGGGGGGGTGGTTATCTCTTTCATCAAAAATCGGACGTTTTCGATTGAACAATAAAGGCCTCCAAATGTTATTTTATTCACTTCCCGTGGAGGAGAAACACTTTTTAAGGCCGCAGAGTGAGTAAATTGGCCATTTCCATTCACTTTTACCCATTCCTCAAATCTTGTGTTTAAGGCCCCTGGAAGCATGAAAATCACTTTAAACATCTCATTTTATCTTTAAAAGTGATTTTCCACGTACAAATGTGAATTGTAGTTTAAAGAGGCAACATTTGAAAACAGACCATTTTTTTAGTTTCTGAAGCATGTCGTAAGGGGGGGTGGTTATCTCTTTCATCAAAAATCGGACGTTTTCGATTGAACAATAAAGGCCTCCAAATGTTATTTTATTCACTTCCCGTGGAGGAGAAACACTTTTTAAGGCCGCAGAGTGAGTAAATTGGCCACATTCATTCACTTTTACCCATTCCTCAAATCTTGTGTTTAAGGCCCCTGGAAGCATGAAAATCACTTTAAACATCTCATTTTATCTTTAAAAGTGATTTTCCACGTACAAATGTGAATTGTAGTTCAAAGAGGCAACATTTGAAAACAGACCATTTTTTTAGTTTCTGAAGCATGTCGTAAGGGGAGGTGGTTATCTCTTCATCAAAAATCGGACGTTTTTGATTGAACAATAAAGGCCTCCAAATGTTATTTTATTCACTTCCCGTGGAGGAGAAACACTTTTTAAGGCCGCAGAGTGAGTAAATTGGCCATATTCATTCACTTTTACCCATTCCTCAAATCTTGTGTTTAAGGCCCCTGGAAGCATGAAAATCACTTTAAACATCTCATTTTATCTTTAAAAGTGATTTTCCACGTACAAATGTGAATTGTAGTTCAAAGAGGCAACATTTGAAAACAGACCTTTTTTTAGTTTCTGAAGCATGTCGTAAGGGGGGGTGGTTATCTCCTTCATCAAAAATCGGATGTTTTTTATTGAACAATAAAGGCCTACAAATGTTATTTAATTCACTTTCTGGGGTGGAGAAAAACGTTTTAAGGCCTCAGAGTGAATAAATTGGCCATTTTCATTCACATTTACCCATTCCTCAAATCTTGTGTTTAAGGCCCCTGGAAGCATGAAAATCACTTTAAACATCTCATTTTATCTTTAATAGTGATTTTCCACGTACAAATGTGAATTGTAGTTCAAAGAGGCAACATTTGAAAACGGACCATTTTTTACGTTTCTGAAGCATGTCGTAAGGGGGGGTGGTTATCTCTTTCGTCAAAAATCGGGGGTTTTCGCTTGAACAATAAAGGCCTACAAATGTTATTTAGTTCACTTCCCGTGGAGGAGAAACACTTTTTAAGGCCGCAGAGTGAGTAAATTGGCCATATTCATTCACTTTTACCCATTCCTCAAATCTTGTGTTTAAGGCCCCTGGAAGCATGAATGAAAATCACTTTAAACATCTCATTTTATCTTTAAAAGTGATTTTCCACGTACAAATGTGAATTGTAGTTCAAAGAGGCAACATTTGAAAACAGACAATTTTTTTAGTTTCTGAAGCATGTCGTAAGGGGGGGTGGTTATCTCCTTCATCAAAAATCGGACGTTTTGAATTGAACAATAAAGGCCTACAAATGTTATTTAATTCACTTTCTGGGGTGGAGAAAAACTTTTTAAGGCCTCAGAGTGAATAAATTGGCCATTTTCATTCACATTTACCCATTCCTCAAATCTTGTGTTTAGGGCCCCTGGAAGCTTGAAAATCACTTTAAACATCTCATTTTATCTTTAAAAGTGATTTTCCACGTACAAATGTGAATTGTAGTTGAAAGAGGCAACATTTGAAAACGGACCATTTTCACGTTTCTGAAGCATGTCATAAGGGGGGGTGGTTATCTCTTTCGTCAAAAATCGGGCGTTTTCGCTTGAACAATAAAGGCCTACAAATGTTATTTAATTCACTTTCTGGGGTGGAGAAAAAATTTTTAAGGCCTCAGAGTGAGTAAATTGGCCATATTCATTCACTTTTACCCATTCCTCAAATCTTGTGTTTAAGGCCCCTGGAAGCATGAAAATCACTTTAAACATCTCATTTTATCTTTAAAAGTGATTTTCCACGTACAAATGTGAATTGTAGTTCAAAGAGGCAACATTTGAAAACAGACCATTTTTTTAGTTTCTGAAGCATGTCGTGAGGGGGGGTGGTTATCTCTTTCATCAAAAATCGGACATTTTTGATTGAACAATAAAGGCCTACAAATGTTATTTAATTCACTTTCTGGGGTGGAGAAAAACTTTTTAAGGCCTCAGAGTGAATAAATTGGCCATTTTCATTCACATTTACCCATTCCTCAAATCTTGTGTTTAGGGCCCCTGGAACTTGAAAATCACTTTAAACATCTCCTTTTATCTTTAAAAGTGATTTTCCATGTACAAATGTGAATTGTAGTTCAAAGAGGCAACATTTGAAAACGGACCATTTTTTACGTTTCTGAAGCTTGTCGTAAGGGGGGGTGGTTATCTCTTTCGTCAAAAATCGGGCGTTTTCGCTTGAACAATAAAGGCCTACAAATGTTATTTAGTTCACTTCCCGTGGAGGAGAAACACTTTTTAAGGCCGCAGAGTGAGTAAATTGGCCATATTCATTCACTTTTACCCATTCCTCAAATCTCGTGTTTAAGGCCCCTGGAAGCATGAAAATCACTTTAAACATCTCATTTTATCTTTAAAAGTGATTTTCCACGTACAAATGTGAATTGTAGTTCAAAGAGGCAACATTTGAAAACAGACCTTTTTTTAGTTTCTGAAGCATGTCGTAAGGGGGGGTGGTTATCTCCTTCATCAAAAATCGGACGTTTTTTATTGAACAATAAAGGCCTACAAATGTTATTTAATTCACTTTCTGGGGTGGAGAAAAACGTTTTAAGGCCTCAGAGTGAATAAATTGGCCATTTTCATTCACATTTACCCATTCCTCAAATCTTGTGTTTAAGGCCCCTGGAAGCATGAAAATCACTTTAAACATCTCATTTTATCTTTAATAGTGATTTTCCACGTACAAATGTGAATTGTAGTTCAAAGAGGCAACATTTGAAAACGGACCATTTTTTACGTTTCTGAAGCATGTCGTAAGGGGGGGTGGTTATCTCCTTCATCAAAAATCGGACGTTTTTTATTGAACAATAAAGGCCTACAAATGTTATTTAATTCACTTTCTGGGGTGGAGAAAAACGTTTTAAGGCCTCAGAGTGAATAAATTGGCCATTTTCATTCACATTTACCCATTCCTCAAATCTTGTGTTTAAGGCCCCTGGAAGCATGAAAATCACTTTAAACATCTCATTTTATCTTTAATAGTGATTTTCCACGTACAAATGTGAATTGTAGTTCAAAGAGGCAACATTTGAAAACGGACCATTTTTTACGTTTCTGAAGCATGTCGTAAGGGGGGGTGGTTATCTCTTTTGTCAAAAATCGGGTGTTTTCGCTTGAACAATAAAGGCCTACAAATGTTATTTAGTTCACTTCCCGTGGAGGAGAAACACTTTTTAAGGCCGCAGAGTGAGTAAATTGGCCATATTCATTCACTTTTACCCATTCCTCAAATCTTGTGTTTAAGGCCCCTGGAAGCATGAAAATCACTTTAAACATCTCATTTTATCTTTAAAAGTGATTTTCCACGTACAAATGTGAATTGTAGTTCAAAGAGGCAACATTTGAAAACAGACCATTTTTTTAGTTTCTGAAGCATGTCGTAAGGGGGGGTGGTTATCTCTTTCATCAAAAATCGGACGTTTTTGATTGAACAATAAAGGACTCCAAATGTTATTTTATTCACTTCCCGTGGAGGAGAAACACTTTTTAGGGCCGCAGAGTGAGTAAATTGGCCATTTTCATTCACTTTTACCCATTCCTCAAATCTCGTGTTTAAGGCCCCTGGAAGCATGAAAATCACTTTAAACATCTCATTTTATCTTTAAAAGTGATTTTCCACGTACAAATCTGAATTGTAGTTGAAAGAGGCAACATTTGAAAACGGACCATTTTCACGTTTCTGAAGCATGTCATAAGGGGGGGTGGTTATCTCTTTCGTCAAAAATCGGGCGTTTTCGCTTGAACAATAAAGGCCTACAAATGTTATTTAATTCACTTTCTGGGGTGGAGAAAAACTTTTTAAGGCCTCAGAGTGAGTAAATTGGCCATATTCATTCACTTTTACCCATTCCTCAAATCTTGTGTTTAAGGCCCCTGGAAGCATGAAAATCACTTTAAACATCTCATTTTATCTTTAAAAGTGATTTTCCACGTACAAATGTGAATTGTAGTTCAAAGAGGCAACATTTGAAAACAGACCATTTTTTTAGTTTCTGAAGCATGTCGTAAGGGGAGGTGGTTATCTCTTCATCAAAAATCGGACGTTTTTGATTGAACAATAAAGGCCTCCAAATGTTATTTTATTCACTTCCCGTGGAGGAGAAACACTTTTTAAGGCCGCAGAGTGAGTAAATTGGCCATATTCATTCACTTTTACCCATTCCTCAAATCTTGTGTTTAAGGCCCCTGGAAGCATGAAAATCAATTTAAACATCTCATTTTATCTTTAAAAGTGATTTTCCACGTACAAATGTGAATTGTAGTTTAAAGAGGCAACATTTGAAAACAGACCATTTTTTTAGTGTCTGAAGCATGTCGTAAGGGGGGGTGGTTATCTCTTTCATCAAAAATCGGACGTTTTCGATTGAACAATAAAGGCCTCCAAATGTTATTTTATTCACTTCCCGTGGAGGAGAAACACTTTTTAAGGCCTCAGAGTGAATAAATTGGCCATTTTCATTCACATTTACCCATTCCTCAAATCTTGTGTTTAGGGCCCCTGGAAGCTTGAAAATCACTTTAAACATCTCATTTTATCTTTAAAAAGTGATTTTCCACGTACAAATGTGAATTGTAGTTAAAAGAGGCAACATTTGAAAACGGACCATTTTCACGTTTCTGAAGCATGTCATAAGGGGGGGTGGTTATCTCTTTCGTCAAAAATCGGGCGTTTTCGCTTGAACAATAAAGGCCTACAAATGTTATTTAATTCACTTTCTGGGGTGGAGAAAAACTTTTTAAGGCCTCAGAGTGAATAAATTGGCCATTTTCATTCACATTTACCCATTCCTCAAATCTTGTGTTTAGGGCCCCTGGAAGCTTGAAAATCACTTTAAACATCTCATTTTATCTTTAAAAGTGATTTTCCACGTACAAATGTGAATTGTAGTTAAAAGAGGCAACATTTGAAAACGGACCATTTTCACGTTTCTGAAGCATGTCATAAGGGGGGGTGGTTATCTCTTTCGTCAAAAATCGGGCGTTTTCGCTTGAACAATAAAGGCCTACATATGTTATTTAGTTCACTTCCCGTGGAGGAGAAACACTTTTTAAGGCCGTAGAGTGAGTAAATTGGCCATATTCATTCACTTTTACCCATTCCTCAAATCTTGTGTTTAAGGCCCCTGGAAGCATGAAAATCACTTTAAACATCTAATTTTATCTTTAAAAGTGATTTTCCACGTACAAATGTGAATTGTAGTTCAAAGAGGCAACATTTGAAAACAGACCATTTTTTTAGTTTCTGAAGCATGTCGTAAGGGGGGGTGGGTATCTCTTTCATCAAAAATCGGACGTTTTTTATTGAACAATAAAGGCCTCCAAATGTTATTTTATTCACTTCCCGTGGAGGAGAAATACTTTTTAAGGCCGCAGAGTGAGTAAATTGGCCATATTCATTCACTTTTACCCATTCCTCAAATCTTGTGTTTAAGGCCCCTGGAAGCATGAAAATCACTTTAAACATCTCATTTTATCTTTAAAAGTGATTTTCCACGTACAAATGTGAATTGTAGTTTAAAGAGGCAACATTTGAAAACAGACCATTTTTTTAGTTTCTGAAGCATGTCGTAAGGGGGGGTGGTTATCTCTTTCATAAAAAATCGGACGTTTTCGATTGAACAATAAAGGCCTCCAAATGTTATTTTATTCACTTCCCGTGGAGGAGAAACACTTTTTAAGGCCTCAGAGTGAATAAATTGGCCATTTTCATTCACATTTACCCATTCCTCAAATCTTGTGTTTAGGGCCCCTGGAAGCTTGAAAATCACTTTAAACATCTCATTTTATCTTTAAAAGTGATTTTCCACGTACAAATGTGAATTGTAGTTCAAAGAGGCAACATTTGAAAACAGACCATTTTTTTAGTTTCTGAAGCATGTCGTAAGGGGGGGTGGTTATCTCCTTCATCAAAAATCGGACGTTTTGAATTGAACAATAAAGGCCTACAAATGTTATTTAATTCACTTTCTGGGGTGGAGAAAAACTTTTTAAGGCCTCAGAGTGAATAAATTGGCCATTTTCATTCACATTTACCCATTCCTCAAATCTTGTGTTTAGGGCCCCTGGAAGCTTGAAAATCACTTTAAACATCTCATTTTATCTTTAAAAGTGATTTTCCACGTACAAATGTGAATTGTAGTTGAAAGAGGCAACATTTGAAAACGGACCATTTTCACGTTTCTGAAGCATGTCATAAGGGGGGGTGGTTATCTCTTTCGTCAAAAATCGGGCGTTTTCGCTTGAACAATAAAGGCCTACAAATGTTATTTAATTCACTTCCCGTGGAGGAGAAACACTTTTTAAGGCCGCAGAGTGAGTAAATTGGCCATATTCATTCACTTTTACCCATTCCTCAAATCTTGTGTTTAAGGCCCCTGGAAGCATGAAAATCACTTTAAACATCTCATTTTATCTTTAAAAGTGATTTTCCACGTACAAATGTGAATTGTAGTTCAAAGAGGCAACATTTGAAAACAGACCTTTTTTTAGTTTCTGAAGCATGTCGTAAGGGGGGGTGGTTATCTCCTTCATCAAAAATCGGATGTTTTTTATTGAACAATAAAGGCCTACAAATGTTATTTAATTCACTTTCTGGGGTGGAGAAAAACGTTTTAAGGCCTCAGAGTGAATAAATTGGCCATTTTCATTCACATTTACCCATTCCTCAAATCTTGTGTTTAAGGCCCCTGGAAGCATGAAAATCACTTTAAACATCTCATTTTATCTTTAATAGTGATTTTCCACGTACAAATGTGAATTGTAGTTCAAAGAGGCAACATTTGAAAACGGACCATTTTTTACGTTTCTGAAGCATGTCGTAAGGGGGGGTGGTTATCTCTTTCGTCAAAAATCGGGCGTTTTCGCTTGAACAATAAAGGCCTACAAATGTTATTTAATTCACTTTCTGGGGTGGAGAAAAACTTTTTAAGGCCTCAGAGTGAGTAAATTGGCCATATTCATTCACTTTTACCCATTCCTCAAATCTTGTGTTTAAGGCCCCTGGAAGCATGAAAATCACTTTAAACATCTCATTTTATCTTTAAAAGTGATTTTCCACGTACAAATGTGAATTGTAGTTCAAAGAGGCAACATTTGAAAACGGACCATTTTTTTAGTTTCTGAAGCATGTCGTGAGGGGGGGTGGTTATCTCTTTCATCAAAAATCGGACATTTTTGATTGAACAATAAAGGCCTACAAATGTTATTTAATTCACTTTCTGGGGTGGAGAAAAACTTTTTAAGGCCTCAGAGTGAATAAATTGGCCATTTTCATTCACATTTACCCATTCCTCAAATCTTGTGTTTAGGGCCCCTGGAAGCTTGAAAATCACTTTAAACATCTCATTTTATCTTTAAAAGTGATTTTCCACGTACAAATGTGAATTGTAGTTCAAAGAGGCAACATTTGAAAACAGACCATTTTTTTAGTTTCTGAAGCATGTCGTAAGGGGGGGTGGTTATCTCCTTCATCAAAAATCGGACGTTTTGAATTGAACAATAAAGGCCTACAAATGTTATTTAATTCACTTTCTGGGGTGGAGAAAAACTTTTTAAGGCCTCAGAGTGAATAAATTGGCCATTTTCATTCACATTTACCCATTCCTCAAATCTTGTGTTTAGGGCCCCTGGAAGCTTGAAAATCACTTTAAACATCTCATTTTATCTTTAAAAGTGATTTTCCACGTACAAATGTGAATTGTAGTTGAAAGAGGCAACATTTGAAAACGGACCATTTTCACGTTTCTGAAGCATGTCATAAGGGGGGGTGGTTATCTCTTTCGTCAAAAATCGGGTGTTTTCGCTTGAACAATAAAGGCCTACAAATGTTATTTAGTTCACTTCCCGTGGAGGAGAAACACTTTTTAAGGCCGCAGAGTGAGTAAATTGGCCATATTCATTCACTTTTACCCATTCCTCAAATCTTGTGTTTAAGGCCCCTGGAAGCATGAAAATCACTTTAAACATCTCATTTTATCTTTAAAAGTGATTTTCCACGTACAAATGTGAATTGTAGTTCAAAGAGGCAACATTTGAAAACAGACCATTTTTTTAGTTTCTGAAGCATGTCGTAAGGGGGGGTGGTTATCTCCTTCATCAAAAATCGGACGTTTTGAATTGAACAATAAAGGCCTACAAATGTTATTTAATTCACTTTCTGGGGTGGAGAAAAACTTTTTAAGGCCTCAGAGTGAATAAATTGGCCATTTTTATTCACATTTACCCATTCCTCAAATCTTGTGTTTAGGGCCCCTGGAAGCTTGAAAATCACTTTAAACATCTCATTTTATCTTTAAAAGTGATTTTCCACGTACAAATGTGAATTGTAGTTGAAAGAGGCAACATTTGAAAATGGACCATTTTCACGTTTCTGAAGCATGTCATAAGGGGGGGTGGTTATCTCTTTCGTCAAAAATCGGGCGTTTTCGCTTGAACAATAAAGGCCTACAAATGTTATTTAATTCACTTTCTGGGGTGGAGAAAAACTTTTTAAGGCCTCAGAGTGAGTAAATTGGCCATATTCATTCACTTTTACCCATTCCTCAAATCTTGTGTTTAAGGCCCCTGGAAGCATGAAAATCACTTTAAACATCTCATTTTATCTTTAAAAGTGATTTTCCACGTACAAATGTGAATTGTAGTTCAAAGAGGCAACATTTGAAAACAGACCATTTTTTTAGTTTCTGAAGCATGTCGTGAGGGGGTGTGGTTATCTCTTTCATCAAAAATCGGACATTTTTGATTGAACAATAAAGGCCTACAAATGTTATTTAATTCACTTTCTGGGGTGGAGAAAAACTTTTTAAGGCCTCAGAGTGAATAAATTGGCCATTTTCATTCACATTTACCCATTCCTCAAATCTTGTGTTTAGGGCCCCTGGAACTTGAAAATCACTTTAAACATCTCCTTTTATCTTTAAAAGTGATTTTCCATGTACAAATGTGAATTGTAGTTCAAAGAGGCAACATTTGAAAACGGACCATTTTTTACGTTTCTGAAGCTTGTCGTAAGGGGGGGTGGTTATCTCTTTTGTCAAAAATCGGGTGTTTTCGCTTGAACAATAAAGGCCTACAAATGTTATTTAGTTCACTTCCCGTGGAGGAGAAACACTTTTTAAGGCCGCAGAGTGAGTAAATTGGCCATATTCATTCACTTTTACCCATTCCTCAAATCTCGTGTTTAAGGCCCCTGGAAGCATGAAAATCACTTTAAACATCTCATTTTATCTTTAAAAGTGATTTTCCACGTACAAATGTGAATTGTAGTTCAAAGAGGCAACATTTGAAAACAGACCATTTTTTTAGTTTCTGAAGCATGTCGTAAGGGGGGGTGGTTATCTCTTTCATCAAAAATCGGACGTTTTTGATTGAACAATAAAGGACTCCAAATGTTATTTTATTCACTTCCCGTGGAGGAGAAACACTTTTTAGGGCCGCAGAGTGAGTAAATTGGCCATTTTCATTCACTTTTACCCATTCCTCAAATCTCGTGTTTAAGGCCCCTGGAAGCATGAAAATCACTTTAAACATCTCATTTTATCTTTAAAAGTGATTTTCCACGTACAAATGTGAATTGTAGTTCAAAGAGGCAACATTTGAAAACAGACCATTTTTTTAGTTTCTGAAGCATGTCGTAAGGGGGGTGGTTATCTCTTTCATCAAAAATCGGACGTTTTTAATTGAACAATAAAGGCCTACAAATGTTATTTAATTCACTTTCTGGGGTGGAGAATAACTTTTTAAGGCCTCAGAGTGAATAAATTGGCCATTTTCATTCATATTTACCCATTCCTCAAATCTTGTGTTTAGGGCCCCTGGAAGCTTGAAAATCACTTTAAACATCTCATTTTATCTTTAAAAGTGATTTTCCACGTACAAATGTGAATTGTAGTTAAAAGAGGCAACATTTGAAAACGGACCATTTTTACGTTTCTGAAGCATGTCATAAGGGGGGTGGTTATCTCTTTCGTCAAAAATCGGGCGTTTTCGCTTGAACAATAAAGGCCTACAAATGTTATTTAGTTCACTTCCCGTGGAGGAGAAACACTTGTTAAGGCCGCAGAGTGAGTAAATTGGCCATATTCATTCACTTTTACCCATTCCTCAAATCTTGTGTTTAAGGCCCCTGGAAGCATGAAAATCACTTTAAACATCTCATTTTATCTTTAAAAGTGATTTTCCACGTACAAATGTGAATTGTAGTTTAAAGAGGCAACATTTGAAAACAGACCATTTTTTTAGTTTCTGAAGCATGTCGTAAGGGGGGGTGGTTATCTCTTTCATCAAAAATCGGACGTTTTCGATTGAACAATAAAGGCCTCCAAATGTTATTTTATTCACTTCCCGTGGAGGAGAAACACTTTTTAAGGCCGCAGAGTGAGTAAATTGGCCATTTCCATTCACTTTTACCCATTCCTCAAATCTTGTGTTTAAGGCCCCTGGAAGCATGAAAATCACTTTAAACATCTCATTTTATCTTTAAAAGTGATTTTCCACGTACAAATGTGAATTGTAGTTTAAAGAGGCAACATTTGAAAACAGACCATTTTTTTAGTTTCTGAAGCATGTCGTAAGGGGGGGTGGTTATCTCTTTCATCAAAAATCGGACGTTTTCGATTGAACAATAAAGGCCTCCAAATGTTATTTTATTCACTTCCCGTGGAGGAGAAACACTTTTTAAGGCCGCAGAGTGAGTAAATTGGCCATATTCATTCACTTTTACCCATTCCTCAAATCTTGTGTTTAAGGCCCCTGGAAGCATGAAAATCACTTTAAACATCTCATTTTATCTTTAAAAGTGATTTTCCACGTACAAATGTGAATTGTAGTTCAAAGAGGCAACATTTGAAAACAGACCATTTTTTTAGTTTCTGAAGCATGTCGTAAGGGGAGGTGGTTATCTCTTCATCAAAAATCGGACGTTTTTGATTGAACAATAAAGGCCTCCAAATGTTATTTTATTCACTTCCCGTGGAGGAGAAACACTTTTTAAGGCCGCAGAGTGAGTAAATTGGCCATATTCATTCACTTTTACCCATTCCTCAAATCTTGTGTTTAAGGCCCCTGGAAGCATGAAAATCACTTTAAACATCTCATTTTATCTTTAAAAGTGATTTTCCACGTACAAATGTGAATTGTAGTTTAAAGAGGCAACATTTGAAAACAGACCATTTTTTTAGTTTCTGAAGCATGTCGTAAGGGGGGGTGGTTATCTCTTTCATCAAAAATCGGACGTTTTCGATTGAACAATAAAGGCCTCCAAATGTTATTTTATTCACTTCCCGTGGAGGAGAAACACTTTTTAAGGCCTCAGAGTGAATAAATTGGCCATTTTCATTCACATTTACCCATTCCTCAAATCTTGTGTTTAGGGCCCCTGGAAGCTTGAAAATCACTTTAAACATCTCATTTTATCTTTAAAAAGTGATTTTCCACGTACAAATGTGAATTGTAGTTCAAAGAGGCAACATTTGAAAACAGACCATTTTTTTAGTTTCTGAAGCATGTCGTAAGGGGGGGTGGTTATCTCCTTCATCAAAAATCGGACGTTTTGAATTGAACAATAAAGGCCTACAAATGTTATTTAATTCACTTTCTGGGGTGGAGAAAAACTTTTTAAGGCCTCAGAGTGAATAAATTGGCCATTTTCATTCACATTTACCCATTCCTCAAATCTTGTGTTTAGGGCCCCTGGAAGCTTGAAAATCACTTTAAACATCTCATTTTATCTTTAAAAGTGATTTTCCACGTACAAATGTGAATTGTAGTTCAAAGAGGCAACATTTGAAAACAGACCATTTTTTTAGTTTCTGAAGCATGTCGTAAGGGGGGGTGGTTATCTCTTTCATCAAAAATCGGACGTTTTTGATTGAACAATAAAGGCCTCCAAATGTTATTTTATTCACTTCCCGTGGAGGAGAAACACTTTTTAAGGCCGCAGAGTGAGTACATTGGCAATTTTCATTCACTTTTACCCATTCCTCAAATCTTGTGTTTAGGGCCCCTGGAAGCTTGAAAATCACTTTAAACATCTCATTTTATCTTTAAAAGTGATTTTCCACGTACAAATGTGAATTGTAGTTAAAAGAGGCAACATTTGAAAACGGACCATTTTTTACGTTTCTGAAGCATGTCGTAAGGGGGGGTGGTTATCTCTTTCATCAAAAATCGGGCGTTTTCGCTTGAACAATAAAGGCCTACAAATGTTATTTAGATCACTTCCCGTGGAGGAGAAACACTTCTTGAGGCCGCAGAGTGAGTAAATTGGCCATATTCATTCACTTTTACCCATTCCTCAAATCTTGTGTTTAAGGCCCCTGGAAGCATGAAAATCACTTTAAACATCTCATTTTATCTTTAAAAGTGATTTTCCACGTACAAATGTGAATTGTAGTTCAAAGAGGCAACATTTGAAAACAGACCATTTTTTTAGTTTCTGAAGCATGTCGTAAGGGGGGGTGGTTATCTCTTTCATCAAAAATCGGACGTTTTTGATTGAACAATAAAGGCCTACAAATGTTATTTTATTCACTTCCCGTGGAGGAGAAAAACTTTTTAAGGCCTCAGAGTGAATAAATTGGCCATTTTCATTCACTTTTACCCATTCCTCAAATCTTGTGTTTAGGGCCCCTGGAAGCTTGAAAATCACTTTAAACGTCTCATTTTATCTTTAAAAGTGATTTTCCACGTTCAAATGTGAATTGTAGTTAAAAGAGGCAACATTTGATAACGGACCATTTTTTACGTTTCTGAAGCATGTCGTAAGGGGGGGGGGTTATCTCTTTCGTCAAAAATCGGGCGTTTTCGCTTGAACAATAAAGGCCTACAAATGTTATTTAGTTCACTTCCCGTGGAGGAGAAACACTTTTTAAGGCCGTAGAGTGAGTAAATTGGCCATATTCATTCACTTTTACCCATTCCTCAAATCTTGTGTTTAAGGCCCCTGGAAGCATGAAAATCACTTTAAACATCTCATTTTATCTTTAAAAGTGATTTTCCACGTACAAATGTGAATTGTAGTTCAAAGAGGCAACATTTGAAAACAGACCATTTTTTTAGTTTCTGAAGCATGTCGTAAGGGGGGGTGGTTATCTCCTTCATCAAAAATCGGACGTTTTGAATTGAACAATAAAGGCCTACAAATGTTATTTAATTCACTTTCTGGGGTGGAGAAAAACTTTTTAAGGCCTCAGAGTGAATAAATTGGCCATTTTCATTCACATTTACCCATTCCTCAAATCTTGTGTTTAGGGCCCCTGGAAGCTTGAAAATCACTTTAAACATCTCATTTTATCTTTAAAAGTGATTTTCCACGTACAAATGTGAATTGTAGTTAAAAGAGGCAACATTTGAAAACGGACCATTTTCACGTTTCTGAAGCATGTCATAAGGGGGGGTGGTTATCTCTTTCGTCAAAAATCGGGCGTTTTCGCTTGAACAATAAAGGCCTACAAATGTTATTTAATTCACTTTCTGGGGTGGAGAAAAACTTTTTAAGGCCTCAGAGTGAATAAATTGGCCATTTTCATTCACATTTACCCATTCCTCAAATCTTGTGTTTAGGGCCCCTGGAAGCTTGAAAATCACTTTAAACATCTCATTTTATCTTTAAAAGTGATTTTCCACGTACAAATGTGAATTGTAGTTAAAAGAGGCAACATTTGAAAACGGACCATTTTCACGTTTCTGAAGCATGTCATAAGGGGGGGTGGTTATCTCTTTCGTCAAAAATCGGGCGTTTTCGCTTGAACAATAAAGGCCTACAAATGTTATTTAGTTCACTTCCCGTGGAGGAGAAACACTTTTTAAGGCCGCAGAGTGAGTAAATTGGCCATATTCATTCACTTTTACCCATTCCTCAAATCTTGTGTTTAAGGCCCCTGGAAGCATGAAAATCACTTTAAACATCTCATTTTATCTTTAAAAGTGATTTTCCACGTACAAATGTGAATTGTAGTTCAAAGAGGCAACATTTGAAAACAGACCATTTTTTTAGTTTCTGAAGCATGTCGTAAGGGGGGGTGGTTATCTCTTTCATCAAAAATCGGACGTTTTTGATTGAACAATAAAGGCCTCCAAATGTTATTTTATTCACTTCCCGTGGAGGAGAAACACTTTTTAAGGCCGCAGAGTGAGTACATTGGCAATTTTCATTCACTTTTACCCATTCCTCAAATCTTGTGTTTAGGGCCCCTGGAAGCTTGAAAATCACTTTAAACATCTCATTTTATCTTTAAAAGTGATTTTCCACGTACAAATGTGAATTGTAGTTAAAAGAGGCAACATTTGAAAACGGACCATTTTTTACGTTTCTGAAGCATGTCGTAAGGGGGGGTGGTTATCTCTTTCATCAAAAATCGGGCGTTTTCGCTTGAACAATAAAGGCCTACAAATGTTATTTAGTTCACTTCCCGTGGAGGAGAAACACTTCTTGAGGCCGCAGAGTGAGTAAATTGGCCATATTCATTCACTTTTACCCATTCCTCAAATGTTGTGTTTAAGGCCCCTGGAAGCATGAAAATCACTTTAAACATCTCATTTTATCTTTAAAAGTGATTTTCCACGTACAAATGTGAATTGTAGTTCAAAGAGGCAACATTTGAAAACAGACCATTTTTTTAGTTTCTGAAGCATGTCGTAAGGGGGGGTGGTTATCTCTTTCATCAAAAATCGGACGTTTTTGATTGAACAATAAAGGCCTACAAATGTTATTTTATTCACTTCCCGTGGAGGAGAAAAACTTTTTAAGGCCTCAGAGTGAATAAATTGGCCATTTTCATTCACTTTTACCCATTCCTCAAATCTTGTGTTTAGGGCCCCTGGAAGCTTGAAAATCACTTTAAACGTCTCATTTTATCTTTAAAAGTGATTTTCCACGTTCAAATGTGAATTGTAGTTAAAAGAGGCAACATTTGATAACGGACCATTTTTTACGTTTCTGAAGCATGTCGTAAGGGGGGGGGTTATCTCTTTCGTCAAAAATCGGGCGTTTTCGCTTGAACAATAAAGGCCTACAAATGTTATTTAGTTCACTTCCCGTGGAGGAGAAACACTTTTTAAGGCCGTAGAGTGAGTAAATTGGCCATATTCATTCACTTTTACCCATTCCTCAAATCTTGTGTTTAAGGCCCCTGGAAGCATGAAAATCACTTTAAACATCTCATTTTATCTTTAAAAGTGATTTTCCACGTACAAATGTGAATTGTAGTTCAAAGAGGCAACATTTGAAAACAGACCGTTTTTTTAGTTTCTGAAGCATGTCGTAAGGGGGGGTGGTTATCTCCTTCATCAAAAATCGGACGTTTTGAATTGAACAATAAAGGCCTACAAATGTTATTTAATTCACTTTCTGGGGTGGAGAAAAACTTTTTAAGGCCTCAGAGTGAATAAATTGGCCATTTTCATTCACATTTACCCATTCCTCAAATCTTGTGTTTAAGGCCCCTGGAAGCATGAAAATCACTTTAAACATCTCATTTTATCTTTAATAGTGATTTTCCACGTACAAATGTGAATTGTAGTTCAAAGAGGCAACATTTGAAAACGGACCATTTTTTACGTTTCTGAAGCATGTCGTAAGGGGGGGTGGTTATCTCTTTCGTCAAAAATCGGGTGTTTTCGCTTGAACAATAAAGGCCTACAAATGTTATTTAGTTCACTTCCCGTGGAGGAGAAACACTTTTTAAGGCCGCAGAGTGAGTAAATTGGCCATATTCATTCACTTTTACCCATTCCTCAAATCTTGTGTTTAAGGCCCCTGGAAGCATGAAAATCACTTTAAACATCTCATTTTATCTTTAAAAGTGATTTTCCACGTACAAATGTGAATTGTAGTTCAAAGAGGCAACATTTGAAAACAGACCATTTTTTTAGTTTCTGAAGCATGTCGTAAGGGGGGGTGGTTATCTCTTTCATCAAAAATCGGACGTTTTTGATTGAACAATAAAGGACTCCAAATGTTATTTTATTCACTTCCCGTGGAGGAGAAACACTTTTTAGGGCCGCAGAGTGAGTAAATTGGCCATTTTCATTCACTTTTACCCATTCCTCAAATCTCGTGTTTAAGGCCCCTGGAAGCATGAAAATCACTTTAAACATCTCATTTTATCTTTAAAAGTGATTTTCCACGTACAAATGTGAATTGTAGTTCAAAGAGGCAACATTTGAAAACAGACCATTTTTTTAGTTTCTGAAGCATGTCGTAAGGGGGGTGGTTATCTCTTTCATCAAAAATCGGACGTTTTTAATTGAACAATAAAGGCCTACAAATGTTATTTAATTCACTTTCTGGGGTGGAGAAAAACTTTTTAAGGCCTCAGAGTGAATAAATTGGCCATTTTCATTCATATTTACCCATTCCTCAAATCTTGTGTTTAGGGCCCCTGGAAGCTTGAAAATCACTTTAAACATCTAATTTTATCTTTAAAAGTGATTTTCCACGTACAAATGTGAATTGTAGTTAAAAGAGGCAACATTTGAAAACGGACCATTTTTACGTTTCTGAAGCATGTCATAAGGGGGGTGGTTATCTCTTTCGTCAAAAATCGGGCGTTTTCGCTTGAACAATAAAGGCCTACAAATGTTATTTAGTTCACTTCCCGTGGAGGAGAAACACTTGTTAAGGCCGCAGAGTGAGTAAATTGGCCATATTCATTCACTTTTACCCATTCCTCAAATCTTGTGTTTAAGGCCCCTGGAAGCATGAAAATCACTTTAAACATCTCATTTTATCTTTAAAAGTGATTTTCCACGTACAAATGTGAATTGTAGTTTAAAGAGGCAACATTTGAAAACAGACCATTTTTTTAGTTTCTGAAGCATGTCGTAAGGGGGGGTGGTTATCTCTTTCATCAAAAATCGGACGTTTTCGATTGAACAATAAAGGCCTCCAAATGTTATTTTATTCACTTCCCGTGGAGGAGAAACACTTTTTAAGGCCGCAGAGTGAGTAAATTGGCCATTTCCATTCACTTTTACCCATTCCTCAAATCCTGTGTTTAAGGCCCCTGGAAGCATGAAAATCACTTTAAACATCTCATTTTATCTTTAAAAGTGATTTTCCACGTACAAATGTGAATTGTAGTTTAAAGAGGCAACATTTGAAAACAGACCATTTTTTTAGTTTCTGAAGCATGTCGTAAGGGGGGGGTGGTTATCTCTTTCATCAAAAATCGGACGTTTTCGATTGAACAATAAAGGCCTCCAAATGTTATTTTATTCACTTCCCGTGGAGGAGAAACACTTTTTAAGGCCGCAGAGTGAGTAAATTGGCCATATTCATTCACTTTTACCCATTCCTCAAATCTTGTGTTTAAGGCCCCTGGAAGCATGAAAATCACTTTAAACATCTCATTTTATCTTTAAAAGTGATTTTCCACGTACAAATGTGAATTGTAGTTCAAAGAGGCAACATTTGAAAACAGACCATTTTTTTAGTTTCTGAAGCATGTCGTAAGGGGAGGTGGTTATCTCTTCATCAAAAATCGGACGTTTTTGATTGAACAATAAAGGCCTCCAAATGTTATTTTATTCACTTCCCGTGGAGGAGAAACACTTTTTAAGGCCTCAGAGTGAGTAAATTGGCCATATTCATTCACTTTTACCCATTCCTCAAATCTTTTGTTTAAGGCCCCTGGAAGCATGAAAATCACTTTAAACATCTCATTTTATCTTTAAAAGTGATTTTCCACGTACAAATGTGAATTGTAGTTTAAAGAGGCAACATTTGAAAACAGACCATTTTTTTAGTTTCTGAAGCATGTCGTAAGGGGGGGTGGTTATCTCTTTCATCAAAAATCGGACGTTTTCGATTGAACAATAAAGGCCTCCAAATGTTATTTTATTCACTTCCCGTGGAGGAGAAACACTTTTTAAGGCCTCAGAGTGAATAAATTGGCCATTTTCATTCACATTTACCCATTCCTCAAATCTTGTGTTTAGGGCCCCTGGAAGCTTGAAAATCACTTTAAACATCTCATTTTATCTTTAAAAAGTGATTTTCCACGTACAAATGTGAATTGTAGTTCAAAGAGGCAACATTTGAAAACAGACCATTTTTTTAGTTTCTGAAGCATGTCGTAAGGGGGGGTGGTTATCTCCTTCATCAAAAATCGGACGTTTTGAATTGAACAATAAAGGCCTACAAATGTTATTTAATTCACTTTCTGGGGTGGAGAAAAACTTTTTAAGGCCTCAGTGTGAATAAATTGGCCATTTTCATTCACATTTACCCATTCCTCAAATCTTGTGTTTAGGGCCCCTGGAAGCTTGAAAATCACTTTAAACATCTCATTTTATCTTTAAAAGTGATTTTCCACGTACAAATGTGAATTGTAGTTAAAAGAGGCAACATTTGAAAACGGACCATTTTCACGTTTCTGAAGCATGTCATAAGGGGGGGTGGTTATCTCTTTCGTCAAAAATCGGGCGTTTTCGCTTGAACAATAAAGGCCTACAAATGTTATTTAATTCACTTTCTGGGGTGGAGAAAAACTTTTTAAGGCCTCAGAGTGAATAAATTGGCCATTTTCATTCACATTTACCCATTCCTCAAATCTTGTGTTTAGGGCCCCTGGAAGCTTGAAAATCACTTTAAACATCTCATTTTATCTTTAAAAGTGATTTTCCACGTACAAATGTGAATTGTAGTTAAAAGAGGCAACATTTGAAAACGGACCATTTTCACGTTTCTGAAGCATGTCATAAGGGGGGGTGGTTATCTCTTTCGTCAAAAATCGGGCGTTTTCGCTTGAACAATAAAGGCCTACAAATGTTATTTAGTTCACTTCCCGTGGAGGAGAAACACTTTTTAAGGCCGCAGAGTGAGTAAATTGGCCATATTCATTCACTTTTACCCATTCCTCAAATCTTGTGTTTAAGGCCCCTGGAAGCATGAAAATCACTTTAAACATCTCATTTTATCTTTAAAAGTGATTTTCCACGTACAAATGTGAATTGTAGTTCAAAGAGGCAACATTTGAAAACAGACCATTTTTTTAGTTTCTGAAGCATGTCGTAAGGGGGGGTGGTTATCTCTTTCATCAAAAATCGGACGTTTTTGATTGAACAATAAAGGCCTCCAAATGTTATTTTATTCACTTCCCGTGGAGGAGAAACACTTTTTAAGGCCGCAGAGTGAGTACATTGGCAATTTTCATTCACTTTTACCCATTCCTCAAATCTTGTGTTTAGGGCCCCTGGAAGCTTGAAAATCACTTTAAACATCTCATTTTATCTTTAAAAGTGATTTTCCACGTACAAATGTGAATTGTAGTTAAAAGAGGCAACATTTGAAAACGGACCATTTTTTACGTTTCTGAAGCATGTCGTAAGGGGGGGTGGTTATCTCTTTCATCAAAAATCGGGCGTTTTCGCTTGAACAATAAAGGCCTACAAATGTTATTTAGATCACTTCCCGTGGAGGAGAAACACTTCTTGAGGCCGCAGAGTGAGTAAATTGGCCATATTCATTCACTTTTACCCATTCCTCAAATCTTGTGTTTAAGGCCCCTGGAAGCATGAAAATCACTTTAAACATCTCATTTTATCTTTAAAAGTGATTTTCCACGTACAAATGTGAATTGTAGTTCAAAGAGGCAACATTTGAAAACAGACCATTTTTTTAGTTTCTGAAGCATGTCGTAAGGGGGGGTGGTTATCTCTTTCATCAAAAATCGGACGTTTTTGATTGAACAATAAAGGCCTACAAATGTTATTTTATTCACTTCCCGTGGAGGAGAAAAACTTTTTAAGGCCTCAGAGTGAATAAATTGGCCATTTTCATTCACTTTTACCCATTCCTCAAATCTTGTGTTTAGGGCCCCTGGAAGCTTGAAAATCACTTTAAACGTCTCATTTTATCTTTAAAAGTGATTTTCCACGTTCAAATGTGAATTGTAGTTAAAAGAGGCAACATTTGATAACGGACCATTTTTTACGTTTCTGAAGCATGTCGTAAGGGGGGGGGGTTATCTCTTTCGTCAAAAATCGGGCGTTTTCGCTTGAACAATAAAGGCCTACAAATGTTATTTAGTTCACTTCCCGTGGAGGAGAAACACTTTTTAAGGCCGTAGAGTGAGTAAATTGGCCATATTCATTCACTTTTACCCATTCCTCAAATCTTGTGTTTAAGGCCCCTGGAAGCATGAAAATCACTTTAAACATCTCATTTTATCTTTAAAAGTGATTTTCCACGTACAAATGTGAATTGTAGTTCAAAGAGGCAACATTTGAAAACAGACCGTTTTTTTAGTTTCTGAAGCATGTCGTAAGGGGGGGTGGTTATCTCCTTCATCACAAATCGGACGTTTTGAATTGAACAATAAAGGCCCACAAATGTTATTTAATTCACTTTCTGGGGTGGAGAAAAACTTTTTAAGGCCTCAGAGTGAATAAATTGGCCATTTTCATTCACATTTACCCATTCCTCAAATCTTGTGTTTAAGGCCCCTGGAAGCATGAAAATCACTTTAAACATCTCATTTTATCTTTAATAGTGATTTTCCACGTACAAATGTGAATTGTAGTTCAAAGAGGCAACATTTGAAAACGGACCATTTTTTACGTTTCTGAAGCATGTCGTAAGGGGGGGTGGTTATCTCTTTCGTCAAAAATCGGGTGTTTTCGCTTGAACAATAAAGGCCTACAAATGTTATTTAGTTCACTTCCCGTGGAGGAGAAACACTTTTTAAGGCCGCAGAGTGAGTAAATTGGCCATATTCATTCACTTTTACCCATTCCTCAAATCTTGTGTTTAAGGCCCCTGGAAGCATGAAAATCACTTTAAACATCTCATTTTATCTTTAAAAGTGATTTTCCACGTACAAATGTGAATTGTAGTTCAAAGAGGCAACATTTGAAAACAGACCATTTTTTTAGTTTCTGAAGCATGTCGTAAGGGGGGGTGGTTATCTCTTTCATCAAAAATCGGACGTTTTTGATTGAACAATAAAGGACTCCAAATGTTATTTTATTCACTTCCCGTGGAGGAGAAACACTTTTTAGGGCCGCAGAGTGAGTAAATTGGCCATTTTCATTCACTTTTACCCATTCCTCAAATCTCGTGTTTAAGGCCCCTGGAAGCATGAAAATCACTTTAAACATCTCATTTTATCTTTAAAAGTGATTTTCCACGTACAAATGTGAATTGTAGTTCAAAGAGGCAACATTTGAAAACAGACCATTTTTTTAGTTTCTGAAGCATGTCGTAAGGGGGGTGGTTATCTCTTTCATCAAAAATCGGACGTTTTTAATTGAACAATAAAGGCCTACAAATGTTATTTAATTCACTTTCTGGGGTGGAGAAAAACTTTTTAAGGCCTCAGAGTGAATAAATTGGCCATTTTCATTCATATTTACCCATTCCTCAAATCTTGTGTTTAGGGCCCCTGGAAGCTTGAAAATCACTTTAAACATCTCATTTTATCTTTAAAAGTGATTTTCCACGTACAAATGTGAATTGTAGTTAAAAGAGGCAACATTTGAAAACGGACCATTTTTACGTTTCTGAAGCATGTCATAAGGGGGGTGGTTATCTCTTTCGTCAAAAATCGGGCGTTTTCGCTTGAACAATAAAGGCCTACAAATGTTATTTAGTTCACTTCCCGTGGAGGAGAAACACTTGTTAAGGCCGCAGAGTGAGTAAATTGGCCATATTCATTCACTTTTACCCATTCCTCAAATCTTGTGTTTAAGGCCCCTGGAAGCATGAAAATCACTTTAAACATCTCATTTTATCTTTAAAAGTGATTTTCCACGTACAAATGTGAATTGTAGTTTAAAGAGGCAACATTTGAAAACAGACCATTTTTTTAGTTTCTGAAGCATGTCGTAAGGGGGGGTGGTTATCTCTTTCATCAAAAATCGGACGTTTTCGATTGAACAATAAAGGCCTCCAAATGTTATTTTATTCACTTCCCGTGGAGGAGAAACACTTTTTAAGGCCGCAGAGTGAGTAAATTGGCCATTTCCATTCACTTTTACCCATTCCTCAAATCTTGTGTTTAAGGCCCCTGGAAGCATGAAAATCACTTTAAACATCTCATTTTATCTTTAAAAGTGATTTTCCACGTACAAATGTGAATTGTAGTTTAAAGAGGCAACATTTGAAAACAGACCATTTTTTTAGTTTCTGAAGCATGTCGTAAGGGGGGGTGGTTATCTCTTTCATCAAAAATCGGACGTTTTCGATTGAACAATAAAGGCCTCCAAATGTTATTTTATTCACTTCCCGTGGAGGAGAAACACTTTTTAAGGCCGCAGAGTGAGTAAATTGGCCATATTCATTCACTTTTACCCATTCCTCAAATCTTGTGTTTAAGGCCCCTGGAAGCATGAAAATCACTTTAAACATCTCATTTTATCTTTAAAAGTGATTTTCCACGTACAAATGTGAATTGTAGTTCAAAGAGGCAACATTTGAAAACAGACCATTTTTTTAGTTTCTGAAGCATGTCGTAAGGGGAGGTGGTTATCTCTTCATCAAAAATCGGACGTTTTTGATTGAACAATAAAGGCCTCCAAATGTTATTTTATTCACTTCCCGTGGAGGAGAAACACTTTTTAAGGCCGCAGAGTGAGTAAATTGGCCATATTCATTCACTTTTACCCATTCCTCAAATCTTGTGTTTAAGGCCCCTGGAAGCATGAAAATCACTTTAAACATCTCATTTTATCTTTAAAAGTGATTTTCCACGTACAAATGTGAATTGTAGTTTAAAGAGGCAACATTTGAAAACAGACCATTTTTTTAGTTTCTGAAGCATGTCGTAAGGGGGGGTGGTTATCTCTTTCATCAAAAATCGGACGTTTTCGATTGAACAATAAAGGCCTCCAAATGTTATTTTATTCCCTTCCCGTGGAGGAGAAACACTTTTTAAGGCCTCAGAGTGAATAAATTGGCCATTTTCATTCACATTTACCCATTCCTCAAATCTTGTGTTTAGGGCCCCTGGAAGCTTGAAAATCACTTTAAACATCTCATTTTATCTTTAAAAAGTGATTTTCCACGTACAAATGTGAATTGTAGTTCAAAGAGGCAACATTTGAAAACAGACCATTTTTTTAGTTTCTGAAGCATGTCGTAAGGGGGGGTGGTTATCTCCTTCATCAAAAATCGGACGTTTTGAATTGAACAATAAAGGCCTACAAATGTTATTTAATTCACTTTCTGGGGTGGAGAAAAACTTTTTAAGGCCTCAGAGTGAATAAATTGGCCATTTTCATTCACATTTACCCATTCCTCAAATCTTGTGTTTAGGGCCCCTGGAAGCTTGAAAATCACTTTAAACATCTCATTTTATCTTTAAAAGTGATTTTCCACGTACAAATGTGAATTGTAGTTAAAAGAGGCAACATTTGAAAACGGACCATTTTCACGTTTCTGAAGCATGTCATAAGGGGGGGTGGTTATCTCTTTCGTCAAAAATCGGGCGTTTTCGCTTGAACAATAAAGGCCTACAAATGTTATTTAATTCACTTTCTGGGGTGGAGAAAAACTTTTTAAGGCCTCAGAGTGAATAAATTGGCCATTTTCATTCACATTTACCCATTCCTCAAATCTTGTGTTTAGGGCCCCTGGAAGCTTGAAAATCACTTTAAACATCTCATTTTATCTTTAAAAGTGATTTTCCACGTACAAATGTGAATTGTAGTTAAAAGAGGCAACATTTGAAAACGGACCATTTTCACGTTTCTGAAGCATGTCATAAGGGGGGGTGGTTATCTCTTTCGTCAAAAATCGGGCGTTTTCGCTTGAACAATAAAGGCCTACAAATGTTATTTAGTTCACTTCCCGTGGAGGAGAAACACTTTTTAAGGCCGCAGAGTGAGTAAATTGGCCATATTCATTCACTTTTACCCATTCCTCAAATCTTGTGTTTAAGGCCCCTGGAAGCATGAAAATCACTTTAAACATCTCATTTTATCTTTAAAAGTGATTTTCCACGTACAAATGTGAATTGTAGTTCAAAGAGGTAACATTTGAAAACAGACCATTTTTTTAGTTTCTGAAGCATGTCGTAAGGGGGGGTGGTTATCTCTTTCATCAAAAATCGGACGTTTTTGATTGAACAATAAAGGCCTCCAAATGTTATTTTATTCACTTCCCGTGGAGGAGAAACACTTTTTAAGGCCGCAGAGTGAGTACATTGGCAATTTTCATTCACTTTTACCCATTCCTCAAATCTTGTGTTTAGGGCCCCTGGAAGCTTGAAAATCACTTTAAACATCTCATTTTATCTTTAAAAGTGATTTTCCACGTACAAATGTGAATTGTAGTTAAAAGAGGCAACATTTGAAAACGGACCATTTTTTACGTTTCTGAAGCATGTCGTAAGGGGGGGTGGTTATCTCTTTCATCAAAAATCGGGCGTTTTCGCTTGAACAATAAAGGCCTACAAATGTTATTTAGTTCACTTCCCGTGGAGGAGAAACACTTCTTGAGGCCGCAGAGTGAGTAAATTGGCCATATTCATTCACTTTTACCCATTCCTCAAATCTTGTGTTTAAGGCCCCTGGAAGCATGAAAATCACTTTAAACATCTCATTTTATCTTTAAAAGTGATTTTCCACGTACAAATGTGAATTGTAGTTCAAGGAGGCAACATTTGAAAACAGACCATTTTTTTAGTTTCTGAAGCATGTCGTAGGGGGGGTGGTTATCTCTTTCATCAAAAATCGGACGTTTTTGATTGAACAATAAAGGCCTACAAATGTTATTTTATTCACTTCCCGTGGAGGAGAAAAACTTTTTAAGGCCTCAGAGTGAATAAATTGGCCATTTTCATTCACTTTTACCCATTCCTCAAATCTTGTGTTTAGGGCCCCTGGAAGCTTGAAAATCACTTTAAACATCTCATTTTATCTTTAAAAGTGATTTTCCACGTTCAAATGTGAATTGTAGTTAAAAGAGGCAACATTTGATAACGGACCATTTTTTACGTTTCTGAAGCATGTCGTAAGGGGGGGGGTTATCTCTTTCGTCAAAAATCGGGCGTTTTCGCTTGAACAATAAAGGCCTACAAATGTTATTTAGTTCACTTCCCGTGGAGGAGAAACACTTTTTAAGGCCGTAGAGTGAGTAAATTGGCCATATTCATTCACTTTTACCCATTCCTCAAATCTTGTGTTTAAGGCCCCTGGAAGCATGAAAATCACTTTAAACATCTCATTTTATCTTTAAAAGTGATTTTCCACGTACAAATGTGAATTGTAGTTCAAAGAGGCAACATTTGAAAACAGACCGTTTTTTTAGTTTCTGAAGCATGTCGTAAGGGGGGGTGGTTATCTCCTTCATCAAAAATCGGACGTTTTGAATTGAACAATAAAGGCCTACAAATGTTATTTAATTCACTTTCTGGGGTGGAGAAAAACTTTTTAAGGCCTCAGAGTGAATAAATTGGCCATTTTCATTCACATTTACCCATTCCTCAAATCTTGTGTTTAGGGCCCCTGGAAGCTTGAAAATCACTTTAAACATCTCATTTTATCTTTAAAAGTGAATTTCCACGTACAAATGTGAATTGTAGTTAAAAGAGGCAACATTTGAAAACGGACCATTTTCACGTTTCTGAAGCATGTCATAAGGGGGGGTGGTTATCTCTTTCGTCAAAAATCGGGCGTTTTCGCTTGAACAATAAAGGCCTACAAATGTTATTTAGTTCACTTCCCGTGGAGGAGAAACACTTTTTAAGGCCGCAGAGTGAGTAAATTGGCCATATTCATTCACTTTTACCCATTCCTCAAATCTTGTGTTTAAGGCCCCTGGAAGCATGAAAATCACTTTAAACATCTCATTTTATCTTTAAAAGTGATTTTACACGTACAAATGTGAATTGTAGTTCAAAGAGGCAACATTTGAAAACAGACCATTTTTTTAGTTTCTGAAGCATGTCGTAAGGGGGGGTGGTTATCTCTTTCATCAAAAATCGGACGTTTTTGATTGAACAATAAAGGCCTCCAAATGTTATTTTATTCACTTCCCGTGGAGGAGAAACACTTTTTAAGGCCGCAGAGTGAGTACATTGGCAATTTTCATTCACTTTTACCCATTCCTCAAATCTTGTGTTTAGGGCCCCTGGAAGCTTGAAAATCACTTTAAACATCTCATTTTATCTTTAAAAGTGATTTTCCACGTACAAATGTGAATTGTAGTTCAAAGAGGCAACATTTGAAAACGGGCCATTTTTTACGTTTCTGAAGCTTGTCGTAAGGGGGGGTGGTTATCACTTTCGTCAAAAATCGGGCGTTTTCGCTTGAACAATAAAGGCCTACAAATGTTATTTAGTTCACTTCCCGTGGAGGAGAAACACTTTTTAAGGCCGCTGAGTGAGTAAATTGGCCATATTCATTCACTTTTACCCATTCCTCAAATCTTGTGTTTAAGGCCCCTGGAAGCATGAAAATCACTTTAAACATCTCATTTTATCTTTAAAAGTGATTTTCCACGTACAAATGTGAATTGTAGGTCAAAGAGGCAACATTTGAAAACAGACCATTTTTTTAGTTTCTGAAACATGTCGTAAGGGGGGGTGGTTATCTCTTTCATCAAAAATCGGACGTTTTTGATTGAACAATAAAGGCCTCCAAATGTTATTTTATTCACTTCCCGTGGAGGAGAAACACATTTTAAGGCCGCAGAGTGAGTAAATTGGCAATTTTCATTCACTTTTACCCATTCCTCAAATCTTGTGTTTAGGGCCCCTGGAAGCTTGAAAATCACTTTAAACATCTCATTTTATCTTTAAAAGTGATTTTCCACGTACAAATGTGAATTGTAGTTAAAAGAGGCAACATTTGAAAACGGACCATTTTTACGTTTCTGAAGCATGTCATAAGGGGGGGTGGTTATCACTTTCGTCAAAAATCGGGCGTTTTCGCTTGAACAATAAAGGCCTACAAATGTTATTTAGTTCACTTCCCGTGGAGGAGAAACACTTTTTAAGGCCGCAGAGTGAGTAAATTGGCAATTTTCATTCACTTTTACCCATTCCTCAAATCTTGTGTTTAGGGCCCCTGGAAGCTTGAAAATCACTTTAAACATCTCATTTTATCTTTAAAAGTGATTTTCCACGTACAAATGTGAATTGTAGTTAAAAGAGGCAACATTTGAAAACGGACCATTTTTTACGTTTCTGAAGCATGTCGTAAGGGGGGGTGGTTATCTCTTTCGTCAAAAATCGGGCGTTTTCGCTTGAACAATAAAGGCCTACAAATGTTATTTAGTTCACTTCCCGTGGAGGAGAAACACTTTTTAAGGCCGCAGAGTGAGTAAATTGGCCATATTCATTCACTTTTACCCATTCCTCAAATCTTGTGTTTAAGGCCCCTGGAAGCATGAAAATCACTTTAAACATCTCATTTTATCTTTAAAAGTGATTTTCCACGTACAAATGTGAATTGTATTTCAAAGAGGCAACATTTGAAAACAGACCATTTTTTTAGTTTCTGAAGCATGTCGTAAGGGGGGGTGGTTATCTCTTTCATCAAAAATCGGACGTTTTTGATTGAACAATAAAGGCCTACAAATGTTATTTAATTCACTTTCTGGGGTGGAGAAAAACTTTTTAAGGCCTCAGAGTGAATAAATTGGCCATTTTCATTCACATTTACCCATTCCTCAAATCTTGTGTTTAAAGCCCCTGGAAGCATGAAAATCACTTTAAACATCTCATTTTATCTTTAAAAGTGATTTTCCACGTACAAATGTGAATTGTAGGTAAAAGAGGCAACATTTGAAAACGGACCATTTTCACGTTTCTGAAGCATGTCATAAGGGGGGGTGGTTATCTCTTTCGTCAAAAATCGGGCGTTTTCGCTTGAACAATAAAGGCCTACAAATGTTATTTAGTTCACTTCCCGTGGAGGAGAAACACTTTTTAAGGCCGCAGAGTGAGTAAATTGGCCATATTCATTCACTTTTACCCATTCCTCAAATCTTGTGTTTAAGGCCCCTGGAAGCATGAAAATCACTTTAAACATCTCATTTTATCTTTAAAAGTGATTTTCCACGTACAAATGTGAATTGTAGTTCAAAGAGGCAACATTTGAAAACAGACCATTTTTTTAGTTTCTGAAGCATGTCGTAAGGGGGGGTGGTTATCTCTTTCATCAAAAATCGGACGTTTTTGATTGAACAATAAAGGCCTCCAAATGTTATTTTATTCACTTCCTGTGGAGGAGAAACACTTTTTAAGGCCGCAGAGTGAGTACATTGGCAATTTTCATTCACTTTTACCCATTCCTCAAATCTTGTGTTTAGGGCCCCTGGAAGCTTGAAAATCACTTTAAACATCTCCTTTTATCTTTAAAAGTGATTTTCCATGTACAAATGTGAATTGTAGTTCAAAGAGGCAACATTTGAAAACGGACCATTTTTTACGTTTCTGAAGCTTGTCGTAAGGGGGGGTGGTTATCTCTTTCGTCAAAAATCGGGCGTTTTCGCTTGAACAATAAAGGCCTACAAATGTTATTTAGTTCACTTCCCGTGGAGGAGAAACACTTTTTAAGGCCGCAGAGTGAGTAAATTGGCCATATTCATTCACTTTTACCCATTCCTCAAATCTCGTGTTTAAGGCCCCTGGAAGCATGAAAATCACTTTAAACATCTCATTTTATCTTTAAAAGTGATTTTCCACATACAAATGTGAATTGTAGTTCAAAGAGGCAACATTTGAAAACAGACCTTTTTTTAGTTTCTGAAGCATGTCGTAAGGGGGGGTGGTTATCTCCTTCATCAAAAATCGGACGTTTTTTATTGAACAATAAAGGCCTACAAATGTTATTTAATTCACTTTCTGGGGTGGAGAAAAACGTTTTAAGGCCTCAGAGTGAATAAATTGGCCATTTTCATTCACATTTACCCATTCCTCAAATCTTGTGTTTAAGGCCCCTGGAAGCATGAAAATCACTTTAAACATCTCATTTTATCTTTAATAGTGATTTTCCACGTACAAATGTGAATTGTAGTTCAAAGAGGCAACATTTGAAAACGGACCATTTTTTACGTTTCTGAAGCATGTCGTAAGGGGGGGTGGTTATCTCTTTCGTCAAAAATCGGGTGTTTTCGCTTGAACAATAAAGGCCTACAAATGTTATTTAGTTCACTTCCCGTGGAGGAGAAACACTTTTTAAGGCCGCAGAGTGAGTAAATTGGCCATATTCATTCACTTTTACCCATTCCTCAAATCTTGTGTTTAAGGCCCCTGGAAGCATGAAAATCACTTTAAACATCTCATTTTATCTTTAAAAGTGATTTTCCACGTACAAATGTGAATTGTAGTTCAAAGAGGCAACATTTGAAAACAGACCATTTTTTTAGTTTCTGAAGCATGTCGTAAGGGGGGGTGGTTATCTCTTTCATCAAAAATCGGACGTTTTTGATTGAACAATAAAGGACTCCAAATGTTATTTTATTCACTTCCCGTGGAGGAGAAACACTTTTTAGGGCCGCAGAGTGAGTAAATTGGCCATTTTCATTCACTTTTACCCATTCCTCAAATCTCGTGTTTAAGGCCCCTGGAAGCATGAAAATCACTTTAAACATCTCATTTTATCTTTAAAAGTGATTTTCCACGTACAAATGTGAATTGTAGTTCAAAGAGGCAACATTTGAAAACAGACCATTTTTTTTAGTTTCTGAAGCATGTCGTAAGGGGGGTGGTTATCTCTTTCATCAAAAATCGGACGTTTTTAATTGAACAATAAAGGCCTACAAATGTTATTTAATTCACTTTCTGGGGTGGAGAAAAACTTTTTAAGGCCTCAGAGTGAATAAATTGGCCATGTTCATTCATATTTACCCATTCCTCAAATCTTGTGTTTAGGGCCCCTGGAAGCTTGAAAATCACTTTAAACATCTCATTTTATCTTTAAAAGTGATTTTCCACGTACAAATGTGAATTGTAGTTAAAAGAGGCAACATTTGAAAACGGACCATTTTTACGTTTCTGAAGCATGTCATAAGGGGGGTGGTTATCTCTTTCGTCAAAAATCGGGCGTTTTCGCTTGAACAATAAAGGCCTACAAATGTTATTTAGTTCACTTCCCGTGGAGGAGAAACACTTGTTAAGGCCGCAGAGTGAGTAAATTGGCCATATTCATTCACTTTTACCCATTCCTCAAATCTTGTGTTTAAGGCCCCTGGAAGCATGAAAATCACTTTAAACATCTCATTTTATCTTTAAAAGTGATTTTCCACGTACAAATGTGAATTGTAGTTCAAAGAGGCAACATTTGAAAACAGACCGTTTTTTTAGTTTCTGAAGCATGTCGTAAGGGGGGGTGGTTATCTCCTTCATCAAAAATCGGACGTTTTGAATTGAACAATAAAGGCCTACAAATGTTATTTAATTCACTTTCTGGGGTGGAGAAAAACTTTTTAAGGCCTCAGAGTGAATAAATTGGCCATTTTCATTCACATTTACCCATTCCTCAAATCTTGTGTTTAGGGCCCCTGGAAGCTTGAAAATCACTTTAAACATCTCATTTTATCTTTAAAAGTGAATTTCCACGTACAAATGTGAATTGTAGTTAAAAGAGGCAACATTTGAAAACGGACCATTTTCACGTTTCTGAAGCATGTCATAAGGGGGGGTGGTTATCTCTTTCGTCAAAAATCGGGCGTTTTCGCTTGAACAATAAAGGCCTACAAATGTTATTTAGTTCACTTCCCGTGGAGGAGAAACACTTTTTAAGGCCGCAGAGTGAGTAAATTGGCCATATTCATTCACTTTTACCCATTCCTCAAATCTTGTGTTTAAGGCCCCTGGAAGCATGAAAATCACTTTAAACATCTCATTTTATCTTTAAAAGTGATTTTACACGTACAAATGTGAATTGTAGTTCAAAGAGGCAACATTTGAAAACAGACCATTTTTTTAGTTTCTGAAGCATGTCGTAAGGGGGGGTGGTTATCTCTTTCATCAAAAATCGGACGTTTTTGATTGAACAATAAAGGCCTCCAAATGTTATTTTATTCACTTCCCGTGGAGGAGAAACACTTTTTAAGGCCGCAGAGTGAGTACATTGGCAATTTTCATTCACTTTTACCCATTCCTCAAATCTTGTGTTTAGGGCCCCTGGAAGCTTGAAAATCACTTTAAACATCTCATTTTATCTTTAAAAGTGATTTTCCACGTACAAATGTGAATTGTAGTTCAAAGAGGCAACATTTGAAAACGGGCCATTTTTTACGTTTCTGAAGCTTGTCGTAAGGGGGGGTGGTTATCTCTTTCGTCAAAAATCGGGCGTTTTCGCTTGAACAATAAAGGCCTACAAATGTTATTTAGTTCACTTCCCGTGGAGGAGAAACACTTTTTAAGGCCGCAGACTGAGTAAATTGGCCATATTCATTCACTTTTACCCATTCCTCAAATCTTGTGTTTAAGGCCCCTGGAAGCATGAAAATCACTTTAAACATCTCATTTTATCTTTAATAGTGATTTTCCACGTACAAATGTGAATTGTAGTTCAAAGAGGCAACATTTGAAAACAGACCATTTTTTACGTTTCTGAAGCATGTCGTAAATCGGGTGTTTTCGCTTGAACAATAAAGGCCTACAAATGTTATTTAGTTCACTTCCCGTGGAGGAGAAACACTTTTTAAGGCCGCTGAGTGAGTAAATTGGCCATATTCATTCACTTTTACCCATTCCTCAAATCTTGTGTTTAAGGCCCCTGGAAGCATGAAAATCACTTTAAACATCTCATTTTATCTTTAAAAGTGATTTTCCACGTACAAATGTGAATTGTAGGTCAAAGAGGCAACATTTGAAAACAGACCATTTTTTTAGTTTCTGAAACATGTCGTAAGGGGGGGTGGTTATCTCTTTCATCAAAAATCGGACGTTTTTGATTGAACAATAAAGGCCTCCAAATGTTATTTTATTCACTTCCCGTGGAGGAGAAACACATTTTAAGGCCGCAGAGTGAGTAAATTGGCAATTTTCATTCACTTTTACCCATTCCTCAAATCTTGTGTTTAGGGCCCCTGGAAGCTTGAAAATCACTTTAAACATCTCATTTTATCTTTAAAAGTGATTTTCCACGTACAAATGTGAATTGTAGTTAAAAGAGGCAACATTTGAAAACGGACCATTTTTACGTTTCTGAAGCATGTCATAAGGGGGGGTGGTTATCACTTTCGTCAAAAATCGGGCGTTTTCGCTTGAACAATAAAGGCCTACAAATGTTATTTAGTTCACTTCCCGTGGAGGAGAAACACTTTTTAAGGCCGCAGAGTGAGTAAATTGGCAATTTTCATTCACTTTTACCCATTCCTCAAATCTTGTGTTTAGGGCCCCTGGAAGCTTGAAAATCACTTTAAACATCTCATTTTATCTTTAAAAGTGATTTTCCACGTACAAATGTGAATTGTAGTTAAAAGAGGCAACATTTGAAAACGGACCATTTTTTACGTTTCTGAAGCATGTCGTAAGGGGGGGTGGTTATCTCTTTCGTCAAAAATCGGGCGTTTTCGCTTGAACAATAAAGGCCTACAAATGTTATTTAGTTCACTTCCCGTGGAGGAGAAACACTTTTTAAGGCCGCAGAGTGAGTAAATTGGCCATATTCATTCACTTTTACCCATTCCTCAAATCTTGTGTTTAAGGCCCCTGGAAGCATGAAAATCACTTTAAACATCTCATTTTATCTTTAAAAGTGATTTTCCACGTACAAATGTGAATTGTATTTCAAAGAGGCAACATTTGAAAACAGACCATTTTTTTAGTTTCTGAAGCATGTCGTAAGGGGGGGTGGTTATCTCTTTCATCAAAAATCGGACGTTTTTGATTGAACAATAAAGGCCTACAAATGTTATTTAATTCACTTTCTGGGGTGGAGAAAAACTTTTTAAGGCCTCAGAGTGAATAAATTGGCCATTTTCATTCACATTTACCCATTCCTCAAATCTTGTGTTTAAAGCCCCTGGAAGCATGAAAATCACTTTAAACATCTCATTTTATCTTTAAAAGTGATTTTCCACGTACAAATGTGAATTGTAGGTAAAAGAGGCAACATTTGAAAACGGACCATTTTCACGTTTCTGAAGCATGTCATAAGGGGGGGTGGTTATCTCTTTCGTCAAAAATCGGGCGTTTTCGCTTGAACAATAAAGGCCTACAAATGTTATTTAGTTCACTTCCCGTGGAGGAGAAACACTTTTTAAGGCCGCAGAGTGAGTAAATTGGCCATATTCATTCACTTTTACCCATTCCTCAAATCGTGTGTTTAAGGCCCCTGGAAGCATGAAAATCACTTTAAACATCTCATTTTATCTTTAAAAGTGATTTTCCACGTACAAATGTGAATTGTAGTTCAAAGAGGCAACATTTGAAAACAGACCATTTTTTTAGTTTCTGAAGCATGTCGTAAGGGGGGGTGGTTATCTCTTTCATCAAAAATCGGACGTTTTTGATTGAACAATAAAGGCCTCCAAATGTTATTTTATTCACTTCCTGTGGAGGAGAAACACTTTTTAAGGCCGCAGAGTGAGTACATTGGCAATTTTCATTCACTTTTACCCATTCCTCAAATCTTGTGTTTAGGGCCCCTGGAAGCTTGAAAATCACTTTAAACATCTCCTTTTATCTTTAAAAGTGATTTTCCATGTACAAATGTGAATTGTAGTTCAAAGAGGCAACATTTGAAAACGGACCATTTTTTACGTTTCTGAAGCTTGTCGTAAGGGGGGGTGGTTATCTCTTTCGTCAAAAATCGGGCGTTTTCGCTTGAACAATAAAGGCCTACAAATGTTATTTAGTTCACTTCCCGTGGAGGAGAAACACTTTTTAAGGCCGCAGAGTGAGTAAATTGGCCATATTCATTCACTTTTACCCATTCCTCAAATCTCGTGTTTAAGGCCCCTGGAAGCATGAAAATCACTTTAAACATCTCATTTTATCTTTAAAAGTGATTTTCCACATACAAATGTGAATTGTAGTTCAAAGAGGCAACATTTGAAAACAGACCTTTTTTTAGTTTCTGAAGCATGTCGTAAGGGGGGGTGGTTATCTCCTTCATCAAAAATCGGACGTTTTTTATTGAACAATAAAGGCCTACAAATGTTATTTAATTCACTTTCTGGGGTGGAGAAAAACGTTTTAAGGCCTCAGAGTGAATAAATTGGCCATTTTCATTCACATTTACCCATTCCTCAAATCTTGTGTTTAAGGCCCCTGGAAGCATGAAAATCACTTTAAACATCTCATTTTATCTTTAATAGTGATTTTCCACGTACAAATGTGAATTGTAGTTCAAAGAGGCAACATTTGAAAACGGACCATTTTTTACGTTTCTGAAGCATGTCGTAAGGGGGGGTGGTTATCTCTTTCGTCAAAAATCGGGTGTTTTCGCTTGAACAATAAAGGCCTACAAATGTTATTTAGTTCACTTCCCGTGGAGGAGAAACACTTTTTAAGGCCGCAGAGTGAGTAAATTGGCCATATTCATTCACTTTTACCCATTCCTCAAATCTTGTGTTTAAGGCCCCTGGAAGCATGAAAATCACTTTAAACATCTCATTTTATCTTTAAAAGTGATTTTCCACGTACAAATGTGAATTGTAGTTCAAAGAGGCAACATTTGAAAACAGACCATTTTTTTAGTTTCTGAAGCATGTCGTAAGGGGGGGTGGTTATCTCTTTCATCAAAAATCGGACGTTTTTGATTGAACAATAAAGGACTCCAAATGTTATTTTATTCACTTCCCGTGGAGGAGAAACACTTTTTAGGGCCGCAGAGTGAGTAAATTGGCCATTTTCATTCACTTTTACCCATTCCTCAAATCTCGTGTTTAAGGCCCCTGGAAGCATGAAAATCACTTTAAACATCTCATTTTATCTTTAAAAGTGATTTTCCACGTACAAATGTGAATTGTAGTTCAAAGAGGCAACATTTGAAAACAGACCATTTTTTTAGTTTCTGAAGCATGTCGTAAGGGGGGTGGTTATCTCTTTCATCAAAAATCGGACGTTTTTAATTGAACAATAAAGGCCTACAAATGTTATTTAATTCACTTTCTGGGGTGGAGAAAAACTTTTTAAGGCCTCAGAGTGAATAAATTGGCCATGTTCATTCATATTTACCCATTCCTCAAATCTTGTGTTTAGGGCCCCTGGAAGCTTGAAAATCACTTTAAACATCTCATTTTATCTTTAAAAGTGATTTTCCACGTACAAATGTGAATTGTAGTTAAAAGAGGCAACATTTGAAAACGGACCATTTTTACGTTTCTGAAGCATGTCATAAGGGGGGTGGTTATCTCTTTCGTCAAAAATCGGGCGTTTTCGCTTGAACAATAAAGGCCTACAAATGTTATTTAGTTCACTTCCCGTGGAGGAGAAACACTTGTTAAGGCCGCAGAGTGAGTAAATTGGCCATATTCATTCACTTTTACCCATTCCTCAAATCTTGTGTTTAAGGCCCCTGGAAGCATGAAAATCACTTTAAACATCTCATTTTATCTTTAAAAGTGATTTTCCACGTACAAATGTGAATTGTAGTTTAAAGAGGCAACATTTGAAAACAGACCATTTTTTTAGTTTCTGAAGCATGTCGTAAGGGGGGGTGGTTATCTCTTTCATCAAAAATCGGACGTTTTCGATTGAACAATAAAGGCCTCCAAATGTTATTTTATTCACTCCCGTGGAGGAGAAACACTTTTTAAGGCCGCAGAGTGAGTAAATTGGCCATTTCCATTCACTTTTACCCATTCCTCAAATCTTGTGTTTAAGGCCCCTGGAAGCATGAAAATCACTTTAAACATCTCATTTTATCTTTAAAAGTGATTTTCCACGTACAAATGTGAATTGTAGTTTAAAGAGGCAACATTTGAAAACAGACCATTTTTTTAGTTTCTGAAGCATGTCGTAAGGGGGGGTGGTTATCTCTTTCATCAAAAATCGGACGTTTTCGATTGAACAATAAAGGCCTCCAAATGTTATTTTATTCACTTCCCGTGGAGGAGAAACACTTTTTAAGGCCGCAGAGTGAGTAAATTGGCCATATTCATTCACTTTTACCCATTCCTCAAATCTTGTGTTTAAGGCCCCTGGAAACATGAAAATCACTTTAAACATCTCATTTTATCTTTAAAAGTGATTTTCCACGTACAAATGTGAATTGTAGTTCAAAGAGGCAACATTTGAAAACAGACCATTTTTTTAGTTTCTGAAGCATGTCGTAAGGGGAGGTGGTTATCTCTTCATCAAAAATCGGACGTTTTTGATTGAACAATAAAGGCCTCCAAATGTTATTTTATTCACTTCCCGTGGAGGAGAAACACTTTTTAAGGCCGCAGAGTGAGTAAATTGGCCATATTCATTCACTTTTACCCATTCCTCAAATCTTGTGTTTAAGGCCCCTGGAAGCATGAAAATCACTTTAAACATCTCATTTTATCTTTAAAAGTGATTTTCCACGTACAAATGTGAATTGTAGTTTAAAGAGGCAACATTTGAAAACAGACCATTTTTTTAGTTTCTGAAGCATGTCGTAAGGGGGGGTGGTTATCTCTTTCATCAAAAATCGGACGTTTTCGATTGAACAATAAAGGCCTCCAAATGTTATTTTATTCACTTCCCGTGGAGGAGAAACACTTTTTAAGGCCTCAGAGTGAATAAATTGGCCATTTTCATTCACATTTACCCATTCCTCAAATCTTGTGTTTAGGGCCCCTGGAAGCTTGAAAATCACTTTAAACATCTCATTTTATCTTTAAAAAGTGATTTTCCACGTACAAATGTGAATTGTAGTTCAAAGAGGCAACATTTGAAAACAGACCATTTTTTTAGTTTCTGAAGCATGTCGTAAGGGGGGGTGGTTATCTCCTTCATCAAAAATCGGACATTTTGAATTGAACAATAAAGGCCTACAAATGTTATTTAATTCACTTTCTGGGGTGGAGAAAAACTTTTTAAGGCCTCAGAGTGAATAAATTGGCCATTTTCATTCACATTTACCCATTCCTCAAATCTTGTGTTTAGGGCCCCTGGAAGCTTGAAAATCACTTTAAACATCTCATTTTATCTTTAAAAGTGATTTTCCACGTACAAATGTGAATTGTAGTTAAAAGAGGCAACATTTGAAAACGGACCATTTTCACGTTTCTGAAGCATGTCATAAGGGGGGGTGGTTATCTCTTTCGTCAAAAATCGGGCGTTTTCGCTTGAACAATAAAGGCCTACAAATGTTATTTAATTCACTTTCTGGGGTGGAGAAAAACTTTTTAAGGCCTCAGAGTGAATAAATTGGCCATTTTCATTCACATTTACCCATTCCTCAAATCTTGTGTTTAGGGCCCCTGGAAGCTTGAAAATCACTTTAAACATCTCATTTTATCTTTAAAAGTGATTTTCCACGTACAAATGTGAATTGTAGTTAAAAGAGGCAACATTTGAAAACGGACCATTTTCACGTTTCTGAAGCATGTCATAAGGGGGGGTGGTTATCTCTTTCGTCAAAAATCGGGCGTTTTTGCTTGAACAATAAAGGCCTACAAATGTTATTTAGTTCACTTCCCGTGGAGGAGAAACACTTTTTAAGGCCGCAGAGTGAGTAAATTGGCCATATTCATTCACTTTTACCCATTCCTCAAATCTTGTGTTTAAGGCCCCTGGAAGCATGAAAATCACTTTAAACATCTCATTTTATCTTTAAAAGTGATTTTCCACGTACAAATGTGAATTGTAGTTCAAAGAGGCAACATTTGAAAACAGACCATTTTTTTAGTTTCTGAAGCATGTCGTAAGGGGGGGTGGTTATCTCTTTCATCAAAAATCGGACGTTTTTGATTGAACAATAAAGGCCTCCAAATGTTATTTTATTCACTTCCCGTGGAGGAGAAACACTTTTTAAGGCCGCAGAGTGAGTACATTGGCAATTTTCATTCACTTTTACCCATTCCTCAAATCTTGTGTTTAGGGCCCCTGGAAGCTTGAAAATCACTTTAAACATCTCATTTTATCTTTAAAAGTGATTTTCCACGTACAAATGTGAATTGTAGTTCAAAGAGGCAACATTTGAAAACAGACCATTTTTTTAGTTTCTGAAGCATGTCGTAAGGGGGGGTGGTTATCTCTTTCATCAAAAATCGGACGTTTTTGATTGAACAATAAAGGCCTACAAATGTTATTTTATTCACTTCCCGTGGAGGAGAAAAACTTTTTAAGGCCTCAGAGTGAATAAATTGGCCATTTTCATTCACTTTTACCCATTCCTCAAATCTTGTGTTTAGGGCCCCTGGAAGCTTGAAAATCACTTTAAACGTCTCATTTTATCTTTAAAAGTGATTTTCCACGTTCAAATGTGAATTGTAGTTAAAAGAGGCAACATTTGATAACGGACCATTTTTTACGTTTCTGAAGCATGTCGTAAGGGGGGGGGTTATCTCTTTCGTCAAAAATCGGGCGTTTTCGCTTGAACAATAAAGGCCTACAAATGTTATTTAGTTCACTTCCCGTGGAGGAGAAACACTTTTTAAGGCCGTAGAGTGAGTAAATTGGCCATATTTATTCACTTTTACCCATTCCTCAAATCTTGTGTTTAAGGCCCCTGGAAGCATGAAAATCACTTTAAACATCTCATTTTATCTTTAAAAGTGATTTTCCACGTACAAATGTGAATTGTAGTTCAAAGAGGCAACATTTGAAAACAGACCGTTTTTTTAGTTTCTGAAGCATGTCGTAAGGGGGGGTGGTTATCTCCTTCATCAAAAATCGGACGTTTTGAATTGAACAATAAAGGCCTACAAATGTTATTTAATTCACTTTCTGGGGTGGAGAAAAACTTTTTAAGGCCTCAGAGTGAATAAATTGGCCATTTTCATTCACATTTACCCATTCCTCAAATCTTGTGTTTAGGGCCCCTGGAAGCTTGAAAATAACTTTAAACATCTCATTTTATCTTTAAAAGTGATTTTCCACGTACAAATGTGAATTGTAGTTAAAAGAGGCAACATTTGAAAACGGACCATTTTCACGTTTCTGAAGCATGTCATAAGGGGGGGTGGTTATCTCTTTCGTCAAAAATCGGGCGTTTTCGCTTGAACAATAAAGGCCTACAAATGTTATTTAGTTCACTTCCCGTGGAGGAGAAACACTTTTTAAGGCCGCAGAGTGAGTAAATTGGCCATATTCATTCACTTTTACCCATTCCTCAAATCTTGTGTTTAAGGCCCCTGGAAGCATGAAAATCACTTTAAACATCTCATTTTATCTTTAAAGGTGATTTTCCACGTACAAATGTGAATTGTAGTTCAAAGAGGCAACATTTGAAAACAGACCATTTTTTTAGTTTCTGAAGCATGTCGTAAGGGGAGGTGGTTATCTCTTCATCAAAAATCGGACGTTTTTGATTGAACAATAAAGGCCTCCAAATGTTATTTTATTCACTTCCCGTGGAGGAGAAACACTTTTTAAGGCCGCAGAGTGAGTAAATTGGCCATATTCATTCACTTTTACCCATTCCTCAAATCTTGTGTTTAAGGCCCCTGGAAGCATGAAAATCACTTTAAACATCTCATTTTATCTTTAAAAGTGATTTTCCACGTACAAATGTGAATTGTAGTTCAAAGAGGCAACATTTGAAAACAGACCATTTTTTTAGTTTCTGAAGCATGTCGTAAGGGGGGGTGGTTATCTCTTTCATCAAAAATCGGACGTTTTTGATTGAACAATAAAGGCCTCCAAATGTTATTTTATTCACTTCCCGTGGAGGAGAAACACTTTTTAAGGCCGCAGAGTGAGTACATTGGCAATTTTCATTCACTTTTACCCATTCCTCAAATCTTGTGTTTAGGGCCCCTGGAAGCTTGAAAATCACTTTAAACATCTCATTTTATCTTTAAAAGTGATTTTCCACGTACAAATGTGAATTGTAGTTAAAAGAGGCAACATTTGAAAACGGACCATTTTTTACATTTCTGAAGCATGTCGTAAGGGGGGGTGGTTATCTCTTTCATCAAAAATCGGGCGTTTTCGCTTGAACAATAAAGGCCTACAAATGTTATTTAGTTCACTTCCCGTGGAGGAGAAACACTTCTTGAGGCCGCAGAGTGAGTAAATTGGCCATATTCATTCACTTTTACCCATTCCTCAAATCTTGTGTTTAAGGCCCCTGGAAGCATGAAAATCACTTTAAACATCTCATTTTATCTTTAAAAGTGATTTTCCACGTACAAATGTGAATTGTAGTTCAAAGAGGCAACATTTGAAAACAGACCATTTTTTTAGTTTCTGAAGCATGTCGCAAGGGGGGGTGGTTATCTCTTTCATCAAAAATCGGACGTTTTTGATTGAACAATAAAGGCCTACAAATGTTATTTTATTCACTTCCCGTGGAGGAGAAAAACTTTTTAAGGCCTCAGAGTGAATAAATTGGCCATTTTCATTCACTTTTACCCATTCCTCAAATCTTGTGTTTAGGGCCCCTGGAAGCTTGAAAATCACTTTAAACGTCTCATTTTATCTTTAAAAGTGATTTTCCACGTTCAAATGTGAATTGTAGTTAAAAGAGGCAACATTTGATAACGGACCATTTTTTACGTTTCTGAAGCATGTCGTAAGGGGGGGGTTATCTCTTTCGTCAAAAATCGGGCGTTTTCGCTTGAACAATAAAGGCCTACAAATGTTATTTAGTTCACTTCCCGTGGAGGAGAAACACTTTTTAAGGCCGTAGAGTGAGTAAATTGGCCATATTTATTCACTTTTACCCATTCCTCAAATCTTGTGTTTAAGGCCCCTGGAAGCATGAAAATCACTTTAAACATCTCATTTTATCTTTAAAAGTGATTTTCCACGTACAAATGTGAATTGTAGTTCAAAGAGGCAACATTTGAAAACAGACCGTTTTTTTAGTTTCTGAAGCATGTCGTAAGGGGGGGTGGTTATCTCCTTCATCAAAAATCGGACGTTTTGAATTGAACAATAAAGGCCTACAAATGTTATTTAATTCACTTTCTGGGGTGGAGAAAAACTTTTTAAGGCCTCAGAGTGAATAAATTGGCCATTTTCATTCACATTTACCCATTCCTCAAATCTTGTGTTTAGGGCCCCTGGAAGCTTGAAAATCACTTTAAACATCTCATTTTATCTTTAAAAGTGATTTTCCACGTACAAATGTGAATTGTAGTTAAAAGAGGCAACATTTGAAAACGGACCATTTTCACGTTTCTGAAGCATGTCATAAGGGGGGGTGGTTATCTCTTTCGTCAAAAATCGGGCGTTTTCGCTTGAACAATAAAGGCCTACAAATGTTATTTAGTTCACTTCCCGTGGAGGAGAAACACTTTTTAAGGCCGCAGAGTGAGTAAATTGGCCATATTCATTCACTTTTACCCATTCCTCAAATCTTGTGTTTAAGGCCCCTGGAAGCATGAAAATCACTTTAAACATCTCATTTTATCTTTAAAAGTGATTTTCCACGTACAAATGTGAATTGTAGTTCAAAGAGGCAACATTTGAAAACAGACCATTTTTTTAGTTTCTGAAGCATGTCGTAAGGGGAGGTGGTTATCTCTTCATCAAAAATCGGACGTTTTTGATTGAACAATAAAGGCCTCCAAATGTTATTTTATTCACTTCCCGTGGAGGAGAAACACTTTTTAAGGCCGCAGAGTGAGTAAATTGGCCATATTCATTCACTTTTACCCATTCCTCAAATCTTGTGTTTAAGGCCCCTGGAAGCATGAAAATCACTTTAAACATCTCATTTTATCTTTAAAAGTGATTTTCCACGTACAAATGTGAATTGTAGTTTAAAGAGGCAACATTTGAAAACAGACCATTTTTTTAGTTTCTGAAGCATGTCGTAAGGGGGGGTGGTTATCTCTTTCATCAAAAATCGGACGTTTTCGATTGAACAATAAAGGCCTCCAAATGTTATTTTATTCACTTCCCGTGGAGGAGAAACACTTTTTAAGGCCTCAGAGTGAATAAATTGGCCATTTTCATTCACATTTACCCATTCCTCAAATCTTGTGTTTAGGGCCCCTGGAAGCTTGAAAATCACTTTAAACATCTCATTTTATCTTTAAAAAGTGATTTTCCACGTACAAATGTGAATTGTAGTTCAAAGAGGCAACATTTGAAAACAGACCATTTTTTTAGTTTCTGAAGCATGTCGTAAGGGGGGGTGGTTATCTCTTTCATCAAAAATCGGACGTTTTCGATTGAACAATAAAGGCCTCCAAATGTTATTTTATTCACTTCCCGTGGAGGAGAAACACTTTTTAAGGCCTCAGAGTGAATAAATTGGCCATTTTCATTCACATTTACCCATTCCTCAAATCTTGTGTTTAGGGCCCCTGGAAGCTTGAAAATCACTTTAAACATCTCATTTTATCTTTAAAAAGTGATTTTCCACGTACAAATGTGAATTGTAGTTCAAAGAGGCAACATTTGAAAACAGACCATTTTTTTAGTTTCTGAAGCATGTCGTAAGGGGGGGTGGTTATCTCCTTCATCAAAAATCGGACGTTTTGAATTGAACAATAAAGGCCTACAAATGTTATTTAATTCACTTTCTGGGGTGGAGAAAAACTTTTTAAGGCCTCAGAGTGAGTAAATTGGCCATATTCATTCACATTTACCCATTCCTCAAATCTTGTGTTTAGGGCCCCTGGAAGCTTGAAAATCACTTTAAACATCTCATTTTATCTTTAAAAGTGATTTTCCACGTACAAATGTGAATTGTAGTTAAAAGAGGCAACATTTGAAAACGGACCATTTTCACGTTTCTGAAGCATGTCATAAGGGGGGGTGGTTATCTCTTTCGTCAAAAATCGGGCGTTTTCGCTTGAACAATAAAGGCCTACAAATGTTATTTAATTCACTTTCTGGGGTGGAGAAAAACTTTTTAAGGCCTCAGAGTGAATAAATTGGCCATTTTCATTCACATTTACCCATTCCTCAAATCTTGTGTTTAGGGCCCCTGGAAGCTTGAAAATCACTTTAAACATCTCATTTTATCTTTAAAAGTGATTTTCCACGTACAAATGTGAATTGTAGTTAAAAGAGGCAACATTTGAAAACGGACCATTTTCACGTTTCTGAAGCATGTCATAAGGGGGGGTGGTTATCTCTTTCGTCAAAAATCGGGCGTTTTCGCTTGAACAATAAAGGCCTACAAATGTTATTTAGTTCACTTCCTGTGGAGGAGAAACACTTTTTAAGGCCGCAGAGTGAGTAAATTGGCCATATTCATTCACTTTTACCCATTCCTCAAATCTTGTGTTTAAGGCCCCTGGAAGCATGAAAATCACTTTAAACATCTCATTTTATCTTTAAAAGTGATTTTCCACGTACAAATGTGAATTGTAGTTCAAAGAGGTAACATTTGAAAACAGACCATTTTTTTAGTTTCTGAAGCATGTCGTAAGGGGGGGTGGTTATCTCTTTCATCAAAAATCGGACGTTTTTGATTGAACAATAAAGGCCTCCAAATGTTATTTTATTCACTTCCCGTGGAGGAGAAACACATTTTAAGGCCGCAGAGTGAGTAAATTGGCAATTTTCATTCACTTTTACCCATTCCTCAAATCTTGTGTTTAGGGCCCCTGGAAGCTTGAAAATCACTTTAAACATCTCATTTTATCTTTAAAAGTGATTTTCCACGTACAAATGTGAATTGTAGTTAAAAGAGGCAACATTTGATAACGGACCATTTTTTACGTTTCTGAAGCATGTCGTAAGGGGGGGGTGGTTATCCCTTTCGTCAAAAATCGGGCGTTTTCGCTTGAACAATAAAGGCCTACAAATGTTATTTAGTTCACTTCCCGTGGAGGAGAAACACTTTTTAAGGCCGCAGAGTGAGTAAATTGGCAATTTTCATTCACTTTTACCCATTCCTCAAATCTTGTGTTTAGGGCCCCTGGAAGCTTGAAAATCACTTTAAACATCTCATTTTATCTTTAAAAGTGATTTTCCACGTACAAATGTGAATTGTAGTTAAAAGAGGCAACATTTGAAAACGGACCATTTTTTACGTTTCTGAAGCATGTCGTAAGGGGGGGTGGTTATCTCTTTCGTCAAAAATCGGGCGTTTTCGCTTGAACAATAAAGGCCTACAAATGTTATTTAGTTCACTTCCCGTGGAGGAGAAATACTTTTTAAGGCCGCAGAGTGAGTAAATTGGCCATATTCATTCACTTTTACCCATTCCTCAAATCTTGTGTTTAAGGCCCCTGGAAGCATGAAAATCACTTTAAACATCTCATTTTATCTTTAAAAGTGATTTTCCACGTACAAATGTGAATTGTATTTCAAAGAGGCAACATTTGAAAACAGACCATTTTTTTAGTTTCTGAAGCATGTCGTAAGGGGGGGTGGTTATCTCTTTCATCAAAAACTCGGACGTTTTTGATTGAACAATAAAGGCCTACAAATGTTATTTAATTCACTTTATGGGGTGGAGAAAAACTTTTTAAGGCCTCAGAGTGAATAAATTGGCCATTTTCATTCACATTTACCCATTCCTCAAATCTTGTGTTTAAAGCCCCTGGAAGCATGAAAATCACTTTAAACATCTCATTTTATCTTTAAAAGTGATTTTCCACGTACAAATGTGAATTGTAGTTTAAAGAGGCAACATTTGAAAACAGACCATTTTTTTAGTTTCTGAAGCATGTCGTAAGGGGGGGTGGTTATCTCTTTCATCAAAAATCGGACGTTTTCGATTGAACAATAAAGGCCTCCAAATGTTATTTTATTCACTCCCGTGGAGGAGAAACACTTTTTAAGGCCGCAGAGTGAGTAAATTGGCCATTTCCATTCACTTTTACCCATTCCTCAAATCTTGTGTTTAAGGCCCCTGGAAGCATGAAAATCACTTTAAACATCTCATTTTATCTTTAAAAGTGATTTTCCACGTACAAATGTGAATTGTAGTTTAAAGAGGCAACATTTGAAAACAGACCATTTTTTTAGTTTCTGAAGCATGTCGTAAGGGGGGGTGGTTATCTCTTTCATCAAAAATCGGACGTTTTTGATTGAACAATAAAGGCCTCCAAATGTTATTTTATTCACTTCCCGTGGAGGAGAAACACTTTTTAAGGCCGCAGAGTGAGTACATTGGCAATTTTCATTCACTTTTACCCATTCCTCAAATCTTGTGTTTAGGGCCCCTGGAAGCTTGAAAATCACTTTAAACATCTCATTTTATCTTTAAAAGTGATTTTCCACGTACAAATGTGAATTGTAGTTAAAAGAGGCAACATTTGAAAACGGACCATTTTTTACGTTTCTGAAGCATGTCGTAAGGGGGGGTGGTTATCTCTTTCATCAAAAATCGGGCGTTTTCGCTTGAACAATAAAGGCCTACAAATGGTTTTTAGTTCACTTCCCGTGGAGGAGAAACACTTCTTGAGGCCGCAGAGTGAGTAAATTGGCCATATTCATTCACTTTTACCCATTCCTCAAATCTTGTGTTTAAGGCCCCTGGAAGCATGAAAATCACTTTAAACATCTCATTTTATCTTTAAAAGTGATTTTCCACGTACAAATGTGAATTGTAGTTCAAAGAGGCAACATTTGAAAACAGACCATTTTTTTAGTTTCTGAAGCATGTCGTAGGGGGGGTGGTTATCTCTTTCATCAAAAATCGGACGTTTTTGATTGAACAATAAAGGCCTACAAATGTTATTTTATTCACTTCCCGTGGAGGAGAAAAACTTTTTAAGGCCTCAGAGTGAATAAATTGGCCATTTTCATTCACTTTTACCCATTCCTCAAATCTTGTGTTTAGGGCCCCTGGAAGCTTGAAAATCACTTTAAACATCTCATTTTATCTTTAAAAGTGATTTTCCACGTTCAAATGTGAATTGTAGTTAAAAGAGGCAACATTTGATAACGGACCATTTTTTACGTTTCTGAAGCATGTCGTAAGGGGGGGGGTTATCTCTTTCGTCAAAAATCGGGCGTTTTCGCTTGAACAATAAAGGCCTACAAATGTTATTTAGTTCACTTCCCGTGGAGGAGAAACACTTTTTAAGGCCGTAGAGTGAGTAAATTGGCCATATTCATTCACTTTTACCCATTCCTCAAATCTTGTGTTTAAGGCCCCTGGAAGCATGAAAATCACTTTAAACATCTCATTTTATCTTTAAAAGTGATTTTCCACGTACAAATGTGAATTGTAGTTCAAAGAGGCAACATTTGAAAACAGACCGTTTTTTTAGTTTCTGAAGCATGTCGTAAGGGGGGGTGGTTATCTCCTTCATCAAAAATCGGACGTTTTGAATTGAACAATAAAGGCCTACAAATGTTATTTAATTCACTTTCTGGGGTGGAGAAAAACTTTTTAAGGCCTCAGAGTGAATAAATTGGCCATTTTCATTCACATTTACCCATTCCTCAAATCTTGTGTTTAGGGCCCCTGGAAGCTTGAAAATCACTTTAAACATCTCATTTTATCTTTAAAAGTGATTTTCCACGTACAAATGTGAATTGTAGTTAAAAGAGGCAACATTTGAAAACGGACCATTTTCACGTTTCTGAAGCATGTCATAAGGGGGGGTGGTTATCTCTTTCGTCAAAAATCGGGCGTTTTCGCTTGAACAATAAAGGCCTACAAATGTTATTTAGTTCACTTCCCGTGGAGGAGAAACACTTTTTAAGGCCGCAGAGTGAGTAAATTGGCCATATTCATTCACTTTTACCCATTCCTCAAATCTTGTGTTTAAGGCCCCTGGAAGCATGAAAATCACTTTAAACATCTCATTTTATCTTTAAAAGTGATTTTACACGTACAAATGTGAATTGTAGTTCAAAGAGGCAACATTTGAAAACAGACCATTTTTTTAGTTTCTGAAGCATGTCGTAAGGGGGGGTGGTTATCTCTTTCATCAAAAATCGGACGTTTTTGATTGAACAATAAAGGCCTCCAAATGTTATTTTATTTACTTCCCGTGGAGGAGAAACACTTTTTAAGGCCGCAGAGTGAGTACATTGGCAATTTTCATTCACTTTTACCCATTCCTCAAATCTTGTGTTTAGGGCCCCTGGAAGCTTGAAAATCACTTTAAACATCTCATTTTATCTTTAAAAGTGATTTTCCACGTACAAATGTGAATTGTAGTTCAAAGAGGCAACATTTGAAAACGGGCCATTTTTTACGTTTCTGAAGCTTGTCGTAAGGGGGGGTGGTTATCTCTTTCGTCAAAAATCGGGCGTTTTCGCTTGAACAATAAAGGCCTACAAATGTTATTTAGTTCACTTCCCGTGGAGGAGAAACACTTTTTAAGGCCGCAGACTGAGTAAATTGGCCATATTCATTCACTTTTACCCATTCCTCAAATCTTGTGTTTAAGGCCCCTGGAAGCATGAAAATCACTTTAAACATCTCATTTTATCTTTAATAGTGATTTTCCACGTACAAATGTGAATTGTAGTTCAAAGAGGCAACATTTGAAAACAGACCATTTTTTACGTTTCTGAAGCATGTCGTAAATCGGGTGTTTTCGCTTGAACAATAAAGGCCTACAAATGTTATTTAGTTCACTTCCCGTGGAGGAGAAACACTTTTTAAGGCCGCTGAGTGAGTAAATTGGCCATATTCATTCACTTTTACCCATTCCTCAAATCTTGTGTTTAAGGCCCCTGGAAGCATGAAAATCACTTTAAACATCTCATTTTATCTTTAAAAGTGATTTTCCACGTACAAATGTGAATTGTAGGTCAAAGAGGCAACATTTGAAAACAGACCATTTTTTTAGTTTCTGAAACATGTCGTAAGGGGGGGTGGTTATCTCTTTCATCAAAAATCGGACGTTTTTGATTGAACAATAAAGGCCTCCAAATGTTATTTTATTCACTTCCCGTGGAGGAGAAACACATTTTAAGGCCGCAGAGTGAGTAAATTGGCAATTTTCATTCACTTTTACCCATTCCTCAAATCTTGTGTTTAGGGCCCCTGGAAGCTTGAAAATCACTTTAAACATCTCATTTTATCTTTAAAAGTGATTTTCCACGTACAAATGTGAATTGTAGTTAAAAGAGGCAACATTTGAAAACGGACCATTTTTACGTTTCTGAAGCATGTCATAAGGGGGGGTGGTTATCACTTTCGTCAAAAATCGGGCGTTTTCGCTTGAACAATAAAGGCCTACAAATGTTATTTAGTTCACTTCCCGTGGAGGAGAAACACTTTTTAAGGCCGCAGAGTGAGTAAATTGGCAATTTTCATTCACTTTTACCCATTCCTCAAATCTTGTGTTTAGGGCCCCTGGAAGCTTGAAAATCACTTTAAACATCTCATTTTATCTTTAAAAGTGATTTTCCACGTACAAATGTGAATTGTAGTTAAAAGAGGCAACATTTGAAAACGGACCATTTTTTACGTTTCTGAAGCATGTCGTAAGGGGGGGTGGTTATCTCTTTCGTCAAAAATCGGGCGTTTTCGCTTGAACAATAAAGGCCTACAAATGTTATTTAGTTCACTTCCCGTGGAGGAGAAACACTTTTTAAGGCCGCAGAGTGAGTAAATTGGCCATATTCATTCACTTTTACCCATTCCTCAAATCTTGTGTTTAAGGCCCCTGGAAGCATGAAAATCACTTTAAACATCTCATTTTATCTTTAAAAGTGATTTTCCACGTACAAATGTGAATTGTATTTCAAAGAGGCAACATTTGAAAACAGACCATTTTTTTAGTTTCTGAAGCATGTCGTAAGGGGGGGTGGTTATCTCTTTCATCAAAAATCGGACGTTTTTGATTGAACAATAAAGGCCTACAAATGTTATTTAATTCACTTTCTGGGGTGGAGAAAAACTTTTTAAGGCCTCAGAGTGAATAAATTGGCCATTTTCATTCACATTTACCCATTCCTCAAATCTTGTGTTTAAAGCCCCTGGAAGCATGAAAATCACTTTAAACATCTCATTTTATCTTTAAAAGTGATTTTCCACGTACAAATGTGAATTGTAGGTAAAAGAGGCAACATTTGAAAACGGACCATTTTCACGTTTCTGAAGCATGTCATAAGGGGGGGTGGTTATCTCTTTCGTCAAAAATCGGGCGTTTTCGCTTGAACAATAAAGGCCTACAAATGTTATTTAGTTCACTTCCCGTGGAGGAGAAACACTTTTTAAGGCCGCAGAGTGAGTAAATTGGCCATATTCATTCACTTTTACCCATTCCTCAAATCTTGTGTTTAAGGCCCCTGGAAGCATGAAAATCACTTTAAACATCTCATTTTATCTTTAAAAGTGATTTTCCACGTACAAATGTGAATTGTAGTTCAAAGAGGCAACATTTGAAAACAGACCATTTTTTTAGTTTCTGAAGCATGTCGTAAGGGGGGGTGGTTATCTCTTTCATCAAAAATCGGACGTTTTTGATTGAACAATAAAGGCCTCCAAATGTTATTTTATTCACTTCCCGTGGAGGAGAAACACTTTTTAAGGCCGCAGAGTGAGTACATTGGCAATTTTCATTCACTTTTACCCATTCCTCAAATCTTGTGTTTAGGGCCCCTGGAAGCTTGAAAATCACTTTAAACATCTCCTTTTATCTTTAAAAGTGATTTTCCATGTACAAATGTGAATTGTAGTTCAAAGAGGCAACATTTGAAAACGGACCATTTTTTACGTTTCTGAAGCTTGTCGTAAGGGGGGGTGGTTATCTCTTTCGTCAAAAATCGGGCGTTTTCGCTTGAACAATAAAGGCCTACAAATGTTATTTAGTTCACTTCCCGTGGAGGAGAAACACTTTTTAAGGCCACAGAGTGAGTAAATTGGCCATATTCATTCACTTTTACCCATTCCTCAAATCTCGTGTTTAAGGCCCCTGGAAGCATGAAAATCACTTTAAACATCTCATTTTATCTTTAAAAGTGATTTTCCACATACAAATGTGAATTGTAGTTCAAAGAGGCAACATTTGAAAACAGACCTTTTTTTAGTTTCTGAAGCATGTCGTAAGGGGGGGTGGTTATCTCCTTCATCAAAAATCGGACGTTTTTTATTGAACAATAAAGGCCTACAAATGTTATTTAATTCACTTTCTGGGGTGGAGAAAAACGTTTTAAGGCCTCAGAGTGAATAAATTGGCCATTTTCATTCACATTTACCCATTCCTCAAATCTTGTGTTTAAGGCCCCTGGAAGCATGAAAATCACTTTAAACATCTCATTTTATCTTTAATAGTGATTTTCCACGTACAAATGTGAATTGTAGTTCAAAGAGGCAACATTTGAAAACGGACCATTTTTTACGTTTCTGAAGCATGTCGTAAGGGGGGGTGGTTATCTCTTTCGTCAAAAATCGGGTGTTTTCGCTTGAACAATAAAGGCCTACAAATGTTATTTAGTTCACTTCCCGTGGAGGAGAAACACTTTTTAAGGCCGCAGAGTGAGTAAATTGGCCATATTCATTCACTTTTACCCATTCCTCAAATCTTGTGTTTAAGGCCCCTGGAAGCATGAAAATCACTTTAAACATCTCATTTTATCTTTAAAAGTGATTTTCCACGTACAAATGTGAATTGTAGTTCAAAGAGGCAACATTTGAAAACAGACCATTTTTTTAGTTTCTGAAGCATGTCGTAAGGGGGGGTGGTTATCTCTTTCATCAAAAATCGGACGTTTTTGATTGAACAATAAAGGACTCCAAATGTTATTTTATTCACTTCCCGTGGAGGAGAAACACTTTTTAGGGCCGCAGAGTGAGTAAATTGGCCATTTTCATTCACTTTTACCCATTCCTCAAATCTCGTGTTTAAGGCCCCTGGAAGCATGAAAATCACTTTAAACATCTCATTTTATCTTTAAAAGTGATTTTCCACGTACAAATGTGAATTGTAGTTCAAAGAGGCAACATTTGAAAACAGACCATTTTTTTAGTTTCTGAAGCATGTCGTAAGGGGGGTGGTTATCTCTTTCATCAAAAATCGGACGTTTTTAATTGAACAATAAAGGCCTACAAATGTTATTTAATTCACTTTCTGGGGTGGAGAAAAACTTTTTAAGGCCTCAGAGTGAATAAGTTGGCCATGTTCATTCATATTTACCCATTCCTCAAATCTTGTGTTTAGGGCCCCTGGAAGCTTGAAAATCACTTTAAACATCTCATTTTATCTTTAAAAGTGATTTTCCACGTACAAATGTGAATTGTAGTTAAAAGAGGCAACATTTGAAAACGGACCATTTTTACGTTTCTGAAGCATGTCATAAGGGGGGTGGTTATCTCTTTCGTCAAAAATTGGGCGTTTTCGCTTGAACAATAAAGGCCTACAAATGTTATTTAGTTCACTTCCCGTGGAGGAGAAACACTTGTTAAGGCCGCAGAGTGAGTAAATTGGCCATATTCATTCACTTTTACCCATTCCTCAAATCTTGTGTTTAAGGCCCCTGGAAGCATGAAAATCACTTTAAACATCTCATTTTATCTTTAAAAGTGATTTTACACGTACAAATGTGAATTGTAGTTCAAAGAGGCAACATTTGAAAACAGACCATTTTTTTAGTTTCTGAAGCATGTCGTAAGGGGGGGTGGTTATCTCTTTCATCAAAAATCGGACGTTTTTGATTGAACAATAAAGGCCTCCAAATGTTATTTTATTCACTTCCCGTGGAGGAGAAACACTTTTTAAGGCCGCAGAGTGAGTACATTGGCAATTTTCATTCACTTTTACCCATTCCTCAAATCTTGTGTTTAGGGCCCCTGGAAGCTTGAAAATCACTTTAAACATCTCATTTTATCTTTAAAAGTGATTTTCCACGTACAAATGTGAATTGTAGTTCAAAGAGGCAACATTTGAAAACGGGCCATTTTTTACGTTTCTGAAGCTTGTCGTAAGGGGGGGTGGTTATCTCTTTCGTCAAAAATCGGGCGTTTTCGCTTGAACAATAAAGGCCTACAAATGTTATTTAGTTCACTTCCCGTGGAGGAGAAACACTTTTTAAGGCCGCAGACTGAGTAAATTGGCCATATTCATTCACTTTTACCCATTCCTCAAATCTTGTGTTTAAGGCCCCTGGAAGCATGAAAATCACTTTAAACATCTCATTTTATCTTTAATAGTGATTTTCCACGTACAAATGTGAATTGTAGTTCAAAGAGGCAACATTTGAAAACAGACCATTTTTTACGTTTCTGAAGCATGTCGTAAATCGGGTGTTTTCGCTTGAACAATAAAGGCCTACAAATGTTATTTAGTTCACTTCCCGTGGAGGAGAAACACTTTTTAAGGCCGCTGAGTGAGTAAATTGGCCATATTCATTCACTTTTACCCATTCCTCAAATCTTGTGTTTAAGGCCCCTGGAAGCATGAAAATCACTTTAAACATCTCATTTTATCTTTAAAAGTGATTTTCCACGTACAAATGTGAATTGTAGGTCAAAGAGGCAACATTTGAAAACAGACCATTTTTTTAGTTTCTGAAACATGTCGTAAGGGGGGGTGGTTATCTCTTTCATCAAAAATCGGACGTTTTTGATTGAACAATAAAGGCCTCCAAATGTTATTTTATTCACTTCCCGTGGAGGAGAAACACATTTTAAGGCCGCAGAGTGAGTAAATTGGCAATTTTCATTCACTTTTACCCATTCCTCAAATCTTGTGTTTAGGGCCCCTGGAAGCTTGAAAATCACTTTAAACATCTCATTTTATCTTTAAAAGTGATTTTCCACGTACAAATGTGAATTGTAGTTAAAAGAGGCAACATTTGAAAACGGACCATTTTTACGTTTCTGAAGCATGTCATAAGGGGGGGTGGTTATCACTTTCGTCAAAAATCGGGCGTTTTCGCTTGAACAATAAAGGCCTACAAATGTTATTTAGTTCACTTCCCGTGGAGGAGAAACACTTTTTAAGGCCGCAGAGTGAGTAAATTGGCAATTTTCATTCACTTTTACCCATTCCTCAAATCTTGTGTTTAGGGCCCCTGGAAGCTTGAAAATCACTTTAAACATCTCATTTTATCTTTAAAAGTGATTTTCCACGTACAAATGTGAATTGTAGTTAAAAGAGGCAACATTTGAAAACGGACCATTTTTTACGTTTCTGAAGCATGTCGTAAGGGGGGGTGGTTATCTCTTTCGTCAAAAATCGGGCGTTTTCGCTTGAACAATAAAGGCCTACAAATGTTATTTAGTTCACTTCCCGTGGAGGAGAAACACTTTTTAAGGCCGCAGAGTGAGTAAATTGGCCATATTCATTCACTTTTACCCATTCCTCAAATCTTGTGTTTAAGGCCCCTGGAAGCATGAAAATCACTTTAAACATCTCATTTTATCTTTAAAAGTGATTTTCCACGTACAAATGTGAATTGTATTTCAAAGAGGCAACATTTGAAAACAGACCATTTTTTTAGTTTCTGAAGCATGTCGTAAGGGGGGGTGGTTATCTCTTTCATCAAAAATCGGACGTTTTTGATTGAACAATAAAGGCCTACAAATGTTATTTAATTCACTTTCTGGGGTGGAGAAAAACTTTTTAAGGCCTCAGAGTGAATAAATTGGCCATTTTCATTCACATTTACCCATTCCTCAAATCTTGTGTTTAAAGCCCCTGGAAGCATGAAAATCACTTTAAACATCTCATTTTATCTTTAAAAGTGATTTTCCACGTACAAATGTGAATTGTAGGTAAAAGAGGCAACATTTGAAAACGGACCATTTTCACGTTTCTGAAGCATGTCATAAGGGGGGGTGGTTATCTCTTTCGTCAAAAATCGGGCGTTTTCGCTTGAACAATAAAGGCCTACAAATGTTATTTAGTTCACTTCCCGTGGAGGAGAAACACTTTTTAAGGCCGCAGAGTGAGTAAATTGGCCATATTCATTCACTTTTACCCATTCCTCAAATCTTGTGTTTAAGGCCCCTGGAAGCATGAAAATCACTTTAAACATCTCATTTTATCTTTAAAAGTGATTTTCCACGTACAAATGTGAATTGTAGTTCAAAGAGGCAACATTTGAAAACAGACCATTTTTTTAGTTTCTGAAGCATGTCGTAAGGGGGGGTGGTTATCTCTTTCATCAAAAATCGGACGTTTTTGATTGAACAATAAAGGCCTCCAAATGTTATTTTATTCACTTCCCGTGGAGGAGAAACACTTTTTAAGGCCGCAGAGTGAGTACATTGGCAATTTTCATTCACTTTTACCCATTCCTCAAATCTTGTGTTTAGGGCCCCTGGAAGCTTGAAAATCACTTTAAACATCTCCTTTTATCTTTAAAAGTGATTTTCCATGTACAAATGTGAATTGTAGTTCAAAGAGGCAACATTTGAAAACGGACCATTTTTTACGTTTCTGAAGCTTGTCGTAAGGGGGGGTGGTTATCTCTTTCGTCAAAAATCGGGCGTTTTCGCTTGAACAATAAAGGCCTACAAATGTTATTTAGTTCACTTCCCGTGGAGGAGAAACACTTTTTAAGGCCGCAGAGTGAGTAAATTGGCCATATTCATTCACTTTTACCCATTCCTCAAATCTCGTGTTTAAGGCCCCTGGAAGCATGAAAATCACTTTAAACATCTCATTTTATCTTTAAAAGTGATTTTCCACATACAAATGTGAATTGTAGTTCAAAGAGGCAACATTTGAAAACAGACCTTTTTTTAGTTTCTGAAGCATGTCGTAAGGGGGGGTGGTTATCTCCTTCATCAAAAATCGGACGTTTTTTATTGAACAATAAAGGCCTACAAATGTTATTTAATTCACTTTCTGGGGTGGAGAAAAACGTTTTAAGGCCTCAGAGTGAATAAATTGGCCATTTTCATTCACATTTACCCATTCCTCAAATCTTGTGTTTAAGGCCCCTGGAAGCATGAAAATCACTTTAAACATCTCATTTTATCTTTAAAAGTGATTTTCCACGTACAAATGTGAATTGTAGTTCAAAGAGGCAACATTTGAAAACAGACCATTTTTTTAGTTTCTGAAGCATGTCGTAAGGGGGGTGGTTATCTCTTTCATCAAAAATCGGACGTTTTTAATTGAACAATAAAGGCCTACAAATGTTATTTAATTCACTTTCTGGGGTGGAGAAAAACTTTTTAAGGCCTCAGAGTGAATAAATTGGCCATGTTCATTCATATTTACCCATTCCTCAAATCTTGTGTTTAGGGCCCCTGGAAGCTTGAAAATCACTTTAAACATCTCATTTTATCTTTAAAAGTGATTTTCCACGTACAAATGTGAATTGTAGTTAAAAGAGGCAACATTTGAAAACGGACCATTTTTACGTTTCTGAAGCATGTCATAAGGGGGGTGGTTATCTCTTTCGTCAAAAATCGGGCGTTTTCGCTTGAACAATAAAGGCCTACAAATGTTATTTAGTTCACTTCCCGTGGAGGAGAAACACTTGTTAAGGCCGCAGAGTGAGTAAATTGGCCATATTCATTCACTTTTACCCATTCCTCAAATCTTGTGTTTAAGGCCCCTGGAAGCATGAAAATCACTTTAAACATCTCATTTTATCTTTAAAAGTGATTTTCCACGTACAAATGTGAATTGTAGTTTAAAGAGGCAACATTTGAAAACAGACCATTTTTTTAGTTTCTGAAGCATGTCGTAAGGGGGGGTGGTTATCTCTTTCATCAAAAATCGGACGTTTTCGATTGAACAATAAAGGCCTCCAAATGTTATTTTATTCACTCCCGTGGAGGAGAAACACTTTTTAAGGCCGCAGAGTGAGTAAATTGGCCATTTCCATTCACTTTTACCCATTCCTCAAATCTTGTGTTTAAGGCCCCTGGAAGCATGAAAATCACTTTAAACATCTCATTTTATCTTTAAAAGTGATTTTCCACGTACAAATGTGAATTGTAGTTTAAAGAGGCAACATTTGAAAACAGACCATTTTTTTAGTTTCTGAAGCATGTCGTAAGGGGGGGTGGTTATCTCTTTCATCAAAAATCGGACGTTTTCGATTGAACAATAAAGGCCTCCAAATGTTATTTTATTCACTTCCCGTGGAGGAGAAACACTTTTTAAGGCCGCAGAGTGAGTAAATTGGCCATATTCATTCACTTTTACCCATTCCTCAAATCTTGTGATTAAGGCCCCTGGAAGCATGAAAATCACTTTAAACATCTCATTTTATCTTTAAAAGTGATTTTCCACGTACAAATGTGAATTGTAGTTCAAAGAGGCAACATTTGAAAACAGACCATTTTTTTAGTTTCTGAAGCATGTCGTAAGGGGAGGTGGTTATCTCTTCATCAAAAATCGGACGTTTTTGATTGAACAATAAAGGCCTCCAAATGTTATTTTATTCACTTCCCGTGGAGGAGAAACACTTTTTAAGGCCGCAGAGTGAGTAAATTGGCCATATTCATTCACTTTTACCCATTCCTCAAATCTTGTGTTTAAGGCCCCTGGAAGCATGAAAATCACTTTAAACATCTCATTTTATCTTTAAAAGTGATTTTCCACGTACAAATGTGAATTGTAGTTTAAAGAGGCAACATTTGAAAACAGACCATTTTTTTAGTTTCTGAAGCATGTCGTAAGGGGGGGTGGTTATCTCTTTCATCAAAAATCGGACGTTTTCGATTGAACAATAAAGGCCTCCAAATGTTATTTTATTCACTTCCCGTGGAGGAGAAACACTTTTTAAGGCCTCAGAGTGAATAAATTGGCCATTTTCATTCACATTTACCCATTCCTCAAATCTTGTGTTTAGGGCCCCTGGAAGCTTGAAAATCACTTTAAACATCTCATTTTATCTTTAAAAAGTGATTTTCCACGTACAAATGTGAATTGTAGTTCAAAGAGGCAACATTTGAAAACAGACCATTTTTTTAGTTTCTGAAGCATGTCGTAAGGGGGGGTGGTTATCTCCTTCATCAAAAATCGGACGTTTTGAATTGAACAATAAAGGCCTACAAATGTTATTTAATTCACTTTCTGGGGTGGAGAAAAACTTTTTAAGGCCTCAGAGTGAATAAATTGGCCATTTTCATTCACATTTACCCATTCCTCAAATCTTGTGTTTAGGGCCCCTGGAAGCTTGAAAATCACTTTAAACATCTCATTTTATCTTTAAAAGTGATTTTCCACGTACAAATGTGAATTGTAGTTAAAAGAGGCAACATTTGAAAACGGACCATTTTCACGTTTCTGAAGCATGTCATAAGGGGGGGTGGTTATCTCTTTCGTCAAAAATCGGGCGTTTTTGCTTGAACAATAAAGGCCTACAAATGTTATTTAGTTCACTTCCCGTGGAGGAGAAACACTTTTTAAGGCCGCAGAGTGAGTAAATTGGCCATATTCATTCACTTTTACCCATTCCTCAAATCTTGTGTTTAAGGCCCCTGGAAGCATGAAAATCACTTTAAACATCTCATTTTATCTTTAAAAGTGATTTTCCACGTACAAATGTGAATTGTAGTTCAAAGAGGCAACATTTGAAAACAGACCATTTTTTTAGTTTCTGAAGCATGTCGTAAGGGGGGGTGGTTATCTCTTTCATCAAAAATCGGACGTTTTTGATTGAACAATAAAGGCCTCCAAATGTTATTTTATTCACTTCCCGTGGAGGAGAAACACTTTTTAAGGCCGCAGAGTGAGTACATTGGCAATTTTCATTCACTTTTACCCATTCCTCAAATCTTGTGTTTAGGGCCCCTGGAAGCTTGAAAATCACTTTAAACATCTCATTTTATCTTTAAAAGTGATTTTCCACGTACAAATGTGAATTGTAGTTAAAAGAGGCAACATTTGAAAACGGACCATTTTTTACATTTCTGAAGCATGTCGTAAGGGGGGGTGGTTATCTCTTTCATCAAAAATCGGGCGTTTTCGCTTGAACAATAAAGGCCTACAAATGTTATTTAGTTCACTTCCCGTGGAGGAGAAACACTTCTTGAGGCCGCAGAGTGAGTAAATTGGCCATATTCATTCACTTTTACCCATTCCTCAAATCTTGTGTTTAAGGCCCCTGGAAGCATGAAAATCACTTTAAACATCTCATTTTATCTTTAAAAGTGATTTTCCACGTACAAATGTGAATTGTAGTTCAAAGAGGCAACATTTGAAAACAGACCATTTTTTTAGTTTCTGAAGCATGTCGTAAGGGGGGGTGGTTATCTCTTTCATCAAAAATCGGACGTTTTTGATTGAACAATAAAGGCCTACAAATGTTATTTTATTCACTTCCCGTGGAGGAGAAAAACTTTTTAAGGCCTCAGAGTGAATAAATTGGCCATTTTCATTCACTTTTACCCATTCCTCAAATCTTGTGTTTAGGGCCCCTGGAAGCTTGAAAATCACTTTAAACGTCTCATTTTATCTTTAAAAGTGATTTTCCACGTTCAAATGTGAATTGTAGTTAAAAGAGGCAACATTTGATAACGGACCATTTTTTACGTTTCTGAAGCATGTCGTAAGGGGGGGGGTTATCTCTTTCGTCAAAAATCGGGCGTTTTCGCTTGAACAATAAAGGCCTACAAATGTTATTTAGTTCACTTCCCGTGGAGGAGAAACACTTTTTAAGGCCGTAGAGTGAGTAAATTGGCCATATTTATTCACTTTTACCCATTCCTCAAATCTTGTGTTTAAGGCCCCTGGAAGCATGAAAATCACTTTAAACATCTCATTTTATCTTTAAAAGTGATTTTCCACGTACAAATGTGAATTGTAGTTCAAAGAGGCAACATTTGAAAACAGACCGTTTTTTTAGTTTCTGAAGCATGTCGTAAGGGGGGGTGGTTATCTCCTTCATCAAAAATCGGACGTTTTGAATTGAACAATAAAGGCCTACAAATGTTATTTAATTCACTTTCTGGGGTGGAGAAAAACTTTTTAAGGCCTCAGAGTGAATAAATTGGCCATTTTCATTCACATTTACCCATTCCTCAAATCTTGTGTTTAGGGCCCCTGGAAGCTTGAAAATCACTTTAAACATCTCATTTTATCTTTAAAAGTGATTTTCCACGTACAAATGTGAATTGTAGTTAAAAGAGGCAACATTAGAAAACGGACCATTTTCACGTTTCTGAAGCATGTCATAAGGGGGGGTGGTTATCTCTTTCGTCAAAAATCGGGCGTTTTCGCTTGAACAATAAAGGCCTACAAATGTTATTTAGTTCACTTCCCGTGGAGGAGAAACACTTTTTAAGGCCGCAGAGTGAGTAAATTGGCCATATTCATTCACTTTTACCCATTCCTCAAATCTTGTGTTTAAGGCCCCTGGAAGCATGAAAATCACTTTAAACATCTCATTTTATCTTTAAAAGTGATTTTCCACGTACAAATGTGAATTGTAGTTCAAAGAGGCAACATTTGAAAACAGACCATTTTTTTAGTTTCTGAAGCATGTCGTAAGGGGGGGTGGTTATCTCTTTCATCAAAAATCGGACGTTTTTGATTGAACAATAAAGGCCTCCAAATGTTATTTTATTCACTTCCCGTGGAGGAGAAACACTTTTTATGGCCGCAGAGTGAGTACATTGGCAATTTTCATTCACTTTTACCCATTCCTCAAATCTTGTGTTTAGGGCCCCTTTAAGCTTGAAAATCACTTTAAACATCTCATTTTATCTTTAAAAGTGATTTTCCACGTACAAATGTGAATTGTAGTTCAAAGAGGCAACATTTGAAAACGGGCCATTTTTTACGTTTCTGAAGCTTGTCGTAAGGGGGGGTGGTTATCTCTTTCGTCAAAAATCGGGCGTTTTCGCTTGAACAATAAAGGCCTACAAATGTTATTTAGTTCACTTCCCGTGGAGGAGAAACACTTTTTAAGGCCGCAGACTGAGTAAATTGGCCATATTCATTCACTTTTACCCATTCCTCAAATCTTGTGTTTAAGGCCCCTGGAAGCATGAAAATCACTTTAAACATCTCATTTTATCTTTAATAGTGATTTTCCACGTACAAATGTGAATTGTAGTTCAAAGAGGCAACATTTGAAAACAGACCATTTTTTACGTTTCTGAAGCATGTCGTAAATCGGGTGTTTTCGCTTGAACAATAAAGGCCTACAAATGTTATTTAGTTCACTTCCCGTGGAGGAGAAACACTTTTTAAGGCCGCTGAGTGAGTAAATTGGCCATATTCATTCACTTTTACCCATTCCTCAAATCTTGTGTTTAAGGCCCCTGGAAGCATGAAAATCACTTTAAACATCTCATTTTATCTTTAAAAGTGATTTTCCACGTACAAATGTGAATTGTAGGTCAAAGAGGCAACATTTGAAAACAGACCATTTTTTTAGTTTCTGAAACATGTCGTAAGGGGGGGTGGTTATCTCTTTCATCAAAAATCGGACGTTTTTGATTGAACAATAAAGGCCTCCAAATGTTATTTTATTCACTTCCCGTGGAGGAGAAACACATTTTAAGGCCGCAGAGTGAGTAAATTGGCAATTTTCATTCACTTTTACCCATTCCTCAAATCTTGTGTTTAGGGCCCCTGGAAGCTTGAAAATCACTTTAAACATCTCATTTTATCTTTAAAAGTGATTTTCCACGTACAAATGTGAATTGTAGTTAAAAGAGGCAACATTTGATAACGGACCATTTTTTACGTTTCTGAAGCATGTCGTAAGGGGGGGGTGGTTATCCCTTTCGTCAAAAATCGGGCGTTTTCGCTTGAACAATAAAGGCCTACAAATGTTATTTAGTTCACTTCCCGTGGAGGAGAAACACTTTTTAAGGCCGCAGAGTGAGTAAATTGGCAATTTTCATTCACTTTTACCCATTCCTCAAATCTTGTGTTTAGGGCCCCTGGAAGCTTGAAAATCACTTTAAACATCTCATTTTATCTTTAAAAGTGATTTTCCACGTACAAATGTGAATTGTAGTTAAAAGAGGCAACATTTGAAAACGGACCATTTTTTACGTTTCTGAAGCATGTCGTAAGGGGGGGTGGTTATCTCTTTCGTCAAAAATCGGGCGTTTTCGCTTGAACAATAAAGGCCTACAAATGTTATTTAGTTCACTTCCCGTGGAGGAGAAACACTTTTTAAGGCCGCAGAGTGAGTAAATTGGCCATATTCATTCACTTTTACCCATTCCTCAAATCTTGTGTTTAAGGCCCCTGGAAGCATGAAAATCACTTTAAACATCTCATTTTATCTTTAAAAGTGATTTTCCACGTACAAATGTGAATTGTATTTCAAAGAGGCAACATTTGAAAACAGACCATTTTTTTAGTTTCTGAAGCATGTCGTAAGGGGGGGTGGTTATCTCTTTCATCAAAAACTCGGACGTTTTTGATTGAACAATAAAGGCCTACAAATGTTATTTAATTCACTTTCTGGGGTGGAGAAAAACTTTTTAAGGCCTCAGAGTGAATAAATTGGCCATTTTCATTCACATTTACCCATTCCTCAAATCTTGTGTTTAAAGCCCCTGGAAGCATGAAAATCACTTTAAACATCTCATTTTATCTTTAAAAGTGATTTTCCACGTACAAATGTGAATTGTAGGTAAAAGAGGCAACATTTGAAAACGGACCATTTTCACGTTTCTGAAGCATGTCATAAGGGGGGGTGGTTATCTCTTTCGTCAAAAATTGGGCGTTTTCGCTTGAACAATAAAGGCCTACAAATGTTATTTAGTTCACTTCCCGTGGAGGAGAAACACTTTTTAAGGCCGCAGAGTGAGTAAATTGGCCATATTCATTCACTTTTACCCATTCCTCAAATCTTGTGTTTAAGGCCCCTGGAAGCATGAAAATCACTTTAAACATCTCATTTTATCTTTAAAAGTGATTTTCCACGTACAAATGTGAATTGTAGTTCAAAGAGGCAACATTTGAAAACAGACCATTTTTTTAGTTTCTGAAGCATGTCGTAAGGGGGGGTGGTTATCTCTTTCATCAAAAATCGGACGTTTTTGATTGAACAATAAAGGCCTCCAAATGTTATTTTATTCACTTCCCGTGGAGGAGAAACACTTTTTAAGGCCGCAGAGTGAGTACATTGGCAATTTTCATTCACTTTTACCCATTCCTCAAATCTTGTGTTTAGGGCCCCTGGAAGCTTGAAAATCACTTTAAACATCTCATTTTATCTTTAAAAGTGATTTTCCACGTACAAATGTGAATTGTAGTTAAAAGAGGCAACATTTGAAAATGGACCATTTTTTACGTTTCTGAAGCATGTCGTAAGGGGGGGTGGTTATCTCTTTCATCAAAAATCGGGCGTTTTCGCTTGAACAATAAAGGCCTACAAATGTTATTTAGTTCACTTCCCGTGGAGGAGAAACACTTCTTGAGGCCGCAGAGTGAGTAAATTGGCCATATTCATTCACTTTTACCCATTCCTCAAATCTTGTGTTTAAGGCCCCTGGAAGCATGAAAATCACTTTAAACATCTCATTTTATCTTTAAAAGTGATTTTCCACGTACAAATGTGAATTGTAGTTCAAAGAGGCAACATTTGAAAACAGACCATTTTTTTAGTTTCTGAAGCATGTCGTAAGGGGGGGTGGTTATCTCTTTCATCAAAAATCGGACGTTTTTGATTGAACAATAAAGGCCTACAAATGTTATTTTATTCACTTCCCGTGGAGGAGAAAAACTTTTTAAGGCCTCAGAGTGAATAAATTGGCCATTTTCATTCACTTTTACCCATTCCTTAAATCTTGTGTTTAGGGCCCCTGGAAGCATGAAAATCACTTTAAACATCTCATTTTATCTTTAAAAGTGATTTTCCACGTACAAATGTGAATTGTAGTTCAAAGAGGCAACATTTGAAAACAGACCGTTTTTTTAGTTTCTGAAGCATGTCGTAAGGGGGGGTGGTTATCTCCTTCATCAAAAATCGGACGTTTTGAATTGAACAATAAAGGCCTACAAATGTTATTTAATTAACTTTCTGGGGTGGAGAAAAACTTTTTAAGGCCTCAGAGTGAATAAATTGGCCATTTTCATTCACATTTACCCATTCCTCAAATCTTGTGTTTAGGGCTCCTGGAAGCTTGAAAATCACTTTAAACATCTCATTTTATCTTTAAAAGTGATTTTCCACGTACAAATGTGAATTGTAGTTAAAAGAGGCAACATTTGAAAACGGACCATTTTCACGTTTCTGAAGCATGTCATAAGGGGGGGTGGTTATCTCTTTCGTCAAAAATCGGGCGTTTTCGCTTGAACAATAAAGGCCTACAAATGTTATTTAGTTCACTTCCCGTGGAGGAGAAACACTTTTTAAGGCCGCAGAGTGAGTAAATTGGCCATATTCATTCACTTTTACCCATTCCTCAAATCTTGTGTTTAAGGCCCCTGGAAGCATGAAAATCACTTTAAACATCTCATTTTATCTTTAAAAGTGATTTTCCACGTACAAATGTGAATTGTAGTTCAAAGAGGCAACATTTGAAAACAGACCATTTTTTTAGTTTCTGAAGCATGTCGTAAGGGGGGGTGGTTATCTCTTTCATCAAAAATCGGACGTTTTTGATTGAACAATAAAGGCCTCCAAATGTTATTTTATTCACTTCCCGTGGAGGAGAAACACTTTTTAAGGCCGCAGAGTGAGTACATTGGCAATTTTCATTCACTTTTACCCATTCCTCAAATCTTGTGTTTAGGGCCCCTGGAAGCTTGAAAATCACTTTAAACATCTCATTTTATCTTTAAAAGTGATTTTCCACGTACAAATGTGAATTGTAGTTCAAAGAGGCAACATTTGAAAACGGGCCATTTTTTACGTTTCTGAAGCTTGTCGTAAGGGGGGGTGGTTATCTCTTTCGTCAAAAATCGGGCGTTTTCGCTTGAACAATAAAGGCCTACAAATGTTATTTAGTTCACTTCCCGTGGAGGAGAAACACTTTTTAAGGCCGCAGACTGAGTAAATTGGCCATATTCATTCACTTTTACCCATTCCTCAAATCTTGTGTTTAAGGCCCCTGGAAGCATGAAAATCACTTTAAACATCTCATTTTATCTTTAATAGTGATTTTCCACGTACAAATGTGAATTGTAGTTCAAAGAGGCAACATTTGAAAACAGACCATTTTTTACGTTTCTGAAGCATGTCGTAAATCGGGTGTTTTCGCTTGAACAATAAAGGCCTACAAATGTTATTTAGTTCACTTCCCGTGGAGGAGAAACACTTTTTAAGGCCGCTGAGTGAGTAAATTGGCCATATTCATTCACTTTTACCCATTCCTCAAATCTTGTGTTTAAGGCCCCTGGAAGCATGAAAATCACTTTAAACATCTCATTTTATCTTTAAAAGTGATTTTCCACGTACAAATGTGAATTGTAGGTCAAAGAGGCAACATTTGAAAACAGACCATTTTTTTAGTTTCTGAAACATGTCGTAAGGGGGGGTGGTTATCTCTTTCATCAAAAATCGGACGTTTTTGATTGAACAATAAAGGCCTCCAAATGTTATTTTATTCACTTCCCGTGGAGGAGAAACACTTTTTAGGGCCGCAGAGTGAGTAAATTGGCAATTTTCATTCACTTTTACCCATTCCTCAAATCTTGTGTTTAGGGCCCCTGGAAGCTTGAAAATCACTTTAAACATCTCATTTTAGCTTTAAAAGTGATTTTCCACGTACAAATGTGAATTGTAGTTAAAAGAGGCAACATTTGAAAACGGACCATTTTTATGTTTCTGAAGCATGTCATAAGGGGGGGGTGGTTATCTCTTTCATCAAAAATCGGACGTTTTTGATTGAACAATAAAGGCCTCCAAATGTTATTTTCTTCACTTCCCCTGGAGGAGAAACACTTTTTAAGGCCGCAGAGTGAGTAAATTGGCCATTTCCATTCACTTTTACCCATTCCTCAAATCTCGTGTTTAAGGCCCCTGGAAGCATGAAAATCACTTTAAACATCTCATTTTATCTTTAAAAGTTATTTTCCACGTACAAATGTGAATTGTAGTTCAAAGAGGCAACATTTGAAAACAGACCTTTTTTTAGTTTCTGAAGCATGTCGTAAGGGGGGGTTATCTCTTTCATCAAAAATCGGACGTTTTTAATTGAACAATAAAGGCCTACAAATGTTATTTAATTCACTTTCTGGGGTGGAGAAAAACTTTTTAAGGCCTCAGAGTGAATAAATTGGCCATTTTTATTCACTTTTACCCATTCCTCAAATCTTGTGTTTAGGGCCCCTGGAAGCTTGAAAATCACTTTAAACATCTCATTTTATCTTTAAAAGTGATTTTCCACGTACAAATGTGAATTGTAGTTAAAAGAGGCAACATTTGATAACTGATCATTTTTTACGTTTCTGAAGCATGTCGTAAGGGGGGGGTGGTTATCCCTTTCGTCAAAAATTGGGCGTTTTCGCTTGAACAATAAAGGCCTACAAATGTTATTTAGTTCACTTCCCGTGGAGGAGAAACACTTTTTAAGGCCGCAGAGTGAGTAAATTGGCCATATTCATTCACTTTTACCCATTCCTCAAATCTTGTGTTTAAGGCCCCTGGAAGCATGAAAATCACTTTAAACATCTCATTTTATCTTTAAAAGTGATTTTCCACGTACAAATGTGAATTGTAGTTCAAAGAGGCAACATTTGAAAACAGACCATTTTTTTAGTTTCTGAAGCATGTCGTAAGGGGGGGTGGTTATCTCTTTCATCAAAAATCGGACGTTTTTGATTGAACAATAAAGGCCTACAAATGTTATTTAATTCACTTTCTGGGGTGGAGAAAAACTTTTTAAGGCCTCAGAGTGAATACATTGGCCATTTTCATTCACATTTACCCATTCCTCAAATCTTGTGTTTAGGGCCCCTGGAAGCTTGAAAATCACTTTAAACATCTCATTTTATCTTTAAAAGTGATTTTCCACGTACAAATGTGAATTGTAGTTCAAAGAGGCAACATTTGAAAACAGACCATTTTTTACGTTTCTGAAGCTAGTCGTAAGGGGGGGTGGTTATCTCTTTTGTCAAAAATCAGGCGTTTTCGCTTGAACAATAAAGGCCTACAAATGTTATTTAGTTCACTTCCCGTGGAGGAGAAACACTTTTTAAGGCCGCAGAGTGAGTAAATTGGCCATATTCATTCACTTTTACCCATTCCTCAAATCTTGTGTTTAAGGCCCCTGGAAGCATGAAAATCACTTTAAACATCTCATTTTATCTTTAAAAGTGATTTTCCACGTAAAATGTGAATTGTAGTTCAAAGAGGCAACATTTGAAAACAGACCATTTTTTTAGTTTCTGAAGCATGTCGTAAGGGGGGGTGGTTATCTCTTTCATCAAAAATCGGACGTTTTTGATTGAACAATAAAGGCCTCCAAATGTTATTTTATTCACTTCCCGTGGAGGAGAAACACTTTTTAAGGCCGCAGAGTGAGTAAATTGGCCATTTTCATTCACTTTTACCCATTCCTCAAATCTCGTGTTTAAGGCCCCTGGAAGCATGAAAATCACTTTAAACATCTAATTTTATCTTTAAAAGTGATTTTCCACGTACAAATGTGAATTGTAGTTCAAAGAGGCAACATTTGAAAAGAGACCATTTTTTTAGTTTCTGAAGCATTTCGTAAGGGGGGGTGGTTATCTCTTTCATCAAAAATCGGACGTTTTTAATTGAACAATAAAGGCCTACAAATGTTATTTAATTTACTTTCTGGGGTGGAGAAAAACTTTTTAAGGCCTCAGAGTGAATAAATTGGCCATTTTCATTCATATTTACCCATTCCTCAAATCTTGTGTTTAGGGCCCCTGGAAGCTTGAAAATCACTTTAAACATCTCATTTTATCTTTAAAAGTGATTTTCCACGTACAAATGTGAATTGTAGTTAAAAGAGGCAACATTTGAAAACGGACCATTTTTACGTTTCTGAAGCATGTCATAAGGGGGGGTGGTTATCTCTTTCGTCAAAAATCGGGCGTTTTCGCTTGAACAATAAAGGCCTACAAATGTTATTCAGTTCACTTCCCGTGGAGGAGAAACACTTTTTAAGGCCGCAGAGTGAGTAAATTGGCCATATTCATTCACTTTTACCCATTCCTCAAATCTTGTGTTTAAGGCCCCTGGAAGCATGAAAATCACTTTAAACATCTAATTTTATCTTTAAAAGTGATTTTCCACGTACAAATGTGAATTGTAGTTCAAAGAGGCAACATTTGAAAACAGACCATTTTTTTAGTTTCTGAAGCATGTCGTAAGGGGAGGTGGTTATCTCTTTCATCAAAAATCGGACATTTTTGATTGAACAATAAAGGCCTACAAATGTTATTTAATTCACTTTCTGGGGTGGAGAAAAACTTTTTAAGGCCTCAGAGTGAATAAATTGGCCATTTTCATTCACATTTACCCATTCCTCAAATCTTGTGTTTAGGGCCCCTGGAAGCTTGAAAATCACTTTAAACATCTCATTTTATCTTTAAAAGTGATTTTCCACGTACAAATGTGAATTGTAGTTCAAAGAGGCAACATTTGAAAACGGACCATTTTTTACGTTTCTGAAGCTTGTCGTAAGGGGGGGTGGTTATCTCTTTCGTCAAAAATCGTGCGTTTTCGCTTGAACAATAAAGGCCTACAAATGTTATTTAGTTCACTTCCCGTGGAGGAGAAACACTTTTTAAGGCCGCAGAGTGAGTAAATTGGCCATATTCATTCACTTTTACCCATTCCTCAAATCTTGTGTTTAAGGCCCCTGGAAGCATGAAAATCACTTTAAACATCTCATTTTATCTTTAAAAGTGATTTTCCACGTACAAATGTGAATTGTAGTTCAAAGAGGCAACATTTGAAAACAGACCATTTTTTTAGTTTCTGAAGCATGTCGTAAGGGGAGGTGGTTATCTCTTTCATCAAAAATCGGACGTTTTTGATTGAACAATAAAGGCCTCCAAATGTTATTTTATTCACTTCCCGTGGAGGAGAAACACTTTTTAAGGCCGCAGAGTGAGTAAATTGGCCATTTTGATTCACTTTTACCCATTCCTCAAATCTCGTGTTTAAGGCCCCTGGAAGCATGAAAATCACTTTAAACATCTCATTTTATCTTTAAAAGTGATTTTCCACGTACAAATGTGAATTGTAGTTCAAAGAGGCAACATTTGAAAACAGACCATTTTTTTAGTTTCTGAAGCATGTCGTAAGGGGGGGTGGTTATCTCCTTCATCAAAAATCGGACATTTTGAATTGAACAATAAAGGCCTACAAATGTTATTTAATTCACTTTCTGGGGTGGAGAAAAACTTTTTAAGGCCTCAGAGTGAATAAATTGGCCATTTTCATTCACATTTACCTATTCCTCAAATCTTGTGTTTAGGGCCCCTGGAAGCTTGAAAATCACTTTAAACATCTCATTTTATCTTTAAAAGTGATTTTCCACGTACAAATGTGAATTGTAGTTAAAAGAGGCAACATTTGAAAACGGACCATTTTCACGTTTCTGAAGCATGTCATAAGGTGGGGTGGTTATCTCTTTCGTCAAAAATCGGGCGTTTTCGCTTGAACAATAAAGGCCTACAAATGTTATTTAGTTCACTTCCCGTGGAGGAGAAACACTTTTTAAGGCCGCAGAGTGAGTAAATTGGCCATATTCATTCACTTTTACCCATTCCTCAAATCTTGTGTTTAAGGCCCCTGGAAGCATGAAAATCACTTTAAACATCTCAATTTATCTTTAAAAGTGATTTTCCACGTACAAATGTGAATTGTAGTTCAAAGAGGCAACATTTGAAAACAGACCATTTTTTACGTTTCTGAAGCATGTCGTAAATCGGGTGTTTTCGCTTGAACAATAAAGGCCTACAAATGTTATTTAGCTCACTTCCCGTGGAGGAGAAACACTTTTTAAGGCCGCTGAGTGAGTAAATTGGCCATATTCATTCACTTTTACCCATTCCTCAAATCTTGTGTTTAAGGCCCCTGGAAGCATGAAAATCACTTTAAACATCTCATTTTATCTTTAAAAGTGATTTTCCACGTACAAATGTGAATTGTAGGTCAAAGAGGCAACATTTGAAAACAGACCATTTTTTTAGTTTCTGAAACATGTCGTAAGGGGGGGTGGTTATCTCTTTCATCAAAAATCGGACGTTTTTGATTGAACAATAAAGGCCTCCAAATGTTATTTTATTCACTTCCCGTGGAGGAGAAACACTTTTTAAGGCCTCAGAGTGAATAAATTGGCCATTTTCATTCACTTTTACCCATTCCTCAAATCTTGTGTTTAGGGCCCCTGGAAGCTTGAAAATCACTTTAAACGTCTCATTTTATCTTTAAAAGTGATTTTCCACGTTCAAATGTGAATTGTAGTTAAAAGAGGCAACATTTGATAACGGACCATTTTTTACGTTTCTGAAGCATGTCGTAAGGGGGGGGGTTATCTCTTTCGTCAAAAATCGGGCGTTTTCGCTTGAACAATAAAGGCCTACAAATGTTATTTAGTTCACTTCCCGTGGAGGAGAAACACTTTTTAAGGCCGTAGAGTGAGTAAATTGGCCATATTCATTCACTTTTACCCATTCCTCAAATCTTGTGTTTAAGGCCCCTGGAAGCATGAAAATCACTTTAAACATCTCATTTTATCTTTAAAAGTGATTTTCCACGTACAAATGTGAATTGTAGTTCAAAGAGGCAACATTTGAAAACAGACCGTTTTTTTAGTTTCTGAAGCATGTCGTAAGGGGGGGTGGTTATCTCCTTCATCAAAAATCGGACGTTTTGAATTGAACAATAAAGGCCTACAAATGTTATTTAATTCACTTTCTGGGGTGGAGAAAAACTTTTTAAGGCCTCAGAGTGAATAAATTGGCCATTTTCATTCACATTTACCCATTCCTCAAATCTTGTGTTTAGGGCCCCTGGAAGCTTGAAAATCACTTTCAACATCTCATTTTATCTTTAAAAGTGATTTTCCACGTACAAATGTGAATTGTAGTTAAAAGAGGCAACATTTGAAAACGGACCATTTTCACGTTTCTGAAGCATGTCATAAGGGGGGGTGGTTATCTCTTTCGTCAAAAATCGGGCGTTTTCGCTTGAACAATAAAGGCCTACAAATGTTATTTAGTTCACTTCCCGTGGAGGAGAAACACTTTTTAAGGCCGCAGAGTGAGTAAATTGGCCATATTCATTCACTTTTACCCATTCCTCAAATCTTGTGTTTAAGGCCCCTGGAAGCATGAAAATCACTTTAAACATCTCATTTTATCTTTAAAAGTGATTTTCCACGTACAAATGTGAATTGTAGTTCAAAGAGGCAACATTTGAAAACAGACCATTTTTTTAGTTTCTGAAGCATGTCGTAAGGGGGGGTGGTTATCTCTTTCATCAAAAATCGGACGTTTTTGATTGAACAATAAAGGCCTCCAAATGTTATTTTATTCACTTCCCGTGGAGGAGAAACACTTTTTAAGGCCGCAGAGTGAGTACATTGGCAATTTTCATTCACTTTTACCCATTCCTCAAATCTTGTGTTTAGGGCCCCTGGAAGCTTGAAAATCACTTTAAACATCTCATTTAATCTTTAAAAGTGATTTTCCACGTTCAAATGTGAATTGTAGTTCAAAGAGGCAACATTTGAAAACGGGCCATTTTTTACGTTTCTGAAGCTTGTCGTAAGGGCCCCTGGAAGCATGAAAATCACTTTAAACATCTCATTTTATCTTTAAAAGTGATTTTCCACGTACAAATGTGAATTGTAGTTCAAAGAGGCAACATTTGAAAACAGACCGTTTTTTTAGTTTCTGAAGCATGTCGTAAGGGGGGGTGGTTATCTCCTTCATCAAAAATCGGACGTTTTGAATTGAACAATAAAGGCCTACAAATGTTATTTAATTCACTTTCTGGGGTGGAGAAAAACTTTTTAAGGCCTCAGAGTGAATAAATTGGCCATTTTCATTCACATTTACCCATTCCTCAAATCTTGTGTTTAGGGCCCCTGGAAGCTTGAAAATCACTTTAAACATCTCATTTTATCTTTAAAAGTGATTTTCCACGTACAAATGTGAATTGTAGTTAAAAGAGGCAACATTTGAAAACGGACCATTTTCACGTTTCTGAAGCTTGTCGTAAGGGGGGGTGGTTATCTCTTTCGTCAAAAATCGGGCGTTTTCGCTTGAACAATAAAGGCCTACAAATGTTATTTAGTTCACTTCCCGTGGAGGAGAAACACTTTTTAAGGCCGCAGACTGAGTAAATTGGCCATATTCATTCACTTTTACCCATTCCTCAAATCTTGTGTTTAAGGCCCCTGGAAGCATGAAAATCACTTTAAACATCTCATTTTATCTTTAATAGTGATTTTCCACGTACAAATGTGAATTGTAGTTCAAAGAGGCAACATTTGAAAACAGACCATTTTTTACGTTTCTGAAGCATGTCGTAAATCGGGTGTTTTTGATTGAACAATAAAGGCCTCCAAATGTTATTTTATTCACTTCCCGTGGAGGAGAAACACTTTTTAAGGCCTCAGAGTGAATAAATTGGCCATTTTCATTCACTTTTACCCATTCCTCAAATCTTGTGTTTAGGGCCCCTGGAAGCTTGAAAATCACTTTAAACGTCTCATTTTATCTTTAAAAGTGATTTTCCACGTTCAAATGTGAATTGTAGTTAAAAGAGGCAACATTTGATAACGGACCATTTTTTACGTTTCTGAAGCATGTCGTAAGGGGGGGGGTTATCTCTTTCGTCAAAAATCGGGCGTTTTCGCTTGAACAATAAAGGCCTACAAATGTTATTTAGTTCACTTCCCGTGGAGGAGAAACACTTTTTAAGGCCGTAGAGTGAGTAAATTGGCCATATTAATTCACTTTTACCCATTCCTCAAATCTTGTGTTTAAGGCCCCTGGAAGCATGAAAATCACTTTAAACATCTTATTTTATCTTTAAAAGTGATTTTCCACGTACAAATGTGAATTGTAGTTCAAAGAGGCAACATTTGAAAACAGACCGTTTTTTTAGTTTCTGAAGCATGTCGTAAGGGGGGGTGGTTATCTCCTTCATCAAAAATCGGACGTTTTGAATTGAACAATAAAGGCCTACAAATGTTATTTAATTCACTTTCTGGGGTGGAGAAAAACTTTTTAAGGCCTCAGAGTGAATAAATTGGCCATTTTCATTCACATTTACCCATTCCTCAAATCTTGTGTTTAGGGCCCCTGGAAGCTTGAAAATCACTTTAAACATCTCATTTTATCTTTAAAAGTGATTTTCCACGTACATATGTGAATTGTAGTTAAAAGAGGCAACATTTGAAAACGGACCATTTTCACGTTTCTGAAGCATGTCATAAGGGGGGGTGGTTATCTCTTTTGTCAAAAATCGGGCGTTTTCGCTTGAACAATAAAGGCCTACAAATGTTATTTAGTTCACTTCCCGTGGAGGAGAAACACTTTTTAAGGCCGCAGAGTGAGTAAATTGGCCATATTCATTCACTTTTACCCATTCCTCAAATCTTGTGTTTTAAGGCCCCTGGAAGCATGAAAATCACTTTAAACATCTCATTTTATCTTTAAAAGTGATTTTCCACGTACAAATGTGAATTGTAGTTCAAAGAGGCAACATTTGAAAACAGACCATTTTTTTAGTTTCTGAAGCATGTCGTAAGGGGGGGTGGTTATCTCTTTCATCAAAAATCGGACGTTTTTGATTGAACAATAAAGGCCTCCAAATGTTATTTTATTCACTTCCCGTGGAGGAGAAACACTTTTTAAGGCCGCAGAGTGAGTACATTGGCAATTTTCATTCACTTTTACCCATTCCTCAAATCTTGTGTTTAGGGCCCCTGGAAGCTTGAAAATCACTTTAAACATCTCATTTTATCTTTAAAAGTGATTTTCCACGTTCAAATGTGAATTGTAGTTCAAAGAGGCAACATTTGAAAACGGGCCATTTTTTACGTTTCTGAAGCTTGTCGTAAGGGGGGGTGGTTATCTCTTTCGTCAAAAATCGGGCGTTTTCGCTTGAACAATAAAGGCCTACAAATGTTATTTAGTTCACTTCCCGTGGAGGAGAAACACTTTTTAAGGCCGCAGACTGAGTAAATTGGCCATATTCATTCACTTTTACCCATTCCTCAAATCTTGTGTTTAAGGCCCCTGGAAGCATGAAAATCACTTTAAACATCTCATTTTATCTTTAATAGTGATTTTCCACGTACAAATGTGAATTGTAGTTCAAAGAGGCAACATTTGAAAACAGACCATTTTTTACGTTTCTGAAGCATGTCGTAAATCGGGTGTTTTCGCTTGAACAATAAAGGCCTACAAATGTTATTTAGTTCACTTCCCGTGGAGGAGAAACACTTTTTAAGGCCGCTGAGTGAGTAAATTGGCCATATTCATTCACTTTTACCCATTCCTCAAATCTTGTGTTTAAGGCCCCTGGAAGCATGAAAATCACTTTAAACATCTCATTTTATCTTTAAAAGTGATTTTCCACGTACAAATGTGAATTGTAGGTCAAAGAGGCAACATTTGAAAACAGACCATTTTTTTAGTTTCTGAAACATGTCGTAAGGGGGGGTGGTTATCTCTTTCATCAAAAATCGGACGTTTTTGATTGAACAATAAAGGCCTCCAAATGTTATTTTATTCACTTCCCGTGGAGGAGAAACACTTTTTAAGGCCGCAGAGTGAGTAAATTGGCAATTTTCATTCACTTTTACCCATTCCTCAAATCTTGTGTTTAGGGCCCCTGGAAGCATGAAAATCACTTTAAATATCTCATTTTATCTTTAAAAGTGATTTTCCACGTACAAATGTGAATTGTAGTTCAAAGAGGCAACATTTGAAAACGGACCATTTTTTACGTTTCTGAAGCATGTCGTAAGAGGGGGTGCTTATCTCTTTCGTCAAAAATTGGGCGTTTTCGCTTGAACAATAAAGGCCTACAAATGTTATTTAGTTCACTTCCCGTGGAGGAGAAACACTTTTTAAGGCCGCAGAGTGAGTAAATTGGCCATATTCATTCACTTTTACCCATTCCTCAAATCTTGTGTTTAAGGCCCCTGGAAGCATGAAAATCACTTTAAACATCTCATTTTATCTTTAAAAGTGATTTTCCACGTACAAATGTGAATTGTAGTTAAAAGAGGCAACATTTGAAAACAGACCATTTTTTTAGTTTCTGAAGCATGTCGTAAGGGGGGGTGGTTATCTCTTTCATCAAAAATCGGACGTTTTTAATTGAACAATAAAGGCCTACAAATGTTATTTAATTTACTTTCTGGGGTGGAGAAAAACTTTTTAAGGCCTCAGAGTGAATAAATTGGCCATTTTCATTCATATTTACCCATTCCTCAAATCTTGTGTTTAGGGCCCCTGGAAGCTTGAAAATCACTTTAAACATCTCATTTTATCTTTAAAAGTGATTTTCCACGTACAAATGTGAATTGTAGTTAAAAGAGGCAACATTTGAAAACGGACCATTTTTACGTTTCTGAAGCATGTCATAAGGGGGGGTGGTTATCTCTTTCGTCAAAAATCGGGCGTTTTCGCTTGAACAATAAAGGCCTACAAATGTTATTCAGTTCACTTCCCGTGGAGGAGAAACACTTTTTAAGGCCGCAGAGTGAGTAAATTGGCCATATTCATTCACTTTTACCCATTCCTCAAATCTTGTGTTTAAGGCCCCTGGAAGCATGAAAATCACTTTAAACATCTCATTTTATCTTTAAAAGTGATTTTCCACATACAAATGTGAATTGTAGTTCAAAGAGGCAACATTTGAAAACAGACCATTTTTTTAGTTTCTGAAGCATGTCGTAAGGGGAGGTGGTTATCTCTTTCATCAAAAATCGGACGTTTTTGATTGAACAATAAAGGCCTCCAAATGTTATTTTATTCACTTCCCGTGGATGAGAAACACTTTTTAAGGCCGTAGAGTGAGTAAATTGGCCATATTCATTAACTTTTACCCATTCCTCAAATCTTGTGTTTAGGGCCCCTGGAAGCTTGAAAATCACTTTAAACATCTCATTTTATCTTTAAAAGTGATTTTCCACGTACAAATGTGAATTGTAGTTCAAAGAGGCAACATTTGAAAACAGACCATTTTTTTAGTTTCTGAAGCATGTCGTAAGGGGGGGTGGTTATCTCCTTCATCAAAAATCGGACGTTTTGAATTGAACAATAAAGGCCTACAAATGTTATTTAATTCACTTTCTGGGGTGGAGAAAAACTTTTTAAGGCCTCAGAGTGAATAAATTGGCCATTTTCATTCACATTTACCCATTCCTCAAATCTTGTGTTTAGGGCCCCTGGAAGCTTGAAAATCACTTTAAACATCTCGTTTTATCTTTAAAAGTGATTTTCCATGTACAAATGTGAATTGTAGTTCAAAGAGGCAACATTTGAAAACGGACCATTTTTTACGTTTCTGAAGCTTGTCGTAAGGGGGGGTGGTTATCTCTTTCGTCAAAAATCAGGCGTTTTCGCTTCAACAATAAAGGCCTACAAATGTTATTTAGTTCACTTCCCGTGGAGGAGAAACACTTTTTAAGGCCGCAGAGTGAGTAAATTGGCCATATTCATTCACTTTTACCCATTCCTCAAATCTGGTGTTTAAGGCCCCTGGAAGCATGAAAATCACTTTAAACATCTCATTTTATCTTTAAAAGTGATTTTCCACGTACAAATGTGAATTGTAGTTCAAAGAGGCAACATTTGAAAACAGACCTTTTTTGAGTATCTGAAGCATGTCGTAAGGGGGGGTGGTTATCTCCTTCATCAAAAATCGGACGTTTTGAATTGAACAATAAAGGCCTACAAATGTTGTTTAATTCACTTTCTGGGGTGGAGAAAAACTTTTTAAGGCCTCAGAGTGAATAAATTGGCCATTTTCATTCACATTTACCCATTCCTCAAATCTTGTGTTTAGGGCCCCTGGAAGCTTGAAAATCACTTTAAACATCTCATTTTATCTTTAAAAGTGATTTTCCACGTACAAATGTGAATTGTAGTTCAAAGAGGCAACATTTGAAAACAGACCATTTTTTTAGTTTCTGAAGCATGTCGTAAGGGGGGGTGGTTATCTCTTTCATCAAAAATCGGACGTTTTTTATTGAACAATAAAGGCCTACAAATGTTATTTAATTCACTTTCTGGGGTGGAGAAAAACGTTTTAAGGCCTCAGAGTGAATAAATTGGCCATTTTCATTCACATTTACCCATTCCTCAAATCTTGTGTTTAAGGCCCCTGGAAGCATGAAAATCACTTTAAACATCTCATTTTATCTTTAATAGTGATTTTCCACGTACAAATGTGAATTGTAGTTCAAAGAGGCAAGATTTGAAAACGGACCATTTTTTACGTTTCTGAAGCATGTCGTAAGGGGGGGTGGTTATCTCTTTCGTCAAAAATCGGGTGTTTTCGCTTGAACAATAAAGGCCTACAAATGTTATTTAGTTCACTTCCCGTGGAGGAGAAACACTTTTTAAGGCCGCAGAGTGAGTAAATTGGCCATATTCATTCACTTTTACCCATTCCTCAAATCTTGTGTTTAAGGCCCCTGGAAGCATGAAAATCACTTTAAACATCTCATTTTATCTTTAAAAGTGATTTTCCACGTACAAATGTGATTTGTAGTTCAAAGAGGCAACATTTGAAAACAGACCATTTTTTTAGTTTCTGAAGCATGTTGTAAGGGGGGGTGGTTATCTCTTTCATCAAAAATCGGACGTTTTTGATTGAACAATAAAGGCCTCCAAATGGTTTTTTATTCACTTCCCGTGGAGGAGAAACACTTTTTAAGGCCGCAGAGTGAGTAAATTGGCCATTTCCATTCACTTTAACCCATTCCTCAAATCTTGTGTTTAGGGCCCCTGGAAGCTTGAAAATCACTTTAAACATCTCATTTTATCTTTAAAAGTGATTTTCCACGTACAAATGTGAATTGTAGTTAAAAGAGGCAACATTTGATAACGGACCATTTTTTACGTTTCTGAAGCATGTCGTAAGGGGGGGGTGGTTATCCCTTTCGTCAAAAATCGGGCGTTTTCGCTTGAACAATAAAGGCCTACAAATGTTATTTAGTTCACTTCCCGTGGAGGAGAAACACTTTTTAAGGCCGCAGAGTGAGTAAATAGGCCATTTTCATTCACTTTTACCCATTCCTCAAATCTCGTGTTTAAGGCCCCTGGAAGCATGAAAATCACTTTAAACATCTCATTTTATCTTTAAAAGTGATTTTCCACGTACAAATGTGAATTGTAGTTCAAAGAGGCAACATTTGAAAACAGACCATTTTTTTAGTTTCTGAAGCATGTCGTAAGGGGGGGTGGTTATCTCTTTCGTCAAAAATCGGGCGTTTTCGCTTGAACAATAAAGGCCTACAAATGTTATTTAGTTCACTTCCCGTGGAGGAGAAACACTTTTTAAGGCCGCAGAGTGAGTAAATTGGCCATATTCATTCACTTTTACCCATTCCTCAAATCTTGTGTTTAAGGCCCCTGGAAGCATGAAAATCACTTTAAACATCTCATTTTATCTTTAAAAGTGATTTTTCACGTACAAATGTGAATTGTAGTTCAAAGAGGCAACATTTGAAAACAGACCATTTTTTTAGTTTCTGAAGCATGTCGTAAGGGGGGTGGTTATCTCTTTCATCAAAAATCGGACGTTTTTGATTGAACAATAAAGGCCTCCAAATGTTATTTTATTCACATCCCGTGGAGGAGAAACACTTTTTAAGGCCGCAGAGTGAGTAAATTGGCCATTTTCATTCACTTTTACCCATTCCTCAAATCTCGTGTTTAAGGCCCCTGGAAGCATGAAAATCACTTTAAACATCTCATTTTATCTTTAAAAGTGATTTTCCATGTACAAATGTGAATTGTAGTTAAAAGAGGCAACATTTGAAAACGGACCATTTTTACGTTTCTGAAGCATGTCATAAGGGGGGGTGGTTATCTCTTTCGTCAAAAATCGGGCGTTTTCGCTTGAACAATAAAGGCCTACAAATGTTATTTAGTTCACTTCCCGTGGAGGAGAAACACTTTTTAAGGCCGCAGAGTGAGTAAATTGGCCATATTCATTCACTTTTACCCATTCCTCAAATCTTGTGTTTAAGGCCCCTGGAAGCATGAAAATCACTTTAAACATCTCATTTTATCTTTAAAAGTGATTTTCCACGTACAAATGTGAATTGTAGTTCAAAGAGGCAACATTTGAAAACAGACCATTTTTTTAGTTTCTGAAGCATGTCGTAAGGGGGGGTGGTTATCTCTTTCATCAAAAATCGGACGTTTTTGATTGAACAATAAAGGCCTCCAAATGTTATTTTATTCACTTCCCGTGGAGGAGAAACACTTTTTAAGGCCGCAGAGTGAGTAAATTGGCAATTTTCATTCACTTTTACCCATTCCTCAAATCTTGTGTTTAGGGCCCCTGGAAGCTTGAAAATCACTTTAAACATCTCATTTTATCTTTAAAAGTGATTTTCCACGTACAAATGTGAATTGTAGTTAAAAGAGGCAACATTTGAAAACGGACCATTTTTTACGTTTCTGAAGCATGTCGTAAGGGGGGGTGATTATCTCTTTCGTCAAAAATCGGGCGTTTTCGCTTGAACAATAAAGGCCTACAAATGTTATTTAGTTCACTTCCCGTGGAGGAGAAACACTTTTTAAGGCCGCAGAGTGAGTAAATTGGCCATATTCATTCACTTTTACCCATTCCTCAAATCTTGTGTTTAAGGCCCCTGGAAGCATGAAAATCACTTTAAACATCTCATTTTATCTTTAAAAGTGATTTTCCACGTACAAATGTGAATTGTAGTTAAAAGAGGCAACATTTGAAAACGGACCATTTTCACGTTTCTGAAGCATGTCATAAGGGGGGGTGGTTATCTCTTTCGTCAAAAATCGGGCGTTTTCGCTTGAACAATAAAGGCCTACAAATGTTATTTAGTTCACTTCCCGTGGAGGAGAAACACTTTTTAAGGCCGCAGAGTGAGTAAATTGGCCATATTCATTCACTTTTACCCATTCCTCAAATCTTGTGTTTAAGGCCCCTGGAAGCATGAAAATCACTTTAAACATCTCATTTTATCTTTAAAAGTGATTTTCCACGTACAAATGTGAATTGTAGTTCAAAGAGGCAACATTTGAAAACAGACCATTTTTTTAGTTTCTGAAGCATGTCGTAAGGGGGGGTGGTTATCTCTTTCATCAAAAATCGGACGTTTTTGATTGAACAATAAAGGCCTCCAAATGTTATTTTATTCACTTCCCGTGGAGGAGAAACACTTTTTAAGGCCGCAGACTGAGTAAATTGGCCATATTCATTCAGTTTTACCCATTCCTCAAATCTTGTGTTTAAGGCCCCTGGAAGCATGAAAATCACTTTAAACATCTCATTTTATCTTTAAAAGTGATTTTCCACGTACAAATGTGAATTGTAGGTCAAAGAGGCAACATTTGAAAACAGACCATTTTTTTAGTTTCTGAAACATGTCGTAAGGGGGGGTGGTTATCTCTTTCATCAAAAATCGGACGTTTTTGATTGAACAATAAAGGCCTCCAAATGTTATTTTATTCACTTCCCGTGGAGGAGAAACACTTTTTAAGGCCGCAGAGTGAGTAAATTGGCAATTTTCATTCACTTTTACCCATTCCTCAAATCTTGTGTTTAGGGCCCCTGGAAGCTTGAAAATCACTTTAAACATCTCATTTTATCTTTAAAAGTGATTTTCCACGTACAAATGTGAATTGTAGTTAAAAGAGGCAACATTTGAAAACGGACCATTTTTACGTTTCTGAAGCATGTCATAAGGGGGGGTGGTTATCACTTTCGTCAAAAATCGGGCGTTTTCGCTTGAACAATAAAGGCCTACAAATGTTATTTAGTTCACTTCCCGTGGAGGAGAAACACTTTTTAAGGCCGCAGAGTGAGTAAATTGGCAATTTTCATTCACTTTTACCCATTCCTCAAATCTTGTGTTTAGGGCCCCTGGAAGCTTGAAAATCACTTTAAACATCTCATTTTATCTTTAAAAGTGATTTTCCACGTACAAATGTGAATTGTAGTTAAAAGAGGCAACATTTGAAAACGGACCATTTTTTACGTTTCTGAAGCATGTCGTAAGGGGGGGTGGTTATCTCTTTCGTCAAAAATCGGGCGTTTTCGCTTGAACAATAAAGGCCTACAAATGTTATTTAGTTCACTTCCCGTGGAGGAGAAACACTTTTTAAGGCCGCAGAGTGAGTAAATTGGCCATATTCATTCACTTTTACCCATTCCTCAAACCTTGTGTTTAAGGCCCCTGGAAGCATGAAAATCACTTTAAACATCTCATTTTATCTTTAAAAGTGATTTTCCACGTACAAATGTGAATTGTATTTCAAAGAGGCAACATTTGAAAACAGACCATTTTTTTAGTTTCTGAAGCATGTCGTAAGGGGGGGTGGTTATCTCTTTCATCAAAAATCGGACGTTTTTGATTGAACAATAAAGGCCTACAAATGTTATTTAATTCACTTTCTGGGGTGGAGAAAAACTTTTTAAGGCCTCAGAGTGAATAAATTGGCCATTTTCATTCACATTTACCCATTCCTCAAATCTTGTGTTTAAAGCCCCTGGAAGCATGAAAATCACTTTAAACATCTCATTTTATCTTTAAAAGTGATTTTCCACGTACAAATGTGAATTGTAGTTCAAAGAGGCAACATTTGAAAACAGACCATTTTTTTAGTTTCTGAAGCATGTTGTAAGGGGGGGTGGTTATCTCTTTCATCAAAAATCGGACGTTTTTGATTGAACAATAAAGGCCTCCAAATGTTATTTTCTTCACTTCCCGTGGAGGAGAAACACTTTTTAAGGCCGCAGAGTGAGTAAATTGGCCATTTCCATTCACTTTTACCCATTCCTCAAATCTCGTGTTTAAGGCCCCTGGAAGCATGAAAATCACTTTAAACATCTCATTTTATCTTTAAAAGTGATTTTCCACGTACAAATGTGAATTGTAGTTCAAAGAGGCAACATTTGAAAACAGACCTTTTTTTAGTTTCTGAAGCATGTCGTAAGGGGGGGGGGTTATCTCTTTCATCAAAAATCGGACGTTTTTAATTGAACAATAAAGGCCTACAAATGTTATTTAATTCACTTTCTGGGGTGGAGAAAAACTTTTTAAGGCCTCAGAGTGAATAAATTGGCCATTTTATTCACTTTTACCCATTCCTCAAATCTTGTGTTTAGGGCCCCTGGAAGCTTGAAAATCACTTTAAACATCTCATTTTATCTTTAAAAGTGATTTTCCACGTACAAATGTGAATTGTAGTTAAAAGAGGCAACATTTGATAACGGACCATTTTTTACGTTTCTGAAGCATGTCGTAAGGGGGGGGTGGTTATCCCTTTCGTCAAAAATTGGGCGTTTTCGCTTGAACAATAAAGGCCTACAAATGTTATTTAGTTCACTTCCCGTGGAGGAGAAACACTTTTTAAGGCCGCAGAGTGAGTAAATTGGCCATATTCATTCACTTTTACCCATTCCTCAAATCTTGAGTTTAAGGCCCCTGGAAGCTTGAAAATCACTTTAAACGTCTCATTTTATCTTTAAAAGTGATTTTCCACTTTCAAATGTGAATTGAAGTTAAAAGAGGCAACATTTGATAACGGACCATTTTTTACGTTTCTGAAGCATGTCGTAAGGGGGGGTGGTTATCTCCTTCATCAAAAATCGGACGTTTTGAATTGAACAATAAAGGCCTACAAATGTTATTTAATTCACTTTCTGGGGTGGAGAAAAACTTTTTAAGGCCTCAGAGTGAATAAATTGGCCATTTTCATTCACATTTACCCATTCCTCAAATCTTGTGTTTAGGGCCCCTGGAAGCTTGAAAATCACTTTAAACATCTCATTTTATCTTTAAAAGTGATTTTCCACGTACATATGTGAATTGTAGTTAAAAGAGGCAACATTTGAAAACGGACCATTTTCACGTTTCTGAAGCATGTCATAAGGGGGGGTGGTTATCTCTTTCGTCAAAAATCGGGCGTTTTCGCTTGAACAATAAAGCCCTACAAATGTTATTTAGTTCACTTCCCGTGGAGGAGAAACACTTTTTAAGGCCGCAGAGTGAGTAAATTGGCCATATTCATTCACTTTTACCCATTCCTCAAATCTTGTGTTTAAGGCCCCTGGAAGCATGAAAATCACTTTAAACATCTCATTTTATCTTTAAAAGTGATTTTCCACGTACAAATGTGAATTGTAGTTCAAAGAGGCAACATTTGGAAACAGACCATTTTTTTAGTTTCTGAAGCATGTCGTAAGGGGGGGTGGTTATCTCTTTCATCAAAAATCGGACGTTTTTGATTGAACAATAAAGGCCTCCAAATGTTATTTTATTCACTTCCCGTGGAGGAGAAACACTTTTTAAGGCCGCAGAGTGAGTACATTGGCAATTTTCATTCACTTTTACCCATTCCTCAAATCTTGTGTTTAGGGCCCCTGGAAGCTTGAAAATCACTTTAAACATCTCATTTTATCTTTAAAAGTGATTTTCCACGTTCAAATGTGAATTGTAGTTCAAAGAGGCAACATTTGAAAACGGGCCATTTTTTACGTTTCTGAAGCTTGTCGTAAGGGGGGGTGGTTATCTCTTTCGTCAAAAATCGGGCGTTTTCGCTTGAACAATAAAGGCCTACAAATGTTATTTAGTTCACTTCCCGTGGAGGAGAAACACTTTTTAAGGCCGCAGACTGAGTAAATTGGCCATATTCATTCACTTTTACCCATTCCTCAAATCTTGTGTTTAAGGCCCCTGGAAGCATGAAAATCACTTTAAACATCTCATTTTATCTTTAATAGTGATTTTCCACGTACAAATGTGAATTGTAGTTCAAAGAGGCAACATTTGAAAACAGACCATTTTTTACGTTTCTGAAGCATGTCGTAAATCGGGTGTTTTCGCTTGAACAATAAAGGCCTACAAATGTTATTTAGTTCACTTCCCGTGGAGGAGAAACACTTTTTAAGGCCGCTGAGTAAGTAAATTGGCCATATTCATTCACTTTTACCCATTCCTCAAATCTTGTGTTTAAGGCCCCTGGAAGCATGAAAATCACTTTAAACATCTCATTTTATCTTTAAAAGTGATTTTCCACGTACAAATGTGAATTGTAGGTCAAAGAGGCAACATTTGAAAACAGACCATTTTTTTAGTTTCTGAAACATGTCGTAAGGGGGGGTGGTTATCTCTTTCATCAAAAATCGGACGTTTTTGATTGAACAATAAAGGCCTCCAAATGTTATTTTATTCACTTCCCGTGGAGGAGAAACACTTTTTAAGGCCGCAGAGTGAGTAAATTGGCAATTTTCATTCACTTTTACCCATTCCTCAAATCTTGTGTTTAGGGCCCCTGGAAGCATGAAAATCACTTTAAATATCTCATTTTATCTTTAAAAGTGATTTTCCACGTACAAATGTGAATTGTAGTTCAAAGAGGCAACATTTGAAAACGGACCATTTTTTACGTTTCTGAAGCATGTCGTAAGAGGGGGTGCTTATCTCTTTCGTCAAAAATTGGGCGTTTTCGCTTGAACAATAAAGGCCTACAAATGTTATTTAGTTCACTTCCCGTGGAGGAGAAACACTTTTTAAGGCCGCAGAGTGAGTAAATTGGCCATATTCATTCACTTTTACCCATTCCTCAAATCTTGTGTTTAAGGCCCCTGGAAGCATGAAAATCACTTTAAACATCTCATTTTATCTTTAAAAGTGATTTTCCACGTACAAATGTGAATTGTAGTTAAAAGAGGCAACATTTGAAAACAGACCATTTTTTTAGTTTCTGAAGCATGTCGTAAGGGGGGGTGGTTATCTCTTTCATCAAAAATCGGACGTTTTTAATTGAACAATAAAGGCCTACAAATGTTATTTAATTTACTTTCTGGGGTGGAGAAAAACTTTTTAAGGCCTCAGAGTGAATAAATTGGCCATTTTCATTCATATTTACCCATTCCTCAAATCTTGTGTTTAGGGCCCCTGGAAGCTTGAAAATCACTTTAAACATCTCATTTTATCTTTAAAAGTGATTTTCCACGTACAAATGTGAATTGTAGTTAAAAGAGGCAACATTTGAAAACGGACCATTTTTACGTTTCTGAAGCATGTCATAAGGGGGGGTGGTTATCTCTTTCGTCAAAAATCGGGCGTTTTCGCTTGAACAATAAAGGCCTACAAATGTTATTCAGTTCACTTCCCGTGGAGGAGAAACACTTTTTAAGGCCGCAGAGTGAGTAAATTGGCCATATTCATTCACTTTTACCCATTCCTCAAATCTTGTGTTTAAGGCCCCTGGAAGCATGAAAATCACTTTAAACATCTCATTTTATCTTTAAAAGTGATTTTCCACGTACAAATGTGAATTGTAGTTCAAAGAGGCAACATTTGAAAACAGACCATTTTTTTAGTTTCTGAAGCATGTCGTAAGGGGAGGTGGTTATCTCTTTCATCAAAAATCGGACGTTTTTGATTGAACAATAAAGGCCTCCAAATGTTATTTTATTCACTTCCCGTGGATGAGAAACACTTTTTAAGGCCGTAGAGTGAGTAAATTGGCCATATTCATTAACTTTTACCCATTCCTCAAATCTTGTGTTTAAGGCCCCTGGAAGCATGAAAATCACTTTAAACATCTCATTTTATCTTTAAAAGTGATTTTCCACGTACAAATGTGAATTGTAGTTCAAAGAGGCAACATTTGAAAACAGACCATTTTTTTAGTTTCTGAAGCATGTCGTAAGGGGGGGTGGGTATCTCTTTCATCAAAAATCGGACATTTTTGATTGAACAATAAAGGCCTACAAATGTTATTTAATTCACTTTCTGGGGTGGAGAAAAACTTTTTAAGGCCTCAGAGTGAATAAATTGGCCATTTTCATTCACATTTACCCATTCCTCAAATCTTGTGTTTAGGGCCCCTGGAAGCTTGAAAATCACTTTAAACATCTCATTTTATCTTTAAAAGTGATTTTCCACGTACAAATGTGAATTGTAGTTCAAAGAGGCAACATTTGAAAACGGACCATTTTTTACGTTTCTGAAGCTTGTCGTAAGGGGGGGTGGTTATCTCTTTCGTCAAAAATCGGGCGTTTTCGCTTGAACAATAAAGGCCTACAAATGTTATTTAGTTCACTTCCCGTGGAGGAGAAACACTTTTTAAGGCCGCAGAGTGAGTAAATTGGCCATATTCATTCACTTTTACCCATTCCTCAAATCTTGTGTTTAAGGCCCCTGGAAGCATGAAAATCACTTTAAACATCTCATTTTATCTTTAAAAGTGATTTTCCACGTACAAATGTGAATTGTAGTTCAAAGAGGCAACATTTGAAAACAGACCATTTTTTTAGTTTCTGAAGCATGTCGTAAGGGGAGGTGGTAATCTCTTTCATCAAAAATCGGACGTTTTTGATTGAACAATAAAGGCCTCCAAATGTTATTTTATTCACTTCCCGTGGAGGAGAAACACTTTTTAAGGACGCAGAGTGAGTAAATTGGCCATTTTGATTCACTTTTACCCATTCCTCAAATCTCGTGTTTAAGGCCCCTGGAAGCATGAAAATCACTTTAAACATCTCATTTTATCTTTAAAAGTGATTTTCCACGTACAAATGTGAATTGTAGTTCAAAGAGGCAACATTTGAAAACAGACCATTTTTTTAGTTTCTGAAGCATGTCGTAAGGGGGGGTGGTTATCTCCTTCATCAAAAATCGGACGTTTTGAATTGAACAATAAAGGCCTACAAATGTTATTTAATTCACTTTCTGGGGTGGAGAAAAACTTTTTAAGGCCTCAGAGTGAATAAATTGGCCATTTTCATTCACATTTGCCTATTCCTCAAATCTTGTGTTTAGGGCCCCTGGAAGCTTGAAAATCACTTTAAACATCTCATTTTATCTTTAAAAGTGATTTTCCACGTACAAATGTGAATTGTAGTTAAAAGAGGCAACATTTGAAAACGGACCATTTTTACGTTTCTGAAGCATGTCATAAGGGGGGGTGGTTATCTCTTTCGTCAAAAATCGGGCGTTTTCGCTTGAACAATAAAGGCCTACAAATGTTATTTAGTTCACTTCCCGTGGAGAAGAAACACTTTTTAAGGCCGCAGAGTGAGTAAATTGGCCATATTCATTCACTTTTACCCATTCCTCAAATCTTGTGTTTAAGGCCCCTGGAAGCATGAAAATCACTTTAAACATCTCATTTTATCTTTAAAAGTGATTTTCCACGTACAAATGTGAATTGTAGTTCAAAGAGGCAACATTTGAAAACAGACCATTTTTTTAGTTTCTGAAGCATGTCGTAAGGGGGGGTGGTTATCTCTTTCATCAAAAATCGGACATTTTTGATTGAACAATAAAGGCCTACAAATGTTATTTAATTCACTTTCTGGGGTGGAGAAAAACTTTTTAAGGCCTCAGAGTGAATAAATTGGCCATTTTCATTCACATTTACCCATTCCTCAAATCTTGTGTTTAGGGCCCCTGGAAGCTTGAAAATCACTTTAAACATCTCGTTTTATCTTTAAAAGTGATTTTCCATGTACAAATGTGAATTGTAGTTCAAAGAGGCAACATTTGAAAACGGACCATTTTTTACGTTTCTGAAGCTTGTCGTAAGGGGGGGTGGTTATCTCTTTCGTCAAAAATCAGGCGTTTTCGCTTCAACAATAAAGGCCTACAAATGTTATTTAGTTCACTTCCCGTGGAGGAGAAACACTTTTTAAGGCCGCAGAGTGAGTAAATTGGCCATATTCATTCACTTTTACCCATTCCTCAAATCTCGTGTTTAAGGCCCCTGGAAGCATGAAAATCACTTTAAACATCTCATTTTATCTTTAAAAGTGATTTTCCACGTACAAATGTGAATTGTAGTTCAAAGAGGCAACATTTGAAAACAGACCTTTTTTGAGTTTCTGAAGCATGTCGTAAGGGGGGGTGGTTATCTCCTTCATCAAAAATCGGACGTTTTGAATTGAACAATAAAGGCCTACAAATGTTGTTTAATTCACTTTCTGGGGTGGAGAAAAACTTTTTAAGGCCTCAGAGTGAATAAATTGGCCATTTTCATTCACATTTACCCATTCCTCAAATCTTGTGTTTAGGGCCCCTGGAAGCTTGAAAATCACTTTAAACATCTCATTTTATCTTTAAAAGTGATTTTCCACGTACAAATGTGAATTGTAGTTCAAAGAGGCAACATTTGAAAACAGACCATTTTTTTAGTTTCTGAAGCATGTCGTAAGGGGGGGTGGTTATCTCTTTCATCAAAAATCGGACGTTTTTTATTGAACAATAAAGGCCTACAAATGTTATTTAATTCACTTTCTGGGGTGGAGAAAAACGTTTTAAGGCCTCAGAGTGAATAAATTGGCCATTTTCATTCACATTTACCCATTCCTCAAATCTTGTGTTTAAGGCCCCTGGAAGCATGAAAATCACTTTAAACATCTCATTTTATCTTTAATAGTGATTTTCCACGTACAAATGTGAATTGTAGTTCAAAGAGGCAAGATTTGAAAACGGACCATTTTTTACGTTTCTGAAGCATGTCGTAAGGGGGGGTGGTTATCTCTTTCGTCAAAAATCGGGTGTTTTCGCTTGAACAATAAAGGCCTACAAATGTTATTTAGTTCACTTCCCGTGGAGGAGAAACACTTTTTAAGGCCGCAGAGTGAGTAAATTGGCCATATTCATTCACTTTTACCCATTCCTCAAATCTTGTGTTTAAGGCCCCTGGAAGCATGAAAATCACTTTAAACATCTCATTTTATCTTTAAAAGTGATTTTCCACGTACAAATGTGATTTGTAGTTCAAAGAGGCAACATTTGAAAACAGACCATTTTGTTAGTTTCTGAAGCATGTTGTAAGGGGGGGTGGTTATCTCTTTCATCAAAAATCGGACGTTTTTGATTGAACAATAAAGGCCTCCAAATGGTTTTTTATTCACTTCCCGTGGAGGAGAAACACTTTTTAAGGCCGCAGAGTGAGTAAATTGGCCATTTCCATTCACTTTTACCCATTCCTCAAATCTTGTGTTTAGGGCCCCTGGAAGCTTGAAAATCACTTTAAACATCTCATTTTATCTTTAAAAGTGATTTTCCACGTACAAATGTGAATTGTAGTTAAAAGAGGCAACATTTGATAACGGACCATTTTTTACGTTTCTGAAGCATGTCGTAAGGGGGGGGTGGTTATCCCTTTCGTCAAAAATCGGGCGTTTTCGCTTGAACAATAAAGGCCTACAAATGTTATTTAGTTCACTTCCCGTGGAGGAGAAACACTTTTTAAGGCCGCAGAGTGAGTAAATAGGCCATTTTCATTCACTTTTACCCATTCCTCAAATCTCGTGTTTAAGGCCCCTGGAAGCATGAAAATCACTTTAAACATCTCATTTTATCTTTAAAAGTGATTTTCCACGTACAAATGTGAATTGTAGTTCAAAGAGGCAACATTTGAAAACAGACCATTTTTTTAGTTTCTGAAGCATGTCGTAAGGGGGGGTGGTTATCTCTTTCGTCAAAAATCGGGCGTTTTCGCTTGAACAATAAAGGCCTACAAATGTTATTTAGTTCACTTCCCGTGGAGGAGAAACACTTTTTAAGGCCGCAGAGTGAGTAAATTGGCCATATTCATTCACTTTTACCCATTCCTCAAATCTTGTGTTTAAGGCCCCTGGAAGCATGAAAATCACTTTAAACATCTCATTTTATCTTTAAAAGTGATTTTTCACGTACAAATGTGAATTGTAGTTCAAAGAGGCAACATTTGAAAACAGACCATTTTTTTAGTTTCTGAAGCATGTCGTAAGGGGGGTGGTTATCTCTTTCATCAAAAATCGGACGTTTTTGATTGAACAATAAAGGCCTCCAAATGTTATTTTATTCACATCCCGTGGAGGAGAAACACTTTTTAAGGCCGCAGAGTGAGTAAATTGGCCATTTTCATTCACTTTTACCCATTCCTCAAATCTCGTGTTTAAGGCCCCTGGAAGCATGAAAATCACTTTAAACATCTCATTTTATCTTTAAAAGTGATTTTCCATGTACAAATGTGAATTGTAGTTAAAAGAGGCAACATTTGAAAACGGACCATTTTTACGTTTCTGAAGCATGTCATAAGGGGGGGTGGTTATCTCTTTCGTCAAAAATCGGGCGTTTTCGCTTGAACAATAAAGGCCTACAAATGTTATTTAGTTCACTTCCCGTGGAGGAGAAACACTTTTTAAGGCCGCAGAGTGAGTAAATTGGCCATATTCATTCACTTTTACCCATTCCTCAAATCTTGTGTTTAAGGCCCCTGGAAGCATGAAAATCACTTTAAACATCTCATTTTATCTTTAAAAGTGATTTTCCACGTACAAATGTGAATTGTAGTTCAAAGAGGCAACATTTGAAAACAGACCATTTTTTTAGTTTCTGAAGCATGTCGTAAGGGGGGGTGGTTATCTCTTTCATCAAAAATCGGACGTTTTTGATTGAACAATAAAGGCCTCCAAATGTTATTTTATTCACTTCCCGTGGAGGAGAAACACTTTTTAAGGCCGCAGAGTGAGTAAATTGGCAATTTTCATTCACTTTTACCCATTCCTCAAATCTTGTGTTTAGGGCCCCTGGAAGCTTGAAAATCACTTTAAACATCTCATTTTATCTTTAAAAGTGATTTTCCACGTACAAATGTGAATTGTAGTTAAAAGAGGCAACATTTGAAAACGGACCATTTTTTACGTTTCTGAAGCATGTCGTAAGGGGGGGTGAATATCTCTTTCGTCAAAAATCGGGCGTTTTCGCTTGAACAATAAAGGCCTACAAATGTTATTTAGTTCACTTCCCGTGGAGGAGAAACACTTTTTAAGGCCGCAGAGTGAGTAAATTGGCCATATTCATTCACTTTTACCCATTCCTCAAATCTTGTGTTTAAGGCCCCTGGAAGCATGAAAATCACTTTAAACATCTCATTTTATCTTTAAAAGTGATTTTCCACGTACAAATGTGAATTGTAGTTAAAAGAGGCAACATTTGAAAACGGACCATTTTCACGTTTCTGAAGCATGTCATAAGGGGGGGTGGTTATCTCTTTCGTCAAAAATCGGGCGTTTTCGCTTGAACAATAAAGGCCTACAAATGTTATTTAGTTCACTTCCCGTGGAGGAGAAACACTTTTTAAGGCCGCAGAGTGAGTAAATTGGCCATATTCATTCACTTTTACCCATTCCTCAAATCTTGTGTTTAAGGCCCCTGGAAGCATGAAAATCACTTTAAACATCTCATTTTATCTTTAAAAGTGATTTTCCACGTACAAATGTGAATTGTAGTTCAAAGAGGCAACATTTGAAAACAGACCATTTTTTTAGTTTCTGAAGCATGTCGTAAGGGGGGGTGGTTATCTCTTTCATCAAAAATCGGACGTTTTTGATTGAACAATAAAGGCCTCCAAATGTTATTTTATTCACTTCCCGTGGAGGAGAAACACTTTTTAAGGCCGCAGACTGAGTAAATTGGCCATATTCATTCACTTTTACCCATTCCTCAAATCTTGTGTTTAAGGCCCCTGGAAGCATGAAAATCACTTTAAACATCTCATTTTATCTTTAAAAGTGATTTTCCACGTACAAATGTGAATTGTAGGTCAAAGAGGCAACATTTGAAAACAGACCATTTTTTTAGTTTCTGAAACATGTCGTAAGGGGGGGTGGTTATCTCTTTCATCAAAAATCGGACGTTTTTGATTGAACAATAAAGGCCTCCAAATGTTATTTTATTCACTTCCCGTGGAGGAGAAACACTTTTTAAGGCCGCAGAGTGAGTAAATTGGCAATTTTCATTCACTTTTACCCATTCCTCAAATCTTGTGTTTAGGGCCCCTGGAAGCTTGAAAATCACTTTAAACATCTCATTTTATCTTTAAAAGTGATTTTCCACGTACAAATGTGAATTGTAGTTAAAAGAGGCAACATTTGAAAACGGACCATTTTTACGTTTCTGAAGCATGTCATAAGGGGGGGTGGTTATCACTTTCGTCAAAAATCGGGCGTTTTCGCTTGAACAATAAAGGCCTACAAATGTTATTTAGTTCACTTCCCGTGGAGGAGAAACACTTTTTAAGGCCGCAGAGTGAGTAAATTGGCAATTTTCATTCACTTTTACCCATTCCTCAAATCTTGTGTTTAGGGCCCCTGGAAGCTTGAAAATCACTTTAAACATCTCATTTTATCTTTAAAAGTGATTTTCCACGTACAAATGTGAATTGTAGTTAAAAGAGGCAACATTTGAAAACGGACCATTTTTTACGTTTCTGAAGCATGTCGTAAGGGGGGGTGGTTATCTCTTTCGTCAAAAATCGGGCGTTTTCGCTTGAACAATAAAGGCCTACAAATGTTATTTAGTTCACTTCCCGTGGAGGAGAAACACTTTTTAAGGCCGCAGAGTGAGTAAATTGGCCATATTCATTCACTTTTACCCATTCCTCAAATCTTGTGTTTAAGGCCTCTGGAAGCATGAAAATCACTTTAAACATCTCATTTTATATTTAAAAGTGATTTTCCACGTACAAATGTGAATTGTAGTTAAAAGAGGCAACATTTGAAAACAGACCATTTTTTTAGTTTCTGAAGCATGTCGTAAGGGGGGGTGGTTATCTCTTTCATCAAAAATCGGACGTTTTTAATTGAACAATAAAGGCCTACAAATGTTATTTAATTTACTTTCTGGGGTGGAGAAAAACTTTTTAAGGCCTCAGAGTGAATAAATTGGCCATTTTCATTCATATTTACCCATTCCTCAAATCTTGTGTTTAGGGCCCCTGGAAGCTTGAAAATCACTTTAAACATCTCATTTTATCTTTAAAAGTGATTTTCCACGTACAAATGTGAATTGTAGTTAAAAGAGGCAACATTTGAAAACGGACCATTTTTACGTTTCTGAAGCATGTCATAAGGGGGGGTGGTTATCTCTTTCGTCAAAAATCGGGCGTTTTCGCTTGAACAATAAAGGCCTACAAATGTTATTCAGTTCACTTCCCGTGGAGGAGAAACACTTTTTAAGGCCGCAGAGTGAGTAAATTGGCCATATTCATTCACTTTTACCCATTCCTCAAATCTTGTGTTTAAGGCCCCTGGAAGCATGAAAATCACTTTAAACATCTCATTTTATCTTTAAAAGTGATTTTCCACGTACAAATGTGAATTGTAGTTCAAAGAGGCAACATTTGAAAACAGACCATTTTTTTAGTTTCTGAAGCATGTCGTAAGGGGGGGTGGTTATCTCTTTCATCAAAAATCGGACGTTTTTGATTGAACAATAAAGGCCTCCAAATGTTATTTTATTCACTTCCCGTGGAGGAGAAACACTTTTTAAGGCCGCAGAGTGAGTACATTGGCAATTTTCATTCACTTTTACCCATTCCTCAAATCTTGTGTTTAGGGCCCCTGGAAGCTTGAAAATCACTTTAAACATCTCATTTTATCTTTAAAAGTGATTTTCCACGTTCAAATGTGAATTGTAGTTCAAAGAGGCAACATTTGAAAACGGGCCATTTTTTACGTTTCTGAAGCTTGTCGTAAGGGGGGGTGGTTATCTCTTTCGTCAAAAATCGGGCGTTTTCGCTTGAACAATAAAGGCCTACAAATGTTATTTAGTTCACTTCCCGTGGAGGAGAAACACTTTTTAAGGCCGCAGACTGAGTAAATTGGCCATATTCATTCACTTTTACCCATTCCTCAAATCTTGTGTTTAAGGCCCCTGGAAGCATGAAAATCACTTTAAACATCTCATTTTATCTTTAATAGTGATTTTCCACGTACAAATGTGAATTGTAGTTCAAAGAGGCAACATTTGAAAACAGACCATTTTTTACGTTTCTGAAGCATGTCGTAAATCGGGTGTTTTCGCTTGAACAATAAAGGCCTACAAATGTTATTTAGTTCACTTCCCGTGGAGGAGAAACACTTTTTAAGGCCGCAGAGTGAGTAAATTGGCCATATTCATTCACTTTTACCCATTCCTCAAATCTTGTGTTTAAGGCCTCTGGAAGCATGAAAATCACTTTAAACATCTCATTTTATCTTTAAAAGTGATTTTCCACGTACAAATGTGAATTGTAGTTAAAAGAGGCAACATTTGAAAACAGACCATTTTTTTAGTTTCTGAAGCATGTCGTAAGGGGGGGTGGTTATCTCTTTCATCAAAAATCGGACGTTTTTAATTGAACAATAAAGGCCTACAAATGTTATTTAATTTACTTTCTGGGGTGGAGAAAAACTTTTTAAGGCCTCAGAGTGAATAAATTGGCCATTTTCATTCATATTTACCCATTCCTCAAATCTTGTGTTTAGGGCCCCTGGAAGCTTGAAAATCACTTTAAACATCTCATTTTATCTTTAAAAGTGATTTTCCACGTACAAATGTGAATTGTAGTTAAAAGAGGCAACATTTGAAAACGGACCATTTTTACGTTTCTGAAGCATGTTATAAGGGGGGGTGGTTATCTCTTTCGTCAAAAATCGGGCGTTTTCGCTTGAACAATAAAGGCCTACAAATGTTATTCAGTTCACTTCCCGTGGAGGAGAAACACTTTTTAAGGCCGCAGAGTGAGTAAATTGGCCATATTCATTCACTTTTACCCATTCCTCAAATCTTGTGTTTAAGGCCCCTGGAAGCATGAAAATCACTTTAAACATCTCATTTTATCTTTAAAAGTGATTTTCCACGTACAAATGTGAATTGTAGTTCAAAGAGGCAACATTTGAAAACAGACCATTTTTTTAGTTTCTGAAGCATGTCGTAAAGGGGGGTGGTTATCTCTTTCATCAAAAATCGGACGTTTTTGATTGAACAATAAAGGCCTCCAAATGTTATTTTATTCACTTCCCGTGGAGGAGAAACACTTTTTAAGGCCGCAGAGTGAGTACATTGGCAATTTTCATTCACTTTTACCCATTCCTCAAATCTTGTGTTTAGGGCCCCTGGAAGCTTGAAAATCACTTTAAACATCTCATTTTATCTTTAAAAGTGATTTTCCACGTTCAAATGTGAATTGTAGTTCAAAGAGGCAACATTTGAAAACGGGCCATTTTTTACGTTTCTGAAGCTTGTCGTAAGGGGGGGTGGTTATCTCTTTCATCAAAAATCGGACGTTTTTTATTGAACAATAAAGGCCTACAAATGTTATTTAATTCACTTTCTGGGGTGGAGAAAAACGTTTTAAGGCCTCAGAGTGAATAAATTGGCCATTTTCATTCACATTTACCCATTCCTCAAATCTTGTGTTTAAGGCCCCTGGAAGCATGAAAATCACTTTAAACATCTCATTTTATCTTTAATAGTGATTTTCCACGTACAAATGTGAATTGTAGTTCAAAGAGGCAAGATTTGAAAACGGACCATTTTTTACGTTTCTGAAGCATGTCGTAAGGGGGGGTGGTTATCTCTTTCGTCAAAAATCGGGTGTTTTCGCTTGAACAATAAAGGCCTACAAATGTTATTTAGTTCACTTCCCGTGGAGGAGAAACACTTTTTAAGGCCGCAGAGTGAGTAAATTGGCCATATTCATTCACTTTTACCCATTCCTCAAATCTTGTGTTTAAGGCCCCTGGAAGCATGAAAATCACTTTAAACATCTCATTTTATCTTTAAAAGTGATTTTCCACGTACAAATGTGAATTGTAGTTCAAAGAGGCAACATTTGAAAACAGACCGTTTTTTTAGTTTCTGAAGCATGTCGTAAGGGGGGGTGGTTATCTCCTTCATCAAAAATCGGACGTTTTGAATTGAACAATAAAGGCCTACAAATGTTATTTAATTCACTTTCTGGGGTGGAAAAAAACTTTTTAAGGCCTCAGAGTGAATAAATTAGCCATTTTCATTCACATTTACCCATTCCTCAAATCTTGTGTTTAGGGCCCCTGGAAGCTTGAAAATCACTTTAAACATCTCATTTTATCTTTAAAAGTGATTTTCCACGTACAAATGTGAATTGTAGTTAAAAGAGGCAATATTTGAAAACGGACCATTTTCACGTTTCTGAAGCATGTCATAAGGGGGGGTGGTTATCTCTTTCGTCAAAAATCGGGCGTTTTCGCTTGAACAATAAAGGCCTACAAATGTTATTTAGTTCACTTCCCGTGGAGGAGAAACACTTTTTAAGGCCGCAGAGTGAGTAAAATGGCCATATTCATTCACTTTTACCCATTCCTCAAATCTTGTGTTTAAGGCCCCTGGAAGCATGAAAATCACTTTAAACATCTCATTTTATCTTTAAAAGTGATTTTCCACGTACAAATGTGAATTGTAGTTCAAAGAGGCAACATTTGAAAACAGACCATTTTTTTAGTTTCTGAAGCATGTCGTAAGGGGGGGTGGTTATCTCTTTCATCAAAAATCGGACGTTTTTGATTGAACAATAAAGGCCTACAAATGTTATTTTATTCACTTTCCGTGGAGGAGAAAAACTTTTTAAGGCCTCAGAGTGAATAAATTGGCCATTTTCATTCACTTTTACCCATTCCTCAAATCTTGTGTTTAGGGCCCCTGGAAGCTTGAAAATCACTTTAAACGTCTCATTTTATCTTTAAAAGTGATTTTCCACGTTCAAATGTGAATTGTAGTTAAAAGAGGCAACATTTGATAACGGACCATTTTTTACGTTTCTAAAGCATGTCGTAAGGGGGGGTGTTATCTCTTTCGTCAAAAATCGGGCGTTTTCGCTTGAACAATAAAGGCCTACAAATGTTATTTAGTTCACTTCCCGTGGAGGAGAAACACTTGTTAAGGCCGCAGAGTGAGTAAATTGGCCATATTCATTCACTTTTACCCATTCCTCAAATCTTGTGTTTAAGGCCCCTGGAAGCATGAAAATCACTTTAAACATCTCATTTTATCTTTAAAAGTGATTTTCCACGTACAAATGTGAATTGAAGTTTAAAGAGGCAACATTTGAAAACAGACCATTTTTTTAGTTTCTGAAGCATGTCGTAAGGGGGGGTGGTTATCTCTTTCATCAAAAATCGGACGTTTTCGATTGAACAATAAAGGCCTCCAAATGTTATTTTATTCACTTCCCGTGGAGGAGAAACACTTTTTAAGGCCGCAGAGTGAGTAAATTGGCCATTTCCATTCACTTTTACCCATTCCTCAAATCTTGTGTTTAAGGCCCCTGGAAGCATGAAAATCACTTTAAACATCTCATTTTATCTTTAAAAGTGATTTTCCACGTACAAATGTGAATTGTAGTTTAAAGAGGCAACATTTGAAAACAGACCATTTTTTTAGTTTCTGAAGCATGTCGTAAGGGGGGATGGTTATCTCTTTCATCAAAAATCGGACGTTTTCGATTGAACAATAAAGGCCTCCAAATGTTATTTTATTCACTTTCCGTGGAGGAGAAACACTTTTTAAGGCCGCAGAGTGAGTAAATTGGCCATTTCCATTCACTTTTACCCATTCCTCAAATCTCGTGTTTAAGGCCCCTGGAAGCATGAAAATCACTTTAAACATTATCTTTAAAAGTGATTTTCCACGTACAAATGTGAATTGTAGTTCAAAGAGGCAACATTTGAAAACAGACCATTTTTTTAGTTTCTGAAGCATGTCGTAAGGGGGGGTGGTTATCTCTTTCATCAAAAATCGGACGTTTTTAATTGAACAATAAATGCCTACAAATGTTATTTAATTCACTTTCTGGGGTGGAGAAAAACTTTTTAAGGCCTCAGAGTGAATAAATTGGCCATTTTCATTCACTTTTACCCATTCCTCAAATCTTGTGTTTAGGGACCCTGGAAGCTTGAAAATCACTTTAAACATCTCATTTTATCTTTAAAAGTGATTTTCCACGTTCAAATGTGAATGGTAGTTAAAAGAGGCAACATTTGATAACGGGCCATTTTTTACATTTCTGAAGCATGTCGTAAGGGGGGGTGGTTATCTCTTTCGTCAAAAATCGGGCGTTTTCGCTTGAACAATAAAGGCCTACAAATGTTATTTAGTTCACTTCCCGTGGAGGAGAAACACTTTTTAAGGCCGCAGAGTGAGTAAATTGGCCATATTCATTCACTTTTACCCATTCCTCAAATCTTGTGTTTAAGGCCCCTGGAAGCATGAATATCCCTTTAAACATCTCATTTTATCTTTAAAAGTGATTTTCCACGTACAAATGTGAATTGTAGTTCAAAGAGGCAACATTTGAAAACAGACCATTTTTTTAGTTTCTGAAGCATGTCGTAAGGGGGGGTGGTTATCTCTTTCATCAAAAATCGGACGTTTTCGATTGAACAATAAAGGCCTCCAAATGTTATTTTATTCACTTCCCGTGGAGGAGAAACACTTTTTAAGGCCTCAGAGTGAATAAATTGGCCATTTTCATTCACATTTACCCATTCCTCAAATCTTGTGTTTAGGGCCCCTGGAAGCTTGAAAATCACTTTAAACATCTCATTTTATCTTTAAAAGTGATTTTCCACGTACAAATGTGAATTGTAGTTCAAAGTGGCAACATTTGAAAACAGACCATTTTTTTAGTTTCTGAAGCATGTCGTAAGGGGGGGTGGTTATCTCCTTCATCAAAAATCGGACGTTTTGAATTGAACAATAAAGGCCTACAAATGTTATTTAATCCACTTTCTGGGGTGGAGAAAAACTTTTTAAGGCCTCAGAGTGAATAAATTGGCCATTTTCATTCACATTTACCCATTCCTCAAATCTTGTGTTTAGGGCCCCTGGAAGCTTGAAAATCGCTTTAAACATCTCATTTTATCTTTAAAAGTGATTTTCCACGTACAAATGTGAATTGTAGTTAAAAGAGGCAACATTTGAAAACAGACCATTTTCACGTTTCTGAAGCATGTCATAAGGGGGGGTGGTTATCTCTTTCGTCAAAAATCGGGCGTTTTCGCTTGAACAATAAAGGCATACAAATGTTATTTAGTTCACTTCCCGTGGAGGAGAAACACTTTTTAAGGCCGTAGAGTGAGTAAATTGGCCATATTCATTCACTTTTACCCATTCCTCAAATCTTGTGTTTAAGGCCCCTGGAAGCATGAAAATCACGTTAAACATCTAATTTTATCTTTAAAAGTGATTTTCCACGTACAAATGTGAATTGTAGTTCAAAGAGGCAACATTTGAAAACAGACCATTTTTTTAGTTTCTGAAGCATGTCGTAAGGGGGGGTGGGTATCTCTTTCATCAAAAATCGGACGTTTTTTATTGAACAATAAAGGCCTACAAATGTTATTTAATTCACTTTCTGGGGTGGAGAAAAACTTTTTAAGGCCTCAGAGTGAATAAATTGGCCATTTTCATTCACTTTTACCCATTCCTCAAATCTTGTGTTTAGGGCCCCTGGAAGCTTGAAAATCACTTTAAACATCTCATTTTATCTTTAAAAGTGATTTTCCACGTACAAATGTGAATTGTAGTTAAAAGAGGCAACATTTGAAAACGGACCATTTTTTACGTTTCTGAAGCATGTCGTAAGGGGGGGTGGTTATCTCTTTCATCAAAAATCGGGCGTTTTCGCTTGAACAATAAAGGCCTACAAATGTTATTTAGTTCACTTCCCGTGGAGGAGAAACACTTTTTAAGGCCGCAGAGTGAGTAAATTGGCCATATTCATTCACTTTTACCCATTCCTCAAATCTTGTGTTTAAGGCCCCTGGAAGCATGAAAATCACTTTAAACATCTCATTTTATCTTTAAAAGTGATTTTCCACGTACAAATGTGAATTGTAGTTCAAAGAGGCAACATTTGAAAACAGACCATTTTTTTAGTTTCTGAAGCATGTCGTAAGGGGGGGTGGTTATCTCTTTCATCAAAAATCGGACGTTTTTGATTGAACAATAAAGGCCTACAAATGTTATTTTATTCACTTTCCGTGGAGGAGAAAAACTTTTTAAGGCCTCAGAGTGAATAAATTGGCCATATTCATTCACTTTTACCCATTCCTCAAATCTTGTGTTTAGGGCCCCTGGAAGCTTGAAAATCACTTTAAACGTCTCATTTTATCTTTAAAAGTGATTTTCCACGTTCAAATGTGAATTGTAGTTAAAAGAGGCAACATTTGATAACGGACCATTTTTTACGTTTCTGAAGCATGTCGTAAGGGGTGGGTTATATCTTTCGTCAAAAATCGGGCGTTTTCGCTTGAACAATAAAGGCCTACAAATGTTATTTAGTTCACTTCCCGTGGAGGAGAAACACTTTTTAAGGCCGTAGAGTGAGTAAATTGGCCATATTCATTCACTTTTACCCATTCCTCAAATCTTGTGTTTAAGGCCCCTGGAAGCATGAAAATCACTTTAAACATCTCATTTTATCTTTAAAAGTGATTTTCCACGTACAAATGTGAATTGTAGTTCAAAGAGGCAACATTTGAAAACAGACCGTTTTTTTAGTTTCTGAAGCATGTCGTAAGGGGGGGTGGTTATCTCCTTCATCAAAAATCGGACATTTTGAATTGAACAATAAAGGCCTACAAATGTTATTTAATTCACTTTCTGGGGTGGAGAAAAACTTTTTAAGGCCTCAGAGTGAATAAATTGGCCATTTTCATTCACATTTACCCATTCCTCAAATCTTGTGTTTAGGGCCCCTGGAAGCTTGAAAATCACTTTAAACATCTCATTTTATCTTTAAAAGTGATTTTCCACGTACAAATGTGAATTGTAGTTAAAAGAGGCAATATTTGAAAACGGACCATTTTCACGTTTCTGAAGCATGTCATAAGGGGGGGTGGTTATCTCTTTCGTCAAAAATCGGGCGTTTTCGCTTGAACAATAAAGGCCTACAAATGTTATTTAGTTCACTTCCCGTGGAGGAGAAACACTTTTTAAGGCCGCAGAGTGAGTACATTGGCAATTTTCATTCACTTTTACCCATTCCTCAAATCTTGTGTTTAGGGCCCCTGGAAGCTTGAAAATCACTTTAAACATCTCATTTTATCTTTAAAAGTGATTTTCCACGTACAAATGTGAATTGTAGTTCAAAGAGGCAACATTTGAAAACGGGCCATTTTTTACGTTTCTGAAGCTTGTCGTAAGGGGGGGTGGTTATCTCTTTCGTCAAAAATCGGGCGTTTTCGCTTGAACAATAAAGGCCTACAAATGTTATTTAGTTCACTTCCCGTGGAGGAGAAACACTTTTTAAGGCCGCAGACTGAGTAAATTGGCCATATTCATTCACTTTTACCCATTCCTCAAATCTTGTGTTTAAGGCCCCTGGAAGCATGAAAATCACTTTAAACATCTCATTTTATCTTTAATAGTGATTTTCCACGTACAAATATGAATTGTAGTTCAAAGAGGCAACATTTGAAAACAGACCATTTTTTAAGTTTCTGAAGCATGTCGTAAATCGGGTGTTTTCGCTTGAACAATAAAGGCCTACAAATGTTATTTAGTTCACTTCCCGTGGAGGAGAAACACTTTTTAAGGCCGCTGAGTGAGTAAATTGGCCATATTCATTCACTTTTACCCATTCCTCAAATCTTGTGTTTAAGGCCCCTGGAAGCATGAAAATCACTTTAAACATCTCATTTTATCTTTAAAAGTGATTTTCCACGTACAAATGTGAATTGTAGGTCAAAGAGGCAACATTTGAAAACAGACCATTTTTTTAGTTTCTGAAGCATGTCGTAAGGGGAGGTGGTTATCTCTTCATCAAAAATCGGACGTTTTTGATTGAACAATAAAGGCCTCCAAATGTTATTTTATTCACTTCCCGTGGAGGAGAAACACTTTTTAAGGCCGCAGAGTGAGTAAATTGGCCATATTCATTCACTTTTACCCATTCCTCAAATCTTGTGTTTAAGGCCCCTGGAAGCATGAAAATCACTTTAAACATCTCATTTTATCTTTAAAAGTGATTTTCCACGTACAAATGTGAATTGTAGTTTAAAGAGGCAACATTTGAAAACAGACCATTTTTTTAGTTTCTGAAGCATGTCGTAAGGGGGGGTGGTTATCTCTTTCATCAAAAATCGGACGTTTTCGATTGAACAATAAAGGCCTCCAAATGTTATTTTATTCACTTCCCGTGGAGGAGAAACACTTTTTAAGGCCTCAGAGTGAATAAATTGGCCATTTTCATTCACATTTACCCATTCCTCAAATCTTGTGTTTAGGGCCCCTGGAAGCTTGAAAATCACTTTAAACATCTCATTTTATCTTTAAAAGTGATTTTCCACGTACAAATGTGAATTGTAGTTCAAATAGGCAACATTTGAAAACAGACCATTTTTTTAGTTTCTGAAGCATGTCGTAAGGGGGGGTGGTTATCTCCTTCATCAAAAATCGGACGTTTTGAATTGAACAATAAAGGCCTACAAATGTTATTTAATTCACTTTCTGGGGTGGAGAAAAACTTTTTAAGGCCTCAGAGTGAATAAATTGGCCATTTTCATTCACATTTACCCATTCCTCAAATCTTGTGTTTAGGGCCCCTGGAAGCTTGAAAATCGCTTTAAACATCTCATTTTATCTTTAAAAGTGATTTTCCACGTACAAATGTGAATTGTAGTTAAAAGAGGCAACATTTGAAAACGGACCATTTTCACGTTTCTGAAGCATGTCATAAGGGGGTGGTTATCTCTTTCGTCAAAAATCGGGCGTTTTCGCTTGAACAATAAAGGCCTACAAATGTTATTTAGTTCACTTCCCGTGGAGGAGAAACACTTTTTAAGGCCATAGAGTGAGTAAATTGGCCATATTCATTCACTTTTACCCATTCCTCAAATCTTGTGTTTAGGGCCCCTGGAAGCTTGAAAATCACTTTAAACATCTCATTTTATCTTTAAAAGTGATTTTCCACGTACAAATGTGAATTGTAGTTAAAAGAGGCAACATTTGAAAACGGGCCATTTTTTACGTTTCTGAAGCTTGTCGTAAGGGGGGGTGGTTATCTCTTTCGTCAAAAATCGGGCGTTTTCGCTTGAACAATAAAGGCCTACAAATGTTATTTAGTTCACTTCCCGTGGAGGAGAAACACTTTTTAAGGCCGCAGACTGAGTAAATTGGCCATATTCATTCACTTTTACCCATTCCTCAAATCTTGTGTTTAAGGCCCCTGGAAGCATGAAAATCACTTTAAACATCTCATTTTATCTTTAATAGTGATTTTCCACGTACAAATATGAATTGTAGTTCAAAGAGGCAACATTTGAAAACAGACCATTTTTTAAGTTTCTGAAGCATGTCGTAAATCGGGTGTTTTCGCTTGAACAATAAAGGCCTACAAATGTTATTTAGTTCACTTCCCGTGGAGGAGAAACACTTTTTAAGGCCGCTGAGTGAGTAAATTGGCCATATTCATTCACTTTTACCCATTCCTCAAATCTTGTGTTTAAGGCCCCTGGAAGCATGAAAATCACTTTAAACATCTCATTTTATCTTTAAAAGTGATTTTCCACGTACAAATGTGAATTGTAGTTCAAAGAGGCAACATTTGAAAACAGACCATTTTTTTAGTTTCTGAAGCATGTCGTAAGGGGGGGTGGTTATCTCTTTCATCAAAAATCGGACGTTTTTAATTGAACAATAAAGGCCTACAAATGTTATTTAATTCACTTTCTGGGGTGGAGAAAAACTTTTTAAGGCCTCAGAGTGAATAAATTGGCCATTTTCATTCACTTTTACCCATTCCTCAAATCTTGTGTTTAGGGCCCCTGGAAGCTTGAAAATCACTTTAAACATCTCATTTTATCTTTAAAAGTGATTTTCCACGTACAAATGTGAATTGTAGTTAAAAGAGGCAACATTTGATAACGGACCATTTTTTACATTTCTGAAGCATGTCTTAAGGGGGGGTGGTTATCTCTTTCGTCAAAAATCGGGCGTTTTCGCTTGAACAATAAAGGCCTACAAATGTTATTTAGTTCACTTCCCGTGGAGGAGAAACACTTTTTAAGGCCGCAGAGTGAGTAAATTGGCCATATTCATTCACTTTTACCCATTCCTCAAATCTTGTGTTTAAGGCCCCTGGAAGCATGAAAATCACTTTAAACATCTCATTTTATCTTTAAAAGTGATTTTCCACGTACAAATGTGAATTGTAGTTCAAAGAGGCAACATTTGAAAACAGACCATTTTTTTAGTTTCTGAAGCATGTCGTAAGGGGGGTGGTTATCTCTTTCATCAAAAATCGGACGTTTTTGATTGAACAATAAAGGCCTCCAAATGTTATTTTATTCACTTCCCGTGGAGGAGAAACACTTTTTAAGGCCGCAGAGTGAGTACATTGGCAATTTTCATTCACTTTTACCCATTCCTCAAATCTTGTGTTTAGGGCCCCTGGAAGCTTGAAAATCACTTTAAACATCTCATTTTATCTTTAAAAGTGATTTTCCACGTACAAATGTGAATTGTAGTTCAAAGAGGCAACATTTGAAAACGGGCCATTTTTTACGTTTCTGAAGCTTGTCGTAAGGGGGGGTGGTTATCTCTTTCGTCAAAAATCGGGCGTTTTCGCTTGAACAATAAAGGCCTACAAATGTTATTTAGTTCACTTCCCGTGGAGGAGAAACACTTTTTAAGGCCGCAGACTGAGTAAATTGGCCATATTCATTCACTTTTACCCATTCCTCAAATCTTGTGTTTAAGGCCCCTGGAAGCATGAAAATCACTTTAAACATCTCATTTTATCTTTAATAGTGATTTTCCACGTACAAATATGAATTGTAGTTCAAAGAGGCAACATTTGAAAACAGACCATTTTTTAAGTTTCTGAAGCATGTCGTAAATCGGGTGTTTTCGCTTGAACAATAAAGGCCTACAAATGTTATTTAGTTCACTTCCCGTGGAGGAGAAACACTTTTTAAGGCCGCTGAGTGAGTAAATTGGCCATATTCATTCACTTTTACCCATTCCTCAAATCTTGTGTTTAAGGCCCCTGGAAGCATGAAAATCACTTTAAACATCTCATTTTATCTTTAAAAGTGATTTTCCACGTACAAATGTGAATTGTAGGTCAAAGAGGCAACATTTGAAAACAGACCATTTTTTTAGTTTCTGAAGCATGTCGTAAGGGGAGGTGGTTATCTCTTCATCAAAAATCGGACGTTTTTGATTGAACAATAAAGGCCTCCAAATGTTATTTTATTCACTTCCCGTGGAGGAGAAACACTTTTTAAGGCCGCAGAGTGAGTAAATTGGCCATATTCATTCACTTTTACCCATTCCTCAAATCTTGTGTTTAAGGCCCCTGGAAGCATGAAAATCACTTTAAACATCTCATTTTATCTTTAAAAGTGATTTTCCACGTACAAATGTGAATTGTAGTTTAAAGAGGCAACATTTGAAAACAGACCATTTTTTTAGTTTCTGAAGCATGTCGTAAGGGGGGGTGGTTATCTCTTTCATCAAAAATCGGACGTTTTCGATTGAACAATAAAGGCCTCCAAATGTTATTTTATTCACTTCCCGTGGAGGAGAAACACTTTTTAAGGCCTCAGAGTGAATAAATTGGCCATTTTCATTCACATTTACCCATTCCTCAAATCTTGTGTTTAGGGCCCCTGGAAGCTTGAAAATCACTTTAAACATCTCATTTTATCTTTAAAAGTGATTTTCCACGTACAAATGTGAATTGTAGTTCAAAGAGGCAACATTTGAAAACAGACCATTTTTTTAGTTTCTGAAGCATGTCGTAAGGGGGGGTGGTTATCTCCTTCATCAAAAATCGGACGTTTTGAATTGAACAATAAAGGCCTACAAATGTTATTTAATTCACTTTCTGGGGTGGAGAAAAACTTTTTAAGGCCTCAGAGTGAATAAATTGGCCATTTTCATTCACATTTACCCATTCCTCAAATCTTGTGTTTAGGGCCCCTGGAAGCTTGAAAATCGCTTTAAACATCTCATTTTATCTTTAAAAGTGATTTTCCACGTACAAATGTGAATTGTAGTTAAAAGAGGCAACATTTGAAAACGGACCATTTTCACGTTTCTGAAGCATGTCATAAGGGGGTGGTTATCTCTTTCGTCAAAAATCGGGCGTTTTCGCTTGAACAATAAAGGCCTACAAATGTTATTTAGTTCACTTCCCGTGGAGGAGAAACACTTTTTAAGGCCATAGAGTGAGTAAATTGGCCATATTCATTCACTTTTACCCATTCCTCAAATCTTGTGTTTAGGGCCCCTGGAAGCTTGAAAATCACTTTAAACATCTCATTTTATCTTTAAAAGTGATTTTCCACGTACAAATGTGAATTGTAGTTAAAAGAGGCAACATTTGAAAACGGGCCATTTTTTACGTTTCTGAAGCTTGTCGTAAGGGGGGGTGGTTATCTCTTTCGTCAAAAATCGGGCGTTTTCGCTTGAACAATAAAGGCCTACAAATGTTATTTAGTTCACTTCCCGTGGAGGAGAAACACTTTTTAAGGCCGCAGACTGAGTAAATTGGCCATATTCATTCACTTTTACCCATTCCTCAAATCTTGTGTTTAAGGCCCCTGGAAGCATGAAAATCACTTTAAACATCTCATTTTATCTTTAATAGTGATTTTCCACGTACAAATATGAATTGTAGTTAAAGAGGCAACATTTGAAAACAGACCATTTTTTAAGTTTCTGAAGCATGTCGTAAATCGGGTGTTTTCGCTTGAACAATAAAGGCCTACAAATGTTATTTAGTTCACTTCCCGTGGAGGAGAAACACTTTTTAAGGCCGCTGAGTGAGTAAATTGGCCATATTCATTCACTTTTACCCATTCCTCAAATCTTGTGTTTAAGGCCCCTGGAAGCATGAAAATCACTTTAAACATCTCATTTTATCTTTAAAAGTGATTTTCCACGTACAAATGTGAATTGTAGGTCAAAGAGGCAACATTTGAAAACAGACCATTTTTTTAGTTTCTGAAGCATGTCGTAAGGGGAGGTGGTTATCTCTTCATCAAAAATCGGACGTTTTTGATTGAACAATAAAGGCCTCCAAATGTTATTTTATTCACTTCCCGTGGAGGAGAAACACTTTTTAAGGCCGCAGAGTGAGTAAATTGGCCATATTCATTCACTTTTACCCATTCCTCAAATCTTGTGTTTAAGGCCCCTGGAAGCATGAAAATCACTTTAAACATCTCATTTTATCTTTAAAAGTGATTTTCCACGTACAAATGTGAATTGTAGTTTAAAGAGGCAACATTTGAAAACAGACCATTTTTTTAGTTTCTGAAGCATGTCGTAAGGGGGGGTGGTTATCTCTTTCATCAAAAATCGGACGTTTTCGATTGAACAATAAAGGCCTCCAAATGTTATTTTATTCACTTCCCGTGGAGGAGAAACACTTTTTAAGGCCTCAGAGTGAAAAAATTGGCCATTTTCATTCACATTTACCCATTCCTCAAATCTTGTGTTTAGGGCCCCTGGAAGCTTGAAAATCACTTTAAACATCTCATTTTATCTTTAAAAGTGATTTTCCACGTACAAATGTGAATTGTAGTTCAAAGAGGCAACATTTGAAAACAGACCATTTTTTTAGTTTCTGAAGCATGTCGTAAGGGGGGGTGGTTATCTCCTTCATCAAAAATCGGACGTTTTGAATTGAACAATAAAGGCCTACAAATGTTATTTAATTCACTTTCTGGGGTGGAGAAAAACTTTTTAAGGCCTCAGAGTGAATAAATTGGCCATTTTCATTCACATTTACCCATTCCTCAAATCTTGTGTTTAGGGCCCCTGGAAGCTTGAAAATCGCTTTAAACATCTCATTTTATCTTTAAAAGTGATTTTCCACGTACAAATGTGAATTGTAGTTAAAAGAGGCAACATTTGAAAACGGACCATTTTCACGTTTCTGAAGCATGTCATAAGGGGGGTGGTTATCTCTTTCGTCAAAAATCGGGCGTTTTCGCTTGAACAATAAAGGCCTACAAATGTTATTTAGTTCACTTCCCGTGGAGGAGAAACACTTTTTAAGGCCGTAGAGTGAGTAAATTGGCCATATTCATTCACTTTTACCCATTCCTCAAATCTTGTGTTTAAGGCCCCTGGAAGCATGAAAATCACGTTAAACATCTAATTTTATCTTTAAAAGTGATTTTCCACGTACAAATGTGAATTGTAGTTCAAAGAGGCAACATTTGAAAACAGACCATTTTTTTAGTTTCTGAAGCATGTCGTAAGGGGGGGTGGGTATCTCTTTCATCAAAAATCGGACGTTTTTTATTGAACAATAAAGGCCTACAAATGTTATTTAATTCACTTTCTGGGGTGGAGAAAAACTTTTTAGGGCCTCAGAGTGAATAAATTGGCCATTTTCATTCACTTTTACCCATTCCTCAAATCTTGTGTTTAGGGCCCCTGGAAGCTTGAAAATCACTTTAAACATCTCATTTTATCTTTAAAAGTGATTTTCCACGTACAAATGTGAATTGTAGTTAAAAGAGGCAACATTTGAAAACGGACCATTTTTTACGTTTCTGAAGCATGTCGTAAGGGGGGGTGGTTATCTCTTTCATCAAAAATCGGGCGTTTTCGCTTGAACAATAAAGGCCTACAAATGTTATTTAGTTCACTTCCCGTGGAGGAGAAACACTTTTTAAGGCCGCAGAGTGAGTAAATTGGCCATATTCATTCACTTTTACCCATTCCTCAAATCTTGTGTTTAAGGCCCCTGGAAGCATGAAAATCACTTTAAACATCTCATTTTATCTTTAAAAGTGATTTTCCACGTACAAATGTGAATTGTAGTTCAAAGAGGCAACATTTGAAAACAGACCATTTTTTTAGTTTCTGAAGCATGTCGTAAGGGGGGGTGGTTATCTCTTTCATCAAAAATCGGACGTTTTTGATTGAACAATAAAGGCCTACAAATGTTATTTTATTCACTTTCCGTGGAGGAGAAAAACTTTTTAAGGCCTCAGAGTGAATAAATTGGCCATTTTCATTCACTTTTACCCATTCCTCAAATCTTGTGTTTAGGGCCCCTGGAAGCTTGAAAATCACTTTAAACGTCTCATTTTATCTTTAAAAGTGATTTTCCACGTTCAAATGTGAATTGTAGTTAAAAGAGGCAACATTTGATAACGGACCATTTTTTACCTTTCTGAAGCATGTCGTAAGGGGGGGGTTATCTCTTTCGTCAAAAATCGGGCGTTTTCGCTTGAACAATAAAGGCCTACAAATGTTATTTAGTTCACTTCCCGTGGAGGAGAGACACTTTTTAAGGCCGTAGAGTGAGTAAATTGGCCATATTCATTCACTTTTACCCATTCCTCAAATCTTGTGTTTAAGGCCCCTGGAAGCATGAAAATCACTTTAAACATCTCATTTTATCTTTAAAAGTGATTTTCCACGTACAAATGTGAATTGTAGTTCAAAGAGGCAACATTTGAAAACAGACCGTTTTTTTAGTTTCTGAAGCATGTCGTAAGGGGGGGTGGTTATCTCCTTCATCAAAAATCGGACGTTTTGAATTGAACAATAAAGGCCTACAAATGTTATTTAATTCACTTTCTGGGGTGGAGAAAAACTTTTTAAGGCCTCAGAGTGAGTAAATTGGCCATATTCATTCACTTTTACCCATTCCTCAAATCTTGTGTTTAAGGCCCCTGGAAGCATGAAAATCACTTTAAACATCTCATTTTATCTTTAAAAGTGATTTTCCACGTACAAATGTGAATTGTAGTTCAAAGAGGCAACATTTGAAAACAGACCATTTTTTTAGTTTCTGAAGCATGTCGTAAGGGGGGGTGGTTATCTCTTTCATCAAAAATCGGACGTTTTTGATTGAACAATAAAGGCCTACAAATGTTATTTTATTCACTTTCCGTGGAGGAGAAAAACTTTTTAAGGCCTCAGAGTGAATAAATTGGCCATTTTCATTCACTTTTACCCATTCCTCAAATCTTGTGTTTAGGGCCCCTGGAAGCTTGAAAATCACTTTAAACGTCTCATTTTATCTTTAAAAGTGATTTTCCACGTTCAAATGTGAATTGTAGTTAAAAGAGGCAACATTTGATAACGGACCATTTTTTACGTTTCTGAAGCATGTCGTAAGGGGGGGGTTATCTCTTTCGTCAAAAATCGGCCGTTTTCGCTTGAACAATAAAGGCCTACAAATGTTATTTAGTTCACCTCCCGTGGAGGAGAGACACTTTTTAAGGCCGTAGAGTGAGTAAATTGGCCATATTCATTCACTTTTACCCATTCCTCAAATCTTGTGTTTAAGGCCCCTGGAAGCATGAAAATCACTTTAAACATCTCATTTTATCTTTAAAAGTGATTTTCCACGTACAAATGTGAATTGTAGTTCAAAGAGGCAACATTTGAAAACAGACCGTTTTTTTAGTTTCTGAAGCATGTCGTAAGGGGGGGTGGTTATCTCCTTCATCAAAAATCGGACGTTTTGAATTGAACAATAAAGGCCTACAAATGTTATTTAATTCACTTTCTGGGGTGGAGAAAAACTTTTTAAGGCCTCAGAGTGAATAAATTGGCCATTTTCATTCACATTTACCCATTCCTCAAATCTTGTGTTTAGGGCCCCTGGAAGCTTGAAAATCACTTTAAACATCTCATTTTATCTTTAAAAGTGATTTTCCACGTACAAATGTGAATTGTAGTTCAAAGAGGCAACATTTGAAAACAGACCATTTTTTTAGTTTCTGAAGCATGTTGTAAGGGGGGGTGGTTATCTCTTTCATCAAAAATCGGACATTTTTGATTGAACAATAAAGGCCTTCAAATGTTATTTTATTCACTTCCCGTGGAGGAGAAACACTTTTTAAGGCCGCAGAGTGAGTAAATTGGCCATATTCATTCACTTTTACCCATTCCTCAAATCTTGTGTTTAAGGCCCCTGGAAGCATGAAAATCACTTTAAACATCTCATTTTATCTTTAAAAGTGATTTTCCACGTACAAATGTGAATTGTAGTTCAAAGAGGCAACATTTGAAAACAGACCATTTTTTTAGTTTCTGAAGCATGTCGTAAGGGGGGGTGGTTATCTCTTTCATCAAAAATCGGACGTTTTTGATTGAACAATAAAGGCCTCCAAATGTTATTTTATTCACTTCCCGTGGAGGAGAAACACTTTTTAAGGCCTCAGAGTGAATAAATTGGCCATTTTCATTCACTTTTACCCATTCCTCAAATCTTGTGTTTAGGGCCCCTGGAAGCTTGAAAATCACTTTAAACGTCTCATTTTATCTTTAAAAGTGATTTTCCACGTTCAAATGTGAATTGTAGTTAAAAGAGGCAACATTTGATAACGGACCATTTTTTACGTTTCTAAAGCATGTCGTAAGGGGGGGTGTTATCTCTTTCGTCAAAAATCGGGCGTTTTCGCTTGAACAATAAAGGCCTACAAATGTTATTTAGTTCACTTCCCGTGGAGGAGAAACACTTTTTAAGGCCGTAGAGTGAGTAAATTGGCCATATTCATTCACTTTTACCCATTCCTTAAATCTTGTGTTTAAGGCCCCTGGAAGCATGAAAATCACTTTAAACATCTCATTTTATCTTTAATAGTGATTTTCCACGTACAAATGTGAATTGTAGTTCAAAGAGGCAACATTTGAAAACAGACCGTTTTTTTAGTTTCTGAAGCATGTCGTAAGGGGGGGTGGTTATCTCCTTCATCAAAAATCGGACGTTTTGAATTGAACAATAAAGGCCTACAAATGTTATTTAATTCACTTTCTGGGGTGGAGAAAAACTTTTTAAGGCCTCAGAGTGAATACATTGGCCATTTTCATTCACATGTACCCATTCCTCAAATCTTGTGTTTAGGGCCCCTGGAAGCTTGAAAATCACTTTAAACATCTCATTTTATCTTTAAAAGTGATTTTCCACGTACAAATGTGAATTGTAGTTCAAAGAGGCAACATTTGAAAACGGACCATTTTTTACGTTTCTGATGCTTGTCGTAAGGGGGGGTGGTTATCTCTTTCACCAAAAAACAGGCGTTTTTGATTGAACAATAAAGGCCTCCAAATGTTATTTAATTCACTTCCCGTGGAGGAGAAACACTTTTTAAGGCCGCAGAGTGAGTAAATTGGCCATTTTCATTCACATTTACCCATTTCTCAAATCTTGTGTTTAAGGCCCCTGGAAGCATGAAAATCACTTTAAACATCTCATTTTATCTTTAAAAGTGATTTTCCACGTACAAATGTGAATTGTAGTTCAAAGAGGCAACATTTGAAAACAGACCATTTTTTTAGTTTCTGAAGCATGTCGTAAGGGGGGGTGGTTATCTCTTTCATCAAAAATCGGACGTTTTTAATTGAACAATAAAGGCCTACAAATGTTATTTAATTCACTTTCTGGGGTGGAGAAAAACTTTTTAAGGCCTCAGAGTGAATAAATTGGCCATTTTCATTCACTTTTACCCATTCCTCAAATCTTGTGTTTAGGGCCCCTGGAAGCTTGAAAATCACTTTAAACATCTCATTTTATCTTTAAAAGTGATTTTCCACGTACAAATGTGAATTGTAGTTAAAAGAGGCAACATTTGATAACGGACCATTTTTTACATTTCTGAAGCATGTCTTAAGGGGGGGTGGTTATCTCTTTCGTCAAAAATCGGGCGTTTTCGCTTGAACATTAAAGGCCTACAAATGTTATTTAGTTCACTTCCCGTGGAGGAGAAACACTTTTTAAGGCCGTAGAGTGAGTAAATTGGCCATATTCATTCACTTTTACCCATTCCTCAAATCTTGTGTTTAAGGCCCCTGGAAGCATGAAAATCACTTTAAACATCTCATTTTATCTTTAAAAGTGATTTTCCACGTACAAATGTGAATTGTAGTTCAAAGAGGCAACATTTGAAAACAGACCATTTTTTTAGTTTCTGAAGCATGTCGTAAGGGGGGGTGGGTATCTCTTTCATCAAAAATCGGACGTTTTTGATTGAACAATAAAGGCCTTCAAATGTTATTTTATTCACTTCCCGTGGAGGAGAAACACTTTTTAAGGCCGCAGAGTGAGTAAATTGGCCATTTTCATTCACTTTTACCCATTCCTCAAATCTCGTGTTTAAGGCCCCTGGAAGCATGAAAATCACTTTAAACATCTCATTTTATCTTTAAAAGTGATTTTCCACGTACAAATGTGAATTGTAGTTCAAAGAGGCAACATTTGAAAACAGACCATTTTTTTAGTTTCTGAAGCATGTCGTAAGGGGGGGTGGTTATCTCTTTCATCAAAAATCAGACGTTTTTGATTGAACAATAAAGGCCTTCAAATGTTATTTTATTCACTTCCCGTGGAGGAGAAACACTTTTTAAGGCCGCAGAGTGAGTAAATTGGCCATTTTCATTCACTTTTACCCATTCCTCAAATCTCGTGTTTAAGGCCCCTGGAAGCATGAAAATCACTTTAAACATCTCATTTTATCTTTAAAAGTGATTTTCCACGTACAAATGTGAATTGTAGTTCAAAGAGGCAACATTTGAAAACGGACCATTTTTACGTTTCTGAAGCATGTCATAAGGGGGGGTGGTTATCTCTTTCGTCAAAAATCGGGCGTTTTCGCTTGAACAATAAAGGCCTACAAATGTTATTTAGTTCACTTCCCGTGGAGGAGAAACACTTTTTAAGGCCGCAGAGTGAGTAAATTGGCCATATTCATTCACTTTTACCCATTCCTCAAATCTTGTGTTTAAGGCCCCTGGAAGCATGAAAATCACTTTAAACATCTCATTTTATCTTTAAAAGTGATTTTCCACGTACAAATGTGAATTGTAGTTCAAAGAGGCAACATTTGAAAACAGACCATTTTTTTAGTTTCTGAAGCATGTCGTAAGGGGGGGTGGTTATCTCTTTCATCAAAAATCGGACGTTTTTGATTGAACAATAAAGGCCTCCAAATGTTATTTTATTCACTTCCCGTGGAGGAGAAACACTTTTTAAGGCCGCAGAGTGAGTAAATTGGCCATTTCCATTCACTTTTACCCATTCCTCAAATCTCGTGTTTAAGGCCCCTGGAAGCATGAAAATCACTTTAAACATCTCATTTTATCTTTAAAAGTGATTTTCCACGTACAAATGTGAATTGTAGTTCAAAGAGGCAACATTTGAAAACAGACCATTTTTTTAGTTTCTGAAGCATGTCGTAAGGGGGGGTGGTTATCTCTTTCATCAAAAATCGGACGTTTTTAATTGAACAATAAAGGCCTACAAATGTTATTTAATTCACTTTCTGGGGTGGAGAAAAACTTTTTAAGGCCTCAGAGTGAATAAATTGGCCATTTTCATTCACTTTTACCCATTCCTCAAATCTTGTGTTTAGGGCCCCTGGAAGCTTGAAAATCACTTTAACCATCTCATTTTATCTTTAAAAGTGATTTTCCACGTACAAATGTGAATTGTAGTTAAAAGAGGCAACATTTGATAACGGACCATTTTTTACGTTTCTGAAGCATGTCGTAAGGGGGGGTGGTTATCTCTTTCGTCAAAAATCGGGCGTTTTCGCTTGAACAATAAAGGCCTACAAATGTTATTTAGTTCACTTCCCGTGGAGGAGAAACACTTTTTAGGCCGCAGAGTGAGTAAATTGGCCATATTCATTCACTTTTACCCATTCCTCAAATCTTGTGTTTAAGTCCCCTGGAAGCATGAAAATCACTTTAAACATCTCATTTTATCTTTAAAAGTGATTTTCCACGTACAAATGTGAATTGTAGTTCAAAGAGGCAACATTTGAAAACGGACCATTTTTTACGTTTCTGAAGCTTGTCGTAAGGGGGGGTGGTTATCTCTTTCGTCAAAAATCGGGCGTTTTCGCTTGAACAATAAAGGCCTACAAATGTTATTTAGTTCACTTCCCGTGGAGGAGAAACACTTTTTAAGGCCGCAGAGTGAGTAAATTGGCCATATTCATTCACTTTTACCCATTCCTCAAATCTCGTGTTTAAGGCCCCTGGAAGCATGAAAATCACTTTAAACATCTCATTTTATCTTTAAAAGTGATTTTCCACGTACAAATGTGAATTGTAGTTCAAAGAGGCAACATTTGAAAACAGACCTTTTTTTAGTTTCTGAAGCATGTCGTAAGGGGGGGTGGTTATCTCCTTCATCAAAAATCGGACGTTTTTTATTGAACAATAAAGGCCTACAAATGTTATTTAATTCACTTTCTGGGGTGGAGAAAAACGTTTTAAGGCCTCAGAGTGAATAAATTGGCCATTTTCATTCACATTTACCCATTCCTCAAATCTTGTGTTTAAGGCCCCTGGAAGCATGAAAATCACTTTAAACATCTCATTTTATCTTTAATAGTGATTTTCCACGTACAAATGTGAATTGTAGTTCAAAGAGGCAACATTTGAAAACGGACCATTTTTTACGTTTCTGAAGCATGTCGTAAGGGGGGGTGGTTATCTCTTTCGTCAAAAATCGGGTGTTTTCGCTTGAACAATAAAGGCCTACAAATTTTATTTAGTTCACTTCCCGTGGAGGAGAAACACTTTTTAAGGCCGCAGAGTGAGTAAATTGGCCATATTCATTCACTTTTACCCATTCCTCAAATCTTGTGTTTAAGGCCCCTGGAAGCATGAAAATCACTTTAAACATCTCATTTTATCTTTAAAAGTGATTTTCCACGTACAAATGTGAATTGTAGTTCAAAGAGGCAACATTTGAAAACAGACCATTTTTTTAGTTTCTGAAGCATGTCGTAAGGGGGGGTGGTTATCTCTTTCATCAAAAATCGGACGTTTTTGATTGAACAATAAAGGCCTCCAAATGTTATTTTATTCACTTCCCGTGGAGGAGAAACACTTTTTAGGGCCGCAGAGTGAGTAAATTGGCCATTTTCATTCACTTTTACCCATTCCTCAAATCTCGTGTTTAAGGCCCCTGGAAGCATGAAAATCACTTTAAACATCTCATTTTATCTTTAAAAGTGATTTTCCAGGTACAAATGTGAATTGTAGTTCAAAGAGGCAACATTTGAAAACAGACCATTTTTTTAGTTTCTAAAGCATGTCGTAAGGGGGGTGGTTATCTCTTTCATCAAAAATCGGACGTTTTTAATTGAACAATAAAGGCCTACAAATGTTATTTAATTCACTTTCTGGGGTGGAGAAAAACTTTTTAAGGCCTCAGAGTGAATAAATTGGCCATTTTCATTCATATTTACCCATTCCTCAAATCTTGTGTTTAGGGCCCCTGGAAGCTTGAAAATCACTTTAAACATCTCATTTTATCTTTAAAAGTGATTTTCCACGTACAAATGTGAATTGTAGTTAAAAGAGGCAACATTTGAAAACGGACCATTTTTACGTTTCTGAAGCATGTCATAAGGGGGGTGGTTATCTCTTTCGTCAAAAATCGGGCGTTTTCGCTTGAACAATAAAGGCCTACAAATGTTATTTAGTTCACTTCCCGTGGAGGAGAAACACTTGTTAAGGCCGCAGAGTGAGTAAATTGGCCATATTCATTCACTTTTACCCATTCCTCAAATCTTGTGTTTAAGGCCCCTGGAAGCATGAAAATCACTTTAAACATCTCATTTTATCTTTAAAAGTGATTTTCCACGTACAAATGTGAATTGTAGTTTAAAGAGGCAACATTTGAAAACAGACCATTTTTTTAGTTTCTGAAGCATGTCGTAAGGGGGGGTGGTTATCTCTTTCATCAAAAATCGGACGTTTTCGATTGAACAATAAAGGCCTCCAAATGTTATTTTATTCACTTCCCATGGAGGAGAAACACTTTTTAAGGCCGCAGAGTGAGTAAATTGGCCATTTCCATTCACTTTTACCCATTCCTCAAATCTTGTGTTTAAGGCCCCTGGAAGCATGAAAATCACTTTAAACATCTCATTTTATCTTTAAAAGTGATTTTCCACGTACAAATGTGAATTGTAGTTTAAAGAGGCAACATTTGAAAACAGACCATTTTTTTAGTTTCTGAAGCATGTCGTAAGGGGGGGTGGTTATCTCTTTCATCAAAAATCGGACGTTTTCGATTGAACAATAAAGGCCTCCAAATGGTATTTTATTCACTTTCCGTGGAGGAGAAACACTTTTTAAGGCCGCAGAGTGAGTAAATTGGCCATTTCCATTCACTTTTACCCATTCCTCAAATCTCGTGTTTAAGGCCCCTGGAAGCATGAAAATCACTTTAAACATCTCATTTTATCTTTAAAAGTGATTTTCCACGTACAAATGTGAATTGTAGTTCAAAGAGGCAACATTTGAAAACAGACCATTTTTTTAGTTTCTGAAGCATGTCGTAAGGGGGTGTGGTTATCTCTTTCATCAAAAATCGGACGTTTTTTATTGAACAATAAAGGCCTACAAATGTTGTTTAATTCACTTTCTGGGGTGGAGAAAAACGTTTTAAGGCCTCAGAGTGAATAAATTGGCCATTTTCATTCACATTTACCCATTCCTCAAATCTTGTGTTTAAGGCCCCTGGAAGCATGAAAATCACTTTAAACATCTCATTTTATCTTTAATAGTGATTTTCCACGTACAAATGTGAATTGTAGTTCAAAGAGGCAACATTTGAAAACGGACCATTTTTTACGTTTCTGAAGCATGTCGTAAGGGGGGGTGGTTATCTCTTTCGTCAAAAATCGGGTGTTTTCGCTTGAACAATAAAGGCCTACAAATGTTATTTAGTTGACTTCCCGTGGAGGAGAAACACTTTTTAAGGCCGCAGAGTGAGTAAATTGGCCATATTCATTCACTTTTACCCATTCCTCAAATCTTGTGTTTAAGGCCCCTGGAAGCATGAAAATCACTTTAAACATCTCATTTTATCTTTAAAAGTTATTTTCCATGTACAAATGTGAATTGTAGTTCAAAGAGGCAACATTTGAAAACAGACCATTTTTTTAGTTTCTGAAGCATGTCGTAAGGGGGGGTGGTTATCTCTTTCATCAAAAATCGGACGTTTTTGATTGAACAATAAAGGCCTCCAAATGGTATTTTACTCACTTCCCGTGGAGGAGAAACACCTTTTAGGGCCGCAGAGTGAGTAAATTTGCCATTTTCATTCACTTTTACCCATTCCTCAAATCTCGTGTTTAAGGCCCCTGGAAGCATGAAAATCACTTTAAACATCTCATTTTATCTTTAAAAGTGATTTTCCACGTACAAATGTGAATTGTAGTTCAAAGAGGCAACATTTGAAAACAGACCATTTTTTTAGTTTCTGAAGCATGTCGTAAGGGGGGTGGTTATCTCTTTCATCAAAAATCGGACGTTTTTAATTGAACAATAAAGGCCTACAAATGTTATTTAATTCACTTTCTGGGGTGGAGAAAAACTTTTTAAGGCCTCAGAGTGAATAAATTGGCCATTTTCATTCATATTTACCCATTCCTCAAATCTTGTGTTTAGGGCCCCTGGAAGCATGAAAATCACTTTAAACAACTCATTTTATCTTTAAAAGTGATTTTCCACGTACAAATGTGAATTGTAGTTCAAAGAGGCAACATTTGAAAACAGACCATTTTTTTAGTTTCTGAAGCATGTCGTAAGGGGGGGTGGTTATCTCTTTCATCAAAAATCGGACGTTTTTAATTGAACAATAAAGGCCTACAAATGTTATTTAATTCACTTTCTGGGGTGGAGAAAAACTTTTTAAGGCCTCAGAGTGAATACATTGGCCATTTTCATTCACATTTACCCATTCCTCAAATCTTGTGTTTAGGGCCCCTGGAAGCTTGAAAATCACTTTAAACATCTCATTTTATCTTTAAAAGTGATTTTCCACGTACAAATGTGAATTGTAGTTCAAAGAGGCAACATTTGAAAACAGACCATTTTTTTAGTTTCTGAAGCATGTCGTAAGGGGGGGTGGTTATCTCTTTCATCAAAAATCGGACGTTTTTGATTGAACAATAAAGGCCTCCAAATGTTATTTTATTCACTTCCCGTGGAGGAGAAACACTTTTTAGGGCCGCAGAGTGAGTAAATTGGCCATTTTCATTCACTTTTACCCATTCCTCAAATCTCGTGTTTAAGGCCCCTGGAAGCATGAAAATCACTTTAAACATCTCATTTTATCTTTAAAAGTGATTTTCCACGTACAAATGTGAATTGTAGTTCAAAGAGGCAACATTTGAAAACAGACCGTTTTTTTAGTTTCTGAAGCATGTCGTAAGGGGGGGTGGTTATCTCCTTCATCAAAAATCGGACGTTTTGAATTGAACAATAAAGGCCTACAAATGTTATTTAATTCACTTTCTGGGGTGGAGAAAAACTTTTTAAGGCCTCAGAGTGAATACATTGGCCATTTTCATTCACATGTACCCATTCCTCAAATCTTGTGTTTAGGGCCCCTGGAAGCTTGAAAATCACTTTAAACATCTCATTTTATCTTTAAAAGTGATTTTCCACGTACAAATGTGAATTGTAGTTCAAAGAGGCAACATTTGAAAACGGACCATTTTTTACGTTTCTGATGCTTGTCGTAAGGGGGGGTGGTTATCTCTTTCACCAAAAAACAGGCGTTTTTGATTGAACAATAAAGGCCTCCAAATGTTATTTAATTCACTTCCCGTGGAGGAGAAACACTTTTTAAGGCCGCAGAGTGAGTAAATTGGCCATTTTCATTCACATTTACCCATTTCTCAAATCTTGTGTTTAAGGCCCCTGGAAGCATGAAAATCACTTTAAACATCTCATTTTATCTTTAAAAGTGATTTTCCACGTACAAATGTGAATTGTAGTTCAAAGAGGCAACATTTGAAAACAGACCATTTTTTTAGTTTCTGAAGCATGTCGTAAGGGGGGGTGGTTATCTCTTTCATCAAAAATCGGACGTTTTTAATTGAACAATAAAGGCCTACAAATGTTATTTAATTCACTTTCTGGGGTGGAGAAAAACTTTTTAAGGCCTCAGAGTGAATAAATTGGCCATTTTCATTCACTTTTACCCATTCCTCAAATCTTGTGTTTAGGGCCCCTGGAAGCTTGAAAATCACTTTAAACATCTCATTTTATCTTTAAAAGTGATTTTCCACGTACAAATGTGAATTGTAGTTAAAAGAGGCAACATTTGATAACGGACCATTTTTTACATTTCTGAAGCATGTCTTAAGGGGGGGTGGTTATCTCTTTCGTCAAAAATCGGGCGTTTTCGCTTGAACATTAAAGGCCTACAAATGTTATTTAGTTCACTTCCCGTGGAGGAGAAACACTTTTTAAGGCCGTAGAGTGAGTAAATTGGCCATATTCATTCACTTTTACCCATTCCTCAAATCTTGTGTTTAAGGCCCCTGGAAGCATGAAAATCACTTTAAACATCTCATTTTATCTTTAAAAGTGATTTTCCACGTACAAATGTGAATTGTAGTTCAAAGAGGCAACATTTGAAAACAGACCATTTTTTTAGTTTCTGAAGCATGTCGTAAGGGGGGGTGGGTATCTCTTTCATCAAAAATCGGACGTTTTTGATTGAACAATAAAGGCCTTCAAATGTTATTTTATTCACTTCCCGTGGAGGAGAAACACTTTTTAAGGCCGCAGAGTGAGTAAATTGGCCATTTTCATTCACTTTTACCCATTCCTCAAATCTCGTGTTTAAGGCCCCTGGAAGCATGAAAATCACTTTAAACATCTCATTTTATCTTTAAAAGTGATTTTCCACGTACAAATGTGAATTGTAGTTCAAAGAGGCAACATTTGAAAACAGACCATTTTTTTAGTTTCTGAAGCATGTCGTAAGGGGGGGTGGTTATCTCTTTCATCAAAAATCAGACGTTTTTGATTGAACAATAAAGGCCTTCAAATGTTATTTTATTCACTTCCCGTGGAGGAGAAACACTTTTTAAGGCCGCAGAGTGAGTAAATTGGCCATTTTCATTCACTTTTACCCATTCCTCAAATCTCGTGTTTAAGGCCCCTGGAAGCATGAAAATCACTTTAAACATCTCATTTTATCTTTAAAAGTGATTTTCCACGTACAAATGTGAATTGTAGTTCAAAGAGGCAACATTTGAAAACGGACCATTTTTACGTTTCTGAAGCATGTCATAAGGGGGGGTGGTTATCTCTTTCGTCAAAAATCGGGCGTTTTCGCTTGAACAATAAAGGCCTACAAATGTTATTTAGTTCACTTCCCGTGGAGGAGAAACACTTTTTAAGGCCGCAGAGTGAGTAAATTGGCCATATTCATTCACTTTTACCCATTCCTCAAATCTTGTGTTTAAGGCCCCTGGAAGCATGAAAATCACTTTAAACATCTCATTTTATCTTTAAAAGTGATTTTCCACGTACAAATGTGAATTGTAGTTCAAAGAGGCAACATTTGAAAACAGACCATTTTTTTAGTTTCTGAAGCATGTCGTAAGGGGGGGTGGTTATCTCTTTCATCAAAAATCGGACGTTTTTGATTGAACAATAAAGGCCTCCAAATGTTATTTTATTCACTTCCCGTGGAGGAGAAACACTTTTTAAGGCCGCAGAGTGAGTAAATTGGCCATTTCCATTCACTTTTACCCATTCCTCAAATCTCGTGTTTAAGGCCCCTGGAAGCATGAAAATCACTTTAAACATCTCATTTTATCTTTAAAAGTGATTTTCCACGTACAAATGTGAATTGTAGTTCAAAGAGGCAACATTTGAAAACAGACCATTTTTTTAGTTTCTGAAGCATGTCGTAAGGGGGGGTGGTTATCTCTTTCATCAAAAATCGGACGTTTTTAATTGAACAATAAAGGCCTACAAATGTTATTTAATTCACTTTCTGGGGTGGAGAAAAACTTTTTAAGGCCTCAGAGTGAATAAATTGGCCATTTTCATTCACTTTTACCCATTCCTCAAATCTTGTGTTTAGGGCCCCTGGAAGCTTGAAAATCACTTTAACCATCTCATTTTATCTTTAAAAGTGATTTTCCACGTACAAATGTGAATTGTAGTTAAAAGAGGCAACATTTGATAACGGACCATTTTTTACGTTTCTGAAGCATGTCGTAAGGGGGGGTGGTTATCTCTTTCGTCAAAAATCGGGCGTTTTCGCTTGAACAATAAAGGCCTACAAATGTTATTTAGTTCACTTCCCGTGGAGGAGAAACACTTTTTAGGCCGCAGAGTGAGTAAATTGGCCATATTCATTCACTTTTACCCATTCCTCAAATCTTGTGTTTAAGTCCCCTGGAAGCATGAAAATCACTTTAAACATCTCATTTTATCTTTAAAAGTGATTTTCCACGTACAAATGTGAATTGTAGTTCAAAGAGGCAACATTTGAAAACGGACCATTTTTTACGTTTCTGAAGCTTGTCGTAAGGGGGGGTGGTTATCTCTTTCGTCAAAAATCGGGCGTTTTCGCTTGAACAATAAAGGCCTACAAATGTTATTTAGTTCACTTCCCGTGGAGGAGAAACACTTTTTAAGGCCGCAGAGTGAGTAAATTGGCCATATTCATTCACTTTTACCCATTCCTCAAATCTCGTGTTTAAGGCCCCTGGAAGCATGAAAATCACTTTAAACATCTCATTTTATCTTTAAAAGTGATTTTCCACGTACAAATGTGAATTGTAGTTCAAAGAGGCAACATTTGAAAACAGACCTTTTTTTAGTTTCTGAAGCATGTCGTAAGGGGGGGTGGTTATCTCCTTCATCAAAAATCGGACGTTTTTTATTGAACAATAAAGGCCTACAAATGTTATTTAATTCACTTTCTGGGGTGGAGAAAAACGTTTTAAGGCCTCAGAGTGAATAAATTGGCCATTTTCATTCACATTTACCCATTCCTCAAATCTTGTGTTTAAGGCCCCTGGAAGCATGAAAATCACTTTAAACATCTCATTTTATCTTTAATAGTGATTTTCCACGTACAAATGTGAATTGTAGTTCAAAGAGGCAACATTTGAAAACGGACCATTTTTTACGTTTCTGAAGCATGTCGTAAGGGGGGGTGGTTATCTCTTTCGTCAAAAATCGGGTGTTTTCGCTTGAACAATAAAGGCCTACAAATTTTATTTAGTTCACTTCCCGTGGAGGAGAAACACTTTTTAAGGCCGCAGAGTGAGTAAATTGGCCATATTCATTCACTTTTACCCATTCCTCAAATCTTGTGTTTAAGGCCCCTGGAAGCATGAAAATCACTTTAAACATCTCATTTTATCTTTAAAAGTGATTTTCCACGTACAAATGTGAATTGTAGTTCAAAGAGGCAACATTTGAAAACAGACCATTTTTTTAGTTTCTGAAGCATGTCGTAAGGGGGGGTGGTTATCTCTTTCATCAAAAATCGGACGTTTTTGATTGAACAATAAAGGCCTCCAAATGTTATTTTATTCACTTCCCGTGGAGGAGAAACACTTTTTAGGGCCGCAGAGTGAGTAAATTGGCCATTTTCATTCACTTTTACCCATTCCTCAAATCTCGTGTTTAAGGCCCCTGGAAGCATGAAAATCACTTTAAACATCTCATTTTATCTTTAAAAGTGATTTTCCAGGTACAAATGTGAATTGTAGTTCAAAGAGGCAACATTTGAAAACAGACCATTTTTTTAGTTTCTAAAGCATGTCGTAAGGGGGGTGGTTATCTCTTTCATCAAAAATCGGACGTTTTTAATTGAACAATAAAGGCCTACAAATGTTATTTAATTCACTTTCTGGGGTGGAGAAAAACTTTTTAAGGCCTCAGAGTGAATAAATTGGCCATTTTCATTCATATTTACCCATTCCTCAAATCTTGTGTTTAGGGCCCCTGGAAGCTTGAAAATCACTTTAAACATCTCATTTTATCTTTAAAAGTGATTTTCCACGTACAAATGTGAATTGTAGTTAAAAGAGGCAACATTTGAAAACGGACCATTTTTACGTTTCTGAAGCATGTCATAAGGGGGGTGGTTATCTCTTTCGTCAAAAATCGGGCGTTTTCGCTTGAACAATAAAGGCCTACAAATGTTATTTAGTTCACTTCCCGTGGAGGAGAAACACTTGTTAAGGCCGCAGAGTGAGTAAATTGGCCATATTCATTCACTTTTACCCATTCCTCAAATCTTGTGTTTAAGGCCCCTGGAAGCATGAAAATCACTTTAAACATCTCATTTTATCTTTAAAAGTGATTTTCCACGTACAAATGTGAATTGTAGTTTAAAGAGGCAACATTTGAAAACAGACCATTTTTTTAGTTTCTGAAGCATGTCGTAAGGGGGGGTGGTTATCTCTTTCATCAAAAATCGGACGTTTTCGATTGAACAATAAAGGCCTCCAAATGTTATTTTATTCACTTCCCATGGAGGAGAAACACTTTTTAAGGCCGCAGAGTGAGTAAATTGGCCATTTCCATTCACTTTTACCCATTCCTCAAATCTTGTGTTTAAGGCCCCTGGAAGCATGAAAATCACTTTAAACATCTCATTTAATCTTTAAAAGTGATTTTCCACGTACAAATGTGAATTGTAGTTTAAAGAGGCAACATTTGAAAACAGACCATTTTTTTAGTTTCTGAAGCATGTCGTAAGGGGGGGTGGTTATCTCTTTCATCAAAAATCGGACGTTTTCGATTGAACAATAAAGGCCTCCAAATGGTATTTTATTCACTTTCCGTGGAGGAGAAACACTTTTTAAGGCCGCAGAGTGAGTAAATTGGCCATTTCCATTCACTTTTACCCATTCCTCAAATCTCGTGTTTAAGGCCCCTGGAAGCATGAAAATCACTTTAAACATCTCATTTTATCTTTAAAAGTGATTTTCCACGTACAAATGTGAATTGTAGTTCAAAGAGGCAACATTTGAAAACAGACCATTTTTTTAGTTTCTGAAGCATGTCGTAAGGGGGTGTGGTTATCTCTTTCATCAAAAATCGGACGTTTTTTATTGAACAATAAAGGCCTACAAATGTTGTTTAATTCACTTTCTGGGGTGGAGAAAAACGTTTTAAGGCCTCAGAGTGAATAAATTGGCCATTTTCATTCACATTTACCCATTCCTCAAATCTTGTGTTTAAGGCCCCTGGAAGCATGAAAATCACTTTAAACATCTCATTTTATCTTTAATAGTGATTTTCCACGTACAAATGTGAATTGTAGTTCAAAGAGGCAACATTTGAAAACGGACCATTTTTTACGTTTCTGAAGCATGTCGTAAGGGGGGGTGGTTATCTCTTTCGTCAAAAATCGGGTGTTTTCGCTTGAACAATAAAGGCCTACAAATGTTATTTAGTTGACTTCCCGTGGAGGAGAAACACTTTTTAAGGCCGCAGAGTGAGTAAATTGGCCATATTCATTCACTTTTACCCATTCCTCAAATCTTGTGTTTAAGGCCCCTGGAAGCATGAAAATCACTTTAAACATCTCATTTTATCTTTAAAAGTTATTTTCCATGTACAAATGTGAATTGTAGTTCAAAGAGGCAACATTTGAAAACAGACCATTTTTTTAGTTTCTGAAGCATGTCGTAAGGGGGGGTGGTTATCTCTTTCATCAAAAATCGGACGTTTTTGATTGAACAATAAAGGCCTCCAAATGGTATTTTACTCACTTCCCGTGGAGGAGAAACACCTTTTAGGGCCGCAGAGTGAGTAAATTTGCCATTTTCATTCACTTTTACCCATTCCTCAAATCTCGTGTTTAAGGCCCCTGGAAGCATGAAAATCACTTTAAACATCTCATTTTATCTTTAAAAGTGATTTTCCACGTACAAATGTGAATTGTAGTTCAAAGAGGCAACATTTGAAAACAGACCATTTTTTTAGTTTCTGAAGCATGTCGTAAGGGGGGTGGTTATCTCTTTCATCAAAAATCGGACGTTTTTAATTGAACAATAAAGGCCTACAAATGTTATTTAATTCACTTTCTGGGGTGGAGAAAAACTTTTTAAGGCCTCAGAGTGAATAAATTGGCCATTTTCATTCATATTTACCCATTCCTCAAATCTTGTGTTTAGGGCCCCTGGAAGCATGAAAATCACTTTAAACAACTCATTTTATCTTTAAAAGTGATTTTCCACGTACAAATGTGAATTGTAGTTCAAAGAGGCAACATTTGAAAACAGACCATTTTTTTAGTTTCTGAAGCATGTCGTAAGGGGGGGTGGTTATCTCTTTCATCAAAAATCGGACGTTTTTAATTGAACAATAAAGGCCTACAAATGTTATTTAATTCACTTTCTGGGGTGGAGAAAAACTTTTTAAGGCCTCAGAGTGAATACATTGGCCATTTTCATTCACATTTACCCATTCCTCAAATCTTGTGTTTAGGGCCCCTGGAAGCTTGAAAATCACTTTAAACATCTCATTTTATCTTTAAAAGTGATTTTCCACGTACAAATGTGAATTGTAGTTCAAAGAGGCAACATTTGAAAACAGACCATTTTTTTAGTTTCTGAAGCATGTCGTAAGGGGGGGTGGTTATCTCTTTCATCAAAAATCGGACGTTTTTGATTGAACAATAAAGGCCTCCAAATGTTATTTTATTCACTTCCCGTGGAGGAGAAACACTTTTTAGGGCCGCAGAGTGAGTAAATTGGCCATTTTCATTCACTTTTACCCATTCCTCAAATCTCGTGTTTAAGGCCCCTGGAAGCATGAAAATCACTTTAAACATCTCATTTTATCTTTAAAAGTGATTTTCCACGTACAAATGTGAATTGTAGTTCAAAGAGGCAACATTTGAAAACAGACCATTTTTTTAGTTTCTGAAGCATGTCGTAAGGGGGGGTGGTTATCTCTTTCATCAAAAATCGGACGTTTTTAATTGAACAATAAAGGCCTACAAATGTTATTTAATTTACTTTCTGGGGTGGAGAAAAACTTTTTAAGGCCTCAGAGTGAATAAATTGGCCATTTTCATTCATATTTACCCATTCCTCAAATCTTGTGTTTAGGGCCCCTGGAAGCTTGAAAATCACTTTAAACATCTCATTTTATCTTTAAAAGTGATTTTCCACGTACAAATGTGAATTGTAGTTAAAAGAGGCAACATTTGAAAACGGACCATTTTTTACGTTTCTGAAGCTTGTCGTAAGGGGGGGTGGTTATCTCTTTCGTCAAAAATCGGGCGCTTTCGCTTGAACAATAAAGGCCTACAAATGTTATTTAGTTCACTTCCCGTGGAGGAGAAACACTTTTTAAGGCCGCAGAGTGAGTAAATTGGCCATATTCATTCACTTTTACCCATTCCTCAAATCTTGTGTTTAAGGCCCCTGGAAGCATGAAAATCACTTTAAACATCTCATTTTATCTTTAAAAGTGATTTTCCACGTACAAATGTGAATTGTATTTCAAAGAGGCAACATTTGAAAACAGACCATTTTTTTAGTTTCTGAAGCATGTCGTAAGGGGGGGTGGTTATCTCTTTCATCAAAAATCGGTCGTTTTTGATTGAACAATAAAGGCCTACAAATGTTATTTAATTCACTTTCTGGGGTGGAGAAAAACTTTTTAAGGCCTCAGAGTGAATAAATTGGCCATTTTCATTCACATTTACCCATTCCTCAAATCTTGTGTTTAAAGCCCCTGGAAGCATGAAAATCACTTTAAACATCTCATTTTATCTTTAAAAGTGATTTTCCACGTACAAATGTGAATTGTAGTTCAAAGAGGCAACATTTGAAAACAGACCATTTTTTTAGTTTCTGAAGCATGTTGTAAGGGGGGGTGGTTATCTCTTTCATCAAAAATCGGACGTTTTTGATTGAACAATAAAGGCCTCCAAATGTTATTTTATTCACTTCCCGTGGAGGAGAAACACTTTTTAAGGCCGCAGAGTGAGTAAATTGGCCATTTCCATTCACTTTTTCCCATTCCTCAAATCTCGTGTTTAAGGCCCCTGGAAGCATGAAAATCACTTTAAACATCTCATTTTATCTTTAAAAGTGATTTTCCACGTACAAATGTGAATTGTAGTTCAAAGAGGCAACATTTGAAAACAGACCTTTTTTTAGTTTCTGAAGCATGTCGTAAGGGGGGGGGGTTATCTCTTTCATCAAAAATCGGACGTTTTTAATTGAACAATAAAGGCCTACAAATGTTATTTAATTCACTTTCTGGGGTGGAGAAAAACTTTTTAAGGCCTCAGAGTGAATAAATTGGCCATTTTTATTCACTTTTACCCATTCCTCAAATCTTGTGTTTAGGGCCCCTGGAAGCTTGAAAATCACTTTAAACATCTCATTTTATCTTTAAAAGTGATTTTCCACGTACAAATGTGAATTGTAGTTAAAAGAGGCAACATTTGATAACGGACCATTTTTTACGTTTCTGAAGCATGTCGTAAGGGGGGGGTGGTTATCCCTTTCGTCAAAAATTGGGCGTTTTCACTTGAACAATAAAGGCCTACAAATGTTATTTAGTTCACTTCCCGTGGAGGAGAAACACTTTTTAAGGCCGCAGAGTGAGTAAATTGGCCATATTCATTCACTTTTACCCATTCCTCAAATCTTGTGTTTAATGCCCCTGGAAGCATGAAAATCACTTTAAACATCTCATTTTATCTTTAAAAGTGATTTTCCACGTACAAATGTGAATTGTAGTTCAAAGAGGCAACATTTGAAAACAGACCATTTTTTTAGTTTCTGAAGCATGTCGTAAGGGGGGGTGGTTATCTCTTTCATCAAAAATCGGACGTTTTTGATTGAACAATAAAGGCCTACAAATGTTATTTAATTCACTTTCTGGGGTGGAGAAAAACTTTTTAAGGCCTCAGAGTGAATACATTGGCCATTTTCATTCACATTTACCCATTCCTCAAATCTTGTGTTTAGGGCCCCTGGAAGCTTGAAAATCACTTTAAACATCTCATTTTATCTTTAACAGTGATTTTCCACGTACAAATGTGAATTGTAGTTCAAAGAGGCAACATTTGAAAACAGACCATTTTTTACGTTTCTGAAGCTAGTCGTAAGGGGGGGGTGGTTATCTCTTTTGTCAAAAATCGGGCGTTTTCGCTTGAACAATAAAGGCCTACAAATGTTATTTAGTTCACTTCCCGTGGAGGAGAAACACTTTTTAAGGCCGCAGAGTGAGTAAATTGGCCATATTCATTCACTTTTACCCATTCCTCAAATCTTGTGTTTAAGGCCCCTGGAAGCATGAAAATCACTTTAAACATCTCATTTTATCTTTAAAAGTGATTTTCCACGTACAAATGTGAATTGTAGTTCAAAGAGGCAACATTTGAAAACAGACCATTTTTTTAGTTTCTGAAGCATGTCGTAAGGGGGGGTGGTTATCTCTTTCATCAAAAATCGGACGTTTTTGATTGAACAATAAAGGCCTCTAAATGTTATTTTATTCACTTCCCGTGGAGGAGAAACACTTTTTAAGGCCGCAGAGTGAGTAAATTGGCCATTTTCATTCACTTTTACCCATTCCTCAAATCTCGTGTTTAAGGCCCCTGGAAGCATGAAAATCACTTTAAACATCTCATTTTATCTTTAAAAGTGATTTTCCACGTACAAATGTGAATTGTAGTTCAAAGAGGCAACATTTGAAAACAGACCATTTTTTTAGTTTCTGAAGCATGTCGTAAGGGGGTGTGGTTATCTCTTTCATCAAAAATCGGACGTTTTTTATTGAACAATAAAGGCCTACAAATGTTGTTTAATTCACTTTCTGGGGTGGAGAAAAACGTTTTAAGGCCTCAGAGTGAATAAATTGGCCATTTTCATTCACATTTACCCATTCCTCAAATCTTGTGTTTAAGGCCCCTGGAAGCATGAAAATCACTTTAAACATCTCATTTTATCTTTAATAGTGATTTTGCACGTACAAATGTGAATTGTAGTTCAAAGAGGCAACATTTGAAAACGGACCATTTTTTACGTTTCTGAAGCATGTCGTAAGGGGGGGTGGTTATCTCTTTCGTCAAAAATCGGGTGTTTTCGCTTGAACAATAAAGGCCTACAAATGTTATTTAGTTGACTTCCCGTGGAGGAGAAACACTTTTTAAGGCCGCAGAGTGAGTAAATTGGCCATATTCATTCACTTTTACCCATTCCTCAAATCTTGTGTTTAAGGCCCCTGGAAGCATGAAAATCACTTTAAACATCTCATTTTATCTTTAAAAGTTATTTTCCATGTACAAATGTGAATTGTAGTTCAAAGAGGCAACATTTGAAAACAGACCATTTTTTTAGTTTCTGAAGCATGTCGTAAGGGGGGGTGGTTATCTCTTTCATCAAAAATCGGACGTTTTTGATTGAACAATAAAGGCCTCCAAATGGTATTTTACTCACTTCCCGTGGAGGAGAAACACCTTTTAGGGCCGCAGAGTGAGTAAATTTGCCATTTTCATTCACTTTTACCCATTCCTCAAATCTCGTGTTTAAGGCCCCTGGAAGCATGAAAATCACTTTAAACATCTCATTTTATCTTTAAAAGTTATTTTCCACGTACAAATGTGAATTGTAGTTCAAAGAGGCAACATTTGAAAACAGACCATTTTTTTAGTTTCTGAAGCATGTTGTAAGGGGGGGTGGTTATCTCTTTCATCAAAAATCGGACGTTTTTGATTGAACAATAAAGGCCTCCAAATGTTATTTTATTCACTTCCCGTGGAGGAGAAACACTTTTTAAGGCCGCAGAGTGAGTAAATTGGCCATTTCCATTCACTTTTTCCCATTCCTCAAATCTCGTGTTTAAGGCCCCTGGAAGCATGAAAATCACTTTAAACATCTCATTTTATCTTTAAAAGTGATTTTCCACGTACAAATGTGAATTTTAGTTCAAAGAGGCAACATTTGAAAACAGACCATTTTTTTAGTTTCTGAAGCATGTCGTAAGGGGGGGTGGGTATCTCTTTCATCAAAAATCGGACATTTTTGATTGAACAATAAAGGCCTCCAAATGTTATTTTATTCACTTCCCGTGGAGGAGAAACACTTTTTAAGGCCGCAGAGTGAGTAAATTGGCCATTTTGATTCACTTTTACCCATTCCTCAAATCTCGTGTTTAAGGCCCCTGGAAGCATGAAAATCACTTTAAACATCTCATTTTATCTTTAAAAGTGATTTTCCACGTACAAATGTGAATTGTAGTTCAAAGAGGCAACATTTGAAAACAGACCATTTTTTTAGTTTCTGAAGCATGTCGTAAGGGGGGGTGGTTATCTCCTTCATCAAAAATCGGACGTTTTGAATTGAACAATAAAGGCCTACAAATGTTATTTAATTCACTTTCTGGGGTGGAGAAAAGCTTTTTAAGGCCTCAGAGTGAATAAATTGGCCATTTTCATTCACATTTACCTATTCCTCAAATCTTGTGTTTAGGGCCCCTGGAAGCTTGAAAATCACTTTAAACATCTCATTTTATCTTTAAAAGTGATTTTCCACGTACAAATGTGAATTGTAGTTAAAAGAGGCAACATTTGAAAACGGACCATTTTTACGTTTCTGAAGCATGTCATAAGGGGGGGTGGTTATCTCTTTCGTCAAAAATCGGGCGTTTTCGCTTGAACAATAAAGGCCTACAAATGGTATTTAGTTCACTTCCCGTGGAGGAGAAACACTTTTTAAGGCCGCAGAGTGAGTAAATTGGCCATATTCATTCACTTTTACCCATTCCTCAAATCTTGTGTTTAAGGCCCCTGGAAGCATGAAAATCACTTTAAACATCTCATTTTATCTTTAAAAGTGATTTTCCACGTACAAATGTGAATTGTAGTTCAAAGAGGCAACATTTGAAAACAGACCATTTTTTTAGTTTCTGAAGCATGTCGTAAGGGGAGGTGGTTATCTCTTTCATCAAAAATCGGACGTTTTTGATTGAACAATAAAGGCCTCCAAATGTTATTTTATTCACTTCCCGTGGAGGAGAAACACTTTTTAAGGCCGCAGAGTGAGTAAATTGGCCATTTTGATTCACTTTTACCCATTCCTCAAATCTCGTGTTTAAGGCCCCTGGAAGCATGAAAATCACTTTAAACATCTCATTTTATCTTTAAAAGTGATTTTCCACGTACAAATGTGAATTGTAGTTCAAAGAGGCAACATTTGAAAACAGACTATTTTTTTAGTTTCTGAAGCATGTCGTAAGGGGGGGTGGTTATCTCTTTCATCAAAAATCGGACGTTTTTGATTGAACAATAAAGGCCTACAAATGTTATTTAATTCACTTTCTGGGGTGGAGAAAAACTTTTTAAGGCCTCAGTGTGAATAAATTGGCCATTTTCATTCACATTTACCCATTCCTCAAATCTTGTGTTTAGGGCCCCTGGAAGCTTGAAAATCACTTTAAACATCTCATTTTATCTTTAAAAGTGATTTTCCACGTACAAATGTGAATTGTAGTTCAAAGAGGCAACATTTGAAAACGGACCATTTTTTACGTTTCTGAAGCTTGTCGTAAGGGGGGGTGGTTATCTCTTTCGTCAAAAATCGGGCGTTTTCGCTTGAACAATAAAGGCCTACAAATGTTATTTAGTTCACTTCCCGTGGAGGAGAAACACTTTTTAAGGCCGCAGACTGAGTAAATTGGCCATATTCATTCACTTTTACCCATTCCTCAAATCTTGTGTTTAAGGCCCCTGGAAGCATGAAAATCACTTTAAACATCTCATTTTATCTTTAAAAGTGATTTTCCACGTACAAATGTGAATTGTAGTTCAAAGAGGCAACATTTGAAAACAGACCATTTTTTTAGTTTCTGAAGCATGTCGTAAGGGGGGGTGGTTATCTCTTTCGTCAAAAATCGGGCGTTTTCGCTTGAACAATAAAGGCCTACAAATGTTATTTAGTTCACTTCCCGTGGAGGAGAAACACTTTTTAAGGCCGTAGAGTGAGTAAATTGGCCATATTCATTCACTTTTACCCATTCCTCAAATCTTGTGTTTAAGGCCCCTGGAAGCTTGAAAATCACTTTAAACGTCTCATTTTATCTTTAAAAGTGATTTTCCACGTTCAAATGTGAATTGTAGTTAAAAGAGGCAACATTTGATAACGGACCATTTTTTACGTTTCTGAAGCATGTCGTAAGGGGGGGTGTTATCTCTTTCGTCAAAAATCGGGCGTTTTCGCTTGAACAATAAAGGCCTACAAATGTTATTTAGTTCACTTCCCGTGGAGGAGAAACACTTTTTAAGGCCATAGAGTGAGTAAATTGGCCATATTCATTCACTTTTACCCATTCCTCAAATCTTGTGTTTAAGGCCCCTGGAAGCATGAAAATCACTTTAAACATCTCATTTTATCTTTAAAAGTGATTTTCCACGTACAAATGTGAATTGTAGTTCAAAGAGGCAACATTTGAAAACAGACCGTTTTTTTAGTTTCTGAAGCATGTCGTAAGGGGGGGTGGTTATCTCCTTCATCAAAAATCGGACGTTTTGAATTGAACAATAAAGGCCTACAAATGTTATTTAATTCACTTTCTGGGGTGGAGAAAAACTTTTTAAGGCCTCAGAGTGAATAAATTGGCCATTTTCATTCACATTTACCCATTCCTCAAATCTTGTGTTTAGGGCCCCTGGAAGCTTGAAAATCACTTTAAACATCTCATTTTATCTTTAAAAGTGATTTTCCACGTACAAATGTGAATTATAGTTAAAAGAGGCAATATTTGAAAACGGACCATTTTCACGTTTCTGAAGCATGTCATAAGGGGGGGTGGTTATCTCTTTCGTCAAAAATCGGGCGTTTTCGCTTGAACAATAAAGGCCTACAAATGTTATTTAGTTCACTTCCCGTGGAGGAGAAACACTTTTTAAGGCCGCAGAGTGAGTAAATTGGCCATATTCATTCACTTTTACCCATTCCTCAAATCTTGTGTTTAAGGCCCCTGGAAGCATGAAAATCACTTTAAACATCTCATTTTATCTTTAAAAGTGATTTTCCACGTACAAATGTGAATTGTAGTTCAAAGAGGCAACATTTGAAAACAGACCATTTTTTTAGTTTCTGAAGCATGTCGTAAGGGGGGTGGTTATCTCTTTCATCAAAAATCGGACGTTTTTGATTGAACAATACAGGCCTCCAAATGTTATTTTATTCACTTCCCGTGGAGGAGAAACACTTTTTAAGGCCGCAGACTGAGTAAATTGGCCATATTCATTCACTTTTACCCATTCCTCAAATCTTGTGTTTAAGGCCCCTGGAAGCATGAAAATCACTTTAAACATCTCATTTTATCTTTAATAGTGATTTTCCACGTACAAATGTGAATTGTAGTTCAAAGAGGCAACATTTGAAAACAGACAATTTTTTAAGTTTCTGAAGCATGTTGTAAATCGGGTGTTTTCGCTTGAAATATAAAGGCCTACAAATGTTATTTAGTTCACTTCCCGTGGAGGAGAAACACTTTTTAAGGCCGCTGAGTGAGTAAATTGGCCATATTCATTCACTTTTACCCATTCCTCAAATCTTGTGTTTAAGGCCCCTGGAAGCATGAAAATCACTTTAAACATCTCATTTTATCTTTAAAAGTCATTTTCCACGTACAAATGTGAATTGTAGGTCAAAGAGGCAACATTTGAAAACAGACCATTTTTTTAGTTTCTGAAGCATGTCGTAAGGGGGGGTGATTATCTCTTTCATCAAAAATCGGACGTTTTTGATTGAACAATAAAGGCCTCCAAATGTTATTTTATTCACTTCCCGTGGAGGAGAAACACTTTTTAAGGCCGCAGAGTGAGTAAATTGGCAATTTTCATTCACTTTTACCCATTCCTCAAATCTTGTGTTTAGGGCCCCTGGAAGCTTGAAAATCACTTTAAACATCTCATTTTATCTTTAAAAGTGATTTTCCACGTACAAATGTGAATTGTAGTTAAAAGAGGCAACATTTGAAAACGGACCATTTTTACGTTTCTGAAGCATGTGATAAGGGGGGGTGGTTATCACTTTCGTCAAATATCGGGCGTTTTCGCTTGAACAATAAAGGCCTACAAATGTTATTTAGTTCACTTCCCGTGGAGGAGAAACACTTTTTAAGGCCGCAGAGTGAGTAAATTGGCAATTTTCATTCACTTTTACCCATTCCTCAAATCTTGTGTTTAGGGCCCCTGGAAGCTTGAAAATCACTTTAAACATCTCATTTTATCTTTAAAAGTGATTTTCCACGTACAAATGTGAATTGTAGTTAAAAGAGGCAACATTTGAAAACGGACCATTTTTTACGTTTCTGAAGCATGTCGTAAGGGGGGGTGGTTATCTCTTTCGTCAAAAATCGGGCGTTTTCGCTTGAACAATAAAGGCCTACAAATGTTATTTAGTTCACTTCCCGTGGAGGAGAAACACTTTTTAAGGCCGCAGAGTGAGTAAATTGGCCATATTCATTCACTTTTACCCATTCCTCAAATCTTGTGTTTAAGGCCCCTGGAAGCATGAAAATCACTTTAAACATCTCATTTTATCTTTAAAAGTGATTTTCCACGTACAAATGTGAATTGTATTTCAAAGAGGCAACATTTGAAAACAGACCATTTTTTTAGTTTCTGAAGCATGTCGTAAGGGGGGGTGGTTATCTCTTTCATCAAAAATCGGTCGTTTTTGATTGAACAATAAAGGCCTACAAATGTTATTTAATTCACTTTCTGGGGTGGAGAAAAACTTTTTAAGGCCTCAGAGTGAATAAATTGGCCATTTTTATTCACTTTTACCCATTCCTCAAATCTTGTGTTTAGGGCCCCTGGAAGCTTGAAAATCACTTTAAACATCTCATTTTATCTTTAAAAGTGATTTTCCACGTACAAATGTGAATTGTAGTTAAAAGAGGCAACATTTGATAACGGACCATTTTTTACGTTTCTGAAGCATGTCGTAAGGGGGGGGTGGTTATCCCTTTCGTCAAAAATTGGGCGTTTTCACTTGAACAATAAAGGCCTACAAATGTTATTTAGTTCACTTCCCGTGGAGGAGAAACACTTTTTAAGGCCGCAGAGTGAGTAAATTGGCCATATTCATTCACTTTTACCCATTCCTCAAATCTTGTGTTTAAGGCCCCTGGAAGCATGAAAATCACTTTAAACATCTCATTTTATCTTTAAAAGTGATTTTCCACGTACAAATGTGAATTGTAGTTCAAAGAGGCAACATTTGAAAACAGACCATTTTTTTAGTTTCTGAAGCATGTCGTAAGGGGGGGTGGTTATCTCTTTCATCAAAAATCGGACGTTTTTGATTGAACAATAAAGGCCTACAAATGTTATTTAATTCACTTTCTGGGGTGGAGAAAAACTTTTTAAGGCCTCAGAGTGAATACATTGGCCATTTTCATTCACATTTACCCATTCCTCAAATCTTGTGTTTAGGGCCCCTGGAAGCTTGAAAATCACTTTAAACATCTCATTTTATCTTTAACAGTGATTTTCCACGTACAAATGTGAATTGTAGTTCAAAGAGGCAACATTTGAAAACAGACCATTTTTTACGTTTCTGAAGCTAGTCGTAAGGGGGGGGTGGTTATCTCTTTTGTCAAAAATCGGGCGTTTTCGCTTGAACAATAAAGGCCTACAAATGTTATTTAGTTCACTTCCCGTGGAGGAGAAACACTTTTTAAGGCCGCAGAGTGAGTAAATTGGCCATATTCATTCACTTTTACCCATTCCTCAAATCTTGTGTTTAAGGCCCCTGGAAGCATGAAAATCACTTTAAACATCTCATTTTATCTTTAAAAGTGATTTTCCACGAACAAATGTGAATTGTAGTTCAAAGAGGCAACATTTGAAAACAGACCATTTTTTTAGTTTCTGAAGCATGTCGTAAGGGGGGGTGGTTATCTCTTTCATCAAAAATCGGACGTTTTTGATTGAACAATAAAGGCCTACAAATGTTATTTAGTTCACTTCCCGTGGAGGAGAAACACTTTTTAAGGCCGCTGAGTGAGTAAATTGGCCATATTCATTCACTTTTACCCATTCCTCAAATCTTGTGTTTAAGGCCCCTGGAAGCATGAAAATCACTTTAAACATCTCATTTTATCTTTAAAAGTGATTTTCCACGTACAAATGTGAATTGTAGGTCAAAGAGGCAACATTTGAAAACAGACCATTTTTTTAGTTTCTGAAGCATGTCGTAAGGGGGGGTGGTTATCTCTTTCATCAAAAATCGGACGTTTTTGATTGAACAATAAAGGCCTCCAAATGTTATTTTATTCACTTCCCGTGGAGGAGAAACACTTTTTAAGGCCGCAGAGTGAGTAAATTGGCAATTTTCATTCACTTTTACCCATTCCTCAAATCTTGTGTTTAAGGCCCCTGGAAGCATGAAAATCACTTTAAACATCTCATTTTATCTTTAAAAGTGATTTTCCACGTACAAATGTGAATTGTATTTCAAAGAGGCAACATTTGAAAACAGACCATTTTTTTAGTTTCTGAAGCATGTCGTAAGGGGGGGTGGTTATCTCCTTCGTCAAAAATCGGACGTTTTGAATTGAACAATAAATGCCTACAAATGTTATTTAATTCACTTTCTGGGGTGGAGAAAAACGTTTTAAGGCCTCAGAGTGAATAAATTGGCCATTTTCATTCACATTTACCCATTCCTCAAATCTTGTGTTTAAGGCCCCTGGAAGCATGAAAATCACTTTAAACATCTCATTTTATCTTTAATAGTGATTTTCCACGTACAAATGTGAATTGTAGTTCAAAGAGGCAACATTTGAAAACGGACCATTTTTTACGTTTCTGAAGCATGTCGTAAGGGGGGGTGGTTATCTCTTTCGTCAAAAATCGGGTGTTTTCGCTTGAACAATAAAGGCCTACAAATGTTATTTAGTTGACTTCCCGTGGAGGAGAAACACTTTTTAAGGCCGCAGAGTGAGTAAATTGGCCATATTCATTCACTTTTACCCATTCCTCAAATCTTGTGTTTAAGGCCCCTGGAAGCATGAAAATCACTTTAAACATCTCATTTTATCTTTAAAAGTTATTTTCCATGTACAAATGTGAATTGTAGTTCAAAGAGGCAACATTTGAAAACAGACCATTTTTTTAGTTTCTGAAGCATGTCGTAAGGGGGGGTGGTTATCTCTTTCATCAAAAATCGGACGTTTTTGATTGAACAATAAAGGCCTCCAAATGGTATTTTACTCACTTCCCGTGGAGGAGAAACACCTTTTAGGGCCGCAGAGTGAATAAATTGGCCATTTTCATTCACTTTTACCCATTCCTCAAATCTCGTGTTTAAGGCCCCTGGAAGCATGAAAATCACTTTAAACATCTCATTTTATCTTTAAAAGTGATTTTCCACGTACAAATGTGAATTGTAGTTCAAAGAGGCAACATTTGAAAACAGACCATTTTTTTAGTTTCTGAAGCATGTCGTAAGGGGGGTGGTTATCTCTTTCATCAAAAATCGGACGTTTTTAATTGAACAATAAAGGCCTACAAATGTTATTTAATTCACTTTCTGGGGTGGAGAAAAACTTTTTAAGGCCTCAGAGTGAATAAATTGGCCATTTTCATTCATATTTACCCATTCCTCAAATCTTGTGTTTAGGGCCCCTGGAAGCTTGAAAATCACTTTAAACATCTCATTTTATCTTTAAAAGTGATTTTCCACGTACAAATGTGAATTGTAGTTAAAAGAGGCAACATTTGAAAACGGACCATTTTTTACGTTTCTGAAGCTTGTCGTAAGGGGGGGTGGTTATCTCTTTCGTCAAAAATCGGGTGTTTTCGCTTGAACAATAAAGGCCTACAAATGTTATTTATTTCACTTCCCGTGGAGGAGAAACACTTTTTAAGGCCGCAGAGTGAGTAAATTGGCCATATTCATTCACTTTTACCCATTCCTCAAATCTTGTGTTGAAGGCCCCTGGAAGCATGAAAATCACTTTAAACATCTCATTTTATCTTTAAAAGTGATTTTCCACGTACAAATGTGAATTGTAGTTCAAAGAGGCAACATTTGAAAACAGACCATTTTTTTAGTTTCTGAAGCATGTCGTAAGGGGAGGTGGTTATCTCTTTCATCAAAAATCGGACGTTTTTGATTGAACAATAAAGGCCTCCAAATGTTATTTTATTAACTTCCCGTGGAGGAGAAACACTTTTTAAGGCCGCAGAGTGAGTAAATTGGCCATTTTGATTCACTTTTACCCATTCCTCAAATCTCGTGTTTAAGGCCCCTGGAAGCATGAAAATCACTTTAAACATCTCATTTTATCTTTAAAAGTGATTTTCCACGTACAAATGTGAATTTTAGTTCAAAGAGGCAACATTTGAAAACAGACCATTTTTTTAGTTTCTGAAGCATGTCGTAAGGGGGGGTGGGTATCTCTTTCATCAAAAATCGGACATTTTTGATTGAACAATAAAGGCCTCCAAATGTTATTTTATTCACTTCCCGTGGAGGAGAAACACTTTTTAAGGCCGCAGAGTGAGTAAATTGGCCATTTTAATTCACTTTTACCCATTCCTCAAATCTCGTGTTTAAGGCCCCTGGAAGCATGAAAATCACTTTAAACATCTCATTTTATCTTTAAAAGTGATTTTCCACGTACAAATGTGAATTGTAGTTCAAAGAGGCAACATTTGAAAACAGACCATTTTTTTAGTTTCTGAAGCATGTCGTAAGGGGGGTGGTTATCTCCTTCATCAAAAATCGGACGTTTTGAATTGAACAATAAAGGCCTACAAATGTTATTTAATTCACTTTCTGGGGTGGAGAAAAACTTTTTAAGGCCTCAGAGTGAATAAATTGGCCATTTTCATTCACATTTACCTATTCCTCAAATCTTGTGTTTAGGGCCCCTGGAAGCTTGAAAATCACTTTAAACATCTTATTTTATCTTTAAAAGTGATTTTCCACGAACAAATGTGAATTGTAGTTCAAAGAGGCAACATTTGAAAACGGACCATTTTTACGTTTCTGAAGCATGTCATAAGGGGGGGTGGTTATCTCTTTCATCAAAAATCGGACGTTTTTGATTGAACAATAAAGGCCTACAAATGTTATTTAGTTCACTTCCCGTGGAGGAGAAACACTTTTTAAGGCCGCTGAGTGAGTAAATTGGCCATATTCATTCACTTTTACCCATTCCTCAAATCTTGTGTTTAAGGCCCCTGGAAGCATGAAAATCACTTTAAACATCTCATTTTATCTTTAAAAGTGATTTTCCACGTACAAATGTGAATTGTAGGTCAAAGAGGCAACATTTGAAAACAGACCATTTTTTTAGTTTCTGAAGCATGTCGTAAGGGGGGGTGGTTATCTCTTTCATCAAAAATCGGACGTTTTTGATTGAACAATAAAGGCCTCCAAATGTTATTTTATTCACTTCCCGTGGAGGAGAAACACTTTTTAAGGCCGCAGAGTGAGTAAATTGGCAATTTTCATTCACTTTTACCCATTCCTCAAATCTTGTGTTTAAGGCCCCTGGAAGCATGAAAATCACTTTAAACATCTCATTTTATCTTTAAAAGTGATTTTCCACGTACAAATGTGAATTGTATTTCAAAGAGGCAACATTTGAAAACAGACCATTTTTTTAGTTTCTGAAGCATGTCGTAAGGGGGGGTGGTTATCTCCTTCGTCAAAAATCGGACGTTTTGAATTGAACAATAAATGCCTACAAATGTTATTTAATTCACTTTCTGGGGTGGAGAAAAACGTTTTAAGGCCTCAGAGTGAATAAATTGGCCATTTTCATTCACATTTACCCATTCCTCAAATCTTGTGTTTAAGGCCCCTGGAAGCATGAAAATCACTTTAAACATCTCATTTTATCTTTAATAGTGATTTTCCACGTACAAATGTGAATTGTAGTTCAAAGAGGCAACATTTGAAAACGGACCATTTTTTACGTTTCTGAAGCATGTCGTAAGGGGGGGTGGTTATCTCTTTCGTCAAAAATCGGGTGTTTTCGCTTGAACAATAAAGGCCTACAAATGTTATTTAGTTGACTTCCCGTGGAGGAGAAACACTTTTTAAGGCCGCAGAGTGAGTAAATTGGCCATATTCATTCACTTTTACCCATTCCTCAAATCTTGTGTTTAAGGCCCCTGGAAGCATGAAAATCACTTTAAACATCTCATTTTATCTTTAAAAGTTATTTTCCATGTACAAATGTGAATTGTAGTTCAAAGAGGCAACATTTGAAAACAGACCATTTTTTTAGTTTCTGAAGCATGTCGTAAGGGGGGGTGGTTATCTCTTTCATCAAAAATCGGACGTTTTTGATTGAACAATAAAGGCCTCCAAATGGTATTTTACTCACTTCCCGTGGAGGAGAAACACCTTTTAGGGCCGCAGAGTGAATAAATTGGCCATTTTCATTCACTTTTACCCATTCCTCAAATCTCGTGTTTAAGGCCCCTGGAAGCATGAAAATCACTTTAAACATCTCATTTTATCTTTAAAAGTGATTTTCCACGTACAAATGTGAATTGTAGTTCAAAGAGGCAACATTTGAAAACAGACCATTTTTTTAGTTTCTGAAGCATGTCGTAAGGGGGGTGGTTATCTCTTTCATCAAAAATCGGACGTTTTTAATTGAACAATAAAGGCCTACAAATGTTATTTAATTCACTTTCTGGGGTGGAGAAAAACTTTTTAAGGCCTCAGAGTGAATAAATTGGCCATTTTCATTCATATTTACCCATTCCTCAAATCTTGTGTTTAGGGCCCCTGGAAGCTTGAAAATCACTTTAAACATCTCATTTTATCTTTAAAAGTGATTTTCCACGTACAAATGTGAATTGTAGTTAAAAGAGGCAACATTTGAAAACGGACCATTTTTTACGTTTCTGAAGCTTGTCGTAAGGGGGGGTGGTTATCTCTTTCGTCAAAAATCGGGTGTTTTCGCTTGAACAATAAAGGCCTACAAATGTTATTTATTTCACTTCCCGTGGAGGAGAAACACTTTTTAAGGCCGCAGAGTGAGTAAATTGGCCATATTCATTCACTTTTACCCATTCCTCAAATCTTGTGTTGAAGGCCCCTGGAAGCATGAAAATCACTTTAAACATCTCATTTTATCTTTAAAAGTGATTTTCCACGTACAAATGTGAATTGTAGTTCAAAGAGGCAACATTTGAAAACAGACCATTTTTTTAGTTTCTGAAGCATGTCGTAAGGGGAGGTGGTTATCTCTTTCATCAAAAATCGGACGTTTTTGATTGAACAATAAAGGCCTCCAAATGTTATTTTATTAACTTCCCGTGGAGGAGAAACACTTTTTAAGGCCGCAGAGTGAGTAAATTGGCCATTTTGATTCACTTTTACCCATTCCTCAAATCTCGTGTTTAAGGCCCCTGGAAGCATGAAAATCACTTTAAACATCTCATTTTATCTTTAAAAGTGATTTTCCACGTACAAATGTGAATTTTAGTTCAAAGAGGCAACATTTGAAAACAGACCATTTTTTTAGTTTCTGAAGCATGTCGTAAGGGGGGGTGGGTATCTCTTTCATCAAAAATCGGACATTTTTGATTGAACAATAAAGGCCTCCAAATGTTATTTTATTCACTTCCCGTGGAGGAGAAACACTTTTTAAGGCCGCAGAGTGAGTAAATTGGCCATTTTAATTCACTTTTACCCATTCCTCAAATCTCGTGTTTAAGGCCCCTGGAAGCATGAAAATCACTTTAAACATCTCATTTTATCTTTAAAAGTGATTTTCCACGTACAAATGTGAATTGTAGTTCAAAGAGGCAACATTTGAAAACAGACCATTTTTTTAGTTTCTGAAGCATGTCGTAAGGGGGGGTGGTTATCTCCTTCATCAAAAATCGGACGTTTTGAATTGAACAATAAAGGCCTACAAATGTTATTTAATTCACTTTCTGGGGTGGAGAAAAACTTTTTAAGGCCTCAGAGTGAATAAATTGGCCATTTTCATTCACATTTACCTATTCCTCAAATCTTGTGTTTAGGGCCCCTGGAAGCTTGAAAATCACTTTAAACATCTCATTTTATCTTTAAAAGTGATTTTCCACGTACAAATGTGAATTGTAGTTAAAAGAGGCAACATTTGAAAACGGACCATTTTTACGTTTCTGAAGCATGTCATAAGGGGGGGTGGTTATCTCTTTCGTCAAAAATCGGGCGTTTTCGCTTGAACAATAAAGGCCTACAAATGGTATTTAGTTCACTTCCCATGGAGGAGAAACACTTTTTAAGGCCGCAGAGTGAGTAAATTGGCCATATTCATTCACTTTTACCCATTCCTCAAATCTTGTGTTTAAGGCCCCTGGAAGCATGAAAATCACTTTAAACATCTCATTTTATCTTTAAAAGTGATTTTCCACGTACAAATGTGAATTGTAGTTCAAAGAGGCAACATTTGAAAACAGACCATTTTTTTAGTTTCTGAAGCATGTCGTAAGGGGAGGTGGTTATCTCTTTCATCAAAAATTGGACGTTTTTGATTGAACAATAAAGGCCTCCAAATGTTATTTTATTCACTTCCCGTGGAGGAGAAACACTTTTTAAGGCCGCAGAGTGAGTAAATTGGCCATTTTGATTCACTTTTACCCATTCCTCAAATCTCGTGTTTAAGGCCCCTGGAAGCATGAAAATCACTTTAAACATCTCATTTTATCTTTAAAAGTGATTTTCCACGTACAAATGTGAATTGTAGTTCAAAGAGGCAACATTTGAAAACAGACTATTTTTTTAGTTTCTGAAGCATGTCGTAAGGGGGGGTGGTTATCTCTTTCATCAAAAATCGGACGTTTTTGATTGAACAATAAAGGCCTACAAATGTTATTTAATTCACTTTCTGGGGTGGAGAAAAACTTTTTAAGGCCTCAGTGTGAATAAATTGGCCATTTTCATTCACATTTACCCATTCCTCAAATCTTGTGTTTAGGGCCCCTGGAAGCTTGAAAATCACTTTAAACATCTCATTTTATCTTTAAAAGTGATTTTCCACGTACAAATGTGAATTGTAGTTCAAAGAGGCAACATTTGAAAACGGACCATTTTTTACGTTTCTGAAGCTTGTCGTAAGGGGGGGGTGGTTATCTCTTTCGTCAAAAATCGGGCGTTTTCGCTTGAACAATAAAGGCCTACAAATGTTATTTAGTTCACTTCCCGTGGAGGAGAAACACTTTTTAAGGCCGTAGAGTGAGTAAATTGGCCATATTCATTCACTTTTACCCATTCCTCAAATCTTGTGTTTAAGGCCCCTGGAAGCATGAAAATCACTTTAAACATCTCATTTTATCTTTAAAAGTGATTTTCCACGTACAAATGTGAATTGTAGTTCAAAGAGGCAACATTTGAAAACAGACCGTTTTTTTAGTTTCTGAAGCATGTCGTAAGGGGGGGGTGGTTATCTCCTTCATCAAAAATCGGACGTTTTGAATTGAACAATAAAGGCCTACAAATGTTATTTAATTCACTTTCTGGGGTGGAGAAAAACTTTTTAAGGCCTCAGAGTGAATAAATTGGCCATTTTCATTCACATTTACCCATTCCTCAAATCTTGTGTTTAGGGCCCCTGGAAGCTTGAAAATCACTTTAAACATCTCATTTTATCTTTAAAAGTGATTTTCCACGTACAAATGTGAATTGTAGTTCAAAGAGGCAACATTTGAAAACAGACCATTTTTTACGTTTCTGAAGCTAGTCGTAAGGGGGGGTGGTTATCTCTTTCGTCAAAAATCGGGCGTTTTCGCTTGAACAATAAAGGCCTACAAATGTTATTTAGTTCACTTCCCGTGGAGGAGAAACACTTTTTAAGGCCGCAGAGTGAGTAAATTGGCCATATTCATTCACTTTTACCCATTCCTCAAATCTTGTGTTTAAGGCCCCTGGAAGCATGAAAATCACTTTAAACATCTCATTTTATCTTTAAAAGTGATTTTCCACGTACAAATGTGAATTGTAGTTCAAAGAGGCAACATTTTAAAACAGACCATTTTTTTAGTTTCTGAAGCATGTCGTAAGGGGGGGTGGTTATCTCTTTCATCAAAAATCGGACGTTTTTGATTGAACAATAAAGGCCTCCAAATGTTATTTTATTCACTTCCCGTGGAGGAGAAACACTTTTTAAGGCCGCAGAGTGAGTAAATTGGCCATTTTCATTCACTTTTACCCATTCCTCAAATCTCGTGTTTAAGGCCCCTGGAAGCATGAAAATCACTTTAAACATCTCATTTTATCTTTAAAAGTGATTTTCCACGTACAAATGTGAATTGTAGTTCAAAGAGGCAACATTTGAAAACAGACCATTTTTTTAGTTTCTGAAGCATGTCGTAAGGGGGGGTGGTTATCTCTTTCATCAAAAATCGGACGTTTTTAATTGAACAATAAAGGCCTACAAATGTTATTTAATTTACTTTCTGGGGTGGAGAAAAACTTTTTAAGGCCTCAGAGTGAATAAATTGGCCATTTTCATTCATATTTACCCATTCCTCAAATCTTGTGTTTAGGGCCCCTGGAAGCTTGAAAATCACTTTAAACATCTCATTTTATCTTTAAAAGTGATTTTCCACGTACAAATGTGAATTGTAGTTAAAAGAGGCAACATTTGAAAACGGACCATTTTTACGTTTCTGAAGCATGTCATAAGGGGGGGTGGTTATCTCTTTCGTCAAAAATCGGGCGTTTTCGCTTGAACAATAAAGGCCTACAAATGTTATTCAGTTCACTTCCCGTGGAGGAGAAACACTTTTTAAGGCCGCAGAGTGAGTAAATTGGCCATATTCATTCACTTTTACCCATTCCTCAAATCTTGTGTTTAAGGCCCCTGGAAGCATGAAAAGCACTTTAAACATCTCATTTTATCTTTAAAAGTGATGTTCCACGTACAAATGTGAATTGTAGTTCAAAGAGGCAACATTTGAAAACAGACCATTTTTTTAGTTTCTGAAGCATGTCGTAAGGGGAGGTGGTTATCTCTTTCATCAAAAATCGGACGTTTTTGATTGAACAATAAAGGCCTCCAAATGTTATTTTATTCACTTCCCGTGGAGGAGAAACACTTTTTAAGGCCGCAGAGTGAGTAAATTGGCCATATTCATTCACTTTTACCCATTCCTCAAATCTTGTGTTTAAGGCCCCTGGAAGCATGAAAATCACTTTAAACATCTCATTTTATCTTTAAAAGTGATTTTCCACGTACAAATGTGAATTGTAGTTCAAAGAGGCAACATTTGAAAACAGACCATTTTTTTAGTTTCTGAAGCATGTCGTAAGGGGAGGTGGTTATCTCTTTCATCAAAAATCGGACGTTTTTGATTGAACAATAAAGGCCTCCAAATGTTATTTTATTCACTTCCCGTGGAGGAGAAACACTTTTTAAGGCCGCAGAGTGAGTAAATTGGCCATTTTGATTCACTTTTACCCATTCCTCAAATCTCGTGTTTAAGGCCCCATGAAGCATGAAAATCACTTTAAACATCTCATTTTATCTTTAAAAGTGATTTTCCACGTACAAATGTGAATTGTAGTTCAAAGAGGCAACATTTGAAAACAGACTATTTTTTTAGTTTCTGAAGCATGTCGTAAGGGGGGGTGGTTATCTCTTTCATCAAAAATCGGACGTTTTTGATTGAACAATAAAGGCCTACAAATGTTATTTAATTCACTTTCTGGGGTGGAGAAAAACTTTTTAAGGCCTCAGAGTGAATAAATTGGCCATTTTCATTCACATTTACCCATTCCTCAAATCTTGTGTTTAGGGCCCCTGGAACTTGAAAATCACTTTAAACATCTCATTTTATCTTTAAAAGTGATTTTCCACGTACAAATGTGAATTGTAGTTCAAAGAGGCAACATTTGAAAACGGACCATTTTTTACGTTTCTGAAGCTTGTCGTAAGGGGGGGTGGTTATCTCTTTCGTCAAAAATCGGGCGTTTTCGCTTGAACAATAAAGGCCTACAAATGTTATTTAGTTCACTTCCCGTGGAGGAGAAACACTTTTTAAGGCCGCAGAGTGAGTAAATTGGCCATATTCATTCACTTTTACCCATTCCTCAAATCTTGTGTTTAAGGCCCCTGGAAGCATGAAAATCACTTTAAAAATCTCATTTTATCTTTAAAAGTGATTTTCCACGTACAAATGTGAATTGTAGTTCAAAGAGGCAACATTTGAAAACAGACCATTTTTTTAGTTTCTGAAGCATGTCGTAAGGGGGGGTGGTTATCTCTTTCATCAAAAATCGGACGTTTTTGATTGAACAATAAAGGCCTCCAAATGTTATTTTATTCACTTCCCGTGGAGGAGAAACACTTTTTAAGGCCGCAGAGTGAGTAAATTCGCCATTTTCATTCACTTTTACCCATTCCTCAAATCTCGTGTTTAAGGCCCCTGGAAGCATGAAAATCACTTTAAACATCTCATTTTATCTTTAAAAGTGATTTTCCACGTACAAATGTGAATTGTAGTTCAAAGAGGCAACATTTGAAAACAGACCATTTTTTTAGTTTCTGAAGCATGTCGTAAGGGGGGGTGGTTATCTCCTTCATCAAAAATCGGACGTTTTGAATTGAACAATAAAGGCCTACAAATGTTGTTTAATTCACTTTCTGGGGTGGAGAAAAACTTTTTAAGGCCTCAGAGTGAATAAATTGGCCATTTTCATTCACATTTACCCATTCCTCAAATCTTGTGTTTAAGGCCCCTGGAAGCATGAAAATCACTTTAAACATCTCATTTTATCTTTAAAAGTGATTTTCCACGTACAAATGTGAATTGTAGTTCAAAGAAGCAACATTTGAAAACAGACCATTTTTTTAGTTTCTGAAGCATGTCGTAAGGGGGGGGTGGTTATCTCTTTCATCAAAAATCGGACGTTTTTGATTGAACAATAAAGGCCTACAAATGTTATTTAATTCACTTTCTGGGGTGGAGAAAAACTTTTTAAGGCCTCAGAGTGAATAAATTGGCCATTTTCATTCACATTTACCCATTCCTCAAATCTTGTGTTTAGGGCCCCTGGAAGCTTGAAAATCACTTTAAACATCTCATTTTATCTTTAAAAGTGATTTTCCACGTACAAATGTGAATTGTAGTTCAAAGAGGCAACATTTGAAAACGGACCATTTTTTACGTTTCTGAAGCTTGTCGTAAGGGGGGGTGGTTATCTCTTTCGTCAAAAATCGGGCGTTTTCGCTTGAACAATAAAGACCTACAAATGTTATTTAGTTCACTTCCCGTGGAGGAGAAACACTTTTTAAGGCCGCAGACTGAGTAAATTGGCCATATTCATTCACTTTTACCCATTCCTCAAATCTTGTGTTTAAGGCCCCTGGAAGCATGAAAATCACTTTAAACATCTCATTTTATCTTTAATTGTGATTTTCCACGTACAAATGTGAATTGTAGTTCAAAGAGGCAACATTTGAAAATGGACCATTTTTTACGTTTCTGAAGCATGTCGTAAGGGGGGGTGGTTATCTCTTTCGTCAAAAATCGGGTGTTTTCGCTTGAACAATAAAGGCCTACAAATGTTATTTAGTTCACTTCCCGTGGAGGAGAAACACTTTTTAAGGCCGCTGAGTGAGTAAATTGGCCATATTCATTCACTTTTACCCATTCCTCAAATCTTGTGTTTAAGGCCCCTGGAAGCATGAAAATCACTTTAAACATCTCATTTTATCTTTAAAAGTGATTTTCCACGTACAAATGTGAATTGTAGGTCAAAGAGGCAACATTTGAAAACAGACCATTTTTTTAGTTTCTGAAGCATGTCGTAAGGGGGGCTGGTTATCTCTTTCATCAAAAATCGGATGTTTTTGATTGAACAATAAAGGCCTCCAAATGTTATTTTATTCACTTCCCGTGGAGGAGAAACACTTTTTAAGGCCGCAGAGTGAGTAAATTGGCAATTTTCATTCACTTTTACCCATTCCTCAAATCTTGTGTTTAGGGCCCCTGGAAGCTTGAAAATCACTTTAAACATCTCATTTTATCTTTAAAAGTGATTTTCCACGTACAAATGTGAATTGTAGTTAAAAGAGGCAACATTTGAAAACGGACCATTTTTACGTTTCTGAAGCATGCCATAAGGGGGGGTGGTTATCACTTTCGTCAAAAATCGGGCGTTTTCGCTTGAACAATAAAGGCCTACAAATGTTTTTTTTTTTTTTTTTTTTTTTTTTTTTTTTTTTTAAACCGTTTATTGCAGTTTATAAAAGTTACAGGTATGGGCCTACAACCATCCGGCCGGCCGCTAGCGAATCAAAAGCATAATACACATGTACAGTAAGAAGTCTCTCGGCGGTACACTGTAGGAAAACAGGAGTAATCAATGGTGCAGGCCTCACCGCCCCATGCCCACAGTACGGTTCCATTTTCTTAAAACAAAACAACATCAAAAAACCACACCCGCAAGGCAACCCATAATCCAAAATGACAACACGTGCTCCATTAGTGGGGGATCCAAACCATCAGCAAAGCACTGAAGAGGGGAATGGGAATAAATCAGGGACTGGGGGACCGCGTGTCCGCGGCCGGGGGAGGGGGGCCATCTAGGGAGACGGTGCAGGCGAGGCAGCCGGTAGCCGGGGTGGCTCACAAATGCCCCCGCGGTAGGCGTTCCAGGGGCCCCAGAGTTTCATCCACGCCCCAGGCTTACCTCTCGCCACATACACCACCTTTTCACGGAACATGCACCAATCCATATGCTCTTTCCAGGCCGTCACCGCAGGGGGCCTCTGGGATCCCCACAATTGGGCAATATCACGCTTAGCTATCATGTATCCCAGAGTCACCCACCGCGTCTGCGGAACCGAGTAGTCATTCGGTTCCCATACATTCAACAAGCACCTCCTCGCTTCAGGCAGCAGCGCGACACGCGTGACCGCACGCAGGACCTCATGCACCCCACGCCAGAATCGCTCCACCTTCGGGCATTCCCACAGTATATGCATGAAAGTCGCCAACGCACCACAGCCACGCTTACACATTCCGTCACCAGCAAAGCCCATACGCAGAAGCCTCGGCCCCGTCACATAAACCCGGTGAAGGATCTTGAGCTGGACGAAACGAAGGCGAGCCGGGATGGCCACCTCTTTCGGAGAGGCCACCGCGGAAATCCAATCCTCGTTATCCAGCTCCAGCCCGTCGGCAACCCAAGCCTCGCGAAGACTAGTCAGCAGGCACGATCTATCATTAATCAGTTTTTTGTATATGAGGGAGATCGTGCTGTCCGGGACATGGCCATCTAGCACTCTGTCCTCTAGGGGGGAAGACTCCGGAATGGATGCAACATCCGGGAAGACGGAGCCCAGCGCATGGCGGACTTGTAGGTACCGAAAGTACTCAGTGCCCTGCAGCTGAAACTCCGCCTGCAGCGTCTCAAAAGTTTTGAATCCCCCCCTCGTCCAGAGATCTCCCACCGTGCTGATGCCGATCGTGTCCCACTTCTCGAAGCCCTTCGATGTCCACAGGGAGCCCAGCCGCTCAGACGCATATAGCGGCGACGCCCGGGTCAAACGGTCCTTCCACCCCATAGCTGCATTAGCCGCGTGCCAGACACGCACCATGACCCGCGTCGGTCCCGTCAGACGGGAGTCGGGCGCGCCAGAGTAGAGCGCTCGATTATAGTCGCCACCGGGCAGGAGCATCTTGTCCATCTCAAATGCCGGGTTTAAGGCGGGCCCGTAAAGGCCATGATTAATTGCAGCTAGTTGGGAGGCCCAGTAATACCGTTTGATGTCTGGGAGGGCGACCCCCCATCGTACCACGGGAGCGTCAGTTTAGCCAGAGCAATGCGCGGTCTTCCATCCCAGAACAGGCGCCGCTGGAGGCCCTCCACCTCCCGGAAGTAGCGTGCCGGTACCAAGTCCATAGTATTCTGGAGGGCGTAGAGGAAGCGCGGCAGGGACATCATTTTAAACAAGGCCGCTCGGCCGAGCGGCGAGAGCGGCAGACGCCGCCAGCGCACCACGTCCTCCTTCAAACGCTGGAGGGGGGGCAGTAAATTCCGCTCATAGCGGGCCTCCGGGTCAAGAGTGATGAATATACCCAAGTACCGGAAACCCTGGGAGGCAATCTGGATAGGACAGTCCCGCGGGAGGACCGGAGCCTCCCCGGAAATCACATATATACAGGATTTCGCCCAGTTGATGACCAGGCCCGAGTTGCGACCGAAGGAGCGCAAAACATCAACTAGGACGATCAGTGATTTGCGCGGGGAGGCGAGATACAAAAGGATATCGTCCGCATAGAGGGACACGCGGTCCTCATGCTCGGGGGTCCAGCGGAGTCCACGGATGGAAGGGTGCCACCGCAGCCACTCCGCCAGGGGCTCCAGGGCCAGTGCAAACAGGAGCGGCGACAGGGGGCAACCCTGTCGCGTGCCCCGCCCCAGCGCGAATGGGGCCGATACTCGCCCACTCACCACCACCTGCGCCAGCGGGCCCGAATATAGCAATTTGACCCAGCTGATGAAACCGGGGCCAAACCCAAACTTAGCCAGCATCGCCCAGATATACGGCCATTCAAGCGTGTCGAACGCCATGGTGGCATCCAGGGACGCCAAGATGGCCGGCTCCCGCACAAATGGGGCACGCGCGAGCACTCCGTGTAAGCGCCGCAGATTAAGCGCCGTGTTGCGGTGTGGTATAAAGCCCGATTGGTCTTGGTGGACCAAGTCGCCCACCACGCCAACCAACCGGTTGGCCAGCACCTTGGCGAGGATTTTGGGTTCCGCGTTCAAGAGCGAGATCGGCCTATAGGATGTGACCCGCTCACGGGGCTTCCCCTCCTTGTGGATCACCACAATTGTGGCCAGACGCTGGTCCGGCGGGAGGGAGCCCCGCGAGTGGGCCGCCAGGAACATCGCACGCAGGTGGGGCGCCAACACGTCCGGGCGTAGCTTGTATAGCTCAATGGGGATACCATTGGGGCCCATGGCCTTGCCGGATGCAATCGAGCGAATAGCCGAGGCAATTTCGTCCGAGGTGGGAGGGGCGTCCAGCGAATCCCTGTCCTCCACCGTAAGGGAGGGCAGTGCAATATCCCGAAGCAAGGCATGGGAATCTTCCTCCGAGCAGGAAGAAACAGGGGAGTAGACTCCGCGGAAATAATCCGCAAAGCAGGAGACAATGGCTTCCGGCTCAGTGACACACGCACCATCCACACCCTCAATCACAGGCACCACGCGGCTCGCTCGCTCCCTCTTATCCAACCACGCAATCAATTTGCCAGCCTTGTCACCCACATCATACAATCGCCCCTGCTGCTCTCTACTGAGGCCCCTGGCCGCCTCTGTGACGAGGGCCCGAGAGGCCGCCTGCTTCAGGTGGAGAACGTGCAATTTGGCATCTGTTACCCCGCTCCCCAGGTCACCCTCCAGTTCTGCAATCTCGGCCTCCACCCGGGTCACCTCCTCCCGCTCGCGTCGCCGGGCATGGGAAATAAAGGAGAGGGCCTCCCCCCTAAGGACTACTTTGAAAGCCTCCCACAGGGAGATGGCCGACGGGACCGACCCCACATTCTCATCAAAATATCGCTGCAAGGATTTAATCAAGTCAGCACGAATGGTGGGGTCGCGCAAATACCATGCGTTGATCGGGGCCACCCTGCCACCCCCCCTCGGGAAGACCTCGAAATGCAACAACACTGGGGAGTGGTCAGAGATACCCCGCGCCAGATGGCGCACCTCCCCCACCCTCCCTGCAAGGGCCGCCGGGACAAGGATGTAATCAAGCCGCGAGAGGCTACCATGGGCACCCGAGTGGAAGGTGTACTGTTGCAATACGGGATGCTTTAAGCGCCAACAGTCCACCAGGCCCAGTGTGTCTAAAAGGCCAGGCAGCCACGCCTGTGCCCGGGGGAGGTCCCTAGGGGGATGACGATCCAGAGACCCAGAGGCAACCGCATTAAAGTCCCCCCCGACCACCATCAGGCCACTCGGAAGCTCCAAAAGGAGGCGCCCCAGGTCCGCAAATGTAGTGGCTTGCAACCCAGGCGGGACGTACACTGACACAAAGATAAACACTCTACCCTCCATTCGCCCCACCAGAACAGTGTAGCGTCCCCTCCCATCATGGCGCACTTCATCAATCTCCAACGGGAGCGAGTTCTTGACCATAATACCCACCCCCCGTGAGCCCGAAGTGAAACCGGAGTGGGCCGCCAAACGATATCCCCTCCGATTCATGGCATGAAAGGTGTTACCTATCAGGTGCGTCTCCTGCAGGAAGACAACATCTGGGGACACACGTTTTAAATACTGCAGGACCACACCACGCTTGATCCTATCCCCCAGGCCATTGACGTTCCATGATAATACAGTCAAATCCCTACCCCCCATCATACGTCGAAACAATCAGTCGTCCCCCCCCGAGCATGCTACTAACAAGAAAACAGTTGCGGGCTTGCCTTGCGGTACCAACAAACAACACACCCCCCCACCCCCCGTTCCCAACAAAACTCCCCCCTCCCTGCACCCCTGCATGAGCCCAGACAGCCCCCCCAAAGTGCAGTGTGCCTGTCGCCCCATAGCTAAATACTAACTAGTCCCCCAGAGGAGGAGGGAAGCCCCCAGCAGACCCCACACGACCTCCATGGGAGGGTAAGATACAAATGCAAAATATAGAAAGGGGAGAACGTCCAGAGCAGGGCCTATACAGTCACCCCTCAATTCTGATCCGGCGGGCCCTCCTCGCCAGCCGCGCCCCCCCCGCCCCGACCCCCAGGCAAAGTATCTAACCAGTCCCCAGCCGCCTCGGGCCGGTCAAAGAAGTGCGTACGACCATCCACCTCCACCCGCAGCTTAGCCGGAAAGAGCATAGAGTACTTGAGGTTTAGGTCCCTCAGACGACGTTTAATCCCAAGAAAGCTCTGCCGCTGCTTCTGCACCGCCGGGGTAAAGTCTGGGTAAAAGTGCACATCCATGTTGTCCATCCTAACCGGTCCCTGTTGCCTGGAGGTCTGGAGGATGGCGTCCCTGTCCCGAAAATTAAAGATCCGGGCAATAAGAGGCCGTGGCGGGGCACCGGTTTTAGGGCGGCCCCCGGGGACCCGGTGGGCACGTTCCACCGCAAACAACTTACTCAGCCCCCGGGGCTGGAGATGGGTCAGGATCAAATCTTCAACAAAGAGATCTGCCGCCTCCGCCTCTCGTCCCTCCGGCACACCGATGATACGCACATTATTCCTCCGGGCCCGACCCTCTGAGTCCTCCAGTCGCCGGTCCATCAGGGCGCTTGCCTGGCCAAGCCGGCGCACCTCCTTCTGGAGGGCCACCACGTCAGTTGTAAGGCTCGTTGTGGTGTGGGTCAGGGAATCGACTCGGTCGTTTGTTTTCGACAAGTCCGCCCTCACAAGGCCCACATCCACCAGGACCGAATCGATTTTCTGCGCCAAGGTGTCGAAACGCTGGTCTACTGAGGCCTTCATTTCAGCGATAGCGCCCATGACGTCCCGGAGGGTCAGGTCCACAGGATGGGCAGAGGCCTCCGTCGGGCCCGCTGGGGATGACCGCGATGCCTCCGGAGAACCCTTCGGAAGGGTGTAGCGATCCATACTATTGGCCTGGTGCGCCGTGCCACGGCGGGTCGTCTTCAACTTTGCCCGGTCGCCATCTTGTTTGGTGGACATGCTGGCCCTTCCACCGTCGTGCCAAGATCCCCAAACGGGCCGCCACACCAGAGCACGGGCGACGGGGGGGGGGCAGGGGGGCGACCACCGATCCGCGGGTCAACCCACCGCAGGCGGGCCAGCAGGGCACCCGGACAAGGCCACACCACCGCACTCCGCACAGCAGCCCGACCCCGCCACAGAGCAGGGAGGGCGCAAAAGCGAAAGTGAAAGTGCGGGGTACGCGAGCCGCCCAGCCCCGCTCGCCGCTGTTATTCACCTTGTCCCCGGATCGCCCCACTACTCCAATCCGGGGGGCCAGCGAGGGGTAGGCCGCAAACTTCGGTCGATGCTCCCACCGGTGTCCGGGGTCCAAATCGAGCCCAAAAAACGGGTGGCGCCTCTGCTCGGGTTCCCTAACACAGTCCCCTCAACAAGGACAGGATGTCGCCAGGATTAATTAAGGAGGTCGCGGAGGTCCTCGGGAGCCTCGCACCTACGCGGCCATCTTGGTTGCGCGCTAGGCTCCTCCAGGCCTACAAATGTTATTTAGTTCACTTCCCGTGGAGGAGAAACACTTTTTAAGGCCGCAGAGTGAGTAAATTGGCAATTTTCATTCACTTTTACCCATTCCTCAAATCTTGTGTTTAGGGCCCCTGGAAGCTTGAAAATCACTTTAAACATCTCATTTTATCTTTAAAAGTGATTTTCCACGTACAAATGTGAATTGTAGTTCAAAGAGGCAACATTTGAAAACGGACCATTTTTTACGTTTCTGAAGCTTGTCGTAAGGGGGGGTGGTTATCTCTTTCGTCAAAAATCGGGCGTTTTCGCTTGAACAATAAAGACCTACAAATGTTATTTAGTTCACTTCCCGTGGAGGAGAAACACTTTTTAAGGCCGCAGACTGAGTAAATTGGCCATATTCATTCACTTTTACCCATTCCTCAAATCTTGTGTTTAAGGCCCCTGGAAGCATGAAAATCACTTTAAACATCTCATTTTATCTTTAATTGTGATTTTCCACGTACAAATGTGAATTGTAGTTCAAAGAGGCAACATTTGAAAATGGACCATTTTTTACGTTTCTGAAGCATGTCGTAAGGGGGGGTGGTTATCTCTTTCGTCAAAAATCGGGTGTTTTCGCTTGAACAATAAAGGCCTACAAATGTTATTTAGTTCACTTCCCGTGGAGGAGAAACACTTTTTAAGGCCGCTGAGTGAGTAAATTGGCCATATTCATTCACTTTTACCCATTCCTCAAATCTTGTGTTTAAGGCCCCTGGAAGCATGAAAATCACTTTAAACATCTCATTTTATCTTTAAAAGTGATTTTCCACGTACAAATGTGAATTGTAGGTCAAAGAGGCAACATTTGAAAACAGACCATTTTTTTAGTTTCTGAAGCATGTCGTAAGGGGGGGTGGTTATCTCTTTCATCAAAAATCGGATGTTTTTGATTGAACAATAAAGGCCTCCAAATGTTATTTTATTCACTTCCCGTGGAGGAGAAACACTTTTTAAGGCCGCAGAGTGAGTAAATTGACAATTTTCATTCACTTTTACCCATTCCTCAAATCTTGTGTTTAGGGCCCCTGGAAGCTTGAAAATCACTTTAAACATCTCATTTTATCTTTAAAAGTGATTTTCCACGTACAAATGTGAATTGTAGTTAAAAGAGGCAACATTTGAAAACGGACCATTTTTACGTTTCTGAAGCATGTCATAAGGGGGGGTGGTTATCACTTTCGTCAAAAATCGGGCGTTTTCGCTTGAACAATAAAGGCCTACAAATGTTATTTAGTTCACTTCCCGTGGAGGAGAAACACTTTTTAAGGCCGCAGAGTGAGTAAATTGGCAATTTTCATTCACTTTTACCCATTCCTCAAATCTTGTGTTTAGGGCCCCTGGAAGCTTGAAAATCACTTTAAACATCTCATTTTATCTTTAAAAGTGATTTTCCACGTACAAATGTGAATTGTAGTTAAAAGAGGCAACATTTGAAAACGGACCATTTTTTACGTTTCTGAAGCATGTCGTAAGGGGGGGTGGTTATCTCTTTCGTCAAAAATCGGGCGTTTTCGCTTGAACAATAAAGGCCTACAAATGTTATTTAGTTCACTTCCCGTGGAGGAGAAACACTTTTTAAGGCCGCAGAGTGAGTAAATTGGCCATATTCATTCACTTTTACCCATTCCTCAAATCTTGTGTTTAAGGCCCCTGGAAGCATGAAAATCACTTTAAACATCTCATTTTATCTTTAAAAGTGATTTTCCACGTACAAATGTGAATTGTATTTCAAAGAGGCAACATTTGAAAACAGACCATTTTTTTAGTTTCTGAAGCATGTCGTAAGGGGGGGTGGTTATCTCTTTCATCAAAAATCGGTCGTTTTTGATTGAACAATAAAGGCCTACAAATGTTATTTAATTCACTTTCTGGGGTGGAGAAAAACTTTTTAAGGCCTCAGAGTGAATAAATTGGCCATTTTCATTCACATTTACCCATTCCTCAAATCTTGTGTTTAAAGCCCCTGGAAGCATGAAAATCACTTTAAACATCTCATTTTATCTTTAAAAGTGATTTTCCACGTACAAATGTGAATTGTAGTTCAAAGAGGCAACATTTGAAAACAGACCATTTTTTACGTTTCTGAAGCTAGTCGTAAGGGGGGGGTGGTTATCTCTTTTGTCAAAAATCGGGCGTTTTCGCTTGAACAATAAAGGCCTACAAATGTTATTTAGTTCACTTCCCGTGGAGGAGAAACACTTTTTAAGGCCGCAGAGTGAGTAAATTGGCCATATTCATTCACTTTTACCCATTCCTCAAATCTTGTGTTTAAGGCCCCTGGAAGCATGAAAATCACTTTAAACATCTCATTTTATCTTTAAAAGTGATTTTCCACGTACAAATGTGAATTGTAGTTCAAAGAGGCAACATTTGAAAACAGACCATTTTTTTAGTTTCTGAAGCATGTCGTAAGGGGGTGTGGTTATCTCTTTCATCAAAAATCGGACGTTTTTTATTGAACAATAAAGGCCTACAAATGTTATTTAATTCACTTTCTGGGGTGGAGAAAAACGTTTTAAGGCCTCAGAGTGAATAAATTGGCCATTTTCATTCACATTTACCCATTCCTCAAATCTTGTGTTTAAGGCCCCTGGAAGCATGAAAATCACTTTAAACATCTCATTTTATCTTTAATAGTGATTTTCCACGTTCAAATGTGAATTGTAGTTCAAAGAGGCAACATTTGAAAACGGACCATTTTTTACGTTTCTGAAGCATGTCGTAAGGGGGGGTGGTTATCTCTTTCGTCAAAAATCGGGTGTTTTCGCTTGAACAATAAAGGCCTACAAATGTTATTTAGTTGACTTCCCGTGGAGGAGAAACACTTTTTAAGGCCGCAGAGTGAGTAAATTGGCCATATTCATTCACTTTTACCCATTCCTCAAATCTTGTGTTTAAGGCCCCTGGAAGCATGAAAATCACTTTAAACATCTCATGTTATCTTTAAAAGTTATTTTCCATGTACAAATGTGAATTGTAGTTCAAAGAGGCAACATTTGAAAACAGACCATTTTTTTAGTTTCTGAAGCATGTCGTAAGGGGGGGTGGTTATCTCTTTCATCAAAAATCGGACGTTTTTGATTGAACAATAAAGGCCTCCAAATGGTATTTTACTCACTTCCCGTGGAGGAGAAACAACTTTTAGGGCCGCAGAGTGAGTAAATTGGCCATTTTCATACACTTTTACCCATTCCTCAAATCTCGTGTTTAAGGCCCCTGGAAGCATGAAAATCACTTTAAACATCTCATTTTATCTTTAACCCCTTCCATGCCCATGACGGAACGGTTCCGTCATGAGCATCGGTTGCGCTGTGCTCATGACGGAACCGTTCCGTCATGGCCCCGCCCGCGCTCTGACTCTTCAGCACCGCGGGGGAATTCCCGCAGCGCTGAAGGGGTTAAAAGTGATTTTCCACGTACAAATGTGAATTGTAGTTCAAAGAGGCAACATTTGAAAACAGACCATTTTTTTAGTTTCTGAAGCATGTCGTAAGGGGGGTGGTTATCTCTTTCATCAAAAATCGGACGTTTTTAATTGAACAATAAAGGCCTACAAATGTTATTTAATTCACTTTCTGGGGTGGAGAAAAACTTTTTAAGGCCTCAGAGTGAATAAATTGGCCATTTTCATTCATATTTACCCATTCCTCAAATCTTGTGTTTAGGGCCCCTGGAAGCATGAAAATCACTTTAAACAACTCATTTTATCTTTAAAAGTGATTTTCCACGTACAAATGTGAATTGTAGTTCAAAGAGGCAACATTTGAAAACAGACCATTTTTTTAGTTTCTGAAGCATGTCGTAAGGGGGGGGTGGTTATCTCTTTCATCAAAAATCGGACGTTTTTGATTGAACAATAAAGGCCTACAAATGTTATTTAATTCACTTTCTGGGGTGGAGAAAAACTTTTTAAGGCCTCAGAGTGAATACATTGGCCATTTTCATTCACATTTACCCATTCCTCAAATCTTGTGTTTAGGGCCCCTGGAAGCTTGAAAATCACTTTAAACATCTCATTTTATCTTTAAAAGTGATTTTCCACGTACAAATGTGAATTGTAGTTAAAAGAGGCAACATTTGAAAACGGACCATTTTTTACGTTTCTGAAGCTTGTCGTAAGGGGGGGTGGTTAGCTCTTTCGTCAAAAATCGGGCGTTTTCGCTTGAACAATAAAGGCCTACAAATGTTATTTATTTCACTTCCCGTGGAGGAGAAACACTTTTTAAGGCCGCAGAGTGAGTAAATTGGCCATATTCATTCACTTTTACCCATTCCTCAAATCTTGTGTTGAAGGCCCCTGGAAGCATGAAAATCACTTTAAACATCTCATTTTATCTTTAAAAGTGATTTTCCACGTACAAATGTGAATTGTAGTTCAAAGAGGCAACATTTGAAAACAGACCATTTTTTTAGTTTCTGAAGCATGTCGTAAGGGGAGGTGGTTATCTCTTTCATCAAAAATCGGACGTTTTTGATTGAACAATAAAGGCCTCCAAATGTTATTTTATTCACTTCCCGTGGAGGAGAAACACTTTTTAAGGCCGCAGAGTGAGTAAATTGGCCATTTTGATTCACTTTTACCCATTCCTCAAATCTCGTGTTTAAGGCCCCTGGAAGCATGAAAATCACTTTAAACATCTCATTTTATCTTTAAAAGTGATTTTCCACGTACAAATGTGAATTGTAGTTCAAAGAGGCAACATTTGAAAACAGACCATTTTTTTAGTTTCTGAAGCATGTCGTAAGGGGGGGTGGGTATCTCTTTCATCAAAAATCGGACATTTTTGATTGAACAATAAAGGCCTCCAAATGTTATTTTATTCACTTCCCGTGGAGGAGAAACACTTTTTAAGGCCGCAGAGTGAGTAAATTGGCCATTTTGATTCACTTTTACCCATTCCTCAAATCTCGTGTTTAAGGCCCCTGGAAGCATGAAAATCACTTTAAACATCTCATTTTATCTTTAAAAGTGATTTTCCACGTACAAATGTGAATTGTAGTTCAAAGAGGCAACATTTGAAAACAGACCTTTTTTTAGTTTCTGAAGCATGTCGTAAGGGGGGGTGGTTATCTCCTTCATCAAAAATCGGACGTTTTGAATTGAACAATAAAGGCCTACAAATGTTATTTAATTCACTTTCTGGGGTGGAGAAAAACTTTTTAAGGCCTCAGAGTGAATAAATTGGCCATTTTCATTCACATTTACCTATTCCTCAAATCTTGTGTTTAGGGCCCCTGGAAGCTTGAAAATCACTTTAAACATCTCATTTTATCTTTAAAAGTGATTTTCCACGTACAAATGTGAATTGTAGTTAAAAGAGGCAACATTTGAAAACGGACCATTTTTACGTTTCTGAAGCATGTCATAAGGGGGGGGTGGTTATCTCTTTCGTCAAAAATCGGGCGTTTTCGCTTGAACAATAAAGGCCTACAAATGGTATTTAGTTCACTTCCCGTGGAGGAGAAACACTTTTTAAGGCCGCAGAGTGAGTAAATTGGCCATATTCATTCACTTTTACCCATTCCTCAAATCTTGTGTTTAAGGCCCCTGGAAGCATGAAAATCACTTTAAACATCTCATTTTATCTTTAAAAGTGATTTTCCACGTACAAATGTGAATTGTAGTTCAAAGAGGCAACATTTGAAAACAGACCATTTTTTTAGTTTCTGAAGCATGTCGTAAGGGGGGGTGGTTATCTCTTTCATCAAAAATCGGACGTTTTTGATTGAACAATAAAGGCCTACAAATGTTATTTAATTCACTTTCTGGGGTGGAGAAAAACTTTTTAAGGCCTCAGAGTGAATAAATTGGCCATTTTCATTCACATTTACCCATTCCTCAAATCTTGTGTTTAGGGCCCCTGGAAGCTTGAAAATCACTTTAAACATCTCATTTTATCTTTAAAAGTGATTTTCCACGTACAAATGTGAATTGTAGTTCAAAGAGGCAACATTTGAAAATGGACCATTTTTTACGTTTCTGAAGCTTGTCGTAAGGGGGGGTGGTTATCTCTTTCGTCAAAAATCGGGCGTTTTCGCTTGAACAATAAAGGCCTACAAATGTTATTTAGTTCACTTCCTGTGGAGGAGAAACACTTTTTAAGGCCGCAGACTGAGTAAATTGGCCATATTCATTCACTTTTACCCATTCCTCAAATCTTGTGTTTAAGGCCCCTGGAAGCATGAAAATCACTTTAAACATCTCATTTTATCTTTAAAAGTGATTTTCCACGTACAAATGGGAATTGTAGTTCAAAGAGGCAACATTTGAAAACAGACCATTTTTTTAGTTTCTGAAGCATGTCGTAAGGGGAGGTGGTTATCTCTTTCATCAAAAATCGGACGTTTTTGATTGAACAATAAAGGCCTCCAAATGTTATTTTATTCACTTCCCGTGGAGGAGAAACACTTTTTAAGGCCGCAGAGTGAGTAAATTGGCCATTTTGATTCACTTTTACCCATTCCTCAAATCTCGTGTTTAAGGCCCCTGGAAGCATGAAAATCACTTTAAACATCTCATTTTATCTTTAATAGTGATTTTCCACGTACAAATGTGAATTGTAGTTCAAAGAGGCAACATTTGAAAACGGACCATTTTTTACGTTTCTGAAGCATGTCGTAAGGGGGGGTGGTTATCTCTTTCGTCAAAAATCGGGTGTTTTCGCTTGAACAATAAAGGCCTACAAATGTTATTTAGTTGACTTCCCGTGGAGGAGAAACACTTTTTAAGGCCGCAGAGTGAGTAAATTGGCCATATTCATTCACTTTTACCCATTCCTCAAATCTTGTGTTTAAGGCCCCTGGAAGCATGAAAATCACTTTAAACATCTCATTTTATCTTTAAAAGTTATTTTCCATGTACAAATGTGAATTGTAGTTCAAAGAGGCAACATTTGAAAACAGACCATTTTTTTAGTTTCTGAAGCATGTCGTAAGGGGGGGTGGTTATCTCTTTCATCAAAAATCGGACGTTTTTGATTGAACAATAAAGGCCTCCAAATGTTATTTTATTCACTTCCCGTGGAGGAGAAACACTTTTTAAGGCCGCAGAGTGAGTAAATTGGCCATTTTGATTCACTTTTACCCATTCCTCAAATCTCGTGTTTAAGGCCCCTGGAAGCATGAAAATCACTTTAAACATCTCATTTTATCTTTAAAAGTGATTTTCCACGTACAAATGTGAATTGTAGTTCAAAGAGGCAACATTTGAAAACAGACCATTTTTTTAGTTTCTGAAGCATGTCGTAAGGGGGGGTGGTTATCTCCTTCATCAAAAATCGGACGTTTTGAATTGAACAATAAAGGCCTACAAATGTTATTTAATTCACTTTCTGGGGTGGAGAAAAACTTTTTAAGGCCTCAGAGTGAATAAATTGGCCATTTTCATTCACATTTACCTATTCCTCAAATCTTGTGTTTAGGGCCCCTGGAAGCTTGAAAATCACTTTAAACATCTCATTTTATCTTTAAAAGTGATTTTCCACGTACAAATGTGAATTGTAGTTAAAAGAGGCAACATTTGAAAACGGACCATTTTTACGTTTCTGAAGCATGTCATAAGGGGGGGGTGGTTATCTCTTTCGTCAAAAATCGGGCGTTTTCGCTTGAACAATAAAGGCCTACAAATGGTATTTAGTTCACTTCCCGTGGAGGAGAAACACTTTTTAAGGCCGCAGAGTGAGTAAATTGGCCATATTCATTCACTTTTACCCATTCCTCAAATCTTGTGTTTAAGGCCCCTGGAAGCATGAAAATCACTTTAAACATCTCATTTTATCTTTGCAAGTGATTTTCCACGTACAAATGTGAATTGTAGTTCAAAGAGGCAACATTTGAAAACAGACCATTTTTTTAGTTTCTGAAGCATGTCGTAAGGGGGGGTGGTTATCTCTTTCATCAAAAATCGGACGTTTTTGATTGAACAATAAAGGCCTACAAATGTTATTTAATTCACTTTCTGGGGTGGAGAAAAACTTTTTAAGGCCTCAGAGTGAATAAATTGGCCATTTTCATTCACATTTACCCATTCCTCAAATCTTGTGTTTAGGGCCCCTGGAAGCTTGAAAATCACTTTAAACATCTCATTTTATCTTTAAAAGTGATTTTCCACGTACAAATGTGAATTGTAGTTCAAAGAGGCAACATTTGAAAACGGACCATTTTTTACGTTTCTGAAGCTTGTCGTAAGGGGGGGTGGTTATCTCTTTCGTCAAAAATCGGGCGTTTTCGCTTGAACAATAAAGGCCTACAAATGTTATTTAGTTCACTTCCTGTGGAGGAGAAACACTTTTTAAGGCCGCAGACTGAGTAAATTGGCCATATTCATTCACTTTTACCCATTCCTCAAATCTTGTGTTTAAGGCCCCTGGAAGCATGAAAATCACTTTAAACATCTCATTTTATCTTTAAAAGTGATTTTCCACGTACAAATGGGAATTGTAGTTCAAAGAGGCAACATTTGAAAACAGACCATTTTTTTAGTTTCTGAAGCATGTCGTAAGGGGAGGTGGTTATCTCTTTCATCAAAAATCGGACGTTTTTGATTGAACAATAAAGGCCTCCAAATGTTATTTTATTCACTTCCCGTGGAGGAGAAACACTTTTTAAGGCCGCAGAGTGAGTAAATTGGCCATTTTGATTCACTTTTACCCATTCCTCAAATCTCGTGTTTAAGGCCCCTGGAAGCATGAAAATCACTTTAAACATCTCATTTTATCTTTAAAAGTGATTTTCCACGTACAAATGTGAATTGTAGTTCAAAGAGGCAACATTTGAAAACAGACCATTTTTTTAGTTTCTGAAGCATGTCGTAAGGGGGGGTGGTTATCTCCTTCGTCAAAAATCGGACGTTTTGAATTGAACAATAAATGCCTACAAATGTTATTTAATTCACTTTCTGGGGTGGAGAAAAACGTTTTAAGGCCTCAGAGTGAATAAATTGGCCATTTTCATTCACATTTACCCATTCCTCAAATCTTGTGTTTAAGGCCCCTGGAAGCATGAAAATCACTTTAAACATCTCATTTTATCTTTAATAGTGATTTTCCACGTACAAATGTAAATTGTAGTTCAAAGAGGCAACATTTGAAAACGGACCATTTTTTACGTTTCTGAAGCATGTCGTAAGGGGGGGTGGTTATCTCTTTCGTCAAAAATCGGGTGTTTTCGCTTGAACAATAAAGGCCTACAAATGTTATTTAGTTGACTTCCCGTGGAGGAGAAACACTTTTTAAGGCCGCAGAGTGAGTAAATTGGCCATATTCATTCACTTTTACCCATTCCTCAAATCTTGTGTTTAAGGCCCCTGGAAGCATGAAAATCACTTTAAACATCTCATTTTATCTTTAAAAGTTATTTTCCAGGTACAAATGTGAATTGTAGTTCAAAGAGGCAACATTTGAAAACAGACCATTTTTTTAGTTTCTGAAGCATGTCGTAAGGGGGGGTGGTTATCTCTTTCATCAAAAATCGGACGTTTTTGATTGAACAATAAAGGCCTCCAAATGGTATTTTACTCACTTCCCGTGGAGGAGAAACACCTTTTAGGGCCGCAGAGTGAGTAAATTGGCCATTTTCATTCACTTTTACCCATTCCTCAAATCTCGTGTTTAAGGCCCCTGGAAGCATGAAAATCACTTTAAACATCTCATTTTATCTTTAAAAGTGATTTTCCACGTACAAATGTGAATTGTAGTTCAAAGAGGCAACATTTGAAAACAGATCATTTTTTTAGTTTCTGAAGCATGTCGTAAGGGGGGGTGGTTATCTCTTTCATCAAAAATCGGACGTTTTTAATTGAACAATAAAGGCCTACAAATGTTATTTAATTCACTTTCTGGGGTGGAGAAAAACTTTTTAAGGCCTCAGAGTGAATAAATTGGCTATTTTCATTCATATTTACCCATTCCTCAAATCTTGTGTTTAGGGCCCCTGGAAGCATGAAAATCACTTTAAACAACTCATTTTATCTTTAAAAGTGATTTTCCACGTACAAATGTGAATTGTAGTTCAAAGAGGCAACATTTGAAAACAGACCATTTTTTTAGTTTCTGAAGCATGTCGTAAGGGGGGGGGTGGTTATCTCTTTCATCAAAAATCGGACGTTTTTGATTGAACAATAAAGGCCTACAAATGGTATTTAATTCACTTTCTGGGGTGGAGAAAAACTTTTTAAGGCCTCAGAGTGAATACATTGGCCATTTTCATTCACATTTACCCATTCCTCAAATCTTGTGTTTAGGGCCCCTGGAAGCTTGAAAATCACTTTAAACATCTCATTTTATCTTTAAAAGTTATTTTCCACGTACAAATGTGAATTGTAGTTAAAAGAGGCAACATTTGAAAACGGACCATTTTTTACGTTTCTGAAGCTTGTCGTAAGGGGGGGTGGTTATCTCTTTCGTCAAAAATCGGGCGTTTTCGCTTGAACAATAAAGGCCTACAAATGTTATTTATTTCACTTCCCGTGGAGGAGAAACACTTTTTAAGGCCGCAGAGTGAGTAAATTGGCCATATTCATTCACTTTTACCCATTCCTCAAATCTTGTGTTGAAGGCCCCTGGAAGCATGAAAATCACTTTAAACATCTCATTTTATCTTTAAAAGTGATTTTCCACGTACAAATGTGAATTGTAGTTCAAAGAGGCAACATTTGAAAACAGACCATTTTTTTAGTTTCTGAAGCATGTCGTAAGGGGAGGTGGTTATCTCTTTCATCAAAAATCGGACGTTTTTGATTGAACAATAAAGGCCTCCAAATGTTATTTTATTCACTTCCCGTGGAGGAGAAACACTTTTTAAGGCCGCAGAGTGAGTAAATTGGCCATTTTGATTCACTTTTACCCATTCCTCAAATCTCGTGTTTAAGGCCCCTGGAAGCATGAAAATCACTTTAAACATCTCATTTTATCTTTAAAAGTGATTTTCCACGTACAAATGTGAATTGTAGTTCAAAGAGGCAACATTTGAAAACAGACCATTTTTTTAGTTTCTGAAGCATGTCGTAAGGGGGGGTGGGTATCTCTTTCATCAAAAATCGGACATTTTTGATTGAACAATAAAGGCCTCCAAATGTTATTTTATTCACTTCCCGTGGAGGAGAAACACTTTTTAAGGCCGCAGAGTGAGTAAATTGGCCATTTTGATTCACTTTTACCCATTCCTCAAATCTCGTGTTTAAGGCCCCTGGAAGCATGAAAATCACTTTAAACATCTCATTTTATCTTTAAAAGTGATTTTCCACGTACAAATGTGAATTGTAGTTCAAAGAGGCAACATTTGAAAACAGACCATTTTTTTAGTTTCTGAAGCATGTCGTAAGGGGGGGTGGTTATCTCCTTCATCAAAAATCGGACGTTTTGAATTGAACAATAAAGGCCTACAAATGTTATTTAATTCACTTTCTGGGGTGGAGAAAAACTTTTTAAGGCCTCAGAGTGAATAAATTGGCCATTTTCATTCACATTTACCTATTCCTCAAATCTTGTGTTTAGGGCCCCTGGAAGCTTGAAAATCACTTTAAACATCTCATTTTATCTTTAAAAGTGATTTTCCACGTACAAATGTGAATTGTAGTTAAAAGAGGCAACATTTGAAAACGGACCATTTTTACGTTTCTGAAGCATGTCATAAGGGGGGGTGGTTATCTCTTTCGTCAAAAATCGGGCGTTTTCGCTTGAACAATAAAGGCCTACAAATGGTATTTAGTTCACTTCCCGTGGAGGAGAAACACTTTTTAAGGCCGCAGAGTGAGTAAATTGGCCATATTCATTCACTTTTACCCATTCCTCAAATCTTGTGTTTAAGGCCCCTGGAAGCATGAAAATCACTTTAAACATCTCATTTTATCTTTAAAAGTGATTTTCAACGTACAAATGTGAATTGTAGTTCAAAGAGGCAACATTTGAAAACAGACCATTTTTTTTGTTTCTGAAGCATGTCGTAAGGGGAGGTGGTTATCTCTTTCATCAAAAATCGGACGTTTTTGATTGAACAATAAAGGCCTCCAAATGTTATTTTATTCACTTCCCGCGGAGGAGAAACACTTTTTAAGGCCGCAGAGTGAGTAAATTGGCCATTTTGATTCACTTTTACCCATTCCTCAAATCTCGTGTTTAAGGCCCCTGGAAGCATGAAAATCACTTTAAACATCTCATTTTATCTTTAAAAGTGATTTTCCACGTACAAATGTGAATTGTAGTTCAAAGAGGCAACATTTGAAAACAGACAATTTTTTTAGTTTCTGAAGCATGTCGTAAGGGGGGGTGGTTATCTCCTTCATCAAAAATCGGACGTTTTGAATTGAACAATAAAGGCCTACAAATGTTATTTAATTCACTTTCTGGGGTGGAGAAAAACTTTTTAAGGCCTCAGAGTGAATAAATTGGCCATTTTCATTCACATTTACCTATTCCTCAAATCTTGTGTTTAGGGCCCCTGGAAGCTTGAAAATCACTTTAAACATCTCATTTTATCTTTAAAAGTGATTTTCCACGTACAAATGTGAATTGTAGTTAAAAGAGGCAACATTTGAAAACGGACCATTTTTACGTTTCTGAAGCATGTCATAAGGGGGGGTGGTTATCTCTTTCGTCAAAAATCGGGCGTTTTCGCTTGAACAATAAAGGCCTACAAATGGTATTTAGTTCACTTCCCGTGGAGGAGAAACACTTTTTAAGGCCGCAGAGTGAGTAAATGGGCCATATTCATTCACTTTTACCCATTCCTCAAATCTTGTGTTTAAGGCCCCTGGAAGCATGAAAATCACTTTAAACATCTCATTTTATCTTTAAAAGTGATTTTCCACGTACAAATGTGAATTGTAGTTCAAAGAGGCAACATTTGAAAACAGACCATTTTTTTAGTTTCTGAAGCATGTCGTAAGGGGGGGTGGTTATCTCCTTCGTCAAAAATCGGACGTTTTGAATTGAACAATAAATGCCTACAAATGTTATTTAATTCACTTTCTGGGGTGGAGAAAAACGTTTTAAGGCCTCAGAGTGAATAAATTGGCCATTTTCATTCACATTTACCCATTCCTCAAATCTTGTGTTTAAGGCCCCTGGAAGCATGAAAATCACTTTAAACATCTCATTTTATCTTTAATAGTGATTTTCCACGTACAAATGTGAATTGTAGTTCAAAGAGGCAACATTTGAAAACGGACCATTTTTTACGTTTCTGAAGCATGTCGTAAGGGGGGGTGGTTATCTCTTTCGTCAAAAATCGGGTGTTTTCGCTTGAACAATAAAGGCCTACAAATGTTATTTAGTTGACTTCCCGTGGAGGAGAAACACTTTTTAAGGCCGCAGAGTGAGTAAATTGGCCATATTCATTCACTTTTACCCATTCCTCAAATCTTGTGTTTAAGGCCCCTGGAAGCATGAAAATCACTTTAAACATCTCATTTTATCTTTAAAAGTTATTTTCCATGTACAAATGTGAATAGTAGTTCAAAGAGGCAACATTTGAAAACAGACCATTTTTTTAGTTTCTGAAGCATGTCGTAAGGGGGGGTGGTTATCTCTTTCATCAAAAATCGGACGTTTTTGATTGAACAATAAAGGCCTCCAAATGGTATTTTACTCACTTCCCGTGGAGGAGAAACACCTTTTAGGGCCGCAGAGTGAGTAAATTGGCCATTTTCATTCACTTTTACCCATTCTTCAAATCTCGTGTTTAAGGCCCCTGGAAGCATGAAAATCACTCTAAACATCTCATTTTATCTTTAAAAGTGATTTTCCACGTACAAATGTGAATTGTAGTTCAAAGAGGCAACATTTGAAAACAGACTATTTTTTTAGTTTCTGAAGCATGTCGTAAGGGGGGGTGGTTATCTCTTTCATCAAAAATCGGACGTTTTTGATTGAACAATAAAGGCCTACAAATGTTATTTAATTCACTTTCTGGGGTGGAGAAAAACTTTTTAAGGCCTCAGAGTGAATAAATTGGCCATTTTCATTCACATTTACCCATTCCTCAAATCTTGTGTTTAGGGCCCCTGGAAGCTTGAAAATCACTTTAAACATCTCATTTTATCTTTAAAAGTGATTTTCCACGTACAAATGTGAATTGTAGTTCAAAGAGGCAACATTTGAAAACGGACCATTTTTTACGTTTCTGAAGCTTGTCGTAAGGGGGGGTGGTTATCTCTTTCGTCAAAAATCGGGCGTTTTCGCTTGAACAATAAAGGCCTACAAATGTTATTTAGTTCACTTCCTGTGGAGGAGAAACACTTTTTAAGGCCGCAGACTGAGTAAATTGGCCATATTCATTCACTTTTACCCATTCCTCAAATCTTGTGTTTAAGGCCCCTGGAAGCATGAAAATCACTTTAAACATCTCATTTTATCTTTAAAAGTGATTTTCCACGTACAAATGTGAATTGTAGTTCAAAGAGGCAACATTTGAAAACAGACCATTTTTTTAGTTTCTGAAGCATGTCGTAAGGGGGGGTGGTTATCTCTTTCATCAAAAATCAGACGTTTTTAATTGAACAATAAAGGCCTACAAATGTTATTTAATTCACTTTCTGGGGTGGAGAAAAACTTTTTAAGGCCTCAGAGTGAATAAATTGGCCATTTTCATTCACTTTTACCCATTCCTCAAATCTTGTGTTTAGGGCCCCTGGAAGCTTGAAAATCACTTTAAACATCTCATTTTATCTTTAAAAGTGATTTTCCACGTACAAATGTGAATTGTAGTTAAAAGAGGCAACATTTGATAACGGACCATTTTTTACGTTTCTGAAGCATGTCGTAAGGGGGGGGTGGTTATCCCTTTCGTCAAAAATCGGGCGTTTTCGCTTGAACAATAAAGGCCTACAAATGTTATTTAGTTCACTTCCCGTGGAGGAGAAACACTTTTTAAGGCCGCAGACTGAGTAAATTGGCCATATTCATTCACTTTTACCCATTCCTCAAATCTTGTGTTTAAGGCCCCTGGAAGCATGAAAATCACTTTAAACATCTCATTTTATCTTTAAAAGTGATTTTCCACGTACAAATGTGAATTGTAGTTCAAAGAGGCAACATTTGAAAACAGACCATTTTTTTAGTTTCTGAAGCATGTCGTAAGGGGAGGTGGTTATCTCTTTCATCAAAAATCGGACATTTTTGATTGAACAATAAAGGCCTCCAAATGTTATTTTATTCACTTCCCGTGGAGGAGAAACACTTTTTAAGGCCGCAGAGTGAGTAAATTGGCCATTTTGATTCACTTTTACCCATTCCTCAAATCTCGTGTTTAAGGCCCCTGGAAGCATGAAAATCACTTTAAACATCTCATTTTATCTTTAAAAGTGATTTTCCACGTACAAATGTGAATTGTAGTTCAAAGAGGCAACATTTGAAAACAGACCATTTTTTTAGTTTCTGAAGCATGTCGTAAGGGGGGGTGGTTATCTTCTTCATCAAAAATCGGACGTTTTGAATTGAACAATAAAGGCCTACAAATGTTATTTAATTCACTTTCTGGGGTGGAGAAAAACTTTTTAAGGCCTCAGAGTGAATAAATTGGCCATTTTCATTCACATTTACCTATTCCTCAAATCTTGTGTTTAGGGCCCCTGGAAGCTTGAAAATCACTTTAAACATCTCATTTTATCTTTAAAAGTGATTTTCCACGTACAAATGTGAATTGTAGTTAAAAGAGGCAACATTTGAAAACAGACCATTTTTTTAGTTTCTGAAGCATGTCGTAAGGGGGGGTGGTTATCTCTTTCATCAAAAATCGGACGTTTTTGATTGAACAATAAAGGCCTACAAATGTTATTTAATTCACTTTCTGGGGTGGAGAAAAACTTTTTAAGGCCGCAGAGTGAATAAATTGGCCATTTTCATTCACATTTACCCATTCCTCAAATCTTGTGTTTAGGGCCCCTGGAAGCTTGAAAATCACTTTAAACATCTCATTTTATCTTTAAAAGTGATTTTCCACGTACAAATGTGAATTGTAGTTCAAAGAGGCAACATTTGAAAACGGACCATTTTTTACGTTTCTGAAGCTTGTCGTAAGGGGGGGTGGTTATCTCTTTCGTCAAAAATCGGGCGTTTTCGCTTGAACAATAAAGGCCTACAAATGTTATTTAGTTCACTTCCCGTGGAGGAGAAACACTTTTTAAGGCCGCAGACTGAGTAAATTGGCCATATTCATTCACTTTTACCCATTCCTCAAATCTTGTGTTTAAGGCCCCTGGAAGCATGAAAATCACTTTAAACATCTCATTTTATCTTTAAAAGTGATTTTCCACGTACAAATGTGAATTGTAGTTCAAAGAGGCAACATTTGAAAACAGACCATTTTTTTAGTTTCTGAAGCATGTCGTAAGGGGGGGTGGTTATCTCTTTCATCAAAAATCGGACGTTTTTGATTGAACAATAAAGGCCTACAAATGTTATTTAATTCACTTTCTGGGGTGGAGAAAAACTTTTTAAGGCCGCAGAGTGAATAAATTGGCCATTTTCATTCACATTTACCCATTCCTCAAATCTTGTGTTTAGGGCCCCTGGAAGCTTGAAAATCACTTTAAACATCTCATTTTATCTTTAAAAGTGATTTTCCACGTACAAATGTGAATTGTAGTTCAAAGAGGCAACATTTGAAAACTGACCATTTTTTACGTTTCTGAAGCTTGTCGTAAGGGGGGGTGGTTATCTCTTTCGTCAAAAATCGGGCGTTTTCGCTTGAACAATAAAGGCCTACAAATGTTATTTAGTTCACTTCCCGTGGAGGAGAAACACTTTTTAAGGCCGCAGAGTGAGTAAATTGGCCATTTTGATTCACTTTTACCCATTCCTCAAATCTCGTGTTTAAGGCCCCTGGAAGCATGAAAATCACTTTAAACATCTCATTTTATCTTTAAAAGTGATTTTCCACGTACAAATGTGAATTGTAGTTCAAAGAGGCAACATTTGAAAACAGACCATTTTTTTAGTTTCTGAAGCATGTCGTAAGGGGGGGTGGTTATCTCCTTCATCAAAAATCGGACGTTTTGAATTGAACAATAAAGGCCTACAAATGTTATTTAATTCACTTTCTGGGGTGGAGAAAAACTTTTTAAGGCCTCAGAGTGAATAAATTGGCCATTTTCATTCACATTTACCCATTCCTCAAATCTTGTGTTTAAGGCCCCTGGAAGCATGAAAATCACTTTAAACATCTCATTTTATCTTTAATAGTGATTTTCCACGTACAAATGTGAATTGTAGTTCAAAGAGGCAACATTTGAAAACGGACCATTTTTTACGTTTCTGAAGCATGTCGTAAGGGGGGGTGGTTATCTCTTTCGTCAAAAATCGGGTGTTTTCGCTTGAACAATAAAGGCCTACAAATGTTATTTAGTTGACTTCCCGTGGAGGAGAAACACTTTTTAAGGCCGCAGAGTGAGTAAATTGGCCATATTCATTCACTTTTACCCATTCCTCAAATCTCGTGTTTAAGGCCCCTGGAAGCATGAAAATCACTTTAAACATCTCATTTTATCTTTAAAAGTGATTTTCCACGTACAAATGTGAATTGTAGTTCAAAGAGGCAACATTTGAAAACAGACCATTTTTTTAGTTTCTGAAGCATGTCGTAAGGGGAGGTGGTTATCTCTTTCATCAAAAATCGGACGTTTTTGATTGAACAATAAAGGCCTCCAAATGGTATTTTACTCACTTCCCGTGGAGGAGAAACACCTTTTAGGGCCGCAGAGTGAGTAAATTGGCCATTTTCATTCACTTTTACCCATTCCTCAAATCTCGTGTTTAAGGCCCCTGGAAGCATGAAAATCACTTTAAACATCTCATTTTATCTTTAAAAGTGATTTTCCACGTACAAATGTGAATTGTAGTTCAAAGAGGCAACATTTGAAAACAGACTATTTTTTTAGTTTCTGAAGCATGTCGTAAGGGGGGGTGGTTATCTCTTTCATCAAAAATCGGACGTTTTTGATTGAACAATAAAGGCCTACAAATGTTATTTAATTCACTTTCTGGGGTGGAGAAAAACTTTTTAAGGCCTCAGAGTGAATAAATTGGCCATTTTCATTCACATTTACCCATTCCTCAAATCTTGTGTTTAGGGCCCCTGGAAGCTTGAAAATCACTTTAAACATCTCATTTTATCTTTAAAAGTGATTTTCCACGTACAAATGTGAATTGTAGTTCAAAGAGGCAACATTTGAAAACGGACCATTTTTTACGTTTCTGAAGCTTGTCGTAAGGGGGGGTGGTTATCTCTTTCGTCAAAAATCGGGCGTTTTCGCTTGAACAATAAAGGCCTACAAATGTTATTTAGTTCACTTCCCGTGGAGGAGAAACACTTTTTAAGGCCGCAGACTGAGTAAATTGGCCATATTCATTCACTTTTACCCATTCCTCAAATCTTGTGTTTAAGGCCCCTGGAAGCATGAAAATCACTTTAAACATCTCATTTTATCTTTAAAAGTGATTTTCCACGTACAAATGTGAATTGTAGTTCAAAGAGGCAACATTTGAAAACAGACCATTTTTTTAGTTTCTGAAGCATGTCGTAAGGGGGGGTGGTTATCTCTTTCATCAAAAATCAGACGTTTTTAATTGAACAATAAAGGCCTACAAATGTTATTTAATTCACTTTCTGGGGTGGAGAAAAACTTTTTAAGGCCTCAGAGTGAATAAATTGGCCATTTTCATTCACTTTTACCCATTCCTCAAATCTTGTGTTTAGGGCCCCTGGAAGCTTGAAAATCACTTTAAACATCTCATTTTATCTTTAAAAGTGATTTTCCACGTACAAATGTGAATTGTAGTTAAAAGAGGCAACATTTGATAACGGACCATTTTTTACGTTTCTGAAGCATGTCGTAAGGGGGGGGTGGTTATCCCTTTCGTCAAAAATCGGGCGTTTTCGCTTGAACAATAAAGGCCTACAAATGTTATTTAGTTCACTTCCCGTGGAGGAGAAACACTTTTTAAGGCCGCAGACTGAGTAAATTGGCCATATTCATTCACTTTTACCCATTCCTCAAATCTTGTGTTTAAGGCCCCTGGAAGCATGAAAATCACTTTAAACATCTCATTTTATCTTTAAAAGTGATTTTCCACGTACAAATGTGAATTGTAGTTCAAAGAGGCAACATTTGAAAACAGACCATTTTTTTAGTTTCTGAAGCATGTCGTAAGGGGAGGTGGTTATCTCTTTCATCAAAAATCGGACATTTTTGATTGAACAATAAAGGCCTCCAAATGTTATTTTATTCACTTCCCGTGGAGGAGAAACACTTTTTAAGGCCGCAGAGTGAGTAAATTGGCCATTTTGATTCACTTTTACCCATTCCTCAAATCTCGTGTTTAAGGCCCCTGGAAGCATGAAAATCACTTTAAACATCTCATTTTATCTTTAAAAGTGATTTTCCACGTACAAATGTGAATTGTAGTTCAAAGAGGCAACATTTGAAAACAGACCATTTTTTTAGTTTCTGAAGCATGTCGTAAGGGGGGGTGGTTATCTTCTTCATCAAAAATCGGACGTTTTGAATTGAACAATAAAGGCCTACAAATGTTATTTAATTCACTTTCTGGGGTGGAGAAAAACTTTTTAAGGCCTCAGAGTGAATAAATTGGCCATTTTCATTCACATTTACTTATTCCTCAAATCTTGTGTTTAGGGCCCCTGGAAGCTTGAAAATCACTTTAAACATCTCATTTTATCTTTAAAAGTGATTTTCCACGTACAAATGTGAATTGTAGTTAAAAGAGGCAACATTTGAAAACGGACCATTTTTACGTTTCTGAAGCATGTCATAAGGGGGGGTGGTTATCTCTTTCGTCAAAAATCGGGCGTTTTCGCTTGAACAATAAAGGCCTACAAATGGTATTTAGTTCACTTCCCGTGGAGGAGAAACACTTTTTAAGGCCGCAGAGTGAGTAAATTGGCCATATTCATTCACTTTTACCCATTCCTCAAATCTTGTGTTTAAGGCCCCTGGAAGCATGAAAATCACTTTAAACATCTCATTTTATCTTTAAAAGTGATTTTCCACGTACAAATGTGAATTGTAGTTCAAAGAGGCAACATTTGAAAACAGACCATTTTTTTAGTTTCTGAAGCATGTCGTAAGGGGGGGTGGTTATCTCTTTCATCAAAAATCGGACGTTTTTGATTGAACAATAAAGGCCTACAAATGTTATTTAATTCACTTTCTGGGGTGGAGAAAAACTTTTTAAGGCCTCAGAGTGAATAAATTGGCCATTTTCATTCACATTTACCCATTCCTCAAATCTTGTGTTTAGGGCCCCTGGAAGCTTGAAAATCACTTTAAACATCTCATTTTATCTTTAAAAGTGATTTTCCACGTACAAATGTGAATTGTGGTTCAAAGAGGCAACATTTGAAAACGGACCATTTTTTACGTTTCTGAAGCTTGTCGTAAGGGGGGGTGGTTATCTCTTTCGTCAAAAATCGGGCGTTTTCGCGTGAACAATAAAGGCCTACAAATGTTATTTAGTTCACTTCCCGTGGAGGAGAAACACTTTTTAAGGCCGCAGACTGAGTAAATTGGCCATATTCATTCACTTTTACCCATTCCTCAAATCTTGTGTTTAAGGCCCCTGGAAGCATGAAAATCACTTTAAACATCTCATTTTATCTTTAAAAGTGATTTTCCACGTACAAATGTGAATTGTAGTTCAAAGAGGCAACATTTGAAAACAGACCATTTTTTTAGTTTCTGAAGCATGTCGTAAGGGGGGGTGGTTATCTCTTTCATCAAAAATCAGACGTTTTTAATTGAACAATAAAGGCCTACAAATGTTATTTAATTCACTTTCTGGGGTGGAGAAAAACTTTTTAAGGCCTCAGAGTGAATAAATTGGCCATTTTCATTCACTTTTACCCATTCCTCAAATCTTGTGTTTAGGGCCCCTGGAAGCTTGAAAATCACTTTAAACATCTCATTTTATCTTTAAAAGTGATTTTCCACGTACAAATGTGAATTGTAGTTAAAAGAGGCAACATTTGATAACGGACCATTTTTTACGTTTCTGAAGCATGTCGTAAGGGGGGGTGGTTATCCCTTTCGTCAAAAATCGGGCGTTTTCGCTTGAACAATAAAGGCCTACAAATGTTATTTAGTTCACTTCCCGTGGAGGAGAAACACTTTTTAAGGCCGCAGACTGAGTAAATTGGCCATATTCATTCACTTTTACCCATTCCTCAAATCTTGTGTTTAAGGCCCCTGGAAGCATGAAAATCACTTTAAACATCTCATTTTATCTTTAAAAGTGATTTTCCACGTACAAATGTGAATTGTAGTTCAAAGAGGCAACATTTGAAAACAGACCATTTTTTTAGTTTCTGAAGCATGTCGTAAGGGGAGGTGGTTATCTCTTTCATCAAAAATCGGACGTTTTTGATTGAACAATAAAGGCCTCCAAATGTTATTTTATTCACTTCCCGTGGAGGAGAAACACTTTTTAAGGCCGCAGAGTGAGTAAATTGGCCATTTTGATTCACTTTTACCCATTCCTCAAATCTCGTGTTTAAGGCCCCTGGAAGCATGAAAATCACTTTAAACATCTCATTTTATCTTTAAAAGTGATTTTCCACGTACAAATGTGAATTGTAGTTCAAAGAGGCAACATTTGAAAACAGACCATTTTTTTAGTTTCTGAAGCATGTCGTAAGGGGGGGTGGGTATCTCTTTCATCAAAAATCGGACATTTTTGATTGAACAATAAAGGCCTCCAAATGTTATTTTATTCACTTCCCGTGGAGGAGAAACACTTTTTAAGGCCGCAGAGTGAGTAAATTGGCCATTTTGATTCACTTTTACCCATTCCTCAAATCTCGTGTTTAAGGCCCCTGGAAGCATGAAAATCACTTTAAACATCTCATTTTATCTTTAAAAGTGATTTTCCACGTACAAATGTGAATTGTAGTTCAAAGAGGCAACATTTGAAAACAGACCATTTTTTTAGTTTCTGAAGCATGTCGTAAGGGGGGGTGGTTATCTCCTTCATCAAAAATCGGACGTTTTGAATTGAACAATAAAGGCCTACAAATGTTATTTAATTCACTTTCTGGGGTGGAGAAAAACTTTTTAAGGCCTCAGAGTGAATAAATTGGCCATTTTCATTCACATTTACCTATTCCTCAAATCTTGTGTTTAGGGCCCCTGGAAGCTTGAAAATCACTTTAAACATCTCATTTTATCTTTAAAAGTGATTTTCCACGTACAAATGTGAATTGTAGTTAAAAGAGGCAACATTTGAAAACGGACCATTTTTACGTTTCTGAAGCATGTCATAAGGGGGGGTGGTTATCTCTTTCGTCAAAAATCGGGCGTTTTCGCTTGAACAATAAAGGCCTACAAATGGTATTTAGTTCACTTCCCGTGGAGGAGAAACACTTTTTAAGGCCGCAGAGTGAGTAAATTGGCCATATTCATTCACTTTTACCCATTCCTCAAATCTTGTGTTTAAGGCCCCTGGAAGCATGAAAATCACTTTAAACATCTCATTTTATCTTTAAAAGTGATTTTCCACGTACAAATGTGAATTGTAGTTCAAAGAGGCAACATTTGAAAACAGACCATTTTTTTAGTTTCTGAAGCATGTCGTAAGGGGAGGTGGTTATCTCTTTCATCAAAAATCGGACGTTTTTGATTGAACAATAAAGGCCTCCAAATGTTATTTTATTCACTTCCCGTGGAGGAGAAACACTTTTTAAGGCCGCAGAGTGAGTAAATTGGCCATTTTGATTCACTTTTACCCATTCCTCAAATCTCGTGTTTAAGGCCCCTGGAAGCATGAAAATCACTTTAAACATCTCATTTTATCTTTAAAAGTGATTTTCCACGTACAAATGTGAATTGTAGTTCAAAGAGGCAACATTTGAAAACAGACTATTTTTTTAGTTTCTGAAGCATGTCGTAAGGGGGGGTGGTTATCTCTTTCATCAAAAATCGGACGTTTTTGATTGAACAATAAAGGCCTACAAATGTTATTTAATTCACTTTCTGGGGTGGAGAAAAACTTTTTAAGGCCTCAGAGTGAATAAATTGGCCATTTTCATTCACATTTACCCATTCCTCAAATCTTGTGTTTAGGGCCCCTGGAAGCTTGAAAATCACTTTAAACATCTCATTTTATCTTTAAAAGTGATTTTCCACGTACAAATGTGAATTGTAGTTCAAAGAGGCAACATTTGAAAACGGACCATTTTTTACGTTTCTGAAGCTTGTCGTAAGGGGGGGTGGTTATCTCTTTCGTCAAAAATCGGGCGTTTTCGCTTGAACAATAAAGGCCTACAAATGTTATTTAGTTCACTTCCCGTGGAGGAGAAACACTTTTTAAGGCCGCAGACTGAGTAAATTGGCCATATTCATTCACTTTTACCCATTCCTCAAATCTTGTGTTTAAGGCCCCTGGAAGCATGAAAATCACTTTAAACATCTCATTTTATCTTTAAAAGTGATTTTCCACGTACAAATGTGAATTGTAGTTCAAAGAGGCAACATTTGAAAACAGACCATTTTTTTAGTTTCTGAAGCATGTCGTAAGGGGGGGTGGTTATCTCTTTCATCAAAAATCAGACGTTTTTAATTGAACAATAAAGGCCTACAAATGTTATTTAATTCACTTTCTGGGGTGGAGAAAAACTTTTTAAGGCCTCAGAGTGAAAAAATTGGCCATTTTCATTCACTTTTACCCATTCCTCAAATCTTGTGTTTAGGGCCCCTGGAAGCTTGAAAATCACTTTAAACATCTCATTTTATCTTTAAAAGTGATTTTCCACGTACAAATGTGAATTGTAGTTAAAAGAGGCAACATTTGATAACGGACCATTTTTTACGTTTCTGAAGCATGTCGTAAGGGGGGGGTGGTTATCCCTTTCGTCAAAAATCGGGCGTTTTCGCTTGAACAATAAAGGCCTACAAATGTTATTTAGTTCACTTCCCGTGGAGGAGAAACACTTTTTAAGGCCGCAGACTGAGTAAATTGGCCATATTCATTCACTTTTACCCATTCCTCAAATCTTGTGTTTAAGGCCCCTGGAAGCATGAAAATCACTTTAAACATCTCATTTTATCTTTAAAAGTGATTTTCCACGTACAAATGTGAATTGTAGTTAAAAGAGGCAACATTTGAAAACGGACCATTTTTACGTTTCTGAAGCATGTCATAAGGGGGGGTGGTTATCTCTTTCGTCAAAAATCGGGCGTTTTCGCTTGAACAATAAAGGCCTACAAATGTTATTCAGTTCACTTCCCGTGGAGGAGAAACACTTTTTAAGGCCGCAGAGTGAGTAAATTGGCCATATTCATTCACTTTTACCCATTCCTCAAATCTTGTGTTTAAGGCCCCTGGAAGCATGAAAAGCACTTTAAACATCTCATTTTATCTTTAAAAGTGATGTTCCACGTACAAATGTGAATTGTAGTTCAAAGAGGCAACATTTGAAAACAGACCATTTTTTTAGTTTCTGAAGCATGTCGTAAGGGGAGGTGGTTATCTCTTTCATCAAAAATCGGACGTTTTTGATTGAACAATAAAGGCCTCCAAATGTTATTTTATTCACTTCCCGTGGAGGAGAAACACTTTTTAAGGCCGCAGAGTGAGTAAATTGGCCATATTCATTCACTTTTACCCATTCCTCAAATCTTGTGTTTAAGGCCCCTGGAAGCATGAAAATCACTTTAAACATCTCATTTTATCTTTAAAAGTGATTTTCCACGTACAAATGTGAATTGTAGTTCAAAGAGGCAACATTTGAAAACAGACCATTTTTTTAGTTTCTGAAGCATGTCGTAAGGGGAGGTGGTTATCTCTTTCATCAAAAATCGGACGTTTTTGATTGAACAATAAAGGCCTCCAAATGTTATTTTATTCACTTCCCGTGGAGGAGAAACACTTTTTAAGGCCGCAGAGTGAGTAAATTGGCCATTTTGATTCACTTTTACCCATTCCTCAAATCTCGTGTTTAAGGCCCCTGGAAGCATGAAAATCACTTTAAACATCTCATTTTATCTTTAAAAGTGATTTTCCACGTACAAATGTGAATTGTAGTTCAAAGAGGCAACATTTGAAAACAGACTATTTTTTTAGTTTCTGAAGCATGTCGTAAGGGGGGGTGGTTATCTCTTTCATCAAAAATCGGACGTTTTTGATTGAACAATAAAGGCCTACAAATGTTATTTAATTCACTTTCTGGGGTGGAGAAAAACTTTTTAAGGCCTCAGAGTGAATAAATTGGCCATTTTCATTCACATTTACCCATTCCTCAAATCTTGTGTTTAGGGCCCCTGGAAGCTTGAAAATCACTTTAAACATCTCATTTTATCTTTAAAAGTGATTTTCCACGTACAAATGTGAATTGTAGTTCAAAGAGGCAACATTTGAAAACGGACCATTTTTTACGTTTCTGAAGCTTGTCGTAAGGGGGGGTGGTTATCTCTTTCGTCAAAAATCGGGCGTTTTCGCTTGAACAATAAAGGCCTACAAATGTTATTTAGTTCACTTCCCGTGGAGGAGAAACACTTTTTAAGGCCGCAGACTGAGTAAATTGGCCATATTCATTCACTTTTACCCATTCCTCAAATCTTGTGTTTAAGGCCCCTGGAAGCATGAAAATCACTTTAAACATCTCATTTTATCTTTAAAAGTGATTTTCCACGTACAAATGTGAATTGTAGTTCAAAGAGGCAACATTTGAAAACAGACCATTTTTTTAGTTTCTGAAGCATGTCGTAAGGGGGGGTGGTTATCTCTTTCATCAAAAATCAGACGTTTTTAATTGAACAATAAAGGCCTACAAATGTTATTTAATTCACTTTCTGGGGTGGAGAAAAACTTTTTAAGGCCTCAGAGTGAAAAAATTGGCCATTTTCATTCACTTTTACCCATTCCTCAAATCTTGTGTTTAGGGCCCCTGGAAGCTTGAAAATCACTTTAAACATCTCATTTTATCTTTAAAAGTGATTTTCCACGTACAAATGTGAATTGTAGTTAAAAGAGGCAACATTTGATAACGGACCATTTTTTACGTTTCTGAAGCATGTCGTAAGGGGGGGGTGGTTATCCCTTTCGTCAAAAATCGGGCGTTTTCGCTTGAACAATAAAGGCCTACAAATGTTATTTAGTTCACTTCCCGTGGAGGAGAAACACTTTTTAAGGCCGCAGACTGAGTAAATTGGCCATATTCATTCACTTTTACCCATTCCTCAAATCTTGTGTTTAAGGCCCCTGGAAGCATGAAAATCACTTTAAACATCTCATTTTATCTTTAAAAGTGATTTTCCACGTACAAATGTGAATTGTAGTTAAAAGAGGCAACATTTGAAAACGGACCATTTTTACGTTTCTGAAGCATGTCATAAGGGGGGGTGGTTATCTCTTTCGTCAAAAATCGGGCGTTTTCGCTTGAACAATAAAGGCCTACAAATGTTATTCAGTTCACTTCCCGTGGAGGAGAAACACTTTTTAAGGCCGCAGAGTGAGTAAATTGGCCATATTCATTCACTTTTACCCATTCCTCAAATCTTGTGTTTAAGGCCCCTGGAAGCATGAAAAGCACTTTAAACATCTCATTTTATCTTTAAAAGTGATGTTCCACGTACAAATGTGAATTGTAGTTCAAAGAGGCAACATTTGAAAACAGACCATTTTTTTAGTTTCTGAAGCATGTCGTAAGGGGAGGTGGTTATCTCTTTCATCAAAAATCGGACGTTTTTGATTGAACAATAAAGGCCTCCAAATGTTATTTTATTCACTTCCCGTGGAGGAGAAACACTTTTTAAGGCCGCAGAGTGAGTAAATTGGCCATATTCATTCACTTTTACCCATTCCTCAAATCTTGTGTTTAAGGCCCCTGGAAGCATGAAAATCACTTTAAACATCTCATTTTATCTTTAAAAGTGATTTTCCACGTACAAATGTGAATTGTAGTTCAAAGAGGCAACATTTGAAAACAGACCATTTTTTTAGTTTCTGAAGCATGTCGTAAGGGGAGGTGGTTATCTCTTTCATCAAAAATCGGACGTTTTTGATTGAACAATAAAGGCCTCCAAATGTTATTTTATTCACTTCCCGTGGAGGAGAAACACTTTTTAAGGCCGCAGAGTGAGTAAATTGGCCATTTTGATTCACTTTTACCCATTCCTCAAATCTCGTGTTTAAGGCCCCTGGAAGCATGAAAATCACTTTAAACATCTCATTTTATCTTTAAAAGTGATTTTCCACGTACAAATGTGAATTGTAGTTCAAAGAGGCAACATTTGAAAACAGACTATTTTTTTAGTTTCTGAAGCATGTCGTAAGGGGGGGTGGTTATCTCTTTCATCAAAAATCGGACGTTTTTGATTGAACAATAAAGGCCTACAAATGTTATTTAATTCACTTTCTGGGGTGGAGAAAAACTTTTTAAGGCCTCAGAGTGAATAAATTGGCCATTTTCATTCACATTTACCCATTCCTCAAATCTTGTGTTTAGGGCCCCTGGAACTTGAAAATCACTTTAAACATCTCATTTTATCTTTAAAAGTGATTTTCCACGTACAAATGTGAATTGTAGTTAAAAGAGGCAACATTTGATAACGGACCATTTTTTACGTTTCTGAAGCATGTCGTAAGGGGGGGGTGGTTATCCCTTTCGTCAAAAATCGGGCGTTTTCGCTTGAACAATAAAGGCCTACAAATGTTATTTAGTTCACTTCCCGTGGAGGAGAAACACTTTTTAAGGCCGCAGACTGAGTAAATTGGCCATATTCATTCACTTTTACCCATTCCTCAAATCTTGTGTTTAAGGCCCCTGGAAGCATGAAAATCACTTTAAACATCTCATTTTATCTTTAAAAGTGATTTTCCACGTACAAATGTGAATTGTAGTTCAAAGAGGCAACATTTGAAAACAGACCATTTTTTTAGTTTCTGAAGCATGTCGTAAGGGGAGGTGGTTATCTCTTTCATCAAAAATCGGACATTTTTGATTGAACAATAAAGGCCTCCAAATGTTATTTTATTCACTTCCCGTGGAGGAGAAACACTTTTTAAGGCCGCAGAGTGAGTAAATTGGCCATTTTGATTCACTTTTACCCATTCCTCAAATCTCGTGTTTAAGGCCCCTGGAAGCATGAAAATCACTTTAAACATCTCATTTTATCTTTAAAAGTGATTTTCCACGTACAAATGTGAATTGTAGTTCAAAGAGGCAACATTTGAAAACAGACCATTTTTTTAGTTTCTGAAGCATGTCGTAAGGGGGGGTGGTTATCTTCTTCATCAAAAATCGGACGTTTTGAATTGAACAATAAAGGCCTACAAATGTTATTTAATTCACTTTCTGGGGTGGAGAAAAACTTTTTAAGGCCTCAGAGTGAATAAATTGGCCATTTTCATTCACATTTACCTATTCCTCAAATCTTGTGTTTAGGGCCCCTGGAAGCTTGAAAATCACTTTAAACATCTCATTTTATCTTTAAAAGTGATTTTCCACGTACAAATGTGAATTGTAGTTAAAAGAGGCAACATTTGAAAACGGACCATTTTTACGTTTCTGAAGCATGTCATAAGGGGGGGTGGTTATCTCTTTCGTCAAAAATCGGGCGTTTTCGCTTGAACAATAAAGGCCTACAAATGGTATTTAGTTCACTTCCCGTGGAGGAGAAACACTTTTTAAGGCCGCAGAGTGAGTAAATTGGCCATATTCATTCACTTTTACCCATTCCTCAAATCTTGTGTTTAAGGCCCCTGGAAGCATGAAAATCACTTTAAACATCTCATTTTATCTTTAAAAGTGATTTTCCACGTACAAATGTGAATTGTAGTTCAAAGAGGCAACATTTGAAAACAGACCATTTTTTTAGTTTCTGAAGCATGTCGTAAGGGGGGGTGGTTATCTCTTTCATCAAAAATCGGACGTTTTTGATTGAACAATAAAGGCCTACAAATGTTATTTAATTCACTTTCTGGGGTGGAGAAAAACTTTTTAAGGCCTCAGAGTGAATAAATTGGCCATTTTCATTCACATTTACCCATTCCTCAAATCTTGTGTTTAGGGCCCCTGGAAGCTTGAAAATCACTTTAAACATCTCATTTTATCTTTAAAAGTGATTTTCCACGTACAAATGTGAATTGTAGTTCAAAGAGGCAACATTTGAAAACGGACCATTTTTTACGTTTCTGAAGCTTGTCGTAAGGGGGGGTGGTTATCTCTTTCGTCAAAAATCGGGCGTTTTCGCTTGAACAATAAAGGCCTACAAATGTTATTTAGTTCACTTCCCGTGGAGGAGAAACACTTTTTAAGGCCGCAGACTGAGTAAATTGGCCATATTCATTCACTTTTACCCATTCCTCAAATCTTGTGTTTAAGGCCCCTGGAAGCATGAAAATCACTTTAAACATCTCATTTTATCTTTAAAAGTGATTTTCCACGTACAAATGTGAATTGTAGTTCAAAGAGGCAACATTTGAAAACAGACCATTTTTTTAGTTTCTGAAGCATGTCGTAAGGGGGGGTGGTTATCTCTTTCATCAAAAATCAGACGTTTTTAATTGAACAATAAAGGCCTACAAATGTTATTTAATTCACTTTCTGGGGTGGAGAAAAACTTTTTAAGGCCTCAGAGTGAATAAATTGGCCATTTTCATTCACTTTTACCCATTCCTCAAATCTTGTGTTTAGGGCCCCTGGAAGCTTGAAAATCACTTTAAACATCTCATTTTATCTTTAAAAGTGATTTTCCACGTACAAATGTGAATTGTAGTTAAAAGAGGCAACATTTGATAACGGACCATTTTTTACGTTTCTGAAGCATGTCGTAAGGGGGGGGTGGTTATCCCTTTCGTCAAAAATCGGGCGTTTTCGCTTGAACAATAAAGGCCTACAAATGTTATTTAGTTCACTTCCCGTGGAGGAGAAACACTTTTTAAGGCCGCAGACTGAGTAAATTGGCCATATTCATTCACTTTTACCCATTCCTCAAATCTTGCGTTTAAGGCCCCTGGAAGCATGAAAATCACTTTAAACATCTCATTTTATCTTTAAAAGTGATTTTCCACGTACAAATGTGAATTGTAGTTCAAAGAGGCAACATTTGAAAACAGACCATTTTTTTAGTTTCTGAAGCATGTCGTAAGGGGGGGTGGTTATCTCTTTCATCAAAAATCAGACGTTTTTAATTGAACAATAAAGGCCTACAAATGTTATTTAATTCACTTTCTGGGGTGGAGAAAAACTTTTTAAGGCCTCAGAGTGAATAAATTGGCCATTTTCATTCACTTTTACCCATTCCTCAAATCTTGTGTTTAGGGCCCCTGGAAGCTTGAAAATCACTTTAAACATCTCATTTTATCTTTAAAAGTGATTTTCCACGTACAAATGTGAATTGTAGTTAAAAGAGGCAACATTTGATAACGGACCATTTTTTACGTTTCTGAAGCATGTCGTAAGGGGGGGGGTGGTTATCCCTTTCGTCAAAAATCGGGCGTTTTCGCTTGAACAATAAAGGCCTACAAATGTTATTTAGTTCACTTCCCGTGGAGGAGAAACACTTTTTAAGGCCGCAGACTGAGTAAATTGGCCATATTCATTCACTTTTACCCATTCCTCAAATCTTGTGTTTAAGGCCCCTGGAAGCATGAAAATCACTTTAAACATCTCATTTTATCTTTAAAAGTGATTTTCCACGTACAAATGTGAATTGTAGTTCAAAGAGGCAACATTTGAAAACAGACCATTTTTTTAGTTTCTGAAGCATGTCGTAAGGGGAGGTGGTTATCTCTTTCATCAAAAATCGGACGTTTTTGATTGAACAATAAAGGCCTCCAAATGTTATTTTATTCACTTCCCGTGGAGGAGAAACACTTTTTAAGGCCGCAGAGTGAGTAAATTGGCCATTTTGATTCACTTTTACCCATTCCTCAAATCTCGTGTTTAAGGCCCCTGGAAGCATGAAAATCACTTTAAACATCTCATTTTATCTTTAAAAGTGATTTTCCACGTACAAATGTGAATTGTAGTTCAAAGAGGCAACATTTGAAAACGGACCATTTTTTTAGTTTCTGAAGCATGTCGTAAGGGGGGGTGGGTATCTCTTTCATCAAAAATCGGACATTTTTGATTGAACAATAAAGGCCTCCAAATGTTATTTTATTCACTTCCCGTGGAGGAGAAACACTTTTTAAGGCCGCAGAGTGAGTAAATTGGCCATTTTGATTCACTTTTACCCATTCCTCAAATCTCGTGTTTAAGGCCCCTGGAAGCATGAAAATCACTTTAAACATCTCATTTTATCTTTAAAAGTGATTTTCCACGTACAAATGTGAATTGTAGTTCAAAGAGGCAACATTTGAAAACAGACCATTTTTTTAGTTTCTGAAGCATGTCGTAAGGGGAGGTGGTTATCTCTTTCATCAAAAATCGGACGTTTTTGATTGAACAATAAAGGCCTCCAAATGTTATTTTATTCACTTCCCGTGGAGGAGAAACACTTTTTAAGGCCGCAGAGTGAGTAAATTGGCCATTTTGATTCACTTTTACCCATTCCTCAAATCTCGTGTTTAAGGCCCCTGGAAGCATGAAAATCACTTTAAACATCTCATTTTATCTTTAAAAGTGATTTTCCACGTACAAATGTGAATTGTAGTTCAAAGAGGCAACATTTGAAAACAGACCATTTTTTTAGTTTCTGAAGCATGTCGTAAGGGGGGGTGGGTATCTCTTTCATCAAAAATCGGACATTTTTGATTGAACAATAAAGGCCTCCAAATGTTATTTTATTCACTTCCCGTGGAGGAGAAACACTTTTTAAGGCCGCAGAGTGAGTAAATTGGCCATTTTGATTCACTTTTACCCATTCCTCAAATCTCGTGTTTAAGGCCCCTGGAAGCATGAAAATCACTTTAAACATCTCATTTTATCTTTAAAAGTGATTTTCCACGTACAAATGTGAATTGTAGTTCAAAGAGGCAACATTTGAAAACAGACCATTTTTTTAGTTTCTGAAGCATGTCGTAAGGGGGGGTGGTTATCTCCTTCATCAAAAATCGGACGTTTTGAATTGAACAATAAAGGCCTACAAATGGTATTTAATTCACTTTCTGGGGTGGAGAAAAACTTTTTAAGGCCTCAGAGTGAATAAATTGGCCATTTTCATTCACATTTACCTATTCCTCAAATCTTGTGTTTAGGGCCCCTGGAAGCTTGAAAATCACTTTAAACATCTCATTTTATCTTTAAAAGTGATTTTCCACGTACAAATGTGAATTGTAGTTAAAAGAGGCAACATTTGAAAACGGACCATTTTTACGTTTCTGAAGCATGTCATAAGGGGGGGTGGTTATCTCTTTCGTCAAAAATCGGGCGTTTTCGCTTGAACAATAAAGGCCTACAAATTGTATTTAGTTCACTTCCCGTGGAGGAGAAACACTTTTTAAGGCCGCAGAGTGAGTAAATTGGCCATATTCATTCACTTTTACCCATTCCTCAAATCTTGTGTTTAAGGCCCCTGGAAGCATGAAAATCACTTTAAACATCTCATTTTATCTTTAAAAGTGATTTTCCACGTACAAATGTGAATTGTAGTTCAAAGAGGCAACATTTGAAAACAGACCATTTTTTTAGTTTCTGAAGCATGTCGTAAGGGGAGGTGGTTATCTCTTTCATCAAAAATCGGACGTTTTTGATTGAACAATAAAGGCCTCCAAATGTTATTTTATTCACTTCCCGTGGAGGAGAAACACTTTTTAAGGCCGCAGAGTGAGTAAATTGGCCATTTTGATTCACTTTTACCCATTCCTCAAATCTCGTGTTTAAGGCCCCTGGAAGCATGAAAATCACTTTAAACATCTCATTTTATCTTTAAAAGTGATTTTCCACGTACAAATGTGAATTGTAGTTCAAAGAGGCAACATTTGAAAACAGACTATTTTTTTAGTTTCTGAAGCATGTCGTAAGGGGGGGTGGTTATCTCTTTCATCAAAAATCGGACGTTTTTGATTGAACAATAAAGGCCTACAAATGTTATTTAATTCACTTTCTGGGGTGGAGAAAAACTTTTTAAGGCCTCAGAGTGAATAAATTGGCCATTTTCATTCACATTTACCCATTCCTCAAATCTTGTGTTTAGGGCCCCTGGAAGCTTGAAAATCACTTTAAACATCTCATTTTATCTTTAAAAGTGATTTTCCACGTACAAATGTGAATTGTAGTTCAAAGAGGCAACATTTGAAAACGGACCATTTTTTACGTTTCTGAAGCTTGTCGTAAGGGGGGGTGGTTATCTCTTTCGTCAAAAATCGGGCGTTTTCGCTTGAACAATAAAGGCCTACAAATGTTATTTAGTTCACTTCCCGTGGAGGAGAAACACTTTTTAAGGCCGCAGACTGAGTAAATTGGCCATATTCATTCACTTTTACCCATTCCTCAAATCTTGTGTTTAAGGCCCCTGGAAGCATGAAAATCACTTTAAACATCTCATTTTATCTTTAAAAGTGATTTTCCACGTACAAATGTGAATTGTAGTTCAAAGAGGCAACATTTGAAAACAGACCATTTTTTTAGTTTCTGAAGCATGTCGTAAGGGGGGGTGGTTATCTCTTTCATCAAAAATCAGACGTTTTTAATTGAACAATAAAGGCCTACAAATGTTATTTAATTCACTTTCTGGGGTGGAGAAAAACTTTTTAAGGCCTCAGAGTGAAAAAATTGGCCATTTTCATTCACTTTTACCCATTCCTCAAATCTTGTGTTTAGGGCCCCTGGAAGCTTGAAAATCACTTTAAACATCTCATTTTATCTTTAAAAGTGATTTTCCACGTACAAATGTGAATTGTAGTTAAAAGAGGCAACATTTGATAACGGACCATTTTTTACGTTTCTGAAGCATGTCGTAAGGGGGGGGTGGTTATCCCTTTCGTCAAAAATCGGGCGTTTTCGCTTGAACAATAAAGGCCTACAAATGTTATTTAGTTCACTTCCCGTGGAGGAGAAACACTTTTTAAGGCCGCAGACTGAGTAAATTGGCCATATTCATTCACTTTTACCCATTCCTCAAATCTTGTGTTTAAGGCCCCTGGAAGCATGAAAATCACTTTAAACATCTCATTTTATCTTTAAAAGTGATTTTCCACGTACAAATGTGAATTGTAGTTAAAAGAGGCAACATTTGAAAACGGACCATTTTTACGTTTCTGAAGCATGTCATAAGGGGGGGTGGTTATCTCTTTCGTCAAAAATCGGGCGTTTTCGCTTGAACAATAAAGGCCTACAAATGTTATTCAGTTCACTTCCCGTGGAGGAGAAACACTTTTTAAGGCCGCAGAGTGAGTAAATTGGCCATATTCATTCACTTTTACCCATTCCTCAAATCTTGTGTTTAAGGCCCCTGGAAGCATGAAAAGCACTTTAAACATCTCATTTTATCTTTAAAAGTGATGTTCCACGTACAAATGTGAATTGTAGTTCAAAGAGGCAACATTTGAAAACAGACCATTTTTTTAGTTTCTGAAGCATGTCGTAAGGGGAGGTGGTTATCTCTTTCATCAAAAATCGGACGTTTTTGATTGAACAATAAAGGCCTCCAAATGTTATTTTATTCACTTCCCGTGGAGGAGAAACACTTTTTAAGGCCGCAGACTGAGTAAATTGGCCATATTCATTCACTTTTACCCATTCCTCAAATCTTGTGTTTAAGGCCCCTGGAAGCATGAAAATCACTTTAAACATCTCATTTTATCTTTAAAAGTGATTTTCCACGTACAAATGTGAATTGTAGTTAAAAGAGGCAACATTTGAAAACGGACCATTTTTACGTTTCTGAAGCATGTCATAAGGGGGGGTGGTTATCTCTTTCGTCAAAAATCGGGCGTTTTCGCTTGAACAATAAAGGCCTACAAATGGTATTTAGTTCACTTCCCGTGGAGGAGAAACACTTTTTAAGGCCGCAGAGTGAGTAAATTGGCCATATTCATTCACTTTTACCCATTCCTCAAATCTTGTGTTTAAGGCCCCTGGAAGCATGAAAATCACTTTAAACATCTCATTTTATCTTTAAAAGTGATTTTCAACGTACAAATGTGAATTGTAGTTCAAAGAGGCAACATTTGAAAACAGACCATTTTTTTAGTTTCTGAAGCATGTCGTAAGGGGAGGTGGTTATCTCTTTCATCAAAAATCGGACATTTTTGATTGAACAATAAAGGCCTCCAAATGTTATTTTATTCACTTCCCGTGGAGGAGAAACACTTTTTAAGGCCGCAGAGTGAGTAAATTGGCCATTTTGATTCACTTTTACCCATTCCTCAAATCTCGTGTTTAAGGCCCCTGGAAGCATGAAAATCACTTTAAACATCTCATTTTATCTTTAAAAGTGATTTTCCACGTACAAATGTGAATTGTAGTTCAAAGAGGCAACATTTGAAAACAGACCATTTTTTTAGTTTCTGAAGCATGTCGTAAGGGGGGGTGGTTATCTTCTTCATCAAAAATCGGACGTTTTGAATTGAACAATAAAGGCCTACAAATGTTATTTAATTCACTTTCTGGGGTGGAGAAAAACTTTTTAAGGCCTCAGAGTGAATAAATTGGCCATTTTCATTCACATTTACCTATTCCTCAAATCTTGTGTTTAGGGCCCCTGGAAGCTTGAAAATCACTTTAAACATCTCATTTTATCTTTAAAAGTGATTTTCCACGTACAAATGTGAATTGTAGTTAAAAGAGGCAACATTTGAAAACGGACCATTTTTACGTTTCTGAAGCATGTCATAAGGGGGGGTGGTTATCTCTTTCGTCAAAAATCGGGCGTTTTCGCTTGAACAATAAAGGCCTACAAATGGTATTTAGTTCACTTCCCGTGGAGGAGAAACACTTTTTAAGGCCGCAGAGTGAGTAAATTGGCCATATTCATTCACTTTTACCCATTCCTCAAATCTTGTGTTTAAGGCCCCTGGAAGCATGAAAATCACTTTAAACATCTCATTTTATCTTTAAAAGTGATTTTCCACGTACAAATGTGAATTGTAGTTCAAAGAGGCAACATTTGAAAACAGACCATTTTTTTAGTTTCTGAAGCATGTCGTAAGGGGGGGTGGTTATCTCTTTCATCAAAAATCGGACGTTTTTGATTGAACAATAAAGGCCTACAAATGTTATTTAATTCACTTTCTGGGGTGGAGAAAAACTTTTTAAGGCCTCAGAGTGAATAAATTGGCCATTTTCATTCACATTTACCCATTCCTCAAATCTTGTGTTTAGGGCCCCTGGAAGCTTGAAAATCACTTTAAACATCTCATTTTATCTTTAAAAGTGATTTTCCACGTACAAATGTGAATTGTAGTTCAAAGAGGCAACATTTGAAAACGGACCATTTTTTACGTTTCTGAAGCTTGTCGTAAGGGGGGGTGGTTATCTCTTTCGTCAAAAATCGGGCGTTTTCGCTTGAACAATAAAGGCCTACAAATGTTATTTAGTTCACTTCCCGTGGAGGAGAAACACTTTTTAAGGCCGCAGACTGAGTAAATTGGCCATATTCATTCACTTTTACCCATTCCTCAAATCTTGTGTTTAAGGCCCCTGGAAGCATGAAAATCACTTTAAACATCTCATTTTATCTTTAAAAGTGATTTTCCACGTACAAATGTGAATTGTAGTTCAAAGAGGCAACATTTGAAAACAGACCATTTTTTTAGTTTCTGAAGCATGTCGTAAGGGGGGGTGGTTATCTCTTTCATCAAAAATCAGACGTTTTTAATTGAACAATAAAGGCCTACAAATGTTATTTAATTCACTTTCTGGGGTGGAGAAAAACTTTTTAAGGCCTCAGAGTGAATAAATTGGCCATTTTCATTCACTTTTACCCATTCCTCAAATCTTGTGTTTAGGGCCCCTGGAAGCTTGAAAATCACTTTAAACATCTCATTTTATCTTTAAAAGTGATTTTCCACGTACAAATGTGAATTGTAGTTAAAAGAGGCAACATTTGATAACGGACCATTTTTTACGTTTCTGAAGCATGTCGTAAGGGGGGGGTGGTTATCCCTTTCGTCAAAAATCGGGCGTTTTCGCTTGAACAATAAAGGCCTACAAATGTTATTTAGTTCACTTCCCGTGGAGGAGAAACACTTTTTAAGGCCGCAGACTGAGTAAATTGGCCATATTCATTCACTTTTACCCATTCCTCAAATCTTGCGTTTAAGGCCCCTGGAAGCATGAAAATCACTTTAAACATCTCATTTTATCTTTAAAAGTGATTTTCCACGTACAAATGTGAATTGTAGTTCAAAGAGGCAACATTTGAAAACAGACCATTTTTTTAGTTTCTGAAGCATGTCGTAAGGGGGGGTGGTTATCTCTTTCATCAAAAATCAGACGTTTTTAATTGAACAATAAAGGCCTACAAATGTTATTTAATTCACTTTCTGGGGTGGAGAAAAACTTTTTAAGGCCTCAGAGTGAATAAATTGGCCATTTTCATTCACTTTTACCCATTCCTCAAATCTTGTGTTTAGGGCCCCTGGAAGCTTGAAAATCACTTTAAACATCTCATTTTATCTTTAAAAGTGATTTTCCACGTACAAATGTGAATTGTAGTTAAAAGAGGCAACATTTGATAACGGACCATTTTTTACGTTTCTGAAGCATGTCGTAAGGGGGGGGGTGGTTATCCCTTTCGTCAAAAATCGGGCGTTTTCGCTTGAACAATAAAGGCCTACAAATGTTATTTAGTTCACTTCCCGTGGAGGAGAAACACTTTTTAAGGCCGCAGACTGAGTAAATTGGCCATATTCATTCACTTTTACCCATTCCTCAAATCTTGTGTTTAAGGCCCCTGGAAGCATGAAAATCACTTTAAACATCTCATTTTATCTTTAAAAGTGATTTTCCACGTACAAATGTGAATTGTAGTTCAAAGAGGCAACATTTGAAAACAGACCATTTTTTTAGTTTCTGAAGCATGTCGTAAGGGGAGGTGGTTATCTCTTTCATCAAAAATCGGACGTTTTTGATTGAACAATAAAGGCCTCCAAATGTTATTTTATTCACTTCCCGTGGAGGAGAAACACTTTTTAAGGCCGCAGAGTGAGTAAATTGGCCATTTTGATTCACTTTTACCCATTCCTCAAATCTCGTGTTTAAGGCCCCTGGAAGCATGAAAATCACTTTAAACATCTCATTTTATCTTTAAAAGTGATTTTCCACGTACAAATGTGAATTGTAGTTCAAAGAGGCAACATTTGAAAACAGACTATTTTTTTAGTTTCTGAAGCATGTCGTAAGGGGGGGTGGTTATCTCTTTCATCAAAAATCGGACGTTTTTGATTGAACAATAAAGGCCTACAAATGTTATTTAATTCACTTTCTGGGGTGGAGAAAAACTTTTTAAGGCCTCAGAGTGAATAAATTGGCCATTTTCATTCACATTTACCCATTCCTCAAATCTTGTGTTTAGGGCCCCTGGAAGCTTGAAAATCACTTTAAACATCTCATTTTATCTTTAAAAGTGATTTTCCACGTACAAATGTGAATTGTAGTTCAAAGAGGCAACATTTGAAAACGGACCATTTTTTACGTTTCTGAAGCTTGTCGTAAGGGGGGGTGGTTATCTCTTTCGTCAAAAATCGGGCGTTTTCGCTTGAACAATAAAGGCCTACAAATGTTATTTAGTTCACTTCCCGTGGAGGAGAAACACTTTTTAAGGCCGCAGACTGAGTAAATTGGCCATATTCATTCACTTTTACCCATTCCTCAAATCTTGTGTTTAAGGCCCCTGGAAGCATGAAAATCACTTTAAACATCTCATTTTATCTTTAAAAGTGATTTTCCACGTACAAATGTGAATTGTAGTTCAAAGAGGCAACATTTGAAAACAGACCATTTTTTTAGTTTCTGAAGCATGTCGTAAGGGGGGGTGGTTATCTCTTTCATCAAAAATCAGACGTTTTTAATTGAACAATAAAGGCCTACAAATGTTATTTAATTCACTTTCTGGGGTGGAGAAAAACTTTTTAAGGCCTCAGAGTGAAAAAATTGGCCATTTTCATTCACTTTTACCCATTCCTCAAATCTTGTGTTTAGGGCCCCTGGAAGCTTGAAAATCACTTTAAACATCTCATTTTATCTTTAAAAGTGATTTTCCACGTACAAATGTGAATTGTAGTTAAAAGAGGCAACATTTGATAACGGACCATTTTTTACGTTTCTGAAGCATGTCGTAAGGGGGGGGTGGTTATCCCTTTCGTCAAAAATCGGGCGTTTTCGCTTGAACAATAAAGGCCTACAAATGTTATTTAGTTCACTTCCCGTGGAGGAGAAACACTTTTTAAGGCCGCAGACTGAGTAAATTGGCCATATTCATTCACTTTTACCCATTCCTCAAATCTTGTGTTTAAGGCCCCTGGAAGCATGAAAATCACTTTAAACATCTCATTTTATCTTTAAAAGTGATTTTCCACGTACAAATGTGAATTGTAGTTAAAAGAGGCAACATTTGAAAACGGACCATTTTTACGTTTCTGAAGCATGTCATAAGGGGGGGTGGTTATCTCTTTCGTCAAAAATCGGGCGTTTTCGCTTGAACAATAAAGGCCTACAAATGTTATTCAGTTCACTTCCCGTGGAGGAGAAACACTTTTTAAGGCCGCAGAGTGAGTAAATTGGCCATATTCATTCACTTTTACCCATTCCTCAAATCTTGTGTTTAAGGCCCCTGGAAGCATGAAAATCACTTTAAACATCTCATTTTATCTTTAAAAGTGATTTTCCACGTACAAATGTGAATTGTAGTTCAAAGAGGCAACATTTGAAAACAGACCATTTTTTTAGTTTCTGAAGCATGTCGTAAGGGGAGGTGGTTATCTCTTTCATCAAAAATCGGACGTTTTTGATTGAACAATAAAGGCCTCCAAATGTTATTTTATTCACTTCCCGTGGAGGAGAAACACTTTTTAAGGCCGCAGAGTGAGTAAATTGGCCATTTTGATTCACTTTTACCCATTCCTCAAATCTCGTGTTTAAGGCCCCTGGAAGCATGAAAATCACTTTAAACATCTCATTTTATCTTTAAAAGTGATTTTCCACGTACAAATGTGAATTGTAGTTCAAAGAGGCAACATTTGAAAACAGACTATTTTTTTAGTTTCTGAAGCATGTCGTAAGGGGGGGTGGTTATCTCTTTCATCAAAAATCGGACGTTTTTGATTGAACAATAAAGGCCTACAAATGTTATTTAATTCACTTTCTGGGGTGGAGAAAAACTTTTTAAGGCCTCAGAGTGAATAAATTGGCCATTTTCATTCACATTTACCCATTCCTCAAATCTTGTGTTTAGGGCCCCTGGAAGCTTGAAAATCACTTTAAACATCTCATTTTATCTTTAAAAGTGATTTTCCACGTACAAATGTGAATTGTAGTTCAAAGAGGCAACATTTGAAAACGGACCATTTTTTACGTTTCTGAAGCTTGTCGTAAGGGGGGGTGGTTATCTCTTTCGTCAAAAATCGGGCGTTTTCGCTTGAACAATAAAGGCCTACAAATGTTATTTAGTTCACTTCCCGTGGAGGAGAAACACTTTTTAAGGCCGCAGACTGAGTAAATTGGCCATATTCATTCACTTTTACCCATTCCTCAAATCTTGTGTTTAAGGCCCCTGGAAGCATGAAAATCACTTTAAACATCTCATTTTATCTTTAAAAGTGATTTTCCACGTACAAATGTGAATTGTAGTTCAAAGAGGCAACATTTGAAAACAGACCATTTTTTTAGTTTCTGAAGCATGTCGTAAGGGGGGGTGGTTATCTCTTTCATCAAAAATCAGACGTTTTTAATTGAACAATAAAGGCCTACAAATGTTATTTAATTCACTTTCTGGGGTGGAGAAAAACTTTTTAAGGCCTCAGAGTGAAAAAATTGGCCATTTTCATTCACTTTTACCCATTCCTCAAATCTTGTGTTTAGGGCCCCTGGAAGCTTGAAAATCACTTTAAACATCTCATTTTATCTTTAAAAGTGATTTTCCACGTACAAATGTGAATTGTAGTTAAAAGAGGCAACATTTGATAACGGACCATTTTTTACGTTTCTGAAGCATGTCGTAAGGGGGGGGTGGTTATCCCTTTCGTCAAAAATCGGGCGTTTTCGCTTGAACAATAAAGGCCTACAAATGTTATTTAGTTCACTTCCCGTGGAGGAGAAACACTTTTTAAGGCCGCAGACTGAGTAAATTGGCCATATTCATTCACTTTTACCCATTCCTCAAATCTTGTGTTTAAGGCCCCTGGAAGCATGAAAATCACTTTAAACATCTCATTTTATCTTTAAAAGTGATTTTCCACGTACAAATGTGAATTGTAGTTAAAAGAGGCAACATTTGAAAACGGACCATTTTTACGTTTCTGAAGCATGTCATAAGGGGGGGTGGTTATCTCTTTCGTCAAAAATCGGGCGTTTTCGCTTGAACAATAAAGGCCTACAAATGTTATTCAGTTCACTTCCCGTGGAGGAGAAACACTTTTTAAGGCCGCAGAGTGAGTAAATTGGCCATATTCATTCACTTTTACCCATTCCTCAAATCTTGTGTTTAAGGCCCCTGGAAGCATGAAAAGCACTTTAAACATCTCATTTTATCTTTAAAAGTGATGTTCCACGTACAAATGTGAATTGTAGTTCAAAGAGGCAACATTTGAAAACAGACCATTTTTTTAGTTTCTGAAGCATGTCGTAAGGGGAGGTGGTTATCTCTTTCATCAAAAATCGGACGTTTTTGATTGAACAATAAAGGCCTCCAAATGTTATTTTATTCACTTCCCGTGGAGGAGAAACACTTTTTAAGGCCGCAGACTGAGTAAATTGGCCATATTCATTCACTTTTACCCATTCCTCAAATCTTGTGTTTAAGGCCCCTGGAAGCATGAAAATCACTTTAAACATCTCATTTTATCTTTAAAAGTGATTTTCCACGTACAAATGTGAATTGTAGTTAAAAGAGGCAACATTTGAAAACGGACCATTTTTACGTTTCTGAAGCATGTCATAAGGGGGGGTGGTTATCTCTTTCGTCAAAAATCGGGCGTTTTCGCTTGAACAATAAAGGCCTACAAATGTTATTCAGTTCACTTCCCGTGGAGGAGAAACACTTTTTAAGGCCGCAGAGTGAGTAAATTGGCCATATTCATTCACTTTTACCCATTCCTCAAATCTTGTGTTTAAGGCCCCTGGAAGCATGAAAAGCACTTTAAACATCTCATTTTATCTTTAAAAGTGATGTTCCACGTACAAATGTGAATTGTAGTTCAAAGAGGCAACATTTGAAAACAGACCATTTTTTTAGTTTCTGAAGCATGTCGTAAGGGGAGGTGGTTATCTCTTTCATCAAAAATCGGACGTTTTTGATTGAACAATAAAGGCCTCCAAATGTTATTTTATTCACTTCCCGTGGAGGAGAAACACTTTTTAAGGCCGCAGAGTGAGTAAATTGGCCATATTCATTCACTTTTACCCATTCCTCAAATCTTGTGTTTAAGGCCCCTGGAAGCATGAAAATCACTTTAAACATCTCATTTTATCTTTAAAAGTGATTTTCCACGTACAAATGTGAATTGTAGTTCAAAGAGGCAACATTTGAAAACAGACCATTTTTTTAGTTTCTGAAGCATGTCGTAAGGGGAGGTGGTTATCTCTTTCATCAAAAATCGGACGTTTTTGATTGAACAATAAAGGCCTCCAAATGTTATTTTATTCACTTCCCGTGGAGGAGAAACACTTTTTAAGGCCGCAGAGTGAGTAAATTGGCCATTTTGATTCACTTTTACCCATTGCTCAAATCTCGTGTTTAAGGCCCCTGGAAGCATGAAAATCACTTTAAACATCTCATTTTATCTTTAAAAGTGATTTTCCACGTACAAATGTGAATTGTAGTTCAAAGAGGCAACATTTGAAAACAGACTATTTTTTTAGTTTCTGAAGCATGTCGTAAGGGGGGGTGGTTATCTCTTTCATCAAAAATCGGACGTTTTTGATTGAACAATAAAGGCCTACAAATGTTATTTAATTCACTTTCTGGGGTGGAGAAAAACTTTTTAAGGCCTCAGAGTGAATAAATTGGCCATTTTCATTCACATTTACCCATTCCTCAAATCTTGTGTTTAGGGCCCCTGGAACTTGAAAATCACTTTAAACATCTCATTTTATCTTTAAAAGTGATTTTCCACGTACAAATGTGAATTGTAGTTCAAAGAGGCAACATTTGAAAACGGACCATTTTTTACGTTTCTGAAGCTTGTCGTAAGGGGGGGGTGGTTATCTCTTTCGTCAAAAATCGGGCGTTTTCGCTTGAACAATAAAGGCCTACAAATGTTATTTAGTTCACTTCCCGTGGAGGAGAAACACTTTTTAAGGCCGCAGAGTGAGTAAATTGGCTATATTCATTCACTTTTACCCATTCCTCAAATCTTGTGTTTAAGGCCCCTTGAAGCATGAAAATCACTTTAAAAATCTCATTTTATCTTTGAAAGTGATTTTCCACGTACAAATGTGAATTGTAGTTCAAAGAGGCAACATTTGAAAACAGACCATTTTTTTAGTTTCTGAAGCATGTCGTAAGGGGGGGTGGTTATCTCTTTCATCAAAAATCGGACGTTTTTGATTGAACAATAAAGGCCTCCAAATTATATTTTATTCACTTCCCGTGGAGGAGAAACACTTTTTAAGGCCGCAGAGTGAGTAAATTGGCCATTTTCATTCACTTTTACCCATTCCTCAAATCTCGTGTTTAAGGCCCCTGGAAGCATGAAAATCACTTTAAACATCTCATTTTATCTTTAAAAGTGATTTTACACGTACAAATGTGAATTGTAGTTCAAAGAGGCAACATTTGAAAACAGACCATTTTTTTAGTTTCTGAAGCATGTCGTAAGGGGGGGGTGGTTATCTCTTTCATCAAAAATCGGACGTTTTTGATTGAACAATAAAGGCCTACAAATGTTATTTAATTCACTTTCTGGGGTGGAGAAAAACTTTTTAAGGCCTCAGAGTGAATACATTGGCCATTTTCATTCACATTTACCCATTCCTCAAATCTTGTGTTTAGGGCCCCTGGAAGCTTGAAAATCACTTTAAACATCTCATTTTATCTTTAAAAGTGATTTTCCACGTACAAATGTGAATTGTAGTTAAAAGAGGCAACATTTGAAAACGGACCATTTTTTACGTTTCTGAAGCTTGTCGTAAGGGGGGGTGGTTATCTCTTTCGTCAAAAATCGGGCGTTTTCGCTTGAACAATAAAGGCCTACAAATGTTATTCAGTTCACTTCCCGTGGAGGAGAAACACTTTTTAAGGCCGCAGAGTGAGTAAATTGGCCATATTCATTCACTTTTACCCATTCCTCAAATCTTGTGTTTAAGGCCCCTGGAAGCATGAAAAGCACTTTAAACATCTCATTTTATCTTTAAAAGTGATGTTCCACGTACAAATGTGAATTGTAGTTCAAAGAGGCAACATTTGAAAACAGACCATTTTTTTAGTTTCTGAAGCATGTCGTAAGGGGAGGTGGTTATCTCTTTCATCAAAAATCGGACGTTTTTGATTGAACAATAAAGGCCTCCAAATGTTATTTTATTCACTTCCCGTGGAGGAGAAACACTTTTTAAGGCCGCAGAGTGAGTAAATTGGCCATATTCATTCACTTTTACCCATTCCTCAAATCTTGTGTTTAAGGCCCCTGGAAGAATGAAAATCACTTTAAACATCTCATTTTATCTTTAAAAGTGATTTTCCACGTACAAATGTGAATTGTAGTTCAAAGAGGCAACATTTGAAAACAGACCATTTTTTTAGTTTCTGAAGCATGTCGTAAGGGGAGGTGGTTATCTCTTTCATCAAAAATCGGACGTTTTTGATTGAACAATAAAGGCCTCCAAATGTTATTTTATTCACTTCCCGTGGAGGAGAAACACTTTTTAAGGCCGCAGACTGAGTAAATTGGCCATATTCATTCACTTTTACCCATTCCTCAAATCTTGTGTTTAAGGCCCCTGGAAGCATGAAAATCACTTTAAACATCTCATTTTATCTTTAAAAGTGATTTTCCACGTACAAATGTGAATTGTAGTTCAAAGAGGCAACATTTGAAAACAGACCATTTTTTTAGTTTCTGAAGCATGTCGTAAGGGGGGGTGGTTATCTCTTTCATCAAAAATCAGACGTTTTTAATTGAACAATAAAGGCCTACAAATGTTATTTAATTCACTTTCTGGGGTGGAGAAAAACTTTTTAAGGCCTCAGAGTGAATAAATTGGCCATTTTCATTCACTTTTACCCATTCCTCAAATCTTGTGTTTAGGGCCCCTGGAAGCTTGAAAATCACTTTAAACATCTCATTTTATCTTTAAAAGTGATTTTCCACGTACAAATGTGAATTGTAGTTAAAAGAGGCAACATTTGATAACGGACCATTTTTTACGTTTCTGAAGCATGTCGTAAGGGGGGGGTGGTTATCCCTTTCGTCAAAAATCGGGCGTTTTCGCTTGAACAATAAAGGCCTACAAATGTTATTTAGTTCACTTCCCGTGGAGGAGAAACACTTTTTAAGGCCGCAGACTGAGTAAATTGGCCATATTCATTCACTTTTACCCATTCCTCAAATCTTGTGTTTAAGGCCCCTGGAAGCATGAAAATCACTTTAAACATCTCATTTTATCTTTAAAAGTGATTTTCCACGTACAAATGTGAATTGTAGTTCAAAGAGGCAACATTTGAAAACAGACCATTTTTTTAGTTTCTGAAGCATGTCGTAAGGGGAGGTGGTTATCTCTTTCATCAAAAATCGGACGTTTTTGATTGAACAATAAAGGCCTCCAAATGTTATTTTATTCACTTCCCGTGGAGGAGAAACACTTTTTAAGGCCGCAGAGTGAGTAAATTGGCCATTTTGATTCACTTTTACCCATTCCTCAAATCTTGTGTTTAAGGCCCCTGGAAGCATGAAAATCACTTTAAACATCTCATTTTATCTTTAAAAGTGATTTTCCACGTACAAATGTGAATTGTAGTTCAAAGAGGCAACATTTGAAAACAGACCATTTTTTTAGTTTCTGAAGCATGTCGTAAGGGGGGGTGGTTATCTCTTTCATCAAAAATCGGACGTTTTTGATTGAACAATAAAGGCCTACAAATGTTATTTAATTCACTTTCTGGGGTGGAGAAAAACTTTTTAAGGCCTCAGAGTGAATAAATTGGCCATTTTCATTCACATTTACCCATTCCTCAAATCTTGTGTTTAGGGCCCCTGGAAGCTTGAAAATCACTTTAAACATCTCATTTTATCTTTAAAAGTGATTTTCCACGTACAAATGTGAATTGTAGTTCAAAGAGGCAACATTTGAAAACGGACCATTTTTTACGTTTCTGAAGCTTGTCGTAAGGGGGGGTGGTTATCTCTTTCGTCAAAAATCGGGCGTTTTCGCTTGAACAATAAAGGCCTACAAATGTTATTTAGTTCACTTCCCGTGGAGGAGAAACACTTTTTAAGGCCGCAGACTGAGTAAATTGGCCATATTCATTCACTTTTACCCATTCCTCAAATCTTGTGTTTAAGGCCCCTGGAAGCATGAAAATCACTTTAAACATCTCATTTTATCTTTAAAAGTGATTTTCCACGTACAAATGTGAATTGTAGTTCAAAGAGGCAACATTTGAAAACAGACCATTTTTTTAGTTTCTGAAGCATGTCGTAAGGGGGGGTGGTTATCTCTTTCATCAAAAATCAGACGTTTTTAATTGAACAATAAAGGCCTACAAATGTTATTTAATTCACTTTCTGGGGTGGAGAAAAACTTTTTAAGGCCTCAGAGTGAATAAATTGGCCATTTTCATTCACTTTTACCCATTCCTCAAATCTTGTGTTTAGGGCCCCTGGAAGCTTGAAAATCACTTTAAACATCTCATTTTATCTTTAAAAGTGATTTTCCACGTACAAATGTGAATTGTAGTTAAAAGAGGCAACATTTGATAACGGACCATTTTTTACGTTTCTGAAGCATGTCGTAAGGGGGGGGTGGTTATCCCTTTCGTCAAAAATCGGGCGTTTTCGCTTGAACAATAAAGGCCTACAAATGTTATTTAGTTCACTTCCCGTGGAGGAGAAACACTTTTTAAGGCCGCAGACTGAGTAAATTGGCCATATTCATTCACTTTTACCCATTCCTCAAATCTTGTGTTTAAGGCCCCTGGAAGCATGAAAATCACTTTAAACATCTCATTTTATCTTTAAAAGTGATTTTCCACGTACAAATGTGAATTGTAGTTCAAAGAGGCAACATTTGAAAACAGACCATTTTTTTAGTTTCTGAAGCATGTCGTAAGGGGGGGTGGTTATCTCTTTCATCAAAAATCAGACGTTTTTAATTGAACAATAAAGGCCTACAAATGTTATTTAATTCACTTTCTGGGGTGGAGAAAAACTTTTTAAGGCCTCAGAGTGAATAAATTGGCCATTTTCATTCACTTTTACCCATTCCTCAAATCTTGTGTTTAGGGCCCCTGGAAGCTTGAAAATCACTTTAAACATCTCATTTTATCTTTAAAAGTGATTTTCCACGTACAAATGTGAATTGTAGTTAAAAGAGGCAACATTTGATAACGGACCATTTTTTACGTTTCTGAAGCATGTCGTAAGGGGGGGGTGGTTATCCCTTTCGTCAAAAATCGGGCGTTTTCGCTTGAACAATAAAGGCCTACAAATGTTATTTAGTTCACTTCCCGTGGAGGAGAAACACTTTTTAAGGCCGCAGACTGAGTAAATTGGCCATATTCATTCACTTTTACCCATTCCTCAAATCTTGTGTTTAAGGCCCCTGGAAGCATGAAAATCACTTTAAACATCTCATTTTATCTTTAAAAGTGATTTTCCACGTACAAATGTGAATTGTAGTTCAAAGAGGCAACATTTGAAAACAGACCATTTTTTTAGTTTCTGAAGCATGTCGTAAGGGGGGGTGGTTATCTCTTTCATCAAAAATCAGACGTTTTTAATTGAACAATAAAGGCCTACAAATGTTATTTAATTCACTTTCTGGGGTGGAGAAAAACTTTTTAAGGCCTCAGAGTGAATAAATTGGCCATTTTCATTCACTTTTACCCATTCCTCAAATCTTGTGTTTAGGGCCCCTGGAAGCTTGAAAATCACTTTAAACATCTCATTTTATCTTTAAAAGTGATTTTCCACGTACAAATGTGAATTGTAGTTAAAAGAGGCAACATTTGATAACGGACCATTTTTTACGTTTCTGAAGCATGTCGTAAGGGGGGGGTGGTTATCCCTTTCGTCAAAAATCGGGCGTTTTCGCTTGAACAATAAAGGCCTACAAATGTTATTTAGTTCACTTCCCGTGGAGGAGAAACACTTTTTAAGGCCGCAGACTGAGTAAATTGGCCATATTCATTCACTTTTACCCATTCCTCAAATCTTGTGTTTAAGGCCCCTGGAAGCATGAAAATCACTTTAAACATCTCATTTTATCTTTAAAAGTGATTTTCCACGTACAAATGTGAATTGTAGTTCAAAGAGGCAACATTTGAAAACAGACCATTTTTTTAGTTTCTGAAGCATGTCGTAAGGGGAGGTGGTTATCTCTTTCATCAAAAATCGGACGTTTTTGATTGAACAATAAAGGCCTCCAAATGTTATTTTATTCACTTCCCGTGGAGGAGAAACACTTTTTAAGGCCGCAGAGTGAGTAAATTGGCCATTTTGATTCACTTTTACCCATTCCTCAAATCTCGTGTTTAAGGCCCCTGGAAGCATGAAAATCACTTTAAACATCTCATTTTATCTTTAAAAGTGATTTTCCACGTACAAATGTGAATTGTAGTTCAAAGAGGCAACATTTGAAAACAGACCATTTTTTTAGTTTCTGAAGCATGTCGTAAGGGGGGGTGGGTATCTCTTTCATCAAAAATCGGACATTTTTGATTGAACAATAAAGGCCTCCAAATGTTATTTTATTCACTTCCCGTGGAGGAGAAACACTTTTTAAGGCCGCAGAGTGAGTAAATTGGCCATTTTGATTCACTTTTACCCATTCCTCAAATCTCGTGTTTAAGGCCCCTGGAAGCATGAAAATCACTTTAAACATCTCATTTTATCTTTAAAAGTGATTTTCCACGTACAAATGTGAATTGTAGTTCAAAGAGGCAACATTTGAAAACAGACTATTTTTTTAGTTTCTGAAGCATTTCGTAAGGGGGGGTGGTTATCTCCTTCATCAAAAATCGGACGTTTTGAATTGAACAATAAAGGCCTACAAATGTTATTTAATTCACTTTCTGGGGTGGAGAAAAACTTTTTAAGGCCTCAGAGTGAATAAATTGGCCATTTTCATTCACATTTACCTATTCCTCAAATCTTGTGTTTAGGGCCCCTGGAAGCTTGAAAATCACTTTAAACATCTCATTTTATCTTTAAAAGTGATTTTCCACGTACAAATGTGAATTGTAGTTAAAAGAGGCAACATTTGAAAACGGACCATTTTTACGTTTCTGAAGCATGTCATAAGGGGGGGTGGTTATCTCTTTCGTCAAAAATCGGGCGTTTTCGCTTGAACAATAAAGGCCTACAAATGGTATTTAGTTCACTTCCCGTGGAGGAGAAACACTTTTTAAGGCCGCAGAGTGAGTAAATTGGCCATATTCATTCACTTTTACCCATTCCTCAAATCTTGTGTTTAAGGCCCCTGGAAGCATGAAAATCACTTTAAACATCTCATTTTATCTTTAAAAGTGATTTTCCACGTACAAATGTGAATTGTAGTTCAAAGAGGCAACATTTGAAAACAGACCATTTTTTTAGTTTCTGAAGCATGTCGTAAGGGGAGGTGGTTATCTCTTTCATCAAAAATCGGACGTTTTTGATTGAACAATAAAGGCCTCCAAATGTTATTTTATTCACTTCCCGTGGAGGAGAAACACTTTTTAAGGCCGCAGAGTGAGTAAATTGGCCATTTTGATTCACTTTTACCCATTCCTCAAATCTCGTGTTTAAGGCCCCTGGAAGCATGAAAATCACTTTAAACATCTCATTTTATCTTTAAAAGTGATTTTCCACGTACAAATGTGAATTGTAGTTCAAAGAGGCAACATTTGAAAACAGACCATTTTTTTCGTTTCTGAAGCATGTCGTAAGGGGGCGTGGTTATCTCTTTCATCAAAAATCGGACGTTTTTGATTGAACAATAAAGGCCTACAAATGTTATTTAATTCACTTTCTGGGGTGGAGAAAAACTTTTTAAGGCCTCAGAGTGAATAAATTGGCCATTTTCATTCACTTTTACCCATTCCTCAAATCTTGTGTTTAGGGCCCCTGGAAGCTTGAAAATCACTTTAAACATCTCATTTTATCTTTAAAAGTGATTTTCCACGTACAAATGTGAATTGTAGTTAAAAGAGGCAACATTTGATAACGGACCATTTTTTACGTTTCTGAAGCATGTCGTAAGGGGGGGGTGGTTATCCCTTTCGTCAAAAATCGGGCGTTTTCGCTTGAACAATAAAGGCCTACAAATGTTATTTAGTTCACTTCCCGTGGAGGAGAAACACTTTTTAAGGCCGCAGACTGAGTAAATTGGCCATATTCATTCACTTTTACCCATTCCTCAAATCTTGTGTTTAAGGCCCCTGGAAGCATGAAAATCACTTTAAACATCTCATTTTATCTTTAAAAGTGATTTTCCACGTACAAATGTGAATTGTAGTTCAAAGAGGCAACATTTGAAAACAGACCATTTTTTTAGTTTCTGAAGCATGTCGTAAGGGGAGGTGGTTATCTCTTTCATCAAAAATCGGACGTTTTTGATTGAACAATAAAGGCCTCCAAATGTTATTTTATTCACTTCCCGTGGAGGAGAAACACTTTTTAAGGCCGCAGAGTGAGTAAATTGGCCATTTTGATTCACTTTTACCCATTCCTCAAATCTTGTGTTTAAGGCCCCTGGAAGCATGAAAATCACTTTAAACATCTCATTTTATCTTTAAAAGTGATTTTCCACGTACAAATGTGAATTGTAGTTCAAAGAGGCAACATTTGAAAACAGACCATTTTTTTAGTTTCTGAAGCATGTCGTAAGGGGGGGTGGTTATCTCTTTCATCAAAAATCGGACGTTTTTGATTGAACAATAAAGGCCTACAAATGTTATTTAATTCACTTTCTGGGGTGGAGAAAAACTTTTTAAGGCCTCAGAGTGAATAAATTGGCCATTTTCATTCACATTTACCCATTCCTCAAATCTTGTGTTTAGGGCCCCTGGAAGCTTGAAAATCACTTTAAACATCTCATTTTATCTTTAAAAGTGATTTTCCACGTACAAATGTGAATTGTAGTTCAAAGAGGCAACATTTGAAAACGGACCATTTTTTACGTTTCTGAAGCTTGTCGTAAGGGGGGGTGGTTATCTCTTTCGTCAAAAATCGGGCGTTTTCGCTTGAACAATAAAGGCCTACAAATGTTATTTAGTTCACTTCCCGTGGAGGAGAAACACTTTTTAAGGCCGCAGACTGAGTAAATTGGCCATATTCATTCACTTTTACCCATTCCTCAAATCTTGTGTTTAAGGCCCCTGGAAGCATGAAAATCACTTTAAACATCTCATTTTATCTTTAAAAGTGATTTTCCACGTACAAATGTGAATTGTAGTTCAAAGAGGCAACATTTGAAAACAGACCATTTTTTTAGTTTCTGAAGCATGTCGTAAGGGGGGGTGGTTATCTCTTTCATCAAAAATCAGACGTTTTTAATTGAACAATAAAGGCCTACAAATGTTATTTAATTCACTTTCTGGGGTGGAGAAAAACTTTTTAAGGCCTCAGAGTGAATAAATTGGCCATTTTCATTCACTTTTACCCATTCCTCAAATCTTGTGTTTAGGGCCCCTGGAAGCTTGAAAATCACTTTAAACATCTCATTTTATCTTTAAAAGTGATTTTCCACGTACAAATGTGAATTGTAGTTAAAAGAGGCAACATTTGATAACGGACCATTTTTTACGTTTCTGAAGCATGTCGTAAGGGGGGGGTGGTTATCCCTTTCGTCAAAAATCGGGCGTTTTCGCTTGAACAATAAAGGCCTACAAATGTTATTTAGTTCACTTCCCGTGGAGGAGAAACACTTTTTAAGGCCGCAGACTGAGTAAATTGGCCATATTCATTCACTTTTACCCATTCCTCAAATCTTGTGTTTAAGGCCCCTGGAAGCATGAAAATCACTTTAAACATCTCATTTTATCTTTAAAAGTGATTTTCCACGTACAAATGTGAATTGTAGTTCAAAGAGGCAACATTTGAAAACAGACCATTTTTTTAGTTTCTGAAGCATGTCGTAAGGGGGGGTGGTTATCTCTTTCATCAAAAATCAGACGTTTTTAATTGAACAATAAAGGCCTACAAATGTTATTTAATTCACTTTCTGGGGTGGAGAAAAACTTTTTAAGGCCTCAGAGTGAATAAATTGGCCATTTTCATTCACTTTTACCCATTCCTCAAATCTTGTGTTTAGGGCCCCTGGAAGCTTGAAAATCACTTTAAACATCTCATTTTATCTTTAAAAGTGATTTTCCACGTACAAATGTGAATTGTAGTTAAAAGAGGCAACATTTGATAACGGACCATTTTTTACGTTTCTGAAGCATGTCGTAAGGGGGGGGTGGTTATCCCTTTCGTCAAAAATCGGGCGTTTTCGCTTGAACAATAAAGGCCTACAAATGTTATTTAGTTCACTTCCCGTGGAGGAGAAACACTTTTTAAGGCCGCAGACTGAGTAAATTGGCCATATTCATTCACTTTTACCCATTCCTCAAATCTTGTGTTTAAGGCCCCTGGAAGCATGAAAATCACTTTAAACATCTCATTTTATCTTTAAAAGTGATTTTCCACGTACAAATGTGAATTGTAGTTCAAAGAGGCAACATTTGAAAACAGACCATTTTTTTAGTTTCTGAAGCATGTCGTAAGGGGGGGTGGTTATCTCTTTCATCAAAAATCAGACGTTTTTAATTGAACAATAAAGGCCTACAAATGTTATTTAATTCACTTTCTGGGGTGGAGAAAAACTTTTTAAGGCCTCAGAGTGAATAAATTGGCCATTTTCATTCACTTTTACCCATTCCTCAAATCTTGTGTTTAGGGCCCCTGGAAGCTTGAAAATCACTTTAAACATCTCATTTTATCTTTAAAAGTGATTTTCCACGTACAAATGTGAATTGTAGTTAAAAGAGGCAACATTTGATAACGGACCATTTTTTACGTTTCTGAAGCATGTCGTAAGGGGGGGGTGGTTATCCCTTTCGTCAAAAATCGGGCGTTTTCGCTTGAACAATAAAGGCCTACAAATGTTATTTAGTTCACTTCCCGTGGAGGAGAAACACTTTTTAAGGCCGCAGACTGAGTAAATTGGCCATATTCATTCACTTTTACCCATTCCTCAAATCTTGTGTTTAAGGCCCCTGGAAGCATGAAAATCACTTTAAACATCTCATTTTATCTTTAAAAGTGATTTTCCACGTACAAATGTGAATTGTAGTTCAAAGAGGCAACATTTGAAAACAGACCATTTTTTTAGTTTCTGAAGCATGTCGTAAGGGGAGGTGGTTATCTCTTTCATCAAAAATCGGACGTTTTTGATTGAACAATAAAGGCCTCCAAATGTTATTTTATTCACTTCCCGTGGAGGAGAAACACTTTTTAAGGCCGCAGAGTGAGTAAATTGGCCATTTTGATTCACTTTTACCCATTCCTCAAATCTCGTGTTTAAGGCCCCTGGAAGCATGAAAATCACTTTAAACATCTCATTTTATCTTTAAAAGTGATTTTCCACGTACAAATGTGAATTGTAGTTCAAAGAGGCAACATTTGAAAACAGACCATTTTTTTAGTTTCTGAAGCATGTCGTAAGGGGGGGTGGGTATCTCTTTCATCAAAAATCGGACATTTTTGATTGAACAATAAAGGCCTCCAAATGTTATTTTATTCACTTCCCGTGGAGGAGAAACACTTTTTAAGGCCGCAGAGTGAGTAAATTGGCCATTTTGATTCACTTTTACCCATTCCTCAAATCTCGTGTTTAAGGCCCCTGGAAGCATGAAAATCACTTTAAACATCTCATTTTATCTTTAAAAGTGATTTTCCACGTACAAATGTGAATTGTAGTTCAAAGAGGCAACATTTGAAAACAGACTATTTTTTTAGTTTCTGAAGCATTTCGTAAGGGGGGGTGGTTATCTCCTTCATCAAAAATCGGACGTTTTGAATTGAACAATAAAGGCCTACAAATGTTATTTAATTCACTTTCTGGGGTGGAGAAAAACTTTTTAAGGCCTCAGAGTGAATAAATTGGCCATTTTCATTCACATTTACCTATTCCTCAAATCTTGTGTTTAGGGCCCCTGGAAGCTTGAAAATCACTTTAAACATCTCATTTTATCTTTAAAAGTGATTTTCCACGTACAAATGTGAATTGTAGTTAAAAGAGGCAACATTTGAAAACGGACCATTTTTACGTTTCTGAAGCATGTCATAAGGGGGGGTGGTTATCTCTTTCGTCAAAAATCGGGCGTTTTCGCTTGAACAATAAAGGCCTACAAATGGTATTTAGTTCACTTCCCGTGGAGGAGAAACACTTTTTAAGGCCGCAGAGTGAGTAAATTGGCCATATTCATTCACTTTTACCCATTCCTCAAATCTTGTGTTTAAGGCCCCTGGAAGCATGAAAATCACTTTAAACATCTCATTTTATCTTTAAAAGTGATTTTCCACGTACAAATGTGAATTGTAGTTCAAAGAGGCAACATTTGAAAACAGACCATTTTTTTAGTTTCTGAAGCATGTCGTAAGGGGAGGTGGTTATCTCTTTCATCAAAAATCGGACGTTTTTGATTGAACAATAAAGGCCTCCAAATGTTATTTTATTCACTTCCCGTGGAGGAGAAACACTTTTTAAGGCCGCAGAGTGAGTAAATTGGCCATTTTGATTCACTTTTACCCATTCCTCAAATCTCGTGTTTAAGGCCCCTGGAAGCATGAAAATCACTTTAAACATCTCATTTTATCTTTAAAAGTGATTTTCCACGTACAAATGTGAATTGTAGTTCAAAGAGGCAACATTTGAAAACAGACTATTTTTTTAGTTTCTGAAGCATGTCGTAAGGGGGGGTGGTTATCTCTTTCATCAAAAATCGGACGTTTTTGATTGAACAATAAAGGCCTACAAATGTTATTTAATTCACTTTCTGGGGTGGAGAAAAACTTTTTAAGGCCTCAGAGTGAATACATTGGCCATTTTCATTCACATTTACCCATTCCTCAAATCTTGTGTTTAGGGCCCCTGGAAGCTTGAAAATCACTTTAAACATCTCATTTTATCTTTAAAAGTGATTTTCCACGTACAAATGTGAATTGTAGTTAAAAGAGGCAACATTTGAAAACGGACCATTTTTTACGTTTCTGAAGCTTGTCGTAAGGGGGGGTGGTTATCTCTTTCGTCAAAAATCGGGCGTTTTCGCTTGAACAATAAAGGCCTACAAATGTTATTTATTTCACTTCCCGTGGAGGAGAAACACTTTTTAAGGCCGCAGAGTGAGTAAATTGGCCATATTCATTCACTTTTACCCATTCCTCAAATCTTGTGTTGAAGGCCCCTGGAAGCATGAAAATCACTTTAAACATCTCATTTTATCTTTAAAAGGGATTTTCCACGTACAAATGTGAATTGTAGTTCAAAGAGGCAACATTTGAAAACAGACCATTTTTTTAGTTTCTGAAGCATGTCGTAAGGGGGGGTGGTTATCTCTTTCATCAAAAATCAGACGTTTTTAATTGAACAATAAAGGCCTACAAATGTTATTTAATTCACTTTCTGGGGTGGAGAAAAACTTTTTAAGGCCTCAGAGTGAAAAAATTGGCCATTTTCATTCACTTTTACCCATTCCTCAAATCTTGTGTTTAGGGCCCCTGGAAGCTTGAAAATCACTTTAAACATCTCATTTTATCTTTAAAAGTGATTTTCCACGTACAAATGTGAATTGTAGTTAAAAGAGGCAACATTTGATAACGGACCATTTTTTACGTTTCTGAAGCATGTCGTAAGGGGGGGGTGGTTATCCCTTTCGTCAAAAATCGGGCGTTTTCGCTTGAACAATAAAGGCCTACAAATGTTATTTAGTTCACTTCCCGTGGAGGAGAAACACTTTTTAAGGCCGCAGACTGAGTAAATTGGCCATATTCATTCACTTTTACCCATTCCTCAAATCTTGTGTTTAAGGCCCCTGGAAGCATGAAAATCACTTTAAACATCTCATTTTATCTTTAAAAGTGATTTTCCACGTACAAATGTGAATTGTAGTTAAAAGAGGCAACATTTGAAAACGGACCATTTTTACGTTTCTGAAGCATGTCATAAGGGGGGGTGGTTATCTCTTTCGTCAAAAATCGGGCGTTTTCGCTTGAACAATAAAGGCCTACAAATGTTATTCAGTTCACTTCCCGTGGAGGAGAAACACTTTTTAAGGCCGCAGAGTGAGTAAATTGGCCATATTCATTCACTTTTACCCATTCCTCAAATCTTGTGTTTAAGGCCCCTGGAAGCATGAAAAGCACTTTAAACATCTCATTTTATCTTTAAAAGTGATGTTCCACGTACAAATGTGAATTGTAGTTCAAAGAGGCAACATTTGAAAACAGACCATTTTTTTAGTTTCTGAAGCATGTCGTAAGGGGAGGTGGTTATCTCTTTCATCAAAAATCGGACGTTTTTGATTGAACAATAAAGGCCTCCAAATGTTATTTTATTCACTTCCCGTGGAGGAGAAACACTTTTTAAGGCCGCAGAGTGAGTAAATTGGCCATATTCATTCACTTTTACCCATTCCTCAAATCTTGTGTTTAAGGCCCCTGGAAGCATGAAAATCACTTTAAACATCTCATTTTATCTTTAAAAGTGATTTTCCACGTACAAATGTGAATTGTAGTTCAAAGAGGCAACATTTGAAAACAGACCATTTTTTTAGTTTCTGAAGCATGTCGTAAGGGGAGGTGGTTATCTCTTTCATCAAAAATCGGACGTTTTTGATTGAACAATAAAGGCCTCCAAATGTTATTTTATTCACTTCCCGTGGAGGAGAAACACTTTTTAAGGCCGCAGAGTGAGTAAATTGGCCATTTTGATTCACTTTTACCCATTCCTCAAATCTCGTGTTTAAGGCCCCTGGAAGCTTGAAAATCACTTTAAACATCTCATTTTATCTTTAAAAGTGATTTTCCACGTACAAATGTGAATTGTAGTTCAAAGAGGCAACATTTGAAAACAGACTATTTTTTTAGTTTCTGAAGCATGTCGTAAGGGGGGGTGGTTATCTCTTTCATCAAAAATCGGACGTTTTTGATTGAACAATAAAGGCCTACAAATGTTATTTAATTCACTTTCTGGGGTGGAGAAAAACTTTTTAAGGCCTCAGAGTGAATAAATTGGCCATTTTCATTCACATTTACCCATTCCTCAAATCTTGTGTTTAGGGCCCCTGGAACTTGAAAATCACTTTAAACATCTCATTTTATCTTTAAAAGTGATTTTCCACGTACAAATGTGAATTGTAGTTAAAAGAGGCAACATTTGATAACGGACCATTTTTTACGTTTCTGAAGCATGTCGTAAGGGGGGGGTGGTTATCCCTTTCGTCAAAAATCGGGCGTTTTCGCTTGAACAATAAAGGCCTACAAATGTTATTTAGTTCACTTCCCGTGGAGGAGAAACACTTTTTAAGGCCGCAGAGTGAGTAAATTGGCCATATTCATTCACTTTTACCCATTCCTCAAATCTTGTGTTTAAGGCCCCTGGAAGCATGAAAATCACTTTAAACATCTCATTTTATCTTTAAAAGTGATTTTCCACGTACAAATGTGAATTGTAGTTAAAAGAGGCAACATTTGAAAACGGACCATTTTTACGTTTCTGAAGCATGTCATAAGGGGGGGTGGTTATCTCTTTCGTCAAAAATCGGGCGTTTTCGCTTGAACAATAAAGGCCTACAAATGGTATTTAGTTCACTTCCCGTGGAGGAGAAACACTTTTTAAGGCCGCAGAGTGAGTAAATTGGCCATATTCATTCACTTTTACCCATTCCTCAAATCTTGTGTTTAAGGCCCCTGGAAGCATGAAAATCACTTTAAACATCTCATTTTATCTTTAAAAGTGATTTTCCACGTACAAATGTGAATTGTAGTTCAAAGAGGCAACATTTGAAAACAGACCATTTTTTTAGTTTCTGAAGCATGTCGTAAGGGGGGGTGGTTATCTCTTTCATCAAAAATCGGACGTTTTTGATTGAACAATAAAGGCCTACAAATGTTATTTAATTCACTTTCTGGGGTGGAGAAAAACTTTTTAAGGCCTCAGAGTGAATAAATTGGCCATTTTCATTCACATTTACCCATTCCTCAAATCTTGTGTTTAGGGCCCCTGGAAGCTTGAAAATCACTTTAAACATCTCATTTTATCTTTAAAAGTGATTTTCCACGTACAAATGTGAATTGTAGTTCAAAGAGGCAACATTTGAAAACGGACCATTTTTTACGTTTCTGAAGCTTGTCGTAAGGGGGGGTGGTTATCTCTTTCGTCAAAAATCGGGCGTTTTCGCTTGAACAATAAAGGCCTACAAATGTTATTTAGTTCACTTCCCGTGGAGGAGAAACACTTTTTAAGGCCGCAGACTGAGTAAATTGGCCATATTCATTCACTTTTACCCATTCCTCAAATCTTGTGTTTAAGGCCCCTGGAAGCATGAAAATCACTTTAAACATCTCATTTTATCTTTAAAAGTGATTTTCCACGTACAAATGTGAATTGTAGTTCAAAGAGGCAACATTTGAAAACAGACCATTTTTTTAGTTTCTGAAGCATGTCGTAAGGGGGGGTGGTTATCTCTTTCATCAAAAATCAGACGTTTTTAATTGAACAATAAAGGCCTACAAATGTTATTTAATTCACTTTCTGGGGTGGAGAAAAACTTTTTAAGGCCTCAGAGTGAATAAATTGGCCATTTTCATTCACTTTTACCCATTCCTCAAATCTTGTGTTTAGGGCCCCTGGAAGCTTGAAAATCACTTTAAACATCTCATTTTATCTTTAAAAGTGATTTTCCACGTACAAATGTGAATTGTAGTTAAAAGAGGCAACATTTGATAACGGACCATTTTTTACGTTTCTGAAGCATGTCGTAAGGGGGGGGTGGTTATCCCTTTCGTCAAAAATCGGGCGTTTTCGCTTGAACAATAAAGGCCTACAAATGTTATTTAGTTCACTTCCCGTGGAGGAGAAACACTTTTTAAGGCCGCAGACTGAGTAAATTGGCCATATTCATTCACTTTTACCCATTCCTCAAATCTTGTGTTTAAGGCCCCTGGAAGCATGAAAATCACTTTAAACATCTCATTTTATCTTTAAAAGTGATTTTCCACGTACAAATGTGAATTGTAGTTCAAAGAGGCAACATTTGAAAACAGACCATTTTTTTAGTTTCTGAAGCATGTCGTAAGGGGGGGTGGTTATCTCTTTCATCAAAAATCAGACGTTTTTAATTGAACAATAAAGGCCTACAAATGTTATTTAATTCACTTTCTGGGGTGGAGAAAAACTTTTTAAGGCCTCAGAGTGAATAAATTGGCCATTTTCATTCACTTTTACCCATTCCTCAAATCTTGTGTTTAGGGCCCCTGGAAGCTTGAAAATCACTTTAAACATCTCATTTTATCTTTAAAAGTGATTTTCCACGTACAAATGTGAATTGTAGTTAAAAGAGGCAACATTTGATAACGGACCATTTTTTACGTTTCTGAAGCATGTCGTAAGGGGGGGGTGGTTATCCCTTTCGTCAAAAATCGGGCGTTTTCGCTTGAACAATAAAGGCCTACAAATGTTATTTAGTTCACTTCCCGTGGAGGAGAAACACTTTTTAAGGCCGCAGACTGAGTAAATTGGCCATATTCATTCACTTTTACCCATTCCTCAAATCTTGTGTTTAAGGCCCCTGGAAGCATGAAAATCACTTTAAACATCTCATTTTATCTTTAAAAGTGATTTTCCACGTACAAATGTGAATTGTAGTTCAAAGAGGCAACATTTGAAAACAGACCATTTTTTTAGTTTCTGAAGCATGTCGTAAGGGGAGGTGGTTATCTCTTTCATCAAAAATCGGACGTTTTTGATTGAACAATAAAGGCCTCCAAATGGTATTTTATTCACTTCCCGTGGAGGAGAAACACTTTTTAAGGCCGCAGAGTGAGTAAATTGGCCATTTTGATTCACTTTTACCCATTCCTCAAATCTCGTGTTTAAGGCCCCTGGAAGCATGAAAATCACTTTAAACATCTCATTTTATCTTTAAAAGTGATTTTCCACGTACAAATGTGAATTGTAGTTCAAAGAGGCAACATTTGAAAACAGACCATTTTTTTAGTTTCTGAAGCATGTCGTAAGGGGGGGTGGGTATCTCTTTCATCAAAAATCGGACATTTTTGATTGAACAATAAAGGCCTCCAAATGTTATTTTATTCACTTCCCGTGGAGGAGAAACACTTTTTAAGGCCGCAGAGTGAGTAAATTGGCCATTTTGATTCACTTTTACCCATTCCTCAAATCTCGTGTTTAAGGCCCCTGGAAGCATGAAAATCACTTTAAACATCTCATTTTATCTTTAAAAGTGATTTTCCACGTACAAATGTGAATTGTAGTTCAAAGAGGCAACATTTGAAAACAGACCATTTTTTTAGTTTCTGAAGCATTTCGTAAGGGGGGGTGGTTATCTCCTTCATCAAAAATCGGACGTTTTGAATTGAACAATAAAGGCCTACAAATGTTATTTAATTCACTTTCTGGGGTGGAGAAAAACTTTTTAAGGCCTCAGAGTGAATAAATTGGCCATTTTCATTCACATTTACCTATTCCTCAAATCTTGTGTTTAGGGCCCCTGGAAGCTTGAAAATCACTTTAAACATCTCATTTTATCTTTAAAAGTGATTTTCCACGTACAAATGTGAATTGTAGTTAAAAGAGGCAACATTTGAAAACGGACCATTTTTACGTTTCTGAAGCATGTCATAAGGGGGGGTGGTTATCTCTTTCGTCAAAAATCGGGCGTTTTCGCTTGAACAATAAAGGCCTACAAATGGTATTTAGTTCACTTCCCGTGGAGGAGAAACACTTTTTAAGGCCGCAGAGTGAGTAAATTGGCCATATTCATTCACTTTTACCCATTCCTCAAATCTTGTGTTTAAGGCCCCTGGAAGCATGAAAATCACTTTAAACATCTCATTTTATCTTTAAAAGTGATTTTCCACGTACAAATGTGAATTGTAGTTCAAAGAGGCAACATTTGAAAACAGACCATTTTTTTAGTTTCTGAAGCATGTCGTAAGGGGAGGTGGTTATCTCTTTCATCAAAAATCGGACGTTTTTGATTGAACAATAAAGGCCTCCAAATGTTATTTTATTCACTTCCCGTGGAGGAGAAACACTTTTTAAGGCCGCAGAGTGAGTAAATTGGCCATTTTGATTCACTTTTACCCATTCCTCAAATCTCGTGTTTAAGGCCCCTGGAAGCATGAAAATCACTTTAAACATCTCATTTTATCTTTAAAAGTGATTTTCCACGTACAAATGTGAATTGTAGTTCAAAGAGGCAACATTTGAAAACAGACTATTTTTTTAGTTTCTGAAGCATGTCGTAAGGGGGGGTGGTTATCTCTTTCATCAAAAATCGGACGTTTTTGATTGAACAATAAAGGCCTACAAATGTTATTTAATTCACTTTCTGGGGTGGAGAAAAACTTTTTAAGGCCTCAGAGTGAATAAATTGGCCATTTTCATTCACATTTACCCATTCCTCAAATCTTGTGTTTAGGGCCCCTGGAAGCTTGAAAATCACTTTAAACATCTCATTTTATCTTTAAAAGTGATTTTCCACGTACAAATGTGAATTGTAGTTCAAAGAGGCAACATTTGAAAACGGACCATTTTTTACGTTTCTGAAGCTTGTCGTAAGGGGGGGTGGTTATCTCTTTCGTCAAAAATCGGGCGTTTTCGCTTGAACAATAAAGGCCTACAAATGTTATTTAGTTCACTTCCCGTGGAGGAGAAACACTTTTTAAGGCCGCAGACTGAGTAAATTGGCCATATTCATTCACTTTTACCCATTCCTCAAATCTTGTGTTTAAGGCCCCTGGAAGCATGAAAATCACTTTAAACATCTCATTTTATCTTTAAAAGTGATTTTCCACGTACAAATGTGAATTGTAGTTCAAAGAGGCAACATTTGAAAACAGACCATTTTTTTAGTTTCTGAAGCATGTCGTAAGGGGGGGTGGTTATCTCTTTCATCAAAAATCAGACGTTTTTAATTGAACAATAAAGGCCTACAAATGTTATTTAATTCACTTTCTGGGGTGGAGAAAAACTTTTTAAGGCCTCAGAGTGAAAAAATTGGCCATTTTCATTCACTTTTACCCATTCCTCAAATCTTGTGTTTAGGGCCCCTGGAAGCTTGAAAATCACTTTAAACATCTCATTTTATCTTTAAAAGTGATTTTCCACGTACAAATGTGAATTGTAGTTAAAAGAGGCAACATTTGATAACGGACCATTTTTTACGTTTCTGAAGCATGTCGTAAGGGGGGGGTGGTTATCCCTTTCGTCAAAAATCGGGCGTTTTCGCTTGAACAATAAAGGCCTACAAATGTTATTTAGTTCACTTCCCGTGGAGGAGAAACACTTTTTAAGGCCGCAGACTGAGTAAATTGGCCATATTCATTCACTTTTACCCATTCCTCAAATCTTGTGTTTAAGGCCCCTGGAAGCATGAAAATCACTTTAAACATCTCATTTTATCTTTAAAAGTGATTTTCCACGTACAAATGTGAATTGTAGTTAAAAGAGGCAACATTTGAAAACGGACCATTTTTACGTTTCTGAAGCATGTCATAAGGGGGGGTGGTTATCTCTTTCGTCAAAAATCGGGCGTTTTCGCTTGAACAATAAAGGCCTATAAATGTTATTTAATTCACTTCCCTTGGAAGAGAAACCCTTTTTAAAGCCTCAGAATGAGTAAAGTGGCCATTTTCATTCACATTTACCCATTTCTCAAATCTTGTGTTTAGGGCCCCTGGAAGCTTGAAAATCACTTTAAACATCTCATTTTATCTTTAAAAGTGATTTTCCACGTACAATGTTAATTGTAGTTCAAAGACTCAACATTTGAAAATGAACCATTTTTTTAGTTTCATAAGCATGTCGTAAGGGGGGGTGGTTATCTCTTTCGTCAAAAATCGGGCGTTTTCGCTTGAACAATAAAGGCCTACAAATGTTATTTAGTTCACTTCCCGTGGAGGAGAAACACTTTTTAAGGCCGCAGAGTGAGTAAATTGGCCATTTTCATTCACTTTTACCCATTCCTTAAATCTCGTGTTTAAGGCCCCTGGAAGCATGAAAATCACTTTAAACATCTCATTTTATCTTTAAAAGTGATTTTCCACGTACAAATGTGAATTGTAGTTCAAAGAGGCAACATTTGAAAACGGACCATTTTTTTTGTTTCTGAAGCATGTCGTAAGGGGGGGTGGTTCTCTCTTTCGTCAAAAATCGGGCGTTTTCGCTTGAACAATAAAGGCCTACAAATGTTATTTAATTCACTTCCCTTGGAGGAGAAATACTTTTTAAGGCCTCAGAATGAGTAAAGTGGCCATTTTTATTCACATTTACCCATTCCTCAACTCTTGTGTTTAGGGCCCCTGGAAGCTTGAAAATCACTTTAAACATCTCATTTTATCTCTAAAAGTGATTATCCATGTACAATGTTTATTGTAGTTCAAAGACTCAACATTTGAAAATGAACCATTTTTTTAGTTTCAGAAGCATGTCGTAAGGGGGGGTGGTTATCTCTTTCATCAAAAATCAGGCGTTTTCGCTTGAACAATAAAGGCCTCGAAATGTTATTTAATTCACTTCCCGTGGAGGAGAAACACTTTTAAAGGCCTCATAGTTAGTAAATTGGCCATTTTCATTCAATTTTACCCATGTCTCAAATCTTGTGTTTAGGGCCCCTGGAAGCTTGAAAATAACTTTAAACATCTAATTTTATCTCTAAAAGTGATGCTCCACGTACAAATGTGAATTGTAGTTCAAAAAGCAATATTTGAAAACGGACCATTTTTCTGTTTCTGAAGCATGTCGTAAGGGGGGGGTGGTTATCTCTTTCGTCAAAAATCGGGCGTTTTCGCTTGAACAATAAAGGCCTACAAATGTTATTTAGTTCACTTCCCGTGGAGGAGAAACACTTTTTAAGGCCGCAGAGTGAGTAAATTGGCCATTTTCATTCACTTTTACCCATTCCTCAAATCTCGTGTTTAAGGCCCCTGGAAGCATGAAAATCACTTTAAACATCTCATTTTATCTTTAAAAGTGATTTTCGACGTACAAATGTGAATTGTAGTTCAAAGAGGCAACATTTGAAAACGGACCATTTTTTTTGTTTCTGAAGCATGTCGTAAGGGGGGGTGGTTCCCTCTTTCGTCAAAAATCGGGCGTTTTCGCTTCAACAATAAAGGCCTACAAATGTTATTTAATTCAGTTCCCGTGGAGGAGAAACACTTTTTAAGGCCTCAGAATGAGTAAAGTGGCCATTTTCATTCACATTTACCCATTCCTCAAATCTTGTGTTTAGGGCCCCTGGAAGCTTGAAAATCACTTTAAACATCTAATTTTATCTCTAAAAGTGATTATCCACGTACAAATGTGAACTGTAGTTCAAAGAGGCAACATTTGAAAATGGACCATTTTTTTCGTTTCTGAAGCATGTTGTAAGGGGGGGTGGTTATCTCTTTCATCAAAAATCAGGCGTTTTTGCTTGAACAATAAAGGCCTCGAAATGTTATTTTATTCACTTCCCGTGGAGGAGAAACACTTTTTAAGGCCGCAGAGTGAGTAAATTGGCCATTTTCATTCACTTTTACCCATTCCTCAAATCTTGTGTTTAAGGCCCCTGGAAGCATGAAAATCACTTTAAACATCTCATTTTATCATTAAAAGTGATTTTCCACGTACAAATGTGAATTGCAGTTCAAAGAGGCAACATTTGAAAACGGACCATTTTTTTTGTTTCTGAAGCATGTCGTAAGGGGGGGGTGGTTCTCTCTTTCGTCAAAAAATGGGCGTTTTCGCTTGAACAATAAAGGCCTCAAATGTTATTTTATTCACTTCCCGTGGAGGAGAAACACTTTTTGAGGCCGCAGAGTGAGTAAATTGGCCATTTTCATTCACTTTTACCCATTCCTCAAATCTCGTGTTTAAGGCCTCTGGAAGCATGAAAATCACTTTAAACATCTCATTTTATCTTTAAAAGTGATTTTCCACGTACAAATGTGAATTGTATTTCAAAGAGGCAACATTTGAAAACGGACCATTTTTTTCGTTTCTGAAGCATGTCGTAAGGGGGGGTGGTTATCTCTTTCACCAAAAAACAGGCGTTTTTGAATGAACAATAAAGGCCTCCAAATGTTATTTAATTCACTTCCCGTGGAGGAGAAACACTTTTTAAGGCCGCAAAGTGAGTAAATTGGCCATTTTCATTCACTTTTACCCATTTCTCAAATCTTGTGTTTAGGGCCCCTGGAAGCTTGAAAATCACTTTAAACATCTAATTTTCTCTCTAAAAGTGATTATCCACGTACAAATGTGAACTGTAGTTCAAGGAGGCAACATTTGAAAATGGACCATTTTTTTCGTTTCTGAAGTATGTCGTAAGGGGGGCTGGTTATCTCTTTCACCAAAAAACAGGCGTTTTTGATTGAACAATAAAGGCCTCCAAATGTTATTTTATTCACTTCCCGTGGAGGAGAAACACTTTTTAAGGCCGCAGAGTGAATAAATTGGCCATTTTCATTCACGTTTACCCATTTCTCAAATCTTGTGTTTAGGGCCCCTGGAAGCTTGAAAATCACTTTAAACATCTCATTTTATCTCTAAAAGTGATTATCCACGTACAATGTTAATTGTAGTTCAAAGACTCAACATTTGAAAATGAACCATTTTTTTAGTTTCAGAAGCATGTCTTAAGGGGGGGTGGTTTTCTCTTTCATCAAAAAGTCAGGCGTTTTTGCTTGAACAATAAAGGCCTCGAAATGTTATTTAATTCACTTCCCGTGGAGGAGAAACACTTTTAAAGGCCTCAGAGTTAGTAAATTGGCCATTTTCATTCACTTTTACCCATGTCTCAAATCTTGTATTTAGGGCCCCTGGAAGCTTGAAAATCACTTTAAACATCTCATTTTATCTTTAAAAGTGATTTTCCACGTACAAATGTGAATTGTAGTTCAAAGTGGCAACATTTGAAAACGGATCATTTTTTACGTTTCTGAAGCTTGTCGTAAGGGGGGGTGGTTATCTCTTTCGTCAAAAATCGGGCGTTTTCGCTTGAACAATAAAGGCCTACAAATGTTATTTAGTTCACTTCCCGTGGAGGAGAAACACTTTTTAAGGCCGCAGACTGAGTAAATTGGCCATATTCATTCACTTTTACCCATTCCTCATATCTTGTGTTTAAGGCCCCTGGAAGCATGAAAATCACTTTAAACATCTCATTTTATCTTTAATAGTGATTTTCCACGTACAAATGTGAATTGTAGTTCAAAGAGGCAACATTTGAAAATGGACCATTTTTTACGTTTCTGAAGCATGTCGTAAGGGGGGGTGGTTATCTCTTTCGTCAAAAATCGGGTGTTTTCGCTTGAACAATAAAGGCCTATAAATGTTATTTAATTCACTTCCCTTGGAAGAGAAACCCTTTTTAAAGCCTCAGAATGAGTAAAGTGGCCATTTTCATTCACATTTACCCATTTCTCAAATCTTGTGTTTAGGGCCCCTGGAAGCTTGAAAATCACTTTAAACATCTCATTTTATCTTTAAAAGTGATTTTCCACGTACAAATGTGAATTGTAGTTCAAAGAGGCAACATTTGAAAACGGACTATTTTTTTTGTTTCTGAAGCATGGCGTAAGGGGGGTGGTTCTCTCTTTCGTCAAAAATCGGGCGTTTTCGCTCGAACAATAAAGGCCTACAAATGTTATTTAATTCACTTCCCTTGGAGGAGAAAAACTTTTTAAGGCCTCAGAATGAGTAAATTGGCCATATTCATTCACTTTTACCCATTCCTCAAATCTTGTGTTTAAGGCCCCTGGAAGCATGAAAATCACTTTAAACATCTCATTTTATCTTTAAAAGTGATTTTCCACGTACAAATGTGAATTGTAGTTCAAAGAGGCAACATTTGAAAACGGACCATTTTTTTTGTTTCTGAAGCATATCGTAAGGGGGGGTGGTTCTCTCTTTCATCAAAAATCAGGCGTTTTCGCTTGAACAATAAAGGCCTACAAATGGTTTTTAATTCACTTCCCTTGGAGTAGAAACACTTTTTAAGGCCTCAGTAAAGTGGCCATTTTCATTCACATTTACCCATTCCTCAAATCTTGTGTTTAGGGCCCCTGGAAGCTTGAAAATCACTTTAAACATCTAATTTTATCTCTAAAAGTGATTATCCACGTACAAATGTGAACTGTAGTTCAAAGAGGCAACATTTGAAAATGGACCATTTTTTTCGTTTCTGAAGCATGTCGTAAGGGGGGGTGGTTATCTCTTTCATCAAAAAGTCAGGCGTTTTTGCTTGAACAATAAAGGCCTCGAAATGTTATTTAATTCACTTCCCGTGGAGGAGAAACACTTTTAAAGGCCTCAGAGTTAGTAAATTGGCCATTTTCATTCACTTTTACCCATGTCTCAAATCTTGTATTTAGGGCCCCTGGAAGCTTGAAAATCACTTTAAACATCTAATTTTATCTCTAAAAGTGATTATCCACGTACAAATGTGAACTGTAGTTTAAAGAGGAAACATTTGAAAATGGACCATTTTTTTGGTTTCTGAATTATGTCGTAAGGGGGGGTGGTTATCTCTTTCACCGAAAAACAGGCGTTTTTGATTGAACAATAAAGGCCTCCAAATGTTATTTTATTCACTTCCCGTGGAGGAGAAACACTTTTTAAGGCCGCAGAGTGAATAAATTTTCCATTTTCATTCACGTTTACCCATTTCTCAAATCTTGTGTTTAGGGCCCCTGGAAGCTTGAAAATCACTTTAAACTTCTCATTTTATCTCTAAAAGTGATTATCCACGTACAATGTTAATTGTAGTTCAAAGACTCAACATTTGAAAATGAACCATTTTTTTACTTTCAGAAGCATGTCGTAAGGGGGGGTGGTTATCTCTTTCATAAAAAATCAGGCGTTTTCGCTTGAACAATAAAGGCCTCGAAATGTTATTTAATTCACTTCCCGTGGAGGAGAAACACTTTTAAAGGCCTCAGAGTGAGTAAATTGGCCATTTTCATTCACTTTTACCCATGTCTCAAATCTTGTGTTTAGGGCCCCTGGAAGCTTGAAAATCACTTTAAACATCTAATTTTATCTCTAAAAGTGATGATCCACGTACAAATGTGAATTGTAGTTCAAAAAGTCAACATTTGAAAACGGACCATTTTTTTGTTTCTGAAGCATGTCGTAAGGGAGGGGTGGTTATCTCTTTCGTCAAAAATCAGGCGTTTTCGCTTGAACAATAAAGGCCTACAAATGTTATTTAGTTCACTTCCCGTGGAGGAGAAACACTTTTTAAGGCCGCAGAGTGAGTAAATTGGCCATTTTCATTCACTTTTACCCATTCCTCAAATCTCGTGTTTAAGGCCCCTGGAAGCATGAAAATCACTTTAAACATCTCATTTTTTTCTTTAAAAGTGATTTTCCACGTACAAATATGAATTGTAGTTCAAAGAGGCAACATTTGAAAATGGACCATTTTTTTTGTTTCTGAAGCATGTCGTAAGGGGGGGTGGTTATCTCTTTTGTCAAAAATCGTGCGTTTTCGCTTGAACAATAAAGGCCTATAAATGTTATTTAATTCACTTCCCTTGGAGGAGAAACACTTTTTAAGGCCTCAGAATGAGTAAATTGGTCATTTTCATTCACTTTTACTCATTCCTCAAATCTTGTGTTTAAGGCCCCTGGAAGCATGAAAATCACTTTAAACATCTCATTTGATCTTTAAAAGTGATTTTCCACGTACAAATGTGAATTGTAGTTCAAAGAGGCAACATTTGAAAACAGACCATTTGTTTTTGTTTCTGAAGCATGTCGTAAGGGGGGGTGGTTCTCTCTTTCGTCAAAAATCGGGCGTTTTCGCGTGAACAATAAAGGCCTACAAATGTTATTTAATTCACTTCCCTTGGAGGAGAAACACTTTTTAAGGCCTCAGAATGAGTAAAGTGGCCATTTTCATTCACATTTACCCATTCCTCAAATCTTGTGTTTAGGGCCCCTGGAAGCTTGAAAATCACTTTAAACATCCAATTTTATCTCTAAAAGTGATTATCCACGTACAAATGTGAACTGTAGTTCAAAGAGGCAACATTTGAAAATGGACCATTTTTTTGGTTTCTGAAGCATGTCGTAAGGGGGGGGGGTTCTCTCTTTCGTCAAAAATCGGGCATTTTCGCTTGAACAATAAAGGCCTACAAATGTTATTTAATTCACTTCCCTTGGAGGAGAAAAACTTTTTAAGGCCTCAGAATGAGTACATTGGCCATATTCATTCACTTTTACCCATTCCTCAAATCTTGTGTTTAGGGCCCCTGGAAGCTTGAAAATCACTTTAAACATCTAATTTTATCTCTAAAAGTGATGATCCACGTACAAATGTGAATTGTAGTTCAAAAAGGCAACATTTGAAAACGGACCATTTTTTTGTTTCTGAAGCATGTCGTAAGGGGGGGTGGTTATCTCTTTCGTCAAAAATCGGGCGTTTTCGCTTGAACAATAAAGGCCTATAAATGTTATTTAATTCACTTCCCTTGGAGGAGAAGCACTTTTTAAGGCCTCAGAATGAGTACATTGGCCATATTCATTCACTTTTACTCATTCCTCAAATCTTGTGTTTAAGGCCCCTGGAAGCATGAAAATCACTTTAAACATCTCATTTGATCTTTAAAAGTGATTTTCCACGTACAAATGTGAATTGTAGTTCAAAGAGGCAACATTTGAAAACAGACCATTTGTTTTTGTTTCTGAAGCATGTCGTAAGGGGGGGTGGTTCTCTCTTTCGTCAAAAATCGGGCGTTTTCGCGTGAACAATAAAGGCCTACAAATGTTATTTAATTCACTTCCCGTGGAGGAGAAACACTTTTTAAGGCCGCAGACTGAGTAAATTGGCCATATTCATTCACTTTTACCCATTCCTCAAATCTTGTGTTTAAGGCCCCTGGAAGCATGAAAATCACTTTAAACATCTCATTTTATCTTTAAAAGTGATTTTCCACGTACAAATGTGAATTGTAGTTAAAAGAGGCAACATTTGAAAACGGACCATTTTTACGTTTCTGAAGCATGTCATAAGGGGGGGTGGTTATCTCTTTCGTCAAAAATCGGGCGTTTTCGCTTGAACAATAAAGGCCTACAAATGTTATTCAGTTCACTTCCCGTGGAGGAGAAACACTTTTTAAGGCCGCAGAGTGAGTAAATTGGCCATATTCATTCACTTTTACCCATTCCTCAAATCTTGTGTTTAAGGCCCCTGGAAGCATGAAAAGCACTTTAAACATCTCATTTTATCTTTAAAAGTGATGTTCCACGTACAAATGTGAATTGTAGTTCAAAGAGGCAACATTTGAAAACAGACCATTTTTTTAGTTTCTGAAGCATGTCGTAAGGGGAGGTGGTTATCTCTTTCATCAAAAATCGGACGTTTTTGATTGAACAATAAAGGCCTCCAAATGTTATTTTATTCACTTCCCGTGGAGGAGAAACACTTTTTAAGGCCGCAGAGTGAGTAAATTGGCCATATTCATTCACTTTTACCCATTCCTCAAATCTTGTGTTTAAGGCCCCTGGAAGCATGAAAATCACTTTAAACATCTCATTTTATCTTTAAAAGTGATTTTCCACGTACAAATGTGAATTGTAGTTCAAAGAGGCAACATTTGAAAACAGACCATTTTTTTAGTTTCTGAAGCATGTCGTAAGGGGAGGTGGTTATCTCTTTCATCAAAAATCGGACGTTTTTGATTGAACAATAAAGGCCTCCAAATGTTATTTTATTCACTTCCCGTGGAGGAGAAACACTTTTTAAGGCCGCAGAGTGAGTAAATTGGCCATTTTGATTCACTTTTACCCATTCCTCAAATCTCGTGTTTAAGGCCCCTGGAAGCATGAAAATCACTTTAAACATCTCATTTTATCTTTAAAAGTGATTTTCCACGTACAAATGTGAATTGTAGTTCAAAGAGGCAACATTTGAAAACAGACTATTTTTTTAGTTTCTGAAGCATGTCGTAAGGGGGGGTGGTTATCTCTTTCATCAAAAATCGGACGTTTTTGATTGAACAATAAAGGCCTACAAATGTTATTTAATTCACTTTCTGGGGTGGAGAAAAACTTTTTAAGGCCTCAGAGTGAATAAATTGGCCATTTTCATTCACATTTACCCATTCCTCAAATCTTGTGTTTAGGGCCCCTGGAACTTGAAAATCACTTTAAACATCTCATTTTATCTTTAAAAGTGATTTTCCACGTACAAATGTGAATTGTAGTTCAAAGAGGCAACATTTGAAAACGGACCATTTTTTACGTTTCTGAAGCTTGTCGTAAGGGGGGGGGTGGTTATCTCTTTCGTCAAAAATCGGGCGTTTTCGCTTGAACAATAAAGGCCTACAAATGTTATTTAGTTCACTTCCCGTGGAGGAGAAACACTTTTTAAGGACGCAGAGTGAGTAAATTGGCCATATTCATTCACTTTTACCCATTCCTCAAATCTTGTGTTTAAGGCCCCTTGAAGCATGAAAATCACTTTAAAAATCTCATTTTATCTTTGAAAGTGATTTTCCACGTACAAATGTGAATTGTAGTTCAAAGAGGCAACATTTGAAAACAGACCATTTTTTTAGTTTCTGAAGCATGTCGTAAGGGGGGGTGGTTATCTCTTTCATCAAAAATCGGACGTTTTTGATTGAACAATAAAGGCCTCCAAATGTTATTTTATTCACTTCCCGTGGAGGAGAAACACTTTTTAAGGCCGCAGAGTGAGTAAATTGGCCATTTTCATTCACTTTTACCCATTCCTCAAATCTCGTGTTTAAGGCCCCTGGAAGCATGAAAATCACTTTAAACATCTCATTTTATCTTTAAAAGTGATTTTACACGTACAAATGTGAATTGTAGTTCAAAGAGGCAACATTTGAAAACAGACCATTTTTTTAGTTTCTGAAGCATGTCGTAAGGGGGGGGTGGTTATCTCTTTCATCAAAAATCGGACGTTTTTGATTGAACAATAAAGGCCTACAAATGTTATTTAATTCACTTTCTGGGGTGGAGAAAAACTTTTTAAGGCCTCAGAGTGAATACATTGGCCATTTTCATTCACATTTACCCATTCCTCAAATCTTGTGTTTAGGGCCCCTGGAAGCTTGAAAATCACTTTAAACATCTCATTTTATCTTTAAAAGTGATTTTCCACGTACAAATGTGAATTGTAGTTAAAAGAGGCAACATTTGAAAACGGACCATTTTTTACGTTTCTGAAGCTTGTCGTAAGGGGGGGTGGTTATCTCTTTCGTCAAAAATCGGGCGTTTTCGCTTGAACAATAAAGGCCTACAAATGTTATTTATTTCACTTCCCGTGGAGGAGAAACACTTTTTAAGGCCGCAGAGTGAGTAAATTGGCCATATTCATTCACTTTTACCCATTCCTCAAATCTTGTGTTGAAGGCCCCTGGAAGCATGAAAATCACTTTAAACATCTCATTTTATCTTTAAAAGGGATTTTCCACGTACAAATGTGAATTGTAGTTCAAAGAGGCAACATTTGAAAACAGACCATTTTTTTAGTTTCTGAAGCATGTCGTAAGGGGAGGTGGTTATCTCTTTCATCAAAAATCGGACGTTTTTGATTGAACAATAAAGGCCTCCAAATGTTATTTTATTCACTTCCCGTGGAGGAGAAACACTTTTTAAGGCCGCAGAGTGAGTAAATTGGCCATTTTGATTCACTTTTACCCATTCCTCAAATCTCGTGTTTAAGGCCCCTGGAAGCATGAAAATCACTTTAAACATCTCATTTTATCTTTAAAAGTGATTTTCCACGTACAAATGTGAATTGTAGTTCAAAGAGGCAACATTTGAAAACAGACCATTTTTTTAGTTTCTGAAGCATGTCGTAAGGGGGGGTGGGTATCTCTTTCATCAAAAATCGGACATTTTTGATTGAACAATAAAGGCCTCCAAATGTTATTTTATTCACTTCCCGTGGAGGAGAAACACTTTTTAAGGCCGCAGAGTGAGTAAATTGGCCATTTTGATTCACTTTTACCCATTCCTCAAATCTCGTGTTTAAGGCCCCTGGAAGCATGAAAATCACTTTAAACATCTCATTTTATCTTTAAAAGTGATTTTCCACGTACAAATGTGAATTGTAGTTCAAAGAGGCAACATTTGAAAACAGACCATTTTTTTAGTTTCTGAAGCATGTCGTAAGGGGGGGTGGTTATCTCCTTCATCAAAAATCGGACGTTTTGAATTGAACAATAAAGGCCTACAAATGTTATTTAATTCACTTTCTGGGGTGGAGAAAAACTTTTTAAGGCCTCAGAGTGAATAAATTGGCCATTTTCATTCACATTTACCTATTCCTCAAATCTTGTGTTTAGGGCCCCTGGAAGCTTGAAAATCACTTTAAACATCTCATTTTATCTTTAAAAGTGATTTTCCACGTACAAATGTGAATTGTAGTTAAAAGAGGCAACATTTGATAACGGACCATTTTTTACGTTTCTGAAGCATGTCGTAAGGGGGGGGTGGTTATCCCTTTCGTCAAAAATCGGGCGTTTTCGCTTGAACAATAAAGGCCTACAAATGTTATTTAGTTCACTTCCCGTGGAGGAGAAACACTTTTTAAGGCCGCAGACTGAGTAAATTGGCCATATTCATTCACTTTTACCCATTCCTCAAATCTTGTGTTTAAGGCCCCTGGAAGCATGAAAATCACTTTAAACATCTCATTTTATCTTTAAAAGTGATTTTCCACGTACAAATGTGAATTGTAGTTCAAAGAGGCAACATTTGAAAACAGACCATTTTTTTAGTTTCTGAAGCATGTCGTAAGGGGAGGTGGTTATCTCTTTCATCAAAAATCGGACGTTTTTGATTGAACAATAAAGGCCTCCAAATGGTATTTTATTCACTTCCCGTGGAGGAGAAACACTTTTTAAGGCCGCAGAGTGAGTAAATTGGCCATTTTGATTCACTTTTACCCATTCCTCAAATCTCGTGTTTAAGGCCCCTGGAAGCATGAAAATCACTTTAAACATCTCATTTTATCTTTAAAAGTGATTTTCCACGTACAAATGTGAATTGTAGTTCAAAGAGGCAACATTTGAAAACAGACCATTTTTTTAGTTTCTGAAGCATGTCGTAAGGGGGGGTGGTTATCTCCTTCATCAAAAATCGGACGTTTTGAATTGAACAATAAAGGCCTACAAATGTTATTTAATTCACTTTCTGGGGTGGAGAAAAACTTTTTAAGGCCTCAGAGTGAATAAATTGGCCATTTTCATTCACATTTACCTATTCCTCAAATCTTGTGTTTAGGGCCCCTGGAAGCTTGAAAATCACTTTAAACATCTCATTTTATCTTTAAAAGTGATTTTTCACGTACAAATGTGAATTGTAGTTAAAAGAGGCAACATTTGAAAACGGACCATTTTTACGTTTCTGAAGCATGTCATAAGGGGGGGTGGTTATCTCTTTCGTCAAAAATCGGGCGTTTTCGCTTGAACAATAAAGGCCTACAAATGTTATTTAGTTCACTTCCCGTGGAGGAGAAACACTTTTTAAGGCCGCAGAGTGAGTAAATTGGCCATATTCATTCACTTTTACCCATTCCTCAAATCTTGTGTTTAAGGCCCCTGGAAGCATGAAAATCACTTTAAACATCTCATTTTATCTTTAAAAGTGATTTTCCACGTACAAATGTGAATTGTAGTTTAAAGAGGCAACATTTGAAAACAGACCATTTTTTTAGTTTCTGAAGCATGTCGTAAGGGGGGGGTGGTTATCTCTTTCATCAAAAATCGGACGTTTTCGATTGAACAATAAAGGCCTCCAAATGTTATTTTATTCACTTCCCGTGGAGGAGAAACACTTTTTAAGGCCGCAGAGTGAGTAAATTGGCCATTTCCATTCACTTTTACCCATTCCTCTAATCTCGTGTTTAAGGCCCCTGGAAGCATGAAAATCACTTTAAACATCTCATTTTATCTTTAAAAGTGATTTTCCACGTACAAATGTGAATTGTAGTTCAAAGAGGCAACATTTGAAAACAGACCATTTTTTTAGTTTCTGAAGCATGTCGTAAGGGGGGGTGGTTATCTCTTTCATCAAAAATCGGACGTTTTTAATTGAACAATAAAGGCCTACAAATGTTATTTAATTCACTTTCTGGGGTGGAGAAAAACTTTTTAAGGCCTCAGAGTGAATTAATTGGCCATTTTCATTCATATTTACCCATTCCTCAAATCTTGTGTTTAGGGCCCCTGGAAGCTTGAAAATCACTTTAAACATCTCATTTTATCTTTAAAAGTGATTTTCCACGTACAAATGTGAATTGTGGTTAAAAGGGGCAACATTTGAAACGGACCATTTTTACGTTTCTGAAGCATGTCATAAGGGGGGTGGTTATCTCTTTCGTCAAAAATCGGGCATTTTCGCTTGAACAATAAAGGCCTACAAATGTTATTTAGTTCACTTCCCGTGGAGGAGAAACACTTTTTAAGGCCGCAGAGTGAGTAAATTGGCCATATTCATTCACTTTTACCCATTCCTCAAATCTTGTGTTTAAGGCCCCTGGAAGCATGAAAATCACTTTAAACATCTCATTTTATCTTTAAAAGTGATTTTCCACGTACAAATGTGAATTGTAGTTTAAAGAGGCAACATTTGAAAACAGACCATTTTTTAGTTTCTGAAGCATGTCGTAAGGGGGGGTGGTTATCTCTTTCATCAAAAATCGGACGTTTTCGATTGAACAATAAAGGCCTCCAAATGTTATTTTATTCACTTCCCGTGGAGGAGAAACACTTTTTAAGGCCGCAGAGTGAGTAAATTGGCCATTTCCATTCACTTTTACCCATTCCTCAAATCTCGTGTTTAAGGCCCCTGGAAGCATGAAAATCACTTTAAACATCTCATTTTATCTTTAAAAGTGATTTTCCACGTACAAATGTGAATTGTAGTTCAAAGAGGCAACATTTGAAAACAGACCATTTTTTTAGTTTCTGAAGCATGTCGTAAGGGGGGGTGGTTATCTCTTTCATCAAAAATCGGACGTTTTTAATTGAACAATAAAGGCCTACAAATGTTATTTAATTCACTTTCTGGGGTGGAGAAAAACTTTTTAAGGCCGCAGAGTGAGTAAATTGGCCATTTTCATTCACTTTTACCCATTCCTCAAATCTTGTGTTTAGGGCCCCTGGAAGCTTGAAAATCACTTTAAACATCTCATTTTATCTTTAAAAGTGATTTTCCACGTTCAAATGTGAATGGTAGTTAAAAGAGGCAACATTTGATAACGGGACATTTTTTACATTTCTGAAGCATGTCGTAAGGGGGGGTGGTTATCTCTTTCGTCAAAAATCGGGCGTTTTCGCTTGAACAATAAAGGCCTACAAATGTTATTTAGTTCACTTCCCGTGGAGGAGAAACACTTTTTAAGGCCGTAGAGTGAGTAAATTGGCCATATTCATTCACTTTTACCCATTCCTCAAATCTTGTGTTTAAGGCCCCTGGAAGCATGAAAATCACTTTAAACATCTCATTTTATCTTTAAAAGTGATTTTCCACGTACAAATGTGAATTGTAGTTCAAAGAGGCAACATTTGAAAACAGACCGTTTTTTTAGTTTCTGAAGCATGTCGTAAGGGGGGGTGGTTATCTCCTTCATCAAAAATCGGACGTTTTGAATTGAACAATAAAGGCCTACAAATGTTATTTAATTCACTTTCTGGGGTGGAGAAAAACTTTTTAAGGCCTCAGAGTGAATAAATTGGCCATTTTCATTCACATTTACCCATTCCTCAAATCTTGTGTTTAGGGCCCCTGGAAGCTTGAAAATCACTTTAAACATCTCATTTTATCTTTAAAAGTGATTTTCCACGTACAAATGTGAATTGTAGTTCAAAGAGGCAACATTTGAAAACAGACCATTTTTTACGTTTCTGAAGCTAGTCGTAAGGGGGGGTGGTTATCTCTTTCGTCAAAAATCGGGCGTTTTCGCTTGAACAATAAAGGCCTCAAATGTTATTTTATTCACTTCCCGTGGAGGAGAAACACTTTTTGAGGCCGCAGAGTGAGTAAATTGGCCATTTTCATTCACTTTTACCCATTCCTCAAATCTTGTGTTTAGGGCCCCTGGAAGCTTGAAAATCACTTTAAACATCTCATTTTATCTTTAAAAGTGATTTTCCACGTACAAATGTGAATTGTAGTTAAAAGAGGCAACATTTGATAATGGACCATTTTTTACGTTTCTGAAGCATGTCGTAAGGGGGGGTGGTTATCCCTTTCGTCAAAAATCGGGCGTTTTCGCTTGAACAATAAAGGCCTACAAATGGTATTTAGTTCACTTCCCGTGGAGGAGAAACACTTTTTAAGGCCGCAGAGTGAGTAAATTGGCCATATTCATTCACTTTTACCCATTCCTCAAATCTTGTGTTTAAGGCCCCTGGAAGCATGAAAATCACTTTAAACATCTCATTTTATCTTTAAAAGTGATTTTCCACGTACAAATGTGAATTGTAGTTCAAAGAGGCAACATTTGAAAACAGACCATTTTTTTAGTTTCTGAAGCATGTCGTAAGGGGAGGTGGTTATCTCTTTCATCAAAAATTGGACGTTTTTGATTGAACAATAAAGGCCTCCAAATGTTATTTTATTCACTTCCCGTGGAGGAGAAACACTTTTTAAGGCCGCAGAGTGAGTAAATTGGCCATTTTGATTCACTTTTACCCATTCCTCAAATCTCGTGTTTAAGGCCCCTGGAAGCATGAAAATCACTTTAAACATCTCATTTTATCTTTAAAAGTGATTTTCCACGTACAAATGTGAATTGTAGTTCAAAGAGGCAACATTTGAAAACAGACTATTTTTTTAGTTTCTGAAGCATGTCGTAAGGGGGGGTGGTTATCTCTTTCATCAAAAATCGGACGTTTTTGATTGAACAATAAAGGCCTACAAATGTTATTTAATTCACTTTCTGGGGTGGAGAAAAACTTTTTAAGGCCTCAGAGTGAATAAATTGGCCATTTTCATTCACATTTACCCATTCCTCAAATCTTGTGTTTAGGGCCCCTGGAAGCTTGAAAATCACTTTAAACATCTCATTTTATCTTTAAAAGTGATTTTCCACGTACAAATGTGAATTGTAGTTCAAAGAGGCAACATTTGAAAACGGACCATTTTTTACGTTTCTGAAGCTTGTCGTAAGGCGGGGTGGTTATCTCTTTCGTCAAAAATCGGGCGTTTTCGCTTGAACAATAAAGGCCTACAAATGTTATTTAGTTCACTTCCCGTGGAGGAGAAACACTTTTTAAGGCCGCAGACTGAGTAAATTGGCCATATTCATTCACTTTTACCCATTCCTCAAATCTTGTGTTTAAGGCCCCTGGAAGCATGAAAATCACTTTAAACATCTCATTTTATCTTTAAAAGTGATTTTCCACGTACAAATGTGAATTGTAGTTCAAAGAGGCAACATTTGAAAACAGACCATTTTTTTAGTTTCTGAAGCATGTCGTAAGGGGGGGTGGTTATCTCTTTCATCAAAAATCAGACGTTTTTAATTGAACAATAAAGGCCTACAAATGTTATTTAATTCACTTTCTGGGGTGGAGAAAAACTTTTTAAGGCCTCAGAGTGAATAAATTGGCCATTTTCATTCACTTTTACCCATTCCTCAAATCTTGTGTTTAGGGCCCCTGGAAGCTTGAAAATCACTTTAAACATCTCATTTTATCTTTAAAAGTGATTTTCCACGTACAAATGTGAATTGTAGTTAAAAGAGGCAACATTTGATAACGGACCATTTTTTACGTTTCTGAAGCATGTCGTAAGGGGGGGGTGGTTATCCCTTTCGTCAAAAATCGGGCGTTTTCGCTTGAACAATAAAGGCCTACAAATGTTATTTAGTTCACTTCCCGTGGAGGAGAAACACTTTTTAAGGCCGCAGACTGAGTAAATTGGCCATATTCATTCACTTTTACCCATTCCTCAAATCTTGTGTTTAAGGCCCCTGGAAGCATGAAAATCACTTTAAACATCTCATTTTATCTTTAAAAGTGATTTTCCACGTACAAATGTGAATTGTAGTTCGAAGAGGCAACATTTGAAAACAGACCATTTTTTTAGTTTCTGAAGCATGTCGTAAGGGGAGGTGGTTATCTCTTTCATCAAAAATCGGACGTTTTTGATTGAACAATAAAGGCCTCCAAATGTTATTTTATTCACTTCCCGTGGAGGAGAAACACTTTTTAAGGCCGCAGAGTGAGTAAATTGGCCATTTTGATTCACTTTTACCCATTCCTCAAATCTCGTGTTTAAGGCCCCTGGAAGCATGAAAATCACTTTAAACATCTCATTTTATCTTTAAAAGTGATTTTCCACGTACAAATGTGAATTGTAGTTCAAAGAGGCAACATTTGAAAACAGACCATTTTTTTAGTTTCTGAAGCATGTCGTAAGGGGGGGTGGTTATCTCTTTCATCAAAAATCAGACGTTTTTAATTGAACAATAAAGGCCTACAAATGTTATTTAATTCACTTTCTGGGGTGGAGAAAAACTTTTTAAGGCCTCAGAGTGAATAAATTGGCCATTTTCATTCACTTTTACCCATTCCTCAAATCTTGTGTTTAGGGCCCCTGGAAGCTTGAAAATCACTTTAAACATCTCATTTTATCTTTAAAAGTGATTTTCCACGTACAAATGTGAATTGTAGTTAAAAGAGGCAACATTTGATAACGGACCATTTTTTACGTTTCTGAAGCATGTCGTAAGGGGGGGGTGGTTATCCCTTTCGTCAAAAATCGGGCGTTTTCGCTTGAACAATAAAGGCCTACAAATGTTATTTAGTTCACTTCCCGTGGAGGAGAAACACTTTTTAAGGCCGCAGACTGAGTAAATTGGCCATATTCATTCACTTTTACCCATTCCTCAAATCTTGTGTTTAAGGCCCCTGGAAGCATGAAAATCACTTTAAACATCTCATTTTATCTTTAAAAGTGATTTTCCACGTACAAATGTGAATTGTAGTTCGAAGAGGCAACATTTGAAAACAGACCATTTTTTTAGTTTCTGAAGCATGTCGTAAGGGGAGGTGGTTATCTCTTTCATCAAAAATCGGACGTTTTTGATTGAACAATAAAGGCCTCCAAATGTTATTTTATTCACTTCCCGTGGAGGAGAAACACTTTTTAAGGCCGCAGAGTGAGTAAATTGGCCATTTTGATTCACTTTTACCCATTCCTCAAATCTCGTGTTTAAGGCCCCTGGAAGCATGAAAATCACTTTAAACATCTCATTTTATCTTTAAAAGTGATTTTCCACGTACAAATGTGAATTGTAGTTCAAAGAGGCAACATTTGAAAACAGACCATTTTTTTAGTTTCTGAAGCATGTCGTAAGGGGGGGTGGTTATCTCCTTCATCAAAAATCGGACGTTTTGAATTGAACAATAAAGGCCTACAAATGTTATTTAATTCACTTTCTGGGGTGGAGAAAAACTTTTTAAGGCCTCAGAGTGAATAAATTGGCCATTTTCATTCACATTTACCTATTCCTCAAATCTTGTGTTTAGGGCCCCTGGAAGCTTGAAAATCACTTTAAACATCTCATTTTATCTTTAAAAGTGATTTTTCATGTACAAATGTGAATTGTAGTTAAAAGAGGCAACATTTGAAAACGGACCATTTTTACGTTTCTGAAGCATGTCATAAGGGGGGGTGGTTATCTCTTTCGTCAAAAATCGGGCGTTTTCGCTTGAACAATAAAGGCCTACAAATGTTATTTAGTTCACTTCCCGTGGAGGAGAAACACTTTTTAAGGCCGCAGAGTGAGTAAATTGGCCATATTCATTCACTTTTACCCATTCCTCAAATCTTGTGTTTAAGGCCCCTGGAAGCATGAAAATCACTTTAAACATCTCATTTTATCTTTAAAAGTGATTTTCCACGTACAAATGTGAATTGTAGTTTAAAGAGGCAACATTTGAAAACAGACCATTTTTTTAGTTTCTGAAGCATGTCGTAAGGGGGGGGTGGTTATCTCTTTCATCAAAAATCGGACGTTTTCGATTGAACAATAAAGGCCTCCAAATGTTATTTTATTCACTTCCCGTGGAGGAGAAACACTTTTTAAGGCCGCAGAGTGAGTAAATTGGCCATTTCCATTCACTTTTACCCATTCCTCAAATCTCGTGTTTAAGGCCCCTGGAAGCATGAAAATCACTTTAAACATCTCATTTTATCTTTAAAAGTGATTTTCCACGTACAAATGTGAATTGTAGTTCAAAGAGGCAACATTTGAAAACAGACCATTTTTTTAGTTTCTGAAGCATGTCGTAAGGGGGGGTGGTTATCTCTTTCATCAAAAATCGGACGTTTTTAATTGAACAATAAAGGCCTACAAATGTTATTTAATTCACTTTCTGGGGTGGAGAAAAACTTTTTAAGGCCTCAGAGTGAATTAATTGGCCATTTTCATTCATATTTACCCATTCCTCAAATCTTGTGTTTAGGGCCCCTGGAAGCTTGAAAATCACTTTAAACATCTCATTTTATCTTTAAAAGTGATTTTCCACGTACAAATGTGAATTGTGGTTAAAAGGGGCAACATTTGAAACGGACCATTTTTACGTTTCTGAAGCATGTCATAAGGGGGGTGGTTATCTCTTTCGTCAAAAATCGGGCATTTTCGCTTGAACAATAAAGGCCTACAAATGTTATTTAGTTCACTTCCCGTGGAGGAGAAACACTTTTTAAGGCCGCAGAGTGAGTAAATTGGCCATATTCATTCACTTTTACCCATTCCTCAAATCTTGTGTTTAAGGCCCCTGGAAGCATGAAAATCACTTTAAACATCTCATTTTATCTTTAAAAGTGATTTTCCACGTACAAATGTGAATTGTAGTTTAAAGAGGCAACATTTGAAAACAGACCATTTTTTAGTTTCTGAAGCATGTCGTAAGGGGGGGTGGTTATCTCTTTCATCAAAAATCGGACGTTTTCGATTGAACAATAAAGGCCTCCAAATGTTATTTTATTCACTTCCCGTGGAGGAGAAACACTTTTTAAGGCCGCAGAGTGAGTAAATTGGCCATTTCCATTCACTTTTACCCATTCCTCAAATCTCGTGTTTAAGGCCCCTGGAAGCATGAAAATCACTTTAAACATCTCATTTTATCTTTAAAAGTGATTTTCCACGTACAAATGTGAATTGTAGTTCAAAGAGGCAACATTTGAAAACAGACCATTTTTTTAGTTTCTGAAGCATGTCGTAAGGGGGGGTGGTTATCTCTTTCATCAAAAATCGGACGTTTTTAATTGAACAATAAAGGCCTACAAATGTTATTTAATTCACTTTCTGGGGTGGAGAAAAACTTTTTAAGGCCGCAGAGTGAGTAAATTGGCCATTTTCATTCACTTTTACCCATTCCTCAAATCTTGTGTTTAGGGCCCCTGGAAGCTTGAAAATCACTTTAAACATCTCATTTTATCTTTAAAAGTGATTTTCCACGTTCAAATGTGAATGGTAGTTAAAAGAGGCAACATTTGATAACGGGACATTTTTTACATTTCTGAAGCATGTCGTAAGGGGGGTGGTTATCTCTTTCGTCAAAAATCGGGCGTTTTCGCTTGAACAATAAAGGCCTACAAATGTTATTTAGTTCACTTCCCGTGGAGGAGAAACACTTTTTAAGGCCGTAGAGTGAGTAAATTGGCCATATTCATTCACTTTTACCCATTCCTCAAATCTTGTGTTTAAGGCCCCTGGAAGCATGAAAATCACTTTAAACATCTCATTTTATCTTTAAAAGTGATTTTCCACGTACAAATGTGAATTGTAGTTCAAAGAGGCAACATTTGAAAACAGACCGTTTTTTTAGTTTCTGAAGCATGTCGTAAGGGGGGGTGGTTATCTCCTTCATCAAAAATCGGACGTTTTGAATTGAACAATAAAGGCCTACAAATGTTATTTAATTCACTTTCTGGGGTGGAGAAAAACTTTTTAAGGCCTCAGAGTGAATAAATTGGCCATTTTCATTCACATTTACCCATTCCTCAAATCTTGTGTTTAGGGCCCCTGGAAGCTTGAAAATCACTTTAAACATCTCATTTTATCTTTAAAAGTGATTTTCCACGTACAAATGTGAATTGTAGTTCAAAGAGGCAACATTTGAAAACAGACCATTTTTTACGTTTCTGAAGCTAGTCGTAAGGGGGGGTGGTTATCTCTTTCGTCAAAAATCGGGCGTTTTCGCTTGAACAATAAAGGCCTACAAATGTTATTTAGTTCACTTCCCGTGGAGGAGAAACACTTTTTAAGGCCGCAGAGTGAGTAAATTGGCCATATTCATTCACTTTTACCCATTCCTCAAATCTTGTGTTTAAGGCCCCTGGAAGCATGAAAATCACTTTAAACATCTCATTTTATCTTTAAAAATGATTTTCCACGTACAAATGTGAATTGTAGTTCAAAGAGGCAACATTTTAAAACAGACCATTTTTTTAGTTTCTGAAGCATGTCGTAAGGGGGGGTGGTTATCTCTTTCATCAAAAATCGGACGTTTTTGATTGAACAATAAAGGCCTCCAAATGTTATTTTATTCACTTCCCGTGGAGGAGAAACACTTTTTAAGGCCGCAGAGTGAGTAAATTGGCCATTTTCATTCACTTTTACCCATTCCTCAAATCTCGTGTTTAAGGCCCCTGGAAGCATGAAAATCACTTTAAACATCTCATTTTATCTTTAAAAGTGATTTTCCACGTACAAATGTGAATTGTAGTTCAAAGAGGCAACATTTGAAAACAGACCATTTTTTTAGTTTCTGAAGCATGTCGTAAGGGGGGGTGGTTATCTCTTTCATCAAAAATCGGACGTTTTTAATTGAACAATAAAGGCCTACAAATGTTATTTAATTTACTTTCTGGGGTGGAGAAAAACTTTTTAAGGCCTCAGAGTGAATAAATTGGCCATTTTCATTCATATTTACCCATTCCTCAAATCTTGTGTTTAGGGCCCCTGGAAGCTTGAAAATCACTTTAAACATCTCATTTTATCTTTAAAAGTGATTTTCCACGTACAAATGTGAATTGTAGTTAAAAGAGGCAACATTTGAAAACGGACCATTTTTACGTTTCTGAAGCATGTCATAAGGGGGGGTGGTTATCTCTTTCGTCAAAAATCGGGCGTTTTCGCTTGAACAATAAAGGCCTACAAATGTTATTCAGTTCACTTCCCGTGGAGGAGAAACACTTTTTAAGGCCGCAGAGTGAGTAAATTGGCCATATTCTTTCACTTTTACCCATTCCTCAAATCTTGTGTTTAAGGCCCCTGGAAGCATGAAAATCACTTTAAACATCTCATTTTATCTTTAAAAGTGATTTTCCACGTACAAATGTGAATTGTAGTTTAAAGAGGCAACATTTGAAAACAGACCATTTTTTAGTTTCTGAAGCATGTCGTAAGGGGGGGTGGTTATCTCTTTCATCAAAAATCGGACGTTTTCGATTGAACAATAAAGGCCTCCAAATGTTATTTTATTCACTTCCCGTGGAGGAGAAACACTTTTTAAGGCCGCAGAGTGAGTAAATTGGCCATTTCCATTCACTTTTACCCATTCCTCAAATCTCGTGTTTAAGGCCCCTGGAAGCATGAAAATCACTTTAAACATCTCATTTTATCTTTAAAAGTGATTTTCCACGTACAAATGTGAATTGTAGTTCAAAGAGGCAACATTTGAAAACAGACCATTTTTTTAGTTTCTGACGCATGTCGTAAGGGGGGGTGGTTATCTCTTTCATCAAAAATCGGACATTTTTAATTGAACAATAAAGGCCTACAAATGTTATTTAATTCACTTTCTGGGGTGGAGAAAAACTTTTTAAGGCCTCAGAGTGAATAAATTGGCCATTTTCATTCACATTTACCCATTCCTCAAATCTTGTGTTTAGGGCCCCTGGAAGCTTGAAAATCACTTTAAACATCTCATTTTATCTTTAAAAGTGATTTTCCACGTACAAATGTGAATTGTAGTTCAAAGAGGCAACATTTGAAAACAGACCATTTTTTACGTTTCTGAAGCTAGTCGTAAGGGGGGGTGGTTATCTCTTTCGTCAAAAATCGGGCGTTTTCGCTTGAACAATAAAGGCCTACAAATGGTATTTAGTTCACTTCCCGTGGAGGAGAAACACTTTTTAAGGCCGCAGAGTGAGTAAATTGGCCATATTCATTCACTTTTACCCATTCCTCAAATCTTGTGTTTAAGGCCCCTGGAAGCATGAAAATCACTTTAAACATCTCATTTTATCTTTAAAAGTGATTTTCCACGTACAAATGTGAATTGTAGTTCAAAGAGGCAACATTTGAAAACAGACCATTTTTTTAGTTTCTGAAGCATGTCGTAAGGGGGGGTGGTTATCTCTTTCATCAAAAATCGGACGTTTTTAATTGAACAATAAAGGCCTACAAATGTTATTTAATTTACTTTCTGGGGTGGAGAAAAACTTTTTAAGGCCTCAGAGTGAATAAATTGGCCATTTTCATTCATATTTACCCATTCCTCAAATCTTGTGTTTAGGGCCCCTGGAAGCTTGAAAATCACTTTAAACATCTCATTTTATCTTTAAAAGTGATTTTCCACGTACAAATGTGAATTGTAGTTAAAAGAGGCAACATTTGAAAACGGACCATTTTTACGTTTCTGAAGCATGTCATAAGGGGGGGTGGTTATCTCTTTCGTCAAAAATCGGGCGTTTTCGCTTGAACAATAAAGGCCTACAAATGTTATTCAGTTCACTTCCCGTGGAGGAGAAACACTTTTTAAGGCCGCAGAGTGAGTAAATTGGCCATATTCATTCACTTTTACCCATTCCTCAAATCTTGTGTTTAAGGCCCCTGGAAGCATGAAAAGCACTTTAAACATCTCATTTTATCTTTAAAAGTGATGTTCCACGTACAAATGTGAATTGTAGTTCAAAGAGGCAACATTTGAAAACAGACCATTTTTTTAGTTTCTGAAGCATGTCGTAAGGGGAGGTGGTTATCTCTTTCATCAAAAATCGGACGTTTTTGATTGAACAATAAAGGCCTCCAAATGTTATTTTATTCACTTCCCGTGGAGGAGAAACACTTTTTAAGGCCGCAGAGTGAGTAAATTGGCCATATTCATTCACTTTTACCCATTCCTCAAATCTTGTGTTTAAGGCCCCTGGAAGCATGAAAATCACTTTAAACATCTCATTTTATCTTTAAAAGTGATTTTCCACGTACAAATGTGAATTGTAGTTCAAAGAGGCAACATTTGAAAACAGACCATTTTTTTAGTTTCTGAAGCATGTCGTAAGGGGAGGTGGCTATCTCTTTCATCAAAAATCGGACGTTTTTGATTGAACAATAAAGGCCTCCAAATGTTATTTTATTCACTTCCCGTGGAGGAGAAACACTTTTTAAGGCCGCAGAGTGAGTAAATTGGCCATTTTGATTCACTTTTACCCATTCCTCAAATCTCGTGTTTAAGGCCCCTGGAAGCATGAAAATCACTTTAAACATCTCATTTTATCTTTAAAAGTGATTTTCCACGTACAAATGTGAATTGTAGTTCAAAGAGGCAACATTTGAAAACAGACTATTTTTTTAGTTTCTGAAGCATGTCGTAAGGGGGGGTGGTTATCTCTTTCATCAAAAATCGGACGTTTTTGATTGAACAATAAAGGCCTACAAATGTTATTTAATTCACTTTCTGGGGTGGAGAACAACTTTTTAAGGCCTCAGAGTGAATAAATTGGCCATTTTCATTCACATTTACCCATTCCTCAAATCTTGTGTTTAGGGCCCCTGGAACTTGAAAATCACTTTAAACATCTCATTTTATCTTTAAAAGTGATTTTCCACGTACAAATGTGAATTGTAGTTCAAAGAGGCAACATTTGAAAACGGGCCATTTTTTACGTTTCTGAAGCTTGTCGTAAGGGGGGGTGGTTATCTCTTTCGTCAAAAATCGGGCGTTTTCGATTGAACAATAAAGGCCTACAAATGTTATTTAGTTCACTTCCCGTGGAGGAGAAACACTTTTTAAGGCCGCAGAGTGAGTAAATTGGCCATATTCATTCACTTTTACCCATTCCTCAAATCTTGTGTTTAAGGCCCCTGGAAGCATGAAAATCACTTTAAAAATCTCATTTTATCTTTGAAAGTGATTTTCCACGTACAAATGTGAATTGTAGTTCAAAGAGGCAACATTTGAAAACAGACCATTTTTTTAGTTTCTGAAGCATGTCGTAAGGGGGGGTGGTTATCTCTTTCATCAAAAATCGGACGTTTTTGATTGAACAATAAAGGCCTCCAAATGTTATTTTATTCACTTCCCGTGGAGGAGAAACACTTTTTAAGGCCGCAGAGTGAGTAAATTGGCCATTTTCATTCACTTTTACCCATTCCTCAAATCTCGTGTTTAAGGCCCCTGGAAGCATGAAAATCACTTTAAACATCTCATTTTATCTTTAAAAGTGATTTTCCACGTACAAATGTGAATTGTAGTTCAAAGAGGCAACATTTGAAAACAGACCATTTTTTTAGTTTCTGAAGCATGTCGTAAGGGGGGGTGGTTATCTCCTTCATCAAAAATCGGACGTTTTGAATTGAACAATAAAGGCCTACAAATGTTGTTTAATTCACTTTCTGGGGTGGAGAAAAACTTTTTAAGGCCTCAGAGTGAATAAATTGGCCATTTTCATTCACATTTACCCATTCCTCAAATCTTGTGTTTAAGGCCCCTGGAAGCATGAAAATCAGTTTAAACATCTCATTTTATCTTTAAAAGTGATTTTCCATGTACAAATGTGAATTGTAGTTCAAAGAAGCAACATTTGAAAACAGACCATTTTTTTAGTTTCTGAAGCATGTCGTAAGGGGGGGGTGGTTATCTCTTTCATCAAAAATCGGACGTTTTTGATTGAACAATAAAGGCCTACAAATGTTATTTAATTCACTTTCTGGGGTGGAGAAAAACTTTTTAAGGCCTCAGAGTGAATAAATTGGCCATTTTCATTCACATTTACCCATTCCTCAAATCTTGTGTTTAGGGCCCCTGGAAGCTTGAAAATCACTTTAAACATCTCATTTTATCTTTAAAAGTGATTTTCCACGTACAAATGTGAATTGTAGTTCAAAGAGGCAACATTTGAAAACGGACCATTTTTTACGTTTCTGAAGCTTGTCGTAAGGGGGGGTGGTTATCTCTTTCGTCAAAAATCGGGCGTTTTCGCTTGAACAATAAAGGCCTACAAATGTTATTTAGTTCACTTCCCGTGGATGAGAAACACTTTTTAAGGCCGCAGACTGAGTAAATTGGCCATATTAATTCACTTTTACCCATTCCTCAAATCTTGTGTTTAAGGCCCCTGGAAGCATGAAAATCACTTTAAACATCTCATTTTATCTTTAATAGTGATTTTCCACGTACAAATGTGAATTGTAGTTCAAAGAGGCAATATTTGAAAACGGACCATTTTTTACGTTTCTGAAGCATGTCGTAAGGGGGGGTGGTTATCTCTTTCGTCAAAAATCGGTTGTTTTCGCTTGAACAATAAAGGCCTACAAATGTTATTTAGTTCACTTCCCGTGGAGGAGAAACACTTTTTAAGGCCGCAGAGTGAGTAAATTGGCCATATTCATTCACTTTTTCCCGTTCCTCAAATCTTGTGTTTAAGGCCCATGGAAGCATGAAAATCACTTTAAACATCTCATTTTATCTTTAAAGTGATTTTCCACGTACAAATGTGAATTGTAGTTAAAAGAGGCAACATTTGAAAACAGACCATTTTTTTAGTTTCTGAAGCATGTCGTAAGGGGGGTGGTTATCTCTTTCATCAAAAATCGGACGTTTTTGATTGAACAATAAAGGCCTCCAAATGTTATTTTATTCACTTCCCGTGGAGGAGAAACACTTTTTAAGGCCGCAGAGTGAGTAAATTGGCCATTTTCATTCACTTTTACCCATTCCTCAAATCTCGTGTTTAAGGCCCCTGGAAGCATGAAAATCACTTTAAACATCTCATTTTATCTTTAAAAGTGATTTTCCACGTACAAATGTGAATTGTAGTTCAAAGAGGCAACATTTGAAAACAGACCATTTTTTTAGTTTCTGAAGCATGTCGTAAGGGGGGTGGTTATCTCTTTCATCAAAAATCGGACGTTTTTGATTGAACAATAAAGGCCTCCAAATGTTATTTTATTCACTTCCCGTGGAGGAGAAACACTTTTTAAGGCCACAGAGTGAGTAAATTGGCCATTTTCATTCACTTTTACCCATTCCTCAAATCTCGTGTTTAAGGCCCCTGGAAGCATGAAAATCACTTTAAACATCTCATTTTATCTTTAAAAGTGATTTTCCACGTACAAATGTGAATTGTAGTTCAAAGAGGCAACATTTGAAAACAGACCATTTTTTTAGTTTCTGAAGCATGTCGTAAGGGGGGGTGGTTATCCCTTTCGTCAAAAATCGGGCGTTTTCGCTTGAACAATAAAGGCCTACAAATGTTATTTAGTTCACTTCCCGTGGAGGAGAAACACTTTTTAAGGCCGCAGAGTGAGTAAATTGGCCATATTCATTCACTTTTACCCATTCCTCAAATCTTGTTTTTAAGGCCCCTGGAAGCATGAAAATCACTTTAAACATCTCATTTTATCTTTAAAAGTGATTTTCCACGTACAAATGTGAATTGTAGTTCAGAGAGGCAACATTTGAAAACAGACCATTTTTTTAGTTTCTGAAGCATGTCGTAAGGGGGGGTGGTTATCTCTTTCATCAAAAATCGGACGTTTTTAATTGAACAATAAAGGCCTACAAATGTTATTTAATTCACTTTCTGGGGTGGAGAAAAACTTTTTAAGGCCTCAGAGTGAATAAATTGGCCATTTTCATTCACTTTTACCCATTCCTCAAATCTTGTGTTTAGGGCCCCTGGAAGCTTGAAAATCACTTTAAACATCTCATTTTATCTTTAAAAGTGATTTTCCACGTACAAATGTGAATTGTAGTTGAAAGAGGCAACATTTGAAAACAGACCATTTTTTTAGTTTCTGAAGCATGTCGTAAGGGGGGGTGGTTATCTCTTTCATCAAAAATCGGACGTTTTTAATTGAACAATAAAGGCCTACAAATGTTATTTAATTCACTTTCTGGGGTGGAGAAAAACTTTTTAAGGCCTCAGAGTGAATTAATTGGCCATTTTCATTCATATTTACCCATTCCTCAAATCTTGTGTTTAGGGCCCCTGGAAGCTTGAAAATCACTTTAAACATCTCATTTTATCTTTAAAAGTGATTTTCCACGTACAAATGTGAATTGTGGTTAAAAGGGGCAACATTTGAAACGGACCATTTTTACGTTTCTGAAGCATGTCATAAGGGGGGTGGTTATCTCTTTCGTCAAAAATCGGGCATTTTCGCTTGAACAATAAAGGCCTACAAATGTTATTTAGTTCACTTCCCGTGGAGGAGAAACACTTTTTAAGGCCGCAGAGTGAGTAAATTGGCCATATTCATTCACTTTTACCCATTCCTCAAATCTTGTGTTTAAGGCCCCTGGAAGCATGAAAATCACTTTAAACATCTCATTTTATCTTTAAAAGTGATTTTCCACGTACAAATGTGAATTGTAGTTTAAAGAGGCAACATTTGAAAACAGACCATTTTTTAGTTTCTGAAGCATGTCGTAAGGGGGGGTGGTTATCTCTTTCATCAAAAATCGGACGTTTTCGATTGAACAATAAAGGCCTCCAAATGTTATTTTATTCACTTCCCGTGGAGGAGAAACACTTTTTAAGGCCGCAGAGTGAGTAAATTGGCCATTTCCATTCACTTTTACCCATTCCTCAAATCTCGTGTTTAAGGCCCCTGGAAGCATGAAAATCACTTTAAACATCTCATTTTATCTTTAAAAGTGATTTTCCACGTACAAATGTGAATTGTAGTTCAAAGAGGCAACATTTGAAAACAGACCATTTTTTTAGTTTCTGAAGCATGTCGTAAGGGGGGGTGGTTATCTCTTTCATCAAAAATCGGACGTTTTTAATTGAACAATAAAGGCCTACAAAAGTTATTTAATTCACTTTCTGGGGTGGAGAAAAACTTTTTAAGGCCGCAGAGTGAGTAAATTGGCCATTTTCATTCACTTTTACCCATTCCTCAAATCTTGTGTTTAGGGCCCCTGGAAGCTTGAAAATCACTTTAAACATCTCATTTTATCTTTAAAAGTGATTTTCCACGTTCAAATGTGAATGGTAGTTAAAAGAGGCAACATTTGATAACGGGACATTTTTTACATTTCTGAAGCATGTCGTAAGGGGGGGTGGTTATCTCTTTCGTCAAAAATCGGGCGTTTTCGCTTGAACAATAAAGGCCTACAAATGTTATTTAGTTCACTTCCCGTGGAGGAGAAACACTTTTTAAGGCCGTAGAGTGAGTAAATTGGCCATATTCATTCACTTTTACCCATTCCTCAAATCTTGTGTTTAAGGCCCCTGGAAGCATGAAAATCACTTTAAACATCTCATTTTATCTTTAAAAGTGATTTTCCACGTACTAATGTGAATTGTAGTTCAAAGAGGCAACATTTGAAAACAGACCGTTTTTTTAGTTTCTGAAGCATGTCGTAAGGGGGGGTGGTTATCTCCTTCATCAAAAATCGGACGTTTTGAATTGAACAATAAAGGCCTACAAATGTTATTTAATTCACTTTCTGGGGTGGAGAAAAACTTTTTAAGGCCTCAGAGTGAATAAATTGGCCATTTTCATTCACATTTACCCATTCCTCAAATCTTGTGTTTAGGGCCCCTGGAAGCTTGAAAATCACTTTAAACATCTCATTTTATCTTTAAAAGTGATTTTCCACGTACAAATGTGAATTGTAGTTCAAAGAGGCAACATTTGAAAACAGACCATTTTTTACGTTTCTGAAGCTAGTCGTAAGGGGGGGTGGTTATCTCTTTCGTCAAAAATCGGGCGTTTTCGCTTGAACAATAAAGGCCTACAAATGTTATTTAGTTCACTTCCCGTGGAGGAGAAACACTTTTTAAGGCCGCAGAGTGAGTAAATTGGCCATATTCATTCACTTTTACCCATTCCTCAAATCTTGTGTTTAAGGCCCCTGGAAGCATGAAAATCACTTTAAACATCTCATTTTATCTTTAAAAATGATTTTCCACGTACAAATGTGAATTGTAGTTCAAAGAGGCAACATTTTAAAACAGACCATTTTTTTAGTTTCTGAAGCATGTCGTAAGGGGGGGTGGTTATCTCTTTCATCAAAAATCGGACGTTTTTGATTGAACAATAAAGGCCTCCAAATGTTATTTTATTCACTTCCCGTGGAGGAGAAACACTTTTTAAGGCCGCAGAGTGAGTAAATTGGCCATTTTCATTCACTTTTACCCATTCCTCAAATCTCGTGTTTAAGGCCCCTGGAAGCATGAAAATCACTTTAAACATCTCATTTTATCTTTAAAAGTGATTTTCCACGTACAAATGTGAATTGTAGTTCAAAGAGGCAACATTTGAAAACAGACCATTTTTTTAGTTTCTGAAGCATGTCGTAAGGGGGGGTGGTTATCTCTTTCATCAAAAATCGGACGTTTTTAATTGAACAATAAAGGCCTACAAATGTTATTTAATTTACTTTCTGGGGTGGAGAAAAACTTTTTAAGGCCTCAGAGTGAATAAATTGGCCATTTTCATTCATATTTACCCATTCCTCAAATCTTGTGTTTAGGGCCCCTGGAAGCTTGAAAATCACTTTAAACATCTCATTTTATCTTTAAAAGTGATTTTCCACGTACAAATGTGAATTGTAGTTAAAAGAGGCAACATTTGAAAACGGACCATTTTTACGTTTCTGAAGCATGTCATAAGGGGGGGTGGTTATCTCTTTCGTCAAAAATCGGGCGTTTTCGCTTGAACAATAAAGGCCTACAAATGTTATTCAGTTCACTTCCCGTGGAGGAGAAACACTTTTTAAGGCCGCAGAGTGAGTAAATTGGCCATATTCATTCACTTTTACCCATTCCTCAAATCTTGTGTTTAAGGCCCCTGGAAGCATGAAAAGCACTTTAAACATCTCATTTTATCTTTAAAAGTGATGTTCCACGTACAAATGTGAATTGTAGTTCAAAGAGGCAACATTTGAAAACAGACCATTTTTTAGTTTCTGAAGCATGTCGTAAGGGGAGGTGGTTATCTCTTTCATCAAAAATCGGACGTTTTTGATTGAACAATAAAGGCCTCCAAATGTTTTTTTATTCACTTCCCGTGGAGGAGAAACACTTTTTAAGGCCGCAGAGTGAGTAAATTGGCCATATTCATTCACTTTTACCCATTCCTCAAATCTTGTGTTTAAGGCCCCTGGAAGCATGAAAATCACTTTAAACATCTCATTTTATCTTTAAAAGTGATTTTCCACGTACAAATGTGAATTGTAGTTCAAAGAGGCAACATTTGAAAACAGACCATTTTTTTAGTTTCTGAAGCATGTCGTAAGGGGAGGTGGTTATCTCTTTCATCAAAAATCGGACGTTTTTGATTGAACAATAAAGGCCTCCAAATGTTATTTTATTCACTTCCCGTGGAGGAGAAACACTTTTTAAGGCCGCAGAGTGAGTAAATTGGCCATTTTGATTCACTTTTACCCATTCCTCAAATCTCGTGTTTAAGGCCCCTGGAAGCATGAAAATCACTTTAAACATCTCATTTTATCTTTAAAAGTGATTTTCCACGTACAAATGTGAATTGTAGTTCAAAGAGGCAACATTTGAAAACAGACTATTTTTTTAGTTTCTGAAGCATGTCGTAAGGGGGGGTGGTTATCTCTTTCATCAAAAATCGGACGTTTTTGATTGAACAATAAAGGCCTACAAATGTTATTTAATTCACTTTCTGGGGTGGAGAACAACTTTTTAAGGCCTCAGAGTGAATAAATTGGCCATTTTCATTCACATTTACCCATTCCTCAAATCTTGTGTTTAGGGCCCCTGGAACTTGAAAATCACTTTAAACATCTCATTTTATCTTTAAAAGTGATTTTCCACGTACAAATGTGAATTGTAGTTCAAAGAGGCAACATTTGAAAACGGGCCATTTTTTACGTTTCTGAAGCTTGTCGTAAGGGGGGGTGGTTATCTCTTTCGTCAAAAATCGGGCGTTTTCGATTGAACAATAAAGGCCTACAAATGTTATTTAGTTCACTTCCCGTGGAGGAGAAACACTTTTTAAGGCCGCAGAGTGAGTAAATTGGCCATATTCATTCACTTTTACCCATTCCTCAAATCTTGTGTTTAAGGCCCCTGGAAGCATGAAAATCACTTTAAAAATCTCATTTTATCTTTGAAAGTGATTTTCCACGTACAAATGTGAATTGTAGTTCAAAGAGGCAACATTTGAAAACAGACCATTTTTTTAGTTTCTGAAGCATGTCGTAAGGGGGGGTGGTTATCTCTTTCATCAAAAATCGGACGTTTTTGATTGAACAATAAAGGCCTCCAAATGTTATTTTATTCACTTCCCGTGGAGGAGAAACACTTTTTAAGGCCGCAGAGTGAGTAAATTGGCCATTTTCATTCACTTTTACCCATTCCTCAAATCTCGTGTTTAAGGCCCCTGGAAGCATGAAAATCACTTTAAACATCTCATTTTATCTTTAAAAGTGATTTTCCACGTACAAATGTGAATTGTAGTTCAAAGAGGCAACATTTGAAAACAGACCATTTTTTTAGTTTCTGAAGCATGTCGTAAGGGGGGGTGGTTATCTCCTTCATCAAAAATCGGACGTTTTGAATTGAACAATAAAGGCCTACAAATGTTGTTTAATTCACTTTCTGGGGTGGAGAAAAACTTTTTAAGGCCTCAGAGTGAATAAATTGGCCATTTTCATTCACATTTACCCATTCCTCAAATCTTGTGTTTAAGGCCCCTGGAAGCATGAAAATCAGTTTAAACATCTCATTTTATCTTTAAAAGTGATTTTCCATGTACAAATGTGAATTGTAGTTCAAAGAAGCAACATTTGAAAACAGACCATTTTTTTAGTTTCTGAAGCATGTCGTAAGGGGGGGGTGGTTATCTCTTTCATCAAAAATCGGACGTTTTTGATTGAACAATAAAGGCCTACAAATGTTATTTAATTCACTTTCTGGGGTGGAGAAAAACTTTTTAAGGCCTCAGAGTGAATAAATTGGCCATTTTCATTCACATTTACCCATTCCTCAAATCTTGTGTTTAGGGCCCCTGGAAGCTTGAAAATCACTTTAAACATCTCATTTTATCTTTAAAAGTGATTTTCCACGTACAAATGTGAATTGTAGTTCAAAGAGGCAACATTTGAAAACGGACCATTTTTTACGTTTCTGAAGCTTGTCGTAAGGGGGGGTGGTTATCTCTTTCGTCAAAAATCGGGCGTTTTCGCTTGAACAATAAAGGCCTACAAATGTTATTTAGTTCACTTCCCGTGGATGAGAAACACTTTTTAAGGCCGCAGACTGAGTAAATTGGCCATATTCATTCACTTTTACCCATTCCTCAAATCTTGTGTTTAAGGCCCCTGGAAGCATGAAAATCACTTTAAACATCTCATTTTATCTTTAATTGTGATTTTCCACGTACAAATGTGAATTGTAGTTCAAAGAGGCAACATTTGAAAATGGACCATTTTTTACGTTTCTGAAGCATGTCGTAAGGGGGGGTGGTTATCTCTTTCGTCAAAAATCGGGTGTTTTCGCTTGAACAATAAAGGCCTACAAATGTTATTTAGTTCACTTCCCGTGGAGGAGAAACACTTTTTAAGGCCGCAGAGTGAGTAAATTGGCCATATTCATTCACTTTTACCCATTCCTCAAATCTTGTTTTCAATGCCCCTGGAAGCATGAAAATCACTTTAAACATCTCATTTTATCTTTAAAAGTGATTTTCCACGTACAAATGTGAATTGTAGTTCAAAGAGGCAACATTTGACAACAGACCATTTTTTTAGTTTCTGAAGCATGTCGTAAGGGGGGGTGGTTATCTCTTTCATCAAAAATCAGACGTTTTTAATTGAACAATAAAGGCCTACAAATGTTATTTAATTCACTTTCTGGGGTGGAGAAAAACTTTTTAAGGCCTCAGAGTGAATAAATTGGCCATTTTCATTCACTTTTACCCATTCCTCAAATCTTGTGTTTAGGGCCCCTGGAAGCTTGAAAATCACTTTAAACATCTCATTTTATCTTTAAAAGTGATTTTCCACGTACAAATGTGAATTGTAGTTAAAAGAGGCAACATTTGATAACGGACCATTTTTTACGTTTCTGAAGCATGTCGTAAGGGGGGGTGGTTATCCCTTTCGTCAAAAATCGGGCGTTTTCGCTTGAACAAGAAAGGCCTACAAATGTTATTTAGTTTACTTCCCGTGGAGGAGAAACACTTTTTAAGGCCGCAGACTGAGTAAATTGGCCATATTCATTCACTTTTACCCATTCCTCAAATCTTGTGTTTAAGGCCCCTGGAAGCATGAAAATCACTTTAAACATCTCATTTTATCTTTAAAAGTGATTTTCCACGTACAAATGTGAATTGTAGTTCAAAGAGGCAACATTTGAAAACAGACCATTTTTTTAGTTTCTGAAGCATGTCGTAAGGGGAGGTGGTTATCTCTTTCATCAAAAATCGGACGTTTTTGATTGAACAATAAAGGCATCCAAATGTTATTTTATTCACTTCCCGTGGAGGAGAAACACTTTTTAAGGCCGCAGAGTGAGTAAATTGGCCATTTTGATTCACTTTTACCCATTCCTCAAATCTCGTGTTTAAGGCCCCTGGAAGCATGAAAATCACTTTAAACATCTCATTTTATCTTTAAAAGTGATTTTCCACGTACAAATGTGAATTGTAGTTCAAAGAGGCAACATTTGAAAACAGACCATTTTTTTAGTTTCTGAAGCATGTCGTAAGGGGGGGTGGTTATCTCCTTCATCAAAAATCGTACGTTTTGAATTGAACAATGAAGGCCTACAAATGTTATTTAATTCACTTTCTGGGGTGGAGAAAAACTTTTTAAGGCCTCAGAGTGAATAAATTGGCCATTTTCATTCACATTTACCTATTCCTCAAATCTTGTGTTTAGGGCCCCTGGAAGCTTGAAAATCACTTTAAACATCTCATTTTATCTTTAAAAGTGATTTTTCACGTACAAATGTGAATTGTAGTTAAAAGAGGCAACATTTGAAAACGGACCATTTTTACGTTTCTGAAGCATGTCATAAGGGGGGGTGGTTATCTCTTTCGTCAAAAATCGGGCGTTTTTGCTTGAACAATAAAGGCCTACAAATGGTATTTAGTTCACTTCCCGTGGAGGAGAAACACTTTTTAAGGCCGCAGAGTGAGTAAATTGGCCATATTCATTCACTTTTACCCATTCCTCAAATCTTGTGTTTAAGGCCCCTGGAAGCATGAAAATCACTTTAAACATCTCATTTTATCTTTAAAAGTGATTTTCCACGTACAAATGTGAATTGTAGTTCAAAGAGGCAACATTTGAAAACAGACCATTTTTTTAGTTTCTGAAGCATGTCGTAAGGGTAGGTGGTTATCTCTTTCATCAAAAATCGGACGTTTTTGATTGAACAATAAAGGCCTCCAAATGTTATTTTATTCACTTCCCGTGGAGGAGAAACACTTTTTAAGGCCGCAGAGTGAGTAAATTGGCCATTTTGATTCACTTTTACCCATTCCTCAAATCTCGTGTTTAAGGCCCCTGGAAGCATGAAAATCACTTTAAAAATCTCATTTTATCTTTAAAAGTGATTTTCCACGTACAAATGTGAATTGTAGTTCAAAGAGGCAACATTTGAAAACAGACCATTTTTTTAGTTTCTGAAGCATGTCGTAAGGGGGGGTGGTTATCTCTTTCATCAAAAATCGGACGTTTTTGATTGAACAATAAAGGCCTCCAAATGTTATTTTATTCACTTCCCGTGGAGGAGAAACACTTTTTAAGGCCGCAGAGTGAGTAAATTGGCCATTTTCATTCACTCTTACCCATTCCTCAAATCTCGTGTTTAAGGCCCCTGGAAGCATGAAAATCACTTTAAACATCTCATTTTATCTTTAAAAGTGATTTTCCACGTACAAATGTGAATTGCGGTTCAAAGAAGCAACATTTGAAAACAGACCATTTTTTTAGTTTCTGAAGCATGTCGTAAGGGGGGGGTGGTTATCTCTTTCATCAAAAATCGGACGTTTTTGATTGAACAATTAAGGCCTACAAATGGTATTTAATTCACTTTCTGGGGTGGAGAAAAACTTTTTAAGGCCTTAGAGTGAATAAATTGGCCATTTTCATTCACATTTACCCATTCCTCAAATCTTGTGTTTAGGGCCCCTGGAAGCTTGAAAATCACTTTAAACATCTCATTTTATCTTTAAAAGTGATTTTCCACGTACAAATGTGAATTGTAGTTCAAAGTGGCAACATTTGAAAACGGATCATTTTTTACGTTTCTGAAGCTTGTCGTAAGGGGGGGTGGTTATCTCTTTCGTCAAAAATCGGGCGTTTTCGCTTGAACAATAAAGGCCTACAAATGTTATTTAGTTCACTTCCCGTGGAGGAGAAACACTTTTTAAGGCCGCAGACTGAGTAAATTGGCCATATTCATTCACTTTTACCCATTCCTCAAATCTTGTGTTTAAGGCCCCTGGAAGCATGAAAATCACTTTAAACATCTCATTTTATCTTTAATAGTGATTTTCCACGTACAAATGTGAATTGTAGTTCAAAGAGGCAACATTTGAAAATGGACCATTTTTTACGTTTCTGAAGCATGTCGTAAGGGGGGGTGGTTATCTCTTTCGTCAAAAATCGGGTGTTTTCGCTTGAACAATAAAGGCCTACAAATGTTATTTAGTTCACTTCCCGTGGAGGAGAAACACTTTTTAAGGCCGCAGAGTGAGTAAATTGGCCATATTCATTCACTTTTACCCATTCCTCAAATCTTGTTTTTAAGGCCCCTGGAAGCATGAAAATCACTTTAAACATCTCATTTTATCTTTAAAAGTGATTTTCCACGTACAAATGTGAATTGTAGTTCAGAGAGGCAACATTTGAAAACAGACCATTTTTTTAGTTTCTGAAGCATGTCGTAAGGGGGGGTGGTTATCTCTTTCATCAAAAATCGGACGTTTTTAATTGAACAATAAAGGCCTACAAATGTTATTTAATTCACTTTCTGGGGTGGAGAAAAACTTTTTAAGGCCTCAGAGTGAATAAATTGGCCATTTTCATTCACTTTTACCCATTCCTCAAATCTTGTGTTTAGGGCCCCTGGAAGCTTGAAAATCACTTTAAACATCTCATTTTATCTTTAAAAGTGATTTTCCACGTACAAATGTGAATTGTAGTTAAAAGAGGCAACATTTGATAACGGACCATTTTTTACCTTTCTGAAGCATGTCGTAAGGGGGGGTGGTTATCCCTTTCGTCAAAAATCGGGCGTTTTCGCTTGAACAATAAAGGCCTACAAATGTTATTTAGTTCACTTCCCGTGGAGGAGAAACACTTTTTAAGGCCGCAGAGTGGGTAAATTGGCCATATTCATTCACTTTTACCCATTCCTCAAGTCTTGTGTTTAAGGCCCCTGGAAGCATGAAAACCACTTTAAACATCTCATTTTATCTTTAAAAGTGATTTTCCACGTACAAATGTGAATTGTAGTTCAAAGAGGCAACATTTGAAAACAGACCATTTTTTTAGTTTCTGAAGCATGTCGTAAAGGGGGGTGGTTATCTCTTTCATCAAAAATCGGACGTTTTTGATTGAACAATAAAGGCCTACAAATGTTATTTAATTCACTTTCTGGGGTGGAGAAAAACTTTTTAAGGCCTCAGAGTGAATACATTGGCCATTTTCATTCACATTTACCCATTCCTCAAATCTTGTGTTTAGGGCCCCTGGAAGCTTGAAAATCACTTTAAACATCTCATTTTATCTTTAAAAGTGATTTTCCACGTACAAATGTGAATTGTAGTTCAAAGAGGCAACATTTGAAAACGGACCATTTTTTACGTTTCTGAAGCTTGTCGTAAGGGGGGGTGGTTATCTCTTTCGTCAAAAATCGGGCGTTTTCGCTTGAACAATAAAGGCCTACAAATGTTATTTAGTTCACTTCCCGTGGAGGAGAAACACTTTTTAAGGCCGCAGACTGAGTAAATTGGCCATATTAATTCACTTTTACCCATTCCTCAAATCTTGTGTTTAAGGCCCCTGGAAGCATGAAAATCACTTTAAACATCTCATTTTATCTTTAATAGTGATTTTCCACGTACAAATGTGAATTGTAGTTCAAAGAGGCAATATTTGAAAACGGACCATTTTTTACGTTTCTGAAGCATGTCGTAAGGGGGGGTGGTTATCTCTTTCGTCAAAAATCGGTTGTTTTCGCTTGAACAATAAAGGCCTACAAATGTTATTTAGTTCACTTCCCGTGGAGGAGAAACACTTTTTAAGGCCGCAGAGTGAGTAAATTGGCCATATTCATTCACTTTTTCCCGTTCCTCAAATCTTGTGTTTAAGGCCCATGGAAGCATGAAAATCACTTTAAACATCTCATTTTATCTTTAAAGTGATTTTCCACGTACAAATGTGAATTGTAGTTAAAAGAGGCAACATTTGAAAACAGACCATTTTTTTAGTTTCTGAAGCATGTCGTAAGGGGGGTGGTTATCTCTTTCATCCAAAATCGGACGTTTTTGATTGAACAATAAAGGCCTCCAAATGTTATTTTATTCACTTCCCGTGGAGGAGAAACACTTTTTAAGGCCGCAGAGTGAGTAAATTGGCCATTTTCATTCACTTTTACCCATTCCTCAAATCTCGTGTTTAAGGCCCCTGGAAGCATGAAAATCACTTTAAACATCTCATTTTATCTTTAAAAGTGATTTTCCACGTACAAATGTGAATTGTAGTTCAAAGAGGCAACATTTGAAAACAGACCATTTTTTTAGTTTCTGAAGCATGTCGTAAGGGGGGTGGTTATCTCTTTCATCAAAAATCGGACGTTTTTGATTGAACAATAAAGGCCTCCAAATGTTATTTTATTCACTTCCCGTGGAGGAGAAACACTTTTTAAGGCCACAGAGTGAGTAAATTGGCCATTTTCATTCACTTTTCGCCATTCCTCAAATCTCGTGTTTAAGGCCCCTGGAAGCATGAAAATCACTTTAAACATCTCATTTTATCTTTAAAAGTGATTTTCCACGTACAAATGTGAATTGTAGTTCAAAGAGGCAACATTTGAAAACAGACCATTTTTTTAGTTTCTGAAGCATGTCGTAAGGGGGGGTGGTTATCCCTTTCGTCAAAAATCGGGCGTTTTCGCTTGAACAATAAAGGCCTACAAATGTTATTTAGTTCACTTCCCGTGGAGGAGAAACACTTTTTAAGGCCGCAGAGTGAGTAAATTGGCCATATTCATTCACTTTTACCCATTCCTCAAATCTTGTTTTTAAGGCCCCTGGAAGCATGAAAATCACTTTAAACATCTCATTTTATCTTTAAAAGTGATTTTCCACGTACAAATGTGAATTGTAGTTCAGAGAGGCAACATTTGAAAACAGACCATTTTTTTAGTTTCTGAAGCATGTCGTAAGGGGGGGTGGTTATCTCTTTCATCAAAAATCGGACGTTTTTAATTGAACAATAAAGGCCTACAAATGTTATTTAATTCACTTTCTGGGGTGGAGAAAAACTTTTTAAGGCCTCAGAGTGAATAAATTGGCCATTTTCATTCACTTTTACCCATTCCTCAAATCTTGTGTTTAGGGCCCCTGGAAGCTTGAAAATCACTTTAAACATCTCATTTTATCTTTAAAAGTGATTTTCCACGTACAAATGTGAATTGTAGTTAAAAGAGGCAACATTTGATAACGGACCATTTTTTACGTTTCTGAAGCATGTCGTAAGGGGGGGTGGTTATCCCTTTCGTCAAAAATCGGGCGTTTTCGCTTGAACAATAAAGGCCTACAAATGTTATTTAGTTCACTTCCCGTGGAGGAGAAACACTTTTTAAGGCCGCAGAGTGGGTAAATTGGCCATATTCATTCACTTTTACCCATTCCTCAAGTCTTGTGTTTAAGGCCCCTGGAAGCATGAAAACCACTTTAAACATCTCATTTTATCTTTAAAAGTGATTTTCCACGTACAAATGTGAATTGTAGTTCAAAGAGGCAACATTTGAAAACAGACCATTTTTTTAGTTTCTGAAGCATGTCGTAAGGGGGGGTGGTTATCTCTTTCATCAAAAATCGGACGTTTTTGATTGAACAATAAAGGCCTACAAATGTTATTTAATTCACTTTCTGGGGTGGAGAAAAACTTTTTAAGGCCTCAGAGTGAATACATTGGCCATTTTCATTCACATTTACCCATTCCTCAAATCTTGTGTTTAGGGCCCCTGGAAGCTTGAAAATCACTTTAAACATCTCATTTTATCTTTAAAAGTGATTTTCCACGTACAAATGTGAATTGTAGTTCAAAGAGGCAACATTTGAAAACGGACCATTTTTTACGTTTCTGAAGCTTGTCGTAAGGGGGGGTGGTTATCTCTTTCGTCAAAAATCGGGCGTTTTCGCTTGAACAATAAAGGCCTACAAATGTTATTTAGTTCACTTCCCGTGGAGGAGAAACACTTTTTAAGGCCGCAGACTGAGTAAATTGGCCATATTAATTCACTTTTACCCATTCCTCAAATCTTGTGTTTAAGGCCCCTGGAAGCATGAAAATCACTTTAAACATCTCATTTTATCTTTAATAGTGATTTTCCACGTACAAATGTGAATTGTAGTTCAAAGAGGCAATATTTGAAAACGGACCATTTTTTACGTTTCTGAAGCATGTCGTAAGGGGGGGTGGTTATCTCTTTCGTCAAAAATCGGTTGTTTTCGCTTGAACAATAAAGGCCTACAAATGTTATTTAGTTCACTTCCCGTGGAGGAGAAACACTTTTTAAGGCCGCAGAGTGAGTAAATTGGCCATATTCATTCACTTTTTCCCGTTCCTCAAATCTTGTGTTTAAGGCCCATGGAAGCATGAAAATCACTTTAAACATCTCATTTTATCTTTAAAGTGATTTTCCACGTACAAATGTGAATTGTAGTTAAAAGAGGCAACATTTGAAAACAGACCATTTTTTTAGTTTCTGAAGCATGTCGTAAGGGGGGTGGTTATCTCTTTCATCCAAAATCGGACGTTTTTGATTGAACAATAAAGGCCTCCAAATGTTATTTTATTCACTTCCCGTGGAGGAGAAACACTTTTTAAGGCCGCAGAGTGAGTAAATTGGCCATTTTCATTCACTTTTACCCATTCCTCAAATCTCGTGTTTAAGGCCCCTGGAAGCATGAAAATCACTTTAAACATCTCATTTTATCTTTAAAAGTGATTTTCCACGTACAAATGTGAATTGTAGTTCAAAGAGGCAACATTTGAAAACAGACCATTTTTTTAGTTTCTGAAGCATGTCGTAAGGGGGGTGGTTATCTCTTTCATCAAAAATCGGACGTTTTTGATTGAACAATAAAGGCCTCCAAATGTTATTTTATTCACTTCCCGTGGAGGAGAAACACTTTTTAAGGCCACAGAGTGAGTAAATTGGCCATTTTCATTCACTTTTACCCATTCCTCAAATCTCGTGTTTAAGGCCCCTGGAAGCATGAAAATCACTTTAAACATCTCATTTTATCTTTAAAAGTGATTTTCCACGTACAAATGTGAATTGTAGTTCAAAGAGGCAACATTTGAAAACAGACCATTTTTTTAGTTTCTGAAGCATGTCGTAAGGGGGGGTGGTTATCCCTTTCGTCAAAAATCGGGCGTTTTCGCTTGAACAATAAAGGCCTACAAATGTTATTTAGTTCACTTCCCGTGGAGGAGAAACACTTTTTAAGGCCGCAGAGTGAGTAAATTGGCCATATTCATTCACTTTTACCCATTCCTCAAATCTTGTTTTTAAGGCCCCTGGAAGCATGAAAATCACTTTAAACATCTCATTTTATCTTTAAAAGTGATTTTCCACGTACAAATGTGAATTGTAGTTCAGAGAGGCAACATTTGAAAACAGACCATTTTTTTAGTTTCTGAAGCATGTCGTAAGGGGGGGTGGTTATCTCTTTCATCAAAAATCGGACGTTTTTAATTGAACAATAAAGGCCTACAAATGTTATTTAATTCACTTTCTGGGGTGGAGAAAAACTTTTTAAGGCCTCAGAGTGAATAAATTGGCCATTTTCATTCACTTTTACCCATTCCTCAAATCTTGTGTTTAGGGCCCCTGGAAGCTTGAAAATCACTTTAAACATCTCATTTTATCTTTAAAAGTGATTTTCCACGTACAAATGTGAATTGTAGTTAAAAGAGGCAACATTTGATAACGGACCATTTTTTACGTTTCTGAAGCATGTCGTAAGGGGGGGTGGTTATCCCTTTCGTCAAAAATCGGGCGTTTTCGCTTGAACAATAAAGGCCTACAAATGTTATTTAGTTCACTTCCCGTGGAGGAGAAACACTTTTTAAGGCCGCAGAGTGGGTAAATTGGCCATATTCATTCACTTTTACCCATTCCTCAAGTCTTGTGTTTAAGGCCCCTGGAAGCATGAAAACCACTTTAAACATCTCATTTTATCTTTAAAAGTGATTTTCCACGTACAAATGTGAATTGTAGTTCAAAGAGGCAACATTTGAAAACAGACCATTTTTTTAGTTTCTGAAGCATGTCGTAAGGGGGGGTGGTTATCTCTTTCATCAAAAATCGGACGTTTTTGATTGAACAATAAAGGCCTACAAATGTTATTTAATTCACTTTCTGGGGTGGAGAAAAACTTTTTAAGGCCTCAGAGTGAATACATTGGCCATTTTCATTCACATTTACCCATTCCTCAAATCTTGTGTTTAGGGCCCCTGGAAGCTTGAAAATCACTTTAAACATCTCATTTTATCTTTAAAAGTGATTTTCCACGTACAAATGTGAATTGTAGTTCAAAGAGGCAACATTTGAAAACGGACCATTTTTTACGTTTCTGAAGCTTGTCGTAAGGGGGGGTGGTTATCTCTTTCGTCAAAAATCGGGCGTTTTCGCTTGAACAATAAAGGCCTACAAATGTTATTTAGTTCACTTCCCGTGGAGGAGAAACACTTTTTAAGGCCGCAGACTGAGTAAATTGGCCATATTAATTCACTTTTACCCATTCCTCAAATCTTGTGTTTAAGGCCCCTGGAAGCATGAAAATCACTTTAAACATCTCATTTTATCTTTAATAGTGATTTTCCACGTACAAATGTGAATTGTAGTTCAAAGAGGCAATATTTGAAAACGGACCATTTTTTACGTTTCTGAAGCATGTCGTAAGGGGGGGTGGTTATCTCTTTCGTCAAAAATCGGTTGTTTTCGCTTGAACAATAAAGGCCTACAAATGTTATTTAGTTCACTTCCCGTGGAGGAGAAACACTTTTTAAGGCCGCAGAGTGAGTAAATTGGCCATATTCATTCACTTTTTCCCGTTCCTCAAATCTTGTGTTTAAGGCCCATGGAAGCATGAAAATCACTTTAAACATCTCATTTTATCTTTAAAGTGATTTTCCACGTACAAATGTGAATTGTAGTTAAAAGAGGCAACATTTGAAAACAGACCATTTTTTTAGTTTCTGAAGCATGTCGTAAGGGGGGTGGTTATCTCTTTCATCAAAAATCGGACGTTTTTGATTGAACAATAAAGGCCTCCAAATGTTATTTTATTCACTTCCCGTGGAGGAGAAACACTTTTTAAGGCCGCAGAGTGAGTAAATTGGCCATTTTCATTCACTTTTACCCATTCCTCAAATCTCGTGTTTAAGGCCCCTGGAAGCATGAAAATCACTTTAAACATCTCATTTTATCTTTAAAAGTGATTTTCCACGTACAAATGTGAATTGTAGTTCAAAGAGGCAACATTTGAAAACAGACCATTTTTTTAGTTTCTGAAGCATGTCGTAAGGGGGGTGGTTATCTCTTTCATCAAAAATCGGACGTTTTTGATTGAACAATAAAGGCCTCCAAATGTTATTTTATTCACTTCCCGTGGAGGAGAAACACTTTTTAAGGCCACAGAGTGAGTAAATTGGCCATTTTCATTCACTTTTACCCATTCCTCAAATCTCGTGTTTAAGGCCCCTGGAAGCATGAAAATCACTTTAAACATCTCATTTTATCTTTAAAAGTGATTTTCCACGTACAAATGTGAATTGTAGTTCAAAGAGGCAACATTTGAAAACAGACCATTTTTTTAGTTTCTGAAGCATGTCGTAAGGGGGGGTGGTTATCTCTTTCATCAAAAATCGGACGTTTTTAATTGAACAATAAAGGCCTACAAATGTTATTTAATTTACTTTCTGGGGTGGAGAAAAACTTTTTAAGGCCTCAGAGTGAATAAATTGGCCATTTTCATTCATATTTACCCATTCCTCAAATCTTGTGTTTAGGGCCCCTGGAAGCTTGAAAATCACTTTAAACATCTCATTTTATCTTTAAAAGTGATTTTCCACGTACAAATGTGAATTGTAGTTAAAAGAGGCAACATTTGAAAATGGACCATTTTTACGTTTCTGAAGCATGTCATAAGGGGGGGGTGGTTATCTCTTTCGTCAAAAATCGGGCGTTTTCGCTTGAACAATAAAGGCCTACAAATGTTATTCAGTTCACTTCCCGTGGAGGAGAAACACTTTTTAAGGCCGCAGACTGAGTAAACTGGCCATATTAATTCACTTTTACCCATTCCTCAAATCTTGTGTTTAAGGCCCCTGGAAGCATGAAAATCACTTTAACATCTCATTTTATCTTTAATAGTGATTTTCCACGTACAAATGTGAATTGCAGTTCAAAGAGGCAACATTTGAAAACAGACCATTTTTTTAGTTTCTGAAGCATGTCGTAAGGGGAGGTGGTTATCTCTTTCATCAAAAATCGGACGTTTTTGATTGAACAATAAAGGCCTCCAAATGTTATTTAATTCACTTCCCGTGGAGGAGAAACACTTTTTAAGGCCGCAGAGTGAGTAAATTGGCCATTTTGATTCACTTTTACCCATTCCTCAAATCTCGTGTTTAAGGCCCCTGGAAGCATGAAAATCACTTTAAACATCTCATTTTATCTTTAAAAGTGATTTTCCACGTACAAATGTGAATTGTAGTTCAAAGAGGCAACATTTGAAAACAGACCATTTTTTTAGTTTCTGAAGCATGTCGTAAGGGGGGGTGGTTATCTCCTTCATCAAAAATCGGACGTTTTTAATTGAACAATAAAGGCCTACAAATGTTATTTAATTCACTTTCTGGGGTGGAGAAAAACTTTTTAAGGCCTCAGAGTGAATAAATTGGCCATTTTCATTCACATTTACCTATTCCTCAAATCTTGTGTTTAGGGCCCTTGGAAGCTTGAAAATCACTTTAAACATCTCATTTTATCTTTAAAAGTGATTTTCCACGTTCAAATGTGAATGGTAGTTAAAAGAGGCAACATTTGATAACGGGCCATTTTTTACATTTCTGAAGCATGTCGTAAGGGGGGGTGGTTATCTCTTTCGTCAAAAATCGGGCGTTTTCGCTTGAACAATAAAGGCCTACAAATGTTATTTAGTTCACTTCCCGTGGAGGAGAAACACTTTTTAAGGCCGTAGAGTGAGTAAATTGGCCATATTCATTCACTTTTACCCATTCCTCAAATCTTGTGTTTAAGGCCCCTGGAAGCATGAAAATCACTTTAAACATCTCATTTTATCTTTAAAAGTGATTTTCCACGTACAAATGTGAATTGTAGTTCAAAGAGGCAACATTTGAAAACAGACCGTTTTTTTAGTTTCTGAAGCATGTCGTAAGGGGGGGTGGTTATCTCCTTCATCAAAAATCGGACGTTTTGAATTGAACAATAAAGGCCTACAAATGTTATTTAATTCACTTTCTGGGGTGGAGAAAAACTTTTTAAGGCCTCAGAGTGAATAAATTGGACATTTTCATTCACATTTACCCATTCCTCAAATCTTGTGTTTAAGGCCCCTGGAAGCATGAAAATCACTTTAAACATCTCATTTTATCTTTAATTGTGATTTTCCACGTACAAATGTGAATTGTAGTTCAAAGAGGCAACATTTGAAAATGGACCATTTTTTACGTTTCTGAAGCATGTCGTAAGGGGGGGTGGTTATCTCTTTCGTCAAAAATCGGGTGTTTTCGCTTGAACAATAAAGGCCTACAAATGTTATTTAGTTCACTTCCCGTGGAGGAGAAACACTTTTTAAGGCCGCAGAGTGAGTAAATTGGCCATATTCATTCACTTTTACCCATTCCTCAAATCTTGTTTTTAAGGCCCCTGGAAGCATGAAAATCACTTTAAACATCTCATTTTATCTTTAAAAGTGATTTTCCACGTACAAATGTGAATTGTAGTTCAAAGAGGCAACATTTGAAAACAGACCATTTTTTTAGTTTCTGAAGCATGTCGTAAGGGGGGGTGGTTATCTCTTTCATCAAAAATCAGACGTTTTTAATTGAACAATAAAGGCCTACAAATGTTATTTAATTCACTTTCTGGGGTGGAGAAAAACTTTTTAAGGCCTCAGAGTGAATAAATTGGCCATTTTCATTCACTTTTACCCATTCCTCAAATCTTGTGTTTAGGGCCCCTGGAAGCTTGAAAATCACTTTAAACATCTCATTTTATCTTTAAAAGTGATTTTCCACGTACAAATGTGAATTGTAGTTAAAAGAGGCAACATTTGATAACGGACCATTTTTTACGTTTCTGAAGCATGTCGTAAGGGGGGGGTGGTTATCCCTTTCGTCAAAAATCGGGCGTTTTCGCTTGAACAATAAAGGCCTACAAATGTTATTTAGTTCACTTCCCGTGGAGGAGAAACACTTTTTTTTGATATGAACAATAAAGGATATTAAGTAATAAGGGTACAATAAACATGGTGACCTGGAAAAGAGAAAGGGGGAGGGAAAAAGAAAAAAAAGGGGGGAGGGAGGGGGAGGGAGCAAAAAGAGTTTCGTTGGGGAGAGTTCAGAGCAATCAAAGGTAACAAAAGAGGTAAAATGAAGCATTACATTGCATGCATTGTGAAAACTGTAAAACGCATATAATGATGTAATGGGAGAAGTACAGTATACAAGAACAATTATAAATTACTCAAACAAAAGACAACGAAGTTAAATCAAGGCGGTTTGCGGACATCGTCCGAAGTTCTCACAATAACAGTAGTGGCAGTATCCGGGGGGGGGAAGCAGATAAATATGTAGTGAGAGGGAGCCATAACAAATCCCTTTTAATTGCTAGTGATATAGGGGTAACATAGTTGGTATCAAGTCTGTGGTTAAAACAAATGGCGTTCCACCAGGCTCTGTAAGTGACTTTATCCGCATGTTTCCAATTCAGGGTGATTAGATGTAAGGCAATAGCGACTAGCAAATCTATTAATTGACAATGTGATGAAGGATGAGGCCATGAGGGGGATAGGGAACCAAGAAATATATTTGTGAGGGAAAAAGGAACTTTAGTGTTAAATATCTTGTTAATTTGGGACCAAACTAAAAGCCAGAATTTAGCAATGCTAGGGCAATCGAATAGCATGTGTTTTAAGTCAGCCTTTAAACAAGGGCAGGACCAGCAGTGTGATGAAGTAGTGGAAGAAAAGGAAGCCAACTGTGCGGGTGAGTACAATGCTCGGTGATACACAAAATAAAGAGTCTGGGTGGTGTTGGCCGCCCGTGAAGTTTTATGAATCTTTAACCACAGCTTATCCCACAGAGGGACAGGCCAGGAATGTGATAAATCTTTTTCCCATGCCAGTTCAGTCTTTGTTTTGCACCGCGTTGCCAAAGATAAGAGACCATTGTAGAGGGAAGATGCAGAAGGGGAAGCGTTTATCAAAGGGAACAAAGTAGAGCAAGTTGTAGGAAGATTTGGAGAAGGTGGGAGCGATGAGAGATATTGGTGAAGAGAGGGAAGCAGGAGGTCGTATTGCTTTTTACATGAATTAGGAAGGGCAAAGTCAGATTTGAGGACTGAGAAGGGAAGAGGTGTACCATCCAATAAGAGCTGGGAGATCCATTTCAAGCCCTTGGAGTGCCAGATCCTCCAGTAGAAAGCACGATTTTTAATACGTAGTAACTTATTATGCCAAATAGGTTGTTGAGAGAGTGAATCATGTGAGGGATAAGAGGCTGGTAAGAGAGGAGATAAAAGTTTTCGCGTGTGAGAGATAACAGGATGACGCAAAGAAGAAGTGTGCGCAGAGAAGGCGAGGGATTCCGAGAAGGCGAAAGGGGAAGTAAAAAACTCCTCGATGTGAAGCCAAATTGGAGGGTAAGTAGGAAGGTCCGAAGAAAGCCATGAAGAGGCTTGTTTTAAGGAAAATGCGTGATGATAAGATTTAAAGTCAGGAAACTTAAGCCCACCATTTAATTTATCTTTTTTAAGAGTAGATAAGGCAATCCGAGGGGGTTTACCTTTCCAGAGGAATTTTAGTAAAGTGCGGTCTAATGTTTTAAAGTAATAATCTGGGATGTGTACCGGAATCATTGAAAGAGAATATAAAATGACGGGAGCAAGCATCATCTTAATAGAGTCTAACCTACCCCACCAGGAGAGAAAAAGAGGGTGCCACTTGGTAATAGAGTCCTTTAGCTTTTTAGTAATGTAGTCAAAATTGTGTTTAAGAGTTTCGGAGATAGACGGGGAAAACCATAATCCTAAGTATTTTAATTTAGAGGACTGCCAGGAAAAACCGGTATGATCAAAAAAGTGTTTAAGACATAAGACATTGAGGGGTAAGACTTCACATTTATCACGATTTAGGCGGTATCCTGAGAGTTTTGAAAACGCATCTACTTGGGAAAAGAAAGGAGGAAGGGAAGTATCAGGATTGGAGCAGTATAGCAGAATATCGTCTGCATAAACAGACATTTTGACTTGATGGGTGCCTAAATGGAATCCTGTAATTAGGGGGTCTCTCCTAATTTTGGTAAGGAAAGGCTCTAGTGCCACTACAAATAGGAGAGGGGATAGGGGGCAACCCTGCCGTACACCTCTTGAAAGAGAAAAATAATCGGAGATTTTACCATTAGCAAAAATAGACGCTTTAGGACCAGAGTATAAGAGAGAAATAAAGGAAATTAACTTAGAGGGAAATCCTATCCATTGAAGAGCGTGGAACATAAAGTCCAAGCCAATCCTATCGAAAGCCTTTTCGGCATCTAGAGCTATGGCAGCAAGCGGGTAGTCTAAGGAAGAGGCCTTGCTAAGGATGTTAAAAAAGACTCTAGAATTATCAGAGGATAGGCGACCTTTTACAAAGCCCGATTGTTCCGGGCCAAGAAGCTCAGGTAAGATTGGGTCAATACGCAAGGCAAGAATTTTGGCAAAAATTTTATAATCCGTGTTCACTAAAGATATCGGGCGATAGTTTTTACAGAAAGAGGAATCCTTGCCCTCTTTGGGGATTAGGCAGATCATAGCATCTTGGAAGGTACCTTGAGATGATCCGTTTGCGATAAAAGAAGTAAACAAAAGAAGAAGTTGTGGAAGGAGGAGTTTTGAAAAGTGTTCGTAAAATTCAATGGTAAAACCATCCGGACCAGGGGTCTTCCCTCGCCTCAAAACCGATACGGCATGAGAAATTTCTGCTAGTGAGATATCTGACTGCAGCGAAGCAAAATCAATATGTTGCGAGGGAGGAGAAGGGATGGATTGGAAGTAGGAGGAAAGGTCAGATTGAAGAGGCTGGGTCTCCGGGGTGTAGAGAGTTTTATAAAAGGAGACAAACTCATTTAAGATATCTTCATCCTTGAGAAGAGTGTCACCATTGGAATTTTTCAGAGACTCTATCCTGGTTCTATCTCGCCGAGATTTTAGATAATTGGCCAGTAATTTCCCCATTTTATTCTGACCTCCGTAGTAACGAGCACTACATTTCAAGAGATAAGAAGAAGCCGCTTCCGTGGATGCTTTGTTGAAGGTAATTTTGGCAGTAATAAGATCTTTCAAAGAAGCTTCAGAGTACGAGTGGTAGTATGCGTATTCTAACTTTTTAATTTTGGCAAGCAATTGAGCTGCTTGTTTCTCAAAAACTTTTTTCTTTCGAGAAACAAAGTTAATAATAAAGCCTCTGGCAGCTGCTTTAAAAGAATCCCAAATCATAGCAGGGGAGGAGTCATGGGTAGTGTTTATGACGAAGAATTCCGAGGCAAAAGAACTGAACTGGCTGGTAAAGTTAGGATCTGTAAGTAATGAATTATTAAAACGCCAACGTCCAGCGCCTGGGGTGTGAGGAAGAAGGTCAAAATCAACAGAAACCGGTGCGTGATCTGAAATTAAAATGGACCCTATTTCTGAATGAAGTACGTGTTGCGTTAGAGGTTTACTTAAAAAGAGGTAGTCAATACGGGATTGTGATTTGTGTGGGGGGGAGAAAAAGCTATATTCACGGAGTTCAGGGTGACATAATCTCCAGATGTCAACTAAAGACTTTTGGCGGATGGTGGAAGCAAACTGTGAGTGCATTTTGTTGTTTACAAATCTGACTGGGGAATTCCTATCGAAAACGGGGTCACAAACTTGGTTACAATCACCCCCAAAGACAATATAATCATCTGTAAGGGAGAGCAACTTATCAGAAATATGCAACCAAAAAACATTGTCAACTGAAACTGGAGCATAGACGTTGAAGAAAACCACTGGAATTTTGTCAATAAGTAATTTAACAATTAACCAACGACCTTCAGCATCAGTTTCCTGAGAAATCACCGATACATTAAACTTTTTATGAGTGAGAATAAGAACACCATTTTTCTTACCTAAAGCTGCAGAAGAAAACACATTACCTACCCAACATCTTTTTAATTTAGCCGCTTCAGCCTCAGGAAGGTGAGATTCCTGAAGGAAAGCAACATCAGTTTTTAACTTTGCCAAGTGGGAAAGAACTCGTTGTCTTTTAATGGGATTGTTCAGTCCTTTAACATTCCATGTGACAACTCTGAACTTGGCTGGATGAAGTTGAATTCAGAAACCATGAACATACAATGCAATAAATAGGTTTGAAATTGAAAAAAAGTAGAGAAATGAGAGCTCAGAAGTGTACAAGGGAAGAGAGAGGATGGGAAGAGATTGAGAACAATGGCATTAAGAAATTCGACAAGGGATAAGGAACAGAAGCAAGGAATAAGGAGTTGCAAATGACCAAAGAAGGGGGGAAGGGGGTGGGATGAGGGAGGTGGAGGCGGGAAGAAAAGAAAAGGAGAAGAGAAAGGGAAAAAGAGAAGAAGAGAAACAGTGATAGAGAACAGCACAGAGAGCATAGAAGTAAAATATGAACAAAAGGCATACTTACATGAGGAAGATCCAAGAGAACAAGGGGGAGGGGAGGAAGCCACACGAGACAGACAGCCCATCCAGGCTGACCAGACGGAGGACGAGGGGGAAAACGCCAATAAAATGGGATATCTACGGATGCGAGAGGGAACAAAAAACAAAAACGTTCAGAACCATTTAGCACAGTAAGCGATAAGAGAGAGGGGATTCAAAAAGAGCAAAACGATTAGGTATCAACTCAAATTAAACTAAGAAGACTATCCAAACTACAAAGAACAGCAAAGGATACACGAGGGACGGTGATAAAGAGACACAATAAGTGAAAGAACCATAAGAAGAATCAACAGGACATCAAGTAATATTTGATGACGAGGGTCCCGAAGCTTCCATGGTGTCCGTCCTGTGAGAGTTTATGAAACTCTGCAACTGCTGCGGGTCTTCATAGGATGTTGTCTTGTTATTAAACGTGACCTTAAAGAGGCAGGGGTGAAAAAGACCATAACGTGCTCGCATGGCACGAAGAGTAGGTCTCATATCGAGAAAGGCCTTACGTCTGTTGGCTGTGGACTTAGCATAGTCTTGAGCAAAAAACAAAGTGGCACCGGACCAGGTGACTCGTTGAGAGGATTTGGCCGCTGACAAAACCTTTAGCAAGTCTGTGTACTCCAAAAAGTACAAAATGACACCTCTCGGCCTCTGTGAAGGGGATGCACTCGATGGAAGACGTCCTAGCCTATGGGCTCGCTGAATGTTGAGAGCGGTGCCTTCTGGCATGTGGAGAATCTTGGGCAGAAAAGTTTTAAAGAAAGTAAGAGGGTCCGACCCCTCTGTACCCTCCACCAGACCGTAAATCCGCAGGTTGTTCCGTCTGTTACGATTTTCAAGATCCTCGACTTGGCGTTGGAGAACAGACACTTGAGATTGAAGGTGAGAAACATTAGTGTTAGTGTCCGTAAAGGAAGACATGTGACTTTCCACTGCGGTAATTCGTGTATCAAGTTGAGCCCAAGTGTCAGTGAGGACCTGCAGTTTATTATTTGTTTCCTCCATAAAGGGACGAAGGGCCCTAATTTCCTCCAGCAATGTTTCCATAGAAATAGGCGAGCTAGGTTTAGGAGGAGAAGGGGGGTTGTGCTTTAGACGTTTGGTGACAGACTTCATAGCAGGTACTGGCGAGGGAGAGGGATCCATATTCTCCGCGGGGTCTTGTGAGGATAACAGCGAATCCTCTAGTTTAGAGAAGGCAGTGAAAACTTTTGAATTTTTGAGAAGAGTGTACTTGGGCGTAGGATGTTTAGCAAGTGCGCCTTTCGTTCTCCCCATAAGAGGCAAGTCCAACAGTCCAGGTAAGCGAGAGGGACAGAAGGAGGGTTTCACTAGTCAAATGGTTAACATTACTGTCAGATCCAGCAATTAACAGGAAACCTCACTGAAGTGCACGTTTGAGCTGAGTTAGAGAAGTAGACATTGAGTTGACGTATCCGTGGAAATGAGGCAGTTCCATCAAACAGATTCAATATCTGAGATAAGAATCCCCGTCATGAACAGCCATGAGTGAGGAAGAGCTGTGGTATCGGAGAGGGACCGTACAGAAAAATACTCTCGTGAAGTGCGTACATAAAATGGCGGCTGAAGACGCTACACAAACTACGCACCTCATGTAATTTCCAGGAATATGTCCTTGAGAATATCCAAAGTTGGTGAAGAAATGAAGACAAAAACCAGAATTGAGTAGAATAAAAGCCAAAAGGGGAGAAAAATCACTTTTGCAGCATGTTTCTTCAAGTCATCAGCTTACATTCTCCTCAGGTGAAAAAACAAAATGGCGGCCGTTCCGAAAACGGAGCCTCCGAGGGAATTAAAAAGGATTACATGCAGCTTACTGACATAGCGACTGCAAAATTCAGTGCTCCAGATGTTCAGACAGCTTGTCCCAACTTTGTGGCATCCTCGTACTCGTAGTTACGAGAGAAAAAATCGGCGCTGTCCTCCCGACTCCGGGAGCGTCAGGGAAGAGCCGCCATCTTCGTTAGGCGTTAACCACGCCCCCCGAGAAACACTTTTTAAGGCCGCAGACTGAGTAAATTGGCCATATTCATTCACTTTTACCCATTCCTCAAATCTTGTGTTTAAGGCCCCTGGAAGCATGAAAATCACTTTAAACATCTCATTTTATCTTTAAAAGTGATTTTCCACGTACAAATGTGAATTGTAGTTCAAAGAGGCAACATTTGAAAACAGACCATTTTTTTAGTTTCTGAAGCATGTCGTAAGGGGAGGTGGTTATCTCTTTCATCAAAAATCGGACGTTTTTGATTGAACAATAAAGGCCTCCAAATGTTATTTTATTCACTTCCCGTGGAGGAGAAACACTTTTTAAGGCCGCAGAGTGAGTAAATTGGCCATTTTGATTCACTTTTACCCATTCCTCAAATCTCGTGTTTAAGGCCCCTGGAAGCATGAAAATCACTTTAAACATCTCATTTTATCTTTAAAAGTGATTTTCCACGTACAAATGTGAATTGTAGTTCAAAGAGGCAACATTTGAAAACAGACTATTTTTTTAGTTTCTGAAGCATGTCGTAAGGGGGGGTGGTTATCTCTTTCATCAAAAATCGGACGTTTTTGATTGAACAATAAAGGCCTACAAATGTTATTTAATTCACTTTCTGGGGTGGAGAAAAACTTTTTAAGGCCTCAGAGTGAATAAATTGGCCATATTAATTCACTTTTACCCATTCCTCAAATCTTGTGTTTAAGGCCCATGGAAGCATGAAAATCACTTTAAACATCTCATTTTATCTTTAAAGTGATTTTCCACGTACAAATGTGAATTGTAGTTAAAAGAGGCAACATTTGAAAACAGACCATTTTTTTAGTTTCTGAAGCATGTCGTAAGGGGGGTGGTTATCTCTTTCATCAAAAATCGGACGTTTTTGATTGAACAATAAAGGCCTCCAAATGTTATTTTATTCACTTCCCGTGGAGGAGAAACACTTTTTAAGGCCGCAGAGTGAGTAAATTGGCCATTTTCATTCACTTTTACCCATTCCTCAAATCTCGTGTTTAAGGCCCCTGGAAGCATGAAAATCACTTTAAACATCTCATTTTATCTTTAAAAGTGATTTTCCACGTACAAATGTGAATTGTAGTTCAAAGAGGCAACATTTGAAAACAGACCATTTTTTTAGTTTCTGAAGCATGTCGTAAGGGGGGTGGTTATCTCTTTCATCAAAAATCGGACGTTTTTGATTGAACAATAAAGGCCTCCAAATGTTATTTTATTCACTTCCCGTGGAGGAGAAACACTTTTTAAGGCCACAGAGTGAGTAAATTGGCCATTTTCATTCACTTTTACCCATTCCTCAAATCTCGTGTTTAAGGCCCCTGGAAGCATGAAAATCACTTTAAACATCTCATTTTATCTTTAAAAGTGATTTTCCACGTACAAATGTGAATTGTAGTTCAAAGAGGCAACATTTGAAAACAGACCATTTTTTTAGTTTCTGAAGCATGTCGTAAGGGGGGGTGGTTATCCCTTTCGTCAAAAATCGGGCGTTTTCGCTTGAACAATAAAGGCCTACAAATGTTATTTAGTTCACTTCCCGTGGAGGAGAAACACTTTTTAAGGCCGCAGAGTGAGTAAATTGGCCATATTCATTCACTTTTACCCATTCCTCAAATCTTGTTTTTAAGGCCCCTGGAAGCATGAAAATCACTTTAAACATCTCATTTTATCTTTAAAAGTGATTTTCCACGTACAAATGTGAATTGTAGTTCAGAGAGGCAACATTTGAAAACAGACCATTTTTTTAGTTTCTGAAGCATGTCGTAAGGGGGGGTGGTTATCTCTTTCATCAAAAATCGGACGTTTTTAATTGAACAATAAAGGCCTACAAATGTTATTTAATTCACTTTCTGGGGTGGAGAAAAACTTTTTAAGGCCTCAGAGTGAATAAATTGGCCATTTTCATTCACTTTTACCCATTCCTCAAATCTTGTGTTTAGGGCCCCTGGAAGCTTGAAAATCACTTTAAACATCTCATTTTATCTTTAAAAGTGATTTTCCACGTACAAATGTGAATTGTAGTTAAAAGAGGCAACATTTGATAACGGACCATTTTTTACGTTTCTGAAGCATGTCGTAAGGGGGGGTGGTTATCCCTTTCGTCAAAAATCGGGCGTTTTCGCTTGAACAATAAAGGCCTACAAATGTTATTTAGTTCACTTCCCGTGGAGGAGAAACACTTTTTAAGGCCGCAGAGTGGGTAAATTGGCCATATTCATTCACTTTTACCCATTCCTCAAGTCTTGTGTTTAAGGCCCCTGGAAGCATGAAAACCACTTTAAACATCTCATTTTATCTTTAAAAGTGATTTTCCACGTACAAATGTGAATTGTAGTTCAAAGAGGCAACATTTGAAAACAGACCATTTTTTTAGTTTCTGAAGCATGTCGTAAGGGGGGGTGGTTATCTCTTTCATCAAAAATCGGACGTTTTTGATTGAACAATAAAGGCCTACAAATGTTATTTAATTCACTTTCTGGGGTGGAGAAAAACTTTTTAAGGCCTCAGAGTGAATACATTGGCCATTTTCATTCACATTTACCCATTCCTCAAATCTTGTGTTTAGGGCCCCTGGAAGCTTGAAAATCACTTTAAACATCTCATTTTATCTTTAAAAGTGATTTTCCACGTACAAATGTGAATTGTAGTTCAAAGAGGCAACATTTGAAAACGGACCATTTTTTACGTTTCTGAAGCTTGTCGTAAGGGGGGGTGGTTATCTCTTTCGTCAAAAATCGGGCGTTTTCGCTTGAACAATAAAGGCCTACAAATGTTATTTAGTTCACTTCCCGTGGAGGAGAAACACTTTTTAAGGCCGCAGACTGAGTAAATTGGCCATATTAATTCACTTTTACCCATTCCTCAAATCTTGTGTTTAAGGCCCCTGGAAGCATGAAAATCACTTTAAACATCTCATTTTATCTTTAATAGTGATTTTCCACGTACAAATGTGAATTGTAGTTCAAAGAGGCAATATTTGAAAACGGACCATTTTTTACGTTTCTGAAGCATGTCGTAAGGGGGGGTGGTTATCTCTTTCGTCAAAAATCGGTTGTTTTCGCTTGAACAATAAAGGCCTACAAATGTTATTTAGTTCACTTCCCGTGGAGGAGAAACACTTTTTAAGGCCGCAGAGTGAGTAAATTGGCCATATTCATTCACTTTTTCCCGTTCCTCAAATCTTGTGTTTAAGGCCCATGGAAGCATGAAAATCACTTTAAACATCTCATTTTATCTTTAAAGTGATTTTCCACGTACAAATGTGAATTGTAGTTAAAAGAGGCAACATTTGAAAACAGACCATTTTTTTAGTTTCTGAAGCATGTCGTAAGGGGGGTGGTTATCTCTTTCATCAAAAATCGGACGTTTTTGATTGAACAATAAAGGCCTCCAAATGTTATTTTATTCACTTCCCGTGGAGGAGAAACACTTTTTAAGGCCGCAGAGTGAGTAAATTGGCCATTTTCATTCACTTTTACCCATTCCTCAAATCTCGTGTTTAAGGCCCCTGGAAGCATGAAAATCACTTTAAACATCTCATTTTATCTTTAAAAGTGATTTTCCACGTACAAATGTGAATTGTAGTTCAAAGAGGCAACATTTGAAAACAGACCATTTTTTTAGTTTCTGAAGCATGTCGTAAGGGGGGTGGTTATCTCTTTCATCAAAAATCGGACGTTTTTGATTGAACAATAAAGGCCTCCAAATGTTATTTTATTCACTTCCCGTGGAGGAGAAACACTTTTTAAGGCCACAGAGTGAGTAAATTGGCCATTTTCATTCACTTTTACCCATTCCTCAAATCTCGTGTTTAAGGCCCCTGGAAGCATGAAAATCACTTTAAACATCTCATTTTATCTTTAAAAGTGATTTTCCACGTACAAATGTGAATTGTAGTTCAAAGAGGCAACATTTGAAAACAGACCATTTTTTTAGTTTCTGAAGCATGTAGTAAGGGGGGGTGGTTATCTCTTTCATCAAAAATCGGACGTTTTTAATTGAACAATAAAGGCCTACAAATGTTATTTAATTTACTTTCTGGGGTGGAGAAAAACTTTTTAAGGCCTCAGAGTGAATAAATTGGCCATTTTCATTCATATTTACCCATTCCTCAAATCTTGTGTTTAGGGCCCCTGGAAGCTTGAAAATCACTTTAAACATCTCATTTTATCTTTAAAAGTGATTTTCCACGTACAAATGTGAATTGTAGTTAAAAGAGGCAACATTTGAAAATGGACCATTTTTACGTTTCTGAAGCATGTCATAAGGGGGGGGTGGTTATCTCTTTCGTCAAAAATCGGGCGTTTTCGCTTGAACAATAAAGGCCTACAAATGTTATTCAGTTCACTTCCCGTGGAGGAGAAACACTTTTTAAGGCCGCAGACTGAGTAAACTGGCCATATTAATTCACTTTTACCCATTCCTCAAATCTTGTGTTTAAGGCCCCTGGAAGCATGAAAATCACTTTAACATCTCATTTTATCTTTAATAGTGATTTTCCACGTACAAATGTGAATTGCAGTTCAAAGAGGCAACATTTGAAAACAGACCATTTTTTTAGTTTCTGAAGCATGTCGTAAGGGGAGGTGGTTATCTCTTTCATCAAAAATCGGACGTTTTTGATTGAACAATAAAGGCCTCCAAATGTTATTTAATTCACTTCCCGTGGAGGAGAAACACTTTTTAAGGCCGCAGAGTGAGTAAATTGGCCATTTTGATTCACTTTTACCCATTCCTCAAATCTCGTGTTTAAGGCCCCTGGAAGCATGAAAATCACTTTAAACATCTCATTTTATCTTTAAAAGTGATTTTCCACGTACAAATGTGAATTGTAGTTCAAAGAGGCAACATTTGAAAACAGACCATTTTTTTAGTTTCTGAAGCATGTCGTAAGGGGGGGTGGTTATCTCCTTCATCAAAAATCGGACGTTTTTAATTGAACAATAAAGGCCTACAAATGTTATTTAATTCACTTTCTGGGGTGGAGAAAAACTTTTTAAGGCCTCAGAGTGAATAAATTGGCCATTTTCATTCACATTTACCTATTCCTCAAATCTTGTGTTTAGGGCCCTTGGAAGCTTGAAAATCACTTTAAACATCTCATTTTATCTTTAAAAGTGATTTTCCACGTTCAAATGTGAATGGTAGTTAAAAGAGGCAACATTTGATAACGGGCCATTTTTTACATTTCTGAAGCATGTCGTAAGGGGGGGTGGTTATCTCTTTCGTCAAAAATCGGGCGTTTTCGCTTGAACAATAAAGGCCTACAAATGTTATTTAGTTCACTTCCCGTGGAGGAGAAACACTTTTTAAGGCCGTAGAGTGAGTAAATTGGCCATATTCATTCACTTTTACCCATTCCTCAAATCTTGTGTTTAAGGCCCCTGGAAGCATGAAAATCACTTTAAACATCTCATTTTATCTTTAAAAGTGATTTTCCACGTACAAATGTGAATTGTAGTTCAAAGAGGCAACATTTGAAAACAGACCGTTTTTTTAGTTTCTGAAGCATGTCGTAAGGGGGGGTGGTTATCTCCTTCATCAAAAATCGGACGTTTTGAATTGAACAATAAAGGCCTACAAATGTTATTTAATTCACTTTCTGGGGTGGAGAAAAACTTTTTAAGGCCTCAGAGTGAATAAATTGGACATTTTCATTCACATTTACCCATTCCTCAAATCTTGTGTTTAAGGCCCCTGGAAGCATGAAAATCACTTTAAACATCTCATTTTATCTTTAATTGTGATTTTCCACGTACAAATGTGAATTGTAGTTCAAAGAGGCAACATTTGAAAATGGACCATTTTTTACGTTTCTGAAGCATGTCGTAAGGGGGGGTGGTTATCTCTTTCGTCAAAAATCGGGTGTTTTCGCTTGAACAATAAAGGCCTACAAATGTTATTTAGTTCACTTCCCGTGGAGGAGAAACACTTTTTAAGGCCGCAGAGTGAGTAAATTGGCCATATTCATTCACTTTTACCCATTCCTCAAATCTTGTTTTTAAGGCCCCTGGAAGCATGAAAATCACTTTAAACATCTCATTTTATCTTTAAAAGTGATTTTCCACGTACAAATGTGAATTGTAGTTCAAAGAGGCAACATTTGAAAACAGACCATTTTTTTAGTTTCTGAAGCATGTCGTAAGGGGGGGTGGTTATCTCTTTCATCAAAAATCAGACGTTTTTAATTGAACAATAAAGGCCTACAAATGTTATTTAATTCACTTTCTGGGGTGGAGAAAAACTTTTTAAGGCCTCAGAGTGAATAAATTGGCCATTTTCATTCACTTTTACCCATTCCTCAAATCTTGTGTTTAGGGCCCCTGGAAGCTTGAAAATCACTTTAAACATCTCATTTTATCTTTAAAAGTGATTTTCCACGTACAAATGTGAATTGTAGTTAAAAGAGGCAACATTTGATAACGGACCATTTTTTACGTTTCTGAAGCATGTCGTAAGGGGGGGGTGGTTATCCCTTTCGTCAAAAATCGGGCGTTTTCGCTTGAACAATAAAGGCCTACAAATGTTATTTAGTTCACTTCCCGTGGAGGAGAAACACTTTTTTTTTATGATATGAACAATAAAGGATATTAAGTAATAAGGGTACAATAAACATGGTGACCTGGAAAAGAGAAAGGGGGAGGGAAAAAGAAAAAAAAGGGGGGAGGGAGGGGGAGGGAGCAAAAAGAGTTTCGTTGGGGAGAGTTCAGAGCAATCAAAGGTAACAAAAGAGGTAAAATGAAGCATTACATTGCATGCATTGTGAAAACTGTAAAACGCATATAATGATGTAATGGGAGAAGTACAGTATACAAGAACAATTATAAATTACTCAAACAAAAGACAACGAAGTTAAATCAAGGCGGTTTGCGGACATCGTCCGAAGTTCTCACAATAACAGTAGTGGCAGTATCCGGGGGGGGGGAAGCAGATAAATATGTAGTGAGAGGGAGCCATAACAAATCCCTTTTAATTGCTAGTGATATAGGGGTAACATAGTTGGTATCAAGTCTGTGGTTAAAACAAATGGCGTTCCACCAGGCTCTGTAAGTGACTTTATCCGCATGTTTCCAATTCAGGGTGATTAGATGTAAGGCAATAGCGACTAGCAAATCTATTAATTGACAATGTGATGAAGGATGAGGCCATGAGGGGGATAGGGAACCAAGAAATATATTTGTGAGGGAAAAAGGAACTTTAGTGTTAAATATCTTGTTAATTTGGGACCAAACTAAAAGCCAGAATTTAGCAATGCTAGGGCAATCGAATAGCATGTGTTTTAAGTCAGCCTTTAAACAAGGGCAGGACCAGCAGTGTGATGAAGTAGTGGAAGAAAAGGAAGCCAACTGTGCGGGTGAGTACAATGCTCGGTGATACACAAAATAAAGAGTCTGGGTGGTGTTGGCCGCCCGTGAAGTTTTATGAATCTTTAACCACAGCTTATCCCACAGAGGGACAGGCCAGGAATGTGATAAATCTTTTTCCCATGCCAGTTCAGTCTTTGTTTTGCACCGCGTTGCCAAAGATAAGAGACCATTGTAGAGGGAAGATGCAGAAGGGGAAGCGTTTATCAAAGGGAACAAAGTAGAGCAAGTTGTAGGAAGATTTGGAGAAGGTGGGAGCGATGAGAGATATTGGTGAAGAGAGGGAAGCAGGAGGTCGTATTGCTTTTTACATGAATTAGGAAGGGCAAAGTCAGATTTGAGGACTGAGAAGGGAAGAGGTGTACCATCCAATAAGAGCTGGGAGATCCATTTCAAGCCCTTGGAGTGCCAGATCCTCCAGTAGAAAGCACGATTTTTAATACGTAGTAACTTATTATGCCAAATAGGTTGTTGAGAGAGTGAATCATGTGAGGGATAAGAGGCTGGTAAGAGAGGAGATAAAAGTTTTCGCGTGTGAGAGATAACAGGATGACGCAAAGAAGAAGTGTGCGCAGAGAAGGCGAGGGATTCCGAGAAGGCGAAAGGGGAAGTAAAAAACTCCTCGATGTGAAGCCAAATTGGAGGGTAAGTAGGAAGGTCCGAAGAAAGCCATGAAGAGGCTTGTTTTAAGGAAAATGCGTGATGATAAGATTTAAAGTCAGGAAACTTAAGCCCACCATTTAATTTATCTTTTTTAAGAGTAGATAAGGCAATCCGAGGGGGTTTACCTTTCCAGAGGAATTTTAGTAAAGTGCGGTCTAATGTTTTAAAGTAATAATCTGGGATGTGTACCAGAATCATTGAAAGAGAATATAAAATGACGGGAGCAAGCATCATCTTAATAGAGTCTAACCTACCCCACCAGGAGAGAAAAAGAGGGTGCCACTTGGTAATAGAGTCCTTTAGCTTTTTAGTAATGTAGTCAAAATTGTGTTTAAGAGTTTCGGAGATAGATGGGGAAAACCATAATCCTAAGTATTTTAATTTAGAGGACTGCCAGGAAAAACCGGTATGATCAAAAAAGTGTTTAAGACATAAGACATTGAGGGGTAAGACTTCACATTTATCACGATTTAGGCGGTATCCTGAGAGTTTTGAAAACGCATCTACTTGGGAAAAGAAAGGAGGAAGGGAAGTATCAGGATTGGAGCAGTATAGCAGAATATCGTCTGCATAAACAGACATTTTGACTTGATGGGTGCCTAAATGGAATCCTGTAATTAGGGGGTCTCTCCTAATTTTGGTAAGGAAAGGCTCTAGTGCCACTACAAATAGGAGAGGGGATAGGGGGCAACCCTGCCGTACACCTCTTGAAAGAGAAAAATAATCGGAGATTTTACCATTAGCAAAAATAGACGCTTTAGGACCAGAGTATAAGAGAGAAATAAAGGAAATTAACTTAGAGGGAAATCCTATCCATTGAAGAGCGTGGAACATAAAGTCCCAGCCAATCCTATCGAAAGCCTTTTCGGCATCTAGAGCTATGGCAGCAAGCGGGTAGTCTAAGGAAGAGGCCTTGCTAAGGATGTTAAAAAAGACTCTAGAATTATCAGAGGATAGGCGACCTTTTACAAAGCCCGATTGTTCCGGGCCAAGAAGCTCAGGTAAGATTGGGTCAATACGCAAGGCAAGAATTTTGGCAAAACTTTTATAATCCGTGTTCACTAAAGATATCGGGCGATAGTTTTTACAGAAAGAGGAATCCTTGCCCTCTTTGGGGATTAGGCAGATCATAGCATCTTGGAAGGTACCTTGAGATGATCCGTTTGCGATAAAAGAAGTAAACAAAAGAAGAAGTTGTGGAAGGAGGAGTTTTGAAAAGTGTTCGTAAAATTCAATGGTAAAACCATCCGGACCAGGGGTCTTCCCTCGCCTCAAAACCGATACGGCATGAGAAATTTCTGCTAGTGAGATATCTGACTGCAGCGAAGCAAAATCAATATGTTGCGAGGGAGGAGAAGGGATGGATTGGAAGTAGGAGGAAAGGTCAGATTGAAGAGGCTGGGTCTCCGGGGTGTAGAGAGTTTTATAAAAGGAGACAAACTCATTTAAGATATCTTCATCCTTGAGAAGAGTGTCACCATTGGAATTTTTCAGAGACTCTATCCTGGTTCTATCTCGCCGAGATTTTAGATAATTGGCCAGTAATTTCCCCATTTTATTCTGACCTCCGTAGTAACGAGCACTACATTTCAAGAGATAAGAAGAAGCCGCTTCCGTGGATGCTTTGTTGAAGGTAATTTTGGCAGTAATAAGATCTTTCAAAGAAGCTTCAGAGTACGAGTGGTAGTATGCGTATTCTAACTTTTTAATTTTGGCAAGCAATTGAGCTGCTTGTTTCTCAAAAACTTTTTTCTTTCGAGAAACAAAGTTAATAATAAAGCCTCTGGCAGCTGCTTTAAAAGAATCCCAAATCATAGCAGGGGAGGAGTCATGGGTAGTGTTTATGACGAAGAATTCCGAGGCAAAAGAACTGAACTGGCTGGTAAAGTTAGGATCTGTAAGTAATGAATTATTAAAACGCCAACGTCCAGCGCCTGGGGTGTGAGGAAGAAGGTCAAAATCAACAGAAACCGGTGCGTGATCTGAAATTAAAATGGACCCTATTTCTGAATGAAGTACGTGTTGCGTTAGAGGTTTACTTAAAAAGAGGTAGTCAATACGGGATTGTGATTTGTGTGGGGGGGAGAAAAAGCTATATTCACGGAGTTCAGGGTGACATAATCTCCAGATGTCAACTAAAGACTTTTGGCGGATGGTGGAAGCAAACTGTGAGTGCATTTTGTTGTTTACAAATCTGACTGGGGAATTCCTATCGAAAACGGGGTCACAAACTTGGTTACAATCACCCCCAAAGACAATATAATCATCTGTAAGGGAGAGCAACTTATCAGAAATATGCAACCAAAAAACATTGTCAACTGAAACTGGAGCATAGACGTTGAAGAAAACCACTGGAATTTTGTCAATAAGTAATTTAACAATTAACCAACGACCTTCAGCATCAGTTTCCTGAGAAATCACCGATACATTAAACTTTTTATGAGTGAGAATAAGAACACCATTTTTCTTACCTAAAGCTGCAGAAGAAAACACATTACCTACCCAACATCTTTTTAATTTAGCCGCTTCAGCCTCAGGAAGGTGAGATTCCTGAAGGAAAGCAACATCAGTTTTTAACTTTGCCAAGTGGGAAAGAACTCGTTGTCTTTTAATGGGATTGTTCAGTCCTTTAACATTCCATGTGACAACTCTGAACTTGGCTGGATGAAGTTGAATTCAGAAACCATGAACATACAATGCAATAAATAGGTTTGAAATTGAAAAAAAGTAGAGAAATGAGAGCTCAGAAGTGTACAAGGGAAGAGAGAGGATGGGAAGAGATTGAGAACAATGGCATTAAGAAATTCGACAAGGGATAAGGAACAGAAGCAAGGAATAAGGAGTTGCAAATGACCAAAGAAGGGGGGAAGGGGGTGGGATGAGGGAGGTGGAGGCGGGAAGAAAAGAAAAGGAGAAGAGAAAGGGAAAAAGAGAAGAAGAGAAACAGTGATAGAGAACAGCACAGAGAGCATAGAAGTAAAATATGAACAAAAGGCATACTTACATGAGGAAGATCCAAGAGAACAAGGGGGAGGGGAGGAAGCCACACGAGACAGACAGCCCATCCAGGCTGACCAGACGGAGGACGAGGGGGAAAACGCCAATAAAATGGGATATCTACGGATGCGAGAGGGAACAAAAAACAAAAACGTTCAGAACCATTTAGCACAGTAAGCGATAAGAGAGAGGGGATTCAAAAAGAGCAAAACGATTAGGTATCAACTCAAATTAAACTAAGAAGACTATCCAAACTACAAAGAACAGCAAAGGATACACGAGGGACGGTGATAAAGAGACACAATAAGTGAAAGAACCATAAGAAGAATCAACAGGACATCAAGTAATATTTGATGACGAGGGTCCCGAAGCTTCCATGGTGTCCGTCCTGTGAGAGTTTATGAAACTCTGCAACTGCTGCGGGTCTTCATAGGATGTTGTCTTGTTATTAAACGTGACCTTAAAGAGGCAGGGGTGAAAAAGACCATAACGTGCTCCCATGGCACGAAGAGTAGGTCTCATATCGAGAAAGGCCTTACGTCTGTTGGCTGTGGACTTAGCATAGTCTTGAGCAAAAAACAAAGTGGCACCGGACCAGGTGACTCGTTGAGAGGATTTGGCCGCTGACAAAACCTTTAGCAAGTCTGTGTACTCCAAAAAGTACAAAATGACACCTCTCGGCCTCTGTGAAGGGGATGCACTCGATGGAAGACGTCCTAGCCTATGGGCTCGCTGAATGTTGAGAGCGGTGCCTTCTGGCATGTGGAGAATCTTGGGCAGAAAAGTTTTAAAGAAAGTAAGAGGGTCCGACCCCTCTGTACCCTCCACCAGACCGTAAATCCGCAGGTTGTTCCGTCTGTTACGATTTTCAAGATCCTCGACTTGGCGTTGGAGAACAGACACTTGAGATTGAAGGTGAGAAACATTAGTGTTAGTGTCCGTAAAGGAAGACATGTGACTTTCCACTGCGGTAATTCGTGTATCAAGTTGAGCCCAAGTGTCAGTGAGGACCTGCAGTTTATTATTTGTTTCCTCCATAAAGGGACGAAGGGCCCTAATTTCCTCCAGCAATGTTTCCATAGAAATAGGCGAGCTAGGTTTAGGAGGAGAAGGGGGGTTGTGCTTTAGACGTTTGGTGACAGACTTCATAGCAGGTACTGGCGAGGGAGAGGGATCCATATTCTCCGCGGGGTCTTGTGAGGATAACAGCGAATCCTCTAGTTTAGAGAAGGCAGTGAAAACTTTTGAATTTTTGAGAAGAGTGTACTTGGGCGTAGGATGTTTAGCAAGTGCGCCTTTCGTTCTCCCCATAAGAGGCAAGTCCAACAGTCCAGGTAAGCGAGAGGGACAGAAGGAGGGTTTCACTAGTCAAATGGTTAACATTACTGTCAGATCCAGCAATTAACAGGAAACCTCACTGAAGTGCACGTTTGAGCTGAGTTAGAGAAGTAGACATTGAGTTGACGTATCCGTGGAAATGAGGCAGTTCCATCAAACAGATTCAATATCTGAGATAAGAATCCCCGTCATGAACAGCCATGAGTGAGGAAGAGCTGTGGTATCGGAGAGGGACCGTACAGAAAAATACTCTCGTGAAGTGCGTACATAAAATGGCGGCTGAAGACGCTACACAAACTACGCACCTCATGTAATTTCCAGGAATATGTCCTTGAGAATATCCAAAGTTGGTGAAGAAATGAAGACAAAAACCAGAATTGAGTAGAATAAAAGCCAAAAGGGGAGAAAAATCACTTTTGCAGCATGTTTCTTCAAGTCATCAGCTTACATTCTCCTCAGGTGAAAAAACAAAATGGCGGCCGTTCCGAAAACGGAGCCTCCGAGGGAATTAAAAAGGATTACATGCAGCTTACTGACATAGCGACTGCAAAATTCAGTGCTCCAGATGTTCAGACAGCTTGTCCCAACTTTGTGGCATCCTCGTACTCGTAGTTACGAGAGAAAAAATCGGCGCTGTCCTCCCGACTCCGGGAGCGTCAGGGAAGAGCCGCCATCTTCGTTAGGCGTTAACCACGCCCCCCGAGAAACACTTTTTAAGGCCGCAGACTGAGTAAATTGGCCATATTCATTCACTTTTACCCATTCCTCAAATCTTGTGTTTAAGGCCCCTGGAAGCATGAAAATCACTTTAAACATCTCATTTTATCTTTAAAAGTGATTTTCCACGTACAAATGTGAATTGTAGTTCAAAGAGGCAACATTTGAAAACAGACCATTTTTTTAGTTTCTGAAGCATGTCGTAAGGGGAGGTGGTTATCTCTTTCATCAAAAATCGGACGTTTTTGATTGAACAATAAAGGCCTCCAAATGTTATTTTATTCACTTCCCGTGGAGGAGAAACACTTTTTAAGGCCGCAGAGTGAGTAAATTGGCCATTTTGATTCACTTTTACCCATTCCTCAAATCTCGTGTTTAAGGCCCCTGGAAGCATGAAAATCACTTTAAACATCTCATTTTATATTTAAAAGTGATTTTCCACGTACAAATGTGAATTGTAGTTCAAAGAGGCAACATTTGAAAACAGACCATTTTTTTAGTTTCTGAAGCATGTCGTAAGGGGGGGTGGTTATCTCCTTCATCAAAAATCGGACGTTTTGAATTGAACAATAAAGGCCTACAAATGTTATTTAATTCACTTTCTGGGGTGGAGAAAAACTTTTTAAGGCCTCAGAGTGAATAAATTGGCCATTTTCATTCACATTTACCTATTCCTCAAATCTTGTGTTTAGGGCCCCTGGAAGCTTGAAAATCACTTTAAACATCTCATTTTATCTTTAAAAGTGATTTTCCACGTACAAATGTGAATTGTAGTTAAAAGAGGCAACATTTGAAAATGGACCATTTTTACGTTTCTGAAGCATGTCATAAGGGGGGGGTGGTTATCTCTTTCGTCAAAAATCGGGCGTTTTCGCTTGAACAATAAAGGCCTACAAATGTTATTCAGTTCACTTCCCGTGGAGGAGAAACACTTTTTAAGGCCGCAGACTGAGTAAACTGGCCATATTAATTCACTTTTACCCATTCCTCAAATCTTGTGTTTAAGGCCCCTGGAAGCATGAAAATCACTTTAACATCTCATTTTATCTTTAATAGTGATTTTCCACGTACAAATGTGAATTGCAGTTCAAAGAGGCAACATTTGAAAACAGACCATTTTTTTAGTTTCTGAAGCATGTCGTAAGGGGAGGTGGTTATCTCTTTCATCAAAAATCGGACGTTTTTGTTTGAACAATAAAGGCCTCCAAATGTTATTTAATTCACTTCCCGTGGAGGAGAAACACTTTTTAAGGCCGCAGAGTGAGTAAATTGGCCATTTTGATTCACTTTTACCCATTCCTCAAATCTCGTGTTTAAGGCCCCTGGAAGCATGAAAATCACTTTAAACATCTCATTTTATCTTTAAAAGTGATTTTCCACGTACAAATGTGAATTGTAGTTCAAAGAGGCAACATTTGAAAACAGACCGTTTTTTTAGTTTCTGAAGCATGTCGTAAGGGGGGGTGGTTATCTCCTTCATCAAAAATCGGACGTTTTGAATTGAACAATAAAGGCCTACAAATGTTATTTAATTCACTTTCTGGGGTGGAGAAAAACTTTTTAAGGCCTCAGAGTGAATAAATTGGCCATTTTCATTCACATTTACCTATTCCTCAAATCTTGTGTTTAGGGCCCTTGGAAGCTTGAAAATCACTTTAAACATCTCATTTTATCTTTAAAAGTGATTTTCCACGTTCAAATGTGAATGGTAGTTAAAAGAGGCAACATTTGATAACGGGCCATTTTTTACATTTCTGAAGCATGTCGTAAGGGGGGGTGGTTATCTCTTTCGTCAAAAATCGGGCGTTTTCGCTTGAACAATAAAGGCCTACAAATGTTATTTAGTTCACTTCCCGTGGAGGAGAAACACTTTTTAAGGCCGCAGAGTGAGTAAATTGGCCATATTCATTCACTTTTACCCATTCCTCAAATCTTGTTTTTAAGGCCCCTGGAAGCATGAAAATCACTTTAAACATCTCATTTTATCTTTAAAAGTGATTTTCCACGTACAAATGTGAATTGTAGTTCAAAGAGGCAACATTTGAAAACAGACCATTTTTTTAGTTTCTGAAGCATGTCGTAAGGGGGGGTGGTTATCTCTTTCATAAAAAATCAGACGTTTTTAATTGAACAATAAAGGCCTACAAATGTTATTTAATTCACTTTCTGGGGTGGAGAAAAACTTTTTAAGGCCTCAGAGTGAATAAATTGGCCATTTTCATTCACTTTTACCCATTCCTCAAATCTTGTGTTTAGGGCCCCTGGAAGCTTGAAAATCACTTTAAACATCTCATTTTATCTTTAAAAGTGATTTTCCACGTACAAATGTGAATTGTAGTTAAAAGAGGCAACATTTGATAACGGACCATTTTTTACGTTTCTGAAGCATGTCGTAAGGGGGGGGTGGTTATCCCTTTTGTCAAAAATCGGGCGTTTTCGCTTGAACAATAAAGGCCTACAAATGTTATTTAGTTCACTTCCCGTGGAGGAGAAACACTTTTTAAGGCCGCAGACTGAGTAAATTGGCCATATTCATTCACTTTTACCCATTCCTCAAATCTTGTGTTTAAGGCCCCTGGAAGCATGAAAATCACTTTAAACATCTCATTTTATCTTTAAAAGTGATTTTCCACGTACAAATGTGAATTGTAGTTCAAAGAGGCAACATTTGAAAACAGACCATTTTTTTAGTTTCTGAAGCATGTCGTAAGGGGAGGTGGTTATCTCTTTCATCAAAAATCGGACGTTTTTGATTGAACAATAAAGGCCTCCAAATGTTATTTTATTCACTTCCCGTGGAGGAGAAACACTTTTTAAGGCCGCAGAGTGAGTAAATTGGCCATTTTGATTCACTTTTACCCATTCCTCAAATCTCGTGTTTAAGGCCCCTGGAAGCATGAAAATCACTTTAAACATCTCATTTTATCTTTAAAAGTGATTTTCCACGTACAAATGTGAATTGTAGTTCAAAGAGGCAACATTTGAAAACAGACCATTTTTTTAGTTTCTGAAGCATGTCGTAAGGGGAGGTGGTTATCTCTTTCATCAAAAATCGGACGTTTTTGATTGAACAATAAAGGCCTCCAAATGTTATTTTATTCACTTCCCGTGGAGGAGAAACACTTTTTAAGGCCGCAGAGTGAGTAAATTGGCCATTTTGATTCACTTTTACCCATTCCTCAAATCTCGTGTTTAAGGCCCCTGGAAGCATGAAAATCACTTTAAACATCTCATTTTATATTTAAAAGTGATTTTCCACGTACAAATGTGAATTGTAGTTCAAAGAGGCAACATTTGAAAACAGACCATTTTTTTAGTTTCTGAAGCATGTCGTAAGGGGGGGTGGTTATCTCTTTCATCAAAAATCAGACGTTTTTAATTGAACAATAAAGGCCTACAAATGTTATTTAATTCACTTTCTGGGGTGGAGAAAAACTTTTTAAGGCCTCAGAGTGAATAAATTGGCCATTTTCATTCACTTTTACCCATTCCTCAAATCTTGTGTTTAGGGCCCCTGGAAGCTTGAAAATCACTTTAAACATCTCATTTTATCTTTAAAAGTGATTTTCCACGTACAAATGTGAATTGTAGTTAAAAGAGGCAACATTTGATAACGGACCATTTTTTACGTTTCTGAAGCATGTCGTAAGGGGGGGGTGGTTATCCCTTTTGTCAAAAATCGGGCGTTTTCGCTTGAACAATAAAGGCCTACAAATGTTATTTAGTTCACTTCCCGTGGAGGAGAAACACTTTTTAAGGCCGCAGACTGAGTAAATTGGCCATATTCATTCACTTTTACCCATTCCTCAAATCTTGTGTTTAAGGCCCCTGGAAGCATGAAAATCACTTTAAACATCTCATTTTATCTTTAAAAGTGATTTTCCACGTACAAATGTGAATTGTAGTTCAAAGAGGCAACATTTGAAAACAGACCATTTTTTTAGTTTCTGAAGCATGTCGTAAGGGGAGGTGGTTATCTCTTTCATCAAAAATCGGACGTTTTTGATTGAACAATAAAGGCCTCCAAATGTTATTTTATTCACTTCCCGTGGAGGAGAAACACTTTTTAAGGCCGCAGAGTGAGTAAATTGGCCATTTTGATTCACTTTTACCCATTCCTCAAATCTCGTGTTTAAGGCCCCTGGAAGCATGAAAATCACTTTAAACATCTCATTTTATCTTTAAAAGTGATTTTCCACGTACAAATGTGAATTGTAGTTCAAAGAGGCAACATTTGAAAACAGACCATTTTTTTAGTTTCTGAAGCATGTCGTAAGGGGAGGTGGTTATCTCTTTCATCAAAAATCGGACGTTTTTGATTGAACAATAAAGGCCTCCAAATGTTATTTTATTCACTTCCCGTGGAGGAGAAACACTTTTTAAGGCCGCAGAGTGAGTAAATTGGCCATTTTGATTCACTTTTACCCATTCCTCAAATCTCGTGTTTAAGGCCCCTGGAAGCATGAAAATCACTTTAAACATCTCATTTTATATTTAAAAGTGATTTTCCACGTACAAATGTGAATTGTAGTTCAAAGAGGCAACATTTGAAAACAGACCATTTTTTTAGTTTCTGAAGCATGTCGTAAGGGGGGGGTGGTTATCCCTTTCGTCAAAAATCGGGCGTTTTCGCTTGAACAATAAAGGCCTACAAATGTTATTTAGTTCACTTCCCGTGGAGGAGAAACACTTTTTAAGGCCGCAGACTGAGTAAATTGGCCATATTCATTCACTTTTACCCATTCCTCAAATCTTGTGTTTAAGGCCCCTGGAAGCATGAAAATCACTTTAAACATCTCATTTTATCTTTAAAAGTGATTTTCCACGTACAAATGTGAATTGTAGTTCAAAGAGGCAACATTTGAAAACAGACCATTTTTTTAGTTTCTGAAGCATGTCGTAAGGGGGGGTGGTTATCTCCTTCATCAAAAATCGGACGTTTTGAATTGAACAATAAAGGCCTACAAATGTTATTTAATTCACTTTCTGGGGTGGAGAAAAACTTTTTAAGGCCTCAGAGTGAATAAATTGGCCATTTTCATTCACATTTACCTATTCCTCAAATCTTGTGTTTAGGGCCCCTGGAAGCTTGAAAATCACTTTAAACATCTCATTTTATCTTTAAAAGTGATTTTCCACGTACAAATGTGAATTGTAGTTAAAAGAGGCAACATTTGAAAATGGACCATTTTTACGTTTCTGAAGCATGTCATAAGGGGGGGGTGGTTATCTCTTTCGTCAAAAATCGGGCGTTTTCGCTTGAACAATAAAGGCCTACAAATGTTATTCAGTTCACTTCCCGTGGAGGAGAAACACTTTTTAAGGCCGCAGACTGAGTAAACTGGCCATATTAATTCACTTTTACCCATTCCTCAAATCTTGTGTTTAAGGCCCCTGGAAGCATGAAAATCACTTTAACATCTCATTTTATCTTTAATAGTGATTTTCCACGTACAAATGTGAATTGCAGTTCAAAGAGGCAACATTTGAAAACAGACCATTTTTTTAGTTTCTGAAGCATGTCGTAAGGGGAGGTGGTTATCTCTTTCATCAAAAATCGGACGTTTTTGTTTGAACAATAAAGGCCTCCAAATGTTATTTAATTCACTTCCCGTGGAGGAGAAACACTTTTTAAGGCCGCAGAGTGAGTAAATTGGCCATTTTGATTCACTTTTACCCATTCCTCAAATCTCGTGTTTAAGGCCCCTGGAAGCATGAAAATCACTTTAAACATCTCATTTTATCTTTAAAAGTGATTTTCCACGTACAAATGTGAATTGTAGTTCAAAGAGGCAACATTTGAAAACAGACCGTTTTTTTAGTTTCTGAAGCATGTCGTAAGGGGGGGTGGTTATCTCCTTCATCAAAAATCGGACGTTTTGAATTGAACAATAAAGGCCTACAAATGTTATTTAATTCACTTTCTGGGGTGGAGAAAAACTTTTTAAGGCCTCAGAGTGAATAAATTGGCCATTTTCATTCACATTTACCTATTCCTCAAATCTTGTGTTTAGGGCCCTTGGAAGCTTGAAAATCACTTTAAACATCTCATTTTATCTTTAAAAGTGATTTTCCACGTTCAAATGTGAATGGTAGTTAAAAGAGGCAACATTTGATAACGGGCCATTTTTTACATTTCTGAAGCATGTCGTAAGGGGGGGTGGTTATCTCTTTCGTCAAAAATCGGGCGTTTTCGCTTGAACAATAAAGGCCTACAAATGTTATTTAGTTCACTTCCCGTGGAGGAGAAACACTTTTTAAGGCCGCAGAGTGAGTAAATTGGCCATATTCATTCACTTTTACCCATTCCTCAAATCTTGTTTTTAAGGCCCCTGGAAGCATGAAAATCACTTTAAACATCTCATTTTATCTTTAAAAGTGATTTTCCACGTACAAATGTGAATTGTAGTTCAAAGAGGCAACATTTGAAAACAGACCATTTTTTTAGTTTCTGAAGCATGTCGTAAGGGGGGGTGGTTATCTCTTTCATCAAAAATCAGACGTTTTTAATTGAACAATAAAGGCCTACAAATGTTATTTAATTCACTTTCTGGGGTGGAGAAAAACTTTTTAAGGCCTCAGAGTGAATAAATTGGCCATTTTCATTCACTTTTACCCATTCCTCAAATCTTGTGTTTAGGGCCCCTGGAAGCTTGAAAATCACTTTAAACATCTCATTTTATCTTTAAAAGTGATTTTCCACGTACAAATGTGAATTGTAGTTAAAAGAGGCAACATTTGATAACGGACCATTTTTTACGTTTCTGAAGCATGTCGTAAGGGGGGGGTGGTTATCCCTTTTGTCAAAAATCGGGCGTTTTCGCTTGAACAATAAAGGCCTACAAATGTTATTTAGTTCACTTCCCGTGGAGGAGAAACACTTTTTAAGGCCGCAGACTGAGTAAATTGGCCATATTCATTCACTTTTACCCATTCCTCAAATCTTGTGTTTAAGGCCCCTGGAAGCATGAAAATCACTTTAAACATCTCATTTTATCTTTAAAAGTGATTTTCCACGTACAAATGTGAATTGTAGTTCAAAGAGGCAACATTTGAAAACAGACCATTTTTTTAGTTTCTGAAGCATGTCGTAAGGGGAGGTGGTTATCTCTTTCATCAAAAATCGGACGTTTTTGATTGAACAATAAAGGCCTCCAAATGTTATTTTATTCACTTCCCGTGGAGGAGAAACACTTTTTAAGGCCGCAGAGTGAGTAAATTGGCCATTTTGATTCACTTTTACCCATTCCTCAAATCTCGTGTTTAAGGCCCCTGGAAGCATGAAAATCACTTTAAACATCTCATTTTATCTTTAAAAGTGATTTTCCACGTACAAATGTGAATTGTAGTTCAAAGAGGCAACATTTGAAAACAGACCATTTTTTTAGTTTCTGAAGCATGTCGTAAGGGGGGGTGGTTATCTCCTTCATCAAAAATCGGACGTTTTGAATTGAACAATAAAGGCCTACAAATGTTATTTAATTCACTTTCTGGGGTGGAGAAAAACTTTTTAAGGCCTCAGAGTGAATAAATTGGCCATTTTCATTCACATTTACCTATTCCTCAAATCTTGTGTTTAGGGCCCCTGGAAGCTTGAAAATCACTTTAAACATCTCATTTTATCTTTAAAAGTGATTTTTCACGTACAAATGTGAATTGTAGTTAAAAGAGGCAACATTTGAAAACGGACCATTTTTACGTTTCTGAAGCATGTCATAAGGGGGGGTGGTTATCTCTTTCGTCAAAAATCGGGCGTTTTCGCTTGAACAATAAAGGCCTACAAATGGTATTTAGTTCACTTCCCGTGGAGGAGAAACACTTTTTAAGGCCGCAGAGTGAGTAAATTGGCCATATTCATTCACTTTTACCCATTCCTCAAATCTTGTGTTTAAGGCCCCTGGAAGCATGAAAATCACTTTAAACATCTCATTTTATCTTTAAAAGTGATTTTCCACGTACAAATGTGAATTGTAGTTCAAAGAGGCAACATTTGAAAACAGACCATTTTTTTAGTTTCTGAAGCATGTCGTAAGGGGAGGTGGTTATCTCTTTCATCAAAAATCGGACGTTTTTGATTGAACAATAAAGGCCTACAAATGGTATTTTATTCACTTCCCGTGGAGGAGAAACACTTTTTAAGGCCGCAGAGTGAGTAAATTGGCCATTTTCATTCACTCTTACCCATTCCTCAAATCTCGTGTTTAAGGCCCCTGGAAGCATGAAAATCACTTTAAACATCTCATTTTATCTTTAAAAGTGATTTTCCACGTACAAATGTGAATTGTAGTTCAAAGAGGCAACATTTGAAAACAGACCATTTTTTTAGTTTCTGAAGCATGTCGTAAGGGGGGGTGGTTATCTCCTTCATCAAAAATCGGACGTTTTGAATTGAACAATAAAGGCCTACAAATGTTGTTTAATTCACTTTCTGGGGTGGAGAAAAACTTTTTAAGGCCTCAGAGTGAATAAATTGGCCATTTTCATTCACATTTACCCATTCCTCAAATCTTGTGTTTAAGGCCCCTGGAAGCATGAAAATCACTTTAAACATCTCATTTTATCTTTAAAAGTGATTTTCCACGTACAAATGTGAATTGTGGTTCAAAGAAGCAACATTTGAAAACAGACCATTTTTTTAGTTTCTGAAGCATGTCGTAAGGGGGGGGTGGTTATCTCTTTCATCAAAAATCGGACGTTTTTGATTGAACAATAAAGGCCTACAAATGTTATTTAATTCACTTTCTGGGGTGGAGAAAAACTTTTTAAGGCCTCAGAGTGAATAAATTGGCCATTTTCATTCACATTTACCCATTCCTCAAATCTTGTGTTTAGGGCCCCTGGAAGCTTGAAAATTACTTTAAACATCTCATTTTATCTTTAAAAGTGATTTTCCACGTACAAATGTGAATTGTAGTTCAAAGTGGCAACATTTGAAAACGGATCATTTTTTACGTTTCTGAAGCTTGTCGTAAGGGGGGGTGGTTATCTCTTTCGTCAAAAATCGGGCGTTTTCGCTTGAACAATAAAGGCCTACAAATGTTATTTAGTTCACTTCCCGTGGAGGAGAAACACTTTTTAAGGCCGCAGACTGAGTAAATTGGCCATATTCATTCACTTTTACCCATTCCTCAAATCTTGTGTTTAAGGCCCCTGGAAGCATGAAAATCACTTTAAACATCTCATTTTATCTTTAATAGTGATTTTCCACGTACAAATGTGAATTGTAGTTCAAAGAGGCAACATTTGAAAATGGACCATTTTTTACGTTTCTGAAGCATGTCGTAAGGGGGGGTGGTTATCTCTTTCGTCAAAAATCGGGTGTTTTCGCTTGAACAATAAAGGCCTACAAATGGTATTTAGTTCACTTCCCGTGGAGGAGAAACACTTTTTAAGGCCGCAGAGTGAGTAAATTGGCCATATTCATTCACTTTTACCCATTCCTCAAATCTTGTTTTTAAGGCCCCTGGAAGCATGAAAATCACTTTAAACATCTCATTTTATCTTTAAAAGTGATTTTCCACGTACAAATGTGAATTGTAGTTCAGAGAGGCAACATTTGAAAACAGACCATTTTTTTAGTTTCTGAAGCATGTCGTAAGGGGGGGTGGTTATCTCTTTCATCAAAAATCGGACGTTTTTAATTGAACAATAAAGGCCTACAAATGTTATTTAATTCACTTTCTGGGGTGGAGAAAAACTTTTTAAGGCCTCAGAGTGAATAAATTGGCCATTTTCATTCACTTTTACCCATTCCTCAAATCTTGTGTTTAGGGCCCCTGGAAGCTTGAAAATCACTTTAAACATCTCATTTTATCTTTAAAAGTGATTTTCCACGTACAAATGTGAATTGTAGTTAAAAGAGGCAACATTTGATAACGGACCATTTTTTACGTTTCTGAAGCATGTCGTAAGGGGGGGTGGTTATCCCTTTCGTCAAAAATCGGGCGTTTTCGCTTGAACAATAAAGGCCTACAAATGTTATTTAGTTCACTTCCCGTGGAGGAGAAACACTTTTTAAGGCCGCAGAGTGGGTAAATTGGCCATATTCATTCACTTTTACCCATTCCTCAAGTCTTGTGTTTAAGGCCCCTGGAAGCATGAAAACCACTTTAAACATCTCATTTTATCTTTAAAAGTGATTTTCCACGTACAAATGTGAATTGTAGTTCAAAGAGGCAACATTTGAAAACAGACCATTTTTTTAGTTTCTGAAGCTTGTCGTAAGGGGGGGTGGTTATCTCTTTCGTCAAAAATCGGGCGTTTTCGCTTGAACAATAAAGGCCTACAAATGTTATTTAGTTCACTTCCCGTGGAGGAGAAACACTTTTTAAGGCCGCAGACTGAGTAAATTGGCCATATTAATTCACTTTTACCCATTCCTCAAATCTTGTGTTTAAGGCCCCTGGAAGCATGAAAATCACTTTAAACATCTCATTTTATCTTTAATAGTGATTTTCCACGTACAAATGTGAATTGTAGTTCAAAGAGGCAATATTTGAAAACGGACCATTTTTTACGTTTCTGAAGCATGTCGTAAGGGGGGGTGGTTATCTCTTTCGTCAAAAATCGGTTGTTTTCGCTTGAACAATAAAGGCCTACAAATGTTATTTAGTTCACTTCCCGTGGAGGAGAAACACTTTTTAAGGCCGCAGAGTGAGTAAATTGGCCATATTCATTCACTTTTTCCCATTCCTCAAATCTTGTGTTTAAGGCCCCTGGAAGCATGAAAATCACTTTAAACATCTCATTTTATCTTTAAAGTGATTTTCCACGTACAAATGTGAATTGTAGTTAAAAGAGGCAACATTTGAAAACAGACCATTTTTTTAGGTTCTGAAGCATGTCGTAAGGGGGGTGGTTATCTCTTTCATCAAAAATCGGACGTTTTTGATTGAACAATAAAGGCCTCCAAATGTTATTTTATTCACTTCCCGTGGAGGAGAAACACTTTTTAAGGCCGCAGAGTGAGTAAATTGGCCATTTTCATTCACTTTTACCCATTCCTCAAATCTCGTGTTTAAGGCCCCTGGAAGCATGAAAATCACTTTAAACATCTCATTTTATCTTTAAAAGTGATTTTCCACGTACAAATGTGAATTGTAGTTCAAAGAGGCAACATTTGAAAACAGACCATTTTTTTAGTTTCTGAAGCATGTCGTAAGGGGGGGGTGGTTATCTCTTTCATCAAAAATCGGACGTTTTTAATTGAACAATAAAGGCCTACAAATGTTATTTAATTTACTTTCTGGGGTGGAGAAAAACTTTTTAAGGCCTCAGAGTGAATAAATTGGCCATTTTCATTCATATTTACCCATTCCTCAAATCTTGTGTTTAGGGCCCCTGGAAGCTTGAAAATCACTTTAAACATCTCATTTTATCTTTAAAAGTGATTTTCCACGTACAAATGTGAATTGTAGTTAAAAGAGGCAACATTTGAAAAAAGACCATTTTTTTAGTTTCTGAAGCATGTCGTAAGGGGGGTGGTTATCTCTTTCATCAAAAATCGGACGTTTTTGATTGAACAATAAAGGCCTCCAAATGTTATTTTATTCACTTCCCGTGGAGGAGAAACACTTTTTAAGGCCGCAGAGTGAGTAAATTGGCCATATTCATTCACTTTTACCCATTCCTCAAATCTTGTGTTTAAGGCCCCTGGAAGCATGAAAATCACTTTAAACATCTCATTTTATCTTTAAAAGTGATTTTCCACGTACAAATGTGAATTGTAGTTCAAAGAGGCAACATTTGAAAACAGACCATTTTTTTAGTTTCTGAAGCATGTCGTAAGGGGGGGTGGTTATCTCTTTCATCAAAAATCGGACGTTTTTAATTGAACAATAAAGGCCTACAGATGTTATTTAATTCACTTTCTGGGGTGGAGAAAAACTTTTTAAGGCCTCAGAGTGAATAAATTGGCCATTTTCATTCACTTTTACCCATTCCTCAAATCTTGTGTTTAGGGCCCCTGGAAGCTTGAAAATCACTTTAAACATCTCATTTTATCTTTAAAAGTGATTTTCCACGTACAAATGTGAATTGTAGTTAAAAGAGGCAACATTTGATAACGGACCATTTTTTACGTTTCTGAAGCATGTCGTAAGGGGGGGTGGTTATCCCTTTCGTCAAAAATCGGGCGTTTTCGCTTGAACAATAAAGGCCTACAAATGTTATTTAGTTCACTTCCCGTGGAGGAGAAACACTTTTTAAGGCCGCAGAGTGGGTAAATTGGCCATATTCATTCACTTTTACCCATTCCTCAAGTCTTGTGTTTAAGGCCCCTGGAAGCATAAAAACCACTTTAAACATCTCATTTTATCTTTAAAAGTGATTTTCCACGTACAAATGTGAATTGTAGTTCAAAGAGGCAACATTTGAAAACAGACCATTTTTTTAGTTTCTGAAGCTTGTCGTAAGGGGGGGTGGTTATCTCTTTCGTCAAAAATCGGGCGTTTTCGCTTGAACAATAAAGGCCTACAAATGTTATTTAGTTCACTTCCCGTGGAGGAGAAACACTTTTTAAGGCCGCAGACTGAGTAAATTGGCCATATTAATTCACTTTTACCCATTCCTCAAATCTTGTGTTTAAGGCCCCTGGAAGCATGAAAATCACTTTAAACATCTCATTTTATCTTTAATAGTGATTTTCCACGTACAAATGTGAATTGTAGTTCAAGGAGGCAATATTTGAAAACGGACCATTTTTTACGTTTCTGAAGCATGTCGTAAGGGGGGGTGGTTATCTCTTTCGTCAAAAATCGGTTGTTTTCGCTTGAACAATAAAGGCCTACAAATGTTATTTAGTTCACTTCCCGTGGAGGAGAAACACTTTTTAAGGCCGCAGAGTGAGTAAATTGGCCATATTCATTCACTTTTTCCCATTCCTCAAATCTTGTGTTTAAGGCCCCTGGAAGCATGAAAATCACTTTAAACATCTCATTTTATCTTTAAAGTGATTTTCCACGTACAAATGTGAATTGTAGTTAAAAGAGGCAACATTTGAAAACAGACCATTTTTTTAGTTTCTGAAGCATGTCGTAAGGGGGGTGGTTATCTCTTTCATCAAAAATCGGACGTTTTTGATTGAACAATAAAGGCCTCCAAATGTTATTTTATTCACTTCCCGTGGAGGAGAAACACTTTTTAAGGCCGCAGAGTGAGTAAATTGGCCATTTTCATTCACTTTTACCCATTCCTCAAATCTCGTGTTTAAGGCCCCTGGAAGCATGAAAATCACTTTAAACATCTCATTTTATCTTTAAAAGTGATTTTCCACGTACAAATGTGAATTGTAGTTCAAAGAGGCAACATTTGAAAACAGACCATTTTTTTAGTTTCTGAAGCATGTCGTAAGGGGGGGTGGTTATCTCTTTCATCAAAAATCGGACGTTTTTAATTGAACAATAAAGGCCTACAAATGTTATTTAATTTACTTTCTGGGGTGGAGAAAAACTTTTTAAGGCCTCAGAGTGAATAAATTGGCCATTTTCATTCATATTTACCCATTCCTCAAATCTTGTGTTTAGGGCCCCTGGAAGCTTGAAAATCACTTTAAACATCTCATTTTATCTTTAAAAGTGATTTTCCACGTACAAATGTGAATTGTAGTTAAAAGAGGCAACATTTGAAAATGGACCATTTTTACGTTTCTGAAGCATGTCATAAGGGGGGGTGGTTATCTCTTTCGTCAAAAATCGGGCGTTTTCGCTTGAACAATAAAGGCCTACAAATGTTATTCAGTTCACTTCCCGTGGAGGAGAAACACTTTTTAAGGCCGCAGACTGAGTAAACTGGCCATATTAATTCACTTTTACCCATTCCTCAAATCTTGTGTTTAAGGCCCCTGGAAGCATGAAAATCACTTTAACATCTCATTTTATCTTTAATAGTGATTTTCCACGTACAAATGTGAATTGCAGTTCAAAGAGGCAACATTTGAAAACAGACCATTTTTTTAGTTTCTGAAGCATGTCGTAAGGGGAGGTGGTTATCTCTTTCATCAAAAATCGGACGTTTTTGATTGAACAATAAAGGCCTCCAAATGTTATTTAATTACCTTCCCGTGGAGGAGAAACACTTTTTAAGGCCGCAGAGTGAGTAAATTGGCCATTTTGATTCACTTTTACCCATTCCTCAAATCTCGTGTTTAAGGCCCCTGGAAGCATGAAAATCACTTTAAACATCTCATTTTATCTTTAAAAGTGATTTTCCACGTACAAATGTGAATTGTAGTTCAAAGAGGCAACATTTGAAAACAGACCATTTTTTTAGTTTCTGAAGCATGTCGTAAGGGGGGGTGGTTATCTCCTTCATCAAAAATCGGACGTTTTTAATTGAACAATAAAGGCCTACAAATGTTATTTAATTCACTTTCTGGGGTGGAGAAAAACTTTTTAAGGCCTCAGAGTGAATAAATTGGCCATTTTCATTCACATTTACCTATTCCTCAAATCTTGTGTTTAGGGCCCTTGGAAGCTTGAAAATCACTTTAAACATCTCATTTTATCTTTAAAAGTGATTTTCCACGTTCAAATGTGAATGGTAGTTAAAAGAGGCAACATTTGATAACGGGCCATTTTTTACATTTCTGAAGCATGTCGTAAGGGGGGGTGGTTATCTCTTTCGTCAAAAATCGGGCGTTTTCGCTTGAACAATAAAGGCCTACAAATGTTATTTAGTTCACTTCCCGTGGAGGAGAAACACTTTTTAAGGCCGTAGAGTGAGTAAATTGGCCATATTCATTCACTTTTACCCATTCCTCAAATCTTGTGTTTAAGGCCCCTGGAAGCATGAAAATCACTTTAAACATCTCATTTTATCTTTAAAAGTGATTTTCCACGTACAAATGTGAATTGTAGTTCAAAGAGGCAACATTTGAAAACAGACCGTTTTTTTAGTTTCTGAAGCATGTCGTAAGGGGGGGTGGTTATCTCCTTCATCAAAAATCGGACGTTTTGAATTGAACAATAAAGGCCTACAAATGTTATTTAATTCACTTTCTGGGGTGGAGAAAAACTTTTTAAGGCCTCAGAGTGAATAAATTGGCCATTTTCATTCACATTTACCCATTCCTCAAATCTTGTGTTTAAGGCCCCTGGAAGCATGAAAATCACTTTAAACATCTCATTTTATCTTTAATTGTGATTTTCCACGTACAAATGTGAATTGTAGTTCAAAGAGGCAACATTTGAAAATGGACCATTTTTTACGTTTCTGAAGCATGTCGTAAGGGAGGGTGGTTATCTCTTTCGTCAAAAATCGGGTGTTTTCGCTTGAACAATAAAGGCCTACAAATGTTATTTAGTTCACTTCCCGTGGAGGAGAAACACTTTTTAAGGCCGCAGAGTGAGTAAATTGCCCTTATTCATTCACTTTTACCCATTCCTCAAATCTTGTTTTTAAGGCCCCTGGAAGCATGAAAATCACTTTAAACATCTCATTTTATCTTTAAAAGTGATTTTCCACGTACAAATGTGAATTGTAGTTCAAAGAGGCAACATTTGAAAACAGACCATTTTTTTAGTTTCTGAAGCATGTCGTAAGGGGGGGTGGTTATCTCTTTCATCAAAAATCAGACGTTTTTAATTGAACAATAAAGGCCTACAAATGTTATTTAATTCACTTTCTGGGGTGGAGAAAAACTTTTTAAGGCCTCAGAGTGAATAAATTGGCCATTTTCATTCACTTTTACCCATTCCTCAAATCTTGTGTTTAGGGCCCCTGGAAGCTTGAAAATCACTTTAAACATCTCATTTTATCTTTAAAAGTGATTTTCCACGTACAAATGTGAATTGTAGTTCAAAGAGGCAACATTTGAAAACAGACCATTTTTTTAGTTTCTGAAGCATGTCGTAAGGGGAGGTGGTTATCTCTTTCATCAAAAATCGGACGTTTTTGATTGAACAATAAAGGCCTCCAAATGTTATTTTATTCACTTCCCGTGGAGGAGAAACACTTTTTAAGGCCGCAGAGTGAGTAAATTGGCCATTTTGATTCACTTTTACCCATTCCTCAAATCTCGTGTTTAAGGCCCCTGGAAGCATGAAAATCACTTTAAACATCTCATTTTATCTTTAAAAGTGATTTTCCACGTACAAATGTGAATTGTAGTTCAAAGAGGCAACATTTGAAAACAGACCATTTTTTTAGTTTCTGAAGCATGTCGTAAGGGGGGGTGGTTATCTCCTTCATCAAAAATCGGACGTTTTGAATTGAACAATAAAGGCCTACAAATGTTATTTAATTCACTTTCTGGGGTGGAGAAAAACTTTTTAAGGCCTCAGAGTGAATAAATTGGCCATTTTCATTCACATTTACCTATTCCTCAAATCTTGTGTTTAGGGCCCCTGGAAGCTTGAAAATCACTTTAAACATCTCATTTTATCTTTAAAAGTGATTTTTCACGTACAAATGTGAATTGTAGTTAAAAGAGGCAACATTTGAAAACGGACCATTTTTACGTTTCTGAAGCATGTCATAAGGGGGGGTGGTTATCTCTTTCGTCAAAAATCGGGCGTTTTCGCTTGAACAATAAAGGCCTACAAATGGTATTTAGTTCACTTCCCGTGGAGGAGAAACACTTTTTAAGGCCGCAGAGTGAGTAAATTGGCCATATTCATTCACTTTTACCCATTCCTCAAATCTTGTGTTTAAGGCCCCTGGAAGCATGAAAATCACTTTAAACATCTCATTTTATCTTTAAAAGTGATTTTCCACGTACAAATGTGAATTGTAGTTCAAAGAGGCAACATTTGAAAACAGACCATTTTTTTCGTTTCTGAAGCATGTCGTAAGGGGAGGTGGTTATCTCTTTCATCAAAAATCGGACGTTTTTGATTGAACAATAAAGGCCTACAAATGTTATTTAATTCACATTCTGGGGTGGAGAAAAACTTTTTAAGGCCTCAGAGTGAATAAATTGGCCATTTTCATTCACATTTACCCATTCCTCAAATCTTGTGTTTAGGGCCCCTGGAAATTGAAAATCACTTTAAACATCTCATTTTATCTTTAAAAGTGATTTTCCACGTACAAATGTGAATTGTAGTTCAAAGAGGCAACATTTGAAAACAGACCATTTTTTTAGTTTCTGAAGCATGTCGTAAGGGGGGGTGGTTATCTCTTTCATCAAAAATCGGACGTTTTTGATTGAACAATAAAGGCCTCCAAATGTTATTTTATTCACTTCCCGTGGAGGAGAAACACTTTTTAAGGCCGCAGAGTGAGTAAATTGGCCATTTTCATTCACTCTTACCCATTCCTCAAATCTCGTGTTTAAGGCCCCTGGAAGCATGAAAATCACTTTAAACATCTCATTTTATCTTTAAAAGTGATTTTCCACGTACAAATGTGAATTGTAGTTCAAAGAGGCAACATTTGAAAACAGACCATTTTTTTAGTTTCTGAAGCATGTCGTAAGGGGGGGTGGTTATCTCCTTCATCAAAAATCGGACGTTTTGAATTGAACAATAAAGGCCTACAAATGTTGTTTAATTCACTTTCTGGGGTGGAGAAAAACTTTTTAAGGCCTCAGAGTGAATAAATTGGCCATTTTCATTCACATTTACCCATTCCTCAAATCTTGTGTTTAAGGCCCCTGGAAGCATGAAAATCACTTTAAACATCTCATTTTATCTTTAAAAGTGATTTTCCACGTACAAATGTGAATTGCGGTTCAAAGAAGCAACATTTGAAAACAGACCATTTTTTTAGTTTCTGAAGCATGTCGTAAGGGGGGGGTGGTTATCTCTTTCATCAAAAATCGGACGTTTTTGATTGAACAATAAAGGCCTACAAATGTTATTTAGTTCACTTCCCGTGGAGGAGAAACACTTTTTAAGGCCGCAGACTGAGTAAATTGGCCATATTCATTCACTTTTACCCATTCCTCAAATCTTGTGTTTAAGGCCCCTGGAAGCATGAAAATCACTTTAAACATCTCATTTTATCTTTAATAGTGATTTTCCACGTACAAATGTGAATTGTAGTTCAAAGAGGCAACATTTGAAAATGGACCATTTTTTACGTTTCTGAAGCATGTCGTAAGGGGGGGGTGGTTATCCCTTTCGTCAAAAATCGGGCGTTTTCGCTTGAACAATAAAGGCCTACAAATGTTATTTAGTTCACTTCCCGTGGAGGAGAAACACTTTTTAAGGCCGCAGACTGAGTAAATTGGCCATATTCATTCACTTTTACCCATTCCTCAAATCTTGTGTTTAAGGCCCCTGGAAGCATGAAAATCACTTTAAACATCTCATTTTATCTTTAAAAGTGATTTTCCACGTACAAATGTGAATTGTAGTTCAAAGAGGCAACATTTGAAAACAGACCATTTTTTTAGTTTCTGAAGCATGTCGTAAGGGGAGGTGGTTATCTCTTTCATCAAAAATCGGACGTTTTTGATTGAACAATAAAGGCCTCCAAATGTTATTTAATTCACTTCCCGTGGAGGAGAAACACTTTTTAAGGCCGCAGAGTGAGTAAATTGGCCATTTTGATTCACTTTTACCCATTCCTCAAATCTCGTGTTTAAGGCCCCTGGAAGCATGAAAATCACTTTAAACATCTCATTTTATCTTTAAAAGTGATTTTCCACGTACAAATGTGAATTGTAGTTCAAAGAGGCAACATTTGAAAACAGACCATTTTTTTAGTTTCTGAAGCATGTCGTAAGGGGGGGTGGTTATCTCCTTCATCAAAATCGGACGTTTTTAATTGAACAATAAAGGCCTACAAATGTTATTTAATTCACTTTCTGGGGTGGAGAAAAACTTTTTAAGGCCTCAGAGTGAATAAATTGGCCATTTTCATTCACATTTACCTATTCCTCAAATCTTGTGTTTAGGGCCCTTGGAAGCTTGACAATCACTTTAAACATCTCATTTTATCTTTAAAAGTGATTTTCCACGTTCAAATGTGAATGGTAGTTAAAAGAGGCAACATTTGATAACGGGCCATTTTTTACATTTCTGAAGCATGTCGTAAGGGGGGGTGGTTATCTCTTTCGTCAAAAATCGGGCGTTTTCGCTTGAACAATAAAGGCCTACAAATGTTATTTAGTTCACTTCCCGTGGAGGAGAAACACTTTTTAAGGCCGTAGAGTGAGTAAATTGGCCATATTCATTCACTTTTACCCATTCCTCAAATCTTGTGTTTAAGGCCCCTGGAAGCATGAAAATCACTTTAAACATCTCATTTTATCTTTAAAAGTGATTTTCCACGTACAAATGTGAATTGTAGTTCAAAGAGGCAACATTTGAAAACAGACCGTTTTTTTAGTTTCTGAAGCATGTCGTAAGGGGGGGTGGTTATCTCCTTCATCAAAAATCGGACGTTTTGAATTGAACAATAAAGGCCTACAAATGTTATTTAATTCACTTTCTGGGGTGGAGAAAAACTTTTTAAGGCCTCAGAGTGAATAAATTGGCCATTTTCATTCACATTTACCCATTCCTCAAATCTTGTGTTTAAGGCCCCTGGAAGCATGAAAATCACTTTAAACATCTCATTTTATCTTGAATTGTGATTTTCCACGTACAAATGTGAATTGTAGTTCAAAGAGGCAACATTTGAAAATGGACCATTTTTTACGTTTCTGAAGCATGTCGTAAGGGGGGGTGGTTATCTCTTTCGTCAAAAATCGGGTGTTTTCGCTTGAACAATAAAGGCCTACAAATGTTATTTAGTTCACTTCCCGTGGAGGAGAAACACTTTTTAAGGCCGCAGAGTGAGTAAATTGGCCATATTCATTCACTTTTACCCATTCCTCAAATCTTGTTTTTAAGGCCCCTGGAAGCATGAAAATCACTTTAAACATCTCATTTTATCTTTAAAAGTGATTTTCCACGTACAAATGTGAATTGTAGTTCAAAGAGGCAACATTTGAAAACAGACCATTTTTTTAGTTTCTGAAGCATGTCGTAAGGGGGGGTGGTTATCTCTTTCATCAAAAATCAGACGTTTTTAATTGAACAATAAAGGCCTACAAATGTTATTTAATTCACTTTTTGGGGTGGAGAAAAACTTTTTAAGGCCTCAGAGTGAATAAATTGGCCATTTTCATTCACTTTTACCCATTCCTCAAATCTTGTGTTTAGGGCCCCTGGAAGCTTGAAAATCACTTTAAACATCTCATTTTATCTTTAAAAGTGATTTTCCACGTACAAATGTGAATTGTAGTTAAAAGAGGCAACATTTGATAACGGACCATTTTTTACGTTTCTGAAGCATGTCGTAAGGGGGGGGTGGTTATCCCTTTCGTCAAAAATCGGGTGTTTTCGCTTGAACAATAAAGGCCTACAAATGTTATTTAGTTCACTTCCCGTGGAGGAGAAACACTTTTTAAGGCCGCAGACTGAGTAAATTGGCCATATTCATTCACTTTTACCCATTCCTCAAATCTTGTGTTTAAGGCCCCTGGAAGCATGAAAATCACTTTAAACATCTCATTTTATCTTTAAAAGTGATTTTCCACGTACAAATGTGAATTGTAGTTCAAAGAGGCAACATTTGAAAACAGACCATTTTTTTAGTTTCTGAAGCATGTCGTAAGGGGAGGTGGTTATCTCTTTCATCAAAAATCGGACGTTTTTGATTGAACAATAAAGGCCTCCAAATGTTATTTTATTCACTTCCCGTGGAGGAGAAACACTTTTTAAGGCCGCAGAGTGAGTAAATTGGCCATTTTGATTCACTTTTACCCATTCCTCAAATCTCGTGTTTAAGGCCCCTGGAAGCATGAAAATCACTTTAAACATCTCATTTTATCTTTAAAAGTGATTTTCCACGTACAAATGTGAATTGTAGTTCAAAGAGGCAACATTTGAAAACAGACCATTTTTTTAGTTTCTGAAGCATGTCGTAAGGGGGGGTGGTTATCTCCTTCATCAAAAATCGGACGTTTTGAATTGAACAATAAAGGCCTACAAATGTTATTTAATTCACTTTCTGGGGTGGAGAAAAACTTTTTAAGGCCTCAGAGTGAATAAATTGGCCATTTTCATTCACATTTACCTATTCCTCAAATCTTGTGTTTAGGGCCCCTGGAAGCTTGAAAATCACTTTAAACATCTCATTTTATCTTTAAAAGTGATTTTTCACGTACAAATGTGAATTGTAGTTAAAAGAGGCAACATTTGAAAACGGACCATTTTTACGTTTCTGAAGCATGTCATAAGGGGGGGTGGTTATCTCTTTCGTCAAAAATCGGGCGTTTTCGCTTGAACAATAAAGGCCTACAAATGGTATTTAGTTCACTTCCCGTGGAGGAGAAACACTTTTTAAGGCCGCAGAGTGAGTAAATTGGCCATATTCATTCACTTTTACCCATTCCTCAAATCTTGTGTTTAAGGCCCCTGGAAGCATGAAAATCACTTTAAACATCTCATTTTATCTTTAAAAGTGATTTTCCACGTACAAATGTGAATTGTAGTTCAAAGAGGCAACATTTGAAAACAGACCATTTTTTTAGTTTCTGAAGCATGTCGTAAGGGGAGGTGGTTATCTCTTTCATCAAAAATCGGACGTTTTTGATTGAACAATAAAGGCCTACAAATGTTATTTAATTCACTTTCTGGGGTGGAGAAAAACTTTTTAAGGCCTCAGAGTGAATAAATTGGCCATTTTCATTCACATTTACCCATTCCTCAAATCTTGTGTTTAGGGCCCCTGGAAATTGAAAATCACTTTAAACATCTCATTTTATCTTTAAAAGTGATTTTCCACGTACAAATGTGAATTGTAGTTCAAAGAGGCAACATTTGAAAACAGACCATTTTTTTAGTTTCTGAAGCATGTCGTAAGGGGGGGTGGTTATCTCTTTCATCAAAAATCGGACGTTTTTGATTGAACAATAAAGGCCTCCAAATGTTATTTTATTCACTTCCCGTGGAGGAGAAACACTTTTTAAGGCCGCAGAGTGAGTAAATTGGCCATTTTCATTCACTCTTACCCATTCCTCAAATCTCGTGTTTAAGGCCCCTGGAAGCATGAAAATCACTTTAAACATCTCATTTAATCTTTAAAAGTGATTTTCCACGTACAAATGTGAATTGTAGTTCAAAGAGGCAACATTTGAAAACAGACCATTTTTTTAGTTTCTGAAGCATGTCGTAAGGGGGGGTGGTTATCTCCTTCATCAAAAATCGGACGTTTTGAATTGAACAATAAAGGCCTACAAATGTTGTTTAATTCACTTTCTGGGGTGGAGAAAAACTTTTTAAGGCCTCAGAGTGAATAAATTGGCCATTTTCATTCACATTTACCCATTCCTCAAATCTTGTGTTTAAGGCCCCTGGAAGCATGAAAATCACTTTAAACATCTCATTTTATCTTTAAAAGTGATTTTCCACGTACAAATGTGAATTGCGGTTCAAAGAAGCAACATTTGAAAACAGACCATTTTTTTAGTTTCTGAAGCATGTCGTAAGGGGGGGGTGGTTATCTCTTTCATCAAAAATCGGACGTTTTTGATTGAACAATAAAGGCCTACAAATGTTATTTAATTCACTTTCTGGGGTGGAGAAAAACTTTTTAAGGCCTCAGAGTGAATAAATTGGCCATTTTCATTCACATTTACCCATTCCTCAAATCTTGTGTTTAGGGCCCCTGGAAGCTTGAAAATTACTTTAAACATCTCATTTTATCTTTAAAAGTGATTTTCCACGTACAAATGTGAATTGTAGTTCAAAGTGGCAACATTTGAAAACGGATCATTTTTTACGTTTCTGAAGCTTGTCGTAAGGGGGGGTGGTTATCTCTTTCGTCAAAAATCGGGCGTTTTCGCTTGAACAATAAAGGCCTACAAATGTTATTTAGTTCACTTCCCGTGGAGGAGAAACACTTTTTAAGGCCGCAGACTGAGTAAATTGGCCATATTCATTCACTTTTACCCATTCCTCAAATCTTGTGTTTAAGGCCCCTGGAAGCATGAAAATCACTTTAAACATCTCATTTTATCTTTAATAGTGATTTTCCACGTACAAATGTGAATTGTAGTTCAAAGAGGCAACATTTGAAAATGGACCATTTTTTACGTTTCTGAAGCATGTCGTAAGGGGGGGTGGTTATCTCTTTCGTCAAAAATCGGGTGTTTTCGCTTGAACAATAAAGGCCTACAAATGGTATTTAGTTCACTTCCCGTGGAGGAGAAACACTTTTTAAGGCCGCAGAGTGAGTAAATTGGCCATATTCATTCACTTTTACCCATTCCTCAAATCTTGTTTTTAAGGCCCCTGGAAGCATGAAAATCACTTTAAACATCTCATTTTATCTTTAAAAGTGATTTTCCACGTACAAATGTGAATTGTAGTTCAGAGAGGCAACATTTGAAAACAGACCATTTTTTTAGTTTCTGAAGCATGTCGTAAGGGGGGGTGGTTATCTCTTTCATCAAAAATCGGACGTTTTTAATTGAACAATAAAGGCCTACAAATGTTATTTAATTCACTTTCTGGGGTGGAGAAAAACTTTTTAAGGCCTCAGAGTGAATAAATTGGCCATTTTCATTCACTTTTACCCATTCCTCAAATCTTGTGTTTAGGGCCCCTGGAAGCTTGAAAATCACTTTAAACATCTCATTTTATCTTTAAAAGTGATTTTCCACGTACAAATGTGAATTGTAGTTAAAAGAGGCAACATTTGATAACGGACCATTTTTTACGTTTCTGAAGCATGTCGTAAGGGGGGGTGGTTATCCCTTTCGTCAAAAATCGGGCGTTTTCGCTTGAACAATAAAGGCCTACAAATGTTATTTAGTTCACTTCCCGTGGAGGAGAAACACTTTTTAAGGCCGCAGAGTGGGTAAATTGGCCATATTCATTCACTTTTACCCATTCCTCAAGTCTTGTGTTTAAGGCCCCTGGAAGCATGAAAATCACTTTAAACATCTCATTTTATCTTTAAAAGTGATTTTCCACGTACAAATGTGAATTGTAGTTCAAAGAGGCAACATTTGAAAACAGACCATTTTTTTAGTTTCTGAAGCATGTCGTAAGGGGGGGTGGTTATCTCTTTCATCAAAAATCGGACGTTTTTGATTGAACAATAAAGGCCTCCAAATGTTATTTTATTCACTTCCCGTGGAGGAGAAACACTTTTTAAGGCCGCAGAGTGAGTAAATTGGCCATTTTCATTCACTTTTACCCATTCCTCAAATCTCGTGTTTAAGGCCCCAAATCACTTTAAACATCTCATTTTATCTTTAAAAGTGATTTTCCACGTACAAATGTGAATTGTAGTTCAAAGAGGCAACATTTGAAAACAGACCATTTTTTTAGTTTCTGAAGCATGTCGTAAGGGGGGGTGGTTATCTCCTTCATCAAAAATCGGACGTTTTGAATTGAACAATAAAGGCCTACAAATGTTGTTTAATTCACTTTCTGGGGTGGAGAAAAACTTTTTAAGGCCTCAGAGTGAATAAATTGGCCATTTTCATTCACATTTACCCATTCCTCAAATCTTGTGTTTAAGGCCCCTGGAAGCATGAAAATCACTTTAAACATCTCATTTTATCTTTAAAAGTGATTTTCCACGTACAAATGTGAATTGTAGTTCAAAGAAGCAACATTTGAAAACAGACCATTTTTTTAGTTTCTGAAGCATGTCGTAAGGGGGGGTGGTTATCTCTTTCATCAAAAATCGGACGTTTTTGATTGAACAATAAAGGCCTACAAATGTTATTTAATTCACTTTCTGGGGTGGAGAAAAACTTTTTAAGGCCTCAGAGTGAATACATTGGCCATTTTCATTCACATTTACCCATTCCTCAAATCTTGTGTTTAGGGCCCCTGGAAGCTTGAAAATCACTTTAAACATCTCATTTTATCTTTAAAAGTGATTTTCCACGTACAAATGTGAATTGTAGTTCATAGAGGCAACATTTGAAAACGGACCATTTTTTACGTTTCTGAAGCTTGTCGTAAGGGGGGGTGGTTATCTCTTTCGTCAAAAATCGGGCGTTTTCGCTTGAACAATAAAGGCCTACAAATGTTATTTAGTTCACTTCCCGTGGAGGAGAAACACTTTTTAAGGCCGCAGACTGAGTAAATTGGCCATATTAATTCACTTTTACCCATTCCTCAAATCTTGTGTTTAAGGCCCCTGGAAGCATGAAAATCACTTTAAACATCTAATTTTATCTTTAATAGTGATTTTCCACGTACAAATGTGAATTGTAGTTCAAAGAGGCAATATTTGAAAACGGACCATTTTTTACGTTTCTGAAGCATGTCGTAAGGGGGGGTGGTTATCTCTTTCGTCAAAAATCGGTTGTTTTCGCTTGAACAATAAAGGCCTACAAATGGTATTTAGTTCACTTCCCGTGGAGGAGAAACACTTTTTAAGGCCGCAGAGTGAGTAAATTGGCCATATTCATTCACTTTTTCCCATTCCTCAAATCTTGTGTTTAAGGCCCCTGGAAGCATGAAAATCACTTTAAACATCTCATTTTATCTTTAAAGTGATTTTCCACGTACAAATGTGAATTGTAGTTAAAAGAGGCAACATTTGAAAACAGACCATTTTTTTAGTTTCTGAAGCATGTCGTAAGGGGGGTGGTTATCTCTTTCATCAAAAATCGGACGTTTTTGATTGAACAATAAAGGCCTCCAAATGTTATTTTATTCACTTCCCGTGGAGGAGAAACACTTTTTAAGGCCGCAGAGTGAGTAAATTGGCCATTTTGATTCACTTTTACCCATTCCTCAAATCTCGTGTTTAAGGCCCCTGGAAGCATGAAAATCACTTTAAACATCTCATTTTATCTTTAAAAGTGATTTTCCACGTACAAATGTGAATTGTAGTTCAAAGAGGCAACATTTGAAAACAGACCATTTTTTTAGTTTCTGAAGCATGTCGTAAGGGGGGGTGGTTATCTCCTTCATCAAAAATCGGACGTTTTGAATTGAACAATAAAGGCCTACAAATGTTATTTAATTCACTTTCTGGGGTGGAGAAAAACTTTTTAAGGCCTCAGAGTGAATAAATTGGACATTTTCATTCACATTTACCTATTCCTCAAATCTTGTGTTTAGGGCCCCTGGAAGCTTGAAAATCACTTTAAACATCTCATTTTATCTTTAAAAGTGATTTTTCACGTACAAATGTGAATTGTAGTTAAAAGAGGCAACATTTGAAAACGGACCATTTTTACGTTTCTGAAGCATGTCATAAGGGGGGGTGGTTATCTCTTTCGTCAAAAATCGGGCGTTTTCGCTTGAACAATAAAGGCCTACAAATGGTATTTAGTTCACTTCCCGTGGAGGAGAAACACTTTTTAAGGCCGCAGAGTGAGTAAATTGGCCATATTCATTCACTTTTACCCATTCCTCAAATCTTGTGTTTAAGGCCCCTGGAAGCATGAAAATCACTTTAAACATCTCATTTTATCTTTAAAAGTGATTTTCCACGTACAAATGTGAATTGTAGTTCAAAGAGGCAACATTTGAAAACAGACCATTTTTTTAGTTTCTGAAGCATGTCGTAAGGGGAGGTGGTTATCTCTTTCATCAAAAATCGGACGTTTTTGATTGAACAATAAAGGCCTACAAATGTTATTTAATTCACTTTCTGGGGTGGAGAAAAACTTTTTAAGGCCTCAGAGTGAATAAATTGGCCATTTTCATTCACATTTACCCATTCCTCAAATCTTGTGTTTAGGGCCCCTGGAAATTGAAAATCACTTTAAACATCTCATTTTATCTTTAAAAGTGATTTTCCACGTACAAATGTGAATTGTAGTTCAAAGAGGCAACATTTGAAAACAGACCATTTTTTTAGTTTCTGAAGCATGTCGTAAGGGGGGGTGGTTATCTCTTTCATCAAAAATCGGACGTTTTTGATTGAACAATAAAGGCCTCCAAATGTTATTTTATTCACTTCCCGTGGAGGAGAAACACTTTTTAAGGCCGCAGAGTGAGTAAATTGGCCATTTTCATTCACTCTTACCCATTCCTCAAATCTCGTGTTTAAGGCCCCTGGAAGCATGAAAATCACTTTAAACATCTCATTTTATCTTTAAAAGTGATTTTCCACGTACAAATGTGAATTGTAGTTCAAAGAGGCAACATTTGAAAACAGACCATTTTTTTAGTTTCTGAAGCATGTCGTAAGGGGGGGTGGTTATCTCCTTCATCAAAAATCGGACGTTTTGAATTGAACAATAAAGGCCTACAAATGTTGTTTAATTCACTTTCTGGGGTGGAGAAAAACTTTTTAAGGCCTCAGAGTGAATAAATTGGCCATTTTCATTCACATTTACCCATTCCTCAAATCTTGTGTTTAAGGCCCCTGGAAGCATGAAAATCACTTTAAACATCTCATTTTATCTTTAAAAGTGATTTTCCACGTACAAATGTGAATTGCGGTTCAAAGAAGCAACATTTGAAAACAGACCATTTTTTTAGTTTCTGAAGCATGTCGTAAGGGGGGGGTGGTTATCTCTTTCATCAAAAATCGGACGTTTTTGATTGAACAATAAAGGCCTACAAATGTTATTTAATTCACTTTCTGGGGTGGAGAAAAACTTTTTAAGGCCTCAGAGTGAATAAATTGGCCATTTTCATTCACATTTACCCATTCCTCAAATCTTGTGTTTAGGGCCCCTGGAAGCTTGAAAATTACTTTAAACATCTCATTTTATCTTTAAAAGTGATTTTCCACGTACAAATGTGAATTGTAGTTCAAAGTGGCAACATTTGAAAACGGATCATTTTTTACGTTTCTGAAGCTTGTCGTAAGGGGGGGTGGTTATCTCTTTCGTCAAAAATCGGGCGTTTTCGCTTGAACAATAAAGGCCTACAAATGTTATTTAGTTCACTTCCCGTGGAGGAGAAACACTTTTTAAGGCCGCAGACTGAGTAAATTGGCCATATTCATTCACTTTTACCCATTCCTCAAATCTTGTGTTTAAGGCCCCTGGAAGCATGAAAATCACTTTAAACATCTCATTTTATCTTTAATAGTGATTTTCCACGTACAAATGTGAATTGTAGTTCAAAGAGGCAACATTTGAAAATGGACCATTTTTTACGTTTCTGAAGCATGTCGTAAGGGGGGGGTGGTTATCCCTTTCGTCAAAAATCGGGCGTTTTCGCTTGAACAATAAAGGCCTACAAATGTTATTTAGTTCACTTCCCGTGGAGGAGAAACACTTTTTAAGGCCGCAGACTGAGTAAATTGGCCATATTCATTCACTTTTACCCATTCCTCAAATCTTGTGTTTAAGGCCCCTGGAAGCATGAAAATCACTTTAAACATCTCATTTTATCTTTAAAAGTGATTTTCCACGTACAAATGTGAATTGTAGTTCAAAGAGGCAACATTTGAAAACAGACCATTTTTTTAGTTTCTGAAGCATGTCGTAAGGGGAGGTGGTTATCTCTTTCATCAAAAATCGGACGTTTTTGATTGAACAATAAAGGCCTCCAAATGTTATTTAATTCACTTCCCGTGGAGGAGAAACACTTTTTAAGGCCGCAGAGTGAGTAAATTGGCCATTTTGATTCACTTTTACCCATTCCTCAAATCTCGTGTTTAAGGCCCCTGGAAGCATGAAAATCACTTTAAACATCTCATTTTATCTTTAAAAGTGATTTTCCACGTACAAATGTGAATTGTAGTTCAAAGAGGCAACATTTGAAAACAGACCATTTTTTTAGTTTCTGAAGCATGTCGTAAGGGGGGGTGGTTATCTCCTTCATCAAAATCGGACGTTTTTAATTGAACAATAAAGGCCTACAAATGTTATTTAATTCACTTTCTGGGGTGGAGAAAAACTTTTTAAGGCCTCAGAGTGAATAAATTGGCCATTTTCATTCACATTTACCTATTCCTCAAATCTTGTGTTTAGGGCCCTTGGAAGCTTGACAATCACTTTAAACATCTCATTTTATCTTTAAAAGTGATTTTCCACGTTCAAATGTGAATGGTAGTTAAAAGAGGCAACATTTGATAACGGGCCATTTTTTACATTTCTGAAGCATGTCGTAAGGGGGGGTGGTTATCTCTTTCGTCAAAAATCGGGCGTTTTCGCTTGAACAATAAAGGCCTACAAATGTTATTTAGTTCACTTCCCGTGGAGGAGAAACACTTTTTAAGGCCGTAGAGTGAGTAAATTGGCCATATTCATTCACTTTTACCCATTCCTCAAATCTTGTGTTTAAGGCCCCTGGAAGCATGAAAATCACTTTAAACATCTCATTTTATCTTTAAAAGTGATTTTCCACGTACAAATGTGAATTGTAGTTCAAAGAGGCAACATTTGAAAACAGACCGTTTTTTTAGTTTCTGAAGCATGTCGTAAGGGGGGGTGGTTATCTCCTTCATCAAAAATCGGACGTTTTGAATTGAACAATAAAGGCCTACAAATGTTATTTAATTCACTTTCTGGGGTGGAGAAAAACTTTTTAAGGCCTCAGAGTGAATAAATTGGCCATTTTCATTCACATTTACCCATTCCTCAAATCTTGTGTTTAAGGCCCCTGGAAGCATGAAAATCACTTTAAACATCTCATTTTATCTTTAATTGTGATTTTCCACGTACAAATGTGAATTGTAGTTCAAAGAGGCAACATTTGAAAATGGACCATTTTTTACGTTTCTGAAGCATGTCGTAAGGGGGGGTGGTTATCTCTTTCGTCAAAAATCGGGTGTTTTCGCTTGAACAATAAAGGCCTACAAATGTTATTTAGTTCACTTCCCGTGGAGGAGAAACACTTTTTAAGGCCGCAGAGTGAGTAAATTGGCCATATTCATTCACTTTTACCCATTCCTCAAATCTTGTTTTTAAGGCCCCTGGAAGCATGAAAATCACTTTAAACATCTCATTTTATCTTTAAAAGTGATTTTCCACGTACAAATGTGAATTGTAGTTCAAAGAGGCAACATTTGAAAACAGACCATTTTTTTAGTTTCTGAAGCATGTCGTAAGGGGGGGTGGTTATCTCTTTCATCAAAAATCAGACGTTTTTAATTGAACAATAAAGGCCTACAAATGTTATTTAATTCACTTTTTGGGGTGGAGAAAAACTTTTTAAGGCCTCAGAGTGAATAAATTGGCCATTTTCATTCACTTTTACCCATTCCTCAAATCTTGTGTTTAGGGCCCCTGGAAGCTTGAAAATCACTTTAAACATCTCATTTTATCTTTAAAAGTGATTTTCCACGTACAAATGTGAATTGTAGTTAAAAGAGGCAACATTTGATAACGGACCATTTTTTACGTTTCTGAAGCATGTCGTAAGGGGGGGTGGTTATCCCTTTCGTCAAAAATCGGGCGTTTTCGCTTGAACAATAAAGGCCTACAAATGTTATTTAGTTCACTTCCCGTGGAGGAGAAACACTTTTTAAGGCCGCAGACTGAGTAAATTGGCCATATTCATTCACTTTTACCCATTCCTCAAATCTTGTGTTTAAGGCCCCTGGAAGCATGAAAATCACTTTAAACATCTCATTTTATCTTTAAAAGTGATTTTCCACGTACAAATGTGAATTGTAGTTCAAAGAGGCAACATTTGAAAACAGACCATTTTTTTAGTTTCTGAAGCATGTCGTAAGGGGAGGTGGTTATCTCTTTCATCAAAAATCGGACGTTTTTGATTGAACAATAAAGGCCTCCAAATGTTATTTTATTCACTTCCCGTGGAGGAGAAACACTTTTTAAGGCCGCAGAGTGAGTAAATTGGCCATTTTGATTCACTTTTACCCATTCCTCAAATCTCGTGTTTAAGGCCCCTGGAAGCATGAAAATCACTTTAAACATCTCATTTTATCTTTAAAAGTGATTTTCCACGTACAAATGTGAATTGTAGTTCAAAGAGGCAACATTTGAAAACAGACCATTTTTTTAGTTTCTGAAGCATGTCGTAAGGGGGTTGGTTATCTCCTTCATCAAAAATCGGACGTTTTGAATTGAACAATAAAGGCCTACAAATGTTATTTAATTCACTTTCTGGGGTGGAGAAAAACTTTTTAAGGCCTCAGAGTGAATAAATTGGCCATTTTCATTCACATTTACCTATTCCTCAAATCTTGTGTTTAGGGCCCCTGGAAGCTTGAAAATTACTTTAAACATCTCATTTTATCTTTAAAAGTGATTTTCCACGTACAAATGTGAATTGTAGTTCAAAGTGGCAACATTTGAAAACGGATCATTTTTTACGTTTCTGAAGCTTGTCGTAAGGGGGGGTGGTTATCTCTTTCGTCAAAAATCGGGCGTTTTCGCTTGAACAATAAAGGCCTACAAATGTTATTTAGTTCACTTCCCGTGGAGGAGAAACACTTTTTAAGGCCGCAGACTGAGTAAATTGGCCATATTCATTCACTTTTACCCATTCCTCAAATCTTGTGTTTAAGGCCCCTGGAAGCATGAAAATCACTTTAAACATCTCATTTTATCTTTAATAGTGATTTTCCACGTACAAATGTGAATTGTAGTTCAAAGAGGCAACATTTGAAAATGGACCATTTTTTACGTTTCTGAAGCATGTCGTAAGGGGGGGGTGGTTATCCCTTTCGTCAAAAATCGGGCGTTTTCGCTTGAACAATAAAGGCCTACAAATGTTATTTAGTTCACTTCCCGTGGAGGAGAAACACTTTTTAAGGCCGCAGACTGAGTAAATTGGCCATATTCATTCACTTTTACCCATTCCTCAAATCTTGTGTTTAAGGCCCCTGGAAGCATGAAAATCACTTTAAACATCTCATTTTATCTTTAAAAGTGATTTTCCACGTACAAATGTGAATTGTAGTTCAAAGAGGCAACATTTGAAAACAGACCATTTTTTTAGTTTCTGAAGCATGTCGTAAGGGGAGGTGGTTATCTCTTTCATCAAAAATCGGACGTTTTTGATTGAACAATAAAGGCCTCCAAATGTTATTTAATTCACTTCCCGTGGAGGAGAAACACTTTTTAAGGCCGCAGAGTGAGTAAATTGGCCATTTTGATTCACTTTTACCCATTCCTCAAATCTCGTGTTTAAGGCCCCTGGAAGCATGAAAATCACTTTAAACATCTCATTTTATCTTTAAAAGTGATTTTCCACGTACAAATGTGAATTGTAGTTCAAAGAGGCAACATTTGAAAACAGACCATTTTTTTAGTTTCTGAAGCATGTCGTAAGGGGGGGTGGTTATCTCCTTCATCAAAATCGGACGTTTTTAATTGAACAATAAAGGCCTACAAATGTTATTTAATTCACTTTCTGGGGTGGAGAAAAACTTTTTAAGGCCTCAGAGTGAATAAATTGGCCATTTTCATTCACATTTACCTATTCCTAAAATCTTGTGTTTAGGGCCCTTGGAAGCTTGACAATCACTTTAAACATCTCATTTTATCTTTAAAAGTGATTTTCCACGTTCAAATGTGAATGGTAGTTAAAAGAGGCAACATTTGATAACGGGCCATTTTTTACATTTCTGAAGCATGTCGTAAGGGGGGGTGGTTATCTCTTTCGTCAAAAATCGGGCGTTTTCGCTTGAACAATAAAGGCCTACAAATGTTATTTAGTTCACTTCCCGTGGAGGAGAAACACTTTTTAAGGCCGTAGAGTGAGTAAATTGGCCATATTCATTCACTTTTACCCATTCCTCAAATCTTGTGTTTAAGGCCCCTGGAAGCATGAAAATCACTTTAAACATCTCATTTTATCTTTAAAAGTGATTTTCCACGTACAAATGTGAATTGTAGTTCAAAGAGGCAACATTTGAAAACAGACCGTTTTTTTAGTTTCTGAAGCATGTCGTAAGGGGGGGTGGTTATCTCCTTCATCAAAAATCGGACGTTTTGAATTGAACAATAAAGGCCTACAAATGTTATTTAATTCACTTTCTGGGGTGGAGAAAAACTTTTTAAGGCCTCAGAGTGAATAAATTGGCCATTTTCATTCACATTTACCCATTCCTCAAATCTTGTGTTTAAGGCCCCTGGAAGCATGAAAATCACTTTAAACATCTCATTTTATCTTTAATTGTGATTTTCCACGTACAAATGTGAATTGTAGTTCAAAGAGGCAACATTTGAAAATGGACCATTTTTTACGTTTCTGAAGCATGTCGTAAGGGGGGGTGGTTATCTCTTTCGTCAAAAATCGGGTGTTTTCGCTTGAACAATAAAGGCCTACAAATGTTATTTAGTTCACTTCCCGTGGAGGAGAAACACTTTTTAAGGCCGCAGTATGAGTAAATTGGCCATATTCATTCACTTTTACCCATTCCTCAAATCTTGTTTTTAAGGCCCCTGGAAGCATGAAAATCACTTTAAACATCTCATTTTATCTTTAAAAGTGATTTTCCACGTACAAATGTGAATTGTAGTTCAAAGAGGCAACATTTGAAAACAGACCATTTTTTTAGTTTCTGAAGCATGTCGTAAGGGGGGGTGGTTATCTCTTTCATCAAAAATCAGACGTTTTTAATTGAACAATAAAGGCCTACAAATGTTATTTAATTCACTTTTTGGGGTGGAGAAAAACTTTTTAAGGCCTCAGAGTGAATAAATTGGCCATTTTCATTCACTTTTACCCATTCCTCAAATCTTGTGTTTAGGGCCCCTGGAAGCTTGAAAATCACTTTAAACATCTCATTTTATCTTTAAAAGTGATTTTCCACGTACAAATGTGAATTGTAGTTAAAAGAGGCAACATTTGATAACGGACCATTTTTTACGTTTCTGAAGCATGTCGTAAGGGGGGGTGGTTATCCCTTTCGTCAAAAATCGGGCGTTTTCGCTTGAACAATAAAGGCCTACAAATGTTATTTAGTTCACTTCCCGTGGAGGAGAGACACTTTTTAAGGCCGCAGACTGAGTAAATTGGCCATATTCATTCACTTTTACCCATTCCTCAAATCTTGTGTTTAAGGCCCCTGGAAGCATGAAAATCACTTTAAACATCTCATTTTATCTTTAAAAGTGATTTTCCACGTACAAATGTGAATTGTAGTTCAAAGAGGCAACATTTGAAAACAGACCATTTTTTTAGTTTCTGAAGCATGTCGTAAAGGGAGGTGGTTATCTCTTTCATCAAAAATCGGACGTTTTTGATTGAACAATAAAGGCCTCCAAATGTTATTTTATTCACTTCCCGTGGAGGAGAAACACTTTTTAAGGCCGCAGAGTGAGTAAATTGGCCATTTTGATTCACTTTTACCCATTCCTCAAATCTCGTGTTTAAGGCCCCTGGAAGCATGAAAATCACTTTAAACATCTCATTTTATCTTTAAAAGTGATTTTCCACGTACAAATGTGAATTGTAGTTCAAAGAGGCAACATTTGAAAACAGACCATTTTTTTAGTTTCTGAAGCATGTCGTAAGGGGGTTGGTTATCTCCTTCATCAAAAATCGGACGTTTTGAATTGAACAATAAAGGCCTACAAATGTTATTTAATTCACTTTCTGGGGTGGAGAAAAACTTTTTAAGGCCTCAGAGTGAATAAATTGGCCATTTTCATTCACATTTACCTATTCCTCAAATCTTGTGTTTAGGGCCCCTGGAAGCTTGAAAATCACTTTAAACATCTCATTTTATCTTTAAAAGTGATTTTTCACGTACAAATGTGAATTGTAGTTAAAAGAGGCAACATTTGAAAACGGACCATTTTTACGTTTCTGAAGCATGTCATAAGGGGGGGTGGTTATCTCTTTCGTCAAAAATCGGGCGTTTTCGCTTGAACAATAAAGGCCTACAAATGGTATTTAGTTCACTTCCCGTGGAGGAGAAACACTTTTTAAGGCCGCAGAGTGAGTAAATTGGCCATATTCATTCACTTTTACCCATTCCTCAAATCTTGTGTTTAAGGCCCCTGGAAGCATGAAAATCACTTTAAACATCTCATTTTATCTTTAAAAGTGATTTTCCACGTACAAATGTGAATTGTAGTTCAAAGAGGCAACATTTGAAAACAGACCATTTTTTTAGTTTCTGAAGCATGTCGTAAGGGGAGGTGGTTATCTCTTTCATCAAAAATCGGACGTTTTTGATTGAACAATAAAGGCCTACAAATGTTATTTAATTCACTTTCTGGGGTGGAGAAAAACTTTTTAAGGCCTCAGAGTGAATAAATTGGCCATTTTCATTCACATTTACCCATTCCTCAAATCTTGTGTTTAGGGCCCCTGGAAATTGAAAATCACTTTAAACATCTCATTTTATCTTTAAAAGTGATTTTCCACGTACAAATGTGAATTGTAGTTCAAAGAGGCAACATTTGAAAACAGACCATTTTTTTAGTTTCTGAAGCATGTCGTAAGGGGGGGTGGTTATCTCTTTCATCAAAAATCGGACGTTTTTGATTGAACAATAAAGGCCTCCAAATGTTATTTTATTCACTTCCCGTGGAGGAGAAACACTTTTTAAGGCCGCAGAGTGAGTAAATTGGCCATTTTCATTCACTCTTACCCATTCCTCAAATCTCGTGTTTAAGGCCCCTGGAAGCATGAAAATCACTTTAAACATCTCATTTTATCTTTAAAAGTGATTTTCCACATACAAATGTGAATTGTAGTTCAAAGAGGCAACATTTGAAAACAGACCATTTTTTTAGTTTCTGAAGCATGTCGTAAGGGGGGGTGGTTATCTCCTTCATCAAAAATCGGACGTTTTGAATTGAACAATAAAGGCCTACAAATGTTGTTTAATTCACTTTCTGGGGTGGAGAAAAACTTTTTAAGGCCTCAGAGTGAATAAATTGGCCATTTTCATTCACATTTACCCATTCCTCAAATCTTGTGTTTAAGGCCCCTGGAAGCATGAAAATCACTTTAAACATCTCATTTTATCTTTAAAAGTGATTTTCCACGTACAAATGTGAATTGCGGTTCAAAGAAGCAACATTTGAAAACAGACCATTTTTTTAGTTTCTGAAGCATGTCGTAAGGGGGGGGTGGTTATCTCTTTCATCAAAAATCGGACGTTTTTGATTGAACAATAAAGGCCTACAAATGTTATTTAATTCACTTTCTGGGGTGGAGAAAAACTTTTTAAGGCCTCAGAGTGAATAAATTGGCCATTTTCATTCACATTTACCCATTCCTCAAATCTTGTGTTTAGGGCCCCTGGAAGCTTGAAAATTACTTTAAACATCTCATTTTATCTTTAAAAGTGATTTTCCACGTACAAATGTGAATTGTAGTTCAAAGTGGCAACATTTGAAAACGGATCATTTTTTACGTTTCTGAAGCTTGTCGTAAGGGGGGGTGGTTATCTCTTTCGTCAAAAATCGGGCGTTTTCGCTTGAACAATAAAGGCCTACAAATGTTATTTAGTTCACTTCCCGTGGAGGAGAAACACTTTTTAAGGCCGCAGACTGAGTAAATTGGCCATATTAATTCACTTTTACCCATTCCACAAATCTTGTGTTTAAGGCCCCTGGAAGCATGAAAATCACTTTAAACATCTCATTTTATCTTTAATAGTGATTTTCCACGTACAAATGTGAATTGTAGTTCAAAGAGGCAATATTTGAAAACGGACCATTTTTTACGTTTCTGAAGCATGTCGTAAGGGGGGGTGGTTATCTCTTTCGTCAAAAATCGGTTGTTTTCGCTTGAACAATAAAGGCCTACAAATGGTATTTAGTTCACTTCCCGTGGAGGAGAAACACTTTTTAAGGCCGCAGAGTGAGTAAATTGGCCATATTCATTCACTTTTTCCCATTCCTCAAATCTTGTGTTTAAGGCCCCTGGAAGCATGAAAATCACTTTAAACATCTCATTTTATCTTTAAAGTGATTTTCCACGTACAAATGTGAATTGTAGTTAAAAGAGGCAACATTTGAAAACAGACCATTTTTTTAGTTTCTGAAGCATGTCGTAAGGGGGGTGGTTATCTCTTTCATCAAAAATCGGACGTTTTTGATTGAACAATAAAGGCCTCCAAATGTTATTTTATTCACTTCCCGTGGAGGAGAAACACTTTTTAAGGCCGCAGAGTGAGTAAATTGGCCATTTTGATTCACTTTTACCCATTCCTCAAATCTCGTGTTTAAGGCCCCTGGAAGCATGAAAATCACTTTAAACATCTCATTTTATCTTTAAAAGTGATTTTCCACGTACAAATGTGAATTGTAGTTCAAAGAGGCAACATTTGAAAACAGACCATTTTTTTAGTTTCTGAAGCATGTCGTAAGGGGGGGTGGTTATCTCCTTCATCAAAAATCGGACGTTTTGAATTGAACAATAAAGGCCTACAAATGTTATTTAATTCACTTTCTGGGGTGGAGAAAAACTTTTTAAGGCCTCAGAGTGAATAAATTGGACATTTTCATTCACATTTACCTATTCCTCAAATCTTGTGTTTAGGGCCCCTGGAAGCTTGAAAATCACTTTAAACATCTCATTTTATCTTTAAAAGTGATTTTTCACGTACAAATGTGAATTGTAGTTAAAAGAGGCAACATTTGAAAACGGACCATTTTTACGTTTCTGAAGCATGTCATAAGGGGGGGTGGTTATCTCTTTCGTCAAAAATCGGGCGTTTTCGCTTGAACAATAAAGGCCTACAAATGGTATTTAGTTCACTTCCCGTGGAGGAGAAACACTTTTTAAGGCCGCAGAGTGAGTAAATTGGCCATATTCATTCACTTTTACCCATTCCTCAAATCTTGTGTTTAAGGCCCCTGGAAGCATGAAAATCACTTTAAACATCTCATTTTATCTTTAAAAGTGATTTTCCACGTACAAATGTGAATTGTAGTTCAAAGAGGCAACATTTGAAAACAGACCATTTTTTTAGTTTCTGAAGCATGTCGTAAGGGGAGGTGGTTATCTCTTTCATCAAAAATCGGACGTTTTTGATTGAACAATAAAGGCCTACAAATGTTATTTAATTCACTTTCTGGGGTGGAGAAAAACTTTTTAAGGCCTCAGAGTGAATAAATTGGCCATTTTCATTCACATTTACCCATTCCTCAAATCTTGTGTTTAGGGCCCCTGGAAATTGAAAATCACTTTAAACATCTCATTTTATCTTTAAAAGTGATTTTCCACGTACAAATGTGAATTGTAGTTCAAAGAGGCAACATTTGAAAACAGACCATTTTTTTAGTTTCTGAAGCATGTCGTAAGGGGGGGTGGTTATCTCTTTCATCAAAAATCGGACGTTTTTGATTGAACAATAAAGGCCTCCAAATGTTATTTTATTCACTTCCCGTGGAGGAGAAACACTTTTTAAGGCAGCAGAGTGAGTAAATTGGCCATTTTCATTCACTCTTACCCATTCCTCAAATCTCGTGTTTAAGGCCCCTGGAAGCATGAAAATCACTTTAAACATCTCATTTTATCTTTAAAAGTGATTTTCCACGTACAAATGTGAATTGTAGTTCAAAGAGGCAACATTTGAAAACAGACCATTTTTTTAGTTTCTGAAGCATGTCGTAAGGGGGGGTGGTTATCTCCTTCATCAAAAATCGGACGTTTTGAATTGAACAATAAAGGCCTACAAATGTTGTTTAATTCACTTTCTGGGGTGGAGAAAAACTTTTTAAGGCCTCAGAGTGAATAAATTGGCCATTTTCATTCACATTTACCCATTCCTCAAATCTTGTGTTTAAGGCCCCTGGAAGCATGAAAATCACTTTAAACATCTCATTTTATCTTTAAAAGTGATTTTCCACGTACAAATGTGAATTGCGGTTCAAAGAAGCAACATTTGAAAACAGACCATTTTTTTAGTTTCTGAAGCATGTCGTAAGGGGGGGGTGGTTATCTCTTTCATCAAAAATCGGACGTTTTTGATTGAACAATAAAGGCCTACAAATGTTATTTAATTCACTTTCTGGGGTGGAGAAAAACTTTTTAAGGCCTCAGAGTGAATAAATTGGCCATTTTCATTCACATTTACCCATTCCTCAAATCTTGTGTTTAGGGCCCCTGGAAGCTTGAAAATTACTTTAAACATCTCATTTTATCTTTAAAAGTGATTTTCCACGTACAAATGTGAATTGTAGTTCAAAGTGGCAACATTTGAAAACGGATCATTTTTTACGTTTCTGAAGCTTGTCGTAAGGGGGGGTGGTTATCTCTTTCGTCAAAAATCGGGCGTTTTCGCTTGAACAATAAAGGCCTACAAATGTTATTTAGTTCACTTCCCGTGGAGGAGAAACACTTTTTAAGGCCGCAGACTGAGTAAATTGGCCATATTCATTCACTTTTACCCATTCCTCAAATCTTGTGTTTAAGGCCCCTGGAAGCATGAAAATCACTTTAAACATCTCATTTTATCTTTAATAGTGATTTTCCACGTACAAATGTGAATTGTAGTTCAAAGAGGCAACATTTGAAAATGGACCATTTTTTACGTTTCTGAAGCATGTCGTAAGGGGGGGGTGGTTATCCCTTTCGTCAAAAATCGGGCGTTTTCGCTTGAACAATAAAGGCCTACAAATGTTATTTAGTTCACTTCCCGTGGAGGAGAAACACTTTTTAAGGCCGCAGACTGAGTAAATTGGCCATATTCATTCACTTTTACCCATTCCTCAAATCTTGTGTTTAAGGCCCCTGGAAGCATGAAAATCACTTTAAACATCTCATTTTATCTTTAAAAGTGATTTTCCACGTACAAATGTGAATTGTAGTTCAAAGAGGCAACATTTGAAAACAGACCATTTTTTTAGTTTCTGAAGCATGTCGTAAGGGGGGGTGGTTATCTCCTTCATCAAAATCGGACGTTTTTAATTGAACAATAAAGGCCTACAAATGTTATTTAATTCACTTTCTGGGGTGGAGAAAAACTTTTTAAGGCCTCAGAGTGAATAAATTGGCCATTTTCATTCACATTTACCTATTCCTCAAATCTTGTGTTTAGGGCCCTTGGAAGCTTGACAATCACTTTAAACATCTCATTTTATCTTTAAAAGTGATTTTCCACGTTCAAATGTGAATGGTAGTTAAAAGAGGCAACATTTGATAACGGGCCATTTTTTACATTTCTGAAGCATGTCGTAAGGGGGGGTGGTTATCTCTTTCGTCAAAAATCGGGCGTTTTCGCTTGAACAATAAAGGCCTACAAATGTTATTTAGTTCACTTCCCGTGGAGGAGAAACACTTTTTAAGGCCGTAGAGTGAGTAAATTGGCCATATTCATTCACTTTTACCCATTCCTCAAATCTTGTGTTTAAGGCCCCTGGAAGCATGAAAATCACTTTAAACATCTCATTTTATCTTTAAAAGTGATTTTCCACGTACAAATGTGAATTGTAGTTCAAAGAGGCAACATTTGAAAACAGACCGTTTTTTTAGTTTCTGAAGCATGTCGTAAGGGGGGGTGGTTATCTCCTTCATCAAAAATCGGACGTTTTGAATTGAACAATAAAGGCCTACAAATGTTATTTAATTCACTTTCTGGGGTGGAGAAAAACTTTTTAAGGCCTCAGAGTGAATAAATTGGCCATTTTCATTCACATTTACCCATTCCTCAAATCTTGTGTTTAAGGCCCCTGGAAGCATGAAAATCACTTTAAACATCTCATTTTATCTTTAATTGTGATTTTCCACGTACAAATGTGAATTGTAGTTCAAAGAGGCAACATTTGAAAATGGACCATTTTTTACGTTTCTGAAGCATGTCGTAAGGGGGGGTGGTTATCTCTTTCGTCAAAAATCGGGTGTTTTCGCTTGAACAATAAAGGCCTACAAATGTTATTTAGTTCACTTCCCGTGGAGGAGAAACACTTTTTAAGGCCGCAGAGTGAGTAAATTGGCCATATTCATTCACTTTTACCCATTCCTCAAATCTTGTTTTTAAGGCCCCTGGAAGCATGAAAATCACTTTAAACATCTCATTTTATCTTTAAAAGTGATTTTCCACGTACAAATGTGAATTGTAGTTCAAAGAGGCAACATTTGAAAACAGACCATTTTTTTAGTTTCTGAAGCATGTCGTAAGGGGGGGTGGTTATCTCTTTCATCAAAAATCAGACGTTTTTAATTGAACAATAAAGGCCTACAAATGTTATTTAATTCACTTTTTGGGGTGGAGAAAAACTTTTTAAGGCCTCAGAGTGAATAAATTGGCCATTTTCATTCACTTTTACCCATTCCTCAAATCTTGTGTTTAGGGCCCCTGGAAGCTTGAAAATCACTTTAAACATCTCATTTTATCTTTAAAAGTGATTTTCCACGTACAAATGTGAATTGTAGTTAAAAGAGGCAACATTTGATAACGGACCATTTTTTACGTTTCTGAAGCATGTCGTAAGGGGGGGGTGGTTATCCCTTTCGTCAAAAATCGGGCGTTTTCGCTTGAACAATAAAGGCCTACAAATGTTATTTAGTTCACTTCCCGTGGAGGAGAAACACTTTTTAAGGCCGCAGACTGAGTAAATTGGCCATATTCATTCACTTTTACCCATTCCTCAAATCTTGTGTTTAAGGCCCCTGGAAGCATGAAAATCACTTTAAACATCTCATTTTATCTTTAAAAGTGATTTTCCACGTACAAATGTGAATTGTAGTTCAAAGAGGCAACATTTGAAAACAGACCATTTTTTTAGTTTCTGAAGCATGTCGTAAGGGGGGGTGGTTATCTCCTTCATCAAAAATCGGACGTTTTGAATTGAACAATAAAGGCCTACAAATGTTATTTAATTCACTTTCTGGGGTGGAGAAAAACTTTTTAAGGCCTCAGAGTGAATAAATTGGCCATTTTCATTCACATTTACCTATTCCTCAAATCTTGTGTTTAGGGCCCCTGGAAGCTTGAAAATCACTTTAAACATCTCATTTTATCTTTAAAAGTGATTATTCACGTACAAATGTGAATTGTAGTTAAAAGAGGCAACATTTGAAAACGGACCATTTTTACGTTTCTGAAGCATGTCATAAGGGGGGGTGGTTATCTCTTTCGTCAAAAATCAGGCGTTTTCGCTTGAACAATAAAGGCCTACAAATGGTATTTAGTTCACTTCCCGTGGAGGAGAAACACTTTTTAAGGCCGCAGAGTGAGTAAATTGGCCATATTCATTCACTTTTACCCATTCCTCAAATCTTGTGTTTAAGGCCCCTGGAAGCATGAAAATCACTTTAAACATCTCATTTTATCTTTAAAAGTGATTTTCCACGTACAAATGTGAATTGTAGTTCAAAGAGGCAACATTTGAAAACAGACCATTTTTTTAGTTTCTGAAGCATGTCGTAAGGGGAGGTGGTTATCTCTTTCATCAAAAATCGGACGTTTTTGATTGAACAATAAAGGCCTACAAATGTTATTTAATTCACTTTCTGGGGTGGAGAAAAACTTTTTAAGGCCTCAGAGTGAATAAATTGGCCATTTTCATTCACATTTACCCATTCCTCAAATCTTGTGTTTAGGGCCCCTGGAAATTGAAAATCACTTTAAACATCTCATTTTATCTTTAAAAGTGATTTTCCACGTACAAATGTGAATTGTAGTTCAAAGAGGCAACATTTGAAAACAGACCATTTTTTTAGTTTCTGAAGCATGTCGTAAGGGGGGGTGGTTATCTCTTTCATCAAAAATCGGACGTTTTTGATTGAACAATAAAGGCCTCCAAATGTTATTTTATTCACTTCCCGTGGAGGAGAAACACTTTTTAAGGCCGCAGAGTGAGTAAATTGGCCATTTTCATTCACTCTTACCCATTCCTCAAATCTCGTGTTTAAGGCCCCTGGAAGCATGAAAATCACTTTAAACATCTCATTTTATCTTTAAAAGTGATTTTCCACGTACAAATGTGAATTGCGGTTCAAAGAAGCAACATTTGAAAACAGACCATTTTTTTAGTTTCTGAAGCATGTCGTAAGGGGGGGGTGGTTATCTCTTTCATCAAAAATCGGACGTTTTTGATTGAACAATAAAGGCCTACAAATGTTATTTAATTCACTTTCTGGGGTGGAGAAAAACTTTTTAAGGCCTCAGAGTGAATAAATTGGCCATTTTCATTCACATTTACCCATTCCTCAAATCTTGTGTTTAGGGCCCCTGGAAGCTTGAAAATTACTTTAAACATCTCATTTTATCTTTAAAAGTGATTTTCCACGTACAAATGTGAATTGTAGTTCAAAGTGGCAACATTTGAAAACGGATCATTTTTTACGTTTCTGAAGCTTGTCGTAAGGGGGGGTGGTTATCTCTTTCGTCAAAAATCGGGCGTTTTCGCTTGAACAATAAAGGCCTACAAATGTTATTTAGTTCACTTCCCGTGGAGGAGAAACACTTTTTAAGGCCGCAGACTGAGTAAATTGGCCATATTCATTCACTTTTACCCATTCCTCAAATCTTGTGTTTAAGGCCCCTGGAAGCATGAAAATCACTTTAAACATCTCATTTTATCTTTAATAGTGATTTTCCACGTACAAATGTGAATTGTAGTTCAAAGAGGCAACATTTGAAAATGGACCATTTTTTACGTTTCTGAAGCATGTCGTAAGGGGGGGTGGTTATCTCTTTCGTCAAAAATCGGGTGTTTTCGCTTGAACAATAAAGGCCTACAAATGGTATTTAGTTCACTTCCCGTGGAGGAGAAACACTTTTTAAGGCCGCAGAGTGAGTAAATTGGCCATATTCATTCACTTTTACCCATTCCTCAAATCTTGTTTTTAAGGCCCCTGGAAGCATGAAAATCACTTTAAACATCTCATTTTATCTTTAAAAGTGATTTTCCACGTACAAATGTGAATTGTAGTTCAGAGAGGCAACATTTGAAAACAGACCATTTTTTTAGTTTCTGAAGCATGTCGTAAGGGGGGGTGGTTATCTCTTTCATCAAAAATCGGACGTTTTTAATTGAACAATAAAGGCCTACAAATGTTATTTAATTCACTTTCTGGGGTGGAGAAAAACTTTTTAAGGTCTCAGAGTGAATAAATTGGCCATTTTCATTCACTTTTACCCATTCCTCAAATCTTGTGTTTAGGGCCCCTGGAAGCTTGAAAATCACTTTAAACATCTCATTTTATCTTTAAAAGTGATTTTCCACGTACAAATGTGAATTGTAGTTAAAAGAGGCAACATTTGATAACGGACCATTTTTTACGTTTCTGAAGCATGTCGTAAGGGGGGGTGGTTATCCCTTTCGTCAAAAATCGGGCGTTTTCGCTTGAACAATAAAGGCCTACAAATGTTATTTAGTTCACTTCCCGTGGAGGAGAAACACTTTTTAAGGCCGCAGAGTGGGTAAATTGGCCATATTCATTCACTTTTACCCATTCCTCAAGTCTTGTGTTTAAGGCCCCTGGAAGCATGAAAATCACTTTAAACATCTCATTTTATCTTTAAAAGTGATTTTCCACGTACAAATGTGAATTGTAGTTCAAAGAGGCAACATTTGAAAACAGACCATTTTTTTAGTTTCTGAAGCATGTCGTAAGGGGGGGTGGTTATCTCTTTCATCAAAAATCGGACGTTTTTGATTGAACAATAAAGGCCTCCAAATGTTATTTTATTCACTTCCCGTGGAGGAGAAACACTTTTTAAGGCCGCAGAGTGAGTAAATTGGCCATTTTCATTCACTTTTACCCATTCCTCAAATCTCGTGTTTAAGGCCCCTGGAAGCATGAAAATCACTTTAAACATCTCATTTTATCTTTAAAAGTGATTTTCCACGTACAAATGTGAATTGTAGTTCAAAGAGGCAACATTTGAAAACAGACCATTTTTTTAGTTTCTGAAGCATGTCGTAAGGGGGGGTGGTTATCTCCTTCATCAAAAATCGGACGTTTTGAATTGAACAATAAAGGCCTACAAATGTTGTTTAATTCACTTTCTGGGGTGGAGAAAAACTTTTTAAGGCCTCAGAGTGAATAAATTGGCCATTTTCATTCACATTTACCCATTCCTCAAATCTTGTGTTTAAGGCCCCTGGAAGCATGAAAATCACTTTAAACATCTCATTTTATCTTTAAAAGTGATTTTCCACGTACAAATGTGAATTGTAGTTCAAAGAAGCAACATTTGAAAACAGACCATTTTTTTAGTTTCTGAAGCATGTCGTAAGGGGGGGTGGTTATCTCTTTCATCAAAAATCGGACGTTTTTGATTGAACAATAAAGGCCTACAAATGTTATTTAATTCACTTTCTGGGGTGGAGAAAAACTTTTTAAGGCCTCAGAGTGAATACATTGGCCATTTTCATTCACATTTACCCATTCCTCAAATCTTGTGTTTAGGGCCCCTGGAAGCTTGAAAATCACTTTAAACATCTCATTTTATCTTTAAAAGTGATTTTCCACGTACAAATGTGAATTGTAGTTCATAGAGGCAACATTTGAAAACGGACCATTTTTTACGTTTCTGAAGCTTGTCGTAAGGGGGGGTGGTTATCTCTTTCGTCAAAAATCGGGCGTTTTCGCTTGAACAATAAAGGCCTACAAATGTTATTTAGTTCACTTCCCGTGGAGGAGAAACACTTTTTAAGGCCGCAGACTGAGTAAATTGGCCATATTAATTCACTTTTACCCATTCCTCAAATCTTGTGTTTAAGGCCCCTGGAAGCATGAAAATCACTTTAAACATCTCATTTTATCTTTAATAGTGATTTTCCACGTACAAATGTGAATTGTAGTTCAAAGAGGCAATATTTGAAAACGGACCATTTTTTACGTTTCTGAAGCATGTCGTAAGGGGGGGTGGTTATCTCTTTCGTCAAAAATCGGTTGTTTTCGCTTGAACAATAAAGGCCTACAAATGTTATTTAGTTCACTTCCCGTGGAGGAGAAACACTTTTTAAGGCCGCAGAGTGAGTAAATTGGCCATATTCATTCACTTTTTCCCATTCCTCAAATCTTGTGTTTAAGGCCCCTGGAAGCATGAAAATCACTTTAAACATCTCATTTTATCTTTAAAGTGATTTTCCACGTACAAATGTGAATTGTAGTTAAAAGAGGCAACATTTGAAAACAGACCATTTTTTTAGTTTCTGAAGCATGTCGTAAGGGGGGTGGTTATCTCTTTCATCAAAAATCGGACGTTTTTGATTGAACAATAAAGGCCTCCAAATGTTATTTTATTCACTTCCCGTGGAGGAGAAACACTTTTTAAGGCCGCAGAGTGAGTAAATTGGCCATTTTCATTCACTTTTACCCATTCCTCAAATCTCGTGTTTAAGGCCCCTGGAAGCATGAAAATCACTTTAAACATCTCATTTTATCTTTAAAAGTGATTTTCCACGTACAAATGTGAATTGTAGTTCAAAGAGGCAACATTTGAAAACAGACCATTTTTTTAGTTTCTGAAGCATGTCGTAAGGGGGGGTGGTTATCTCTTTCATCAAAAATCGGACGTTTTTAATTGAACAATAAAGGCCTACAAATGTTATTTAATTTACTTTCTGGGGTGGAGAAAAACTTTTTAAGGCCTCAGAGTGAATAAATTGGCCATTTTCATTCATATTTACCCATTCCTCAAATCTTGTGTTTAGGGCCCCTGGAAGCTTGAAAATCACTTTAAACATCTCATTTTATCTTTAAAAGTGATTTTCCACGTACAAATGTGAATTGTAGTTAAAAGAGGCAACATTTGAAAAAAGACCATTTTTTTAGTTTCTGAAGCATGTCGTAAGGGGGGTGGTTATCTCTTTCATCAAAAATCGGACGTTTTTGATTGAACAATAAAGGCCTCCAAATGTTATTTTATTCACTTCCCGTGGAGGAGAAACACTTTTTAAGGCCGCAGAGTGAGTAAATTGGCCATTTTCATTCACTTTTACCCATTCCTCAAATCTCGTGTTTAAGGCCCCTGGAAGCATGAAAATCACTTTAAACATCTCATTTTATCTTTAAAAGTGATTTTCCACGTACAAATGTGAATTGTAGTTCAAAGAGGCAACATTTGAAAACAGACCATTTTTTTAGTTTCTGAAGCATGTCGTAAGGGGGGGTGGTTATCTCTTTCGTCAAAAATCGGGTGTTTTCGCTTGAACAATAAAGGCCTACAAATGGTATTTAGTTCACTTCCCGTGGAGGAGAAACACTTTTTAAGGCCGTAGAGTGAGTAAATTGGCCATATTCATTCACTTTTACCCATTCCTCAAATCTTGTGTTTAAGGCCCCTGGAAGCATGAAAATCACTTTAAACATCTCATTTTATCTTTAAAAGTGATTTTCCACGTACAAATGTGAATTGTAGTTCAAAGAGGCAACATTTGAAAACAGACCGTTTTTTTAGTTTCTGAAGCATGTCGTAAGGGGGGGTGGTTATCTCCTTCATCAAAAATCGGACGTTTTGAATTGAACAATAAAGGCCTACAAATGTTATTTAATTCACTTTCTGGGGTGGAGAAAAACTTTTTAAGGCCTCAGAGTGAATAAATTGGCCATTTTCATTCACATTTACCCATTCCTCAAATCTTGTGTTTAAGGCCCCTGGAAGCATGAAAATCACTTTAAACATCTCATTTTATCTTGAATTGTGATTTTCCACGTACAAATGTGAATTGTAGTTCAAAGAGGCAACATTTGAAAATGGACCATTTTTTACGTTTCTGAAGCATGTCGTAAGGGGGGGTGGTTATCTCTTTCGTCAAAAATCGGGTGTTTTCGCTTGAACAATAAAGGCCTACAAATGTTATTTAGTTCACTTCCCGTGGAGGAGAAACACTTTTTAAGGCCGCAGAGTGAGTAAATTGGCCATATTCATTCACTTTTACCCATTCCTCAAATCTTGTTTTTAAGGCCCCTGGAAGCATGAAAATCACTTTAAACATCTCATTTTATCTTTAAAAGTGATTTTCCACGTACAAATGTGAATTGTAGTTCAAAGAGGCAACATTTGAAAACAGACCATTTTTTTAGTTTCTGAAGCATGTCGTAAGGGGGGGTGGTTATCTCTTTCATCAAAAATCAGACGTTTTTAATTGAACAATAAAGGCCTACAAATGTTATTTAATTCACTTTTTGGGGTGGAGAAAAACTTTTTAAGGCCTCAGAGTGAATAAATTGGCCATTTTCATTCACTTTTACCCATTCCTCAAATCTTGTGTTTAGGGCCCCTGGAAGCTTGAAAATCACTTTAAACATCTCATTTTATCTTTAAAAGTGATTTTCCACGTACAAATGTGAATTGTAGTTAAAAGAGGCAACATTTGATAACGGACCATTTTTTACGTTTCTGAAGCATGTCGTAAGGGGGGGGTGGTTATCCCTTTCGTCAAAAATCGGGTGTTTTCGCTTGAACAATAAAGGCCTACAAATGTTATTTAGTTCACTTCCCGTGGAGGAGAAACACTTTTTAAGGCCGCAGACTGAGTAAATTGGCCATATTCATTCACTTTTACCCATTCCTCAAATCTTGTGTTTAAGGCCCCTGGAAGCATGAAAATCACTTTAAACATCTCATTTTATCTTTAAAAGTGATTTTCCACGTACAAATGTGAATTGTAGTTCAAAGAGGCAACATTTGAAAACAGACCATTTTTTTAGTTTCTGAAGCATGTCGTAAGGGGAGGTGGTTATCTCTTTCATCAAAAATCGGACGTTTTTGATTGAACAATAAAGGCCTCCAAATGTTATTTTATTCACTTCCCGTGGAGGAGAAACACTTTTTAAGGCCGCAGAGTGAGTAAATTGGCCATTTTGATTCACTTTTACCCATTCCTCAAATCTCGTGTTTAAGGCCCCTGGAAGCATGAAAATCACTTTAAACATCTCATTTTATCTTTAAAAGTGATTTTCCACGTACAAATGTGAATTGTAGTTCAAAGAGGCAACATTTGAAAACAGACCATTTTTTTAGTTTCTGAAGCATGTCGTAAGGGGGGGTGGTTATCTCCTTCATCAAAAATCGGACGTTTTGAATTGAACAATAAAGGCCTACAAATGTTATTTAATTCACTTTCTGGGGTGGAGAAAAACTTTTTAAGGCCTCAGAGTGAATAAATTGGCCATTTTCATTCACATTTACCTATTCCTCAAATCTTGTGTTTAGGGCCCCTGGAAGCTTGAAAATCACTTTAAACATCTCATTTTATCTTTAAAAGTGATTTTTCACGTACAAATGTGAATTGTAGTTAAAAGAGGCAACATTTGAAAACGGACCATTTTTACGTTTCTGAAGCATGTCATAAGGGGGGGTGGTTATCTCTTTCGTCAAAAATCGGGCGTTTTCGCTTGAACAATAAAGGCCTACAAATGGTATTTAGTTCACTTCCCGTGGAGGAGAAACACTTTTTAAGGCCGCAGAGTGAGTAAATTGGCCATATTCATTCACTTTTACCCATTCCTCAAATCTTGTGTTTAAGGCCCCTGGAAGCATGAAAATCACTTTAAACATCTCATTTTATCTTTAAAAGTGATTTTCCACGTACAAATGTGAATTGTAGTTCAAAGAGGCAACATTTGAAAACAGACCATTTTTTTAGTTTCTGAAGCATGTCGTAAGGGGAGGTGGTTATCTCTTTCATCAAAAATCGGACGTTTTTGATTGAACAATAAAGGCCTACAAATGTTATTTAATTCACTTTCTGGGGTGGAGAAAAACTTTTTAAGGCCTCAGAGTGAATAAATTGGCCATTTTCATTCACATTTACCCATTCCTCAAATCTTGTGTTTAGGGCCCCTGGAAATTGAAAATCACTTTAAACATCTCATTTTATCTTTAAAAGTGATTTTCCACGTACAAATGTGAATTGTAGTTCAAAGAGGCAACATTTGAAAACAGACCATTTTTTTAGTTTCTGAAGCATGTCGTAAGGGGGGGTGGTTATCTCTTTCATCAAAAATCGGACGTTTTTGATTGAACAATAAAGGCCTCCAAATGTTATTTTATTCACTTCCCGTGGAGGAGAAACACTTTTTAAGGCCGCAGAGTGAGTAAATTGGCCATTTTCATTCACTCTTACCCATTCCTCAAATCTCGTGTTTAAGGCCCCTGGAAGCATGAAAATCACTTTAAACATCTCATTTAATCTTTAAAAGTGATTTTCCACGTACAAATGTGAATTGTAGTTCAAAGAGGCAACATTTGAAAACAGACCATTTTTTTAGTTTCTGAAGCATGTCGTAAGGGGGGGTGGTTATCTCCTTCATCAAAAATCGGACGTTTTGAATTGAACAATAAAGGCCTACAAATGTTGTTTAATTCACTTTCTGGGGTGGAGAAAAACTTTTTAAGGCCTCAGAGTGAATAAATTGGCCATTTTCATTCACATTTACCCATTCCTCAAATCTTGTGTTTAAGGCCCCTGGAAGCATGAAAATCACTTTAAACATCTCATTTTATCTTTAAAAGTGATTTTCCACGTACAAATGTGAATTGCGGTTCAAAGAAGCAACATTTGAAAACAGACCATTTTTTTAGTTTCTGAAGCATGTCGTAAGGGGGGGGTGGTTATCTCTTTCATCAAAAATCGGACGTTTTTGATTGAACAATAAAGGCCTACAAATGTTATTTAATTCACTTTCTGGGGTGGAGAAAAACTTTTTAAGGCCTCAGAGTGAATAAATTGGCCATTTTCATTCACATTTACCCATTCCTCAAATCTTGTGTTTAGGGCCCCTGGAAGCTTGAAAATTACTTTAAACATCTCATTTTATCTTTAAAAGTGATTTTCCACGTACAAATGTGAATTGTAGTTCAAAGTGGCAACATTTGAAAACGGATCATTTTTTACGTTTCTGAAGCTTGTCGTAAGGGGGGGTGGTTATCTCTTTCGTCAAAAATCGGGCGTTTTCGCTTGAACAATAAAGGCCTACAAATGTTATTTAGTTCACTTCCCGTGGAGGAGAAACACTTTTTAAGGCCGCAGACTGAGTAAATTGGCCATATTCATTCACTTTTACCCATTCCTCAAATCTTGTGTTTAAGGCCCCTGGAAGCATGAAAATCACTTTAAACATCTCATTTTATCTTTAATAGTGATTTTCCACGTACAAATGTGAATTGTAGTTCAAAGAGGCAACATTTGAAAATGGACCATTTTTTACGTTTCTGAAGCATGTCGTAAGGGGGGGTGGTTATCTCTTTCGTCAAAAATCGGGTGTTTTCGCTTGAACAATAAAGGCCTACAAATGGTATTTAGTTCACTTCCCGTGGAGGAGAAACACTTTTTAAGGCCGCAGAGTGAGTAAATTGGCCATATTCATTCACTTTTACCCATTCCTCAAATCTTGTTTTTAAGGCCCCTGGAAGCATGAAAATCACTTTAAACATCTCATTTTATCTTTAAAAGTGATTTTCCACGTACAAATGTGAATTGTAGTTCAGAGAGGCAACATTTGAAAACAGACCATTTTTTTAGTTTCTGAAGCATGTCGTAAGGGGGGGTGGTTATCTCTTTCATCAAAAATCGGACGTTTTTAATTGAACAATAAAGGCCTACAAATGTTATTTAATTCACTTTCTGGGGTGGAGAAAAACTTTTTAAGGCCTCAGAGTGAATAAATTGGCCATTTTCATTCACTTTTACCCATTCCTCAAATCTTGTGTTTAGGGCCCCTGGAAGCTTGAAAATCACTTTAAACATCTCATTTTATCTTTAAAAGTGATTTTCCACGTACAAATGTGAATTGTAGTTAAAAGAGGCAACATTTGATAACGGACCATTTTTTACGTTTCTGAAGCATGTCGTAAGGGGGGGTGGTTATCCCTTTCGTCAAAAATCGGGCGTTTTCGCTTGAACAATAAAGGCCTACAAATGTTATTTAGTTCACTTCCCGTGGAGGAGAAACACTTTTTAAGGCCGCAGAGTGGGTAAATTGGCCATATTCATTCACTTTTACCCATTCCTCAAGTCTTGTGTTTAAGGCCCCTGGAAGCATGAAAATCACTTTAAACATCTCATTTTATCTTTAAAAGTGATTTTCCACGTACAAATGTGAATTGTAGTTCAAAGAGGCAACATTTGAAAACAGACCATTTTTTTAGTTTCTGAAGCATGTCGTAAGGGGGGGTGGTTATCTCTTTCATCAAAAATCGGACGTTTTTGATTGAACAATAAAGGCCTCCAAATGTTATTTTATTCACTTCCCGTGGAGGAGAAACACTTTTTAAGGCCGCAGAGTGAGTAAATTGGCCATTTTCATTCACTTTTACCCATTCCTCAAATCTCGTGTTTAAGGCCCCAAATCACTTTAAACATCTCATTTTATCTTTAAAAGTGATTTTCCACGTACAAATGTGAATTGTAGTTCAAAGAGGCAACATTTGAAAACAGACCATTTTTTTAGTTTCTGAAGCATGTCGTAAGGGGGGGTGGTTATCTCCTTCATCAAAAATCGGACGTTTTGAATTGAACAATAAAGGCCTACAAATGTTGTTTAATTCACTTTCTGGGGTGGAGAAAAACTTTTTAAGGCCTCAGAGTGAATAAATTGGCCATTTTCATTCACATTTACCCATTCCTCAAATCTTGTGTTTAAGGCCCCTGGAAGCATGAAAATCACTTTAAACATCTCATTTTATCTTTAAAAGTGATTTTCCACGTACAAATGTGAATTGTAGTTCAAAGAAGCAACATTTGAAAACAGACCATTTTTTTAGTTTCTGAAGCATGTCGTAAGGGGGGGTGGTTATCTCTTTCATCAAAAATCGGACGTTTTTGATTGAACAATAAAGGCCTACAAATGTTATTTAATTCACTTTCTGGGGTGGAGAAAAACTTTTTAAGGCCTCAGAGTGAATACATTGGCCATTTTCATTCACATTTACCCATTCCTCAAATCTTGTGTTTAGGGCCCCTGGAAGCTTGAAAATCACTTTAAACATCTCATTTTATCTTTAAAAGTGATTTTCCACGTACAAATGTGAATTGTAGTTCATAGAGGCAACATTTGAAAACGGACCATTTTTTACGTTTCTGAAGCTTGTCGTAAGGGGGGGTGGTTATCTCTTTCGTCAAAAATCGGGCGTTTTCGCTTGAACAATAAAGGCCTACAAATGTTATTTAGTTCACTTCCCGTGGAGGAGAAACACTTTTTAAGGCCGCAGACTGAGTAAATTGGCCATATTAATTCACTTTTACCCATTCCTCAAATCTTGTGTTTAAGGCCCCTGGAAGCATGAAAATCACTTTAAACATCTAATTTTATCTTTAATAGTGATTTTCCACGTACAAATGTGAATTGTAGTTCAAAGAGGCAATATTTGAAAACGGACCATTTTTTACGTTTCTGAAGCATGTCGTAAGGGGGGGTGGTTATCTCTTTCGTCAAAAATCGGTTGTTTTCGCTTGAACAATAAAGGCCTACAAATGGTATTTAGTTCACTTCCCGTGGAGGAGAAACACTTTTTAAGGCCGCAGAGTGAGTAAATTGGCCATATTCATTCACTTTTTCCCATTCCTCAAATCTTGTGTTTAAGGCCCCTGGAAGCATGAAAATCACTTTAAACATCTCATTTTATCTTTAAAGTGATTTTCCACGTACAAATGTGAATTGTAGTTAAAAGAGGCAACATTTGAAAACAGACCATTTTTTTAGTTTCTGAAGCATGTCGTAAGGGGGGTGGTTATCTCTTTCATCAAAAATCGGACGTTTTTGATTGAACAATAAAGGCCTCCAAATGTTATTTTATTCACTTCCCGTGGAGGAGAAACACTTTTTAAGGCCGCAGAGTGAGTAAATTGGCCATTTTGATTCACTTTTACCCATTCCTCAAATCTCGTGTTTAAGGCCCCTGGAAGCATGAAAATCACTTTAAACATCTCATTTTATCTTTAAAAGTGATTTTCCACGTACAAATGTGAATTGTAGTTCAAAGAGGCAACATTTGAAAACAGACCATTTTTTTAGTTTCTGAAGCATGTCGTAAGGGGGGGTGGTTATCTCCTTCATCAAAAATCGGACGTTTTGAATTGAACAATAAAGGCCTACAAATGTTATTTAATTCACTTTCTGGGGTGGAGAAAAACTTTTTAAGGCCTCAGAGTGAATAAATTGGACATTTTCATTCACATTTACCTATTCCTCAAATCTTGTGTTTAGGGCCCCTGGAAGCTTGAAAATCACTTTAAACATCTCATTTTATCTTTAAAAGTGATTTTTCACGTACAAATGTGAATTGTAGTTAAAAGAGGCAACATTTGAAAACGGACCATTTTTACGTTTCTGAAGCATGTCATAAGGGGGGGTGGTTATCTCTTTCGTCAAAAATCGGGCGTTTTCGCTTGAACAATAAAGGCCTACAAATGGTATTTAGTTCACTTCCCGTGGAGGAGAAACACTTTTTAAGGCCGCAGAGTGAGTAAATTGGCCATATTCATTCACTTTTACCCATTCCTCAAATCTTGTGTTTAAGGCCCCTGGAAGCATGAAAATCACTTTAAACATCTCATTTTATCTTTAAAAGTGATTTTCCACGTACAAATGTGAATTGTAGTTCAAAGAGGCAACATTTGAAAACAGACCATTTTTTTAGTTTCTGAAGCATGTCGTAAGGGGAGGTGGTTATCTCTTTCATCAAAAATCGGACGTTTTTGATTGAACAATAAAGGCCTACAAATGTTATTTAATTCACTTTCTGGGGTGGAGAAAAACTTTTTAAGGCCTCAGAGTGAATAAATTGGCCATTTTCATTCACATTTACCCATTCCTCAAATCTTGTGTTTAGGGCCCCTGGAAATTGAAAATCACTTTAAACATCTCATTTTATCTTTAAAAGTGATTTTCCACGTACAAATGTGAATTGTAGTTCAAAGAGGCAACATTTGAAAACAGACCATTTTTTTAGTTTCTGAAGCATGTCGTAAGGGGGGGTGGTTATCTCTTTCATCAAAAATCGGACGTTTTTGATTGAACAATAAAGGCCTCCAAATGTTATTTTATTCACTTCCCGTGGAGGAGAAACACTTTTTAAGGCCGCAGAGTGAGTAAATTGGCCATTTTCATTCACTCTTACCCATTCCTCAAATCTCGTGTTTAAGGCCCCTGGAAGCATGAAAATCACTTTAAACATCTCATTTTATCTTTAAAAGTGATTTTCCACGTACAAATGTGAATTGTAGTTCAAAGAGGCAACATTTGAAAACAGACCATTTTTTTAGTTTCTGAAGCATGTCGTAAGGGGGGGTGGTTATCTCCTTCATCAAAAATCGGACGTTTTGAATTGAACAATAAAGGCCTACAAATGTTGTTTAATTCACTTTCTGGGGTGGAGAAAAACTTTTTAAGGCCTCAGAGTGAATAAATTGGCCATTTTCATTCACATTTACCCATTCCTCAAATCTTGTGTTTAAGGCCCCTGGAAGCATGAAAATCACTTTAAACATCTCATTTTATCTTTAAAAGTGATTTTCCACGTACAAATGTGAATTGCGGTTCAAAGAAGCAACATTTGAAAACAGACCATTTTTTTAGTTTCTGAAGCATGTCGTAAGGGGGGGGTGGTTATCTCTTTCATCAAAAATCGGACGTTTTTGATTGAACAATAAAGGCCTACAAATGTTATTTAATTCACTTTCTGGGGTGGAGAAAAACTTTTTAAGGCCTCAGAGTGAATAAATTGGCCATTTTCATTCACATTTACCCATTCCTCAAATCTTGTGTTTAGGGCCCCTGGAAGCTTGAAAATTACTTTAAACATCTCATTTTATCTTTAAAAGTGATTTTCCACGTACAAATGTGAATTGTAGTTCAAAGTGGCAACATTTGAAAACGGATCATTTTTTACGTTTCTGAAGCTTGTCGTAAGGGGGGGTGGTTATCTCTTTCGTCAAAAATCGGGCGTTTTCGCTTGAACAATAAAGGCCTACAAATGTTATTTAGTTCACTTCCCGTGGAGGAGAAACACTTTTTAAGGCCGCAGACTGAGTAAATTGGCCATATTCATTCACTTTTACCCATTCCTCAAATCTTGTGTTTAAGGCCCCTGGAAGCATGAAAATCACTTTAAACATCTCATTTTATCTTTAATAGTGATTTTCCACGTACAAATGTGAATTGTAGTTCAAAGAGGCAACATTTGAAAATGGACCATTTTTTACGTTTCTGAAGCATGTCGTAAGGGGGGGGTGGTTATCCCTTTCGTCAAAAATCGGGCGTTTTCGCTTGAACAATAAAGGCCTACAAATGTTATTTAGTTCACTTCCCGTGGAGGAGAAACACTTTTTAAGGCCGCAGACTGAGTAAATTGGCCATATTCATTCACTTTTACCCATTCCTCAAATCTTGTGTTTAAGGCCCCTGGAAGCATGAAAATCACTTTAAACATCTCATTTTATCTTTAAAAGTGATTTTCCACGTACAAATGTGAATTGTAGTTCAAAGAGGCAACATTTGAAAACAGACCATTTTTTTAGTTTCTGAAGCATGTCGTAAGGGGAGGTGGTTATCTCTTTCATCAAAAATCGGACGTTTTTGATTGAACAATAAAGGCCTCCAAATGTTATTTAATTCACTTCCCGTGGAGGAGAAACACTTTTTAAGGCCGCAGAGTGAGTAAATTGGCCATTTTGATTCACTTTTACCCATTCCTCAAATCTCGTGTTTAAGGCCCCTGGAAGCATGAAAATCACTTTAAACATCTCATTTTATCTTTAAAAGTGATTTTCCACGTACAAATGTGAATTGTAGTTCAAAGAGGCAACATTTGAAAACAGACCATTTTTTTAGTTTCTGAAGCATGTCGTAAGGGGGGGTGGTTATCTCCTTCATCAAAATCGGACGTTTTTAATTGAACAATAAAGGCCTACAAATGTTATTTAATTCACTTTCTGGGGTGGAGAAAAACTTTTTAAGGCCTCAGAGTGAATAAATTGGCCATTTTCATTCACATTTACCTATTCCTCAAATCTTGTGTTTAGGGCCCTTGGAAGCTTGACAATCACTTTAAACATCTCATTTTATCTTTAAAAGTGATTTTCCACGTTCAAATGTGAATGGTAGTTAAAAGAGGCAACATTTGATAACGGGCCATTTTTTACATTTCTGAAGCATGTCGTAAGGGGGGGTGGTTATCTCTTTCGTCAAAAATCGGGCGTTTTCGCTTGAACAATAAAGGCCTACAAATGTTATTTAGTTCACTTCCCGTGGAGGAGAAACACTTTTTAAGGCCGTAGAGTGAGTAAATTGGCCATATTCATTCACTTTTACCCATTCCTCAAATCTTGTGTTTAAGGCCCCTGGAAGCATGAAAATCACTTTAAACATCTCATTTTATCTTTAAAAGTGATTTTCCACGTACAAATGTGAATTGTAGTTCAAAGAGGCAACATTTGAAAACAGACCGTTTTTTTAGTTTCTGAAGCATGTCGTAAGGGGGGGTGGTTATCTCCTTCATCAAAAATCGGACGTTTTGAATTGAACAATAAAGGCCTACAAATGTTATTTAATTCACTTTCTGGGGTGGAGAAAAACTTTTTAAGGCCTCAGAGTGAATAAATTGGCCATTTTCATTCACATTTACCCATTCCTCAAATCTTGTGTTTAAGGCCCCTGGAAGCATGAAAATCACTTTAAACATCTCATTTTATCTTTAATTGTGATTTTCCACGTACAAATGTGAATTGTAGTTCAAAGAGGCAACATTTGAAAATGGACCATTTTTTACGTTTCTGAAGCATGTCGTAAGGGGGGGTGGTTATCTCTTTCGTCAAAAATCGGGTGTTTTCGCTTGAACAATAAAGGCCTACAAATGTTATTTAGTTCACTTCCCGTGGAGGAGAAACACTTTTTAAGGCCGCAGAGTGAGTAAATTGGCCATATTCATTCACTTTTACCCATTCCTCAAATCTTGTTTTTAAGGCCCCTGGAAGCATGAAAATCACTTTAAACATCTCATTTTATCTTTAAAAGTGATTTTCCACGTACAAATGTGAATTGTAGTTCAAAGAGGCAACATTTGAAAACAGACCATTTTTTTAGTTTCTGAAGCATGTCGTAAGGGGGGGTGGTTATCTCTTTCATCAAAAATCAGACGTTTTTAATTGAACAATAAAGGCCTACAAATGTTATTTAATTCACTTTTTGGGGTGGAGAAAAACTTTTTAAGGCCTCAGAGTGAATAAATTGGCCATTTTCATTCACTTTTACCCATTCCTCAAATCTTGTGTTTAGGGCCCCTGGAAGCTTGAAAATCACTTTAAACATCTCATTTTATCTTTAAAAGTGATTTTCCACGTACAAATGTGAATTGTAGTTAAAAGAGGCAACATTTGATAACGGACCATTTTTTACGTTTCTGAAGCATGTCGTAAGGGGGGGTGGTTATCCCTTTCGTCAAAAATCGGGCGTTTTCGCTTGAACAATAAAGGCCTACAAATGTTATTTAGTTCACTTCCCGTGGAGGAGAAACACTTTTTAAGGCCGCAGACTGAGTAAATTGGCCATATTCATTCACTTTTACCCATTCCTCAAATCTTGTGTTTAAGGCCCCTGGAAGCATGAAAATCACTTTAAACATCTCATTTTATCTTTAAAAGTGATTTTCCACGTACAAATGTGAATTGTAGTTCAAAGAGGCAACATTTGAAAACAGACCATTTTTTTAGTTTCTGAAGCATGTCGTAAGGGGAGGTGGTTATCTCTTTCATCAAAAATCGGACGTTTTTGATTGAACAATAAAGGCCTCCAAATGTTATTTTATTCACTTCCCGTGGAGGAGAAACACTTTTTAAGGCCGCAGAGTGAGTAAATTGGCCATTTTGATTCACTTTTACCCATTCCTCAAATCTCGTGTTTAAGGCCCCTGGAAGCATGAAAATCACTTTAAACATCTCATTTTATCTTTAAAAGTGATTTTCCACGTACAAATGTGAATTGTAGTTCAAAGAGGCAACATTTGAAAACAGACCATTTTTTTAGTTTCTGAAGCATGTCGTAAGGGGGTTGGTTATCTCCTTCATCAAAAATCGGACGTTTTGAATTGAACAATAAAGGCCTACAAATGTTATTTAATTCACTTTCTGGGGTGGAGAAAAACTTTTTAAGGCCTCAGAGTGAATAAATTGGCCATTTTCATTCACATTTACCTATTCCTCAAATCTTGTGTTTAGGGCCCCTGGAAGCTTGAAAATTACTTTAAACATCTCATTTTATCTTTAAAAGTGATTTTCCACGTACAAATGTGAATTGTAGTTCAAAGTGGCAACATTTGAAAACGGATCATTTTTTACGTTTCTGAAGCTTGTCGTAAGGGGGGGTGGTTATCTCTTTCGTCAAAAATCGGGCGTTTTCGCTTGAACAATAAAGGCCTACAAATGTTATTTAGTTCACTTCCCGTGGAGGAGAAACACTTTTTAAGGCCGCAGACTGAGTAAATTGGCCATATTCATTCACTTTTACCCATTCCTCAAATCTTGTGTTTAAGGCCCCTGGAAGCATGAAAATCACTTTAAACATCTCATTTTATCTTTAATAGTGATTTTCCACGTACAAATGTGAATTGTAGTTCAAAGAGGCAACATTTGAAAATGGACCATTTTTTACGTTTCTGAAGCATGTCGTAAGGGGGGGGTGGTTATCCCTTTCGTCAAAAATCGGGCGTTTTCGCTTGAACAATAAAGGCCTACAAATGTTATTTAGTTCACTTCCCGTGGAGGAGAAACACTTTTTAAGGCCGCAGACTGAGTAAATTGGCCATATTCATTCACTTTTACCCATTCCTCAAATCTTGTGTTTAAGGCCCCTGGAAGCATGAAAATCACTTTAAACATCTCATTTTATCTTTAAAAGTGATTTTCCACGTACAAATGTGAATTGTAGTTCAAAGAGGCAACATTTGAAAACAGACCATTTTTTTAGTTTCTGAAGCATGTCGTAAGGGGAGGTGGTTATCTCTTTCATCAAAAATCGGACGTTTTTGATTGAACAATAAAGGCCTCCAAATGTTATTTAATTCACTTCCCGTGGAGGAGAAACACTTTTTAAGGCCGCAGAGTGAGTAAATTGGCCATTTTGATTCACTTTTACCCATTCCTCAAATCTCGTGTTTAAGGCCCCTGGAAGCATGAAAATCACTTTAAACATCTCATTTTATCTTTAAAAGTGATTTTCCACGTACAAATGTGAATTGTAGTTCAAAGAGGCAACATTTGAAAACAGACCATTTTTTTAGTTTCTGAAGCATGTCGTAAGGGGGGGTGGTTATCTCCTTCATCAAAATCGGACGTTTTTAATTGAACAATAAAGGCCTACAAATGTTATTTAATTCACTTTCTGGGGTGGAGAAAAACTTTTTAAGGCCTCAGAGTGAATAAATTGGCCATTTTCATTCACATTTACCTATTCCTAAAATCTTGTGTTTAGGGCCCTTGGAAGCTTGACAATCACTTTAAACATCTCATTTTATCTTTAAAAGTGATTTTCCACGTTCAAATGTGAATGGTAGTTAAAAGAGGCAACATTTGATAACGGGCCATTTTTTACATTTCTGAAGCATGTCGTAAGGGGGGGTGGTTATCTCTTTCGTCAAAAATCGGGCGTTTTCGCTTGAACAATAAAGGCCTACAAATGTTATTTAGTTCACTTCCCGTGGAGGAGAAACACTTTTTAAGGCCGTAGAGTGAGTAAATTGGCCATATTCATTCACTTTTACCCATTCCTCAAATCTTGTGTTTAAGGCCCCTGGAAGCATGAAAATCACTTTAAACATCTCATTTTATCTTTAAAAGTGATTTTCCACGTACAAATGTGAATTGTAGTTCAAAGAGGCAACATTTGAAAACAGACCGTTTTTTTAGTTTCTGAAGCATGTCGTAAGGGGGGGTGGTTATCTCCTTCATCAAAAATCGGACGTTTTGAATTGAACAATAAAGGCCTACAAATGTTATTTAATTCACTTTCTGGGGTGGAGAAAAACTTTTTAAGGCCTCAGAGTGAATAAATTGGCCATTTTCATTCACATTTACCCATTCCTCAAATCTTGTGTTTAAGGCCCCTGGAAGCATGAAAATCACTTTAAACATCTCATTTTATCTTTAATTGTGATTTTCCACGTACAAATGTGAATTGTAGTTCAAAGAGGCAACATTTGAAAATGGACCATTTTTTACGTTTCTGAAGCATGTCGTAAGGGGGGGTGGTTATCTCTTTCGTCAAAAATCGGGTGTTTTCGCTTGAACAATAAAGGCCTACAAATGTTATTTAGTTCACTTCCCGTGGAGGAGAAACACTTTTTAAGGCCGCAGTATGAGTAAATTGGCCATATTCATTCACTTTTACCCATTCCTCAAATCTTGTTTTTAAGGCCCCTGGAAGCATGAAAATCACTTTAAACATCTCATTTTATCTTTAAAAGTGATTTTCCACGTACAAATGTGAATTGTAGTTCAAAGAGGCAACATTTGAAAACAGACCATTTTTTTAGTTTCTGAAGCATGTCGTAAGGGGGGGTGGTTATCTCTTTCATCAAAAATCAGACGTTTTTAATTGAACAATAAAGGCCTACAAATGTTATTTAATTCACTTTTTGGGGTGGAGAAAAACTTTTTAAGGCCTCAGAGTGAATAAATTGGCCATTTTCATTCACTTTTACCCATTCCTCAAATCTTGTGTTTAGGGCCCCTGGAAGCTTGAAAATCACTTTAAACATCTCATTTTATCTTTAAAAGTGATTTTCCACGTACAAATGTGAATTGTAGTTAAAAGAGGCAACATTTGATAACGGACCATTTTTTACGTTTCTGAAGCATGTCGTAAGGGGGGGTGGTTATCCCTTTCGTCAAAAATCGGGCGTTTTCGCTTGAACAATAAAGGCCTACAAATGTTATTTAGTTCACTTCCCGTGGAGGAGAGACACTTTTTAAGGCCGCAGACTGAGTAAATTGGCCATATTCATTCACTTTTACCCATTCCTCAAATCTTGTGTTTAAGGCCCCTGGAAGCATGAAAATCACTTTAAACATCTCATTTTATCTTTAAAAGTGATTTTCCACGTACAAATGTGAATTGTAGTTCAAAGAGGCAACATTTGAAAACAGACCATTTTTTTAGTTTCTGAAGCATGTCGTAAAGGGAGGTGGTTATCTCTTTCATCAAAAATCGGACGTTTTTGATTGAACAATAAAGGCCTCCAAATGTTATTTTATTCACTTCCCGTGGAGGAGAAACACTTTTTAAGGCCGCAGAGTGAGTAAATTGGCCATTTTGATTCACTTTTACCCATTCCTCAAATCTCGTGTTTAAGGCCCCTGGAAGCATGAAAATCACTTTAAACATCTCATTTTATCTTTAAAAGTGATTTTCCACGTACAAATGTGAATTGTAGTTCAAAGAGGCAACATTTGAAAACAGACCATTTTTTTAGTTTCTGAAGCATGTCGTAAGGGGGTTGGTTATCTCCTTCATCAAAAATCGGACGTTTTGAATTGAACAATAAAGGCCTACAAATGTTATTTAATTCACTTTCTGGGGTGGAGAAAAACTTTTTAAGGCCTCAGAGTGAATAAATTGGCCATTTTCATTCACATTTACCTATTCCTCAAATCTTGTGTTTAGGGCCCCTGGAAGCTTGAAAATCACTTTAAACATCTCATTTTATCTTTAAAAGTGATTTTTCACGTACAAATGTGAATTGTAGTTAAAAGAGGCAACATTTGAAAACGGACCATTTTTACGTTTCTGAAGCATGTCATAAGGGGGGGTGGTTATCTCTTTCGTCAAAAATCGGGCGTTTTCGCTTGAACAATAAAGGCCTACAAATGGTATTTAGTTCACTTCCCGTGGAGGAGAAACACTTTTTAAGGCCGCAGAGTGAGTAAATTGGCCATATTCATTCACTTTTACCCATTCCTCAAATCTTGTGTTTAAGGCCCCTGGAAGCATGAAAATCACTTTAAACATCTCATTTTATCTTTAAAAGTGATTTTCCACGTACAAATGTGAATTGTAGTTCAAAGAGGCAACATTTGAAAACAGACCATTTTTTTAGTTTCTGAAGCATGTCGTAAGGGGAGGTGGTTATCTCTTTCATCAAAAATCGGACGTTTTTGATTGAACAATAAAGGCCTACAAATGTTATTTAATTCACTTTCTGGGGTGGAGAAAAACTTTTTAAGGCCTCAGAGTGAATAAATTGGCCATTTTCATTCACATTTACCCATTCCTCAAATCTTGTGTTTAGGGCCCCTGGAAATTGAAAATCACTTTAAACATCTCATTTTATCTTTAAAAGTGATTTTCCACGTACAAATGTGAATTGTAGTTCAAAGAGGCAACATTTGAAAACAGACCATTTTTTTAGTTTCTGAAGCATGTCGTAAGGGGGGGTGGTTATCTCTTTCATCAAAAATCGGACGTTTTTGATTGAACAATAAAGGCCTCCAAATGTTATTTTATTCACTTCCCGTGGAGGAGAAACACTTTTTAAGGCCGCAGAGTGAGTAAATTGGCCATTTTCATTCACTCTTACCCATTCCTCAAATCTCGTGTTTAAGGCCCCTGGAAGCATGAAAATCACTTTAAACATCTCATTTTATCTTTAAAAGTGATTTTCCACATACAAATGTGAATTGTAGTTCAAAGAGGCAACATTTGAAAACAGACCATTTTTTTAGTTTCTGAAGCATGTCGTAAGGGGGGGTGGTTATCTCCTTCATCAAAAATCGGACGTTTTGAATTGAACAATAAAGGCCTACAAATGTTGTTTAATTCACTTTCTGGGGTGGAGAAAAACTTTTTAAGGCCTCAGAGTGAATAAATTGGCCATTTTCATTCACATTTACCCATTCCTCAAATCTTGTGTTTAAGGCCCCTGGAAGCATGAAAATCACTTTAAACATCTCATTTTATCTTTAAAAGTGATTTTCCACGTACAAATGTGAATTGCGGTTCAAAGAAGCAACATTTGAAAACAGACCATTTTTTTAGTTTCTGAAGCATGTCGTAAGGGGGGGGTGGTTATCTCTTTCATCAAAAATCGGACGTTTTTGATTGAACAATAAAGGCCTACAAATGTTATTTAATTCACTTTCTGGGGTGGAGAAAAACTTTTTAAGGCCTCAGAGTGAATAAATTGGCCATTTTCATTCACATTTACCCATTCCTCAAATCTTGTGTTTAGGGCCCCTGGAAGCTTGAAAATTACTTTAAACATCTCATTTTATCTTTAAAAGTGATTTTCCACGTACAAATGTGAATTGTAGTTCAAAGTGGCAACATTTGAAAACGGATCATTTTTTACGTTTCTGAAGCTTGTCGTAAGGGGGGGTGGTTATCTCTTTCGTCAAAAATCGGGCGTTTTCGCTTGAACAATAAAGGCCTACAAATGTTATTTAGTTCACTTCCCGTGGAGGAGAAACACTTTTTAAGGCCGCAGACTGAGTAAATTGGCCATATTAATTCACTTTTACCCATTCCACAAATCTTGTGTTTAAGGCCCCTGGAAGCATGAAAATCACTTTAAACATCTCATTTTATCTTTAATAGTGATTTTCCACGTACAAATGTGAATTGTAGTTCAAAGAGGCAATATTTGAAAACGGACCATTTTTTACGTTTCTGAAGCATGTCGTAAGGGGGGGTGGTTATCTCTTTCGTCAAAAATCGGTTGTTTTCGCTTGAACAATAAAGGCCTACAAATGGTATTTAGTTCACTTCCCGTGGAGGAGAAACACTTTTTAAGGCCGCAGAGTGAGTAAATTGGCCATATTCATTCACTTTTTCCCATTCCTCAAATCTTGTGTTTAAGGCCCCTGGAAGCATGAAAATCACTTTAAACATCTCATTTTATCTTTAAAGTGATTTTCCACGTACAAATGTGAATTGTAGTTAAAAGAGGCAACATTTGAAAACAGACCATTTTTTTAGTTTCTGAAGCATGTCGTAAGGGGGGTGGTTATCTCTTTCATCAAAAATCGGACGTTTTTGATTGAACAATAAAGGCCTCCAAATGTTATTTTATTCACTTCCCGTGGAGGAGAAACACTTTTTAAGGCCGCAGAGTGAGTAAATTGGCCATTTTGATTCACTTTTACCCATTCCTCAAATCTCGTGTTTAAGGCCCCTGGAAGCATGAAAATCACTTTAAACATCTCATTTTATCTTTAAAAGTGATTTTCCACGTACAAATGTGAATTGTAGTTCAAAGAGGCAACATTTGAAAACAGACCATTTTTTTAGTTTCTGAAGCATGTCGTAAGGGGGGGTGGTTATCTCCTTCATCAAAAATCGGACGTTTTGAATTGAACAATAAAGGCCTACAAATGTTATTTAATTCACTTTCTGGGGTGGAGAAAAACTTTTTAAGGCCTCAGAGTGAATAAATTGGACATTTTCATTCACATTTACCTATTCCTCAAATCTTGTGTTTAGGGCCCCTGGAAGCTTGAAAATCACTTTAAACATCTCATTTTATCTTTAAAAGTGATTTTTCACGTACAAATGTGAATTGTAGTTAAAAGAGGCAACATTTGAAAACGGACCATTTTTACGTTTCTGAAGCATGTCATAAGGGGGGGTGGTTATCTCTTTCGTCAAAAATCGGGCGTTTTCGCTTGAACAATAAAGGCCTACAAATGGTATTTAGTTCACTTCCCGTGGAGGAGAAACACTTTTTAAGGCCGCAGAGTGAGTAAATTGGCCATATTCATTCACTTTTACCCATTCCTCAAATCTTGTGTTTAAGGCCCCTGGAAGCATGAAAATCACTTTAAACATCTCATTTTATCTTTAAAAGTGATTTTCCACGTACAAATGTGAATTGTAGTTCAAAGAGGCAACATTTGAAAACAGACCATTTTTTTAGTTTCTGAAGCATGTCGTAAGGGGAGGTGGTTATCTCTTTCATCAAAAATCGGACGTTTTTGATTGAACAATAAAGGCCTACAAATGTTATTTAATTCACTTTCTGGGGTGGAGAAAAACTTTTTAAGGCCTCAGAGTGAATAAATTGGCCATTTTCATTCACATTTACCCATTCCTCAAATCTTGTGTTTAGGGCCCCTGGAAATTGAAAATCACTTTAAACATCTCATTTTATCTTTAAAAGTGATTTTCCACGTACAAATGTGAATTGTAGTTCAAAGAGGCAACATTTGAAAACAGACCATTTTTTTAGTTTCTGAAGCATGTCGTAAGGGGGGGTGGTTATCTCTTTCATCAAAAATCGGACGTTTTTGATTGAACAATAAAGGCCTCCAAATGTTATTTTATTCACTTCCCGTGGAGGAGAAACACTTTTTAAGGCAGCAGAGTGAGTAAATTGGCCATTTTCATTCACTCTTACCCATTCCTCAAATCTCGTGTTTAAGGCCCCTGGAAGCATGAAAATCACTTTAAACATCTCATTTTATCTTTAAAAGTGATTTTCCACGTACAAATGTGAATTGTAGTTCAAAGAGGCAACATTTGAAAACAGACCATTTTTTTAGTTTCTGAAGCATGTCGTAAGGGGGGGTGGTTATCTCCTTCATCAAAAATCGGACGTTTTGAATTGAACAATAAAGGCCTACAAATGTTGTTTAATTCACTTTCTGGGGTGGAGAAAAACTTTTTAAGGCCTCAGAGTGAATAAATTGGCCATTTTCATTCACATTTACCCATTCCTCAAATCTTGTGTTTAAGGCCCCTGGAAGCATGAAAATCACTTTAAACATCTCATTTTATCTTTAAAAGTGATTTTCCACGTACAAATGTGAATTGCGGTTCAAAGAAGCAACATTTGAAAACAGACCATTTTTTTAGTTTCTGAAGCATGTCGTAAGGGGGGGGTGGTTATCTCTTTCATCAAAAATCGGACGTTTTTGATTGAACAATAAAGGCCTACAAATGTTATTTAATTCACTTTCTGGGGTGGAGAAAAACTTTTTAAGGCCTCAGAGTGAATAAATTGGCCATTTTCATTCACATTTACCCATTCCTCAAATCTTGTGTTTAGGGCCCCTGGAAGCTTGAAAATTACTTTAAACATCTCATTTTATCTTTAAAAGTGATTTTCCACGTACAAATGTGAATTGTAGTTCAAAGTGGCAACATTTGAAAACGGATCATTTTTTACGTTTCTGAAGCTTGTCGTAAGGGGGGGTGGTTATCTCTTTCGTCAAAAATCGGGCGTTTTCGCTTGAACAATAAAGGCCTACAAATGTTATTTAGTTCACTTCCCGTGGAGGAGAAACACTTTTTAAGGCCGCAGACTGAGTAAATTGGCCATATTCATTCACTTTTACCCATTCCTCAAATCTTGTGTTTAAGGCCCCTGGAAGCATGAAAATCACTTTAAACATCTCATTTTATCTTTAATAGTGATTTTCCACGTACAAATGTGAATTGTAGTTCAAAGAGGCAACATTTGAAAATGGACCATTTTTTACGTTTCTGAAGCATGTCGTAAGGGGGGGGTGGTTATCCCTTTCGTCAAAAATCGGGCGTTTTCGCTTGAACAATAAAGGCCTACAAATGTTATTTAGTTCACTTCCCGTGGAGGAGAAACACTTTTTAAGGCCGCAGACTGAGTAAATTGGCCATATTCATTCACTTTTACCCATTCCTCAAATCTTGTGTTTAAGGCCCCTGGAAGCATGAAAATCACTTTAAACATCTCATTTTATCTTTAAAAGTGATTTTCCACGTACAAATGTGAATTGTAGTTCAAAGAGGCAACATTTGAAAACAGACCATTTTTTTAGTTTCTGAAGCATGTCGTAAGGGGGGGTGGTTATCTCCTTCATCAAAATCGGACGTTTTTAATTGAACAATAAAGGCCTACAAATGTTATTTAATTCACTTTCTGGGGTGGAGAAAAACTTTTTAAGGCCTCAGAGTGAATAAATTGGCCATTTTCATTCACATTTACCTATTCCTCAAATCTTGTGTTTAGGGCCCTTGGAAGCTTGACAATCACTTTAAACATCTCATTTTATCTTTAAAAGTGATTTTCCACGTTCAAATGTGAATGGTAGTTAAAAGAGGCAACATTTGATAACGGGCCATTTTTTACATTTCTGAAGCATGTCGTAAGGGGGGGTGGTTATCTCTTTCGTCAAAAATCGGGCGTTTTCGCTTGAACAATAAAGGCCTACAAATGTTATTTAGTTCACTTCCCGTGGAGGAGAAACACTTTTTAAGGCCGTAGAGTGAGTAAATTGGCCATATTCATTCACTTTTACCCATTCCTCAAATCTTGTGTTTAAGGCCCCTGGAAGCATGAAAATCACTTTAAACATCTCATTTTATCTTTAAAAGTGATTTTCCACGTACAAATGTGAATTGTAGTTCAAAGAGGCAACATTTGAAAACAGACCGTTTTTTTAGTTTCTGAAGCATGTCGTAAGGGGGGGTGGTTATCTCCTTCATCAAAAATCGGACGTTTTGAATTGAACAATAAAGGCCTACAAATGTTATTTAATTCACTTTCTGGGGTGGAGAAAAACTTTTTAAGGCCTCAGAGTGAATAAATTGGCCATTTTCATTCACATTTACCCATTCCTCAAATCTTGTGTTTAAGGCCCCTGGAAGCATGAAAATCACTTTAAACATCTCATTTTATCTTTAATTGTGATTTTCCACGTACAAATGTGAATTGTAGTTCAAAGAGGCAACATTTGAAAATGGACCATTTTTTACGTTTCTGAAGCATGTCGTAAGGGGGGGTGGTTATCTCTTTCGTCAAAAATCGGGTGTTTTCGCTTGAACAATAAAGGCCTACAAATGTTATTTAGTTCACTTCCCGTGGAGGAGAAACACTTTTTAAGGCCGCAGAGTGAGTAAATTGGCCATATTCATTCACTTTTACCCATTCCTCAAATCTTGTTTTTAAGGCCCCTGGAAGCATGAAAATCACTTTAAACATCTCATTTTATCTTTAAAAGTGATTTTCCACGTACAAATGTGAATTGTAGTTCAAAGAGGCAACATTTGAAAACAGACCATTTTTTTAGTTTCTGAAGCATGTCGTAAGGGGGGGTGGTTATCTCTTTCATCAAAAATCAGACGTTTTTAATTGAACAATAAAGGCCTACAAATGTTATTTAATTCACTTTTTGGGGTGGAGAAAAACTTTTTAAGGCCTCAGAGTGAATAAATTGGCCATTTTCATTCACTTTTACCCATTCCTCAAATCTTGTGTTTAGGGCCCCTGGAAGCTTGAAAATCACTTTAAACATCTCATTTTATCTTTAAAAGTGATTTTCCACGTACAAATGTGAATTGTAGTTAAAAGAGGCAACATTTGATAACGGACCATTTTTTACGTTTCTGAAGCATGTCGTAAGGGGGGGGTGGTTATCCCTTTCGTCAAAAATCGGGCGTTTTCGCTTGAACAATAAAGGCCTACAAATGTTATTTAGTTCACTTCCCGTGGAGGAGAAACACTTTTTAAGGCCGCAGACTGAGTAAATTGGCCATATTCATTCACTTTTACCCATTCCTCAAATCTTGTGTTTAAGGCCCCTGGAAGCATGAAAATCACTTTAAACATCTCATTTTATCTTTAAAAGTGATTTTCCACGTACAAATGTGAATTGTAGTTCAAAGAGGCAACATTTGAAAACAGACCATTTTTTTAGTTTCTGAAGCATGTCGTAAGGGGGGGTGGTTATCTCCTTCATCAAAAATCGGACGTTTTGAATTGAACAATAAAGGCCTACAAATGTTATTTAATTCACTTTCTGGGGTGGAGAAAAACTTTTTAAGGCCTCAGAGTGAATAAATTGGCCATTTTCATTCACATTTACCTATTCCTCAAATCTTGTGTTTAGGGCCCCTGGAAGCTTGAAAATCACTTTAAACATCTCATTTTATCTTTAAAAGTGATTATTCACGTACAAATGTGAATTGTAGTTAAAAGAGGCAACATTTGAAAACGGACCATTTTTACGTTTCTGAAGCATGTCATAAGGGGGGGTGGTTATCTCTTTCGTCAAAAATCAGGCGTTTTCGCTTGAACAATAAAGGCCTACAAATGGTATTTAGTTCACTTCCCGTGGAGGAGAAACACTTTTTAAGGCCGCAGAGTGAGTAAATTGGCCATATTCATTCACTTTTACCCATTCCTCAAATCTTGTGTTTAAGGCCCCTGGAAGCATGAAAATCACTTTAAACATCTCATTTTATCTTTAAAAGTGATTTTCCACGTACAAATGTGAATTGTAGTTCAAAGAGGCAACATTTGAAAACAGACCATTTTTTTAGTTTCTGAAGCATGTCGTAAGGGGAGGTGGTTATCTCTTTCATCAAAAATCGGACGTTTTTGATTGAACAATAAAGGCCTACAAATGTTATTTAATTCACTTTCTGGGGTGGAGAAAAACTTTTTAAGGCCTCAGAGTGAATAAATTGGCCATTTTCATTCACATTTACCCATTCCTCAAATCTTGTGTTTAGGGCCCCTGGAAATTGAAAATCACTTTAAACATCTCATTTTATCTTTAAAAGTGATTTTCCACGTACAAATGTGAATTGTAGTTCAAAGAGGCAACATTTGAAAACAGACCATTTTTTTAGTTTCTGAAGCATGTCGTAAGGGGGGGTGGTTATCTCTTTCATCAAAAATCGGACGTTTTTGATTGAACAATAAAGGCCTCCAAATGTTATTTTATTCACTTCCCGTGGAGGAGAAACACTTTTTAAGGCCGCAGAGTGAGTAAATTGGCCATTTTCATTCACTCTTACCCATTCCTCAAATCTCGTGTTTAAGGCCCCTGGAAGCATGAAAATCACTTTAAACATCTCATTTTATCTTTAAAAGTGATTTTCCACGTACAAATGTGAATTGCGGTTCAAAGAAGCAACATTTGAAAACAGACCATTTTTTTAGTTTCTGAAGCATGTCGTAAGGGGGGGGTGGTTATCTCTTTCATCAAAAATCGGACGTTTTTGATTGAACAATAAAGGCCTACAAATGTTATTTAATTCACTTTCTGGGGTGGAGAAAAACTTTTTAAGGCCTCAGAGTGAATAAATTGGCCATTTTCATTCACATTTACCCATTCCTCAAATCTTGTGTTTAGGGCCCCTGGAAGCTTGAAAATTACTTTAAACATCTCATTTTATCTTTAAAAGTGATTTTCCACGTACAAATGTGAATTGTAGTTCAAAGTGGCAACATTTGAAAACGGATCATTTTTTACGTTTCTGAAGCTTGTCGTAAGGGGGGGTGGTTATCTCTTTCGTCAAAAATCGGGCGTTTTCGCTTGAACAATAAAGGCCTACAAATGTTATTTAGTTCACTTCCCGTGGAGGAGAAACACTTTTTAAGGCCGCAGACTGAGTAAATTGGCCATATTCATTCACTTTTACCCATTCCTCAAATCTTGTGTTTAAGGCCCCTGGAAGCATGAAAATCACTTTAAACATCTCATTTTATCTTTAATAGTGATTTTCCACGTACAAATGTGAATTGTAGTTCAAAGAGGCAACATTTGAAAATGGACCATTTTTTACGTTTCTGAAGCATGTCGTAAGGGGGGGTGGTTATCTCTTTCGTCAAAAATCGGGTGTTTTCGCTTGAACAATAAAGGCCTACAAATGGTATTTAGTTCACTTCCCGTGGAGGAGAAACACTTTTTAAGGCCGCAGAGTGAGTAAATTGGCCATATTCATTCACTTTTACCCATTCCTCAAATCTTGTTTTTAAGGCCCCTGGAAGCATGAAAATCACTTTAAACATCTCATTTTATCTTTAAAAGTGATTTTCCACGTACAAATGTGAATTGTAGTTCAGAGAGGCAACATTTGAAAACAGACCATTTTTTTAGTTTCTGAAGCATGTCGTAAGGGGGGGTGGTTATCTCTTTCATCAAAAATCGGACGTTTTTAATTGAACAATAAAGGCCTACAAATGTTATTTAATTCACTTTCTGGGGTGGAGAAAAACTTTTTAAGGTCTCAGAGTGAATAAATTGGCCATTTTCATTCACTTTTACCCATTCCTCAAATCTTGTGTTTAGGGCCCCTGGAAGCTTGAAAATCACTTTAAACATCTCATTTTATCTTTAAAAGTGATTTTCCACGTACAAATGTGAATTGTAGTTAAAAGAGGCAACATTTGATAACGGACCATTTTTTACGTTTCTGAAGCATGTCGTAAGGGGGGGTGGTTATCCCTTTCGTCAAAAATCGGGCGTTTTCGCTTGAACAATAAAGGCCTACAAATGTTATTTAGTTCACTTCCCGTGGAGGAGAAACACTTTTTAAGGCCGCAGAGTGGGTAAATTGGCCATATTCATTCACTTTTACCCATTCCTCAAGTCTTGTGTTTAAGGCCCCTGGAAGCATGAAAATCACTTTAAACATCTCATTTTATCTTTAAAAGTGATTTTCCACGTACAAATGTGAATTGTAGTTCAAAGAGGCAACATTTGAAAACAGACCATTTTTTTAGTTTCTGAAGCATGTCGTAAGGGGGGGTGGTTATCTCTTTCATCAAAAATCGGACGTTTTTGATTGAACAATAAAGGCCTCCAAATGTTATTTTATTCACTTCCCGTGGAGGAGAAACACTTTTTAAGGCCGCAGAGTGAGTAAATTGGCCATTTTCATTCACTTTTACCCATTCCTCAAATCTCGTGTTTAAGGCCCCTGGAAGCATGAAAATCACTTTAAACATCTCATTTTATCTTTAAAAGTGATTTTCCACGTACAAATGTGAATTGTAGTTCAAAGAGGCAACATTTGAAAACAGACCATTTTTTTAGTTTCTGAAGCATGTCGTAAGGGGGGGTGGTTATCTCCTTCATCAAAAATCGGACGTTTTGAATTGAACAATAAAGGCCTACAAATGTTGTTTAATTCACTTTCTGGGGTGGAGAAAAACTTTTTAAGGCCTCAGAGTGAATAAATTGGCCATTTTCATTCACATTTACCCATTCCTCAAATCTTGTGTTTAAGGCCCCTGGAAGCATGAAAATCACTTTAAACATCTCATTTTATCTTTAAAAGTGATTTTCCACGTACAAATGTGAATTGTAGTTCAAAGAAGCAACATTTGAAAACAGACCATTTTTTTAGTTTCTGAAGCATGTCGTAAGGGGGGGTGGTTATCTCTTTCATCAAAAATCGGACGTTTTTGATTGAACAATAAAGGCCTACAAATGTTATTTAATTCACTTTCTGGGGTGGAGAAAAACTTTTTAAGGCCTCAGAGTGAATACATTGGCCATTTTCATTCACATTTACCCATTCCTCAAATCTTGTGTTTAGGGCCCCTGGAAGCTTGAAAATCACTTTAAACATCTCATTTTATCTTTAAAAGTGATTTTCCACGTACAAATGTGAATTGTAGTTCATAGAGGCAACATTTGAAAACGGACCATTTTTTACGTTTCTGAAGCTTGTCGTAAGGGGGGGTGGTTATCTCTTTCGTCAAAAATCGGGCGTTTTCGCTTGAACAATAAAGGCCTACAAATGTTATTTAGTTCACTTCCCGTGGAGGAGAAACACTTTTTAAGGCCGCAGACTGAGTAAATTGGCCATATTAATTCACTTTTACCCATTCCTCAAATCTTGTGTTTAAGGCCCCTGGAAGCATGAAAATCACTTTAAACATCTCATTTTATCTTTAATAGTGATTTTCCACGTACAAATGTGAATTGTAGTTCAAAGAGGCAATATTTGAAAACGGACCATTTTTTACGTTTCTGAAGCATGTCGTAAGGGGGGGTGGTTATCTCTTTCGTCAAAAATCGGTTGTTTTCGCTTGAACAATAAAGGCCTACAAATGTTATTTAGTTCACTTCCCGTGGAGGAGAAACACTTTTTAAGGCCGCAGAGTGAGTAAATTGGCCATATTCATTCACTTTTTCCCATTCCTCAAATCTTGTGTTTAAGGCCCCTGGAAGCATGAAAATCACTTTAAACATCTCATTTTATCTTTAAAGTGATTTTCCACGTACAAATGTGAATTGTAGTTAAAAGAGGCAACATTTGAAAACAGACCATTTTTTTAGTTTCTGAAGCATGTCGTAAGGGGGGTGGTTATCTCTTTCATCAAAAATCGGACGTTTTTGATTGAACAATAAAGGCCTCCAAATGTTATTTTATTCACTTCCCGTGGAGGAGAAACACTTTTTAAGGCCGCAGAGTGAGTAAATTGGCCATTTTCATTCACTTTTACCCATTCCTCAAATCTCGTGTTTAAGGCCCCTGGAAGCATGAAAATCACTTTAAACATCTCATTTTATCTTTAAAAGTGATTTTCCACGTACAAATGTGAATTGTAGTTCAAAGAGGCAACATTTGAAAACAGACCATTTTTTTAGTTTCTGAAGCATGTCGTAAGGGGGGGTGGTTATCTCTTTCATCAAAAATCGGACGTTTTTAATTGAACAATAAAGGCCTACAAATGTTATTTAATTTACTTTCTGGGGTGGAGAAAAACTTTTTAAGGCCTCAGAGTGAATAAATTGGCCATTTTCATTCATATTTACCCATTCCTCAAATCTTGTGTTTAGGGCCCCTGGAAGCTTGAAAATCACTTTAAACATCTCATTTTATCTTTAAAAGTGATTTTCCACGTACAAATGTGAATTGTAGTTAAAAGAGGCAACATTTGAAAAAAGACCATTTTTTTAGTTTCTGAAGCATGTCGTAAGGGGGGTGGTTATCTCTTTCATCAAAAATCGGACGTTTTTGATTGAACAATAAAGGCCTCCAAATGTTATTTTATTCACTTCCCGTGGAGGAGAAACACTTTTTAAGGCCGCAGAGTGAGTAAATTGGCCATTTTCATTCACTTTTACCCATTCCTCAAATCTCGTGTTTAAGGCCCCTGGAAGCATGAAAATCACTTTAAACATCTCATTTTATCTTTAAAAGTGATTTTCCACGTACAAATGTGAATTGTAGTTCAAAGAGGCAACATTTGAAAACAGACCATTTTTTTAGTTTCTGAAGCATGTCGTAAGGGGGGGTGGTTATCTCTTTCATCAAAAATCGGACGTTTTTAATTGAACAATAAAGGCCTACAAATGTTATTTAATTTACTTTCTGGGGTGGAGAAAAACTTTTTAAGGCCTCAGAGTGAATAAATTGGCCATTTTCATTCATATTTACCCATTCCTCAAATCTTGTGTTTAGGGCCCCTGGAAGCTTGAAAATCACTTTAAACATCTCATTTTATCTTTAAAAGTGATTTTCCACGTACAAATGTGAATTGTAGTTAAAAGAGGCAACATTTGAAAATGGACCATTTTTACGTTTCTGAAGCATGTCATAAGGGGGGGTGGTTATCTCTTTCGTCAAAAATCAGGCGTTTTCGCTTGAACAATAAAGGCCTACAAATGTTATTCAGTTCACTTCCCGTGGAGGAGAAACACTTTTTAAGGCCGCAGAGTGAGTAAATTGGCCATATTCATTCACTTTTACCCATTCCTCAAATCTTGTGTTTAAGGCCCCTGGAAGCATGAAAATCACTTTAAACATCTCATTTTATCTTTAAAAGGGATTTTCCACGTACAAATGTGAATTGTAGTTCAAAGAGGCAACATTTGAAAACAGACCATTTTTTTAGTTTCTGAAGCATGTCGTAAGGGGAGGTGGTTATCTCTTTCATCAAAAATCGGACGTTTTTGATTGAACAATAAAGGCCTCCAAATGTTGTTTAATTCACTTCCCGTGGAGGAGAAACACTTTTTAAGGCCGCAGAGTGAGTAAATTGGCCATTTTGATTCACTTTTACCCATTCCTCAAATCTCGTGTTTAAGGCCCCTGGAAGCATGAAAATCACTTTAAACATCTCATTTTATCTTTAAAAGTGATTTTCCACGTACAAATGTGAATTGTAGTTCAAAGAGGCAACATTTGAAAACAGACCATTTTTTTAGTTTCTGAAGCATGTCGTAAGGGGGGGTGGTTATCTCCTTCATCAAAAATCGGACGTTTTGAATTGAACAATAAAGGCCTACAAATGTTATTTAATTCACTTTCTGGGGTGGAGAAAAACTTTTTAAGGCCTCAGAGTGAATAAATTGGCCATTTTCATTCACATTTACCCATTCCTCAAATCTTGTGTTTAGGGCCCCTGGAAGCATGAAAATCACTTTAAACATCTCATTTTATCTTTAATTGTGATTTTCCACGTACAAATGTGAATTGTAGTTCAAAGAGGCAACATTTGAAAATGGACCATTTTTTACGTTTCTGAAGCATGTCGTAAGGGGGGGTGGTTATCTCTTTCGTCAAAAATCGGGTGTTTTCGCTTGAACAATAAAGGCCTACAAATGTTATTTAGTTCACTTCCCGTGGAGGAGAAACACTTTTTAAGGCCGCAGAGTGAGTAAATTGGCCATATTCATTCACTTTTACCCATTCCTCAAATCTTGTTTTTAAGGCCCCTGGAAGCATGAAAATCACTTTAAACATCTCATTTTATCTTTAAAAGTGATTTTCCACGTACAAATGTGAATTGTAGTTCAAAGAGGCAACATTTGAAAACAGACCATTTTTTTAGTTTCTGAAGCATGTCGTAAGGGGAGGTGGTTATCTCTTTCATCAAAAATCGGACGTTTTTGATTGAACAATAAAGGCCTCCAAATGTTATTTTATTCACTTCCCGTGGAGGAGAAACACTTTTTAAGGCCGCAGAGTGAGTAAATTGGCCATTTTGATTCACTTTTACCCATTCCTCAAATCTCGTGTTTAAGGCCCCTGGAAGCATGAAAATCACTTTAAACATCTCATTTTATCTTTAAAAGTGATTTTCCACGTACAAATGTGAATTGTAGTTCAAAGAGGCAACATTTGAAAACAGACCATTTTTTTAGTTTCTGAAGCATGTCGTAAGGGGGGGTGGTTATCTCCTTCATCAAAAATCGGACGTTTTGAATTGAACAATAAAGGCCTACAAATGTTATTTAATTCACTTTCTGGGGTGGAGAAAAACTTTTTAAGGCCTCAGAGTGAATAAATTGGCCATTTTCATTCACATTTACCTATTCCTCAAATCTTGTGTTTAGGGCCCCTGGAAGCTTGAAAATCACTTTAAACATCTCATTTTATCTTTAAAAGTGATTTTTCACGTACAAATGTGAATTGTAGTTAAAAGAGGCAACATTTGAAAACGGACCATTTTTACGTTTCTGAAGCATGTCATAAGGGGCGGTGGTTATCTCTTTCGTCAAAAATCGGGCGTTTTCGCTTGAACAATAAAGGCCTACAAATGGTATTTAGTTCACTTCCCGTGGAGGAGAAACACTTTTTAAGGCCGCAGAGTGAGTAAATTGGCCATATTCATTCACTTTTACCCATTCCTCAAATCTTGTGTTTAAGGCCCCTGGAAGCATGAAAATCACTTTAAACATCTCATTTTATCTTTAAAAGTGATTTTCCACGTACAAATGTGAATTGTAGTTCAAAGAGGCAACATTTGAAAACAGACCATTTTTTTAGTTTCTGAAGCATGTCGTAAGGGGGGGTGGTTATCTCTTTCATCAAAAATCGGACGTTTTTGATTGAACAATAAAGGCCTCCAAATGTTATTTTATTCACTTCCCGTGGAGGAGAAACACTTTTTAAGGCCGCAGAGTGAGTAAATTGGCCATTTTCATTCACTCTTACCCATTCCTCAAATCTCGTGTTTAAGGCCCCTGGAAGCATGAAAATCACTTTAAACATCTCATTTTATCTTTAAAAGTGATTTTCCACGTACAAATGTGACTTGTAGTTCAAAGAGGCAACATTTGAAAACAGACCATTTTTTTAGTTTCTGAAGCATGTCGTAAGGGGGGGTGGTTATCTCCTTCATCAAAAATCGGACGTTTTGAATTGAACAATAAAGGCCTACAAATGTTGTTTAATTCACTTTCTGGGGTGGAGAAAAACTTTTTAAGGCCTCAGAGTGAATAAATTGGCCATTTTCATTCACATTTACCCATTCCTCAAATCTTGTGTTTAAGGCCCCTGGAAGCATGAAAATCACTTTAAACATCTCATTTTATCTTTAAAAGTGATTTTCCACGTACAAATGTGAATTGCGGTTCAAAGAAGCAACATTTGAAAACAGACCATTTTTTTAGTTTCTGAAGCATGTCGTAAGGGGGGGTGGTTATCTCTTTCATCAAAAATCGGACGTTTTTGATTGAACAATAAAGGCCTACAAATGTTATTTAATTCACTTTCTGGGGTGGAGAAAAACTTTTTAAGGCCTCAGAGTGAATAAATTGGCCATTTTCATTCACATTTACCCATTCCTCAAATCTTGTGTTTAGGGCCCCTGGAAGCTTGAAAATTACTTTAAACATCTCATTTTATCTTTAAAAGTGATTTTCCACGTACAAATGTGAATTGTAGTTCAAAGTGGCAACATTTGAAAACGGATCATTTTTTACGTTTCTGAAGCTTGTCGTAAGGGGGGGTGGTTATCTCTTTCGTCAAAAATCGGGCGTTTTCGCTTGAACAATAAAGGCCTACAAATGTTATTTAGTTCACTTCCCGTGGAGGAGAAACACTTTTTAAGGCCGCAGACTGAGTAAATTGGCCATATTCATTCACTTTTACCCATTCCTCAAATCTTGTGTTTAAGGCCCCTGGAAGCATGAAAATCACTTTAAACATCTCATTTTGTCTTTAATAGTGATTTTCCACGTACAAATGTGAATTGTAGTTCAAAGAGGCAACATTTGAAAATGGACCATTTTTTACGTTTCTGAAGCATGTCGTAAGGGGGGGTGGTTATCTCTTTCGTCAAAAATCGGGTGTTTTCGCTTGAACAATAAAGGCCTACAAATGGTATTTAGTTCACTTCCCGTGGAGGAGAAACACTTTTTAAGGCCGCAGAGTGAGTAAATTGGCCATATTCATTCACTTTTACCCATTCCTCAAATCTTGTTTTTAAGGCCCCTGGAAGCATGAAAATCACTTTAAACATCTCATTTTATCTTTAAAAGTGATTTTCCACGTACAAATGTGAATTGTAGTTCAGAGAGGCAACATTTGAAAACAGACCATTTTTTTAGTTTCTGAAGCATGTCGTAAGGGGGGGTGGTTATCTCTTTCATCAAAAATCGGACGTTTTTAATTGAACAATAAAGGCCTACAAATGTTATTTAATTCACTTTCTGGGGTGGAGAAAAACTTTTTAAGGCCTCAGAGTGAATAAATTGGCCATTTTCATTCACTTTTACCCACTCCTCAAATCTTGTGTTTAGGGCCCCTGGAAGCTTGAAAATCACTTTAAACATCTCATTTTATCTTTAAAAGTGATTTTCCACGTACAAATGTGAATTGTAGTTAAAAGAGGCAACATTTGATAACGGACCATTTTTTACGTTTCTGAAGCATGTCGTAAGGGGGGGTGGTTATCCCTTTCGTCAAAAATCGGGCGTTTTCGCTTGAACAATAAAGGCCTACAAATGTTATTTAGTTCACTTCCCGTGGAGGAGAAACACTTTTTAAGGCCGCAGAGTGGGTAAATTGGCCATATTCATTCACTTTTACCCATTCCTCAAGTCTTGTGTTTAAGGCCCCTGGAAGCATGAAAACCACTTTAAACATCTCATTTTATCTTTAAAAGTGATTTTCCACGTACAAATGTGAATTGTAGTTCAAAGAGGCAACATTTGAAAACAGACCATTTTTTTAGTTTCTGAAGCATGTCGTAAGGGGGGGTGGTTATCTCTTTCATCAAAAATCGGACGTTTTTGATTGAACAATAAAGGCCTACAAATGTTATTTAATTCACTTTCTGGGGTGGAGAAAAACTTTTTAAGGCCTCAGAGTGAATACATTGGCCATTTTCATTCACATTCACCCATTCCTCAAATCTTGTGTTTAGGGCCCCTGGAAGCTTGAAAATCACTTTAAACATCTCATTTTATCTTTAAAAGTGATTTTCCACGTACAAATGTGAATTGTAGTTCATAGAGGCAACATTTGAAAACGGACCATTTTTTACGTTTCTGAAGCTTGTCGTAAGGGGGGGTGGTTATCTCTTTCGTCAAAAATCGGGCGTTTTCGCTTGAACAATAAAGGCCTACAAATGTTATTTAGTTCACTTCCCGTGGAGGAGAAACACTTTTTAAGGCCGCAGACTGAGTAAATTGGCCATATTAATTCACTTTTACCCATTCCTCAAATCTTGTGTTTAAGGCCCCTGGAAGCATGAAAATCACTTTAAACATCTCATTTTATCTTTAATAGTGATTTTCCACGTACAAATGTGAATTGTAGTTCAAAGAGGCAATATTTGAAAACGGACCATTTTTTACGTTTCTGAAGCATGTCGTAAGGGGGGGTGGTTATCTCTTTCGTCAAAAATCGGTTGTTTTCGCTTGAACAATAAAGGCCTACAAATGTTATTTAGTTCACTTCCCGTGGAGGAGAAACACTTTTTAAGGCCGCAGAGTGAGTAAATTGGCCATATTCATTCACTTTTTCCCATTCCTCAAATCTTGTGTTTAAGGCCCCTGGAAGCATGAAAATCACTTTAAACATCTCATTTTATCTTTAAAGTGATTTTCCACGTACAAATGTGAATTGTAGTTAAAAGAGGCAACATTTGAAAACAGACCATTTTTTTAGTTTCTGAAGCATGTCGTAAGGGGGGTGGTTATCTCTTTCATCAAAAATCGGACGTTTTTGATTGAACAATAAAGGCCTCCAAATGTTATTTTATTCACTTCCCGTGGAGGAGAAACACTTTTTAAGGCCGCAGAGTGAGTAAATTGGCCATTTTCATTCACTTTTACCCATTCCTCAAATCTCGTGTTTAAGGCCCCTGGAAGCATGAAAATCACTTTAAACATCTCATTTTATCTTTAAAAGTGATTTTCCACGTACAAATGTGAATTGTAGTTCAAAGAGGCAACATTTGAAAACAGACCATTTTTTTAGTTTCTGAAGCATGTCGTAAGGGGGGGTGGTTATCTCTTTCATCAAAAATCGGACGTTTTTAATTGAACAATAAAGGCCTACAAATGTTATTTAATTTACTTTCTGGGGTGGAGAAAAACTTTTTAAGGCCTCAGAGTGAATAAATTGGCCATTTTCATTCATATTTACCCATTCCTCAAATCTTGTGTTTAGGGCCCCTGGAAGCTTGAAAATCACTTTAAACATCTCATTTTATCTTTAAAAGTGATTTTCCACGTACAAATGTGAATTGTAGTTAAAAGAGGCAACATTTGAAAAAAGACAATTTTTTTAGTTTCTGAAGCATGTCGTAAGGGGGGTGGTTATCTCTTTCATCAAAAATCGGACGTTTTTGATTGAACAATAAAGGCCTCCAAATGTTATTTTATTCACTTCCCGTGGAGGAGAAACACTTTTTAAGGCCGCAGAGTGAGTAAATTGGCCATTTTCATTCACTTTTACCCATTCCTCAAATCTCGTGTTTAAGGCCCCTGGAAGCATGAAAATCACTTTAAACATCTCATTTTATCTTTAGAAGTGATTTTCCACGTACAAATGTGAATTGTAGTTCAAAGAGGCAACATTTGAAAACAGACCATTTTTTTAGTTTCTGAAGCATGTCGTAAGGGGGGGTGGTTATCTCTTTCATCAAAAATCGGACGTTTTTAATTGAACAATAAAGGCCTACAAATGTTATTTAATTTACTTTCTGGGGTGGAGAAAAACTTTTTAAGGCCTCAGAGTGAATAAATTGGCCATTTTCATTCATATTTACCCATTCCTCAAATCTTGTGTTTAGGGCCCCTGGAAGCTTGAAAATCACTTTAAACATCTCATTTTATCTTTAAAAGTGATTTTCCACGTACAAATGTGAATTGTAGTTAAAAGAGGCAACATTTGAAAATGGACCATTTTTACGTTTCTGAAGCATGTCATAAGGGGGGGTGGTTATCTCTTTCGTCAAAAATCGGGCGTTTTCGCTTGAACAATAAAGGCCTACAAATGTTATTCAGTTCACTTCCCGTGGAGGAGAAACACTTTTTAAGGCCGCAGAGTGAGTAAATTGGCCATATTCATTCACTTTTACCCATTCCTCAAATCTTGTGTTTAAGGCCCCTGGAAGCATGAAAATCACTTTAAACATCTCATTTTATCTTTAAAAGGGATTTTCCACGTACAAATGTGAATTGTAGTTCAAAGAGGCAACATTTGAAAACAGACCATTTTTTTAGTTTCTGAAGCATGTCGTAAGGGGAGGTGGTTATCTCTTTCATCAAAAATCGGACGTTTTTGATGGAACAATAAAGGCCTCCAAATGTTATTTTATTCACTTCCCGTGGAGGAGAAACACTTTTTAAGGCCGCAGAGTGAGTAAATTGGCCATTTTCATTCACTTTTACCCATTCCTCAAATCTCGTGTTTAAGGCCCCTGGAAGCATGAAAATCACTTTCAACATCTCATTTTATCTTTAAAAGTGATTTTCCACGTACAAATGTGAATTGTAGTTCAAAGAGGCAACATTTGAAAATGGACCATTTTTTTCGTTTCTGAAGCATGTCGTAAGGGGGGGTGGTTATCTCTTTCACCAAAAAACAGACGTTTTTGATTGAACAATAAAGGCCTCCAAATGTTATTTAATTCACTTTCTGGGGTGGAGAAAAACTTTTTAAGGCCTCAGAGTGAATAAATTGGCCATTTCCATTCACATTTACCCATTCCTCAAATCTTGTGTTTAGGGCCCCTGGAAGCTTGAAAATCACTTTAAACTTCTAATTTTATCTCTAAAAGTGATTATCCACGTACAAATGTGAATTGTCGTTTAAAGACGCAACATTTGAAAATAGACCATTTTTTTCGTTTCTGAAGCATGTCGTAAGGGGGGGTGGTTATCATTTTCACCAAAAAAAAGGCGTTTTTGATTGAACAATAAAGGCCTCCAAATGTTATTTTATTCACTTCCCGTGGAGGAGAAACACTTTTTAAGGCCGCAGAGTGAGTAAATTGGCCATTGTCATTCACTTTTACCCATTCCTCAAATCTCGTGTTTAAGGACCCTGGAAGCATGAAAATCACTTTAAACATCTCATTTTATCTTTATAAGTGATTTTCCACGTACAAATGTGAATTGTAGTTCAAAGAGGCAACATTTGAAAATGGACCATTTTTTACGTTTCTGAAGCATGTCGTAAGGGGGGGTGGTTAACTCTTTCGTCAAAAATCGGGCGTTTTCGCTTGAACAATAAAGGCCTACAAATGGTTTTTAGTTCACTTCCAGTGGAGGAGAAACACTTTTTAAGGCCGCAGAGTGAGTGAATTGGCCATATTCATTCACTTTTACCCATTCCTCAAATCTTGTGTTTAAGGCCCCTGGAAGCATGAAAATCACTTTAAACATCTCATTTTATCTTTAGAAGTGATTTTCCACGTACAAATGTGAATTGTAGTTCAAAGAGGCAACATTTGAAAACAGACCATTTTTTTAGTTTCTGAAGCATGTCGTAAGGGGGGGTGGTTATCTCTTTCATCAAAAATCGGACGTTTTTAATTGAACAATAAAGGCCTACAAATGTTATTTAATTTACTTTCTGGGGTGGAGAAAAACTTTTTAAGGCCTCAGAGTGAATAAATTGGCCATTTTCATTCATATTTACCCATTCCTCAAATCTTGTGTTTAGGGCCCCTGGAAGCTTGAAAATCACTTTAAACATCTCATTTTATCTTTAAAAGTGATTTTCCACGTACAAATGTGAATTGTAGTTAAAAGAGGCAACATTTGAAAATGGACCATTTTTACGTTTCTGAAGCATGTCATAAGGGGGGGTGGTTATCTCTTTCGTCAAAAATCGGGCGTTTTCGCTTGAACAATAAAGGCCTACAAATGTTATTCAGTTCACTTCCCGTGGAGGAGAAACACTTTTTAAGGCCGCAGAGTGAGTAAATTGGCCATATTCATTCACTTTTACCCATTCCTCAAATCTTGTGTTTAAGGCCCCTGGAAGCATGAAAATCACTTTAAACATCTCATTTTATCTTTAAAAGGGATTTTCCACGTACAAATGTGAATTGTAGTTCAAAGAGGCAACATTTGAAAACAGACCATTTTTTTAGTTTCTGAAGCATGTCGTAAGGGGAGGTGGTTATCTCTTTCATCAAAAATCGGACGTTTTTGATGGAACAATAAAGGCCTCCAAATGTTATTTTATTCACTTCCCGTGGAGGAGAAACACTTTTTAAGGCCGCAGAGTGAGTAAATTGGCCATTTTCATTCACTTTTACCCATTCCTCAAATCTCGTGTTTAAGGCCCCTGGAAGCATGAAAATCACTTTCAACATCTCATTTTATCTTTAAAAGTGATTTTCCACGTACAAATGTGAATTGTAGTTCAAAGAGGCAACATTTGAAAATGGACCATTTTTTTCGTTTCTGAAGCATGTCGTAAGGGGGGGTGGTTATCTCTTTCACCAAAAAACAGACGTTTTTGATTGAACAATAAAGGCCTCCAAATGTTATTTAATTCACTTTCTGGGGTGGAGAAAAACTTTTTAAGGCCTCAGAGTGAATAAATTGGCCATTTCCATTCACATTTACCCATTCCTCAAATCTTGTGTTTAGGGCCCCTGGAAGCTTGAAAATCACTTTAAACATCTAATTTTATCTCTAAAAGTGATTATCCACGTACAAATGTGAATTGTCGTTTAAAGACGCAACATTTGAAAATAGACCATTTTTTTCGTTTCTGAAGCATGTCGTAAGGGGGGGTGGTTATCATTTTCACCAAAAAAAAGGCGTTTTTGATTGAACAATAAAGGCCTCCAAATGTTATTTTATTCACTTCCCGTGGAGGAGAAACACTTTTTAAGGCCGCAGAGTGAGTAAATTGGCCATTGTCATTCACTTTTACCCATTCCTCAAATCTCGTGTTTAAGGACCCTGGAAGCATGAAAATCACTTTAAACATCTCATTTTATCTTTATAAGTGATTTTCCACGTACAAATGTGAATTGTAGTTCAAAGAGGCAACATTTGAAAATGGACCATTTTTTACGTTTCTGAAGCATGTCGTAAGGGGGGGTGGTTAACTCTTTCGTCAAAAATCGGGCGTTTTCGCTTGAACAATAAAGGCCTACAAATGGTTTTTAGTTCACTTCCAGTGGAGGAGAAACACTTTTTAAGGCCGCAGAGTGAGTGAATTGGCCATATTCATTCACTTTTACCCATTCCTCAAATCTTGTGTTTAAGGCCCCTGGAAGCATGAAAATCACTTTAAACATCTCATTTTATCTTTAAAAGTGATTTTCCAAGTACAAATGTGAATTGTAGTTCAAAGAGGCAACATTTGAAAACAGACCATTTTTTTAGTTTCTGAAGCATGTCGTAAGGGGGGTGGTTATCTCTTTCATCAAAAATCGGACGTTTTTGATTGAACAATAAAGGCCTACAAATGTTATTTAATTCACTTTCTGGGGTGGAGAAAAAATTTTTAAGGCCTCAGAGTGAATAAATTGGCCATTTTCATTCACATTTACCCATTCCTTAAGGCTTGTGTTTAGGGCCCCTGGAAGCTTGAAAATCACTTTAAACATCTAATTTTATCTCTAAAAGTGATTATCCACAAACAAATGTGAATTGTCGTTTAAAGACGCAACATTGGAAAATGGACCATTTTTTTTGTTTCTGAAGCATGTCGTAAGGGGGGATGGTTATCTCTTTCACCAAAAAAAAAGCGTTTTTCATTGAACAATAAAGGCCTTCAAATGTTATTTTAGTCACTTCCCGTGGAGGAGAAACTCTTTTTAAGGCCGCAGAGTGAGTAAATTGGCCATATTCATTCACTTTTACCCATTCCTCAAATCTTGTGTTTAAGGCCCCTGGAAGCATGAAAATCACTTTAAACATCTCATTTTATCTTTAAAAGTGATTTTCCACGTACAAATGTGAATTGTAGTTCAAAGAGGCAACATTTGAAAACAGACCATTTTTTTAGTTTCTGAAGCATGTTGTAAGGGGGGGTGGTTATCTCTTTCATCAAAAATCGGACGTTTTTGATTGAACAATAAAGGCCTCCAAATGTTATTTTATTCACTTCCCGTGGAGGAGAAACACTTTTTAAGGCCGCAGAGTGAGTAAATTGGCCATTTTCATTCACTTTTACCCATTCCTCAAATCTCGTGTTTAAGGACCCTGGAAGCATGAAAATCACTTTAAACATCTCATTTTATCTTTAAAAGTGATTTTCCAAGTACAAATGTGAATTGTAGTTCAAAGAGGCAACATTTGAAAACGGACCATTTTTTACGTTTCTGAAGCATGTCGTAAGGGGAGGTGGTTATCTCTTTCGTCAAAAATCGGGCGTTTTTGCTTGAACAATAAAGGCCTACAAATGTTATTTAGTTCACTTCCCGTGGAGGAGAAATACTTTTTAAGGCCGCAGAGTGAGTAAATTGGCCATATTCATTCACTTTTACCCATTCCTCAAATCTTGTGTTTAAGGCCCCTGAAAGCATGAAAATCACTTTAAACATCTCATTTTATCTTTAAAAGTGATTTTCCATGTACAAATGTGAATTGTAGTTCAAAGAGGCAACATTTGAAAACAGACCATTTTTTTAGTTTCTGAAGCATGTCGTAAGGGGGGGTGGTTATCTCTTTCATCAAAAATCGGACGTTTTTGATTGAACAATAAAGGCCTACAAATGTTATTTAATTCACTTTCTGGGGTGGAGAAAAATTTTTTAAGGCCTCAGAGTGAATAAATTGGCCATTTTCATTCACAATTACCCATTCCTTAAGGCTTGTGTTTAGGGCCCCTGGAAGCTTGAAAATCACTTTAAACATCTAATTTTATCTCTAAAAGTGATTATCCACGTACAAATGTGAATTGTCGTTTAAAGACGCAACATTGGAAAATGGACCATTTTTTTCGTTTCTGAAGCATGTCGTAAGGGGGGGTGGTTATCTCTTTCACCAAAAAAAAGGCGTTTTTTATTGAACAATAAAGGCCTCCAAATGTTATTTAATTCACTTCCCGTGGAGGAGAAACACTTTTTAAGGCCGCAGAGTGAGTAAATTGGCCATATTCATTCACTTTTACCCATTCCTCAAATCTTGTGTTTAAGGCCCCTGGAAGCATGAAAATCACTTTAAACATCTCATTTTATCTATAAAAGTGATTTTCCAAGTACAAATGTGAATTGTAGTTCAAAGAGGCAACATTTGAAAACGGACCATTTTTTACGTTTCTGAAGCTTGTCGTAAGGGGGGGTGGTTATCTCTTTCGTCAAAAATCGGGCGTTTTCGCTTGAACAATAAAGGCCTACAAATGTTATTTAGTTCACTTCCTGTGGAGGAGAAACACTTTTTAAGGCCGCAGACTGAGTAAATTGGCCATATTCATTCACTTTTACCCATTCCTCAAATCTTCTGTTTAAGGCCCCTGGAAGCATGGAAATCACTTTAAACCTCTCATTTTATCTTTAATAGTGATTTTCCACGTACAAATGTGAATTGTAGTTCAAAGAGGCAACATTTGAAAACGGACCATTTTTTACGTTTCTGAAGCATGTCGTAAGGGGGGGTTGGTTATCTCTTTCGTCAAAAATCGGGTGTTTTTGCTTGAACAATAAAGGCCTACAAATGTTATTTAGTTCACTTCCCGTGGAGGAGAAACACTTTTTAAGGCCGCAGAGTGAGTAAATTGGCCATATTCATTCACTTTTACCCATTCCTCAAATCTTGTGTTTAAGGCCCCTGGAAGCATGAAAATCACTTTAAACATCTCATTTTATCTTTAAAAGTGATTTTCCACGTACAAATGTGAATTGTAGTTCAAAGAGGCAACATTTGAAAACAGACAATTTTTTCAGTTTCTGAAGCATGTTATAAGGGGGGTGGTTATCTCTTTCATCAAAAATCGGACGTTTTTGATTGAACAATAAAGGCCTCCAAATGTTATTTTATTCACTTCCCGTGGAGGAGAAACACTTTTTAAGGCCGCAGAGTGAGTACATTGGCCATTTTCATTCACTTTTACCCATTCCTCAAATCTCGTGTTTAAGGCCCCTGGAAGCATGAAAATCACTTTAAACGTCTCATTTTATCTTTAAAAGTGATTTTCCACGTACAAATGTGAATTGTAGTTCAAAGAGGCAACATTTGAAAGCGGACCATTTTTTTCGTTTTTGAAGCATGTCATAAGGGGGGGTGGTTATCTCTTTCACCAAAAAACAGGCGTTTTTGATTGAACAATAAAGGCCTCCAAATGTTCTTTAATTCACTTCCCGTGGAGGAGAAACACTTTTAAAGGCCGCAGAGTGAGTAAATTGGCAATTTTCATTCACTTTTACCCATTTCTCAAATCTTGTGTTTAAGGCCCCTGGAAGCTTGAAAATCACTTTAAACATCTCATTTTATCTTTAAAAGTGATTTTCCACGTACAAATGTGAATTGTAGTTCAAAGAGGCAACATTTGAAAACAGACCATTTTTTTAGTTTCTGAAGCATGTCGTAAGGGGGGGTGGTTATCTCTTTCGTCAAAAATCGGGTGTTTTTGCTTGAACAATAAAGGCCTACAAATGTTATTTAGTTCACTTCCTGTGGAGGAGAAACACTTTATAAGGCCGCAGACTGAGTAAATTGGCCATATTCATTCACTTTTACCCATTCCTCAAATCTTGTGTTTAAGGCCCCTGGAAGCATGAAAATCACTTTAAACCTCTCATTATATCTTTAATAGTGATTTTCCACGTACAAATGTGAATTGTAGTTCAAAGAGGCAACATTTGAAAACGGACCATTTTTTACGTTTCTGAAGCATGTCGTAAGGGGGGGTGGTTATCTCTTTCATCAAAAATCGGACGTTTTTGATTCAACAATAAAGGCCTACAAATGTTATTTAATTCACTTTCTGGGGTGGAGAAAAACTTTTTAAGGCCGCAGAGTGAGTAAATTGGCCATTTTCATTCACTTTTACCCATTCCTCAAATCTCGTGTTTAAGGACCCTGGAAGCATGAAAATCACTTTAAACATCTCATTTTATCTTTAAAAGTGATTTTCCACGTACAAATGTGAATTGTAGTTCAAAGAGGCAACATTTGAAAACAGACCATTTTTTTAGTTTCTGAAGCATGTCGTAAGGGGGGTGGTTATCTCTTTCATCAAAAATCGGACGTTTTTGATTCAACAATAAAGGCCTACAAATGTTATTTAATTCACTTTCTGGGGTGGAGAAAAACTTTTTAAGGCCTCAGAGTGAATAAATTGGCCATTTTCATTCACATTTACCCATTCCTCAAACCTTGTGTTTAGGGCCCCTGGAAGCTTGAAAATCACTTTAAACATCTCCTTTTATCTTTAAAAGTGATTTTCCACGTACAAATGTGAATTGTAGTTCAAAGAGGCAACATTTGAAAACGGACCATTTTTTACATTTCTGAAGCATGTCATAAGGGGGGTGGTTATCTCTTTCGTCAAAAATCGGGCGTTTTCGCTTGAACAATAAAGGCCTACAAATGTTATTTAGTTCACTTCCCGTGGAGGAGAAACACTTTTTAAGGCCGCAGAGTGAGTAAATTGACCATATTCATTCACTTTTACCCATTCCTCAAATCTTGTGTTTGAGGCCCCTGGAAGCATGAAAATCACTTTAAACATCTTATTTAATCTTTAAAAGTGATTTTCCACGTACAAATGTGAATTGTAGTTCAAAGAGGCAACATTTGAAAACAGACCATTTTTTTAGTTTCTGAAGCATGTCGTAAGGGGGGGTGGTTATCTCTTTCATCAAAAATCGGACGTTTTTGATTGAACAATAAAGGCCTTCAAATGTTATTTTATTCACTTCCCGTGGAGGAGAAACACTTTTTAAGGCCGCAGAGTGAGTAAATTGGCCATTTTCATTCACTTTTACCCATTCCTCAAATCTCGTGTTTAAGGCCCCTGGAAGCATGAAAATCACTTTAAACATCTCCTTTTATCTTTAAAAGTGATTTTCCACGTACAAATGTGAATTGTAGTTCAAAGAGGCAACATTTGAAAACGGACCATTTTTTACATTTCTGAAGCATGTCATAAGGGGGGTGGTTATCTCTTTCGTCAAAAATCGGGCGTTTTCGCTTGAACAATAAAGGCCTACAAATGTTATTTAGTTCACTTCCCGTGGAGGAGAAACACTTTTTAAGGCCGCAGAGTGAGTAAATTGACCATATTCATTCACTTTTACCCATTCCTCAAATCTTGTGTTTGAGGCCCCTGGAAGCATGAAAATCACTTTAAACATCTTATTTAATCTTTAAAAGTGATTTTCCACGTACAAATGTGAATTGTAGTTCAAAGAGGCAACATTTGAAAACAGACCATTTTTTTAGTTTCTGAAGCATGTCGTAAGGGGGGGTGGTTATCTCTTTCATCAAAAATCGGACGTTTTTGATGGAACAATAAAGGCCTCCAAATGTTATTTAGTTCACTTCCCGTGGAGGAGAAACACTTTTTAAGGCCGCAGACTGAATAAATTGGCCATTTTCATTCACATTTACCCATTCCTTAAGGCTTGTGTTTAGGGCCCCTGGAAGCTTGAAAATCACTTTAAACATCTAATTTTATCTCTAAAAGTGATTATCCACAAACAAATGTGAATTGTCGTTTAAAGACGCAACATTGGAAAATGGACCATTTTTTTCGTTTCTGAAGCATGTCGTAAGGGCGGATGGTTATCTCTTTCACCAAAAAAAAAGCGTTTTTGATTGAACAATAAAGGCCTACAAATGTTATTTAGTTCACTTCCAGTAGAGGAGAAACACTTATTAAGGCCGCAGACTGACTAAATTGGCCATATTCATGCATTTTTACCCATTCCTCAAATCTTGTGTTTAAGGCCCCTGGAAGCATGAAAATCACTTTAAACATCTAATTTTATCTTTAAAAGTGATTTTCCACGTACAAATGTGAATTGTAGTTCAAAGAGGCAACATTTGAAAACAGACCATTTTTTTAGTTTCTGAAGCATGTTGTAAGGGGGGGTGGTTATCTCTTTCATCAAAAATCGGACGTTTTTGATTGAACAATAAAGGCCTCCAAATGTTATTTTATTCGCTTCCCGTGGAGGAGAAACTCTTTTTAAGGCCGCAGAGTGAGTAAATTGGCCATTTTCATTCACTTTTAACCATTCCTCAAATCTCGTGTTTAAGGCCCCTGGAAGCATGAAAATCACTTTAAACATCTCATTTTATCTTTAAAAGTGATTTTCCACGTACAAATGTGAATTGTAGTTCAAAGAGGCAACATTTGAAAACAGACCATTTTTTTAGTTTCTAAAGCATGTCGTAAGGGGGGGTGGTTATCTCTTTCATCAAAAATCGGACGTTTTTGATTGAACAATAAAGGCCTACAAATGTTATTTAATTCACTTTCTGGGGTGGAGAAACATTTTTTAAGGCCTCAGAGTGAATAAATTGGCCATTTTCATTCACATTTACCCATTCCTTAAGGCTTGTTTTTAGGGCCCCTGGAAGCTTGAAAATCACTTTAAACATCTAATTTTATCTCTAAAAGTGATTATCCACAAACAAATGTGAATTGTCGTTTAAAGACGCAACATTGGAAAATGGACCATTTTTTTCGTTTCTGAAGCATGTCGTAAGGGGGGATGGTTATCTCTTTCACCAAAAAAAAAGCGTTTTTGATTGAACAATAAAGGCCTACAAATGTTATTTAGTTCACTTCCAGTAGAAGAGAAACACTTATTAAGGCCTCAGAGTGAATAAATTGGCCATTTTCATTCACATTTACCCATTCCTCAAATCTTGTGTTTAGGGCCCCTGGAAGCTTGAAAATCACTTTCAACATCTCATTTTATCTTTAAAAGTGATTTTCAACGTACAAATGTGAATTGTAGTTAAAAGAGGCAACATTTGAAAACGGACCATTTTTTACGTTTCTGAAGCATGTCGTAAGGGGGGGTGGTTATCTCTTTCGTCAAAAATCGGGTGTTTTCGCTTGAACAATAAAGGCCTACAAATGTTATTTAGTTCACTTCCCGTGGAGGAGAAACACTTTTTAAGGCCGCAGAGTGAGTAAATTGGCCATATTCATTCACTTTTACCCATTCCTCAAATCTTGTGTTTAAGGCCCCTGGAAGCATGAAAATCACTTTAAACATCTCATTTTATCTTTAAAAGTGATTTTCCACGTACAAATGTGAATTGTAGTTCAAAGAGGCAACATTTGAAAACGGACCATTTTTTACGTTTCTGAAGCTTGTCGTAAGGGGGGGTGGCTATCTCTTTTGTCAAAAATCGGGCATTTTCGCTTGAACAATAAAGGCCTACAAATGTTATTTAGTTCACTTCCCGTGGAGGAGAAACACTTTTTAAGGCCGCAGAGTGAGTAAATTGGCCATATTCATTCACTTTTACCCATTCCTTAAATCTTGTGTTTAAGGCCCCTGAAAGCATGAAAATCACTTTAAACATCTCATTTTATCTTTAAAAGTGATTTTCCATGTACAAATGTGAATTGTAGTTCAAAGAGGCAACATTTGAAAACAGACCATTTTTTTAGTTTCTGAAGCATGTCGTAAGGGGGGGTGGTTATCTCTTTCATCAAAAATCGGACGTTTTTGATTGAACAATAAAGGCCTACAAATGTTATTTAATTCACTTTCTGGGGTGGAGAATTTTTTTTTAAGGCCTCAGAGTGAATGAATTGGCCATTTTCATTCACATTTACCCATTCCTTAGGGCTTGTGTTTAGGGCCCCTGGAAGCTTGAAAATCACTTTAAACATCTAATTTTATCTCTAAAAGTGATTATCCACGTACAAATGTGAATTGTCGTTTAAAGACGCAACATTGGAAATGGACCATTTTTTTCGTTTCTGAAGCATGTCGTAAGGGGGGGTGGTTATCTCTTTCACCAAAAAAAAGGCGTTTTTTATTGAACAATAAAGGCCTCCAAATGTTATTTTATTCACTTCCCGTGGAGGATAAACACTTTTTAAGGCCGCAGAGTGAGTAAATTGGCCATTTTCATTCACTTTTACCCATTCCTCAAATCTCGTGTTTAAGGCCCCTGGAAGCATGAAAATCACTTTAAACATCTCATTTTATCTTTAAAAGTGATTTTCCACGTACAAATGTGAATTGTAGTTCAAAGAGGCAACATTTGAAAATGGACCATTTTTTTCGTTTCCGAAGCATGTCGTAAGGGGGGGTGGTTATCTCTTTCACCAAAAAACAGGCGTTTTTGATTGAACAATAAAGGCCTCCAAATGTTATTTAATTCACTTCCCGTGGAGGAGAAACACTTTTTTAAGACCGCAGAGTGAGTAAATTGGCCATTTTCATTCACTTTTACCCATTCCTCAAATCTTGTGTTTAAGGCCCCTGGAAGCATGAAAATCACTTTAAACATCTCATTTTATCTTTAAAAGTGATTTTCCACGTACAAATGTGAATTGTAGTTCAAAGAGGCAACATTTGAAAACAGACCATTTTTTTAGTTTCTGAAGCATGTCGTAAGGGGGGGTGGTTATCTCTTTCATCAAAAATCGGACGTTTTTGATTGAACAATAAAGGCCTACAAATGTTATTTAATTCACTTTCTGGGGTGGAGAAAAACTTTTTAAGGCCTCAGAGTGAATAAATTGGCCATTTTCATTCACATTTACCCATTCCTCAAATCTTGTGTTTAGGGACCCTGGAAGCTTGAAAATCACTTTAAACATCTCATTTTATCTTTAAAAGTGATTTTCCACGTACAAATGTGAATTGTAGTTAAAAGAGGCAACATTTGAAAACGGACCATTTTTTACGTTTCTGAAGCATGTCGTAAGGGGGGGTGGTTATCTCTTTCGTCAAAAATCGGGTGTTTTTGCTTGAACAATAAAGGCCTACAAATGTTATTTAGTTCACTTCCCGTGGAGGAGAAACACTTTTTAAGGCCGCAGAGTGAGTAAATTGGCCATATTCATTCACTTTTACCCATTCCTCAAATCTTGTGTTTAAGGCCCCTGGAAGCATGAAAATCACTTTAAACCTCTCATTTTATCTTTAATGGTGATTTTCCACGTACAAATGTGAATTGTAGTTCAAAGAGGCAACATTTGAAAACGGACCATTTTTTACGTTTCTGAAGCTTGTCGTAAGGGGGGTTGGTTATCTCTTTCGTCAAAAATCGGGTGTTTTTGCTTGAACAATAAAGGCCTACAAATGTTATTTAGTTCACTTCCCGTGGAGGAGAAACACTTTTTAAGGCCGCAGAGTGAGTAAATTGGCCATATTCATTCACTTTTACCCATTCCTCAAATCTTGTGTTTAAGGCCCCTGGAAGCATGAAAATCACTTTAAACATCTCATTTTATCTTTAAAAGTGATTTTCCACGTACAAATGTGAATTGTAGTTAAAAGAGGCAACATTTGAAAACGGACCATTTTTTACATTTCTGAAGCATGTCATAAGGGGGGATGGTTATCTCTTTCGTCAAAAATCGGGCGTTTTCGCTTGAACAATAAAGGCCTACAAATGTTATTTAGTTCACTTCCCGTGGAGGAGAAACACTTTTTAAGGCCGCAGAGTGAGTAAATTGGCCATATTCATTCACTTTTACCCATTCCTCAAATCTTGTGTTTAAGGCCCCTGGAAGCATGAAAATCACTTTAAACATCTCATTTTATCTTTAAAAGTGATTTTCCACGTACAAATGTGAATTGTAGTTCAAAGAGGCAACATTTGAAAACAGACCATTTTTTTAGTTTCTGAAGCATGTCGTAAGGGGGGGTGGTTATCTCCTTCATCAAAAATCGGACGTTTTGAATTGAACAATAAAGGCCTACAAATGTTGTTTAATTCACTTTCTGGGGTGGAGAAAAACTTTTTAAGGCCTCAGAGTGAATAAATTGGCCATTTCCATTCACATTTACCCATTCCTCAAATCTTGTGTTTAGGGCACCTGGAAGCTTGAAAATCACTTTAAACATCTAATTTTATCTCTAAAAGTGATTATCCACGTACAAATGTGAATTGTCGTTTAAAGACGCAACATTTGAAAATAGACCATTTTTTTCGTTTCTGAAGCATGTCGTAAGGGGGGGTGGTTATCATTTTCACCAAAAAAAAGGCGTTTTCGCTTGAACAATAAAGGCCTCCAAATGTTATTTAGTTCACTTCCCGTGGAGGAGAAACACTTTTTAAGGCTGCAGACTGACTAAATTGGCCATATTCATTCATTTTTACCCATTCCTCAAATCTCGTGTTTAAGGACCCTGGAAGCATGAAAATCACTTTAAACATCTCATTTTATCTTTAAAAGTGATTTTCCACGTACAAATGTGAATTGTAGTTCAAAGAGGCAACATTTGAAAACGGACCATTTTTTACGTTTCTGAAGCATGTCGTAAGGGGGGGTGGTTATCTCTTTCATCAAAAATCAGATGTTTTTGATTGAACAATAAAGGTCTCCAAATGTTATTTTATTCACTTCCCGTGGAGGAGAAACACTTTTTAAGGCCGCAGAGTGAGTAAATTGGCCATTTTCATTCACTTTTACCCATTCCTCAAATCTCGTGTTTAAGGACCCTGGAAGCATGAAAATCACTTTAAACATCTCATTTTATCTTTAAAAGTGATTTTCCACGTACAAATGTGAATTGTAGTTCAAAGAGGCAACATTTGAAAATGGACCATTTTTTTCGTTTCTGAAGCATGTCGTAAGGGGGGGTGGTTATCTCTTTCACCAAAAAACAGGCGTTTTTGATTGAACAATAAAGGCCTCCAAATGTTATTTAATTCACTTTCTGGGGTGGAGAAAAACTTTTTAAGGCCTCAGAGTGAATAAATTGGCCATTTCCATTCACATTTACCCATTCCTCAAATCTTGTGTTTAGGGCCCCTGGAAGCTTGAAAATCACTTTAAACATCTAATTTTATCTCTATAAGTGATTTTCCACGTACAAATGTGAATTGTAGTTCAAAGAGGCAACATTTGAAAATGGACCATTTTTTACGTTTCTGAAGCATGTCGTAAGGGGGGGTGGTTAACTCTTTCGTCAAAAATCGGGCGTTTTCGCTTGAACAATAAAGGCCTACAAATGTTATTTAGTTCACTTCCAGTGGAGGAGAAACACTTTTTAAGGCTGCAGAATGAGTGAATTGGCCATATTCATTCACTTTTACCCATTCCTCAAATCTTGTGTTTAAGGCCCCTGGAAGCATGAAAATCACTTTAAACATCTCATTTTATCTTTAAAAGTGATTTTCCAAGTACAAATGTGAATTGTAGTTCAAAGAGGCAACATTTGAAAACAGACCATTTTTTTAGTTTCTGAAGCATGTCGTAAGGGGGGTGGTTATCTCTTTCATCAAAAATCGGACGTTTTTGATTGAACAATAAAGGCCTACAAATGTTATTTAATTCACTTTCTGGGGTGGAGAAAATTTTTTTAAGGCCTCAGAGTGAATAAATTGGCCATTTTCATTCACATTTACCCATTCCTTAAGGCTTGTGTTTAGGGCCCCTGGAAGCTTGAAAATCACTTTAAACATCTAATTTTATCTCTAAAAGTGATTATCCACAAACAAATGTGAATCGTCGTTTAAAGACGCAACATTGGAAAATGGACCATTTTTTTCGTTTCTGAAGCATGTCGTAAGGGGGATGGTTATCTCTTTCACCAAAAAAAAAGCGTTTTTGATTGAACAATAAAGGCCTTCAAATGTTATTTTATTCACTTCCTGTGGAGGAGAAACACTTTTTAAGGCCGCAGAGTGAGTAAATTGGCCATATTCATTCACTTTTACCCATTCCTCAAATCTTGTGTTTAAGGCCCCTGGAAGCATGAAAATCACTTTAAACATCTCATTTTATCTTTTAAAGTGATTTTCCACGTACAAATGTGAATTGTAGTTCAAAGAGGCAACATTTGAAAACAGACCATTTTTTTAGTTTCTGAAGCATGTTGTAAGGGGGGGTGGTTATCTCTTTCATCAAAAATCGGACGTTTTTGATTGAACAATAAAGGCCTCCAAATGTTATTTTATTCACTTCCCGTGGAGGAGAAACACTTTTTAAGGCCGCAGAGTGAGTAAATTGGCCATTTTCATTCACTTTTACCCATTCCTCAAATCTCGTGTTTAAGGACCCTGGAAGCATGAAAATCACTTTAAACATCTCATTTTATCTTTAAAAGTGATTTTCCAAGTACAAATGTGAATTGTAGTTCAAAGAGGCAACATTTGAAAACGGACCATTTTTTACGTTTCTGAAGCATGTCGTAAGGGGAGGTGGTTATCTCTTTCGTCAAAAATCGGGCGTTTTTGCTTGAACAATAAAGGCCTACAAATGTTATTTAGTTCACTTCCCGTGGAGGAGAAACACTTTTTAAGGCCGCAGAGTGAGTAAATTGGCCATATTCATTCACTTTTACCCATTCCTCAAATCTTGTGTTTAAGGCCCCTGAAAGTATGAAAATCACTTTAAACATCTCATTTTATCTTTAAAAGTGATTTTCCATGTACAAATGTGAATTGTAGTTCAAAGAGGCAACATTTGAAAACAGACCATTTTTTTAGTTTCTGAAGCATGTCGTAAGGGGGGGTGGTTATCTCTTTCATCAAAAATCGGACGTTTTTGATTGAACAATAAAGGCCTACAAATGTTATTTAATTCACTTTCTGGGGTGGAGAAATTTTTTTTAAGGCCTCAGAGTGAATAAATTGGCCATTTTCATTCACAATTACCCATTCCTTAAGGCTTGTGTTTAGGGCCCCTGGAAGCTTGAAAATCACTTTAAACATCTAATTTTATCTCTAAAAGTGATTATCCACGTACAAATGTGAATTGTCGTTTAAAGACGCAACATTGGAAAATGGACCATTTTTTTCGTTTCTGAAGCATGTCGTAAGGGGGGGTGGTTATCTCTTTCACCAAAAAAAAGGCGTTTTTATTGAACAATAAAGGCCTCCAAATGTTATTTTATTCACTTCCCGTGGAGGAGAAACACTTTTTAAGGCCGCAGAGTGAATAAATTGGCCATTTTCATTCACATTTACCCATTCCTTAAGGCTTGTGTTTAGGGCCCCTGGAAGCTTGAAAATCACTTTAAACATCTAATTTTATCTCTAAAAGTGATTATCCACGTACAAATGTGAATTGTCGTTTAAAGACGCAACATTGGAAAATGGACCATTTTTTTCGTTTCTGAAGCATGTCGTAAGGGGGGGTGGTTATCTCTTTCACCAAAAAAAAGGCGTTTTTATTGAACAATAAAGGCCTCCAAATGTTATTTTATTCACTTCCCGTGGAGGAGAAACACTTTTTAAGGCTGCGGAGTGAGTAAATTGGCCATTTTCATTCACTTTTACCCATTCCTCAAATCTCGTGTTTAAGGCCCCTGGAAGCATGAAAATCACTTTAAACATCTCATTTTATCTTTAAAAGTGATTTTCCACGTACAAATGTGAATTGTAGTTCAAAGAGGCAACATTTGAAAACGGACCATTTTTTACGTTTCTGAAGCTTGTCGTAAGGGGGGTTGGTTATCTCTTTCGTCAAAAATCGGGTGTTTTTGCTTGAACAATAAAGGCCTACAAATGTTATTTAGTTCACTTCCTGTGGAGGAGAAACACTTTTTAAGGCCGCAGACTGAGTAAATTGGCCATATTCATTCACTTTTACCCATTCCTCAAATCTTGTGTTTAAGGCCCCTGGAAGCATGAAAATCACTTTAAACCTCTCATTTTATCTTTAATGGTGATTTTCCACGTACAAATGTGAATTGTAGTTCAAAGAGGCAACATTTGAAAACGGACCATTTTTTACGTTTCTGAAGCTTGTCGTAAGGGGGGTTGGTTATCTCTTTCGTCAAAAATCGGGTGTTTTTGCTTGAACAATAAAGGCCTACAAATGTTATTTAGTTCACTTCCCGTGGAGGAGAAACACTTTTTAAGGCCGCAGAGTGAGTAAATTGGCCATATTCATTCACTTTTACCCATTCCTCAAATCTTGTGTTTAAGGCCCCTGGAAGCATGAAAATCACTTTAAACATCTTATTTTATCTTTAAAAGTGATTTTCCACGTACAAATGTGAATTGTAGTTCAAAGAGGCAACATTTGAAAACAGACCATTTTTTTAGTTTCTGAAGCATGTCGTAAGGGGGGGTGGTTATCTCTTTCATCAAAAATCGGACGTTTTTGATGGAACAATAAAGGCCTCCAAATGTTATTTTATTCACTTCCCGTGGAGGAGAAACACTTTTTAAGGCCGCAGAGTGAGTAAATTGGCCATTTTCATTCACATTTACCCATTCCTTAAGGCTTGTGATCAGGGCCCATGGAAGCTTGAAAATCACTTTAAACATCTCATTTTATCTTTAAAAGTGATTATCCACGTACAAATGTGAATTGTAGTTCAAAGAGGCAACATTTGAAAATGGACCATTTTTTTCGTTTCTGAAGCATGTCGTAAGGGGGGGTGGTTATCTCTTTCACCAAAAAACAGGCGTTTTTGATTGAACAATAAAGGCCTCCAAATGTTATTTAATTCACTTTCTGGGGTGGAGAAAAACTTTTTAAGGCCTCAGAGTGAATAAATTGGCCATTTCCATTCACATTTACCCATTCCTCAAATCTTGTGTTTAGGGCCCCTGGAAGCTTGAAAATCACTTTAAATATCTAATTTTATCTCTGAAAGTGATTATCCACGTACAAATGTGAATTGTCGTTTAAAGACGCAACATTTGAAAATAGACCATTTTTTTCGTTTCTGAAGCATGTCGTAAGGGGGGATGGTTATCATTTTCACCAAAAAAAAGGCGTTTTTGATTGAACAATAAAGGCCTCCAAATGTTATTTTATTCACTTCCCATGGAGGAGAAACACTTTTTAAGGCCGCAGAGTGAGTAAATTGGCCATTTTCATTCACTTTTACCCATTCCTCAAATCTCGTGTTTAAGGACCCTGGAAGCATGAAAATCACTTTAAACATCTCATTTTATCTTTATAAGTGATTTTTCACGTACAAATGTGAATTGTAGTTCAAAGAGGCAACATTTGAAAACGGACCATTTTTTACGTTTCTGAAGCATGTCGTAAGGGGGGGTGGTTATCTCTTTCATCAAAAATCGGACGTTTTTGATTGAACAATAAAGGCCTCCAAATGTTATTTTATTCACTTCCCGTGGAGGAGAAACACTTTTTAAGGCCGCAGAGTGAGTAAATTGGCCATTTTCATTCACTTTTACCCATTTCTCAAATCTTGTGTTTAAGGCCCCTGGAAGCATGAAAATCACTTTAAACATCTCATTTTATCTTTAAAAGTGATTTTCCACGTACAAATGTGAATTGTAGTTCAAAGAGGCAACATTTGAAAACAGACCATTTTTTAAGTTTCTGAAGCATGTCGTAAGGGGGGGTGGTTATCTCTTTCATCAAAAATCGGACGTTTTTAATTGAACAATAAAGGCCTACAAATGTTATTTAATTCACTTTCTGGGGTGGAGAAAAACTTTTTAAGGCCTCAGAGTGAGTAAATTGGCCATTTTCATTCACATTTACCCATTCCTTAAGACTTGTGTTTAGGGCCCCTGGAAGCTTGAAAATCACTTTAAACATCTAATTTTATCTCTAAAAGTGATTATCCACGTACAAATGTGAATTGTCGTTTAAAGACGCAACATTGGAAAATGGACCATTTTTTTCGTTTCTGAAGCATGTCGTAAGGGGGGGTGGTTATCTCTTTCACCAAAAAAAAGGCGTTTTTTATTGAACAATAAAGGCCTCCAAATGTTATTTTATTCACTTCCCGTGGAGGAGAAACACTTTTTAAGGCCGCAGAGTGAGTAAATTGGCCATTTTCATTCACTTTTACCCATTCCTCTAATCTCGTGTGTAAGGCCCCTGGAAGCATGAAAATCACTTTAAACATCTCATTTTATCTTTAAAAGTGATTTTCCATGTACAAATGTGAATTGTAGTTCAAAGAGGCAACATTTGAAAATGGACCATTTTTTTCGTTTCTGAAGCATGTCGTAAGGGGGGGTGGTTATCTCTTTCACCAAAAAAGAGGCGTTTTTGATTGAACAATAAAGGCCTCCAAATGTTATTTAATTCACTTCCCGTGGAGGAGAAACACTTTTTAAGGCCGCAGAGTGAGTAAATTGGCCATATTCATTCACTTTTACCCATTCCTCAAATCTTGTGTTTAAGGCCCCTGAAAGCATGAAAATCACTTTAAACATCTCATTTTATCTTTAAAAGTGATTTTCCATGTACAAATGTGAATTGTAGTTCAAAGAGGCAACATTTGAAAACAGACCATTTTTTTAGTTTCTGAAGCATGTCGTAAGGGGGGGTGGTTATCTCTTTCATCAAAAATCGGACGTTTTTGATTGAACAATAAAGGCCTACAAATGTTATTTAATTCACTTTCTGGGGTGGAGAATTTTTTTTTAAGGCCTCAGAGTGAATGAATTGGCCATTTTCATTCACATTTACCCATTCCTTAAGGCTTGTGTTTAGGGCCCCTGGAAGCTTGAAAATCACTTTAAACATCTAATTTTATCTCTAAAAGTGATTATCCACGTACAAATGTGAATTGGCGTTTAAAGACGCAACATTGGAAAATGGACCATTTTTTTAGTTTCTGAAGCATGTCGTAAGGGGGGGTGGTTATCTCTTTCACCAAAAAAAAAGGCGTTTTTTATTGAACAATAAAGGCCTCCAAATGTTATTTTATTCACTTCCCGTGGAGGATAAACACTTTTTAAGGCCGCAGAGTGAGTAAATTGCCCATTTTCATTCACTTTTACCCATTCCTCAAATCTCGTGTTTAAGGCCCCTGGAAGCATGAAAATCACGTTAAACATCTCATTTTATCTTTAAAAGTGATTTTCCACGTACAAATGTGAATTGTAGTTCAAAGAGGCAACATTTGAAAATGGACCATTTTTTTCGTTTCCGAAGCATGTCGTAAGGGGGGGTGGTTATCTCTTTCACCAAAAAACAGGCGTTTTTGATTGAACAATAAAGGCCTCCAAATGTTATTTAATTCACTTCCCGTGGAGGAGAAACACTTTTTTAAGGCCGCAGAGTGAGTAAATTGGCCATTTTCATTCACTTTTACCCATTCCTCAAATCTTGTGTTTAAGGCCCCTGGAAGCATGAAAATCACTTTAAACATCTCATTTTATCTTTAAAAGTGATTTTCCACGTACAAATGTGAATTGTAGTTAAAAGAGGCAACATTTGAAAACGGACCATTTTTTACGTTTCTGAAGCATGTCGTAAGGGGGGGTGGTTATCTCTTTCGTCAAAAATCGGGTGTTTTCGCTTGAACAATAAAGGCCTACAAATGTTATTTAGTTCACTTCCCGTGGAGGAGAAACACTTTTTAAGGCCGCAGAGTGAGTAAATTGGCCATATTCATTCACTTTTACCCATTCCTCAAATCTTGTGTTTAAGGCCCCTGGAAGCATGAAAATCACTTTAAACATCTCATTTTATCTTTAAAAGTTATTTTCCACGTACAAATGTGAATTGTAGTTCAAAGAGGCAACATTTGAAAACAGACCATTTTTTTAGTTTCTGAAGCATGTCGTAAGGGGGGGTGGTTATCTCTTTCATCAAAAATAGGAAGTTTTTAATTGAACAATAAAGGCCTACAAATGTTATTTAATTCACTTTCTGGGGTGGAGAAAAACTTTTTAAGGCCTCAGAGTGAATAAATTGGCCATTTTCATTCACATTTACCCATTCCTCAAATCTTGTGTTTAGGGCCCCTGGAAGCTTGAAAATCACTTTAAACATCTCATTTTATCTTTAAAAGTGATTTTCCACGTACAAATGTGAATTGTAGTTCAAAGAGGCAACATTTGAAAACAGACCATTTTTTTAGTTTCTGAAGCATGTTGTAAGGGGGGGTGGTTATCTCTTTCATCAAAAATCGGACGTTTTTGATTGAACAATAAAGGCCTCCAAATGTTATTTTATTCACTTCCCGTGGAGGAGAAACACTTTTTTAAGGCCGCAGAGTGAGTAAATTGGCCATTTTCATTCACTTTTACCCATTCCTCAAATCTTGTGTTTAAGGCCCCTGGAAGCATGAAAATCACTTTAAACATCTCATTTTATCTTTAAAAGTGATTTTCCACGTACAAATGTGAATTGTAGTTAAAAGAGGCAACATTTGAAAACGGACCATTTTTTACGTTTCTGAAGCATGTCGTAAGGGGGGGTGGTTATCTCTTTCGTCAAAAATCGGGTGTTTTCGCTTGAACAATAAAGGCCTACAAATGTTATTTAGTTCACTTCCCGTGGAGGAGAAACACTTTTTAAGGCCGCAGAGTGAGTAAATTGGCCATATTCATTCACTTTTACCCATTCCTCAAATCTTGTGTTTAAGGCCCCTGGAAGCATGAAAATCACTTTAAACATCTCATTTTATCTTTAAAAGTTATTTTCCACGTAGAAATGTGAATTGTAGTTCAAAGAGGCAACATTTGAAAACAGACCATTTTTTTAGTTTCTGAAGCATGTCGTAAGGGGGGGTGGTTATCTCTTTCATCAAAAATAGGAAGTTTTTAATTGAACAATAAAGGCCTACAAATGTTATTTAATTCACTTTCTGGGGTGGAGAAAAACTTTTTAAGGCCTCAGAGTGAATAAATTGGCCATTTTCATTCACATTTACCCATTCCTCAAATCTTGTGTTTAGGGCCCCTGGAAGCTTGAAAATCACTTTAAACATCTCATTTTATCTTTAAAAGTGATTTTCCACGTACAAATGTGAATTGTAGTTCAAAGAGGCAACATTTGAAAACAGACCATTTTTTTAGTTTCTGAAGCATGTTGTAAGGGGGGGTGGTTATCTCTTTCATCAAAAATCGGACGTTTTTGATTGAACAATAAAGGCCTCCAAATGTTATTTTATTCACTTCCCGTGGAGGAGAAACACTTTTTAAGGCCGCAGAGTGAGTAAATTGGCCATTTTCATTCACTTTTACCCATTCCTCAAATCTCGTGTTTAAGGCCCCTAGAAGCATGAAAATCACTTTAAACATCTCATTTTATCTTTAAAAGTGATTTTCCACGTACAAATGTGAATTGTAGTTCAAAGAGGCAACATTTGAAAATGGACCATTTTCTTCGTTTCCGAAGCATGTCGTAAGGGGGGGTGGTTATCTCTTTCACCAAAAAACAGGCGTTTTTGATTGAACAATAAAGGCCTCCAAATGTTATTTAATTCACTTCCCGTGGAGGAGAAACACTTTTTTAAGGCCGCAGAGTGAGTAAATTGGCCATTTTCATTCACTTTTACCCATTCCTCAAATCTTGTGTTTAAGGCCCCTGGAAGCATGAAAATCACTTTAAACATCTCATTTTATCTTTAAAAGTGATTTTCCACGTACAAATGTGAATTGTAGTTCAAAGAGGCAACATTTGAAAACAGACCATTTTTTTAGTTTCTGAAGCATGTCGTAAGGGGGGGTGGTTATCACTTTCATCAAAAATTGGACGTTTTTGATTGAACAATAAAGGCCTACAAATGTTATTTAATTCACTTTCTGTGGTGGAGAAAAACTTTTTAAGGCCTCAGAGTGAATAAATTGGCCATTTTCATTCACATATACCCATTCCTCAAATCTTGTGTTTAGGGCCCCTGGAAGCTTGAAAATCACTTTAAACATCTCATTTCTTTAAAAGTGATTTTCCACGTACAAATGTGAATTGTAGTTAAAAGAGGCAACATTTGAAAACGGACCATTTTTTACGTTTCTGAAGCATGTCGTAAGGGGGGGTGGTTATCTCTTTCGTCAAAAATCGGGTGTTTTCGCTTGAACAATAAAGGCCTACAAATGTTATTTAGTTCACTTCTCGTGGAGGAGAAACACTTTTTAAGGCTGCAGAGTGAGTAAATTGGCCATATTCATTCACTTTTACCCATTCCTCAAATCTCGTGTTTAAGGCCCCTGGAAGCATGAAAATCACTTTAAACGTCTCATTTTATCTTTAAAAGTGATTTTCCACGTACAAATGTGAATTGTAGTTAAAAGAGGCAACATTTGAAAACGGACCATTTTTTACGTTTCTGAAGCATGTCGTAAGGGGGGTTGGTTATCTCTTTCGTCAAAAATCGGGTGTTTTTGCTTGAACAATAAAGGCCTACAAATGTTATTTAGTTCACTTCCCGTGGAGGAGAAACACTTTTTAAGGCCGCAGAGTGAGTAAATTGGCCATATTCATTCACTTTTACCCATTCCTCAAATCTTGTGTTTAAGGCCCCTGGAAGCATGAAAATCACTTTAAACATCTCATTTTATCTTTAAAAGTGATTTTCCACGTACAAATGTGAATTGTAGTTCAAAGAGGCAACATTTGAAAACAGACAATTTTTTCAGTTTCTGAAGCATGTTATAAGGGGGGGTGGTTATCTCTTTCATCAAAAATCTGACGTTTTTGATTGAACAATAAAGGCCTCCAAATGTTATTTTATTCACTTCCCGTGGAGGAGAAACACTTTTTAAGGCCGCAGAGTGAGTACATTGGCCATTTTCATTTACTTTTACCCATTCCTCAAATCTCGTGTTTAAGGCCCCTGGAAGCATGAAAATCACTTTAAACGTCTCATTTTATCTTTAAAAGTGATTTTCCACGTACAAATGTGAATTGTAGTTCAAAGAGGCAACATTTGAAAGCGGACCATTTTTTTCGTTTCTGAAGCATGTCATAAGGGGGGGTGGTTATCTCTTTCACCAAAAAACAGGCGTTTTTGATTGAACAATAAAGGCCTCCAAATGTTCTTTAATTCACTTCCCGTGGAGGAGAAACACTTTTAAAGGCCACAGAGTGAGTAAATTGGCAATTTTCATTCACTTTTACCCATTTCTCAAATCTTGTGTTTAAGGCCCCTGGAAGCATGAAAATCACTTTAAACATCTCATTTTATCTTTAAAAGTGATTTTCCACGTACATATGTGAATTGTAGTTCAAAGAGGCAACATTTGAAAACAGACCATTTTTTTAGTTTCTGAAGCATGTCGTAAGGGGGGGTGGTTATCTCTTTCATCAAAAATCATTGGTTTTTAATTGAACAATAAAGGCCTACAAATGTTATTTAATTCACTTTCTGGGGTGGAGAAAAACTTTTTAAGGCCTCAGAGGGAATAAATTGGCCATTTCCATTCACAATTACCCATTCCTCAAATCTTGTGTTTAGGGCCCCTGGAAGCTTGAAAATCACTTTAAACATCTAATTTTATCTCTAAAAGTGATTATCCACGTACAAATGTGAATTGTCGTTTAAAGACGCAACATTTGAAAATGGACCATTTTTTTCGTTTCTGAAGCATGTCGTAAGGGGGGGTGGTTATCTCTTTCACCAAAAAAAAGGCGTTTTTTATTGAACAATAAAGGCCTCCAAATGTTATTTTATTCACTTCCCGTGGAGGAGAAACACTTTTTAAGGCCGCAGAGTGAGTAAATTGGCCATTTTCATTCACTTTTACCCATTCCTCTAATCTCGTGTTTAAGGCCCCTGGAAGCATGAAAATCACTTTAAACATCTCATTTTATCTTTAAAAGTGATTTTCCACGTACAAATGTGAATTGTAGTTCAAAGAGGCAACATTTGAAAACAGACCATTTTTTAAGTTTCTGAAGCATGTCGTAAGGGGGGGTGGTTATCTCTTTCATCAAAAATCGGACGTTTTTAATTGAACAATAAAGGCCTACAAATGTTATTTAATTCACTTTCTGGGGTGGAGAAAAACTTTTTAAGGCCTCAGAGTGAATAAATTGGCCATTTCCATTCACATTTACCCATTCCTCAAATCTTGTGTTTAGGGCCCCTGGAAGCTTGAAAATCACTTTAAACATCTAATTTTATCTCTAAAAGTGATTATCCACGTACAAATGTGAATTGTCATTTAAAGACGCAACATTTGAAAATGGACCATTTTTTTCGTTTCTGAAGCATGTCGTAAGGGGGGGTGGTTATCATTTTCACCAAAAAAAAGGCGTTTTTGATTGAACAATAAAGGCCTCCAAATGTTATTTTATTCACTTCCCGTGGAGGAGGAACACTTTTTAAGGCCGCAGAGTGAGTAAATTGGCCATTTTCATTCACTTTTACCCATTCCTCAAATCTCGTGTTTAAGGACCCTGGAGGCATGAAAATCACTTTAAACATCTCATTTTATCTTTATAAGTGATTTTCCACCTACAAATGTGAATTGTAGTTCAAAGAGGCAACATTTGAAAACGGACCATTTTTTACGTTTCTGAAGCATGTCGTAAGGGGGGGTGGTTATCTCTTTCATAAAAAATCGGACGTTTTTGATTGAACAATAAAGGCCTCCAAATGTTATTTTATTCACTTCCCGTGGAGGAGAAACACTTTTTAAGGCCGCAGAGTGAGTAAATTGGCCATTTTCATTCACATTTACCCATTCCTTAAGGCTTGTGTTTAGGGCCCCTGGAAGCTTGAAAATCACTTTAAACATCTAATTTTATCTCTAAAAGTGATTATCCACGTACAAATGTGAATTGTCGTTTAAAGACGCAACATTGGAAAATGGACCATTTTTTTCGTTTCTGAAGCATGTCGTAAGGGGGGGTGGTTATCTCTTTCACCAAAAAAAAGGCGTTTTTTATTGAACAATAAAGGCCTCCAAATGTTATTTTATTCACTTCCCGTGGAGGAGAAACACTTTTTAAGGCCGCAGAGTGAGTAAATTGGCCATTTTCATTCACTTTTACCCATTCCTCTAATCTCGTGTGTAAGGCCCCTGGAAGCATGAAAATCACTTTAAACATCTCATTTTATCTTTAAAAGTGATTTTCCACGTACAAATGTGAATTGTAGTTCAAAGAGGCAACATTTGAAAATGGACCATTTTTTTCGTTTCTGAAGCATGTCGTAAGGGGGGGTGGTTATCTCTTTCACCAAAAAAGAGGCGTTTTTGATTGAACAATAAAGGCCTCCAAATGTTATTTAATTCACTTCCCGTGGAGGAGAAACACTTTTTAAGGCCGCAGAGTGAGTAAATTGGCCATTTTCATTCACTTTTACCCATTTCTCAAATCTTGTGTTTAAGGCCCCTGGAAGCATGAAAATCACTTTAAACATCTCATTTTATCTTTAAAAGTGATTTTCCACGTACAAATGTGAATTGTAGTTCAAAGAGGCAACATTTGAAAACAGACCATTTTTTAAGTTTCTGAAGCATGTCGTAAGGGGGGGTGGTTATCTCTTTCATCAAAAATCGGACGTTTTTAATTGAACAATAAAGGCCTACAAATGTTATTTAATTCACTTTCTGGGGTGGAGAAAAACTTTTTAAGGCCTCAGAGTGAATAAATTGGCCATTTCCATTCACATTTACCCATTCCTCAAATCTTGTGTTTAGGGCCCCTGGAAGCTTGAAAATCACTTTAAACATCTAATTTTATCTCTAAAAGTGATTATCCACGTACAAATGTGAATTGTCATTTAAAGACGCAACATTTGAAAATGGACCATTTTTTTCGTTTCTGAAGCATGTCGTAAGGGGGGGTGGTTATCATTTTCACCAAAAAAAAGGCGTTTTTGATTGAACAATAAAGGCCTCCAAACGTTATTTTATTCAGTTCCCGTGGAGGAGGAACACTTTTTAAGGCCGCAGAGTGAGTAAATTGGCCATTTTCATTCACTTTTACCCATTCCTCAAATCTCGTGTTTAAGGACCCTGGAAGCATGAAAATCACTTTAAACATCTCATTTTATCTTTATAAGTGATTTTCCACCTACAAATGTGAATTGTAGTTCAAAGAGGCAACATTTGAAAACGGACCATTTTTTACATTTCTGAAGCATGTCGTAAGGGGGGTGGTTATCTCTTTCATCAAAAATCGGACGTTTTTGATTGAACAATAAAGGCCTCCAAATGTTATTTTATTCACTTCCCGTGGAGGAGAAACACTTTTTAAGGCCGCAGAGTGAGTAAATTGGCCATTTTCATTCACATTTACCCATTCCTTAAGGCTTGTGTTTAGGGCCCCTGGAAGCTTGAAAATCACTTTAAACATCTAATTTTATCTCTAAAAGTGATTATCCACGTACAAATGTGAATTGTCGTTTAAAGACGCAACATTGGAAAATGGACCATTTTTTTCGTTTCTGAAGCATGTCGTAAGGGGGGGTGGTTATCTCTTTCACCAAAAAAAAGGCGTTTTTTATTGAACAATAAAGGCCTCCAAATGTTATTTTATTCACTTCCCGTGGAGGAGAAACACTTTTTAAGGCCGCAGAGTGAGTAAATTGGCCATTTTCATTCACTTTTACCCATTCCTCTAATCTCGTGTGTAAGGCCCCTGGAAGCATGAAAATCACTTTAAACATCTCATTTTATCTTTAAAAGTGATTTTCCACGTACAAATGTGAATTGTAGTTCAAAGAGGCAACATTTGAAAATGGACCATTTTTTTCGTTTCTGAAGCATGTCGTAAGGGGGGGTGGTTATCTCTTTCACCAAAAAAGAGGCGTTTTTGATTGAACAATAAAGGCCTCCAAATGTTATTTAATTCACTTCCCGTGGAGGAGAAACACTTTTTAAGGCCGCAGAGTGAGTAAATTGGCCATTTTCATTCACTTTTACCCATTTCTCAAATCTTGTGTTTAAGGCCCCTGGAAGCATGAAAATCACTTTAAACATCTCATTTTATCTTTAAAAGTGATTTTCCACGTACAAATGTGAATTGTAGTTCAAAGAGGCAACATTTGAAAATGGACCATTTTTTTCGTTTCTGAAACATGTCGTAAGGGGTGGTGGTTATCTCTTTCACCAAAAAACAGGCGTTTTTGATTGAACAATAAAGGCCTCCAAATGTTATTTAATTCACTTCCCGTGGAGGAGAAACACTTTTTAAGGCCGCAGAGTGAGTAAATTGGCCATTTTCATTCACTTTTACCCATTCCTCAAATCTTGTGTTTAAGGCCCCTGGAAGCATGAAAATCACTTTAAACATCTCATTTTATCTTTAAAAGTGATTTTCCACGTACAAATGTGAATTGTAGTTCAAAGAGGCAACATTTGAAAACAGACCATTTTTTTCGTTTCTGAAGCATGTCGTAAGGGGGGGTGGTTATCTCTTTCATCAAAAATCGGACGTTTTTGATTGAACAATAAAGGCCTACAAATGTTATTTAATTCACTTTCTGGGGTGGAGAAAAACTTTTTAAGGCCTCAGAGTGAATAAATTGGCCATTTTCATTCACATTTACCCATTCCTCAAATCTTGTGTTTAGGGACCCTGGAAGCTTGAAAATCACTTTAAACATCTCATTTTATCTTTAAAAGTGATTTTCCACGTACAAATGTGAATTGTAGTTCAAAGAGGCAACATTTGAAAACAGACCATTTTTTTAGTTTTTGAAGCATGTCGTAAGGGGGGGTGGTTATCTCTTTCGTCAAAAATCGGGTGTTTTCGCTTGAACAATAAAGGCCTACAAATGTTATTTAGTTCACTTCCCGTGGAGGAGAAACACTTTTTAAGGCCGCAGAGTGAGTAAATTGGCCATATTCATTCACTTTTACCCATTCCTCAAATCTTGTGTTTAAGGCCCCTGGAAGCATGAAAATCACTTTAAACATCTCATTTTATCTTTAAAAGTGATTTTCCACGTACAAATGTGAATTGTAGTTCAAAGAGGCAACATTTGAAAACAGACCATTTTTTAAGTTTCTGAAGCATGTCGTAAGGGGGGGTGGTTATCTCTTTCATCAAAAATCGGACGTTTTTAATTGAACAATAAAGGCCTACAAATGTTATTTAATTCACTTTCTGGGGTGGAGAAAAACTTTTTAAGGCCTCAGAGTGAATAAATTGGCCATTTCCATTCACATTTACCCATTCCTCAAATCTTGTGTTTAGGGCCCCTGGAAGCTTGAAAATCACTTTAAACATCTAATTTTATCTCTAAAAGTGATTATCCACGTACAAATGTGAATTGTCATTTAAAGACGCAACATTTGAAAATGGACCATTTTTTTCGTTTCTGAAGCATGTCGTAAGGGGGGGTGGTTATCATTTTCACCAAAAAAAAGGCGTTTTTGATTGAACAATAAAGGCCTCCAAATGTTATTTTATTCACTTCCCGTGGAGGAGGAACACTTTTTAAGGCCGCAGAGTGAGTAAATTGGCCATTTTCATTCACTTTTACCCATTCCTCAAATCTCGTGTTTAAGGACCCTGGAGGCATGAAAATCACTTTAAACATCTCATTTTATCTTTATAAGTGATTTTCCACCTACAAATGTGAATTGTAGTTCAAAGAGGCAACATTTGAAAACGGACCATTTTTTACGTTTCTGAAGCATGTCGTAAGGGGGGGTGGTTATCTCTTTCATCAAAAATCGGACGTTTTTGATTGAACAATAAAGGCCTCCAAATGTTATTTTATTCACTTCCCGTGGAGGAGAAACACTTTTTAAGGCCGCAGAGTGAGTAAATTGGCCATTTTCATTCACATTTACCCATTCCTTAAGGCTTGTGTTTAGGGCCCCTGGAAGCTTGAAAATCACTTTAAACATCTAATTTTATCTCTAAAAGTGATTATCCACGTGCAAATGTGAATTGTCGTTTAAAGACGCAACATTTGAAAATGGACCATTTTTTTCGTTTCTGAAGCATGTCGTAAGGGGGGGTGGTTATCATTTTCACCAAAAAAAGGCGTTTTTGATTGAACAATAAAGGCCTCCAAATGTTATTTTATTCAGTTCCCGTGGAGGAGGAACACTTTTTAAGGCCGCAGAGTGAGTAAATTGGCCATTTTCATTCACTTTTACCCATTCCTCAAATCTCGTGTTTAAGGACCCTGGAAGCATGAAAATCACTTTAAACATCTCATTTTATCTTTATAAGTGATTTTCCACCTACAAATGTGAATTGTAGTTCAAAGAGGCAACATTTGAAAACGGACCATTTTTTACGTTTCTGAAGCATGTCGTAAGGGGGGTGGTTATCTCTTTCATCAAAAATCGGACGTTTTTGATTGAACAATAAAGGCCTCCAAATGTTATTTTATTCACTTCCCGTGGAGGAGAAACACTTTTTAAGGCCGCAGAGTGAGTAAATTGGCCATTTTCATTCACATTTACCCATTCCTTAAGGCTTGTGTTTAGGGCCCCTGGAAGCTTGAAAATCACTTTAAACATCTAATTTTATCTCTAAAAGTGATTATCCACGTACAAATGTGAATTGTCGTTTAAAGACGCAACATTGGAAAATGGACCATTTTTTTCGTTTCTGAAGCATGTCGTAAGGGGGGGTGGTTATCTCTTTCACCAAAAAAAAGGCGTTTTTTATTGAACAATAAAGGCCTCCAAATGTTATTTTATTCACTTCCCGTGGAGGAGAAACACTTTTTAAGGCCGCAGAGTGAGTAAATTGGCCATTTTCATTCACTTTTACCCATTCCTCTAATCTCGTGTGTAAGGCCCCTGGAAGCATGAAAATCACTTTAAACATCTCATTTTATCTTTAAAAGTGATTTTCCACGTACAAATGTGAATTGTAGTTCAAAGAGGCAACATTTGAAAATGGACCATTTTTTTCGTTTCTGAAGCATGTCGTAAGGGGTGGTGGTTATCTCTTTCACCAAAAAACAGGCGTTTTTGATTGAACAATAAAGGCCTCCAAATGTTATTTAATTCACTTCCCGTGGAGGAGAAACACTTTTTAAGGCCGCAGAGTGAGTAAATTGGCCATTTTCATTCACTTTTACCCATTCCTCAAATCTTGTGTTTAAGGCCCCTGGAAGCATGAAAATCACTTTAAACATCTCATTTTATCTTTAAAAGTGATTTTCCACGTACAAATGTGAATTGTAGTTCAAAGAGGCAACATTTGAAAACAGACCATTTTTTTAGTTTCTGAAGCATGTCGTAAGGGGGGGTGGTTATCTCTTTCATCAAAAATCGGACGTTTTTGAATGAACAATAAAGGCCTACAAATGTTATTTAATTCACTTTCTGGGGTGGAGAAAAACTTTTTAAGGCCTCAGAGTGAATAAATTGGCCATTTTCATTCACATTTACCCATTCCTCAAATCTTGTGTTTAGGGACCCTGGAAGCTTGAAAATCACTTTAAACATCTCATTTTATCTTTAAAAGTGATTTTCCACGTACAAATGTGAATTGTAGTTAAAAGAGGCAACATTTGAAAACGGACCATTTTTTACGTTTCTGAAGCATGTCGTAAGGGGGGGTGGTTATCTCTTTCGTCAAAAATCGGGTGTTTTCGCTTGAACAATAAAGGCCTACAAATGTTATTTAGTTCACTTCCCGTGGAGGAGAAACACTTTTTAAGGCCGCAGAGTGAGTAAATTGGCCATATTCATTCACTTTTACCCATTCCTCAAATCTTGTGTTTAAGGCCCCTGGAAGCATGAAAATCACTTTAAACATCTCATTTTATCTTTAAAAGTGATTTTCCACGTACAAATGTGAATTGTAGTTCAAAGAGGCAACATTTGAAAACAGACCATTTTTTTAGTTTCTGAAGCATGTCGTAAGGGGGGGTGGTTATCTCTTTCATCAAAAATCGGATGTTTTTAATTGAACAATAAAGGCCTACAAATGTTATTTAATTCACTTTCTGGAGTGGAGAAAAACTTTTTAAGGCCTCAGAGTGAATAAATTGGCCATTTTCATTCACATTTACCCATTCCTCAAATCTTGTGTTTAGGGCCCCTGGAAGCTTGAAAATCACTTTAAACATCTCATTTTATCTTTAAAAGTGATTTTCCACGTACAAATGTGAATTGTAGTTCAAAGAGGCAACATTTGAAAACAGACCATTTTTTTAGTTTCTGAAGCATGTTGTAAGGGGGGGTGGTTATCTCTTTCATCAAAAATCGGACGTTTTTGATTGAACAATAAAGGCCTCCAAATGTTATTTTATTCACTTCCCGTGGAGGAGAAACACTTTTTAAGGCCGCAGAGTGAGTAAATTGGCCATTTTCATTCACTTTTACCCATTCCTCAAATCTCGTGTTTAAGGACCCTGGAAGCATGAAAATCACTTTAAACATCTCATTTTATCTTTAAAAGTGATTTTCCAAGTACAAATGTGAATTGTAGTTCAAAGAGGCAACATTTGAAAATGGACCATTTTTTACGTTTCTGAAGCATGTCGTAAGGGGGGGTGGTTATCTCTTTCGTCAAAAATCGGGCCTTTTTGCTTGAACAATAAAGGCCTACAAATGTTATTTAGTTCACTTCCCGTGGAGGAGAAACACTTTTTAAGGCCGCAGAGTGAGTAAATTGGCCATATTCATTCACTTTTACCCATTCCTCAAATCTTGTGTTTAAGGCCCCTGAAAGCATGAAAATCACTTTAAACATCTCATTTTATCTTTAAAAGTGATTTTCCATGTACAAATGTGAATTGTAGTTCAAAGAGGCAACATTTGAAAACAGACCATTTTTTTAGTTTCTGAAGCATGTCGTAAGGGGGGGTGGTTATCTCTTTCATCAAAAATCGGACGTTTTTGATTGAACAATAAAGGCCTACAAATGTTATTTAATTCACTTTCTGGGGTGTAGAAATTTTTTTTAAGGCCTCAGAGTGAATAAATTGGCCATTTTCATTCACATTCACCCATTCCTTAAGGCTTGTGTTTAGGGCCCCTGGAAGCTTGAAAATCACTTTAAACATCTAATTTTATCTCTAAAAGTGATTATCCACGTACAAATGTGAATTGTCGTTTAAAGACGCAACATTGGAAAATGGACCATTTTTTTCGTTTCTGAAGCATGTCGTAAGGGGGGGTGGTTATCTCTTTCACCAAAAAAAAGGCGTTTTTTATTGAACAATAAAGGCCTCCAAATGTTATTTTATTCACTTCCCGTGGAGGAGAAACACTTTTTAAGGCCGCAGAGTGAGTAAATTGGCCATTTTCATTCACTTTTACCCATTCCTCAAATCTCGTGTTTAAGGCCCCTGGAAGCATGAAAATCACTTTAAACATCTCATTTTATCTTTAAAAGTGATTTTCCACGTACAAATGTGAATTGTAGTTCAAAGAGGCAACATTTGAAAATGGACCATTTTTTTCTTTTCCGAAGCATGTCGTAAGGGGGGGTGGTTATCTCTTTCACCAAAAAACAGGCGTTTTTGATTGAACAATAAAGGCCTCCAAATGTTATTTAATTCACTTCCCGTGGAGGAGAAACACTTTTTTAAGGCCGCAGAGTGAGTAAATTGGCCATTTTCATTCACTTTTACCCATTCCTCAAATCTTGTGTTTAAGGCCCCTGGAAGCATGAAAATCACTTTCAACATCTCATTTTATCTTTAAAAGTGATTTTCCACGTACAAATGTGAATTGTAGTTCAAAGAGGCAACATTTGAAAACAGACCATTTTTTTAGTTTCTGAAGCATGTCGTAAGGGGGGGTGGTTATCTCTTTCATCAAAAATTGGACGTTTTTGATTGAACAATAAAGGCCTACAAATGTTATTTAATTCACTTTCTGGGGTGGAGAAAAACTTTTTAAGGCCTCAGAGTGAATAAATTGGCCATTTTCATTCACATTTACCCATTCCTCAAATCTTGTGTTTAGGGCCCCTGGAAGCTTGAAAATCACTTTAAACATCTCATTTTATCTTTAAAAGTGATTTTCCACGTACAAATGTGAATTGTAGTTAAAAGAGGCAACATTTGAAAACGGACCATTTTTTACGTTTCTGAAGCATGTCGTAAGAGGGGGTGGTTATCTCTTTCGTCAAAAATCGGGTGTTTTCGCTTGAACAATAAAGGCCTACAAATGTTATTTAGTTCACTTCCCGTGGAGGAGAAACACTTTTTAAGGCCGCAGAGTGAGTAAATTGGCCATATTCATTCACTTTTACCCATTCCTTAAATCTTGTGTTTAAGGCCCCTGGAAGCATGAAAATCACTTTAAACATCTCATTTTATCTTTAAAAGTGATTTTCCACGTACAAATGTGAATTGTAGTTCAAAGAGGCAACATTTGAAAACAGACAATTTTTTCAGTTTCTGAAGCATGTTATAAGGGGGGGTGGTTATCTCTTTCATCAAAAATCGGACGTTTTGATTGAACAATAAAGGCCTCCAAATGTTATTTTATTCACTTCCCGTGGAGGAGAAACACTTTTTAAGGCCGCAGAGTGAGTACATTGGCCATTTTCATTCACTTTTACCCATTCCTCAAATCTCGTGTTTAAGGCCCCTGGAAGCATGAAAATCACTTTAAACGTCTCATTTTATCTTTAAAAGTGATTTTCCACGTACAAATGTGAATTGTAGTTCAAAGAGGCAACATTTGAAAGCGGACCATTTTTTTCGTTTCTGAAGCATGTCATAAGGGGGGGTGGTTATCTCTTTCACCAAAAAACAGGCGTTTTTGATTGAACAATAAAGGCCTCCAAATGTTATTTTATTCACTTCCCGTGGAGGAGAAACACTTTTTAAGGCCGCAGAGTGAGTAAATTGGCCATTTTCATTCACTTTTACCCATTCCTCAAATCTCGTGTTTAAGGACCCTGGAAGCATGAAAATCACTTTAAACATCTCATTTTATCTTTATAAGTGATTTTCCACCTACAAATGTGAATTGTAGTTCAAAGAGGCAACATTTGAAAACGGACCATTTTTTACGTTTCTGAAGCATGTCGTAAGGGGGGTGGTTATCTCTTTCATCAAAAATCGGACGTTTTTGATTGAACAATAAAGGCCTCCAAATGTTATTTTATTCACTTCCCGTGGAGGAGAAACACTTTTTAAGGCCGCAGAGTGAGTAAATTGGCCATTTTCATTCACATTTACCCATTCCTTAAGGCTTGTGTTTAGGGCCCCTGGAAGCTTGAAAATCACTTTAAACATCTAATTTTATCTCTAAAAGTGATTATCCACGTACAAATGTGAATTGTCGTTTAAAGACGCAACATTGGAAAATGGACCATTTTTTTCGTTTCTGAAGCATGTCGTAAGGGGGGGTGGTTATCTCTTTCACCAAAAAAAAGGCGTTTTTTATTGAACAATAAAGGCCTCCAAATGTTATTTTATTCACTTCCCGTGGAGGAGAAACACTTTTTAAGGCCGCAGAGTGAGTAAATTGGCCATTTTCATTCACTTTTACCCATTCCTCTAATCTCGTGTGTAAGGCCCCTGGAAGCATGAAAATCACTTTAAACATCTCATTTTATCTTTAAAAGTGATTTTCCACGTACAAATGTGAATTGTAGTTCAAAGAGGCAACATTTGAAAATGGACCATTTTTTTCGTTTCTGAAGCATGTCGTAAGGGGTGGTGGTTATCTCTTTCACCAAAAAACAGGCGTTTTTGATTGAACAATAAAGGCCTCCAAATGTTATTTAATTCACTTCCCGTGGAGGAGAAACACTTTTTAAGGCCGCAGAGTGAGTAAATTGGCCATTTTCATTCACTTTTACCCATTCCTCAAATCTTGTGTTTAAGGCCCCTGGAAGCATGAAAATCACTTTAAACATCTCATTTTATCTTTAAAAGTGATTTTCCACGTACAAATGTGAATTGTAGTTCAAAGAGGCAACATTTGAAAACAGACCATTTTTTTAGTTTCTGAAGCATGTCGTAAGGGGGGGTGGTTATCTCTTTCATCAAAAATCGGACGTTTTTGATTGAACAATAAAGGCCTACAAATGTTATTTAATTCACTTTCTGGGGTGGAGAAAAACTTTTTAAGGCCTCAGAGTGAATAAATTGGCCATTTTCATTCACATTTACCCATTCCTCAAATCTTGTGTTTAGGGACCCTGGAAGCTTGAAAATCACTTTAAACATCTCATTTTATCTCTAAAAGTGATTATCCACGTACAAATGTGAATTGTCGTTTAAAGACGCAACATTGGAAAATGGACCATTTTTTTCGTTTCTGAAGCATGTCGTAAGGGGGGGTGGTTATCTCTTTCACCAAAAAAAAGGCGTTTTGTATTGAACAATAAAGGCCTCCAAATGTTATTTTATTCACTTCCCGTGGAGGAGAAACACTTTTTAAGGCCGCAGAGTGAGTAAATTGGCCATTTTCATTCACTTTTACCCATTCCTCAAATCTCGTGTTTAAGGCCCCTGGAAGCATGAAAATCACTTTAAACATCTCATTTTATCTTTAAAAGTGATTTTCCACGTACAAATGTGAATTGTAGTTCAAAGAGGCAACATTTGAAAATGGACCATTTTTTTCTTTTCCGAAGCATGTCGTAAGGGGGGGTGGTTATCTCTTTCACCAAAAAACAGGCGTTTTTGATTGAACAATAAAGGCCTCCAAATGTTATTTAATTCACTTCCCGTGGAGGAGAAACACTTTTTTAAGGCCGCAGAGTGAGTAAATTGGCCATTTTCATTCACTTTTACCCATTCCTCAAATCTTGTGTTTAAGGCCCCTGGAAGCATGAAAATCACTTTCAACATCTCATTTTATCTTTAAAAGTGATTTTCCACGTACAAATGTGAATTGTAGTTCAAAGAGGCAACATTTGAAAACAGACCATTTTTTTAGTTTCTGAAGCATGTCGTAAGGGGGGGTGGTTATCTCTTTCATCAAAAATTGGACGTTTTTGATTGAACAATAAAGGCCTACAAATGTTATTTAATTCACTTTCTGGGGTGGAGAAAAACTTTTTAAGGCCTCAGAGTGAATAAATTGGCCATTTTCATTCACATTTACCCATTCCTCAAATCTTGTGTTTAGGGCCCCTGGAAGCTTGAAAATCACTTTAAACATCTCATTTTATCTTTAAAAGTGATTTTCCACGTACAAATGTGAATTGTAGTTAAAAGAGGCAACATTTGAAAACGGACCATTTTTTACGTTTCTGAAGCATGTCGTAAGGGGGGGTGGTTATCTCTTTCGTCAAAAATCGGGTGTTTTCGCTTGAACAATAAAGGCCTACAAATGTTATTTAGTTCACTTCCCGTGGAGGAGAAACACTTTTTAAGGCCGCAGAGTGAGTAAATTGGCCATATTCATTCACTTTTACCCATTCCTTAAATCTTGTGTTTAAGGCCCCTGGAAGCATGAAAATCACTTTAAACATCTCATTTTATCTTTAAAAGTGATTTTCCACGTACAAATGTGAATTGTAGTTCAAAGAGGCAACATTTGAAAACAGACAATTTTTTCAGTTTCTGAAGCATGTTATAAGGGGGGGTGGTTATCTCTTTCATCAAAAATCGGACGTTTTGATTGAACAATAAAGGCCTCCAAATGTTATTTTATTCACTTCCCGTGGAGGAGAAACACTTTTTAAGGCCGCAGAGTGAGTACATTGGCCATTTTCATTCACTTTTACCCATTCCTCAAATCTCGTGTTTAAGGCCCCTGGAAGCATGAAAATCACTTTAAACGTCTCATTTTATCTTTAAAAGTGATTTTCCACGTACAAATGTGAATTGTAGTTCAAAGAGGCAACATTTGAAAGCGGACCATTTTTTTCGTTTCTGAAGCATGTCATAAGGGGGGGTGGTTATCTCTTTCACCAAAAAACAGGCGTTTTTGATTGAACAATAAAGGCCTCCAAATGTTATTTTATTCACTTCCCGTGGAGGAGAAACACTTTTTAAGGCCGCAGAGTGAGTAAATTGGCCATTTTCATTCACTTTTACCCATTCCTCAAATCTCGTGTTTAAGGACCCTGGAAGCATGAAAATCACTTTAAACATCTCATTTTATCTTTATAAGTGATTTTCCACCTACAAATGTGAATTGTAGTTCAAAGAGGCAACATTTGAAAACGGACCATTTTTTACGTTTCTGAAGCATGTCGTAAGGGGGGTGGTTATCTCTTTCATCAAAAATCGGACGTTTTTGATTGAACAATAAAGGCCTCCAAATGTTATTTTATTCACTTCCCGTGGAGGAGAAACACTTTTTAAGGCCGCAGAGTGAGTAAATTGGCCATTTTCATTCACTTTTACCCATTCCTCTAATCTCGTGTGTAAGGCCCCTGGAAGCATGAAAATCACTTTAAACATCTCATTTTATCTTTAAAAGTGATTTTCCACGTACAAATGTGAATTGTAGTTCAAAGAGGCAACATTTGAAAATGGACCATTTTTTTCGTTTCTGAAGCATGTCGTAAGGGGGGGTGGTTATCTCTTTCACCAAAAAAGAGGCGTTTTTGATTGAACAATAAAGGCCTCCAAATGTTATTTAATTCACTTCCCGTGGAGGAGAAACACTTTTTAAGGCCGCAGAGTGAGTAAATTGGCCATTTTCATTCACTTTTACCCATTTCTCAAATCTTGTGTTTAAGGCCCCTGGAAGCATGAAAATCACTTTAAACATCTCATTTTATCTTTAAAAGTGATTTTCCACGTACAAATGTGAATTGTAGTTCAAAGAGGCAACATTTGAAAACAGACCATTTTTTAAGTTTCTGAAGCATGTCGTAAGGGGGGGTGGTTATCTCTTTCATCAAAAATCGGACGTTTTTAATTGAACAATAAAGGCCTACAAATGTTATTTAATTCACTTTCTGGGGTGGAGAAAAACTTTTTAAGGCCTCAGAGTGAATAAATTGGCCATTTCCATTCACATTTACCCATTCCTCAAATCTTGTGTTTAGGGCCCCTGGAAGCTTGAAAATCACTTTAAACATCTAATTTTATCTCTAAAAGTGATTATCCACGTACAAATGTGAATTGTCATTTAAAGACGCAACATTTGAAAATGGACCATTTTTTTCGTTTCTGAAGCATGTCGTAAGGGGGGGTGGTTATCATTTTCACCAAAAAAAAGGCGTTTTTGATTGAACAATAAAGGCCTCCAAACGTTATTTTATTCAGTTCCCGTGGAGGAGGAACACTTTTTAAGGCCGCAGAGTGAGTAAATTGGCCATTTTCATTCACTTTTACCCATTCCTCAAATCTCGTGTTTAAGGACCCTGGAAGCATGAAAATCACTTTAAACATCTCATTTTATCTTTATAAGTGATTTTCCACCTACAAATGTGAATTGTAGTTCAAAGAGGCAACATTTGAAAACGGACCATTTTTTACATTTCTGAAGCATGTCGTAAGGGGGGTGGTTATCTCTTTCATCAAAAATCGGACGTTTTTGATTGAACAATAAAGGCCTCCAAATGTTATTTTATTCACTTCCCGTGGAGGAGAAACACTTTTTAAGGCCGCAGAGTGAGTAAATTGGCCATTTTCATTCACATTTACCCATTCCTTAAGGCTTGTGTTTAGGGCCCCTGGAAGCTTGAAAATCACTTTAAACATCTAATTTTATCTCTAAAAGTGATTATCCACGTACAAATGTGAATTGTCGTTTAAAGACGCAACATTGGAAAATGGACCATTTTTTTCGTTTCTGAAGCATGTCGTAAGGGGGGGTGGTTATCTCTTTCACCAAAAAAAAGGCGTTTTTTATTGAACAATAAAGGCCTCCAAATGTTATTTTATTCACTTCCCGTGGAGGAGAAACACTTTTTAAGGCCGCAGAGTGAGTAAATTGGCCATTTTCATTCACTTTTACCCATTCCTCTAATCTCGTGTGTAAGGCCCCTGGAAGCATGAAAATCACTTTAAACATCTCATTTTATCTTTAAAAGTGATTTTCCACGTACAAATGTGAATTGTAGTTCAAAGAGGCAACATTTGAAAATGGACCATTTTTTTCGTTTCTGAAGCATGTCGTAAGGGGGGGTGGTTATCTCTTTCACCAAAAAAGAGGCGTTTTTGATTGAACAATAAAGGCCTCCAAATGTTATTTAATTCACTTCCCGTGGAGGAGAAACACTTTTTAAGGCCGCAGAGTGAGTAAATTGGCCATTTTCATTCACTTTTACCCATTTCTCAAATCTTGTGTTTAAGGCCCCTGGAAGCATGAAAATCACTTTAAACATCTCATTTTATCTTTAAAAGTGATTTTCCACGTACAAATGTGAATTGTAGTTCAAAGAGGCAACATTTGAAAATGGACCATTTTTTTCGTTTCTGAAACATGTCGTAAGGGGTGGTGGTTATCTCTTTCACCAAAAAACAGGCGTTTTTGATTGAACAATAAAGGCCTCCAAATGTTATTTAATTCACTTCCCGTGGAGGAGAAACACTTTTTAAGGCCGCAGAGTGAGTAAATTGGCCATTTTCATTCACTTTTACCCATTCCTCAAATCTTGTGTTTAAGGCCCCTGGAAGCATGAAAATCACTTTAAACATCTCATTTTATCTTTAAAAGTGATTTTCCACGTACAAATGTGAATTGTAGTTCAAAGAGGCAACATTTGAAAACAGACCATTTTTTTCGTTTCTGAAGCATGTCGTAAGGGGGGGTGGTTATCTCTTTCATCAAAAATCGGACGTTTTTGATTGAACAATAAAGGCCTACAAATGTTATTTAATTCACTTTCTGGGGTGGAGAAAAACTTTTTAAGGCCTCAGAGTGAATAAATTGGCCATTTTCATTCACATTTACCCATTCCTCAAATCTTGTGTTTAGGGACCCTGGAAGCTTGAAAATCACTTTAAACATCTCATTTTATCTTTAAAAGTGATTTTCCACGTACAAATGTGAATTGTAGTTCAAAGAGGCAACATTTGAAAACAGACCATTTTTTTAGTTTTTGAAGCATGTCGTAAGGGGGGGTGGTTATCTCTTTCGTCAAAAATCGGGTGTTTTCGCTTGAACAATAAAGGCCTACAAATGTTATTTAGTTCACTTCCCGTGGAGGAGAAACACTTTTTAAGGCCGCAGAGTGAGTAAATTGGCCATATTCATTCACTTTTACCCATTCCTCAAATCTTGTGTTTAAGGCCCCTGGAAGCATGAAAATCACTTTAAACATCTCATTTTATCTTTAAAAGTGATTTTCCACGTACAAATGTGAATTGTAGTTCAAAGAGGCAACATTTGAAAACAGACCATTTTTTAAGTTTCTGAAGCATGTCGTAAGGGGGGGTGGTTATCTCTTTCATCAAAAATCGGACGTTTTTAATTGAACAATAAAGGCCTACAAATGTTATTTAATTCACTTTCTGGGGTGGAGAAAAACTTTTTAAGGCCTCAGAGTGAATAAATTGGCCATTTCCATTCACATTTACCCATTCCTCAAATCTTGTGTTTAGGGCCCCTGGAAGCTTGAAAATCACTTTAAACATCTAATTTTATCTCTAAAAGTGATTATCCACGTACAAATGTGAATTGTCATTTAAAGACGCAACATTTGAAAATGGACCATTTTTTTCGTTTCTGAAGCATGTCGTAAGGGGGGGTGGTTATCATTTTCACCAAAAAAAAGGCGTTTTTGATTGAACAATAAAGGCCTCCAAATGTTATTTTATTCACTTCCCGTGGAGGAGGAACACTTTTTAAGGCCGCAGAGTGAGTAAATTGGCCATTTTCATTCACTTTTACCCATTCCTCAAATCTCGTGTTTAAGGACCCTGGAGGCATGAAAATCACTTTAAACATCTCATTTTATCTTTATAAGTGATTTTCCACCTACAAATGTGAATTGTAGTTCAAAGAGGCAACATTTGAAAACGGACCATTTTTTACGTTTCTGAAGCATGTCGTAAGGGGGGGTGGTTATCTCTTTCATCAAAAATCGGACGTTTTTGATTGAACAATAAAGGCCTCCAAATGTTATTTTATTCACTTCCCGTGGAGGAGAAACACTTTTTAAGGCCGCAGAGTGAGTAAATTGGCCATTTTCATTCACATTTACCCATTCCTTAAGGCTTGTGTTTAGGGCCCCTGGAAGCTTGAAAATCACTTTAAACATCTAATTTTATCTCTAAAAGTGATTATCCACGTGCAAATGTGAATTGTCGTTTAAAGACGCAACATTTGAAAATGGACCATTTTTTTCGTTTCTGAAGCATGTCGTAAGGGGGGGTGGTTATCATTTTCACCAAAAAAAGGCGTTTTTGATTGAACAATAAAGGCCTCCAAATGTTATTTTATTCAGTTCCCGTGGAGGAGGAACACTTTTTAAGGCCGCAGAGTGAGTAAATTGGCCATTTTCATTCACTTTTACCCATTCCTCAAATCTCGTGTTTAAGGACCCTGGAAGCATGAAAATCACTTTAAACATCTCATTTTATCTTTATAAGTGATTTTCCACCTACAAATGTGAATTGTAGTTCAAAGAGGCAACATTTGAAAACGGACCATTTTTTACGTTTCTGAAGCATGTCGTAAGGGGGGTGGTTATCTCTTTCATCAAAAATCGGACGTTTTTGATTGAACAATAAAGGCCTCCAAATGTTATTTTATTCACTTCCCGTGGAGGAGAAACACTTTTTAAGGCCGCAGAGTGAGTAAATTGGCCATTTTCATTCACATTTACCCATTCCTTAAGGCTTGTGTTTAGGGCCCCTGGAAGCTTGAAAATCACTTTAAACATCTAATTTTATCTCTAAAAGTGATTATCCACGTACAAATGTGAATTGTCGTTTAAAGACGCAACATTGGAAAATGGACCATTTTTTTCGTTTCTGAAGCATGTCGTAAGGGGGGGTGGTTATCTCTTTCACCAAAAAAAAGGCGTTTTTTATTGAACAATAAAGGCCTCCAAATGTTATTTTATTCACTTCCCGTGGAGGAGAAACACTTTTTAAGGCCGCAGAGTGAGTAAATTGGCCATTTTCATTCACTTTTACCCATTCCTCTAATCTCGTGTGTAAGGCCCCTGGAAGCATGAAAATCACTTTAAACATCTCATTTTATCTTTAAAAGTGATTTTCCACGTACAAATGTGAATTGTAGTTCAAAGAGGCAACATTTGAAAATGGACCATTTTTTTCGTTTCTGAAGCATGTCGTAAGGGGTGGTGGTTATCTCTTTCACCAAAAAACAGGCGTTTTTGATTGAACAATAAAGGCCTCCAAATGTTATTTAATTCACTTCCCGTGGAGGAGAAACACTTTTTAAGGCCGCAGAGTGAGTAAATTGGCCATTTTCATTCACTTTTACCCATTCCTCAAATCTTGTGTTTAAGGCCCCTGGAAGCATGAAAATCACTTTAAACATCTCATTTTATCTTTAAAAGTGATTTTCCACGTACAAATGTGAATTGTAGTTCAAAGAGGCAACATTTGAAAACAGACCATTTTTTTAGTTTCTGAAGCATGTCGTAAGGGGGGGTGGTTATCTCTTTCATCAAAAATCGGACGTTTTTGAATGAACAATAAAGGCCTACAAATGTTATTTAATTCACTTTCTGGGGTGGAGAAAAACTTTTTAAGGCCTCAGAGTGAATAAATTGGCCATTTTCATTCACATTTACCCATTCCTCAAATCTTGTGTTTAGGGACCCTGGAAGCTTGAAAATCACTTTAAACATCTCATTTTATCTTTAAAAGTGATTTTCCACGTACAAATGTGAATTGTAGTTAAAAGAGGCAACATTTGAAAACGGACCATTTTTTACGTTTCTGAAGCATGTCGTAAGGGGGGGTGGTTATCTCTTTCGTCAAAAATCGGGTGTTTTCGCTTGAACAATAAAGGCCTACAAATGTTATTTAGTTCACTTCCCGTGGAGGAGAAACACTTTTTAAGGCCGCAGAGTGAGTAAATTGGCCATATTCATTCACTTTTACCCATTCCTCAAATCTTGTGTTTAAGGCCCCTGGAAGCATGAAAATCACTTTAAACATCTCATTTTATCTTTAAAAGTGATTTTCCACGTACAAATGTGAATTGTAGTTCAAAGAGGCAACATTTGAAAACAGACCATTTTTTTAGTTTCTGAAGCATGTCGTAAGGGGGGGTGGTTATCTCTTTCATCAAAAATCGGATGTTTTTAATTGAACAATAAAGGCCTACAAATGTTATTTAATTCACTTTCTGGAGTGGAGAAAAACTTTTTAAGGCCTCAGAGTGAATAAATTGGCCATTTTCATTCACATTTACCCATTCCTCAAATCTTGTGTTTAGGGCCCCTGGAAGCTTGAAAATCACTTTAAACATCTCATTTTATCTTTAAAAGTGATTTTCCACGTACAAATGTGAATTGTAGTTCAAAGAGGCAACATTTGAAAACAGACCATTTTTTTAGTTTCTGAAGCATGTTGTAAGGGGGGGTGGTTATCTCTTTCATCAAAAATCGGACGTTTTTGATTGAACAATAAAGGCCTCCAAATGTTATTTTATTCACTTCCCGTGGAGGAGAAACACTTTTTAAGGCCGCAGAGTGAGTAAATTGGCCATTTTCATTCACTTTTACCCATTCCTCAAATCTCGTGTTTAAGGACCCTGGAAGCATGAAAATCACTTTAAACATCTCATTTTATCTTTAAAAGTGATTTTCCAAGTACAAATGTGAATTGTAGTTCAAAGAGGCAACATTTGAAAATGGACCATTTTTTACGTTTCTGAAGCATGTCGTAAGGGGGGGTGGTTATCTCTTTCGTCAAAAATCGGGCCTTTTTGCTTGAACAATAAAGGCCTACAAATGTTATTTAGTTCACTTCCCGTGGAGGAGAAACACTTTTTAAGGCCGCAGAGTGAGTAAATTGGCCATATTCATTCACTTTTACCCATTCCTCAAATCTTGTGTTTAAGGCCCCTGAAAGCATGAAAATCACTTTAAACATCTCATTTTATCTTTAAAAGTGATTTTCCATGTACAAATGTGAATTGTAGTTCAAAGAGGCAACATTTGAAAACAGACCATTTTTTTAGTTTCTGAAGCATGTCGTAAGGGGGGGTGGTTATCTCTTTCATCAAAAATCGGACGTTTTTGATTGAACAATAAAGGCCTACAAATGTTATTTAATTCACTTTCTGGGGTGTAGAAATTTTTTTTAAGGCCTCAGAGTGAATAAATTGGCCATTTTCATTCACATTCACCCATTCCTTAAGGCTTGTGTTTAGGGCCCCTGGAAGCTTGAAAATCACTTTAAACATCTAATTTTATCTCTAAAAGTGATTATCCACGTACAAATGTGAATTGTCGTTTAAAGACGCAACATTGGAAAATGGACCATTTTTTTCGTTTCTGAAGCATGTCGTAAGGGGGGGTGGTTATCTCTTTCACCAAAAAAAAGGCGTTTTTTATTGAACAATAAAGGCCTCCAAATGTTATTTTATTCACTTCCCGTGGAGGAGAAACACTTTTTAAGGCCGCAGAGTGAGTAAATTGGCCATTTTCATTCACTTTTACCCATTCCTCAAATCTCGTGTTTAAGGCCCCTGGAAGCATGAAAATCACTTTAAACATCTCATTTTATCTTTAAAAGTGATTTTCCACGTACAAATGTGAATTGTAGTTCAAAGAGGCAACATTTGAAAATGGACCATTTTTTTCTTTTCCGAAGCATGTCGTAAGGGGGGGTGGTTATCTCTTTCACCAAAAAACAGGCGTTTTTGATTGAACAATAAAGGCCTCCAAATGTTATTTAATTCACTTCCCGTGGAGGAGAAACACTTTTTTAAGGCCGCAGAGTGAGTAAATTGGCCATTTTCATTCACTTTTACCCATTCCTCAAATCTTGTGTTTAAGGCCCCTGGAAGCATGAAAATCACTTTCAACATCTCATTTTATCTTTAAAAGTGATTTTCCACGTACAAATGTGAATTGTAGTTCAAAGAGGCAACATTTGAAAACAGACCATTTTTTTAGTTTCTGAAGCATGTCGTAAGGGGGGGTGGTTATCTCTTTCATCAAAAATTGGACGTTTTTGATTGAACAATAAAGGCCTACAAATGTTATTTAATTCACTTTCTGGGGTGGAGAAAAACTTTTTAAGGCCTCAGAGTGAATAAATTGGCCATTTTCATTCACATTTACCCATTCCTCAAATCTTGTGTTTAGGGCCCCTGGAAGCTTGAAAATCACTTTAAACATCTCATTTTATCTTTAAAAGTGATTTTCCACGTACAAATGTGAATTGTAGTTAAAAGAGGCAACATTTGAAAACGGACCATTTTTTACGTTTCTGAAGCATGTCGTAAGAGGGGGTGGTTATCTCTTTCGTCAAAAATCGGGTGTTTTCGCTTGAACAATAAAGGCCTACAAATGTTATTTAGTTCACTTCCCGTGGAGGAGAAACACTTTTTAAGGCCGCAGAGTGAGTAAATTGGCCATATTCATTCACTTTTACCCATTCCTTAAATCTTGTGTTTAAGGCCCCTGGAAGCATGAAAATCACTTTAAACATCTCATTTTATCTTTAAAAGTGATTTTCCACGTACAAATGTGAATTGTAGTTCAAAGAGGCAACATTTGAAAACAGACAATTTTTTCAGTTTCTGAAGCATGTTATAAGGGGGGGTGGTTATCTCTTTCATCAAAAATCGGACGTTTTGATTGAACAATAAAGGCCTCCAAATGTTATTTTATTCACTTCCCGTGGAGGAGAAACACTTTTTAAGGCCGCAGAGTGAGTACATTGGCCATTTTCATTCACTTTTACCCATTCCTCAAATCTCGTGTTTAAGGCCCCTGGAAGCATGAAAATCACTTTAAACGTCTCATTTTATCTTTAAAAGTGATTTTCCACGTACAAATGTGAATTGTAGTTCAAAGAGGCAACATTTGAAAGCGGACCATTTTTTTCGTTTCTGAAGCATGTCATAAGGGGGGGTGGTTATCTCTTTCACCAAAAAACAGGCGTTTTTGATTGAACAATAAAGGCCTCCAAATGTTATTTTATTCACTTCCCGTGGAGGAGAAACACTTTTTAAGGCCGCAGAGTGAGTAAATTGGCCATTTTCATTCACTTTTACCCATTCCTCAAATCTCGTGTTTAAGGACCCTGGAAGCATGAAAATCACTTTAAACATCTCATTTTATCTTTATAAGTGATTTTCCACCTACAAATGTGAATTGTAGTTCAAAGAGGCAACATTTGAAAACGGACCATTTTTTACGTTTCTGAAGCATGTCGTAAGGGGGGTGGTTATCTCTTTCATCAAAAATCGGACGTTTTTGATTGAACAATAAAGGCCTCCAAATGTTATTTTATTCACTTCCCGTGGAGGAGAAACACTTTTTAAGGCCGCAGAGTGAGTAAATTGGCCATTTTCATTCACATTTACCCATTCCTTAAGGCTTGTGTTTAGGGCCCCTGGAAGCTTGAAAATCACTTTAAACATCTAATTTTATCTCTAAAAGTGATTATCCACGTACAAATGTGAATTGTCGTTTAAAGACGCAACATTGGAAAATGGACCATTTTTTTCGTTTCTGAAGCATGTCGTAAGGGGGGGTGGTTATCTCTTTCACCAAAAAAAAGGCGTTTTTTATTGAACAATAAAGGCCTCCAAATGTTATTTTATTCACTTCCCGTGGAGGAGAAACACTTTTTAAGGCCGCAGAGTGAGTAAATTGGCCATTTTCATTCACTTTTACCCATTCCTCTAATCTCGTGTGTAAGGCCCCTGGAAGCATGAAAATCACTTTAAACATCTCATTTTATCTTTAAAAGTGATTTTCCACGTACAAATGTGAATTGTAGTTCAAAGAGGCAACATTTGAAAATGGACCATTTTTTTCGTTTCTGAAGCATGTCGTAAGGGGTGGTGGTTATCTCTTTCACCAAAAAACAGGCGTTTTTGATTGAACAATAAAGGCCTCCAAATGTTATTTAATTCACTTCCCGTGGAGGAGAAACACTTTTTAAGGCCGCAGAGTGAGTAAATTGGCCATTTTCATTCACTTTTACCCATTCCTCAAATCTTGTGTTTAAGGCCCCTGGAAGCATGAAAATCACTTTAAACATCTCATTTTATCTTTAAAAGTGATTTTCCACGTACAAATGTGAATTGTAGTTCAAAGAGGCAACATTTGAAAACAGACCATTTTTTTAGTTTCTGAAGCATGTCGTAAGGGGGGGTGGTTATCTCTTTCATCAAAAATCGGACGTTTTTGATTGAACAATAAAGGCCTACAAATGTTATTTAATTCACTTTCTGGGGTGGAGAAAAACTTTTTAAGGCCTCAGAGTGAATAAATTGGCCATTTTCATTCACATTTACCCATTCCTCAAATCTTGTGTTTAGGGACCCTGGAAGCTTGAAAATCACTTTAAACATCTCATTTTATCTCTAAAAGTGATTATCCACGTACAAATGTGAATTGTCGTTTAAAGACGCAACATTGGAAAATGGACCATTTTTTTCGTTTCTGAAGCATGTCGTAAGGGGGGGTGGTTATCTCTTTCACCAAAAAAAAGGCGTTTTGTATTGAACAATAAAGGCCTCCAAATGTTATTTTATTCACTTCCCGTGGAGGAGAAACACTTTTTAAGGCCGCAGAGTGAGTAAATTGGCCATTTTCATTCACTTTTACCCATTCCTCAAATCTCGTGTTTAAGGCCCCTGGAAGCATGAAAATCACTTTAAACATCTCATTTTATCTTTAAAAGTGATTTTCCACGTACAAATGTGAATTGTAGTTCAAAGAGGCAACATTTGAAAATGGACCATTTTTTTCTTTTCCGAAGCATGTCGTAAGGGGGGGTGGTTATCTCTTTCACCAAAAAACAGGCGTTTTTGATTGAACAATAAAGGCCTCCAAATGTTATTTAATTCACTTCCCGTGGAGGAGAAACACTTTTTTAAGGCCGCAGAGTGAGTAAATTGGCCATTTTCATTCACTTTTACCCATTCCTCAAATCTTGTGTTTAAGGCCCCTGGAAGCATGAAAATCACTTTCAACATCTCATTTTATCTTTAAAAGTGATTTTCCACGTACAAATGTGAATTGTAGTTCAAAGAGGCAACATTTGAAAACAGACCATTTTTTTAGTTTCTGAAGCATGTCGTAAGGGGGGGTGGTTATCTCTTTCATCAAAAATTGGACGTTTTTGATTGAACAATAAAGGCCTACAAATGTTATTTAATTCACTTTCTGGGGTGGAGAAAAACTTTTTAAGGCCTCAGAGTGAATAAATTGGCCATTTTCATTCACATTTACCCATTCCTCAAATCTTGTGTTTAGGGCCCCTGGAAGCTTGAAAATCACTTTAAACATCTCATTTTATCTTTAAAAGTGATTTTCCACGTACAAATGTGAATTGTAGTTAAAAGAGGCAACATTTGAAAACGGACCATTTTTTACGTTTCTGAAGCATGTCGTAAGGGGGGGTGGTTATCTCTTTCGTCAAAAATCGGGTGTTTTCGCTTGAACAATAAAGGCCTACAAATGTTATTTAGTTCACTTCCCGTGGAGGAGAAACACTTTTTAAGGCCGCAGAGTGAGTAAATTGGCCATATTCATTCACTTTTACCCATTCCTTAAATCTTGTGTTTAAGGCCCCTGGAAGCATGAAAATCACTTTAAACATCTCATTTTATCTTTAAAAGTGATTTTCCACGTACAAATGTGAATTGTAGTTCAAAGAGGCAACATTTGAAAACAGACAATTTTTTCAGTTTCTGAAGCATGTTATAAGGGGGGGTGGTTATCTCTTTCATCAAAAATCGGACGTTTTGATTGAACAATAAAGGCCTCCAAATGTTATTTTATTCACTTCCCGTGGAGGAGAAACACTTTTTAAGGCCGCAGAGTGAGTACATTGGCCATTTTCATTCACTTTTACCCATTCCTCAAATCTCGTGTTTAAGGCCCCTGGAAGCATGAAAATCACTTTAAACGTCTCATTTTATCTTTAAAAGTGATTTTCCACGTACAAATGTGAATTGTAGTTCAAAGAGGCAACATTTGAAAGCGGACCATTTTTTTCGTTTCTGAAGCATGTCATAAGGGGGGGTGGTTATCTCTTTCACCAAAAAACAGGCGTTTTTGATTGAACAATAAAGGCCTCCAAATGTTATTTTATTCACTTCCCGTGGAGGAGAAACACTTTTTAAGGCCGCAGAGTGAGTAAATTGGCCATTTTCATTCACTTTTACCCATTCCTCAAATCTCGTGTTTAAGGACCCTGGAAGCATGAAAATCACTTTAAACATCTCATTTTATCTTTATAAGTGATTTTCCACCTACAAATGTGAATTGTAGTTCAAAGAGGCAACATTTGAAAACGGACCATTTTTTACGTTTCTGAAGCATGTCGTAAGGGGGGTGGTTATCTCTTTCATCAAAAATCGGACGTTTTTGATTGAACAATAAAGGCCTCCAAATGTTATTTTATTCACTTCCCGTGGAGGAGAAACACTTTTTAAGGCCGCAGAGTGAGTAAATTGGCCATTTTCATTCACATTTACCCATTCCTTAAGGCTTGTGTTTAGGGCCCCTGGAAGCTTGAAAATCACTTTAAACATCTAATTTTATCTCTAAAAGTGATTATCCACGTACAAATGTGAATTGTCGTTTAAAGACGCAACATTGGAAAATGGACCATTTTTTTCGTTTCTGAAGCATGTCGTAAGGGGGGGTGGTTATCTCTTTCACCAAAAAAAAGGCGTTTTTTATTGAACAATAAAGGCCTCCAAATGTTATTTTATTCACTTCCCGTGGAGGAGAAACACTTTTTAAGGCCGCAGAGTGAGTAAATTGGCCATTTTCATTCACTTTTACCCATTCCTCTAATCTCGTGTGTAAGGCCCCTGGAAGCATGAAAATCACTTTAAACATCTCATTTTATCTTTAAAAGTGATTTTCCACGTACAAATGTGAATTGTAGTTCAAAGAGGCAACATTTGAAAATGGACCATTTTTTTCGTTTCTGAAGCATGTCGTAAGGGGTGGTGGTTATCTCTTTCACCAAAAAACAGGCGTTTTTGATTGAACAATAAAGGCCTCCAAATGTTATTTAATTCACTTCCCGTGGAGGAGAAACACTTTTTAAGGCCGCAGAGTGAGTAAATTGGCCATTTTCATTCACTTTTACCCATTCCTCAAATCTTGTGTTTAAGGCCCCTGGAAGCATGAAAATCACTTTAAACATCTCATTTTATCTTTAAAAGTGATTTTCCACGTACAAATGTGAATTGTAGTTCAAAGAGGCAACATTTGAAAACAGACCATTTTTTTAGTTTCTGAAGCATGTCGTAAGGGGGGGTGGTTATCTCTTTCATCAAAAATCGGACGTTTTTGATTGAACAATAAAGGCCTACAAATGTTATTTAATTCACTTTCTGGGGTGGAGAAAAACTTTTTAAGGCCTCAGAGTGAATAAATTGGCCATTTTCATTCACATTTACCCATTCCTCAAATCTTGTGTTTAGGGACCCTGGAAGCTTGAAAATCACTTTAAACATCTCATTTTATCTTTAAAAGTGATTTTCCACGTACAAATGTGAATTGTAGTTAAAAGAGGCAACATTTGAAAACGGACCATTTTTTACGTTTCTGAAGCATGTCGTAAGGGGGGGTGGTTATCTCTTTCGTCAAAAATCGGGTGTTTTCGCTTGAACAATAAAGGCCTACAAATGTTATTTAGTTCACTTCCCGTGGAGGAGAAACACTTTTTAAGGCCGCAGAGTGAGTAAATTGGCCATATTCATTCACTTTTACCCATTCCTCAAATCTTGTGTTTAAGGCCCCTGGAAGCATGAAAATCACTTTAAACATCTCATTTTATCTTTAAAAGTGATTTTCCACGTACAAATGTGAATTGTAGTTCAAAGAGGCAACATTTGAAAACAGACCATTTTTTTAGTTTCTGAAGCATGTCGTAAGGGGGGGTGGTTATCTCTTTCATCAAAAATCGGATGTTTTTAATTGAACAATAAAGGCCTACAAATGTTATTTAATTCACTTTCTGGAGTGGAGAAAAACTTTTTAAGGCCTCAGAGTGAATAAATTGGCCATTTTCATTCACATTTACCCATTCCTCAAATCTTGTGTTTAGGGCCCCTGGAAGCTTGAAAATCACTTTAAACATCTCATTTTATCTTTAAAAGTGATTTTCCACGTACAAATGTGAATTGTAGTTCAAAGAGGCAACATTTGAAAACAGACCATTTTTTTAGTTTCTGAAGCATGTTGTAAGGGGGGGTGGTTATCTCTTTCATCAAAAATCGGACGTTTTTGATTGAACAATAAAGGCCTCCAAATGTTATTTTATTCACTTCCCGTGGAGGAGAAACACTTTTTAAGGCCGCAGAGTGAGTAAATTGGCCATTTTCATTCACTTTTACCCATTCCTCAAATCTCGTGTTTAAGGACCCTGGAAGCATGAAAATCACTTTAAACATCTCATTTTATCTTTAAAAGTGATTTTCCAAGTACAAATGTGAATTGTAGTTCAAAGAGGCAACATTTGAAAATGGACCATTTTTTACGTTTCTGAAGCATGTCGTAAGGGGGGGTGGTTATCTCTTTCGTCAAAAATCGGGCCTTTTTGCTTGAACAATAAAGGCCTACAAATGTTATTTAGTTCACTTCCCGTGGAGGAGAAACACTTTTTAAGGCCGCAGAGTGAGTAAATTGGCCATATTCATTCACTTTTACCCATTCCTCAAATCTTGTGTTTAAGGCCCCTGAAAGCATGAAAATCACTTTAAACATCTCATTTTATCTTTAAAAGTGATTTTCCATGTACAAATGTGAATTGTAGTTCAAAGAGGCAACATTTGAAAACAGACCATTTTTTTAGTTTCTGAAGCATGTCGTAAGGGGGGGTGGTTATCTCTTTCATCAAAAATCGGACGTTTTTGATTGAACAATAAAGGCCTACAAATGTTATTTAATTCACTTTCTGGGGTGTAGAAATTTTTTTTAAGGCCTCAGAGTGAATAAATTGGCCATTCTCATTCACATTCACCCATTCCTTAAGGCTTGTGTTTAGGGCCCCTGGAAGCTTGAAAATCACTTTAAACATCTAATTTTATCTCTAAAAGTGATTATCCACGTACAAATGTGAATTGTCGTTTAAAGACGCAACATTGGAAAATGGACCATTTTTTTCGTTTCTGAAGCATGTCGTAAGGGGGGGTGGTTATCTCTTTCACCAAAAAAAAGGCGTTTTTTATTGAACAATAAAGGCCTCCAAATGTTATTTAATTCACTTCCCGTGGAGGAGAAACACTTTTTTAAGGCCGCAGAGTGAGTAAATTGGCCATTTTCATTCACTTTTACCCATTCCTCAAATCTCGTGTTTAAGGCCCCTGGAAGCATGAAAATCACTTTAAACATCTCATTTTATCTTTAAAAGTGATTTTCCACGTACAAATGTGAATTGTAGTTCAAAGAGGCAACATTTGAAAATGGACCATTTTTTTCTTTTCCGAAGCATGTCGTAAGGGGGGGTGGTTATCTCTTTCACCAAAAAACAGGCGTTTTTGATTGAACAATAAAGGCCTCCAAATGTTATTTAATTCACTTCCCGTGGAGGAGAAACACTTTTTTAAGGCCGCAGAGTGAGTAAATTGGCCATTTTCATTCACTTTTACCCATTCCTCAAATCTTGTGTTTAAGGCCCCTGGAAGCATGAAAATCACTTTCAACATCTCATTTTATCTTTAAAAGTGATTTTCCACGTACAAATGTGAATTGTAGTTCAAAGAGGCAACATTTGAAAACAGACCATTTTTTTAGTTTCTGAAGCATGTCGTAAGGGGGGGTGGTTATCTCTTTCATCAAAAATTGGACGTTTTTGATTGAACAATAAAGGCCTACAAATGTTATTTAATTCACTTTCTGGGGTGGAGAAAAACTTTTTAAGGCCTCAGAGTGAATAAATTGGCCATTTTCATTCACATTTACCCATTCCTCAAATCTTGTGTTTAGGGCCCCTGGAAGCTTGAAAATCACTTTAAACATCTCATTTTATCTTTAAAAGTGATTTTCCACGTACAAATGTGAATTGTAGTTAAAAGAGGCAACATTTGAAAACGGACCATTTTTTACGTTTCTGAAGCATGTCGTAAGGGGGGGTGGTTATCTCTTTCGTCAAAAATCGGGTGTTTTCGCTTGAACAATAAAGGCCTACAAATGTTATTTAGTTCACTTCCCGTGGAGGAGAAACACTTTTTAAGGCCGCAGAGTGAGTAAATTGGCCATATTCATTCACTTTTACCCATTCCTTAAATCTTGTGTTTAAGGCCCCTGGAAGCATGAAAATCACTTTAAACATCTCATTTTATCTTTAAAAGTGATTTTCCACGTACAAATGTGAATTGTAGTTCAAAGAGGCAACATTTGAAAACAGACAATTTTTTCAGTTTCTGAAGCATGTTATAAGGGGGGGTGGTTATCTCTTTCATCAAAAATCGGACGTTTTGATTGAACAATAAAGGCCTCCAAATGTTATTTTATTCACTTCCCGTGGAGGAGAAACACTTTTTAAGGCCGCAGAGTGAGTACATTGGCCATTTTCATTCACTTTTACCCATTCCTCAAATCTCGTGTTTAAGGCCCCTGGAAGCATGAAAATCACTTTAAACGTCTCATTTTATCTTTAAAAGTGATTTTCCACGTACAAATGTGAATTGTAGTTCAAAGAGGCAACATTTGAAAGCGGACCATTTTTTTCGTTTCTGAAGCATGTCATAAGGGGGGGTGGTTATCTCTTTCACCAAAAAACAGGCGTTTTTGATTGAACAATAAAGGCCTCCAAATGTTCTTTAATTCACTTCCCGTGGAGGAGAAAAACTTTTAAAGGCCACAGAGTGAGTAAATTGGCAATTTTCATTCACTTTTACCCATTTCTCAAATCTTGTGTTTAAGGCCCCTGGAAGCATGAAAATCACTTTAAACATCTCATTTTATCTTTAAAAGTGATTTTCCACGTACAAATGTGAATTGTAGTTCAAAGAGGCAACATTTGAAAACAGACCATTTTTTTAGTTTCTGAAGCATGTCGTAAGGGGGGTGGTTATCTCTTTCATCAAAAATCATTGGTTTTTAATTGAACAATAAAGGCCTACAAATGTTATTTAATTCACTTTCTGGGGTGGAGAAAAACTTTTTAAGGCCTCAGAGGGAATAAATTGGCCATTTCCATTCACAATTACCCATTCCTCAAATCTTGTGTTTAGGGCCCCTGGAAGCTTGAAAATCACTTTAAACATCTAATTTTATCTCTAAAAGTGATTATCCACGTACAAATGTGAATTGTCGTTTAAAGACGCAACATTTGAAAATGGACCATTTTTTTCGTTTCTGAAGCATGTCGTAAGGGGGGGTGGTTATCTCTTTCGTCAAAAATCGGGTGTTTTTGCTTGAACAATAAAGGCCTACAAATGTTATTTAGTTCACTTCCCGTGGAGGAGAAACACTTTTTAAGGCCGCAGAGTGAGTAAATTGGCCATATTCATTCACTTTTACCCATTCCTCAAATCTTGTGTTTAAGGCCCCTGGAAGCATGAAAATCACTTTAAACATCTCATTTTATCTTTAAAAGTGATTTTCCACGTACAAATGTGAATTGTAGTTCAAAGAGGCAACATTTGAAAACAGACAATTTTTTCAGTTTCTGAAGCATGTCGTAAGGGGGGGTGGTTATCTCTTTCATCAAAAATCGTACGTTTTTGATTGAACAATAAAGGGCTCCAAATGTTATTTTATTCACTTCCCGTGGAGGAGAAAAACTTTTTAAGGCCGCAGAGTGAGTACATTGGCCCTTTTCATTCACTTTTACCCATTCCTCAAATCTCGTGTTTAAGGCCCCTGGAAGCATGAAAATCACTTTAAACGTCTCATTTTATCTTTAAAAGTGATTTTCCACGTACAAATGTGAATTGTAGTTCAGAGAGGCAACATTTGAAAGCGGACCATTTTTTTCGTTTCTGAAGCATGTCATAAGGGGGGGTGGTTATCTCTTTCACCAAAAAACAGGCGTTTTTGATTGAACAATAAAGGCCTCCAAATGTTATTTTATTCACTTCCCGTGGAGGAGAAACACTTTTTAAGGCCGCAGAGTGAGTAAATTGGCCATTTTCATTCACATTTACCCATTCCTTAAGGCTTGTGTTTAGGGCCCCTGGAAGCTTGAAAATCACTTTAAACATCTAATTTTATCTCTAAAAGTGATTATCCACGTACAAATGTGAATTGTCGTTTAAAGACGCAACATTGGAAAATGGACCATTTTTTTCGTTTCTGAAGCATGTCGTAAGGGGGGGTGGTTATCTCTTTCACCAAAAAAAAGGCGTTTTTTATTGAACAATAAAGGCCTCCAAATGTTATTTTATTCACTTCCCGTGGAGGAGAAACACTTTTTAAGGCCGCAGAGTGAGTAAATTGGCCATTTTCATTCACTTTTACCCATTCCTCTAATCTCGTGTGTAAGGCCCCTGGAAGCATGAAAATCACTTTAAACATCTCATTTTATCTTTAAAAGTGATTTTCCACGTACAAATGTGAATTGTAGTTCAAAGAGGCAACATTTGAAAATGGACCATTTTTTTCGTTTCTGAAGCATGTCGTAAGGGGGGGTGGTTATCATTTTCACCAAAAAAAAGGCGTTTTTGATTGAACAATAAAGGCCTCCAAATGTTATTTTATTCAGTTCCCGTGGAGGAGGAACACTTTTTAAGGCCGCAGAGTGAGTAAATTGGCCATTTTCATTCACTTTTACCCATTCCTCAAATCTCGTGTTTAAGGACCCTGGAAGCATGAAAATCACTTTAAACATCTCATTTTATCTTTATAAGTGATTTTCCACCTACAAATGTGAATTGTAGTTCAAAGAGGCAACATTTGAAAACGGACCATTTTTTACGTTTCTGAAGCATGTCGTAAGGGGGGTGGTTATCTCTTTCATCAAAAATCGGACGTTTTTGATTGAACAATAAAGGCCTCCAAATGTTATTTTATTCACTTCCCGTGGAGGAGAAACACTTTTTAAGGCCGCAGAGTGAGTAAATTGGCCATTTTCATTCACATTTACCCATTCCTTAAGGCTTGTGTTTAGGGCCCCTGGAAGCTTGAAAATCACTTTAAACATCTAATTTTATCTCTAAAAGTGATTATCCACGTACAAATGTGAATTGTCGTTTAAAGACGCAACATTGGAAAATGGACCATTTTTTTCGTTTCTGAAGCATGTCGTAAGGGGGGGTGGTTATCTCTTTCACCAAAAAAAAGGCGTTTTTTATTGAACAATAAAGGCCTCCAAATGTTATTTTATTCACTTCCCGTGGAGGAGAAACACTTTTTAAGGCCGCAGAGTGAGTAAATTGGCCATTTTCATTCACTTTTACCCATTCCTCTAATCTCGTGTGTAAGGCCCCTGGAAGCATGAAAATCACTTTAAACATCTCATTTTATCTTTAAAAGTGATTTTCCACGTACAAATGTGAATTGTAGTTCAAAGAGGCAACATTTGAAAATGGACCATTTTTTTCGTTTCTGAAGCATGTCGTAAGGGGTGGTGGTTATCTCTTTCACCAAAAAACAGGCGTTTTTGATTGAACAATAAATGCCTCCAAATGTTATTTAATTCACTTCCCGTGGAGGAGAAACACTTTTTAAGGCCGCAGAGTGAGTAAATTGGCCATTTTCATTCACTTTTACCCATTCCTCAAATCTTGTGTTTAAGGCCCCTGGAAGCATGAAAATCACTTTAAACATCTCATTTTATCTTTAAAAGTGATTTTCCACGTACAAATGTGAATTGTAGTTCAAAGAGGCAACATTTGAAAACAGACCATTTTTTTAGTTTCTGAAGCATGTCGTAAGGGGGGGTGGTTATCTCTTTCATCAAAAATCGGACGTTTTTGATTGAACAATAAAGGCCTACAAATGTTATTTAATTCACTTTCTCGGGTGGAGAAAAACTTTTTAAGGCCTCAGAGTGAATAAATTGGCCATTTTCATTCACATTTACCCATTCCTCAAATCTTGTGTTTAGGGACCCTGGAAGCTTGAAAATCACTTTAAACATCTCATTTTATCTTTAAAAGTGATTTTCCACGTACAAATGTGAATTGTAGTTAAAAGAGGCAACATTTGAAAACGGACCATTTTTTACGTTTCTGAAGCATGTCGTAAGGGGGGGTGGTTATCTCTTTCGTCAAAAATAGGGTGTTTTCGCTTGAACAATAAAGGCCTACAAATGTTATTTAGTTCACTTCCCGTGGAGGAGAAACACTTTTTAAGGCCGCAGAGTGAGTAAATTGGCCATATTCATTCACTTTTACCCATTCCTCAAATCTTGTGTTTAAGGCCCCTGGAAGCATGAAAATCACTTTAAACATCTCATTTTATCTTTAAAAGTGATTTTCCACGTACAAATGTGAATTGTAGTTCAAAGAGGCAACATTTGAAAACAGACCATTTTTTTAGTTTCTGAAGCATGTCGTAAGGGGGGGTGGTTATCTCTTTCATCAAAAATCGGATGTTTTTAATTGAACAATAAAGGCCTACAAATGTTATTTAATTCACTTTCTGGAGTGGAGAAAAACTTTTTAAGGCCTCAGAGTGAATAAATTGGCCATTTTCATTCACATTTACCCATTCCTCAAATCTTGTGTTTAGGGCCCCTGGAAGCTTGAAAATCACTTTAAACATCTCATTTTATCTTTAAAAGTGATTTTCCACGTACAAATGTGAATTGTAGTTCAAAGAGGCAACATTTGAAAACAGACCATTTTTTTAGTTTCTGAAGCATGTTGTAAGGGGGGGTGGTTATCTCTTTCATCAAAAATCGGACGTTTTTGATTGAACAATAAAGGCCTCCAAATGTTATTTTATTCACTTCCCGTGGAGGAGAAACACTTTTTAAGGCCGCAGAGTGAGTAAATTGGCCATTTTCATTCACTTTTACCCATTCCTCAAATCTCGTGTTTAAGGACCCTGGAAGCATGAAAATCACTTTAAACATCTCATTTTATCTTTAAAAGTGATTTTCCAAGTACAAATGTGAATTGTAGTTCAAAGAGGCAACATTTGAAAACGGACCATTTTTTTCGTTTCTGAAGCATGTCGTAAGGGGGGGTGGTTATCTCTTTCACCAAAAAAAAGGCGTTTTTTATTGAACAATAAAGGCCTCCAAATGTTATTTAGTTCACTTCCCGTGGAGGAGAAACACTTTTTAAGGCCGCAGAGTGAGTAAATTGGCCATATTCATTCACGTTTACCCATTCCTCAAATCTCGTGTTTAAGGCCCCTGGAAGCATGAAAATCACTTTAAACATCTCATTTTATCTTTAAAAGTGATTTTCCACGTACAAATGTGAATTGTAGTTCAAAGAGGCAACATTTGAAAACGGACCATTTTTTTTGTTTCTGAAGCATGTCGTAAGGGGGGGTGGTTCTCTCTTTCGTCAAAAATCGGGCGTTTTCGCGTGAAGAATAAAGGCCTACAAATGTTATTTAATTCACTTCCCTTGGAGGAGAAACACTTTTTAAGGCCTCAGAATGAGTAAAGTGGCCATTTTCATTCACATTTACCCATTCCTCAAATCTTGTGTTTAGGGCCCCTGGAAGCTTGAAAATCACTTTAAACATCTAATTTTATCTCTAAAAGTGATTATCCACGTACAATGTTAATTGTAGTTCAAAGAGTCAACATTTGAAAATGAACCATTTTTTTAGTTTCAGAAGCATGTCGTAAGGGGGGGTGGTTATCTCTTTCACCAAAAAAAAGGCGTTTTTTATTGAACAATAAAGGCCTCCAAATGTTATTTAGTTCACTTCCCGTGGAGGAGAAACACTTTTTAAGGCCGCAGAGTGAGTAAATTGGCCATATTCATTCACGTTTACCCATTCCTCAAATCTTGTGTTTAAGGCCCCTGGAAGCATGAAAATCACTTTAAACATCTCATTTTATCTTTAAAAGTGATTTTCCACGTACAAATGTGAATTGTAGTTCAAAGAGGCAACATTTGAAAACAGACCATTTTTTTAGTTTCTGAAGCATGTCGTAAGGGGGGGTGGTTATCTCTTTCATCAAAAATTGGACGTTTTTGATTGAACAATAAAGGCCTACAAATGTTATTTAATTCACTTTCTGGGGTGGAGAAAAACTTTTTAAGGCCTCAGAGTGAATAAATTGGCCATTTTCATTCACATTTACCCATTCCTCAAATCTTGTGTTTAGGGCCCCTGGAAGCTTGAAAATCACTTTAAACATCTCATTTTATCTTTAAAAGTGATTTTCCACGTACAAATGTGAATTGTAGTTAAAAGAGGCAACATTTGAAAACGGACCATTTTTTACGTTTCTGAAGCATGTCGTAAGGGGGGGTGGTTATCTCTTTCGTCAAAAATCGGGTGTTTTCGCTTGAACAATAAAGGCCTACAAATGTTATTTAGTTCACTTCCCGTGGAGGAGAAACACTTTTTAAGGCCGCAGAGTGAGTAAATTGGCCATATTCATTCACTTTTACCCATTCCTTAAATCTTGTGTTTAAGGCCCCTGGAAGCATGAAAATCACTTTAAACATCTCATTTTATCTTTAAAAGTGATTTTCCACGTACAAATGTGAATTGTAGTTCAAAGAGGCAACATTTGAAAACAGACAATTTTTTCAGTTTCTGAAGCATGTTATAAGGGGGGGTGGTTATCTCTTTCATCAAAAATCGGACGTTTTGATTGAACAATAAAGGCCTCCAAATGTTATTTTATTCACTTCCCGTGGAGGAGAAACACTTTTTAAGGCCGCAGAGTGAGTACATTGGCCATTTTCATTCACTTTTACCCATTCCTCAAATCTCGTGTTTAAGGCCCCTGGAAGCATGAAAATCACTTTAAACGTCTCATTTTATCTTTAAAAGTGATTTTCCACGTACAAATGTGAATTGTAGTTCAAAGAGGCAACATTTGAAAGCGGACCATTTTTTTCGTTTCTGAAGCATGTCATAAGGGGGGGTGGTTATCTCTTTCACCAAAAAACAGGCGTTTTTGATTGAACAATAAAGGCCTCCAAATGTTCTTTAATTCACTTCCCGTGGAGGAGAAAAACTTTTAAAGGCCACAGAGTGAGTAAATTGGCAATTTTCATTCACTTTTACCCATTTCTCAAATCTTGTGTTTAAGGCCCCTGGAAGCATGAAAATCACTTTAAACATCTCATTTTATCTTTAAAAGTGATTTTCCACGTACAAATGTGAATTGTAGTTCAAAGAGGCAACATTTGAAAACAGACCATTTTTTTAGTTTCTGAAGCATGTCGTAAGGGGGGTGGTTATCTCTTTCATCAAAAATCATTGGTTTTTAATTGAACAATAAAGGCCTACAAATGTTATTTAATTCACTTTCTGGGGTGGAGAAAAACTTTTTAAGGCCTCAGAGGGAATAAATTGGCCATTTCCATTCACAATTACCCATTCCTCAAATCTTGTGTTTAGGGCCCCTGGAAGCTTGAAAATCACTTTAAACATCTAATTTTATCTCTAAAAGTGATTATCCACGTACAAATGTGAATTGTCGTTTAAAGACGCAACATTTGAAAATGGACCATTTTTTTCGTTTCTGAAGCATGTCGTAAGGGGGGGTGGTTATCTCTTTCGTCAAAAATCGGGTGTTTTTGCTTGAACAATAAAGGCCTACAAATGTTATTTAGTTCACTTCCCGTGGAGGAGAAACACTTTTTAAGGCCGCAGAGTGAGTAAATTGGCCATATTCATTCACTTTTACCCATTCCTCAAATCTTGTGTTTAAGGCCCCTGGAAGCATGAAAATCACTTTAAACATCTCATTTTATCTTTAAAAGTGATTTTCCACGTACAAATGTGAATTGTAGTTCAAAGAGGCAACATTTGAAAACAGACAATTTTTTCAGTTTCTGAAGCATGTCGTAAGGGGGGGTGGTTATCTCTTTCATCAAAAATCGTACGTTTTTGATTGAACAATAAAGGGCTCCAAATGTTATTTTATTCACTTCCCGTGGAGGAGAAAAACTTTTTAAGGCCGCAGAGTGAGTACATTGGCCCTTTTCATTCACTTTTACCCATTCCTCAAATCTCGTGTTTAAGGCCCCTGGAAGCATGAAAATCACTTTAAACGTCTCATTTTATCTTTAAAAGTGATTTTCCACGTACAAATGTGAATTGTAGTTCAGAGAGGCAACATTTGAAAGCGGACCATTTTTTTCGTTTCTGAAGCATGTCATAAGGGGGGGTGGTTATCTCTTTCACCAAAAAACAGGCGTTTTTGATTGAACAATAAAGGCCTCCAAATGTTATTTTATTCACTTCCCGTGGAGGAGAAACACTTTTTAAGGCCGCAGAGTGAGTAAATTGGCCATTTTCATTCACATTTACCCATTCCTTAAGGCTTGTGTTTAGGGCCCCTGGAAGCTTGAAAATCACTTTAAACATCTAATTTTATCTCTAAAAGTGATTATCCACGTACAAATGTGAATTGTCGTTTAAAGACGCAACATTGGAAAATGGACCATTTTTTTCGTTTCTGAAGCATGTCGTAAGGGGGGGTGGTTATCTCTTTCACCAAAAAAAAGGCGTTTTTTATTGAACAATAAAGGCCTCCAAATGTTATTTTATTCACTTCCCGTGGAGGAGAAACACTTTTTAAGGCCGCAGAGTGAGTAAATTGGCCATTTTCATTCACTTTTACCCATTCCTCTAATCTCGTGTGTAAGGCCCCTGGAAGCATGAAAATCACTTTAAACATCTCATTTTATCTTTAAAAGTGATTTTCCACGTACAAATGTGAATTGTAGTTCAAAGAGGCAACATTTGAAAATGGACCATTTTTTTCGTTTCTGAAGCATGTCGTAAGGGGGGGTGGTTATCTCTTTCACCAAAAAAGAGGCGTTTTTGATTGAACAATAAAGGCCTCCAAATGTTATTTAATTCACTTCCCGTGGAGGAGAAACACTTTTTAAGGCCTCAGAGTGAGTAAATTGGCCATTTTCATTCACTTTTACCCATTTCTCAAATCTTGTGTTTAAGGCCCCTGGAAGCATGAAAATCACTTTAAACATCTCATTTTATCTTTAAAAGTGATTTTCCACGTACAAATGTGAATTGTAGTTCAAAGAGGCAACATTTGAAAACAGACCATTTTTTAAGTTTCTGAAGCATGTCGTAAGGGGGGGTGGTTATCTCTTTCATCAAAAATCGGACGTTTTTAATTGAACAATAAAGGCCTACAAATGTTATTTAATTCACTTTCTGGGGTGGAGAAAAACTTTTTAAGGCCATAGAGTGAATAAATTGGCCATTTCCATTCACATTTACCCATTCCTCAAATCTTGTGTTTAGGGCCCCTGGAAGCTTGAAAATCACTTTAAACATCTAATTTTATCTCTAAAAGTGATTATCCACGTACAAATGTGAATTGTCATTTAAAGACGCAACATTTGAAAATGGACCATTTTTTTCGTTTCTGAAGCATGTCGTAAGGGGGGGTGGTTATCATTTTCACCAAAAAAAAGGCGTTTTTGATTGAACAATAAAGGCCTCCAAATGTTATTTTATTCAGTTCCCGTGGAGGAGGAACACTTTTTAAGGCCGCAGAGTGAGTAAATTGGCCATTTTCATTCACTTTTACCCATTCCTCAAATCTCGTGTTTAAGGACCCTGGAAGCATGAAAATCACTTTAAACATCTCATTTTATCTTTATAAGTGATTTTCCACCTACAAATGTGAATTGTAGTTCAAAGAGGCAACATTTGAAAACGGACCATTTTTTACGTTTCTGAAGCATGTCGTAAGGGGGGTGGTTATCTCTTTCATCAAAAATCGGACGTTTTTGATTGAACAATAAAGGCCTCCAAATGTTATTTTATTCACTTCCCGTGGAGGAGAAACACTTTTTAAGGCCGCAGAGTGAGTAAATTGGCCATTTTCATTCACATTTACCCATTCCTTAAGGCTTGTGTTTAGGGCCCCTGGAAGCTTGAAAATCACTTTAAACATCTAATTTTATCTCTAAAAGTGATTATCCACGTACAAATGTGAATTGTCGTTTAAAGACGCAACATTGGAAAATGGACCATTTTTTTCGTTTCTGAAGCATGTCGTAAGGGGGGGTGGTTATCTCTTTCACCAAAAAAAAGGCGTTTTTTATTGAACAATAAAGGCCTCCAAATGTTATTTTATTCACTTCCCGTGGAGGAGAAACACTTTTTAAGGCCGCAGAGTGAGTAAATTGGCCATTTTCATTCACTTTTACCCATTCCTCTAATCTCGTGTGTAAGGCCCCTGGAAGCATGAAAATCACTTTAAACATCTCATTTTATCTTTAAAAGTGATTTTCCACGTACAAATGTGAATTGTAGTTCAAAGAGGCAACATTTGAAAATGGACCATTTTTTTCGTTTCTGAAGCATGTCGTAAGGGGTGGTGGTTATCTCTTTCACCAAAAAACAGGCGTTTTTGATTGAACAATAAATGCCTCCAAATGTTATTTAATTCACTTCCCGTGGAGGAGAAACACTTTTTAAGGCCGCAGAGTGAGTAAATTGGCCATTTTCATTCACTTTTACCCATTCCTCAAATCTTGTGTTTAAGGCCCCTGGAAGCATGAAAATCACTTTAAACATCTCATTTTATCTTTAAAAGTGATTTTCCACGTACAAATGTGAATTGTAGTTCAAAGAGGCAACATTTGAAAACAGACCATTTTTTTAGTTTCTGAAGCATGTCGTAAGGGGGGGTGGTTATCTCTTTCATCAAAAATCGGACGTTTTTGATTGAACAATAAAGGCCTACAAATGTTATTTAATTCACTTTCTCGGGTGGAGAAAAACTTTTTAAGGCCTCAGAGTGAATAAATTGGCCATTTTCATTCACATTTACCCATTCCTCAAATCTTGTGTTTAGGGACCCTGGAAGCTTGAAAATCACTTTAAACATCTCATTTTATCTTTAAAAGTGATTTTCCACGTACAAATGTGAATTGTAGTTAAAAGAGGCAACATTTGAAAACGGACCATTTTTTACGTTTCTGAAGCATGTCGTAAGGGGGGGTGGTTATCTCTTTCGTCAAAAATAGGGTGTTTTCGCTTGAACAATAAAGGCCTACAAATGTTATTTAGTTCACTTCCCGTGGAGGAGAAACACTTTTTAAGGCCGCAGAGTGAGTAAATTGGCCATATTCATTCACTTTTACCCATTCCTCAAATCTTGTGTTTAAGGCCCCTGGAAGCATGAAAATCACTTTAAACATCTCATTTTATCTTTAAAAGTGATTTTCCACGTACAAATGTGAATTGTAGTTCAAAGAGGCAACATTTGAAAACAGACCATTTTTTTAGTTTCTGAAGCATGTCGTAAGGGGGGGTGGTTATCTCTTTCATCAAAAATCGGATGTTTTTAATTGAACAATAAAGGCCTACAAATGTTATTTAATTCACTTTCTGGAGTGGAGAAAAACTTTTTAAGGCCTCAGAGTGAATAAATTGGCCATTTTCATTCACATTTACCCATTCCTCAAATCTTGTGTTTAGGGCCCCTGGAAGCTTGAAAATCACTTTAAACATCTCATTTTATCTTTAAAAGTGATTTTCCACGTACAAATGTGAATTGTAGTTCAAAGAGGCAACATTTGAAAACAGACCATTTTTTTAGTTTCTGAAGCATGTTGTAAGGGGGGGTGGTTATCTCTTTCATCAAAAATCGGACGTTTTTGATTGAACAATAAAGGCCTCCAAATGTTATTTTATTCACTTCCCGTGGAGGAGAAACACTTTTTAAGGCCGCAGAGTGAGTAAATTGGCCATTTTCATTCACTTTTACCCATTCCTCAAATCTCGTGTTTAAGGACCCTGGAAGCATGAAAATCACTTTAAACATCTCATTTTATCTTTAAAAGTGATTTTCCAAGTACAAATGTGAATTGTAGTTCAAAGAGGCAACATTTGAAAACGGACCATTTTTTTCGTTTCTGAAGCATGTCGTAAGGGGGGGTGGTTATCTCTTTCACCAAAAAAAAGGCGTTTTTTATTGAACAATAAAGGCCTCCAAATGTTATTTAGTTCACTTCCCGTGGAGGAGAAACACTTTTTAAGGCCGCAGAGTGAGTAAATTGGCCATATTCATTCACGTTTACCCATTCCTCAAATCTCGTGTTTAAGGCCCCTGGAAGCATGAAAATCACTTTAAACATCTCATTTTATCTTTAAAAGTGATTTTCCACGTACAAATGTGAATTGTAGTTCAAAGAGGCAACATTTGAAAACGGACCATTTTTTTTGTTTCTGAAGCATGTCGTAAGGGGGGGTGGTTCTCTCTTTCGTCAAAAATCGGGCGTTTTCGCGTGAAGAATAAAGGCCTACAAATGTTATTTAATTCACTTCCCTTGGAGGAGAAACACTTTTTAAGGCCTCAGAATGAGTAAAGTGGCCATTTTCATTCACATTTACCCATTCCTCAAATCTTGTGTTTAGGGCCCCTGGAAGCTTGAAAATCACTTTAAACATCTAATTTTATCTCTAAAAGTGATTATCCACGTACAATGTTAATTGTAGTTCAAAGAGTCAACATTTGAAAATGAACCATTTTTTTAGTTTCAGAAGCATGTCGTAAGGGGGGGTGGTTATCTCTTTCACCAAAAAAAAGGCGTTTTTTATTGAACAATAAAGGCCTCCAAATGTTATTTAGTTCACTTCCCGTGGAGGAGAAACACTTTTTAAGGCCGCAGAGTGAGTAAATTGGCCATATTCATTCACGTTTACCCATTCCTCAAATCTTGTGTTTAAGGCCCCTGGAAGCATGAAAATCACTTTAAACATCTCATTTTATCTTTAAAAGTGATTTTCCACGTACAAATGTGAATTGTAGTTCAAAGAGGCAACATTTGAAAACAGACCATTTTTTTAGTTTCTGAAGCATGTCGTAAGGGGGGGTGGTTATCTCTTTCATCAAAAATTGGACGTTTTTGATTGAACAATAAAGGCCTACAAATGTTATTTAATTCACTTTCTGGGGTGGAGAAAAACTTTTTAAGGCCTCAGAGTGAATAAATTGGCCATTTTCATTCACATTTACCCATTCCTCAAATCTTGTGTTTAGGGCCCCTGGAAGCTTGAAAATCACTTTAAACATCTCATTTTATCTTTAAAAGTGATTTTCCACGTACAAATGTGAATTGTAGTTAAAAGAGGCAACATTTGAAAACGGACCATTTTTTACGTTTCTGAAGCATGTCGTAAGGGGGGGTGGTTATCTCTTTCGTCAAAAATCGGGTGTTTTCGCTTGAACAATAAAGGCCTACAAATGTTATTTAGTTCACTTCCCGTGGAGGAGAAACACTTTTTAAGGCCGCAGAGTGAGTAAATTGGCCATATTCATTCACTTTTACCCATTCCTCAAATCTTGTGTTTAAGGCCCCTGGAAGCATGAAAATCACTTTAAACATCTCATTTTATCTTTAAAAGTGATTTTCCACGTACAAATGTGAATTGTAGTTCAAAGAGGCAACATTTGAAAACAGACAATTTTTTCAGTTTCTGAAGCATGTCGTAAGGGGGGGTGGTTATCTCTTTCATCAAAAATCGTACGTTTTTGATTGAACAATAAAGGGCTCCAAATGTTATTTTATTCACTTCCCGTGGAGGAGAAAAACTTTTTAAGGCCGCAGAGTGAGTACATTGGCCCTTTTCATTCACTTTTACCCATTCCTCAAATCTCGTGTTTAAGGCCCCTGGAAGCATGAAAATCACTTTAAACGTCTCATTTTATCTTTAAAAGTGATTTTCCACGTACAAATGTGAATTGTAGTTCAGAGAGGCAACATTTGAAAGCGGACCATTTTTTTCGTTTCTGAAGCATGTCATAAGGGGGGGTGGTTATCTCTTTCACCAAAAAACAGGCGTTTTTGATTGAACAATAAAGGCCTCCAAATGTTATTTTATTCACTTCCCGTGGAGGAGAAACACTTTTTAAGGCCGCAGAGTGAGTAAATTGGCCATTTTCATTCACATTTACCCATTCCTTAAGGCTTGTGTTTAGGGCCCCTGGAAGCTTGAAAATCACTTTAAACATCTAATTTTATCTCTAAAAGTGATTATCCACGTACAAATGTGAATTGTCGTTTAAAGACGCAACATTGGAAAATGGACCATTTTTTTCGTTTCTGAAGCATGTCGTAAGGGGGGGTGGTTATCTCTTTCACCAAAAAAAAGGCGTTTTTTATTGAACAATAAAGGCCTCCAAATGTTATTTTATTCACTTCCCGTGGAGGAGAAACACTTTTTAAGGCCGCAGAGTGAGTAAATTGGCCATTTTCATTCACTTTTACCCATTCCTCTAATCTCGTGTGTAAGGCCCCTGGAAGCATGAAAATCACTTTAAACATCTCATTTTATCTTTAAAAGTGATTTTCCACGTACAAATGTGAATTGTAGTTCAAAGAGGCAACATTTGAAAATGGACCATTTTTTTCGTTTCTGAAGCATGTCGTAAGGGGGGGTGGTTATCTCTTTCACCAAAAAAGAGGCGTTTTTGATTGAACAATAAAGGCCTCCAAATGTTATTTAATTCACTTCCCGTGGAGGAGAAACACTTTTTAAGGCCTCAGAGTGAGTAAATTGGCCATTTTCATTCACTTTTACCCATTTCTCAAATCTTGTGTTTAAGGCCCCTGGAAGCATGAAAATCACTTTAAACATCTCATTTTATCTTTAAAAGTGATTTTCCACGTACAAATGTGAATTGTAGTTCAAAGAGGCAACATTTGAAAACAGACCATTTTTTAAGTTTCTGAAGCATGTCGTAAGGGGGGGTGGTTATCTCTTTCATCAAAAATCGGACGTTTTTAATTGAACAATAAAGGCCTACAAATGTTATTTAATTCACTTTCTGGGGTGGAGAAAAACTTTTTAAGGCCATAGAGTGAATAAATTGGCCATTTCCATTCACATTTACCCATTCCTCAAATCTTGTGTTTAGGGCCCCTGGAAGCTTGAAAATCACTTTAAACATCTAATTTTATCTCTAAAAGTGATTATCCACGTACAAATGTGAATTGTCATTTAAAGACGCAACATTTGAAAATGGACCATTTTTTTCGTTTCTGAAGCATGTCGTAAGGGGGGGTGGTTATCATTTTCACCAAAAAAAAGGCGTTTTTGATTGAACAATAAAGGCCTCCAAATGTTATTTTATTCAGTTCCCGTGGAGGAGGAACACTTTTTAAGGCCGCAGAGTGAGTAAATTGGCCATTTTCATTCACTTTTACCCATTCCTCAAATCTCGTGTTTAAGGACCCTGGAAGCATGAAAATCACTTTAAACATCTCATTTTATCTTTATAAGTGATTTTCCACCTACAAATGTGAATTGTAGTTCAAAGAGGCAACATTTGAAAACGGACCATTTTTTACGTTTCTGAAGCATGTCGTAAGGGGGGTGGTTATCTCTTTCATCAAAAATCGGACGTTTTTGATTGAACAATAAAGGCCTCCAAATGTTATTTTATTCACTTCCCGTGGAGGAGAAACACTTTTTAAGGCCGCAGAGTGAGTAAATTGGCCATTTTCATTCACATTTACCCATTCCTTAAGGCTTGTGTTTAGGGCCCCTGGAAGCTTGAAAATCACTTTAAACATCTAATTTTATCTCTAAAAGTGATTATCCACGTACAAATGTGAATTGTCGTTTAAAGACGCAACATTGGAAAATGGACCATTTTTTTCGTTTCTGAAGCATGTCGTAAGGGGGGGTGGTTATCTCTTTCACCAAAAAAAAGGCGTTTTTTATTGAACAATAAAGGCCTCCAAATGTTATTTTATTCACTTCCCGTGGAGGAGAAACACTTTTTAAGGCCGCAGAGTGAGTAAATTGGCCATTTTCATTCACTTTTACCCATTCCTCTAATCTCGTGTGTAAGGCCCCTGGAAGCATGAAAATCACTTTAAACATCTCATTTTATCTTTAAAAGTGATTTTCCACGTACAAATGTGAATTGTAGTTCAAAGAGGCAACATTTGAAAATGGACCATTTTTTTCGTTTCTGAAGCATGTCGTAAGGGGTGGTGGTTATCTCTTTCACCAAAAAACAGGCGTTTTTGATTGAACAATAAATGCCTCCAAATGTTATTTAATTCACTTCCCGTGGAGGAGAAACACTTTTTAAGGCCGCAGAGTGAGTAAATTGGCCATTTTCATTCACTTTTACCCATTCCTCAAATCTTGTGTTTAAGGCCCCTGGAAGCATGAAAATCACTTTAAACATCTCATTTTATCTTTAAAAGTGATTTTCCACGTACAAATGTGAATTGTAGTTCAAAGAGGCAACATTTGAAAACAGACCATTTTTTTAGTTTCTGAAGCATGTCGTAAGGGGGGGTGGTTATCTCTTTCATCAAAAATCGGACGTTTTTGATTGAACAATAAAGGCCTACAAATGTTATTTAATTCACTTTCTCGGGTGGAGAAAAACTTTTTAAGGCCTCAGAGTGAATAAATTGGCCATTTTCATTCACATTTACCCATTCCTCAAATCTTGTGTTTAGGGACCCTGGAAGCTTGAAAATCACTTTAAACATCTCATTTTATCTTTAAAAGTGATTTTCCACGTACAAATGTGAATTGTAGTTAAAAGAGGCAACATTTGAAAACGGACCATTTTTTACGTTTCTGAAGCATGTCGTAAGGGGGGGTGGTTATCTCTTTCGTCAAAAATAGGGTGTTTTCGCTTGAACAATAAAGGCCTACAAATGTTATTTAGTTCACTTCCCGTGGAGGAGAAACACTTTTTAAGGCCGCAGAGTGAGTAAATTGGCCATATTCATTCACTTTTACCCATTCCTCAAATCTTGTGTTTAAGGCCCCTGGAAGCATGAAAATCACTTTAAACATCTCATTTTATCTTTAAAAGTGATTTTCCACGTACAAATGTGAATTGTAGTTCAAAGAGGCAACATTTGAAAACAGACCATTTTTTTAGTTTCTGAAGCATGTCGTAAGGGGGGGTGGTTATCTCTTTCATCAAAAATCGGATGTTTTTAATTGAACAATAAAGGCCTACAAATGTTATTTAATTCACTTTCTGGAGTGGAGAAAAACTTTTTAAGGCCTCAGAGTGAATAAATTGGCCATTTTCATTCACATTTACCCATTCCTCAAATCTTGTGTTTAGGGCCCCTGGAAGCTTGAAAATCACTTTAAACATCTCATTTTATCTTTAAAAGTGATTTTCCACGTACAAATGTGAATTGTAGTTCAAAGAGGCAACATTTGAAAACAGACCATTTTTTTAGTTTCTGAAGCATGTTGTAAGGGGGGGTGGTTATCTCTTTCATCAAAAATCGGACGTTTTTGATTGAACAATAAAGGCCTCCAAATGTTATTTTATTCACTTCCCGTGGAGGAGAAACACTTTTTAAGGCCGCAGAGTGAGTAAATTGGCCATTTTCATTCACTTTTACCCATTCCTCAAATCTCGTGTTTAAGGACCCTGGAAGCATGAAAATCACTTTAAACATCTCATTTTATCTTTAAAAGTGATTTTCCAAGTACAAATGTGAATTGTAGTTCAAAGAGGCAACATTTGAAAACGGACCATTTTTTTCGTTTCTGAAGCATGTCGTAAGGGGGGGTGGTTATCTCTTTCACCAAAAAAAAGGCGTTTTTTATTGAACAATAAAGGCCTCCAAATGTTATTTAGTTCACTTCCCGTGGAGGAGAAACACTTTTTAAGGCCGCAGAGTGAGTAAATTGGCCATATTCATTCACGTTTACCCATTCCTCAAATCTCGTGTTTAAGGCCCCTGGAAGCATGAAAATCACTTTAAACATCTCATTTTATCTTTAAAAGTGATTTTCCACGTACAAATGTGAATTGTAGTTCAAAGAGGCAACATTTGAAAACGGACCATTTTTTTTGTTTCTGAAGCATGTCGTAAGGGGGGGTGGTTCTCTCTTTCGTCAAAAATCGGGCGTTTTCGCGTGAAGAATAAAGGCCTACAAATGTTATTTAATTCACTTCCCTTGGAGGAGAAACACTTTTTAAGGCCTCAGAATGAGTAAAGTGGCCATTTTCATTCACATTTACCCATTCCTCAAATCTTGTGTTTAGGGCCCCTGGAAGCTTGAAAATCACTTTAAACATCTAATTTTATCTCTAAAAGTGATTATCCACGTACAATGTTAATTGTAGTTCAAAGAGTCAACATTTGAAAATGAACCATTTTTTTAGTTTCAGAAGCATGTCGTAAGGGGGGGTGGTTATCTCTTTCACCAAAAAAAAGGCGTTTTTTATTGAACAATAAAGGCCTCCAAATGTTATTTAGTTCACTTCCCGTGGAGGAGAAACACTTTTTAAGGCCGCAGAGTGAGTAAATTGGCCATATTCATTCACGTTTACCCATTCCTCAAATCTTGTGTTTAAGGCCCCTGGAAGCATGAAAATCACTTTAAACATCTCATTTTATCTTTAAAAGTGATTTTCCACGTACAAATGTGAATTGTAGTTCAAAGAGGCAACATTTGAAAACAGACCATTTTTTTAGTTTCTGAAGCATGTCGTAAGGGGGGGTGGTTATCTCTTTCATCAAAAATTGGACGTTTTTGATTGAACAATAAAGGCCTACAAATGTTATTTAATTCACTTTCTGGGGTGGAGAAAAACTTTTTAAGGCCTCAGAGTGAATAAATTGGCCATTTTCATTCACATTTACCCATTCCTCAAATCTTGTGTTTAGGGCCCCTGGAAGCTTGAAAATCACTTTAAACATCTCATTTTATCTTTAAAAGTGATTTTCCACGTACAAATGTGAATTGTAGTTAAAAGAGGCAACATTTGAAAACGGACCATTTTTTACGTTTCTGAAGCATGTCGTAAGGGGGGGTGGTTATCTCTTTCGTCAAAAATCGGGTGTTTTCGCTTGAACAATAAAGGCCTACAAATGTTATTTAGTTCACTTCCCGTGGAGGAGAAACACTTTTTAAGGCCGCAGAGTGAGTAAATTGGCCATATTCATTCACTTTTACCCATTCCTTAAATCTTGTGTTTAAGGCCCCTGGAAGCATGAAAATCACTTTAAACATCTCATTTTATCTTTAAAAGTGATTTTCCACGTACAAATGTGAATTGTAGTTCAAAGAGGCAACATTTGAAAACAGACAATTTTTTCAGTTTCTGAAGCATGTTATAAGGGGGGGTGGTTATCTCTTTCATCAAAAATCGGACGTTTTGATTGAACAATAAAGGCCTCCAAATGTTATTTTATTCACTTCCCGTGGAGGAGAAACACTTTTTAAGGCCGCAGAGTGAGTACATTGGCCATTTTCATTCACTTTTACCCATTCCTCAAATCTCGTGTTTAAGGCCCCTGGAAGCATGAAAATCACTTTAAACGTCTCATTTTATCTTTAAAAGTGATTTTCCACGTACAAATGTGAATTGTAGTTCAAAGAGGCAACATTTGAAAGCGGACCATTTTTTTCGTTTCTGAAGCATGTCATAAGGGGGGGTGGTTATCTCTTTCACCAAAAAACAGGCGTTTTTGATTGAACAATAAAGGCCTCCAAATGTTATTTTATTCACTTCCCGTGGAGGAGAAACACTTTTTAAGGCCGCAGAGTGAGTAAATTGGCCATTTTCATTCACTTTTACCCATTCCTCAAATCTCGTGTTTAAGGACCCTGGAAGCATGAAAATCACTTTAAACATCTCATTTTATCTTTATAAGTGATTTTCCACCTACAAATGTGAATTGTAGTTCAAAGAGGCAACATTTGAAAACGGACCATTTTTTACGTTTCTGAAGCATGTCGTAAGGGGGGTGGTTATCTCTTTCATCAAAAATCGGACGTTTTTGATTGAACAATAAAGGCCTACAAATGTTATTTAATTCACTTTCTGGGGTGGAGAAACACTTTTTAAGGCCGCAGAGTGAGTAAATTGGCCATTTTCATTCACATTTACCCATTCCTTAAGGCTTGTGTTTAGGGCCCCTGGAAGCTTGAAAATCACTTTAAACATCTAATTTTATCTCTAAAAGTGATTATCCACGTACAAATGTGAATTGTCGTTTAAAGACGCAACATTGGAAAATGGACCATTTTTTTCGTTTCTGAAGCATGTCGTAAGGGGGGGTGGTTATCTCTTTCACCAAAAAAAAGGCGTTTTTTATTGAACAATAAAGGCCTCCAAATGTTATTTTATTCACTTCCCGTGGAGGAGAAACACTTTTTAAGGCCGCAGAGTGAGTAAATTGGCCATTTTCATTCACTTTTACCCATTCCTCTAATCTCGTGTGTAAGGCCCCTGGAAGCATGAAAATCACTTTAAACATCTCATTTTATCTTTAAAAGTGATTTTCCACGTACAAATGTGAATTGTAGTTCAAAGAGGCAACATTTGAAAATGGACCATTTTTTTCGTTTCTGAAGCATGTCGTAAGGGGTGGTGGTTATCTCTTTCACCAAAAAACAGGCGTTTTTGATTGAACAATAAAGGCCTCCAAATGTTATTTAATTCACTTCCCGTGGAGGAGAAACACTTTTTAAGGCCGCAGAGTGAGTAAATTGGCCATTTTCATTCACTTTTACCCATTCCTCAAATCTTGTGTTTAAGGCCCCTGGAAGCATGAAAATCACTTTAAACATCTCATTTTATCTTTAAAAGTGATTTTCCACGTACAAATGTGAATTGTAGTTCAAAGAGGCAACATTTGAAAACAGACCATTTTTTTAGTTTCTGAAGCATGTCGTAAGGGGGGGTGGTTATCTCTTTCATCAAAAATCGGACGTTTTTGATTGAACAATAAAGGCCTACAAATGTTATTTAATTCACTTTCTGGGGTGGAGAAAAACTTTTTAAGGCCTCAGAGTGAATAAATTGGCCATTTTCATTCACATTTACCCATTCCTCAAATCTTGTGTTTAGGGACCCTGGAAGCTTGAAAATCACTTTAAACATCTCATTTTATCTTTAAAAGTGATTTTCCACGTACAAATGTGAATTGTAGTTAAAAGAGGCAACATTTGAAAACGGACCATTTTTTACGTTTCTGAAGCATGTCGTAAGGGGGGGTGGTTATCTCTTTCGTCAAAAATCGGGTGTTTTCGCTTGAACAATAAAGGCCTACAAATGTTATTTAGTTCACTTCCCGTGGAGGAGAAACACTTTTTAAGGCCGCAGAGTGAGTAAATTGGCCATATTCATTCACTTTTACCCATTCCTCAAATCTTGTGTTTAAGGCCCCTGGAAGCATGAAAATCACTTTAAACATCTCATTTTATCTTTAAAAGTGATTTTCCACGTACAAATGTGAATTGTAGTTCAAAGAGGCAACATTTGAAAACAGACCATTTTTTTAGTTTCTGAAGCATGTCGTAAGGGGGGGTGGTTATCTCTTTCATCAAAAATCGGATGTTTTTAATTGAACAATAAAGGCCTACAAATGTTATTTAATTCACTTTCTGGAGTGGAGAAAAACTTTTTAAGGCCTCAGAGTGAATAAATTGGCCATTTTCATTCACATTTACCCATTCCTCAAATCTTGTGTTTAGGGCCCCTGGAAGCTTGAAAATCACTTTAAACATCTCATTTTATCTTTAAAAGTGATTTTCCACGTACAAATGTGAATTGTAGTTCAAAGAGGCAACATTTGAAAACAGACCATTTTTTTAGTTTCTGAAGCATGTTGTAAGGGGGGGTGGTTATCTCTTTCATCAAAAATCGGACGTTTTTGATTGAACAATAAAGGCCTCCAAATGTTATTTTATTCACTTCCCGTGGAGGAGAAACACTTTTTAAGGCCGCAGAGTGAGTAAATTGGCCATTTTCATTCACTTTTACCCATTCCTCAAATCTCGTGTTTAAGGACCCTGGAAGCATGAAAATCACTTTAAACATCTCATTTTATCTTTAAAAGTGATTTTCCAAGTACAAATGTGAATTGTAGTTCAAAGAGGCAACATTTGAAAATGGACCATTTTTTACGTTTCTGAAGCATGTCGTAAGGGGGGGTGGTTATCTCTTTCGTCAAAAATCGGGCCTTTTTGCTTGAACAATAAAGGCCTACAAATGTTATTTAGTTCACTTCCCGTGGAGGAGAAACACTTTTTAAGGCCGCAGAGTGAGTAAATTGGCCATATTCATTCACTTTTACCCATTCCTCAAATCTTGTGTTTAAGGCCCCTGAAAGCATGAAAATCACTTTAAACATCTCATTTTATCTTTAAAAGTGATTTTCCATGTACAAATGTGAATTGTAGTTCAAAGAGGCAACATTTGAAAACAGACCATTTTTTTAGTTTCTGAAGCATGTCGTAAGGGGGGGTGGTTATCTCTTTCATCAAAAATCGGACGTTTTTGATTGAACAATAAAGGCCTACAAATGTTATTTAATTCACTTTCTGGGGTGTAGAAATTTTTTTTAAGGCCTCAGAGTGAATAAATTGGCCATTTTCATTCACATTCACCCATTCCTTAAGGCTTGTGTTTAGGGCCCCTGGAAGCTTGAAAATCACTTTAAACATCTAATTTTATCTCTAAAAGTGATTATCCACGTACAAATGTCATTGTAGTTTAAAGACGCAACATTGGAAAATGGACCATTTTTTTCGTTTCTGAAGCATGTCGTAAGGGGGGGTGGTTATCTCTTTCACCAAAAAAAAGGCGTTTTTTATTGAACAATAAAGGCCTCCAAATGTTATTTTATTCACTTCCCGTGGAGGAGAAACACTTTTTAAGGCCGCAGAGTGAGTAAATTGGCCATTTTCATTCACTTTTACCCATTCCTCAAATCTCGTGTTTAAGGCCCCTGGAAGCATGAAAATCACTTTAAACATCTCATTTTATCTTTAAAAGTGATTTTCCACGTACAAATGTGAATTGTAGTTCAAAGAGGCAACATTTGAAAATGGACCATTTTTTTCTTTTCCGAAGCATGTCGTAAGGGGGGGTGGTTATCTCTTTCACCAAAAAACAGGCCTTTTTGATTGAACAATAAAGGCCTCCAAATGTTATTTAATTCACTTCCCGTGGAGGAGAAACACTTTTTTAAGGCCGCAGAGTGAGTAAATTGGCCATTTTCATTCACTTTTACCCATTCCTCAAATCTTGTGTTTAAGGCCCCTGGAAGCATGAAAATCACTTTCAACATCTCATTTTATCTTTAAAAGTGATTTTCCACGTACAAATGTGAATTGTAGTTCAAAGAGGCAACATTTGAAAACAGACCATTTTTTTAGTTTCTGAAGCATGTCGTAAGGGGGGGTGGTTATCTCTTTCATCAAAAATTGGACGTTTTTGATTGAACAATAAAGGCCTACAAATGTTATTTAATTCACTTTCTGGGGTGGAGAAAAACTTTTTAAGGCCTCAGAGTGAATAAATTGGCCATTTTCATTCACATTTACCCATTCCTCAAATCTTGTGTTTAGGGCCCCTGGAAGCTTGAAAATCACTTTAAACATCTCATTTTATCTTTAAAAGTGATTTTCCACGTACAAATGTGAATTGTAGTTAAAAGAGGCAACATTTGAAAACGGACCATTTTTTACGTTTCTGAAGCATGTCGTAAGGGGGGGTGGTTATCTCTTTCGTCAAAAATCGGGTGTTTTCGCTTGAACAATAAAGGCCTACAAATGTTATTTAGTTCACTTCCCGTGGAGGAGAAACACTTTTTAAGGCCGCAGAGTGAGTAAATTGGCCATATTCATTCACTTTTACCCATTCCTTAAATCTTGTGTTTAAGGCCCCTGGAAGCATGAAAATCACTTTAAACATCTCATTTTATCTTTAAAAGTGATTTTCCACGTACAAATGTGAATTGTAGTTCAAAGAGGCAACATTTGAAAACAGACAATTTTTTCAGTTTCTGAAGCATGTTATAAGGGGGGGTGGTTATCTCTTTCATCAAAAATCGGACGTTTTGATTGAACAATAAAGGCCTCCAAATGTTATTTTATTCACTTCCCGTGGAGGAGAAACACTTTTTAAGGCCGCAGAGTGAGTACATTGGCCATTTTCATTCACTTTTACCCATTCCTCAAATCTCGTGTTTAAGGCCCCTGGAAGCATGAAAATCACTTTAAACGTCTCATTTTATCTTTAAAAGTGATTTTCCACGTACAAATGTGAATTGTAGTTCAAAGAGGCAACATTTGAAAGCGGACCATTTTTTTCGTTTCTGAAGCATGTCATAAGGGGGGGTGGTTATCTCTTTCACCAAAAAACAGGCGTTTTTGATTGAACAATAAAGGCCTCCAAATGTTCTTTAATTCACTTCCCGTGGAGGAGAAAAACTTTTAAAGGCCACAGAGTGAGTAAATTGGCAATTTTCATTCACTTTTACCCATTTCTCAAATCTTGTGTTTAAGGCCCCTGGAAGCATGAAAATCACTTTAAACATCTCATTTTATCTTTAAAAGTGATTTTCCACGTACAAATGTGAATTGTAGTTCAAAGAGGCAACATTTGAAAACAGACCATTTTTTTAGTTTCTGAAGCATGTCGTAAGGGGGGTGGTTATCTCTTTCATCAAAAATCGGACGTTTTTAATTGAACAATAAAGGCCTACAAATGTTATTTAATTCACTTTCTGGGGTGGAGAAAAACTTTTTAAGGCCTCAGAGGGAATAAATTGGCCATTTCCATTCACAATTACCCATTCCTCAAATCTTGTGTTTAGGGCCCCTGGAAGCTTGAAAATCACTTTAAACATCTAATTTTATCTCTAAAAGTGATTATCCACGTACAAATGTGAATTGTCGTTTAAAGACGCAACATTTGAAAATGGACCATTTTTTTCGTTTCTGAAGCATGTCGTAAGGGGGGGTGGTTATCTCTTTCGTCAAAAATCGGGTGTTTTTGCTTGAACAATAAAGGCCTACAAATGTTATTTAGTTCACTTCCCGTGGAGGAGAAACACTTTTTAAGGCCGCAGAGTGAGTAAATTGGCCATATTCATTCACTTTTACCCATTCCTCAAATCTTGTGTTTAAGGCCCCTGGAAGCATGAAAATCACTTTAAACATCTCATTTTATCTTTAAAAGTGATTTTCCACGTACAAATGTGAATTGTAGTTCAAAGAGGCAACATTTGAAAACAGACAATTTTTTCAGTTTCTGAAGCATGTCGTAAGGGGGGGTGGTTATCTCTTTCATCAAAAATCGTACGTTTTTGATTGAACAATAAAGGGCTCCAAATGTTATTTTATTCACTTCCCGTGGAGGAGAAACACTTTTTAAGGCCGCAGAGTGAGTACATTGGCCCTTTTCATTCACTTTTACCCATTCCTCAAATCTCGTGTTTAAGGCCCCTGGAAGCATGAAAATCACTTTAAACGTCTCATTTTATCTTTAAAAGTGATTTTCCACGTACAAATGTGAATTGTAGTTCAGAGAGGCAACATTTGAAAGCGGACCATTTTTTTCGTTTCTGAAGCATGTCATAAGGGGGGGTGGTTATCTCTTTCACCAAAAAACAGGCGTTTTTGATTGAACAATAAAGGCCTCCAAATGTTATTTTATTCACTTCCCGTGGAGGAGAAACACTTTTTAAGGCCGCAGAGTGAGTAAATTGGCCATTTTCATTCACATTTACCCATTCCTTAAGGCTTGTGTTTAGGGCCCCTGGAAGCTTGAAAATCACTTTAAACATCTAATTTTATCTCTAAAAGTGATTATCCACGTACAAATGTGAATTGTCGTTTAAAGACGCAACATTGGAAAATGGACCATTTTTTTCGTTTCTGAAGCATGTCGTAAGGGGGGGTGGTTATCTCTTTCACCAAAAAAAAGGCGTTTTTTATTGAACAATAAAGGCCTCCAAATGTTATTTTATTCACTTCCCGTGGAGGAGAAACACTTTTTAAGGCCGCAGAGTGAGTAAATTGGCCATTTTCATTCACTTTTACCCATTCCTCTAATCTCGTGTGTAAGGCCCCTGGAAGCATGAAAATCACTTTAAACATCTCATTTTATCTTTAAAAGTGATTTTCCACGTACAAATGTGAATTGTAGTTCAAAGAGGCAACATTTGAAAATGGACCATTTTTTTCGTTTCTGAAGCATGTCGTAAGGGGGGGTGGTTATCTCTTTCACCAAAAAAGAGGCGTTTTTGATTGAACAATAAAGGCCTCCAAATGTTATTTAATTCACTTCCCGTGGAGGAGAAACACTTTTTAAGGCCTCAGAGTGAGTAAATTGGCCATTTTCATTCACTTTTACCCATTTCTCAAATCTTGTGTTTAAGGCCCCTGGAAGCATGAAAATCACTTTAAACATCTCATTTTATCTTTAAAAGTGATTTTCCACGTACAAATGTGAATTGTAGTTCAAAGAGGCAACATTTGAAAACAGACCATTTTTTAAGTTTCTGAAGCATGTCGTAAGGGGGGGTGGTTATCTCTTTCATCAAAAATCGGACGTTTTTAATTGAACAATAAAGGCCTACAAATGTTATTTAATTCACTTTCTGGGGTGGAGAAAAACTTTTTAAGGCCATAGAGTGAATAAATTGGCCATTTCCATTCACATTTACCCATTCCTCAAATCTTGTGTTTAGGGCCCCTGGAAGCTTGAAAATCACTTTAAACATCTAATTTTATCTCTAAAAGTGATTATCCACGTACAAATGTGAATTGTCATTTAAAGACGCAACATTTGAAAATGGACCATTTTTTTCGTTTCTGAAGCATGTCGTAAGGGGGGGTGGTTATCATTTTCACCAAAAAAAAGGCGTTTTTGATTGAACAATAAAGGCCTCCAAATGTTATTTTATTCAGTTCCCGTGGAGGAGGAACACTTTTTAAGGCCGCAGAGTGAGTAAATTGGCCATTTTCATTCACTTTTACCCATTCCTCAAATCTCGTGTTTAAGGACCCTGGAAGCATGAAAATCACTTTAAACATCTCATTTTATCTTTATAAGTGATTTTCCACCTACAAATGTGAATTGTAGTTCAAAGAGGCAACATTTGAAAACGGACCATTTTTTACGTTTCTGAAGCATGTCGTAAGGGGGGTGGTTATCTCTTTCATCAAAAATCGGACGTTTTTGATTGAACAATAAAGGCCTCCAAATGTTATTTTATTCACTTCCCGTGGAGGAGAAACACTTTTTAAGGCCGCAGAGTGAGTAAATTGGCCATTTTCATTCACATTTACCCATTCCTTAAGGCTTGTGTTTAGGGCCCCTGGAAGCTTGAAAATCACTTTAAACATCTAATTTTATCTCTAAAAGTGATTATCCACGTACAAATGTGAATTGTCGTTTAAAGACGCAACATTGGAAAATGGACCATTTTTTTCGTTTCTGAAGCATGTCGTAAGGGGGGGTGGTTATCTCTTTCACCAAAAAAAAGGCGTTTTTTATTGAACAATAAAGGCCTCCAAATGTTATTTTATTCACTTCCCGTGGAGGAGAAACACTTTTTAAGGCCGCAGAGTGAGTAAATTGGCCATTTTCATTCACTTTTACCCATTCCTCTAATCTCGTGTGTAAGGCCCCTGGAAGCATGAAAATCACTTTAAACATCTCATTTTATCTTTAAAAGTGATTTTCCACGTACAAATGTGAATTGTAGTTCAAAGAGGCAACATTTGAAAATGGACCATTTTTTTCGTTTCTGAAGCATGTCGTAAGGGGTGGTGGTTATCTCTTTCACCAAAAAACAGGCGTTTTTGATTGAACAATAAATGCCTCCAAATGTTATTTAATTCACTTCCCGTGGAGGAGAAACACTTTTTAAGGCCGCAGAGTGAGTAAATTGGCCATTTTCATTCACTTTTACCCATTCCTCAAATCTTGTGTTTAAGGCCCCTGGAAGCATGAAAATCACTTTAAACATCTCATTTTATCTTTAAAAGTGATTTTCCACGTACAAATGTGAATTGTAGTTCAAAGAGGCAACATTTGAAAACAGACCATTTTTTTAGTTTCTGAAGCATGTCGTAAGGGGGGGTGGTTATCTCTTTCATCAAAAATCGGACGTTTTTGATTGAACAATAAAGGCCTACAAATGTTATTTAATTCACTTTCTCGGGTGGAGAAAAACTTTTTAAGGCCTCAGAGTGAATAAATTGGCCATTTTCATTCACATTTACCCATTCCTCAAATCTTGTGTTTAGGGACCCTGGAAGCTTGAAAATCACTTTAAACATCTCATTTTATCTTTAAAAGTGATTTTCCACGTACAAATGTGAATTGTAGTTAAAAGAGGCAACATTTGAAAACGGACCATTTTTTACGTTTCTGAAGCATGTCGTAAGGGGGGGTGGTTATCTCTTTCGTCAAAAATCGGGTGTTTTCGCTTGAACAATAAAGGCCTACAAATGTTATTTAGTTCACTTCCCGTGGAGGAGAAACACTTTTTAAGGCCGCAGAGTGAGTAAATTGGCCATATTCATTCACTTTTACCCATTCCTCAAATCTTGTGTTTAAGGCCCCTGGAAGCATGAAAATCACTTTAAACATCTCATTTTATCTTTAAAAGTGATTTTCCACGTACAAATGTGAATTGTAGTTCAAAGAGGCAACATTTGAAAACAGACCATTTTTTTAGTTTCTGAAGCATGTCGTAAGGGGGGGTGGTTATCTCTTTCATCAAAAATCGGATGTTTTTAATTGAACAATAAAGGCCTACAAATGTTATTTAATTCACTTTCTGGAGTGGAGAAAAACTTTTTAAGGCCTCAGAGTGAATAAATTGGCCATTTTCATTCACATTTACCCATTCCTCAAATCTTGTGTTTAGGGCCCCTGGAAGCTTGAAAATCACTTTAAACATCTCATTTTATCTTTAAAAGTGATTTTCCACGTACAAATGTGAATTGTAGTTCAAAGAGGCAACATTTGAAAACAGACCATTTTTTTAGTTTCTGAAGCATGTTGTAAGGGGGGGTGGTTATCTCTTTCATCAAAAATCGGACGTTTTTGATTGAACAATAAAGGCCTCCAAATGTTATTTTATTCACTTCCCGTGGAGGAGAAACACTTTTTAAGGCCGCAGAGTGAGTAAATTGGCCATTTTCATTCACTTTTACCCATTCCTCAAATCTCGTGTTTAAGGACCCTGGAAGCATGAAAATCACTTTAAACATCTCATTTTATCTTTAAAAGTGATTTTCCAAGTACAAATGTGAATTGTAGTTCAAAGAGGCAACATTTGAAAACGGACCATTTTTTACGTTTCTGAAGCATGTCGTAAGGGGGGGTGGTTATCTCTTTCGTCAAAAATCGGGCCTTTTTGCTTGAACAATAAAGGCCTACAAATGTTATTTAGTTCACTTCCCGTGGAGGAGAAACACTTTTTAAGGCCGCAGAGTGAGTAAATTGGCCATATTCATTCACTGTTACCCATTCCTCAAATCTTGTGTTTAAGGCCCCTGAAAGCATGAAAATCACTTTAAACATCTCATTTTATCTTTAAAAGTGATTTTCCATGTACAAATGTGAATTGTAGTTCAAAGAGGCAACATTTGAAAACAGACCATTTTTTTAGTTTCTGAAGCATGTCGTAAGGGGGGGTGGTTATCTCTTTCATCAAAAATCGGACGTTTTTGATTGAACAATAAAGGCCTACAAATGTTATTTAATTCACTTTCTGGGGTGGAGAAATTTTTTTTAAGGCCTCAGAGTGAATAAATTGCCCATTTTCATTCACATTTACCCATTCCTTAAGGCTTGTGTTTAGGGCCCCTGGAAGCTTGAAAATCACTTTAAACATCTAATTTTATCTCTAAAAGTGATTATCCACGTACAAATGTGAATTGTCGTTTAAAGACGCAACATTGGAAAATGGACCATTTTTTTCGTTTCTGAAGCATGTCGTAAGGGGGGGTGGTTATCTCTTTCACCAAAAAAAAGGCGTTTTTTATTGAACAATAAAGGCCTCCAAATGTTATTTAGTTCACTTCCCGTGGAGGAGAAACACTTTTTAAGGCCGCAGAGTGAGTAAATTGGCCATATTCATTCACGTTTACCCATTCCTCAAATCTTGTGTTTAAGGCCCCTGGAAGCATGAAAATCACTTTAAACATCTCATTTTATCTTTAAAAGTGATTTTCCACGTACAAATGTGAATTGTAGTTAAAAGAGGCAACATTTGAAAACGGACCATTTTTTACGTTTCTGAAGCATGTCGTAAGGGGGGGTGGTTATCTCTTTCGTCTAAAATCGGGTGTTTTCGCTTGAACAATAAAGGCCTACAAATGTTATTTAGTTCACTTCTCGTGGAGGAGAAACACTTTTTAAGGCTGCAGAGTGAGTAAATTGGCCATATTCATTCACTTTTACCCATTCCTCAAATCTCGTGTTTAAGGCCCCTGGAAGCATGAAAATCACTTTAAACGTCTCATTTTATCTTTAAAAGTGATTTTCCACGTACAAATGTGAATTGTAGTTCAAAGAGGCAACATTTGAAAGCGGACCATTTTTTTCGTTTCTGAAGCATGTCATAAGGGGGGGTGGTTATCTCTTTCACCAAAAAACAGGCTTTTTTGATTGAACAATAAAGGCCTCCAAATGTTCTTTAATTCACTTCCCGTGGAGGAGAAACACTTTTAAAGGCCACAGAGTGAGTAAATTGGCAATTTTCATTCACTTTTACCCATTTCTCAAATCTTGTGTTTAAGGCCCCTGGAAGCATGAAAATCACTTTAAACATCTCATTTTATCTTTAAAAGTGATTTTCCACGTACATATGTGAATTGTAGTTCAAAGAGGCAACATTTGAAAACAGACCATTTTTTTAGTTTCTGAAGCATGTCGTAAGGGGGGGTGGTTATCTCTTTCATCAAAAATCATTGGTTTTTAATTGAACAATAAAGGCCTACAAATGTTATTTAATTCACTTTCTGGGGTGGAGAAAAACTTTTTAAGGCCTCAGAGGGAATAAATTGGCCATTTCCATTCACAATTACCCATTCCTCAAATCTTGTGTTTAGGGCCCCTGGAAGCTTGAAAATCACTTTAAACATCTAATTTTATCTCTAAAAGTGATTATCCACGTACAAATGTGAATTGTCGTTTAAAGACGCAACATTTGAAAATGGACCATTTTTTTCGTTTCTGAAGCATGTCGTAAGGGGGGGTGGTTATCTCTTTCACCAAAAAAAAGGCGTTTTTTATTGAACAATAAAGGCCTCCAAATGTTATTTTATTCACTTCCCGTGGAGGAGAAACACTTTTTAAGGCCGCAGAGTGAGTAAATTGGCCATTTTCATTCACTTTTACCCATTCCTCTAATCTCGTGTTTAAGGCCCCTGGAAGCATGAAAATCACTTTAAACATCTCATTTTATCTTTAAAAGTGATTTTCCACGTACAAATGTGAATTGTAGTTCAAAGAGGCAACATTTGAAAACAGACCATTTTTTAAGTTTCTGAAGCATGTCGTAAGGGGGGGTGGTTATCTCTTTCATCAAAAATCGGACGTTTTTAATTGAACAATAAAGGCCTACAAATGTTATTTAATTCACTTTCTGGGGTGGAGAAAAACTTTTTAAGGCCTCAGAGTGAATAAATTGGCCATTTCCATTCACATTTACCCATTCCTCAAATCTTGTGTTTAGGGCCCCTGGAAGCTTGAAAATCACTTTAAACATCTAATTTTATCTCTAAAAGTGATTATCCACGTACAAATGTGAATTGTCATTTAAAGACGCAACATTTGAAAATGGACCATTTTTTTCGTTTCTGAAGCATGTCGTAAGGGGGGGTGGTTATCATTTTCACCAAAAAAAAGGCGTTTTTGATTGAACAATAAAGGCCTCCAAATGTTATTTTATTCACTTCCCGTGGAGGAGGAACACTTTTTAAGGCCGCAGAGTGAGTAAATTGGCCATTTTCATTCACTTTTACCCATTCCTCAAATCTCGTGTTTAAGGACCCTGGAGGCATGAAAATCACTTTAAACATCTCATTTTATCTTTATAAGTGATTTTCCACCTACAAATGTGAATTGTAGTTCAAAGAGGCAACATTTGAAAACGGACCATTTTTTACGTTTCTGAAGCATGTCGTAAGGGGGGGTGGTTATCTCTTTCATCAAAAATCGGACGTTTTTGATTGAACAATAAAGGCCTCCAAATGTTATTTTATTCACTTCCCGTGGAGGAGAAACACTTTTTAAGGCCGCAGAGTGAGTAAATTGGCCATTTTCATTCACATTTACCCATTCCTTAAGGCTTGTGTTTAGGGCCCCTGGAAGCTTGAAAATCACTTTAAACATCTAATTTTATCTCTAAAAGTGATTATCCACGTACAAATGTGAATTGTCGTTTAAAGACGCAACATTGGAAAATGGACCATTTTTTTCGTTTCTGAAGCATGTCGTAAGGGGGGGTGGTTATCTCTTTCACCAAAAAAAAGGCGTTTTTTATTGAACAATAAAGGCCTCCAAATGTTATTTTATTCACTTCCCGTGGAGGAGAAACACTTTTTAAGGCCGCAGAGTGAGTAAATTGGCCATTTTCATTCACTTTTACCCATTCCTCTAATCTCGTGTGTAAGGCCCCTGGAAGCATGAAAATCACTTTAAACATCTCATTTTATCTTTAAAAGTGATTTTCCACGTACAAATGTGAATTGTAGTTCAAAGAGGCAACATTTGAAAATGGACCATTTTTTTCGTTTCTGAAGCATGTCGTAAGGGGGGGTGGTTATCTCTTTCACCAAAAAAGAGGCGTTTTTGATTGAACAATAAAGGCCTCCAAATGTTATTTAATTCACTTCCCGTGGAGGAGAAACACTTTTTAAGGCCGCAGAGTGAGTAAATTGGCCATTTTCATTCACTTTTACCCATTTCTCAAATCTTGTGTTTAAGGCCCCTGGAAGCATGAAAATCACTTTAAACATCTCATTTTATCTTTAAAAGTGATTTTCCACGTACAAATGTGAATTGTAGTTCAAAGAGGCAACATTTGAAAACAGACCATTTTTTAAGTTTCTGAAGCATGTCGTAAGGGGGGGTGGTTATCTCTTTCATCAAAAATCGGACGTTTTTAATTGAACAATAAAGGCCTACAAATGTTATTTAATTCACTTTCTGGGGTGGAGAAAAACTTTTTAAGGCCTCAGAGTGAGTAAATTGGCCATTTTCATTCACATTTACCCATTCCTTAAGGCTTGTGTTTAGGGCCCCTGGAAGCTTGAAAATCACTTTAAACATCTAATTTTATCTCTAAAAGTGATTATCCACGTACAAATGTGAATTGTCGTTTAAAGACGCAACATTGGAAAATGGACCATTTTTTTCGTTTCTGAAGCATGTCGTAAGGGGGGGTGGTTATCTCTTTCACCAAAAAAAAGGCGTTTTTTATTGAACAATAAAGGCCTCCAAATGTTATTTTATTCACTTCCCGTGGAGGAGAAACACTTTTTAAGGCCGCAGAGTGAGTAAATTGGCCATTTTCATTCACTTTTACCCATTCCTCAAATCTCGTGTTTAAGGCCCCTGGAAGCATGAAAATCACTTTAAACGTCTCATTTTATCTTTAAAAGTGATTTTCCACGTACAAATGTGAATTGTAGTTCAAAGAGGCAACATTTGAAAGCGGACCATTTTTTTCGTTTCTGAAGCATGTCGTAAGGGGGGGTGGTTATCTCTTTCACCAAAAAAGAGGCGTTTTTGATTGAACAATAAAGGCCTCCAAATGTTATTTAATTCACTTCCCGTGGAGGAGAAACACTTTTTAAGGCCGCAGAGTGAGTAAATTGGCCATATTCATTCACTTTTACCCATTCCTCAAATCTTGTGTTTAAGGCCCCTGAAAGCATGAAAATCACTTTAAACATCTCATTTTATCTTTAAAAGTGATTTTCCATGTACAAATGTGAATTGTAGTTCAAAGAGGCAACATTTGAAAACAGACCATTTTTTTAGTTTCTGAAGCATGTCGTAAGGGGGGGTGGTTATCTCTTTCATCAAAAATCGGACGTTTTTGATTGAACAATAAAGGCCTACAAATGTTATTTAATTCACTTTCTGGGGTGGAGACATTTTTTTTAAGGCCTCAGAGTGAGTAAATTGGCCATATTCATTCACTTTTACCCATTCCTCAAATCTTGTGTTTAAGGCCCCTGGAAGCATGAAAATCACTTTAAACATCTCATTTTATCTTTAAAAGTGATTTTCCACGTACAAATGTGAATTGTAGTTCAAAGAGGCAACATTTGAAAACAGACAATTTTTTCAGTTTCTGAAGCATGTTATAAGGGGGGGTGGTTATCTCTTTCATCAAAAATCTGACGTTTTTGATTGAACAATAAAGGCCTCCAAATGTTATTTTATTCACTTCCCGTGGAGGAGAAACACTTTTTAAGGCCGCAGAGTGAGTACATTGGCCATTTTCATTCACTTTTACCCATTCCTCAAATCTCGTGTTTAAGGCCCCTGGAAGCATGAAAATCACTTTAAACGTCTCATTTTATCTTTAAAAGTGATTTTCCACGTACATATGTGAATTGTAGTTCAAAGAGGCAACATTTGAAAACAGACCATTTTTTTAGTTTCTGAAGCATGTCGTAAGGGGGGGTGGTTATCTCTTTCATCAAAAATCATTGGTTTTTAATTGAACAATAAAGGCCTACAAATGTTATTTAATTCACTTTCTGGGGTGGAGAAAAACTTTTTAAGGCCTCAGAGGGAATAAATTGGCCATTTCCATTCACAATTACCCATTCCTCAAATCTTGTGTTTAGGGCCCCTGGAAGCTTGAAAATCACTTTAAACATCTAATTTTATCTCTAAAAGTGATTATCCACGTACAAATGTGAATTGTCGTTTAAAGACGCAACATTTGAAAATGGACCATTTTTTTCGTTTCTGAAGCATGTCGTAAGGGGGGGTGGTTATCTCTTTCACCAAAAAAAAGGCGTTTTTTATTGAACAATAAAGGCCTCCAAATGTTATTTTATTCACTTCCCGTGGAGGAGAAACACTTTTTAAGGCCGCAGAGTGAGTAAATTGGCCATTTTCATTCACTTTTACCCATTCCTCTAATCTCGTGTTTAAGGCCCCTGGAAGCATGAAAATCACTTTAAACATCTCATTTTATCTTTAAAAGTGATTTTCCACGTACAAATGTGAATTGTAGTTCAAAGAGGCAACATTTGAAAACAGACCATTTTTTAAGTTTCTGAAGCATGTCGTAAGGGGGGGTGGTTATCTCTTTCATCAAAAATCGGACGTTTTTAATTGAACAATAAAGGCCTACAAATGTTATTTAATTCACTTTCTGGGGTGGAGAAAAACTTTTTAAGGCCTCAGAGTGAATAAATTGGCCATTTCCATTCACATTTACCCATTCCTCAAATCTTGTGTTTAGGGCCCCTGGAAGCTTGAAAATCACTTTAAACATCTAATTTCATCTCTAAAAGTGATTATCCACGTACAAATGTGAATTGTCATTTAAAGACGCAACATTTGAAAATGGACCATTTTTTTCGTTTCTGAAGCATGTCGTAAGGGGGGGTGGTTATCATTTTCACCAAAAAAAAGGCGTTTTTGATTGAACAATAAAGGCCTCCAAATGTTATTTTATTCACTTCCCGTGGAGGAGGAACACTTTTTAAGGCCGCAGAGTGAGTAAATTGGCCATTTTCATTCACTTTTACCCATTCCTCAAATCTCGTGTTTAAGGACCCTGGAGGCATGAAAATCACTTTAAACATCTCATTTTATCTTTATAAGTGATTTTCCACCTACAAATGTGAATTGTAGCTCAAAGAGGCAACATTTGAAAACGGACCATTTTTTACGTTTCTGAAGCATGTCGTAAGGGGGGGTGGTTATCTCTTTCATCAAAAATCGGACGTTTTTGATTGAACAATAAAGGCCTCCAAATGTTATTTTATTCACTTCCCGTGGAGGAGAAACACTTTTTAAGGCCGCAGAGTGAGTAAATTGGCCATTTTCATTCACTTTTACCCATTTCTCAAATCTTGTGTTTAAGGCCCCTGGAAGCATGAAAATCACTTTAAACATCTCATTTTATCTTTAAAAGTGATTTTCCACGTACAAATGTGAATTGTAGTTCAAAGAGGCAACATTTGAAAACAGACCATTTTTTAAGTTTCTGAAGCATGTCGTAAGGGGGGGTGGTTATCTCTTTCATCAAAAATCGGACGTTTTTAATTGAACAATAAAGGCCTACAAATGTTATTTAATTCACTTTCTGGGGTGGAGAAAAACTTTTTAAGGCCTCAGAGTGAGTAAATTGGCCATTTTCATTCACATTTACCCATTCCTTAAGGCTTGTGTTTAGGGCCCCTGGAAGCTTGAAAATCACTTTAAACATCTAATTTTATCTCTAAAAGTGATTATCCACGTACAAATGTGAATTGTCGTTTAAAGACGCAACATTGGAAAATGGACCATTTTTTTCGTTTCTGAAGCATGTCGTAAGGGGGGGTGGTTATCTCTTTCACCAAAAAAAAGGCGTTTTTTATTGAACAATAAAGGCCTCCAAATGTTATTTTATTCACTTCCCGTGGAGGAGAAACACTTTTTAAGGCCGCAGAGTGAGTAAATTGGCCATTTTCATTCACTTTTACCCATTCCTCTAATCTCGTGTGTAAGGCCCCTGGAAGCATGAAAATCACTTTAAACATCTCATTTTATCTTTAAAAGTGATTTTCCACGTACAAATGTGAATTGTAGTTCAAAGAGGCAACATTTGAAAATGGACCATTTTTTTCGTTTCTGAAGCATGTCGTAAGGGGGGGTGGTTATCTCTTTCACCAAAAAAGAGGCGTTTTTGATTGAACAATAAAGGCCTCCAAATGTTATTTAATTCACTTCCCGTGGAGGAGAAACACTTTTTAAGGCCGCAGAGTGAGTAAATTGGCCATATTCATTCACTTTTACCCATTCCTCAAATCTTGTGTTTAAGGCCCCTGAAAGCATGAAAATCACTTTAAACATCTCATTTTATCTTTAAAAGTGATTTTTCATGTACAAATGTGAATTGTAGTTCAAAGAGGCAACATTTGAAAACAGACCATTTTTTTAGTTTCTGAAGCATGTCGTAAGGGGGGGTGGTTATCTCTTTCATCAAAAATCGGACGTTTTTGATTGAACAATAAAGGCCTACAAATGTTATTTAATTCACTTTCTGGGGTGGAGAATTTTTTTTTAAGGCCTCAGAGTGAATGAATTGGCCATTTTCATTCACATTTACCCATTCCTTAAGGCTTGTGTTTAGGGCCCCTGGAAGCTTGAAAATCACTTTAAACATCTAATTTTATCTCTAAAAGTGATTATCCACGTACAAATGTGAATTGGCGTTTAAAGACGCAACATTGGAAAATGGACCATTTTTTTAGTTTCTGAAGCATGTCGTAAGGGGGGGTGGTTATCTCTTTCACCAAAAAAAAGGCGTTTTTTATTGAACAATAAAGGCCTCCAAATGTTATTTTATTCACTTCCCGTGGAGGATAAACACTTTTTAAGGCCGCAGAGTGAGTAAATTGGCCATTTTCATTCACTTTTACCCATTCCTCAAATCTCGTGTTTAAGGCCCCTGGAAGCATGAAAATCACTTTAAACATCTCATTTTATCTTTAAAAGTGATTTTCCACGTACAAATGTGAATTGTAGTTAAAAGAGGCAACATTTGAAAACGGACCATTTTTTACGTTTCTGAAGCATGTCGTAAGGGGGGGTGGTTATCTCTTTCGTCAAAAATCGGACGTTTTTAATTGAACAATAAAGGCCTACAAATGTTATTTAATTCACTTTCTGGGGTGGAGAAAAACTTTTTAAGGCCTCAGAGTGAATAAATTGGCCATTTCCATTCACATTTACCCATTCCTCAAATCTTGTGTTTAGGGCCCCTGGAAGCTTGAAAATCACTTTAAACATCTAATTTCATCTCTAAAAGTGATTATCCACGTACAAATGTGAATTGTCATTTAAAGACGCAACATTTGAAAATGGACCATTTTTTTCGTTTCTGAAGCATGTCGTAAGGGGGGGTGGTTATCATTTTCACCAAAAAAAAGGCGTTTTTGATTGAACAATAAAGGCCTCCAAATGTTATTTTATTCACTTCCCGTGGAGGAGGAACACTTTTTAAGGCCGCAGAGTGAATAAATTGGCCATTTTCATTCACATTTACCCATTCCTCAAATCTTGTGTTTAGGGCCCCTGGAAGCTTGAAAATCACTTTAAACATCTCATTTTATCTTTAAAAGTGATTTTCCACGTACAAATGTGAATTGTAGTTCAAAGAGGCAACATTTGAAAACAGACCATTTTTTTAGTTTCTGAAGCATGTTGTAAGGGGGGGTGGTTATCTCTTTCATCAAAAATCGGACGTTTTTGATTGAACAATAAAGGCCTCCAAATGTTATTTTATTCACTTCCCGTGGAGGAGAAACACTTTTTTAAGGCCGCCGAGTGAGTAAATTGGCCATTTTCATTCACTTTTACCCATTCCTCAAATCTTGTGTTTAAGGCCCCTGGAAGCATGAAAATCACTTTAAACATCTCATTTTATCTTTAAAAGTGATTTTCCACGTACAAATGTGAATTGTAGTTAAAAGAGGCAACATTTGAAAACGGACCATTTTTTACGTTTCTGAAGCATGTCGTAAGGGGGGGTGGTTATCTCTTTCGTCAAAAATCGGGTGTTTTCGCTTGAACAATAAAGGCCTACAAATGTTATTTAGTTCACTTCCCGTGGAGGAGAAACACTTTTTAAGGCCGCAGAGTGAGTAAATTGGCCATATTCATTCACTTTTACCCATTCCTCAAATCTTGTGTTTAAGGCCCCTGGAAGCATGAAAATCACTTTAAACATCTCATTTTATCTTTAAAAGTTATTTTCCACGTACAAATGTGAATTGTAGTTCAAAGAGGCAACATTTGAAAACAGACCATTTTTTTAGTTTCTGAAGCATGTCGTAAGGGGGGGTGGTTATCTCTTTCATCAAAAATAGGAAGTTTTTAATTGAACAATAAAGGCCTACAAAAGTTATTTAATTCACTTTCTGGGGTGGAGAAAAACTTTTTAAGGCCTCAGAGTGAATAAATTGGCCATTTTCATTCACATTTACCCATTCCTCAAATCTTGTGTTTAGGGCCCCTGGAAGCTTGAAAATCACTTTAAACATCTCATTTTATCTTTAAAAGTGATTTTCCACGTACAAATGTGAATTGTAGTTCAAAGAGGCAACATTTGAAAACAGACCATTTTTTTAGTTTCTGAAGCATGTTGTAAGGGGGGGTGGTTATCTCTTTCATCAAAAATCGGACGTTTTTGATTGAACAATAAAGGCCTCCAAATGTTATTTTATTCACTTCCCGTGGAGGAGAAACACTTTTTAAGGCCGCAGAGTGAGTAAATTGGCCATTTTCATTCACTTTTACCCATTCCTCAAATCTCGTGTTTAAGGCCCCTGGAAGCATGAAAATCACTTTAAACATCTCATTTTATCTTTAAAAGTGATTTTCCACGTACAAATGTGAATTGTAGTTCAAAGAGGCAACATTTGAAAATGGACCATTTTTTTCGTTTCCGAAGCATGTCGTAAGGGGGGGTGGTTATCTCTTTCACCAAAAAACAGGCGTTTTTGATTGAACAATAAAGGCCTCCAAATGTTATTTAATTCACTTCCCGTGGAGGAGAAACACTTTTTTAAGGCCGCAGAGTGAGTAAATTGGCCATTTTCATTCACTTTTACCCATTCCTCAAATCTTGTGTTTAAGGCCCCTGGAAGCATGAAAATCACTTTAAACATCTCATTTTATCTTTAAAAGTGATTTTCCACGTACAAATGTGAATTGTAGTTCAAAGAGGCAACATTTGAAAACAGACCATTTTTTTAGTTTCTGAAGCATGTCGTAAGGGGGGGTGGTTATCACTTTCATCAAAAATTGGACGTTTTTGATTGAACAATAAAGGCCTACAAATGTTATTTAATTCACTTTCTGTGGTGGAGAAAAACTTTTTAAGGCCTCAGAGTGAATAAATTGGCCATTTTCATTCACATATACCCATTCCTCAAATCTTGTGTTTAGGGCCCCTGGAAGCTTGAAAATCACTTTAAACATCTCATTTCTTTAAAAGTGATTTTCCACGTACAAATGTGAATTGTAGTTAAAAGAGGCAACATTTGAAAACGGACCATTTTTTACGTTTCTGAAGCATGTCGTAAGGGGGGTTGGTTATCTCTTTCGTCAAAAATCGGGTGTTTTTGCTTGAACAATAAAGGCCTACAAATGTTATTTAGTTCACTTCCCGTGGAGGAGAAACACTTTTTAAGGCCGCAGAGTGAGTAAATTGGCCATATTCATTCACTTTTACCCATTCCTCAAATCTTGTGTTTAAGGCCCCTGGAAGCATGAAAATCACTTTAAACATCTCATTTTATCTTTAAAAGTGATTTTCCACGTACAAATGTGAATTGTAGTTCAAAGAGGCAACATTTGAAAACAGACAATTTTTTCAGTTTCTGAAGCATGTTATAAGGGGGGGTGGTTATCTCTTTCATCAAAAATCTGACGTTTTTGATTGAACAATAAAGGCCTCCAAATGTTATTTTATTCACTTCCCGTGGAGGAGAAACACTTTTTAAGGCCGCAGAGTGAGTACATTGGCCATTTTCATTTACTTTTACCCATTCCTCAAATCTCGTGTTTAAGGCCCCTGGAAGCATGAAAATCACTTTAAACGTCTCATTTTATCTTTAAAAGTGATTTTCCACGTACAAATGTGAATTGTAGTTCAAAGAGGCAACATTTGAAAGCGGACCATTTTTTTCGTTTCTGAAGCATGTCATAAGGGGGGGTGGTTATCTCTTTCACCAAAAAACAGGCGTTTTTGATTGAACAATAAAGGCCTCCAAATGTTCTTTAATTCACTTCCCGTGGAGGAGAAACACTTTTAAAGGCCACAGAGTGAGTAAATTGGCAATTTTCATTCACTTTTACCCATTTCTCAAATCTTGTGTTTAAGGCCCCTGGAAGCATGAAAATCACTTTAAACATCTCATTTTATCTTTAAAAGTGATTTTCCACGTACATATGTGAATTGTAGTTCAAAGAGGCAACATTTGAAAACAGACCATTTTTTTAGTTTCTGAAGCATGTCGTAAGGGGGGGTGGTTATCTCTTTCATCAAAAATCATTGGTTTTTAATTGAACAATAAAGGCCTACAAATGTTATTTAATTCACTTTCTGGGGTGGAGAAAAACTTTTTAAGGCCTCAGAGGGAATAAATTGGCCATTTCCATTCACAATTACCCATTCCTCAAATCTTGTGTTTAGGGCCCCTGGAAGCTTGAAAATCACTTTAAACATCTAATTTTATCTCTAAAAGTGATTATCCACGTACAAATGTGAATTGTCGTTTAAAGACGCAACATTTGAAAATGGACCATTTTTTTCGTTTCTGAAGCATGTCGTAAGGGGGGGTGGTTATCTCTTTCACCAAAAAAAAGGCGTTTTTTATTGAACAATAAAGGCCTCCAAATGTTATTTTATTCACTTCCCGTGGAGGAGAAACACTTTTTAAGGCCGCAGAGTGAGTAAATTGGCCATTTTCATTCACTTTTACCCATTCCTCTAATCTCGTGTTTAAGGCCCCTGGAAGCATGAAAATCACTTTAAACATCTCATTTTATCTTTAAAAGTGATTTTCCACGTACAAATGTGAATTGTAGTTCAAAGAGGCAACATTTGAAAACAGACCATTTTTTAAGTTTCTGAAGCATGTCGTAAGGGGGGGTGGTTATCTCTTTCATCAAAAATCGGACGTTTTTAATTGAACAATAAAGGCCTACAAATGTTATTTAATTCACTTTCTGGGGTGGAGAAAAACTTTTTAAGGCCTCAGAGTGAATAAATTGGCCATTTCCATTCACATTTACCCATTCCTCAAATCTTGTGTTTAGGGCCCCTGGAAGCTTGAAAATCACTTTAAACATCTAATTTTATCTCTAAAAGTGATTATCCACGTACAAATGTGAATTGTCATTTAAAGACGCAACATTTGAAAATGGACCATTTTTTTCGTTTCTGAAGCATGTCGTAAGGGGGGGTGGTTATCATTTTCACCAAAAAAAAGGCGTTTTTGATTGAACAATAAAGGCCTCCAAATGTTATTTTATTCACTTCCCGTGGAGGAGGAACACTTTTTAAGGCCGCAGAGTGAGTAAATTGGCCATTTTCATTCACTTTTACCCATTCCTCAAATCTCGTGTTTAAGGACCCTGGAGGCATGAAAATCACTTTAAACATCTCATTTTATCTTTATAAGTGATTTTCCACCTACAAATGTGAATTGTAGTTCAAAGAGGCAACATTTGAAAACGGACCATTTTTTACGTTTCTGAAGCATGTCGTAAGGGGGGGTGGTTATCTCTTTCATAAAAAATCGGACGTTTTTGATTGAACAATAAAGGCCTCCAAATGTTATTTTATTCACTTCCCGTGGAGGAGAAACACTTTTTAAGGCCGCAGAGTGAGTAAATTGGCCATTTTCATTCACATTTACCCATTCCTTAAGGCTTGTGTTTAGGGCCCCTGGAAGCTTGAAAATCACTTTAAACATCTAATTTTATCTCTAAAAGTGATTATCCACGTACAAATGTGAATTGTCGTTTAAAGACGCAACATTGGAAAATGGACCATTTTTTTCGTTTCTGAAGCATGTCGTAAGGGGGGGTGGTTATCTCTTTCACCAAAAAAAAGGCGTTTTTTATTGAACAATAAAGGCCTCCAAATGTTATTTTATTCACTTCCCGTGGAGGAGAAACACTTTTTAAGGCAGCAGAGTGAGTAAATTGGCCATTTTCATTCACTTTTACCCATTCCTCTAATCTCGTGTGTAAGGCCCCTGGAAGCATGAAAATCACTTTAAACATCTCATTTTATCTTTAAAAGTGATTTTCCACGTACAAATGTGAATTGTAGTTCAAAGAGGCAACATTTGAAAATGGACCATTTTTTTCGTTTCTGAAGCATGTCGTAAGGGGGGGTGGTTATCTCTTTCACCAAAAAAGAGGCGTTTTTGATTGAACAATAAAGGCCTCCAAATGTTATTTAATTCACTTCCCGTGGAGGAGAAACACTTTTTAAGGCCGCAGAGTGAGTAAATTGGCCATTTTCATTCACTTTTACCCATTTCTCAAATCTTGTGTTTAAGGCCCCTGGAAGCATGAAAATCACTTTAAACATCTCATTTTATCTTTAAAAGTGATTTTCCACGTACAAATGTGAATTGTAGTTCAAAGAGGCAACATTTGAAAACAGACCATTTTTTAAGTTTCTGAAGCATGTCGTAAGGGGGGGTGGTTATCTCTTTCATCAAAAATCGGACGTTTTTAATTGAACAATAAAGGCCTACAAATGTTATTTAATTCACTTTCTGGGGTGGAGAAAAACTTTTTAAGGCCTCAGAGTGAATAAATTGGCCATTTCCATTCACATTTACCCATTCCTCAAATCTTGTGTTTAGGGCCCCTGGAAGCTTGAAAATCACTTTAAACATCTAATTTTATCTCTAAAAGTGATTATCCACGTACAAATGTGAATTGTCATTTAAAGACGCAACATTTGAAAATGGACCATTTTTTTCGTTTCTGAAGCATGTCGTAAGGGGGGGTGGTTATCATTTTCACCAAAAAAAAGGCGTTTTTGATTGAACAATAAAGGCCTCCAAATGTTATTTTATTCAGTTCCCGTGGAGGAGGAACACTTTTTAAGGCCGCAGAGTGAGTAAATTGGCCATTTTCATTCACTTTTACCCATTCCTCAAATCTCGTGTTTAAGGACCCTGGAAGCATGAAAATCACTTTAAACATCTCATTTTATCTTTATAAGTGATTTTCCACCTACAAATGTGAATTGTAGTTCAAAGAGGCAACATTTGAAAACGGACCATTTTTTACATTTCTGAAGCATGTCGTAAGGGGGGTGGTTATCTCTTTCATCAAAAATCGGACGTTTTTGATTGAACAATAAAGGCCTCCAAATGTTATTTTATTCACTTCCCGTGGAGGAGAAACACTTTTTAAGGCCGCAGAGTGAGTAAATTGGCCATTTTCATTCACATTTACCCATTCCTTAAGGCTTGTGTTTAGGGCCCCTGGAAGCTTGAAAATCACTTTAAACATCTAATTTTATCTCTAAAAGTGATTATCCACGTACAAATGTGAATTGTCGTTTAAAGACGCAACATTGGAAAATGGACCATTTTTTTCGTTTCTGAAGCATGTCGTAAGGGGGGGTGGTTATCTCTTTCACCAAAAAAAAGGCGTTTTTTATTGAACAATAAAGGCCTCCAAATGTTATTTTATTCACTTCCCGTGGAGGAGAAACACTTTTTAAGGCCGCAGAGTGAGTAAATTGGCCATTTTCATTCACTTTTACCCATTCCTCTAATCTCGTGTGTAAGGCCCCTGGAAGCATGAAAATCACTTTAAACATCTCATTTTATCTTTAAAAGTGATTTTCCACGTACAAATGTGAATTGTAGTTCAAAGAGGCAACATTTGAAAATGGACCATTTTTTTCGTTTCTGAAGCATGTCGTAAGGGGTGGTGGTTATCTCTTTCACCAAAAAACAGGCGTTTTTGATTGAACAATAAAGGCCTCCAAATGTTATTTAATTCACTTCCCGTGGAGGAGAAACACTTTTTAAGGCCGCAGAGTGAGTAAATTGGCCATTTTCATTCACTTTTACCCATTCCTCAAATCTTGTGTTTAAGGCCCCTGGAAGCATGAAAATCACTTTAAACATCTCATTTTATCTTTAAAAGTGATTTTCCACGTACAAATGTGAATTGTAGTTCAAAGAGGCAACATTTGAAAACAGACCATTTTTTTAGTTTCTGAAGCATGTCGTAAGGGGGGGTGGTTATCTCTTTCATCAAAAATCGGACGTTTTTGATTGAACAATAAAGGCCTACAAATGTTATTTAATTCACTTTCTGGGGTGGAGAAAAACTTTTTAAGGCCTCAGAGTGAATAAATTGGCCATTTTCATTCACATTTACCCATTCCTCAAATCTTGTGTTTAGGGACCCTGGAAGCTTGAAAATCACTTTAAACATCTCATTTTATCTTTAAAAGTGATTTTCCACGTACAAATGTGAATTGTAGTTAAAAGAGGCAACATTTGAAAACGGACCATTTTTTACGTTTCTGAAGCATGTCGTAAGGGGGGGTGGTTATCTCTTTCGTCAAAAATCGGGTGTTTTCGCTTGAACAATAAAGGCCTACAAATGTTATTTAGTTCACTTCCCGTGGAGGAGAAACACTTTTTAAGGCCGCAGAGTGAGTAAATTGGCCATATTCATTCACTTTTACCCATTCCTCAAATCTTGTGTTTAAGGCCCCTGGAAGCATGAAAATCACTTTAAACATCTCATTTTATCTTTAAAAGTGATTTTTCACGTACAAATGTGAATTGTAGTTCAAAGAGGCAACATTTGAAAACAGACCATTTTTTAAGTTTCTGAAGCATGTCGTAAGGGGGGGTGGTTATCTCTTTCATCAAAAATCGGACGTTTTTAATTGAACAATAAAGGCCTACAAATGTTATTTAATTCACTTTCTGGGGTGGAGAAAAACTTTTTAAGGCCTCAGAGTGAATAAATTGGCCATTTCCATTCACATTTACCCATTCCTCAAATCTTGTGTTTAGGGCCCCTGGAAGCTTGAAAATCACTTTAAACATCTAATTTTATCTCTAAAAGTGATTATCCACGTACAAATGTGAATTGTCATTTAAAGACGCAACATTTGAAAATGGACCATTTTTTTCGTTTCTGAAGCATGTCGTAAGGGGGGGTGGTTATCATTTTCACCAAAAAAAAGGCGTTTTTGATTGAACAATAAAGGCCTCCAAATGTTATTTTATTCACTTCCCGTGGAGGAGGAACACTTTTTAAGGCCGCAGAGTGAGTAAATTGGCCATTTTCATTCACTTTTACCCATTCCTCAAATCTCGTGTTTAAGGACCCTGGAGGCATGAAAATCACTTTAAACATCTCATTTTATCTTTATAAGTGATTTTCCACCTACAAATGTGAATTGTAGTTCAAAGAGGCAACATTTGAAAACGGACCATTTTTTACGTTTCTGAAGCATGTCGTAAGGGGGGGTGGTTATCTCTTTCATCAAAAATCGGACGTTTTTGATTGAACAATAAAGGCCTCCAAATGTTATTTTATTCACTTCCCGTGGAGGAGAAACACTTTTTAAGGCCGCAGAGTGAGTAAATTGGCCATTTTCATTCACATTTACCCATTCCTTAAGGCTTGTGTTTAGGGCCCCTGGAAGCTTGAAAATCACTTTAAACATCTAATTTTATCTCTAAAAGTGATTATCCACGTACAAATGTGAATTGTCGTTTAAAGACGCAACATTGGAAAATGGACCATTTTTTTCGTTTCTGAAGCATGTCGTAAGGGGGGGTGGTTATCTCTTTCACCAAAAAAAAGGCGTTTTTTATTGAACAATAAAGGCCTCCAAATGTTATTTTATTCACTTCCCGTGGAGGAGAAACACTTTTTAAGGCCGCAGAGTGAGTAAATTGGCCATTTTTATTCACTTTTACCCATTCCTCTAATCTCGTGTGTAAGGCCCCTGGAAGCATGAAAATCACTTTAAACATCTCATTTTATCTTTAAAAGTGATTTTCCACGTACAAATGTGAATTGTAGTTCAAAGAGGCAACATTTGAAAATGGACCATTTTTTTCGTTTCTGAAGCATGTCGTAAGGGGGGGTGGTTATCTCTTTCACCAAAAAAGAGGCGTTTTTGATTGAACAATAAAGGCCTCCAAATGTTATTTAATTCACTTCCCGTGGAGGAGAAACACTTTTTAAGGCCGCAGAGTGAGTAAATTGGCCATTTTCATTCACTTTTACCCATTTCTCAAATCTTGTGTTTAAGGCCCCTGGAAGCATGAAAATCACTTTAAACATCTCATTGTATCTTTAAAAGTGATTTTCCACGTACAAATGTGAATTGTAGTTCAAAGAGGCAACATTTGAAAACAGACCATTTTTTAAGTTTCTGAAGCATGTCGTAAGGGGGGGTGGTTATCTCTTTCATCAAAAATCGGACGTTTTTAATTGAACAATAAAGGCCTACAAATGTTATTTAATTCACTTTCTGGGGTGGAGAAAAACTTTTTAAGGCCTCAGAGTGAATAAATTGGCCATTTCCATTCACATTTACCCATTCCTCAAATCTTGTGTTTAGGGCCCCTGGAAGCTTGAAAATCACTTTAAACATCTAATTTTATCTCTAAAAGTGATTATCCACGTACAAATGTGAATTGTCATTTAAAGATGCAACATTTGAAAATGGACCATTTTTTTCGTTTCTGAAGCATGTCGTAAGGGGGGGTGGTTATCATTTTCACCAAAAAAAGGCGTTTTTGATTGAACAATAAAGGCCTCCAAATGTTATTTTATTCAGTTCCCGTGGAGGAGGAACACTTTTTAAGGCCGCAGAGTGAGTAAATTGGCCATTTTCATTCACTTTTACCCATTCCTCAAATCTCGTGTTTAAGGACCCTGGAAGCATGAAAATCACTTTAAACATCTCATTTTATCTTTATAAGTGATTTTCCACCTACAAATGTGAATTGTAGTTCAAAGAGGCAACATTTGAAAACGGACCATTTTTTACGTTTCTGAAGCATGTCGTAAGGGGGGTGGTTATCTCTTTCATCAAAAATCGGACGTTTTTGATTGAACAATAAAGGCCTCCAAATGTTATTTTAGTTACTTCCCGTGGAGGAGAAACACTTTTTAAGGCCGCAGAGTGAGTAAATTGGCCATTTTCATTCACATTTACCCATTCCTTAAGGCTTGTGTTTAGGGCCCCTGGAAGCTTGAAAATCACTTTAAACATCTAATTTTATCTCTAAAAGTGATTATCCACGTACAAATGTGAATTGTCGTTTAAAGACGCAACATTGGAAAATGGACCATTTTTTTCGTTTCTGAAGCATGTCGTAAGGGGGGGTGGTTATCTCTTTCACCAAAAAAAAGGCGTTTTTTATTGAACAATAAAGGCCTCCAAATGTTATTTTATTCACTTCCCGTGGAGGAGAAACACTTTTTAAGGCCGCAGAGTGAGTAAATTGGCCATTTTCATTCACTTTTACCCATTCCTCTAATCTCGTGTGTAAGGCCCCTGGAAGCATGAAAATCACTTTAAACATCTCATTTTATCTTTAAAAGTGATTTTCCACGTACAAATGTGAATTGTAGTTCAAAGAGGCAACATTTGAAAATGGACCATTTTTTTCGTTTCTGAAGCATGTCGTAAGGGGTGGTGGTTATCTCTTTCACCAAAAAACAGGCGTTTTTGATTGAACAATAAAGGCCTCCAAATGTTATTTAATTCACTTCCCGTGGAGGAGAAACACTTTTTAAGGCCGCAGAGTGAGTAAATTGGCCATTTTCATTCACTTTTACCCATTCCTCAAATCTTGTGTTTAAGGCCCCTGGAAGCATGAAAATCACTTTAAACATCTCATTTTATCTTTAAAAGTGATTTTCCACGTACAAATGTGAATTGTAGTTCAAAGAGGCAACATTTGAAAACAGACCATTTTTTTAGTTTCTGAAGCATGTCGTAAGGGGGGGTGGTTATCTCTTTCATCAAAAATCGGACGTTTTTGATTGAACAATAAAGGCCTACAAATGTTATTTAATTCACTTTCTGGGGTGGAGAAAAACTTTTTAAGGCCTCAGAGTGAATAAATTGGCCATTTTCATTCACATTTACCCATTCCTCAAATCTTGTGTTTAGGGACCCTGGAAGCTTGAAAATCACTTTAAACATCTCATTTTATCTTTAAAAGTGATTTTCCACGTACAAATGTGAATTGTAGTTAAAAGAGGCAACATTTGAAAACGGACCATTTTTTACGTTTCTGAAGCATGTCGTAAGGGGGGGTGGTTATCTCTTTCGTCAAAAATCGGGTGTTTTCGCTTGAACAATAAAGGCCTACAAATGTTATTTAGTTCACTTCCCGTGGAGGAGAAACACTTTTTAAGGCCGCAGAGTGAGTAAATTGGCCATATTCATTCACTTTTACCCATTCCTCAAATCTTGTGTTTAAGGCCCCTGGAAGCATGAAAATCACTTTAAACATCTCATTTTATCTTTAAAAGTGATTTTCCACGTACAAATGTGAATTGTAGTTCAAAGAGGCAACATTTGAAAACAGACCATTTTTTTAGTTTCTGAAGCATGTCGTAAGGGGGGGTGGTTATCTCTTTCATCAAAAATCGGATGTTTTTAATTGAACAATAAAGGCCTACAAATGTTATTTAATTCACTTTCTGGAGTGGAGAAAAACTTTTTAAGGCCTCAGAGTGAATAAATTGGCCATTTTCATTCACATTTACCCATTCCTCAAATCTTGTGTTTAGGGCCCCTGGAAGCTTGAAAATCACTTTAAACATCTCATTTTATCTTTAAAAGTGATTTTCCACGTACAAATGTGAATTGTAGTTCAAAGAGGCAACATTTGAAAACAGACCATTTTTTTAGTTTCTGAAGCATGTTGTAAGGGGGGGTGGTTATCTCTTTCATCAAAAATCGGACGTTTTTGATTGAACAATAAAGGCCTCCAAATGTTATTTTATTCACTTCCCGTGGAGGAGAAACACTTTTTAAGGCCGCAGAGTGAGTAAATTGGCCATTTTCATTCACTTTTACCCATTCCTCAAATCTCGTGTTTAAGGACCCTGGAAGCATGAAAATCACTTTAAACATCTCATTTTATCTTTAAAAGTGATTTTCCAAGTACAAATGTGAATTGTAGTTCAAAGAGGCAACATTTGAAAATGGACCATTTTTTACGTTTCTGAAGCATGTCGTAAGGGGGGGTGGTTATCTCTTTCGTCAAAAATCGGGCCTTTTTGATTGAACAATAAAGGCCTACAAATGTTATTTAATTCACTTCCCGTGGAGGAGAAACACTTTTTAAGGCCGCAGAGTGAGTAAATTGGCCATTTTCATTCACTTTTACCCATTCCTCAAATCTTGTGTTTAAGGCCCCTGGAAGCATGAAAATCACTTTAAACATCTCATTTTATCTTTAAAAGTGATTTTCCACGTACAAATGTGAATTGTAGTTCAAAGAGGCAACATTTGAAAACAGACCATTTTTTTAGTTTCTGAAGCATGTCGTAAGGGGGGGTGGTTATCTCTTTCATCAAAAATCGGACGTTTTTGATTGAACAATAAAGGCCTACAAATGTTATTTAATTCACTTTCTGGGGTGGAGAAAAACTTTTTAAGGCCTCAGAGTGAATAAATTGGCCATTTTCATTCACATTTACCCATTCCTCAAATCTTGTGTTTAGGGACCCTGGAAGCTTGAAAATCACTTTAAACATCTCATTTTATCTTTAAAAGTGATTTTCCACGTACAAATGTGAATTGTAGTTAAAAGAGGCAACATTTGAAAACGGACCATTTTTTACGTTTCTGAAGCATGTCGTAAGGGGGGGTGGTTATCTCTTTCGTCAAAAATCGGGTGTTTTCGCTTGAACAATAAAGGCCTACAAATGTTATTTAGTTCACTTCCCGTGGAGGAGAAACACTTTTTAAGGCCGCAGAGTGAGTAAATTGGCCATATTCATTCACTTTTACCCATTCCTCAAATCTTGTGTTTAAGGCCCCTGGAAGCATGAAAATCACTTTAAACATCTCATTTTATCTTTAAAAGTGATTTTTCACGTACAAATGTGAATTGTAGTTCAAAGAGGCAACATTTGAAAACAGACCATTTTTTAAGTTTCTGAAGCATGTCGTAAGGGGGGGTGGTTATCTCTTTCATCAAAAATCGGACGTTTTTAATTGAACAATAAAGGCCTACAAATGTTATTTAATTCACTTTCTGGGGTGGAGAAAAACTTTTTAAGGCCTCAGAGTGAATAAATTGGCCATTTCCATTCACATTTACCCATTCCTCAAATCTTGTGTTTAGGGCCCCTGGAAGCTTGAAAATCACTTTAAACATCTAATTTTATCTCTAAAAGTGATTATCCACGTACAAATGTGAATTGTCATTTAAAGACGCAACATTTGAAAATGGACCATTTTTTTCGTTTCTGAAGCATGTCGTAAGGGGGGGTGGTTATCATTTTCACCAAAAAAAAGGCGTTTTTGATTGAACAATAAAGGCCTCCAAATGTTATTTTATTCACTTCCCGTGGAGGAGGAACACTTTTTAAGGCCGCAGAGTGAGTAAATTGGCCATTTTCATTCACTTTTACCCATTCCTCAAATCTCGTGTTTAAGGACCCTGGAGGCATGAAAATCACTTTAAACATCTCATTTTATCTTTATAAGTGATTTTCCACCTACAAATGTGAATTGTAGTTCAAAGAGGCAACATTTGAAAACGGACCATTTTTTACGTTTCTGAAGCATGTCGTAAGGGGGGGTGGTTATCTCTTTCATCAAAAATCGGACGTTTTTGATTGAACAATAAAGGCCTCCAAATGTTATTTTATTCACTTCCCGTGGAGGAGAAACACTTTTTAAGGCCGCAGAGTGAGTAAATTGGCCATTTTCATTCACATTTACCCATTCCTTAAGGCTTGTGTTTAGGGCCCCTGGAAGCTTGAAAATCACTTTAAACATCTAATTTTATCTCTAAAAGTGATTATCCACGTACAAATGTGAATTGTCGTTTAAAGACGCAACATTGGAAAATGGACCATTTTTTTCGTTTCTGAAGCATGTCGTAAGGGGGGGTGGTTATCTCTTTCACCAAAAAAAAGGCGTTTTTTATTGAACAATAAAGGCCTCCAAATGTTATTTTATTCACTTCCCGTGGAGGAGAAACACTTTTTAAGGCCGCAGAGTGAGTAAATTGGCCATTTTTATTCACTTTTACCCATTCCTCTAATCTCGTGTGTAAGGCCCCTGGAAGCATGAAAATCACTTTAAACATCTCATTTTATCTTTAAAAGTGATTTTCCACGTACAAATGTGAATTGTAGTTCAAAGAGGCAACATTTGAAAATGGACCATTTTTTTCGTTTCTGAAGCATGTCGTAAGGGGGGGTGGTTATCTCTTTCACCAAAAAAGAGGCGTTTTTGATTGAACAATAAAGGCCTCCAAATGTTATTTAATTCACTTCCCGTGGAGGAGAAACACTTTTTAAGGCCGCAGAGTGAGTAAATTGGCCATTTTCATTCACTTTTACCCATTTCTCAAATCTTGTGTTTAAGGCCCCTGGAAGCATGAAAATCACTTTAAACATCTCATTTTATCTTTAAAAGTGATTTTCCACGTACAAATGTGAATTGTAGTTCAAAGAGGCAACATTTGAAAACAGACCATTTTTTAAGTTTCTGAAGCATGTCGTAAGGGGGGGTGGTTATCTCTTTCATCAAAAATCGGACGTTTTTAATTGAACAATAAAGGCCTACAAATGTTATTTAATTCACTTTCTGGGGTGGAGAAAAACTTTTTAAGGCCTCAGAGTGAATAAATTGGCCATTTCCATTCACATTTACCCATTCCTCAAATCTTGTGTTTAGGGCCCCTGGAAGCTTGAAAATCACTTTAAACATCTAATTTTATCTCTAAAAGTGATTATCCACGTACAAATGTGAATTGTCATTTAAAGATGCAACATTTGAAAATGGACCATTTTTTTCGTTTCTGAAGCATGTCGTAAGGGGGGGTGGTTATCATTTTCACCAAAAAAAGGCGTTTTTGATTGAACAATAAAGGCCTCCAAATGTTATTTTATTCAGTTCCCGTGGAGGAGGAACACTTTTTAAGGCCGCAGAGTGAGTACATTGGCCATTTTCATTCACTTTTACCCATTCCTCAAATCTCGTGTTTAAGGACCCTGGAAGCATGAAAATCACTTTAAACATCTCATTTTATCTTTATAAGTGATTTTCCACCTACAAATGTGAATTGTAGTTCAAAGAGGCAACATTTGAAAACGGACCATTTTTTACGTTTCTGAAGCATGTCGTAAGGGGGGTGGTTATCTCTTTCATCAAAAATCGGACGTTTTTGATTGAACAATAAAGGCCTCCAAATGTTATTTTATTCACTTCCCGTGGAGGAGAAACACTTTTTAAGGCCGCAGAGTGAGTAAATTGGCCATTTTCATTCACATTTACCCATTCCTTAAGGCTTGTGTTTAGGGCCCCTGGAAGCTTGAAAATCACTTTAAACATCTAATTTTATCTCTAAAAGTGATTATCCACGTACAAATGTGAATTGTCGTTTAAAGACGCAACATTGGAAAATGGACCATTTTTTTCGTTTCTGAAGCATGTCGTAAGGGGGGGTGGTTATCTCTTTCACCAAAAAAAAGGCGTTTTTTTATTGAACAATAAAGGCCTCCAAATGTTATTTTATTCACTTCCCGTGGAGGAGAAACACTTTTTAAGGCCGCAGAGTGAGTAAATTGGCCATTTTCATTCACTTTTACCCATTCCTCTAATCTCGTGTGTAAGGCCCCTGGAAGCATGAAAATCACTTTAAACATCTCATTTTATCTTTAAAAGTGATTTTCCACGTACAAATGTGAATTGTAGTTCAAAGAGGCAACATTTGAAAATGGACCATTTTTTTCGTTTCTGAAGCATGTCGTAAGGGGTGGTGGTTATCTCTTTCACCAAAAAACAGGCGTTTTTGATTGAACAATAAAGGCCTCCAAATGTTATTTAATTCACTTCCCGTGGAGGAGAAACACTTTTTAAGGCCGCAGAGTGAGTAAATTGGCCATTTTCATTCACTTTTACCCATTCCTCAAATCTTGTGTTTAAGGCCCCTGGAAGCATGAAAATCACTTTAAACATCTCATTTTATCTTTAAAAGTGATTTTCCACGTACAAATGTGAATTGTAGTTCAAAGAGGCAACATTTGAAAACAGACCATTTTTTTAGTTTCTGAAGCATGTCGTAAGGGGGGGTGGTTATCTCTTTCATCAAAAATCGGACGTTTTTGATTGAACAATAAAGGCCTACAAATGTTATTTAATTCACTTTCTGGGGTGGAGAAAAACTTTTTAAGGCCTCAGAGTGAATAAATTGGCCATTTTCATTCACATTTACCCATTCCTCAAATCTTGTGTTTAGGGACCCTGGAAGCTTGAAAATCACTTTAAACATCTCATTTTATCTTTAAAAGTGATTTTCCACGTACAAATGTGAATTGTAGTTAAAAGAGGCAACATTTGAAAACGGACCATTTTTTACGTTTCTGAAGCATGTCGTAAGGGGGGGTGGTTATCTCTTTCGTCAAAAATCGGGTGTTTTCGCTTGAACAATAAAGGCCTACAAATGTTATTTAGTTCACTTCCCGTGGAGGAGAAACACTTTTTAAGGCCGCAGAGTGAGTAAATTGGCCATATTCATTCACTTTTACCCATTCCTCAAATCTTGTGTTTAAGGCCCCTGGAAGCATGAAAATCACTTTAAACATCTCATTTTATCTTTAAAAGTGATTTTCCACGTACAAATGTGAATTGTAGTTCAAAGAGGCAACATTTGAAAACAGACCATTTTTTTAGTTTCTGAAGCATGTCGTAAGGGGGGGTGGTTATCTCTTTCATCAAAAATCGGATGTTTTTAATTGAACAATAAAGGCCTACAAATGTTATTTAATTCACTTTCTGGAGTGGAGAAAAACTTTTTAAGGCCTCAGAGTGAATAAATTGGCCATTTTCATTCACATTTACCCATTCCTCAAATCTTGTGTTTAGGGCCCCTGGAAGCTTGAAAATCACTTTAAACATCTCATTTTATCTTTAAAAGTGATTTTCCACGTACAAATGTGAATTGTAGTTCAAAGAGGCAACATTTGAAAACAGACCATTTTTTTAGTTTCTGAAGCATGTTGTAAGGGGGGGTGGTTATCTCTTTCATCAAAAATCGGACGTTTTTGATTGAACAATAAAGGCCTCCAAATGTTATTTTATTCACTTCCCGTGGAGGAGAAACACTTTTTAAGGCCGCAGAGTGAGTAAATTGGCCATTTTCATTCACTTTTACCCATTCCTCAAATCTCGTGTTTAAGGACCCTGGAAGCATGAAAATCACTTTAAACATCTCATTTTATCTTTAAAAGTGATTTTCCAAGTACAAATGTGAATTGTAGTTCAAAGAGGCAACATTTGAAAATGGACCATTTTTTACGTTTCTGAAGCATGTCGTAAGGGGGGGTGGTTATCTCTTTCGTCAAAAATCGGGCCTTTTTGATTGAACAATAAAGGCCTACAAATGTTATTTAGTTCACTTCCCGTGGAGGAGAAACACTTTTTAAGGCCGCAGAGTGAGTAAATTGGCCATATTCATTCACTTTTACCCATTCCTCAAATCTTGTGTTTAAGGCCCCTGAAAGCATGAAAATCACTTTAAACATCTCATTTTATCTTTAAAAGTGATTTTCCATGTACAAATGTGAATTGTAGTTCAAAGAGGCAACATTTGAAAACAGACCATTTTTTTAGTTTCTGAAGCATGTCGTAAGGGGGGGTGGTTATCTCTTTCATCAAAAATCGGACGTTTTTGATTGAACAATAAAGGCCTACAAATGTTATTTAATTCACTTTCTGGGGTGTAGAAATTTTTTTTAAGGCCTCAGAGTGAATAAATTGGCCATTTTCATTCACATTCACCCATTCCTTAAGGCTTGTGTTTAGGGCCCCTGGAAGCTTGAAAATCACTTTAAACATCTAATTTTATCTCTAAAAGTGATTTTCCACGTACAAATGTGAATTGTCGTTTAAAGACGCAACATTGGAAAATGGACCATTTTTTTCGTTTCTGAAGCATGTCGTAAGGGGGGGTGGTTATCTCTTTCACCAAAAAAAAGGCGTTTTTTATTGAACAATAAAGGCCTCCAAATGTTATTTTATTCACTTCCCGTGGAGGAGAAACACTTTTTAAGGCCGCAGAGTGAGTAAATTGGCCATTTTCATTCACTTTTACCCATTCCTCAAATCTCGTGTTTAAGGCCCCTGGAAGCATGAAAATCACTTTAAACATCTCATTTTATCTTTAAAAGTGATTTTCCACGTACAAATGTGAATTGTAGTTCAAAGAGGCAACATTTGAAAATGGACCATTTTTTTCTTTTCCGAAGCATGTCGTAAGGGGGGGTGGTTATCTCTTTCACCAAAAAACAGGCGTTTTTGATTGAACAATAAAGGCCTCCAAATGTTATTTAATTCACTTCCCGTGGAGGAGAAACACTTTTTTAAGGCCGCAGAGTGAGTAAATTGGCCATTTTCATTCACTTTTACCCATTCCTCAAATCTTGTGTTTAAGGCCCCTGGAAGCATGAAAATCACTTTCAACATCTCATTTTATCTTTAAAAGTGATTTTCCACGTACAAATGTGAATTGTAGTTCAAAGAGGCAACATTTGAAAACAGACCATTTTTTTAGTTTCTGAAGCATGTCGTAAGGGGGGGTGGTTATCTCTTTCATCAAAAATTGGACGTTTTTGATTGAACAATAAAGGCCTACAAATGTTATTTAATTCACTTTCTGGGGTGGAGAAAAACTTTTTAAGGCCTCAGAGTGAATAAATTGGCCATTTTCATTCACATTTACCCATTCCTCAAATCTTGTGTTTAGGGCCCCTGGAAGCTTGAAAATCACTTTAAACATCTCATTTTATCTTTAAAAGTGATTTTCCACGTACAAATGTGAATTGTAGTTAAAAGAGGCAACATTTGAAAACGGACCATTTTTTACGTTTCTGAAGCATGTCGTAAGGGGGGGTGGTTATCTCTTTCGTCAAAAATCGGGTGTTTTCGCTTGAACAATAAAGGCCTACAAATGTTATTTAGTTCACTTCCCGTGGAGGAGAAACACTTTTTAAGGCCGCAGAGTGAGTAAATTGGCCATATTCATTCACTTTTACCCATTCCTTAAATCTTGTGTTTAAGGCCCCTGGAAGCATGAAAATCACTTTAAACATCTCATTTTATCTTTAAAAGTGATTTTCCACGTACAAATGTGAATTGTAGTTCAAAGAGGCAACATTTGAAAACAGACAATTTTTTCAGTTTCTGAAGCATGTTATAAGGGGGGGTGGTTATCTCTTTCATCAAAAATCGGACGTTTTGATTGAACAATAAAGGCCTCCAAATGTTATTTTATTCACTTCCCGTGGAGGAGAAACACTTTTTAAGGCCGCAGAGTGAGTACATTGGCCATTTTCATTCACTTTTACCCATTCCTCAAATCTCGTGTTTAAGGCCCCTGGAAGCATGAAAATCACTTTAAACGTCTCATTTTATCTTTAAAAGTGATTTTCCACGTACAAATGTGAATTGTAGTTCAAAGAGGCAACATTTGAAAGCGGACCATTTTTTTCGTTTCTGAAGCATGTCATAAGGGGGGGTGGTTATCTCTTTCACCAAAAAACAGGCGTTTTTGATTGAACAATAAAGGCCTCCAAATGTTATTTTATTCACTTCCCGTGGAGGAGAAACACTTTTTAAGGCCGCAGAGTGAGTAAATTGGCCATTTTCATTCACTTTTACCCATTCCTCAAATCTCGTGTTTAAGGACCCTGGAAGCATGAAAATCACTTTAAACATCTCATTTTATCTTTATAAGTGATTTTCCACCTACAAATGTGAATTGTAGTTCAAAGAGGCAACATTTGAAAACGGACCATTTTTTACGTTTCTGAAGCATGTCGTAAGGGGGGTGGTTATCTCTTTCATCAAAAATCGGACGTTTTTGATTGAACAATAAAGGCCTCCAAATGTTATTTTATTCACTTCCCGTGGAGGAGAAACACTTTTTAAGGCCGCAGAGTGAGTAAATTGGCCATTTTCATTCACATTTACCCATTCCTTAAGGCTTGTGTTTAGGGCCCCTGGAAGCTTGAAAATCACTTTAAACATCTAATTTTATCTCTAAAAGTGATTATCCACGTACAAATGTGAATTGTCGTTTAAAGACGCAACATTGGAAAATGGACCATTTTTTTCGTTTCTGAAGCATGTCGTAAGGGGGGGTGGTTATCTCTTTCACCAAAAAAAAGGCGTTTTTTATTGAACAATAAAGGCCTCCAAATGTTATTTTATTCACTTCCCGTGGAGGAGAAACACTTTTTAAGGCCGCAGAGTGAGTAAATTGGCCATTTTCATTCACTTTTACCCATTCCTCTAATCTCGTGTGTAAGGCCCCTGGAAGCATGAAAATCACTTTAAACATCTCATTTTATCTTTAAAAGTGATTTTCCACGTACAAATGTGAATTGTAGTTCAAAGAGGCAACATTTGAAAATGGACCATTTTTTTCGTTTCTGAAGCATGTCGTAAGGGGTGGTGGTTATCTCTTTCACCAAAAAACAGGCGTTTTTGATTGAACAATAAAGGCCTCCAAATGTTATTTAATTCACTTCCCGTGGAGGAGAAACACTTTTTAAGGCCGCAGAGTGAGTAAATTGGCCATTTTCATTCACTTTTACCCATTCCTCAAATCTTGTGTTTAAGGCCCCTGGAAGCATGAAAATCACTTTAAACATCTCATTTTATCTTTAAAAGTGATTTTCCACGTACAAATGTGAATTGTAGTTCAAAGAGGCAACATTTGAAAACAGACCATTTTTTTAGTTTCTGAAGCATGTCGTAAGGGGGGGTGGTTATCTCTTTCATCAAAAATCGGACGTTTTTGATTGAACAATAAAGGCCTACAAATGTTATTTAATTCACTTTCTGGGGTGGAGAAAAACTTTTTAAGGCCTCAGAGTGAATAAATTGGCCATTTTCATTCACATTTACCCATTCCTCAAATCTTGTGTTTAGGGACCCTGGAAGCTTGAAAATCACTTTAAACATCTCATTTTATCTTTAAAAGTGATTTTCCACGTACAAATGTGAATTGTAGTTAAAAGAGGCAACATTTGAAAACGGACCATTTTTTACGTTTCTGAAGCATGTCGTAAGGGGGGGTGGTTATCTCTTTCGTCAAAAATCGGGTGTTTTCGCTTGAACAATAAAGGCCTACAAATGTTATTTAGTTCACTTCCCGTGGAGGAGAAACACTTTTTAAGGCCGCAGAGTGAGTAAATTGGCCATATTCATTCACTTTTACCCATTCCTCAAATCTTGTGTTTAAGGCCCCTGGAAGCATGAAAATCACTTTAAACATCTCATTTTATCTTTAAAAGTGATTTTCCACGTACAAATGTGAATTGTAGTTCAAAGAGGCAACATTTGAAAACAGACCATTTTTTTAGTTTCTGAAGCATGTCGTAAGGGGGGGTGGTTATCTCTTTCATCAAAAATCGGATGTTTTTAATTGAACAATAAAGGCCTACAAATGTTATTTAATTCACTTTCTGGAGTGGAGAAAAACTTTTTAAGGCCTCAGAGTGAATAAATTGGCCATTTTCATTCACATTTACCCATTCCTCAAATCTTGTGTTTAGGGCCCCTGGAAGCTTGAAAATCACTTTAAACATCTCATTTTATCTTTAAAAGTGATTTTCCACGTACAAATGTGAATTGTAGTTCAAAGAGGCAACATTTGAAAACAGACCATTTTTTTAGTTTCTGAAGCATGTTGTAAGGGGGGGTGGTTATCTCTTTCATCAAAAATCGGACGTTTTTGATTGAACAATAAAGGCCTCCAAATGTTATTTTATTCACTTCCCGTGGAGGAGAAACACTTTTTAAGGCCGCAGAGTGAGTAAATTGGCCATTTTCATTCACTTTTACCCATTCCTCAAATCTCGTGTTTAAGGACCCTGGAAGCATGAAAATCACTTTAAACATCTCATTTTATCTTTAAAAGTGATTTTCCAAGTACAAATGTGAATTGTAGTTCAAAGAGGCAACATTTGAAAATGGACCATTTTTTACGTTTCTGAAGCATGTCGTAAGGGGGGGTGGTTATCTCTTTCGTCAAAAATCGGGCCTTTTTGATTGAACAATAAAGGCCTACAAATGTTATTTAGTTCACTTCCCGTGGAGGAGAAACACTTTTTAAGGCCGCAGAGTGAGTAAATTGGCCATATTCATTCACTTTTACCCATTCCTCAAATCTTGTGTTTAAGGCCCCTGAAAGCATGAAAATCACTTTAAACATCTCATTTTATCTTTAAAAGTGATTTTCCATGTACAAATGTGAATTGTAGTTCAAAGAGGCAACATTTGAAAACAGACCATTTTTTTAGTTTCTGAAGCATGTCGTAAGGGGGGGTGGTTATCTCTTTCATCAAAAATCGGACGTTTTTGATTGAACAATAAAGGCCTACAAATGTTATTTAATTCACTTTCTGGGGTGTAGAAATTTTTTTTAAGGCCTCAGAGTGAATAAATTGGCCATTTTCATTCACATTCACCCATTCCTTAAGGCTTGTGTTTAGGGCCCCTGGAAGCTTGAAAATCACTTTAAACATCTAATTTTATCTCTAAAAGTGATTTTCCACGTACAAATGTGAATTGTCGTTTAAAGACGCAACATTGGAAAATGGACCATTTTTTTCGTTTCTGAAGCATGTCGTAAGGGGGGGTGGTTATCTCTTTCACCAAAAAAAAGGCGTTTTTTATTGAACAATAAAGGCCTCCAAATGTTATTTTATTCACTTCCCGTGGAGGAGAAACACTTTTTAAGGCCGCAGAGTGAGTAAATTGGCCATTTTCATTCACTTTTACCCATTCCTCAAATCTCGTGTTTAAGGCCCCTGGAAGCATGAAAATCACTTTAAACATCTCATTTTATCTTTAAAAGTGATTTTCCACGTACAAATGTGAATTGTAGTTCAAAGAGGCAACATTTGAAAATGGACCATTTTTTTCTTTTCCGAAGCATGTAGTAAGGGGGGGTGGTTATCTCTTTCACCAAAAAACAGGCGTTTTTGATTGAACAATAAAGGCCTCCAAATGTTATTTAATTCACTTCCCGTGGAGGAGAAACACTTTTTTAAGGCCGCAGAGTGAGTAAATTGGCCATTTTCATTCACTTTTACCCATTCCTCAAATCTTGTGTTTAAGGCCCCTGGAAGCATGAAAATCACTTTCAACATCTCATTTTATCTTTAAAAGTGATTTTCCACGTACAAATGTGAATTGTAGTTCAAAGAGGCAACATTTGAAAACAGACCATTTTTTTAGTTTCTGAAGCATGTCGTAAGGGGGGGTGGTTATCTCTTTCATCAAAAATTGGACGTTTTTGATTGAACAATAAAGGCCTACAAATGTTATTTAATTCACTTTCTGGGGTGGAGAAAAACTTTTTAAGGCCTCAGAGTGAATAAATTGGCCATTTTCATTCACATTTACCCATTCCTCAAATCTTGTGTTTAGGGCCCCTGGAAGCTTGAAAATCACTTTAAACATCTCATTTTATCTTTAAAAGTGATTTTCCACGTACAAATGTGAATTGTAGTTAAAAGAGGCAACATTTGAAAACGGACCATTTTTTACGTTTCTGAAGCATGTCGTAAGGGGGGGTGGTTATCTCTTTCGTCAAAAATCGGGTGTTTTCGCTTGAACAATAAAGGCCTACAAATGTTATTTAGTTCACTTCCCGTGGAGGAGAAACACTTTTTAAGGCCGCAGAGTGAGTAAATTGGCCATATTCATTCACTTTTACCCATTCCTTAAATCTTGTGTTTAAGGCCCCTGGAAGCATGAAAATCACTTTAAACATCTCATTTTATCTTTAAAAGTGATTTTCCACGTACAAATGTGAATTGTAGTTCAAAGAGGCAACATTTGAAAACAGACAATTTTTTCAGTTTCTGAAGCATGTTATAAGGGGGGGTGGTTATCTCTTTCATCAAAAATCGGACGTTTTGATTGAACAATAAAGGCCTCCAAATGTTATTTTATTCACTTCCCGTGGAGGAGAAACACTTTTTAAGGCCGCAGAGTGAGTACATTGGCCATTTTCATTCACTTTTACCCATTCCTCAAATCTCGTGTTTAAGGCCCCTGGAAGCATGAAAATCACTTTAAACGTCTCATTTTATCTTTAAAAGTGATTTTCCACGTACAAATGTGAATTGTAGTTCAAAGAGGCAACATTTGAAAGCGGACCATTTTTTTCGTTTCTGAAGCATGTCATAAGGGGGGGTGGTTATCTCTTTCACCAAAAAACAGGCGTTTTTGATTGAACAATAAAGGCCTCCAAATGTTATTTTATTCACTTCCCGTGGAGGAGAAACACTTTTTAAGGCCGCAGAGTGAGTAAATTGGCCATTTTCATTCACTTTTACCCATTCCTCAAATCTCGTGTTTAAGGACCCTGGAAGCATGAAAATCACTTTAAACATCTCATTTTATCTTTATAAGTGATTTTCCACCTACAAATGTGAATTGTAGTTCAAAGAGGCAACATTTGAAAACGGACCATTTTTTACGTTTCTGAAGCATGTCGTAAGGGGGGTGGTTATCTCTTTCATCAAAAATCGGACGTTTTTGATTGAACAATAAAGGCCTCCAAATGTTATTTTATTCACTTCCCGTGGAGGAGAAACACTTTTTAAGGCCGCAGAGTGAGTAAATTGGCCATTTTCATTCACATTTACCCATTCCTTAAGGCTTGTGTTTAGGGCCCCTGGAAGCTTGAAAATCACTTTAAACATCTAATTTTATCTCTAAAAGTGATTATCCACGTACAAATGTGAATTGTCGTTTAAAGACGCAACATTGGAAAATGGACCATTTTTTTCGTTTCTGAAGCATGTCGTAAGGGGGGGTGGTTATCTCTTTCACCAAAAAAAAGGCGTTTTTTATTGAACAATAAAGGCCTCCAAATGTTATTTTATTCACTTCCCGTGGAGGAGAAACACTTTTTAAGGCCGCAGAGTGAGTAAATTGGCCATTTTCATTCACTTTTACCCATTCCTCTAATCTCGTGTGTAAGGCCCCTGGAAGCATGAAAATCACTTTAAACATCTCATTTTATCTTTAAAAGTGATTTTCCACGTACAAATGTGAATTGTAGTTCAAAGAGGCAACATTTGAAAATGGACCATTTTTTTCGTTTCTGAAGCATGTCGTAAGGGGTGGTGGTTATCTCTTTCACCAAAAAACAGGCGTTTTTGATTGAACAATAAAGGCCTCCAAATGTTATTTAATTCACTTCCCGTGGAGGAGAAACACTTTTTAAGGCCGCAGAGTGAGTAAATTGGCCATTTTCATTCACTTTTACCCATTCCTCAAATCTTGTGTTTAAGGCCCCTGGAAGCATGAAAATCACTTTAAACATCTCATTTTATCTTTAAAAGTGATTTTCCACGTACAAATGTGAATTGTAGTTCAAAGAGGCAACATTTGAAAACAGACCATTTTTTTAGTTTCTGAAGCATGTCGTAAGGGGGGGTGGTTATCTCTTTCATCAAAAATCGGACGTTTTTGATTGAACAATAAAGGCCTACAAATGTTATTTAATTCACTTTCTGGGGTGGAGAAAAACTTTTTAAGGCCTCAGAGTGAATAAATTGGCCATTTTCATTCACATTTACCCATTCCTCAAATCTTGTGTTTAGGGACCCTGGAAGCTTGAAAATCACTTTAAACATCTCATTTTATCTTTAAAAGTGATTTTCCACGTACAAATGTGAATTGTAGTTAAAAGAGGCAACATTTGAAAACGGACCATTTTTTACGTTTCTGAAGCATGTCGTAAGGGGGGGTGGTTATCTCTTTCGTCAAAAATCGGGTGTTTTCGCTTGAACAATAAAGGCCTACAAATGTTATTTAGTTCACTTCCCGTGGAGGAGAAACACTTTTTAAGGCCGCAGAGTGAGTAAATTGGCCATATTCATTCACTTTTACCCATTCCTCAAATCTTGTGTTTAAGGCCCCTGGAAGCATGAAAATCACTTTAAACATCTCATTTTATCTTTAAAAGTGATTTTCCACGTACAAATGTGAATTGTAGTTCAAAGAGGCAACATTTGAAAACAGACCATTTTTTTAGTTTCTGAAGCATGTCGTAAGGGGGGGTGGTTATCTCTTTCATCAAAAATCGGATGTTTTTAATTGAACAATAAAGGCCTACAAATGTTATTTAATTCACTTTCTGGAGTGGAGAAAAACTTTTTAAGGCCTCAGAGTGAATAAATTGGCCATTTTCATTCACATTTACCCATTCCTCAAATCTTGTGTTTAGGGCCCCTGGAAGCTTGAAAATCACTTTAAACATCTCATTTTATCTTTAAAAGTGATTTTCCACGTACAAATGTGAATTGTAGTTCAAAGAGGCAACATTTGAAAACAGACCATTTTTTTAGTTTCTGAAGCATGTTGTAAGGGGGGGTGGTTATCTCTTTCATCAAAAATCGGACGTTTTTGATTGAACAATAAAGGCCTCCAAATGTTATTTTATTCACTTCCCGTGGAGGAGAAACACTTTTTAAGGCCGCAGAGTGAGTAAATTGGCCATTTTCATTCACTTTTACCCATTCCTCAAATCTCGTGTTTAAGGACCCTGGAAGCATGAAAATCACTTTAAACATCTCATTTTATCTTTAAAAGTGATTTTCCAAGTACAAATGTGAATTGTAGTTCAAAGAGGCAACATTTGAAAATGGACCATTTTTTACGTTTCTGAAGCATGTCGTAAGGGGGGGTGGTTATCTCTTTCGTCAAAAATCGGGCCTTTTTGCTTGAACAATAAAGGCCTACAAATGTTATTTAGTTCACTTCCCGTGGAGGAGAAACACTTTTTAAGGCCGCAGAGTGAGTAAATTGGCCATATTCATTCACTTTTACCCATTCCTCAAATCTTGTGTTTAAGGCCCCTGAAAGCATGAAAATCACTTTAAACATCTCATTTTATCTTTAAAAGTGATTTTCCATGTACAAATGTGAATTGTAGTTCAAAGAGGCAACATTTGAAAACAGACCATTTTTTTAGTTTTTGAAGCATGTCGTAAGGGGGGGTGGTTATCTCTTTCATCAAAAATCGGACGTTTTTGATTGAACAATAAAGGCCTACAAATGTTATTTAATTCACTTTCTGGGGTGTAGAAATTTTTTTTAAGGCCTCAGAGTGAATAAATTGGCCATTTTCATTCACATTCACCCATTCCTTAAGGCTTGTGTTTAGGGCCCCTGGAAGCTTGAAAATCACTTTAAACATCTAATTTCATCTCTAAAAGTGATTATCCACGTACAAATGTGAATTGTCGTTTAAAGACGCAACATTGGAAAATGGACCATTTTTTTCGTTTCTGAAGCATGTCGTAAGGGGGGGTGGTTATCTCTTTCACCAAAAAAAAGGCGTTTTTTATTGAACAATAAAGGCCTCCAAATGTTATTTTATTCACTTCCCGTGGAGGAGAAACACTTTTTAAGGCCGCAGAGTGAGTAAATTGGCCATTTTCATTCACTTTTACCCATTCCTCAAATCTCGTGTTTAAGGCCCCTGGAAGCATGAAAATCACTTTAAACATCTCATTTTATCTTTAAAAGTGATTTTCCACGTACAAATGTGAATTGTAGTTCAAAGAGGCAACATTTGAAAATGGACCATTTTTTTCTTTTCCGAAGCATGTCGTAAGGGGGGGTGGTTATCTCTTTCACCAAAAAACAGGCGTTTTTGATTGAACAATAAAGGCCTCCAAATGTTATTTAATTCACTTCCCGTGGAGGAGAAACACTTTTTTAAGGCCGCAGAGTGAGTAAATTGGCCATTTTCATTCACTTTTACCCATTCCTCAAATCTTGTGTTTAGGGCCCCTGGAAGCTTGAAAATCACTTTAAACATCTCATTTTATCTTTAAAAGTGATTTTCCACGTACAAATGTGAATTGTAGTTAAAAGAGGCAACATTTGAAAACGGACCATTTTTTACGTTTCTGAAGCATGTCGTAAGGGGGGGTGGTTATCTCTTTCGTCAAAAATCGGGTGTTTTCGCTTGAACAATAAAGGCCTACAAATGTTATTTAGTTCACTTCCCGTGGAGGAGAAACACTTTTTAAGGCCGCAGAGTGAGTAAATTGGCCATATTCATTCACTTTTACCCATTCCTTAAATCTTGTGTTTAAGGCCCCTGGAAGCATGAAAATCACTTTAAACATCTCATTTTATCTTTAAAAGTGATTTTCCACGTACAAATGTGAATTGTAGTTCAAAGAGGCAACATTTGAAAACAGACAATTTTTTCAGTTTCTGAAGCATGTTATAAGGGGGGGTGGTTATCTCTTTCATCAAAAATCGGACGTTTTGATTGAACAATAAAGGCCTCCAAATGTTATTTTATTCACTTCTCGTGGAGGAGAAACACTTTTTAAGGCCGCAGAGTGAGTACATTGGCCATTTTCATTCACTTTTACCCATTCCTCAAATCTCGTGTTTAAGGCCCCTGGAAGCATGAAAATCACTTTAAACGTCTCATTTTATCTTTAAAAGTGATTTTCCACGTACAAATGTGAATTGTAGTTCAAAGAGGCAACATTTGAAAGCGGACCATTTTTTTCGTTTCTGAAGCATGTCATAAGGGGGGGTGGTTATCTCTTTCACCAAAAAACAGGCGTTTTTGATTGAACAATAAAGGCCTCCAAATGTTCTTTAATTCACTTCCCGTGGAGGAGAAAAACTTTTAAAGGCCACAGAGTGAGTAAATTGGCAATTTTCATTCACTTTTACCCATTTCTCAAATCTTGTGTTTAAGGCCCCTGGAAGCATGAAAATCACTTTAAACATCTCATTTTATCTTTAAAAGTGATTTTCCACGTACAAATGTGAATTGTAGTTCAAAGAGGCAACATTTGAAAACAGACCATTTTTTTAGTTTCTGAAGCATGTCGTAAGGGGGGTGGTTATCTCTTTCATCAAAAATCATTGGTTTTTAATTGAACAATAAAGGCCTACAAATGTTATTTAATTCACTTTCTGGGGTGGAGAAAAACTTTTTAAGGCCTCAGAGGGAATAAATTGGCCATTTCCATTCACAATTACCCATTCCTCAAATCTTGTGTTTAGGGCCCCTGGAAGCTTGAAAATCACTTTAAACATCTAATTTTATCTCTAAAAGTGATTATCCACGTACAAATGTGAATTGTCGTTTAAAGACGCAACATTTGAAAATGGACCATTTTTTTCGTTTCTGAAGCATGTCGTAAGGGGGGGTGGTTATCTCTTTCGTCAAAAATCGGGTGTTTTTGCTTGAACAATAAAGGCCTACAAATGTTATTTAGTTCACTTCCCGTGGAGGAGAAACACTTTTTAAGGCCGCAGAGTGAGTAAATTGGCCATATTCATTCACTTTTACCCATTCCTCAAATCTTGTGTTTAAGGCCCCTGGAAGCATGAAAATCACTTTAAACATCTCATTTTATCTTTAAAAGTGATTTTCCACGTACAAATGTGAATTGTAGTTCAAAGAGGCAACATTTGAAAACAGACAATTTTTTCAGTTTCTGAAGCATGTCGTAAGGGGGGGTGGTTATCTCTTTCATCAAAAATCGTACGTTTTTGATTGAACAATAAAGGGCTCCAAATGTTATTTTATTCACTTCCCGTGGAGGAGAAACACTTTTTAAGGCCGCAGAGTGAGTACATTGGCCCTTTTCATTCACTTTTACCCATTCCTCAAATCTCGTGTTTAAGGCCCCTGGAAGCATGAAAATCACTTTAAACGTCTCATTTTATCTTTAAAAGTGATTTTCCACGTACAAATGTGAATTGTAGTTCAGAGAGGCAACATTTGAAAGCGGACCATTTTTTTCGTTTCTGAAGCATGTCATAAGGGGGGGTGGTTATCTCTTTCACCAAAAAACAGGCGTTTTTGATTGAACAATAAAGGCCTCCAAATGTTATTTTATTCACTTCCCGTGGAGGAGAAACACTTTTTAAGGCCGCAGAGTGAGTAAATTGGCCATTTTCATTCACATTTACCCATTCCTTAAGGCTTGTGTTTAGGGCCCCTGGAAGCTTGAAAATCACTTTAAACATCTAATTTTATCTCTAAAAGTGATTATCCACGTACAAATGTGAATTGTCGTTTAAAGACGCAACATTGGAAAATGGACCATTTTTTTCGTTTCTGAAGCATGTCGTAAGGGGGGGTGGTTATCTCTTTCACCAAAAAAAAGGCGTTTTTTATTGAACAATAAAGGCCTCCAAATGTTATTTTATTCACTTCCCGTGGAGGAGAATCACTTTTTAAGGCCGCAGAGTGAGTAAATTGGCCATTTTCATTCACTTTTACCCATTCCTCTAATCTCGTGTGTAAGGCCCCTGGAAGCATGAAAATCACTTTAAACATCTCATTTTATCTTTAAAAGTGATTTTCCACGTACAAATGTGAATTGTAGTTCAAAGAGGCAACATTTGAAAATGGACCATTTTTTTCGTTTCTGAAGCATGTCGTAAGGGGGGGTGGTTATCTCTTTCACCAAAAAAGAGGCGTTTTTGATTGAACAATAAAGGCCTCCAAATGTTATTTAATTCACTTCCCGTGGAGGAGAAACACTTTTTAAGGCCTCAGAGTGAGTAAATTGGCCATTTTCATTCACTTTTACCCATTTCTCAAATCTTGTGTTTAAGGCCCCTGGAAGCATGAAAATCACTTTAAACATCTCATTTTATCTTTAAAAGTGATTTTCCACGTACAAATGTGAATTGTAGTTCAAAGAGGCAACATTTGAAAACAGACCATTTTTTAAGTTTCTGAAGCATGTCGTAAGGGGGGGTGGTTATCTCTTTCATCAAAAATCGGACGTTTTTAATTGAAAAATAAAGGCCTACAAATGTTATTTAATTCACTTTCTGGGGTGGAGAAAAACTTTTTAAGGCCATAGAGTGAATAAATTGGCCATTTCCATTCACATTTACCCATTCCTCAAATCTTGTGTTTAGGGCCCCTGGAAGCTTGAAAATCACTTTAAACATCTAATTTTATCTCTAAAAGTGATTATCCACGTACAAATGTGAATTGTCATTTAAAGACGCAACATTTGAAAATGGACCATTTTTTTCGTTTCTGAAGCATGTCGTAAGGGGGGGTGGTTATCATTTTCACCAAAAAAAAGGCGTTTTTGATTGAACAATAAAGGCCTCCAAATGTTATTTTATTCAGTTCCCGTGGAGGAGGAACACTTTTTAAGGCCGCAGAGTGAGTAAATTGGCCATTTTCATTCACTTTTACCCATTCCTCAAATCTCGTGTTTAAGGACCCTGGAAGCATGAAAATCACTTTAAACATCTCATTTTATCTTTATAAGTGATTTTCCACCTACAAATGTGAATTGTAGTTCAAAGAGGCAACATTTGAAAACGGACCATTTTTTACGTTTCTGAAGCATGTCGTAAGGGGGGTGGTTATCTCTTTCATCAAAAATCGGACGTTTTTGATTGAACAATAAAGGCCTCCAAATGTTATTTTATTCACTTCCCGTGGAGGAGAAACACTTTTTAAGGCCGCAGAGTGAGTAAATTGGCCATTTTCATTCACATTTACCCATTCCTTAAGGCTTGTGTTTAGGGCCCCTGGAAGCTTGAAAATCACTTTAAACATCTAATTTTATCTCTAAAAGTGATTATCCACGTACAAATGTGAATTGTCGTTTAAAGACGCAACATTGGAAAATGGACCATTTTTTTCGTTTCTGAAGCATGTCGTAAGGGGGGGTGGTTATCTCTTTCACCAAAAAAAAGGCGTTTTTTATTGAACAATAAAGGCCTCCAAATGTTATTTTATTCACTTCCCGTGGAGGAGAAACACTTTTTAAGGCCGCAGAGTGAGTAAATTGGCCATTTTCATTCACTTTTACCCATTCCTCTAATCTCGTGTGTAAGGCCCCTGGAAGCATGAAAATCACTTTAAACATCTCATTTTATCTTTAAAAGTGATTTTCCACGTACAAATGTGAATTGTAGTTCAAAGAGGCAACATTTGAAAATGGACCATTTTTTTCGTTTCTGAAGCATGTCGTAAGGGGTGGTGGTTATCTCTTTCACCAAAAAACAGGCGTTTTTGATTGAACAATAAATGCCTCCAAATGTTATTTAATTCACTTCCCGTGGAGGAGAAACACTTTTTAAGGCCGCAGAGTGAGTAAATTGGCCATTTTCATTCACTTTTACCCATTCCTCAAATCTTGTGTTTAAGGCCCCTGGAAGCATGAAAATCACTTTAAACATCTCATTTTATCTTTAAAAGTGATTTTCCACGTACAAATGTGAATTGTAGTTCAAAGAGGCAACATTTGAAAACAGACCATTTTTTTAGTTTCTGAAGCATGTCGTAAGGGGGGGTGGTTATCTCTTTCATCAAAAATCGGACGTTTTTGATTGAACAATAAAGGCCTACAAATGTTATTTAATTCACTTTCTCGGGTGGAGAAAAACTTTTTAAGGCCTCAGAGTGAATAAATTGGCCATTTTCATTCACATTTACCCATTCCTCAAATCTTGTGTTTAGGGACCCTGGAAGCTTGAAAATCACTTTAAACATCTCATTTTATCTTTAAAAGTGATTTTCCACGTACAAATGTGAATTGTAGTTAAAAGAGGCAACATTTGAAAACGGACCATTTTTTACGTTTCTGAAGCATGTCGTAAGGGGGGGTGGTTATCTCTTTCGTCAAAAATCGGGTGTTTTCGCTTGAACAATAAAGGCCTACAAATGTTATTTAGTTCACTTCCCGTGGAGGAGAAACACTTTTTAAGGCCGCAGAGTGAGTAAATTGGCCATATTCATTCACTTTTACCCATTCCTCAAATCTTGTGTTTAAGGCCCCTGGAAGCATGAAAATCACTTTAAACATCTCATTTTATCTTTAAAAGTGATTTTCCACGTACAAATGTGAATTGTAGTTCAAAGAGGCAACATTTGAAAACAGACCATTTTTTTAGTTTCTGAAGCATGTCGTAAGGGGGGGTGGTTATCTCTTTCATCAAAAATCGGATGTTTTTAATTGAACAATAAAGGCCTACAAATGTTATTTAATTCACTTTCTGGAGTGGAGAAAAACTTTTTAAGGCCTCAGAGTGAATAAATTGGCCATTTTCATTCACATTTACCCATTCCTCAAATCTTGTGTTTAGGGCCCCTGGAAGCTTGAAAATCACTTTAAACATCTCATTTTATCTTTAAAAGTGATTTTCCACGTACAAATGTGAATTGTAGTTCAAAGAGGCAACATTTGAAAACAGACCATTTTTTTAGTTTCTGAAGCATGTTGTAAGGGGGGGTGGTTATCTCTTTCATCAAAAATCGGACGTTTTTGATTGAACAATAAAGGCCTCCAAATGTTATTTTATTCACTTCCCGTGGAGGAGAAACACTTTTTAAGGCCGCAGAGTGAGTAAATTGGCCATATTCATTCACTGTTACCCATTCCTCAAATCTTGTGTTTAAGGCCCCTGAAAGCATGAAAATCACTTTAAACATCTCATTTTATCTTTAAAAGTGATTTTCCATGTACAAATGTGAATTGTAGTTCAAAGAGGCAACATTTGAAAACAGACCATTTTTTTAGTTTCTGAAGCATGTCGTAAGGGGGGGTGGTTATCTCTTTCATCAAAAATCGGACGTTTTTGATTGAACAATAAAGGCCTACAAATGTTATTTAATTCACTTTCTGGGGTGTAGAAATTTTTTTTAAGGCCTCAGAGTGAATAAATTGGCCATTTTCATTCACATTCACCCATTCCTTAAGGCTTGTGTTTAGGGCCCCTGGAAGCTTGAAAATCACTTTAAACATCTAATTTTATCTCTAAAAGTGATTATCCACGTACAAATGTGAATTGTCGTTTAAAGACGCAACATTGGAAAATGGACCATTTTTTTCGTTTCTGAAGCATGTCGTAAGGGGGGGTGGTTATCTCTTTCACCAAAAAAAAGGCGTTTTTTATTGAACAATAAAGGCCTCCAAATGTTATTTTATTCACTTCCCGTGGAGGAGAAACACTTTTTAAGGCCGCAGAGTGAGTAAATTGGCCATTTTCATTCACTTTTACCCATTCCTCAAATCTCGTGTTTAAGGCCCCTGGAAGCATGAAAATCACTTTAAACATCTCATTTTATCTTTAAAAGTGATTTTCCACGTACAAATGTGAATTGTAGTTCAAAGAGGCAACATTTGAAAATGGACCATTTTTTTCTTTTCCGAAGCATGTCGTAAGGGGGGGTGGTTATCTCTTTCACCAAAAAACAGGCGTTTTTGATTGAACAATAAAGGCCTCCAAATGTTATTTAATTCACTTCCCGTGGAGGAGAAACACTTTTTTAAGGCCGCAGAGTGAGTAAATTGGCCATTTTCATTCACTTTTACCCATTCCTCAAATCTTGTGTTTAAGGCCCCTGGAAGCATGAAAATCACTTTCAACATCTCATTTTATCTTTAAAAGTGATTTTCCACGTACAAATGTGAATTGTAGTTCAAAGAGGCAACATTTGAAAACAGACCATTTTTTTAGTTTCTGAAGCATGTCGTAAGGGGGGGTGGTTATCTCTTTCATCAAAAATTGGACGTTTTTGATTGAACAATAAAGGCCTACAAATGTTATTTAATTCACTTTCTGGGGTGGAGAAAAACTTTTTAAGGCCTCAGAGTGAATAAATTGGCCATTTTCATTCACATTTACCCATTCCTCAAATCTTGTGTTTAGGGCCCCTGGAAGCTTGAAAATCACTTTAAACGTCTCATTTTATCTTTAAAAGTGATTTTCCACGTACAAATGTGAATTGTAGTTCAAAGAGGCAACATTTGAAAGCGGACCATTTTTTTCGTTTCTGAAGCATGTCATAAGGGGGGGTGGTTATCTCTTTCACCAAAAAACAGGCGTTTTTGATTGAACAATAAAGGCCTCCAAATGTTCTTTAATTCACTTCCCGTGGAGGAGAAAAACTTTTAAAGGCCACAGAGTGAGTAAATTGGCAATTTTCATTCACTTTTACCCATTTCTCAAATCTTGTGTTTAAGGCCCCTGGAAGCATGAAAATCACTTTAAACATCTCATTTTATCTTTAAAAGTGATTTTCCACGTACAAATGTGAATTGTAGTTCAAAGAGGCAACATTTGAAAACAGACCATTTTTTTAGTTTCTGAAGCATGTCGTAAGGGGGGTGGTTATCTCTTTCATCAAAAATCATTGGTTTTTAATTGAACAATAAAGGCCTACAAATGTTATTTAATTCACTTTCTGGGGTGGAGAAAAACTTTTTAAGGCCTCAGAGGGAATAAATTGGCCATTTCCATTCACAATTACCCATTCCTCAAATCTTGTGTTTAGGGCCCCTGGAAGCTTGAAAATCACTTTAAACATCTAATTTTATCTCTAAAAGTGATTATCCACGTACAAATGTGAATTGTCGTTTAAAGACGCAACATTTGAAAATGGACCATTTTTTTCGTTTCTGAAGCATGTCGTAAGGGGGGGTGGTTATCTCTTTCGTCAAAAATCGGGTGTTTTTGCTTGAACAATAAAGGCCTACAAATGTTATTTAGTTCACTTCCCGTGGAGGAGAAACACTTTTTAAGGCCGCAGAGTGAGTAAATTGGCCATATTCATTCACTTTTACCCATTCCTCAAATCTTGAGTTTAAGGCCCCTGGAAGCATGAAAATCACTTTAAACATCTCATTTTATCTTTAAAAGTGATTTTCCACGTACAAATGTGAATTGTAGTTCAAAGAGGCAACATTTGAAAACAGACAATTTTTTCAGTTTCTGAAGCATGTCGTAAGGGGGGGTGGTTATCTCTTTCATCAAAAATCGGACGTTTTTGATTGAACAATAAAGGGCTCCAAATGTTATTTTATTCACTTCCCGTGGAGGAGAAACACTTTTTAAGGCCGCAGAGTGAGTACATTGGCCCTTTTCATTCACTTTTACCCATTCCTCAAATCTCGTGTTTAAGGCCCCTGGAAGCATGAAAATCACTTTAAACGTCTCATTTTATCTTTAAAAGTGATTTTCCACGTACAAATGTGAATTGTAGTTCAAAGAGGCAACATTTGAAAGCGGACCATTTTTTTCGTTTCTGAAGCATGTCATAAGGGGGGGTGGTTATCTCTTTCACCAAAAAACAGGCGTTTTTGATTGAACAATAAAGGCCTCCAAATGTTCTTTAATTCACTTCCCGTGGAGGAGAAAAACTTTTAAAGGCCACAGAGTGAGTAAATTGGCAATTTTCATTCACTTTTACCCATTTCTCAAATCTTGTGTTTAAGGCCCCTGGAAGCATGAAAATCACTTTAAACATCTCATTTTATCTTTAAAAGTGATTTTCCACGTACAAATGTGAATTGTAGTTCAAAGAGGCAACATTTGAAAACAGACCATTTTTTTAGTTTCTGAAGCATGTCGTAAGGGGGGTGGTTATCTCTTTCATCAAAAATCATTGGTTTTTAATTGAACAATAAAGGCCTACAAATGTTATTTAATTCACTTTCTGGGGTGGAGAAAAACTTTTTAAGGCCTCAGAGGGAATAAATTGGCCATTTCCATTCACAATTACCCATTCCTCAAATCTTGTGTTTAGGGCCCCTGGAAGCTTGAAAATCACTTTAAACATCTAATTTTATCTCTAAAAGTGATTATCCACGTACAAATGTGAATTGTCGTTTAAAGACGCAACATTTGAAAATGGACCATTTTTTTCGTTTCTGAAGCATGTCGTAAGGGGGGGTGGTTATCTCTTTCGTCAAAAATCGGGTGTTTTTGCTTGAACAATAAAGGCCTACAAATGTTATTTAGTTCACTTCCCGTGGAGGAGAAACACTTTTTAAGGCCGCAGAGTGAGTAAATTGGCCATATTCATTCACTTTTACCCATTCCTCAAATCTTGTGTTTAAGGCCCCTGGAAGCATGAAAATCACTTTAAACATCTCATTTTATCTTTAAAAGTGATTTTCCACGTACAAATGTGAATTGTAGTTCAAAGAGGCAACATTTGAAAACAGACAATTTTTTCAGTTTCTGAAGCATGTCGTAAGGGGGGGTGGTTATCTCTTTCATCAAAAATCGGACGTTTTTGATTGAACAATAAAGGGCTCCAAATGTTATTTTATTCACTTCCCGTGGAGGAGAAACACTTTTTAAGGCCGCAGAGTGAGTACATTGGCCCTTTTCATTCACTTTTACCCATTCCTCAAATCTCGTGTTTAAGGCCCCTGGAAGCATGAAAATCACTTTAAACGTCTCATTTTATCTTTAAAAGTGATTTTCCACGTACAAATGTGAATTGTAGTTCAAAGAGGCAACATTTGAAAGCGGACCATTTTTTTCGTTTCTGAAGCATGTCATAAGGGGGGGTGGTTATCTCTTTCACCAAAAAACAGGCGTTTTTGATTGAACAATAAAGGCCTCCAAATGTTATTTTATTCACTTCCCGTGGAGGAGAAACACTTTTTAAGGCCGCAGAGTGAGTAAATTGGCCATTTTCATTCACATTTACCCATTCCTTAAGGCTTGTGTTTAGGGCCCCTGGAAGCTTGAAAATCACTTTAAACATCTAATTTTATCTCTAAAAGTGATTATCCACGTACAAATGTGAATTGTCGTTTAAAGACGCAACATTGGAAAATGGACCATTTTTTTCGTTTCTGAAGCATGTCGTAAGGGGGGGTGGTTATCTCTTTCACCAAAAAAAAGGCGTTTTTTATTGAACAATAAAGGCCTCCAAATGTTATTTTATTCACTTCCCGTGGAGGAGAAACACTTTTTAAGGCCGCAGAGTGAGTAAATTGGCCATTTTCATTCACTTTTACCCATTCCTCTAATCTCGTGTGTAAGGCCCCTGGAAGCATGAAAATCACTTTAAACATCTCATTTTATCTTTAAAAGTGATTTTCCACGTACAAATGTGAATTGTAGTTCAAAGAGGCAACATTTGAAAATGGACCATTTTTTTTGTTTCTGAAGCATGTCGTAAGGGGGGGTGGTTATCTCTTTCACCAAAAAAGAGGCGTTTTTGATTGAACAATAAAGGCCTCCAAATGTTATTTAATTCACTTCCCGTGGAGGAGAAACACTTTTTAAGGCCTCAGAGTGAGTAAATTGGCCATTTTCATTCACTTTTACCCATTTCTCAAATCTTGTGTTTAAGGCCCCTGGAAGCATGAAAATCACTTTAAACATCTCATTTTATCTTTAAAAGTGATTTTCCACGTACAAATGTGAATTGTAGTTCAAAGAGGCAACATTTGAAAACAGACCATTTTTTAAGTTTCTGAAGCATGTCGTAAGGGGGGGTGGTTATCTCTTTCATCAAAAATCGGACGTTTTTAATTGAACAATAAAGGCCTACAAATGTTATTTAATTCACTTTCTGGGGTGGAGAAAAACTTTTTAAGGCCTCAGAGTGAATAAATTGGCCATTTCCATTCACATTTACCCATTCCTCAAATCTTGTGTTTAGGGCCCCTGGAAGCTTGAAAATCACTTTAAACATCTAATTTTATCTCTAAAAGTGATTATCCACGTACAAATGTGAATTGTCATTTAAAGACGCAACATTTGAAAATGGACCATTTTTTTCGTTTCTGAAGCATGTCGTAAGGGGGGGTGGTTATCATTTTCACCAAAAAAAAGGCGTTTTTGATTGAACAATAAAGGCCTCCAAATGTTATTTTATTCAGTTCCCGTGGAGGAGGAACACTTTTTAAGGCCGCAGAGTGAGTAAATTGGCCATTTTCATTCACTTTTACCCATTCCTCAAATCTCGTGTTTAAGGACCCTGGAAGCATGAAAATCACTTTAAACATCTCATTTTATCTTTATAAGTGATTTTCCACCTACAAATGTGAATTGTAGTTCAAAGAGGCAACATTTGAAAACGGACCATTTTTTACGTTTCTGAAGCATGTCGTAAGGGGGGTGGTTATCTCTTTCATCAAAAATCGGACGTTTTTGATTGAACAATAAAGGCCTCCAAATGTTATTTTATTCACTTCCCGTGGAGGAGAAACACTTTTTAAGGCCGCAGAGTGAGTAAATTGGCCATTTTCATTCACATTTACCCATTCCTTAAGGCTTGTGTTTAGGGCCCCTGGAAGCTTGAAAATCACTTTAAACATCTAATTTTATCTCTAAAAGTGATTATCCACGTACAAATGTGAATTGTCGTTTAAAGACGCAACATTGGAAAATGGACCATTTTTTTCGTTTCTGAAGCATGTCGTAAGGGGGGGTGGTTATCTCTTTCACCAAAAAAAAGGCGTTTTTTATTGAACAATAAAGGCCTCCAAATGTTATTTTATTCACCTCCCGTGGAGGAGAAACACTTTTTAAGGCCGCAGAGTGAGTAAATTGGCCATTTTCATTCACTTTTACCCATTCCTCTAATCTCGTGTGTAAGGCCCCTGGAAGCATGAAAATCACTTTAAACATCTCATTTTATCTTTAAAAGTGATTTTCCACGTACAAATGTGAATTGTAGTTCAAAGAGGCAACATTTGAAAATGGACCATTTTTTTCGTTTCTGAAGCATGTCGTAAGGGGTGGTGGTTATCTCTTTCACCAAAAAACAGGCGTTTTTGATTGAACAATAAAGGCCTCCAAATGTTATTTAATTCACTTCCCGTGGAGGAGAAACACTTTTTAAGGCCGCAGAGTGAGTAAATTGGCCATTTTCATTCACTTTTACCCATTCCTCAAATCTTGTGTTTAAGGCCCCTGGAAGCATGAAAATCACTTTAAACATCTCATTTTATCTTTAAAAGTGATTTTCCACGTACAAATGTGAATTGTAGTTCAAAGAGGCAACATTTGAAAACAGACCATTTTTTTAGTTTCTGAAGCATGTCGTAAGGGGGGGTGGTTATCTCTTTCATCAAAAATCGGACGTTTTTGATTGAACAATAAAGGCCTACAAATGTTATTTAATTCACTTTCTGGGGTGGAGAAAAACTTTTTAAGGCCTCAGAGTGAATAAATTGGCCATTTTCATTCACATTTACCCATTCCTCAAATCTTGTGTTTAGGAACCCTGGAAGCTTGAAAATCACTTTAAACATCTCATTTTATCTTTAAAAGTGATTTTCCACGTACAAATGTGAATTGTAGTTAAAAGATGCAACATTTGAAAACGGACCATTTTTTACGTTTCTGAAGCATGTCGTAAGGGGGGGTGGTTATCTCTTTCGTCAAAAATCGGGTGTTTTCGCTTGAACAATAAAGGCCTACAAATGTTATTTAGTTCACTTCCCGTGGAGGAGAAACACTTTTTAAGGCCGCAGAGTGAGTAAATTGGCCATATTCATTCACTTTTACCCATTCCTCAAATCTTGTGTTTAAGGCCCCTGGAAGCATGAAAATCACTTTAAACATCTCATTTTATCTTTAAAAGTGATTTTCCAAGTACAAATGTGAATTGTAGTTCAAAGAGGCAACATTTGAAAACGGACCATTTTTTACGTTTCTGAAGCATGTCGTAAGGGGGGGTGGTTATCTCTTTCGTCAAAAATCGGGCCTTTTTGCTTGAACAATAAAGGCCTACAAATGTTATTTAGTTCACTTCCCGTGGAGGAGAAACACTTTTTAAGGCCGCAGAGTGAGTAAATTGGCCATATTCATTCACTTTTACCCATTCCTCAAATCTTGTATTTAAGGCCCCTGAAAGCATGAAAATCACTTTAAACATCTCATTTTATCTTTAAAAGTGATTTTCCATGTACAAATGTGAATTGTAGTTCAAAGAGGCAACATTTGAAAACAGACCATTTTTTTAGTTTCTGAAGCATGTCGTAAATGGGGGGGTGGTTATCTCTTTCATCAAAAATCGGACGTTTTTGATTGAACAATAAAGGCCTACAAATGTTATTTAATTCACTTTCTGGGGTGTAGAAATTTTTTTTAAGGCCTCAGAGTGAATAAATTGGCCATTTTCATTCACATTCACCCATTCCTTAAGGCTTGTGTTTAGGGCCCCTGAAAGCTTGAAAATCACTTTAAACATCTAATTTTATCTCTAAAAGTGATTATCCACGTACAAATGTGAATTGTCGTTTAAAGACGCAACATTGGAAAATGGACCATTTTTTTCGTTTCTGAAGCATGTCGTAAGGGGGGGTGGTTATCTCTTTCACCAAAAAAAAGGCGTTTTTTATTGAACAATAAAGGCCTCCAAATGTTATTTTATTCACTTCCCGTGGAGGAGAAACACTTTTTAAGGCCGCAGAGTGAGTAAATTGGCCATTTTCATTCACTTTTACCCATTCCTCAAATCTCGTGTTTAAGGCCCCTGGAAGCATGAAAATCACTTTAAACATCTCATTTTATCTTTAAAAGTGATTTTCCACGTACAAATGTGAATTGTAGTTCAAAGAGGCAACATTTGAAAACAGACCATTTTTTTAGTTTCTGAAGCATGTCGTAAGGGGGGGTGGTTATCTCTTTCATCAAAAATCGGATGTTTTTAATTGAACAATAAAGGCCTACAAATGTTATTTAATTCACTTTCTGGAGTGGAGAAAAACTTTTTAAGGCCTCAGAGTGAATAAATTGGCCATTTTCATTCACATTTACCCATTCCTCAAATCTTGTGTTTAGGGCCCCTGGAAGCTTGAAAATCACTTTAAACATCTTATTTTATCTTTAAAAGTGATTTTCCACGTACAAATGTGAATTGTAGTTCAAAGAGGCAACATTTGAAAACAGACCATTTTTTTAGTTTCTGAAGCATGTTGTAAGGGGGGGTGGTTATCTCTTTCATCAAAAATCGGACGTTTTTGATTGAACAATAAAGGCCTCCAAATGTTATTTTATTCACTTCCCGTGGAGGAGAAACACTTTTTAAGGCCGCAGAGTGAGTAAATTGGCCATTTTCATTCACTTTTACCCATTCCTCAAATCTCGTGTTTAAGGACCCTGGAAGCATGAAAATCACTTTAAACATCTCATTTTATCTTTAAAAGTGATTTTCCAAGTACAAATGTGAATTGTAGTTCAAAGAGGCAACATTTGAAAACGGACCATTTTTTACGTTTCTGAAGCATGTCGTAAGGGGGGGTGGTTATCTCTTTCGTCAAAAATCGGGCCTTTTTGCTTGAACAATAAAGGCCTACAAATGTTATTTAGTTCACTTCCCGTGGAGGAGAAACACTTTTTAAGGCCGCAGAGTGAGTAAATTGGCCATATTCATTCTCTTTTACCCATTCCTCAAATCTTGTGTTTAAGGCCCCTGAAAGCATGAAAATCACTTTAAACATCTCATTTTATCTTTAAAAGTGATTTTCCATGTACAAATGTGAATTGTAGTTCAAAGAGGCAACATTTGAAAACAGACCATTTTTTTAGTTTCTGAAGCATGTCGTAAGGGGGGGTGGTTATCTCTTTCATCAAAAATCGGACGTTTTTGATTGAACAATAAAGGCCTACAAATGTTATTTAATTCACTTTCTGGGGTGTAGAAATTTTTTTTAAGGCCTCAGAGTGAATAAATTGGCCATTTTCATTCACATTCACCCATTCCTTAAGGCTTGTGTTTAGGGCCCCTGAAAGCTTGAAAATCACTTTAAACATCTAATTTTATCTCTAAAAGTGATTATCCACGTACAAATGTGAATTGTCGTTTAAAGACGCAACATTGGAAAATGGACCATTTTTTTCGTTTCTGAAGCATGTCGTAAGGGGGGGTGGTTATCTCTTTCACCAAAAAAAAGGCGTTTTTGATTGAACAATAAAGGCCTCCAAATGTTATTTTATTCACTTCCCGTGGAGGAGAAACACTTTTTAAGGCCGCAGAGTGAGTAAATTGGCCATTTTCATTCACTTTTACCCATTCCTCAAATCTCGTGTTTAAGGCCCCTGGAAGCATGAAAATCACTTTAAACATCTCATTTTATCTTTAAAAGTGATTTTCCACGTACAAATGTGAATTGTAGTTCAAAGAGGCAACATTTGAAAATGGACCATTTTTTTCTTTTCCGAAGCATGTCGTAAGGGGGGGTGGTTATCTCTTTCACCAAAAAACAGGCGTTTTTGATTGAACAATAAAGGCCTCCAAATGTTATTTAATTCACTTCCCGTGGAGGAGAAACACTTTTTTAAGGCCGCAGAGTGAGTAAATTGGCCATTTTCATTCACTTTTACCCATTCCTCAAATCTTGTGTTTAAGGCCCCTGGAAGCATGAAAATCACTTTCAACATCTCATTTTATCTTTAAAAGTGATTTTCCACGTACAAATGTGAATTGTAGTTCAAAGAGGCAACATTTGAAAACAGACCATTTTTTTAGTTTCTGAAGCATGTCGTAAGGGGGGGTGGTTATCTCTTTCATCAAAAATTGGACGTTTTTGATTGAACAATACAGGCCTACAAATGTTATTTAATTCACTTTCTGGGGTGGAGAAAAACTTTTTAAGGCCTCAGAGTGAATAAATTGGCCATTTTCATTCACATTTACCCATTCCTCAAATCTTGTGTTTAGGGCCCCTGGAAGCTTGAAAATCACTTTAAACATCTCATTTAATCTTTAAAAGTGATTTTCCACGTACAAATGTGAATTGTAGTTAAAAGAGGCAACATTTGAAAACGGACCATTTTTTACGTTTCTGAAGCATGTCGTAAGGGGGGGTGGTTATCTCTTTCGTCAAAAATCGGGTGTTTTCGCTTGAACAATAAAGGCCTACAAATGTTATTTAGTTCACTTCCCGTGGAGGAGAAACACTTTTTAAGGCCGCAGAGTGAGTAAATTGGCCATATTCATTCACTTTTACCCATTCCTTAAATCTTGTGTTTAAGGCCCCTGGAAGCATGAAAATCACTTTAAACATCTCATTTTATCTTTAAAAGTGATTTTCCACGTACAAATGTGAATTGTAGTTCAAAGAGGCAACATTTGAAAACAGACAATTTTTTCAGTTTCTGAAGCATGTTATAAGGGGGGGTGGTTATCTCTTTCATCAAAAATCGGATGTTTTTGATTGAACAATAAAGGCCTCCAAATGTTATTTTATTCACTTCCCGTGGAGGAGAAACACTTTTTAAGGCCGCAGAGTGAGTACATTGGCCATTTTCATTCACTTTTACCCATTCCTCAAATCTCGTGTTTAAGGCCCCTGGAAGCATGAAAATCACTTTAAACGTCTCATTTTATCTTTAAAAGTGATTTTCCACGTACAAATGTGAATTGTAGTTCAAAGAGGCAACATTTGAAAGCGGACCATTTTTTTCGTTTCTGAAGCATGTCATAAGGGGGGGTGGTTATCTCTTTCACCAAAAAACAGGCGTTTTTGATTGAACAATAAAGGCCTCCAAATGTTCTTTAATTCACTTCCCGTGGAGGAGAAAAACTTTTAAAGGCCACAGAGTGAGTAAATTGGCAATTTTCATTCACTTTTACCCATTTCTCAAATCTTGTGTTTAAGGCCCCTGGAAGCATGAAAATCACTTTAAACGTCTCATTTTATCTTTAAAAGTGATTTTCCACGTACAAATGTGAATTGTAGTTCAAAGAGGCAACATTTGAAAACAGACCATTTTTTTAGTTTCTGAAGCATGTCGTAAGGGGGGTGGTTATCTCTTTCATCAAAAATCATTGGTTTTTAATTGAACAATAAAGGCCTACAAATGTTATTTAATTCACTTTCTGGGGTGGAGAAAAACTTTTTAAGGCCTCAGAGGGAATAAATTGGCCATTTCCATTCACAATTACCCATTCCTCAAATCTTGTGTTTAGGGCCCCTGGAAGCTTGAAAATCACTTTAAACATCTAATTTTATCTCTAAAAGTGATTATCCACGTACAAATGTGAATTGTCGTTTAAAGACGCAACATTTGAAAATGGACCATTTTTTTCGTTTCTGAAGCATGTCGTAAGGGGGGGTGGTTATCTCTTTCGTCAAAAATCGGGTGTTTTTGCTTGAACAATAAAGGCCTACAAATGTTATTTAGTTCACTTCTCGTGGAGGAGAAACACTTTTTAAGGCCGCAGAGTGAGTAAATTGGCCATATTCATTCACTTTTACCCATTCCTCAAATCTTGTGTTTAAGGCCCCTGGAAGCATGAAAATCACTTTAAACATCTCATTTTATCTTTAAAAGTGATTTTCCACGTACAAATGTGAATTGTAGTTCAAAGAGGCAACATTTGAAAACAGACAATTTTTTCAGTTTCTGAAGCATGTCGTAAGGGGGGGTGGTTATCTCTTTCATCAAAAATCGGACGTTTTTGATTGAACAATAAAGGGCTCCAAATGTTATTTTATTCACTTCCCGTGGAGGAGAAACACTTTTTAAGGCCGCAGAGTGAGTACATTGGCCCTTTTCATTCACTTTTACCCATTCCTCAAATCTCGTGTTTAAGGCCCCTGGAAGCATGAAAATCACTTTAAACGTCTCATTTTATCTTTAAAAGTGATTTTCCACGTACAAATGTGAATTGTAGTTCAGAGAGGCAACATTTGAAAGCGGACCATTTTTTTCGTTTCTGAAGCATGTCATAAGGGGGGGGTGGTTATCTCTTTCACCAAAAAACAGGCGTTTTTGATTGAACAATAAAGGCCTCCAAATGTTATTTTATTCACTTCCCGTGGAGGAGAAACACTTTTTAAGGCCGCAGAGTGAGTAAATTGGCCATTTTCATTCACATTTACCCATTCCTTAAGGCTTGTGTTTAGGGCCCCTGGAAGCTTGAAAATCACTTTAAACATCTAATTTTATCTCTAAAAGTGATTATCCACGTACAAATGTGAATTGTCGTTTAAAGACGCAACATTGGAAAATGGACCATTTTTTTCGTTTCTGAAGCATGTCGTAAGGGGGGGTGGTTATCTCTTTCACCAAAAAAAAGGCGTTTTTTATTGAACAATAAAGGCCTCCAAATGTTATTTTATTCACTTCCCGTGGAGGAGAAACACTTTTTAAGGCCGCAGAGTGAGTAAATTGGCCATTTTCATTCACTTTTACCCATTCCTCTAATCTCGTGTGTAAGGCCCCTGGAAGCATGAAAATCACTTTAAACATCTCATTTTATCTTTAAAAGTGATTTTCCACGTACAAATGTGAATTGTAGTTCAAAGAGGCAACATTTGAAAATGGACCATTTTTTTTGTTTCTGAAGCATGTCGTAAGGGGGGGTGGTTATCTCTTTCACCAAAAAAGAGGCGTTTTTGATTGAACAATAAAGGCCTCCAAATGTTATTTAATTCACTTCCCGTGGAGGAGAAACACTTTTTAAGGCCTCAGAGTGAGTAAATTGGCCATTTTCATTCACTTTTACCCATTTCTCAAATCTTGTGTTTAAGGCCCCTGGAAGCATGAAAATCACTTTAAACATCTCATTTTATCTTTAAAAGTGATTTTCCACGTACAAATGTGAATTGTAGTTCAAAGAGGCAACATTTGAAAACAGACCATTTTTTAAGTTTCTGAAGCATGTCGTAAGGGGGGGTGGTTATCTCTTTCATCAAAAATCGGACGTTTTTAATTGAACAATAAAGGCCTACAAATGTTATTTAATTCACTTTCTGGGGTGGAGAAAAACTTTTTAAGGCCTCAGAGTGAATAAATTGGCCATTTCCATTCACATTTACCCATTCCTCAAATCTTGTGTTTAGGGCCCCTGGAAGCTTGAAAATCACTTTAAACATCTAATTTTATCTCTAAAAGTGATTATCCACGTACAAATGTGAATTGTCATTTAAAGACGCAACATTTGAAAATGGACCATTTTTTTCGTTTCTGAAGCATGTCGTAAGGGGGGGTGGTTATCATTTTCACCAAAAAAAAGGCGTTTTTGATTGAACAATAAAGGCCTCCAAATGTTATTTTATTCAGTTCCCGTGGAGGAGGAACACTTTTTAAGGCCGCAGAGTGAGTAAATTGGCCATTTTCATTCACTTTTACCCATTCCTCAAATCTCGTGTTTACGGACCCTGGAAGCATGAAAATCACTTTAAACATCTCATTTTATCTTTATAAGTGATTTTCCACCTACAAATGTGAATTGTAGTTCAAAGAGGCAACATTTGAAAACGGACCATTTTTTACGTTTCTGAAGCATGTCGTAAGGGGGGTGGTTATCTCTTTCATCAAAAATCGGACGTTTTTGATTGAACAATAAAGGCCTCCAAATGTTATTTTATTCACTTCCCGTGGAGGAGAAACACTTTTTAAGGCCGCAGAGTGAGTAAATTGGCCATTTTCATTCACATTTACCCATTCCTTAAGGCTTGTGTTTAGGGCCCCTGGAAGCTTGAAAATCACTTTAAACATCTAATTTTATCTCTAAAAGTGATTATCCACGTACAAATGTGAATTGTCGTTTAAAGACGCAACATTGGAAAATGGACCATTTTTTTCGTTTCTGAAGCATGTCGTAAGGGGGGGTGGTTATCTCTTTCACCAAAAAAAAGGCGTTTTTTATTGAACAATAAAGGCCTCCAAATGTTATTTTATTCACTTCCCGTGGAGGAGAAACACTTTTTAAGGCCGCAGAGTGAGTAAATTGGCCATTTTCATTCACTTTTACCCATTCCTCTAATCTCGTGTGTAAGGCCCCTGGAAGCATGAAAATCACTTTAAACATCTCATTTTATCTTTAAAAGTGATTTTCCACGTACAAATGTGAATTGTAGTTCAAAGAGGCAACATTTGAAAATGGACCATTTTTTTCGTTTCTGAAGCATGTCGTAAGGGGTGGTGGTTATCTCTTTCACCAAAAAACAGGCGTTTTTGATTGAACAATAAAGGCCTCCAAATGTTATTTAATTCACTTCCCGTGGAGGAGAAACACTTTTTAAGGCCGCAGAGTGAGTAAATTGGCCATTTTCATTCACTTTTACCCATTCCTCAAATCTTGTGTTTAAGGCCCCTGGAAGCATGAAAATCACTTTAAACATCTCATTTTATCTTTAAAAGTGATTTTCCACGTACAAATGTGAATTGTAGTTCAAAGAGGCAACATTTGAAAACAGACCATTTTTTTAGTTTCTGAAGCATGTCGTAAGGGGGGGTGGTTATCTCTTTCATCAAAAATCGGACGTTTTTGATTGAACAATAAAGGCCTACAAATGTTATTTAATTCACTTTCTGGGGTGGAGAAAAACTTTTTAAGGCCTCAGAGTGAATAAATTGGCCATTTTCATTCACATTTACCCATTCCTCAAATCTTGTGTTTAGGGACCCTGGAAGCTTGAAAATCACTTTAAACATCTCATTTTATCTTTAAAAGTGATTTTCCACGTACAAATGTGAATTGTAGTTAAAAGAGGCAACATTTGAAAACGGACCATTTTTTACGTTTCTGAAGCATGTCGTAAGGGGGGGTGGTTATCTCTTTCGTCAAAAATCGGGTGTTTTCGCTTGAACAATAAAGGCCTACAAATGTTATTTAGTTCACTTCCCGTGGAGGAGAAACACTTTTTAAGGCCGCAGAGTGAGTAAATTGGCCATATTCATTCACTTTTACCCATTCCTCAAATCTTGTGTTTAAGGCCCCTGGAAGCATGAAAATCACTTTAAACATCTCATTTTATCTTTAAAAGTGATTTTCCACGTACAAATGTGAATTGTAGTTCAAAGAGGCAACATTTGAAAACAGACCATTTTTTTAGTTTCTGAAGCATGTCGTAAGGGGGGGTGGTTATCTCTTTCATCAAAAATCGGATGTTTTTAATTGAACAATAAAGGCCTACAAATGTTATTTAATTCACTTTCTGGAGTGGAGAAAAACTTTTTAAGGCCTCAGAGTGAATAAATTGGCCATTTTCATTCACATTTACCCATTCCTCAAATCTTGTGTTTAGGGCCCCTGGAGGCTTGAAAATCACTTTAAACATCTCATTTTATCTTTAAAAGTGATTTTCCACGTACAAATGTGAATTGTAGTTCAAAGAGGCAACATTTGAAAACAGACCATTTTTTTAGTTTCTGAAGCATGTTGTAAGGGGGGGTGGTTATCTCTTTCATCAAAAATTGGACGTTTTTGATTGAACAATAAAGGCCTCCAAATGTTATTTTATTCACTTCCCGTGGAGGAGAAACACTTTTTAAGGCCGCAGAGTGAGTAAATTGGCCATTTTCATTCACTTTTACCCATTCCTCAAATCTCGTGTTTAAGGACCCTGGAAGCATGAAAATCACTTTAAACATCTCATTTTATCTTTAAAAGTGATTTTCCAAGTACAAATGTGAATTGTAGTTCAAAGAGGCAACATTTGAAAACGGACCATTTTTTACGTTTCTGAAGCATGTCGTAAGGGGGGGTGGTTATCTCTTTCGTCAAAAATCGGGCCTTTTTGCTTGAACAATAAAGGCCTACAAATGTTATTTAGTTCACTTCCCGTGGAGGAGAAACACTTTTTAAGGCCGCAGAGTGAGTAAATTGGCCATATTCATTCACTTTTACCCATTCCTCAAATCTTGTGTTTAAGGCCCCTGAAAGCATGAAAATCACTTTAAACATCTCATTTTATCTTTAAAAGTGATTTTCCATGTACAAATGTGAATTGTAGTTCAAAGAGGCAACATTTGAAAACAGACCATTTTTTTAGTTTCTGAAGCATGTCGTAAGGGGGGGTGGTTATCTCTTTCATCAAAAATCGGACGTTTTTGATTGAACAATAAAGGCCTACAAATGTTATTTAATTCACTTTCTGGGGTGTAGAAATTTTTTTTAAGGCCTCAGAGTGAATAAATTGGCCATTTTCATTCACATTCACCCATTCCTTAAGGCTTGTGTTTAGGGCCCCTGGAAGCTTGAAAATCACTTTAAACATCTAATTTTATCTCTAAAAGTGATTATCCACGTACAAATGTGAATTGTCGTTTAAAGACGCAACATTGGAAAATGGACCATTTTTTTCGTTTCTGAAGCATGTCGTAAGGGGGGGTGGTTATCTCTTTCACCAAAAAAAAGGCGTTTTTTATTGAACAATAAAGGCCTCCAAATGTTATTTTATTCACTTCCCGTGGAGGAGAAACACTTTTTAAGGCCGCAGAGTGAGTAAATTGGCCATTTTCATTCACTTTTACCCATTCCTCAAATCTCGTGTTTAAGGCCCCTGGAAGCATGAAAATCACTTTAAACATCTCATTTTATCTTTAAAAGTGATTTTCCACGTACAAATGTGAATTGTAGTTCAAAGAGGCAACATTTGAAAATGGACCATTTTTTTCGTTTCCGAAGCATGTCGTAAGGGGGGGTGGTTATCTCTTTCACCAAAAAACAGGCGTTTTTGATTGAACAATAAAGGCCTCCAAATGTTATTTAATTCACTTCCCGTGGAGGAGAAACACTTTTTTAAGGCCGCAGAGTGAGTAAATTGGCCATTTTCATTCACTTTTACCCATTCCTCAAATCTTGTGTTTAAGGCCCCTGGAAGCATGAAAATCACTTTCAACATCTCATTTTATCTTTAAAAGTGATTTTCCACGTACAAATGTGAATTGTAGTTCAAAGAGGCAACATTTGAAAACAGACCATTTTTTTAGTTTCTGAAGCATGTCGTAAGGGGGGGTGGTTATCTCTTTCATCAAAAATTGGACGTTTTTGATTGAACAATAAAGGCCTACAAATGTTATTTAATTCACTTTCTGGGGTGGAGAAAAACTTTTTAAGGCCTCAGAGTGAATAAATTGGCCATTTTCATTCACATTTACCCATTCCTCAAATCTTGTGTTTAGGGCCCCTGGAAGCTTGAAAATCACTTTAAACATCTCATTTTATCTTTAAAAGTGATTTTCCACGTACAAATGTGAATTGTAGTTAAAAGAGGCAACATTTGAAAACGGACCATTTTTTACGTTTCTGAAGCATGTCGTAAGGGGGGGTGGTTATCTCTTTCGTCAAAAATCGGGTGTTTTCGCTTGAACAATAAAGGCCTACAAATGTTATTTAGTTCACTTCCCGTGGAGGAGAAACACTTTTTAAGGCCGCAGAGTGAGTAAATTGGCCATATTCATTCACTTTTACCCATTCCTCAAATCTTGTGTTTAAGGCCCCTGGAAGCATGAAAATCACTTTAAACATCTCATTTTATCTTTAAAAGTGATTTTCCACGTACAAATGTGAATTGTAGTTCAAAGAGGCAACATTTGAAAACAGACAATTTTTTCAGTTTCTGAAGCATGTTATAAGGGGGGGTGGTTATCTCTTTCATCAAAAATCGGACGTTTTTGATTGAACAATAAAGGCCTCCAAATGTTATTTTATTGACTTCCCGTGGAGGAGAAACACTTTTTAAGGCCGCAGAGTGAGTACATTGGCCATTTTCATTCACTTTTACCCATTCCTCAAATCTCGTGTTTAAGGCCCCTGGAAGCATGAAAATCACTTTAAACGTCTCATTTTATCTTTAAAAGTGATTTTCCACGTACAAATGTGAATTGTAGTTCAAAGAGGCAACATTTGAAAGCGGACCATTTTTTTCGTTTCTGAAGCATGTCATAAGGGGGGGTGGTTATCTCTTTCACCAAAAAACAGGCGTTTTTGATTGAACAATAAAGGCCTCCAAATGTTCTTTAATTCACTTCCCGTGGAGGAGAAACACTTTTAAAGGCCACAGAGTGAGTAAATTGGCAATTTTCATTCACTTTTACCCATTTCTCAAATCTTGTGTTTAAGGCCCCTGGAAGCATGAAAATCACTTTAAACATCTCATTTTATCTTTAAAAGTGATTTTCCACGTACAAATGTGAATTGTAGTTCAAAGAGGCAACATTTGAAAACAGACCATTTTTTTAGTTTCTGAAGCATGTCGTAAGGGGGGTGGTTATCTCTTTCATCAAAAATCATTGGTTTTTAATTGAACAATAAAGGCCTACAAATGTTATTTAATTCACTTTCTGGGGTGGAGAAAAACTTTTTAAGGCCTCAGAGGGAATAAATTGGCCATTTCCATTCACAATTACCCATTCCTCAAATCTTGTGTTTAGGGCCCCTGGAAGCTTGAAAATCACTTTAAACATCTAATTTTATCTCTAAAAGTGATTATCCACGTACAAATGTGAATTGTCGTTTAAAGACGCAACATTTGAAAATGGACCATTTTTTTCGTTTCTGAAGCATGTCGTAAGGGGGGGTGGTTATCTCTTTCGTCAAAAATCGGGTGTTTTTGCTTGAACAATAAAGGCCTACAAATGTTATTTAGTTCACTTCCCGTGGAGGAGAAACACTTTTTAAGGCCGCAGAGTGAGTAAATTGGCCATATTCATTCACTTTTACCCATTCCTCAAATCTTGTGTTTAAGGCCCCTGGAAGCATGAAAATCACTTTAAACATCTCATTTTATCTTTAAAAGTGATTTTCCACGTACAAATGTGAATTGTAGTTCAAAGAGGCAACATTTGAAAACAGACAATTTTTTCAGTTTCTGAAGCTTGTCGTAAGGGGGGGTGGTTATCTCTTTCATCAAAAATCGGACGTTTTTGATTGAACAATAAAGGGCTCCAAATGTTATTTTATTCACTTCCCGTGGAGGAGAAACACTTTTTAAGGCCGCAGAGTGAGTACATTGGCCATTTTCATTCACTTTTACCCATTCCTCAAATCTTGTGTTTAAGGCCCCTGGAAGCATGAAAATCACTTTAAACGTCTCATTTTATCTTTAAAAGTGATTTTCCACGTACAAATGTGAATTGTAGTTCAGAGAGGCAACATTTGAAAGCGGACCATTTTTTTCGTTTCTGAAGCATGTCATAAGGGGGGGTGGTTATCTCTTTCACCAAAAAACAGGCGTTTTTGATTGAACAATAAAGGCCTCCAAACGTTCTTTAATTCACTTCCCGTGGAGGAGAAACACTTTTAAAGGCCACAGAGTGAGTAAATTGGCAATTTTCATTCACTTTTACCCATTTCTCAAATCTTGTGTTTAAGGCCCCTGGAAGCATGAAAATCACTTTAAACATCTCATTTTATCTTTAAAAGTGATTTTCCACGTACAAATGTGAATTGTAGTTCAAAGAGGCAACATTTGAAAACAGACCATTTTTTAAGTTTCTGAAGCATGTCGTAAGGGGGGGTGGTTATCTCTTTCATCAAAAATCGGACGTTTTTAATTGAAAAATAAAGGCCTACAAATGTTATTTAATTCACTTTCTGGGGTGGAGAAAAACTTTTTAAGGCCTCAGAGTGAATAAATTGGCCATTTCCATTCACAATTACCCATTCCTCAAATCTTGTGTTTAGGGCCCCTGGAAGCTTGAAAATCACTTTAAACATCTAATTTTATCTCTAAAAGTGATTATCCACGTACAAATGTGAATTGTCGTTTAAAGACGCAACATTTGAAAATGGACCATTTTTTTCGTTTCTGAAGCATGTCGTAAGGGGGTGTGGTTATCTCTTTCACCAAAAAAAGGCGTTTTTTATTGAACAATAAAGGCCTCCAGATGTTATTTTATTCACTTCCCGTGGAGGAGAAACACTTTTTAAGGCCACAGAGTGAGTAAATTGGCCATTTTCATTCACTTTTACCCATTCCTCTAATCTCGTGTTTAAGGCCCCTGGAAGCATGAAAATCACTTTAAACATCTCATTTTATCTTTAAAAGTGATTTTCCACGTACAAATGTGAATTGTAGTTCAAAGAGGCAACATTTGAAAATGGACCATTTTTTTCGTTTCTGAAGCATGTCGTAAGGGGGGGTGGTTATCTCTTTCACCAAAAAACAGGCGTTTTTGATTGAACAATAAAGGCCTCCAAATGTTATTTAATTCACTTCCCGTGGAGGAGAAACACTTTTTAAGGCCGCAGAGTGAGTAAATTGGCCATTTTCATTCACTTTTACCCATTCCTCAAATCTTGTGTTTAAGGCCCCTGGAAGCATGAAAATCACTTTAAACATCTCATTTTATCTTTAAAAGTGATTTTCAACGTACAAATGAGAATTGTAGTTCAAAGAGGCAACATTTGAAAACGGACCATTTTTTACGTTTCTGAAGCTTGTCGTAAGGGGGGGTGGTTATCTCTTTCGTCAAAAATCGGGCGTTTTCGCTTGAACAATAAAGGCCTACAAATGTTATTTAGTTCACTTCCCGTGGAGGAGAAACACTTTTTAAGGCCGCAGACTGAGTAAATTGGCCATATTCATTCACTTTTACCCATTTCTCAAATCTTGTGTTTAAGGCCCCTGGAAGCATGAAAATCACTTTAAACCTCTCATTTTATCTTTAATAGTGATTTTCCACGTACAAATGTGAATGGTAGTTCAAAGAGGCAACATTTGAAAACGGACCATTTTTTACGTTTCTGAAGCATGTCGTAAGGGGGGGTTGGTTATCTCTTTCGTCAAAAATCGGGTGTTTTTGCTTGAACAATAAAGGCCTACAAATGTTATGTAGTTCACTTCCCGTGGAGGAGAAACACTTTTTAAGGCCGCAGAGTGAGTAAATTGGCCATATTCATTCACTTTTACCCATTCCTCAAATCTTGTGTTTAAGGCCCCTGGAAGCATGAAAATCACTTTAAACATCTCATTTTATCTTTAAAAGTGATTTTCCACGTACAAATGTGAATTGTAGTTCAAAGAGGCAACATTTGAAAACAGACAATTTTTTCAGTTTCTGAAGCATGTTATAAGGGGGGGTGGTTATCTCTTTCATCAAAAATCGGACGTTTTTGATTGAACAATAAAGGCCTCCAAATGTTATTTTATTCACTTCCCGTGGAGGAGAAACACTTTTTAAGGCCGCAGAGTGAGTACATTGGCCATTTTCATTCACTTTTACCCATTCCTCAAATCTCGTGTTTAAGGCCCCTGGAAGCATGAAAATCACTTTAAACGTCTCATTTTATCTTTAAAAGTGATTTTCCACGTACAAATGTGAATTGTAGTTCAAAGAGGCAACATTTGAAAGCGGACCATTTTTTTCGTTTCTGAAGCATGTCATAAGGGGGGGTGGTTATCATTTTCACCAAAAAAAAGGCGTTTTTGATTGAACAATAAAGGCCTCCAAATGTTATTTTATTCAGTTCCCGTGGAGGAGGAACACTTTTTAAGGCCGCAGAGTGAGTAAATTGGCCATTTTCATTCACTTTTACCCATTCCTCAAATCTCGTGTTTAAGGACCCTGGAAGCATGAAAATCACTTTAAACATCTCATTTTATCTTTATAAGTGATTTTCCACCTACAAATGTGAATTGTAGTTCAAAGAGGCAACATTTGAAAACGGACCATTTTTTTTTTTTTTTGATTTCAAATATTTTTTATTGAAGAAACAAGAAACAAGAGACAATACAATAACTCTTCCGTGCACCAAAATCAGTACAATCATGTCATATGTACAAATACAAAAAATGCAAATGAATGACAAAACAATAAATGAAGAATAAAACCCCAGACCAGCTCGCGTCATCAATTACCAATACAGTCTAGAACATTGCCTCTTGCGTGGCGCGCAGCGCCCCGGGACACGTTGGATCAATCACGCTGCACCCAATCACAACCCCACTCAGAGGGAACAAGCAAAGTATCCCCTCAGGGTGGGTCATAATGAAAGGAGGATGCATCCAATGACCTCCAGAGCTTTTTGTTTGAGGGGCTCCAGGTAGAAGCCTGAAGCGCCGGATTACTTGACCCCCTCAGGAAAGACAACCACTCCTGCCAGATTTTAAAGCTCACTTCAGACGCATTTTTCCATTTGCAAAGAATCACTTTACATGCCATTGTTAACATTAAGTCCATCAATTGGCGATCTTGGTCAGTTGTTATTCGTGGGTCCAGTGCCCCCAGAATGACGTACACAAATTCCTGTACAGGTTTTATCTTAAAGACATGGGAAATGCAATCAAATACTTTCCCCCAATAATCCTTTAATGAAGAACAGGAGAACAGCATATGCGCAAGATCCCCGGTGCCTAGCTGACAATTCCAACACACAGGCGAATCTCTTAATTTACATCTGAACAACCTGTCGGGAGTCCAATAGGCCCTGTTGAGAAGCATATACTTCGTCTGAAATAGAATGGGTGAGACTTTGTGTGTAAGGGCTAACTTATGAATCACCTCCCAGTCAAAGGATATGCCTGATAGATTTGGTTCCGCTTCCCAATCACTTTCCACTCTTTTGTGTTTTTTCATGGGTAGGGGCAACAGTAATTTATATACTTTCGACACAAAGTGACCATCGTGTATTAGTCGTGGGATCTGCTGTATAAGCCAAGGGACATATGGAGAGAAGCTGTTTGCTGTCAGAACCGATTTAAGTTTGAGAAAATCATAAAAATCCATCGGACTAAGATCATGCCTGCTCTGTAAGGTCGAGAATGGCAGAGGATCCCCATCCTCATACAAGTCCTTCACCAAGTTAATGCCCTTCTTGGACCATGACTCCCAAAATATAGTACTACCCTTAATCTTAAGATGTGCATTCCTCCACAGGGACATATACGAGGACCTTGCGACTGTCAGGTTTGTTTTATGTGTTTGATCGAGTCTAAGTAAGGCCCTTCTAGTATTAAGCATGATGTACTTAGAGTGAGGGAGGTGTGACAGGTTCATCGTAAGGAGGGCCTCCAAAGGCGCGTGATCTACCAAGGACTCCTCTATATTTATCCATAATGGTGTGTAAGTAGGGGATTTCAACAGCCACTGTGCGCCCTGTTTGCACAGAAACGCCGTCTGATAGCTCCTGAAGGAGGGGAGACCGAGTCCGCCTTTATCCTTTGCTAACTGTAACTTCTTCAGAGAGACTCTGGCCTTCTTACCCTGCCACAGAAAATTCCCAAACACCTGATCCACTTTAGTAAGAAAAGCATTAGAGAACGTCATAGGGAGCATGCTTGCCAAATAGTTTACCAACGGAGTCGACATCATTTTAAGCGTCTCTGCTCTGCCCCACCAAGAAAGAAACTTTGGTGACCAACCATCAAGCAGTGTAGAAATCTTTTTCAAGGTCAAGTCTTCATTTACTTTCAGCGTGGAAATCAGGTCTTTGTCAAAATCCAGCCCAAGATACTTAAAGCACCGAGGTTGCCACGTAAGCCCGGAATCTCCAATTATCCCCTTATCCCCAACACTGTTCAAAAGTTTGACCTCCGTTTTATCTTTGTTAAGTTTGTAACCAGATACTCTGGAAAAATCTTCAATGTCAGCCATGAGAGCCGGAATTGCTTCGTCCGCTCTTTCCGACATTATCAGGACATCATCTGCGTAGGCCGTTAGTTTTATAGTGCAATCACCAAATGGTATACCGGCTATATGCGGATCATGCCGTATATGATATAAGAACGGCTCAATCGCCAACAGAAAGAGTGAAGGAGACAGGGGGCAACCCTGTCTCGTACCTTGTTTTAAGTGGAAGGGAGAGGAAAAGGATCCACCAGCTCTAACACGTGCAGACGGGCAACAATAGAGGGACATTACCAGTTTAGTGAATGACTCTCCTAGGTTGAACTTACAGAGAACAGCTCGCAGAAAGGACCAATCCACCTTATCGAATGCTTTTTCAGCATCCAGTGTTATCGCTGCAGTCGGCGTGTCTAAGAGTTTCGCCTTTTCCAATACATGCGCCAGAATTCTTGTGTTGTCACTGGACAAACGGTTCTTAAGGAATCCGGCTTGAGATGGGTGAATCAGCTTCGGAAGAACCCCCTGCAAGCGAGCAGAAAGTATCATGGCCAGGAGCTTGCAGTCAATATTAATCAATGAGATCGGTCTATAATTTTTCGGTAGCGAGGGGTCTTTCCCATCTTTAGGAAGTACAGCAATTATGGCCTCAGCCAAAGTACCTCTCACTTCACCAGATTCATTGATACCTTTGAATAGTTGGAGGAGGGGGTCAACCAAAAGGGAGGGGAAAGTTTTATAAAATTTTGCCGTAAATCCGTCAGGGCCAGGGGCTTTCCCAACCTTTAAGCGCTTAATCGCAGCCTCTATTTCTACAGAGCTAATTGGACCATTCAGCTTGCTCCGATCCTCCTCCGAAAGCCGTGGGAGATCACACGCATCTAAGTAGTCCTTAATTTTAGGTTCCTCTACCGCCTCATTTTTGGCGTAGAGGTCCTCATAGAAAACTCTAAACACCTCCGTTATTTTATCAGGGTCCGAGTACGAGTGCCCAGAAGCATCCTTAATGACACTAATCGTGTTCCTCTGGACCTTGAACTTCAAGTATGAGGCGAGGGACTTACCTGCCTTATTAGATTCACAAAGCTTAAATCTCCTGCCCTTGTCTAGCCAGACTCCCGCCCTCTCACTAACTATTTTATTATACTCATATTTTTTATTTGCCAATGCAGCAAGAGACATCTGATCCCTATCTTTTAGATGTTTGATCTCTAAGTTCTTGATGTCCAACTCCAAAGTCTCCAACTTCTCGCTGTAAGATTTATTCATTTCTGACCTAAGTTTGATACACACACCCCTTATAGTACTTTTCAGAGCCTCCCACCTAATGAGATCGGACGTGTCCCCTTGTTTGTTAATCTGAAGATATGATGCTATAGCCTCCTGTACTGTGGCCCGGTGCTTGTCACTAGCTAGTATTTCATCATTCAGCCTCCAAGCTGTCTGACGCGAGGATGGTTTAACATTAGTGAGTGTTAAGGAAATGCATGAATGATCCGATAATACCCTGGGCTCAATGGATGTAGAATCCAATCTAGAAACGCCATTTTGTGTGATAAAGAGGAAGTCAATCCGTGAGTATGAGTCATGTGGTGGAGAATAGAAAGTATAATCTCTCTCCGAGGGGTTCTGGAGTCTCCAAGTGTCTAACAAGTGGAAACGCTTACACATACCAAGAAAATCTTTATGGGCTTTCGTAGATTTAAAGACACAGCGTGAATCCCTATCCAGAATTGCATCTATAGGGAGATTGAAATCCCCAGCTACTATGTGCAACGCAGTATCCGGAATAGTTTCAAGGTGTTTATTTAGTTTGTCCCAAAAGACCAGGTCGCTAGTGTTGGGTGCGTACACGCTGGTGACATAGAACTCCGTATTATCCTTACTCATCTTGGCCGTGACCCATCTACCATCTGCACTAACTTCAGACGACAAGACCTCCACCTTCGATTTCTTTGCCACAAGTATCAGGACACCATTCTTTTTATTTACAGCCTCTGCACCCACCACCTCATTATAGAATTTATTTCTCATGTGGTAAAACTGCTTTGCCTCAAGCTTCGTCTCCTGAAGCAAGACGATATCACCCTTCAATCTTTTAACATAATCTAATATCTTCTGTCTCTTCACAGGCTGGTTCAGGCCCTTAACGTTAAACGACAGCACCTTTAGTCTATCTAAATTACATGCTCCCACCGGCGAGCCAAATGAGCTATTTATCATCAGGAGGTTGCAACAACATCACAACAAACACATATTTCACGGTGTAATCGTATCCGCAGTAAATCCCAGTACCCCCCACACCCACAAGAAGCAAAAAGACGAGGACCATGCAAGCCGGAGTAAACAACAATGAAAGTAAGAAACAAAAAACACATACCCCTACCCAACAAGCCCCCTGCCCCCCACCCTCCCCACCCCAACTGAACAAGATAGACATGGTGACTGGAAGGAGAATGCGTCGGAACTCCCCCGTGCAACATTTATACTGAGAGAACACCATGGACCTGAGGAACTATCCCCCTTAGATTAAGGCCTGATACAACCCATTAGGCAACAACACCCCCCCACCAGCATAACCCACCTGCACCTCATCAATCCATCCGGACCAGTAGTTTAAAGCCCCCGACAAACCCTACCAACCCCCGTAATAGACCTGTAAAACATTATGCATGACCAGTAAACTATGTTGGCCCAGTAAACTGAAACTCCTCTATACAGAAAGCTATAATTCAAAACATCACACATGGTTAGATATCCTGTGCATCAACCACTGCGTACTACCAAAAACACTGTTTTGGAGAAAGCCCGGAGACAGGAAGTATGCCTTTGGCAGCCTGCTCCCCAGTCAGCATTAGAACGTACAAAGCTATGTTCACCCATAGCCTGAGGTTGAGGCATGTGCCGCCGTTCCCACCGAGGCGCTTGTGTCCATGTCCTGATCGTTCGGGCCCTCCAGCATGCGTTTCAGTTTCAACGGATCAGAGAAGAAATGAGGGGACCCTTGGATCAAAACACGGTACTTTGCAGGACCAGCGAACCCATATTGAAAGCCCCTTTTCTTTAGCATTGGTCGCAGCGCCAAGAACGCTTTCCTAAGTTCCACCGTCTCTTTACTGTAGTCCTGCGAAATGTACACCTTGGCTGATTTCCATAAAATATGATTGTTTTTCCTCATGAAACCAAGAATCTGCTCCACGTGTTGATAGCGCAATGGCTTGCACACAATTGCTCTGGGCCCTTTCTGGTTTTTATTTATCTGGCCTGGTACTCTATGGGCCCTATCGAACTCCAGTGGATGGTGGAAGGACAGATTGGTAGCCTGGGAGAACCAAGACTCCAGGAAAGCCCCGCAACTAGCATGCTGATCCTCCGACCCCTCCGGAAGGCCAAAAATGCGTAGGTTCCCCCGCCTGTTCCTGTCCTCCAACTCCGCCAGTTTCCGCATAGTGAGATCCGATGAAATGCATAAGCGGGTGATGGCTGCACACGACTTCACCTCGAGATCCTCAAGCCTGCTGATCCTCGACTCTGCCTCCACCAATTTTGCGTTGGTTACACGGTTATCCTGCCTGATAGCCGCCACCTCATCTTTAGTAGCCTTAGCCAGTTCCCTAACTTCCTCCAGCTTATTGAGAATCAGCTCCGTCGAATCGGGATTACCTTTCGCCCCTTTGCTGGGTGAACTAGGATTTGATTGGTCAGATTTGAGCCTCTTCGTGCTCTTCATCGATTCTTTGCCATCCGCCATGGTAGACCGTCGAGAAGACACCTCTGCCAGATAAAAAGTATCAAATTACATCAGCCTGCTCCAGTGGAGTGACTTTTGATAGTCATTCACTCTGCCGTCTAAGATGGCGTCTTCCCGTCTTCAAGCAATGTGATTGGAGGAACTCAGAACATGGCGCTGATCACTACATAGAGACCAATGTAGATGGACAGGAAATGGCCGCACCACCACGTATCGGGACCCTGGTGCCAGGCCATAGATCGCAGGCGAGATCACCAGTGGCCAGGAAGTCATGCAGGCTCAGAGCAACCCAGTCGCGGATAAAAAGTAGAGCTCCGGATTCACCCAGTATATTCCATGCGCTCCGCCACAATGACATACACGCCATAATCATTTGTACACAGGCCGTAATGAAGGTAGTAGAGTCGGTCTCACAGCTCCACAGCCCACATCATCAGGGTAGGCACACACCCCTCGCGGACCACAAATAGCTCGAAATACTCAAGCGGCCCATAGACTCCACATCAGAAGCACGAGGGCTCTCCTTCATGTCGCAGCATCCGCCATTTTGTCAATGCGACATACATCAACGACCATTCATCGTGCTGCGCAGCTCCTCCATATCACCATAAGTGCGCTCCAGCACCTACAGCGGCTGAGATCCGTTAGCCTTCACACTTGACTCGCTCCACATCGACGACCGCCCAGCCGCCGACACCTCTCCCGTCACGCGGTCCCGTAGTCTGCCGAAGTCCTCACAGGCATCGGTCGGATCGCTTAAGGCCGTGGCCGAGCCGCTTCCCGGCAGCAAAACGCCTCCAAATTTCTCCTCTCAGGCCTCCTCACCTTCCGCTCACATCTTCCGCCCTCCGTTGCTGGTGAGGAGCGGTGAGGCCCGTTCCTCTGCCCTCATTTGTGTGTCGCACGGGCAGAGAGAATCACCGAGCCGCCATCTCCTTCGGCGTCCAAACCACGCCCCCCGAAAACGGACCATTTTTTACGTTTCTGAAGCATGTCGTAAGGGGGGGTGGTTATCTCTTTCATCAAAAATCGGACGTTTTTGATTGAACAATAAAGGCCTCCAAATGTTATTTTATTCACTTCCCGTGGAGGAGAAACACTTTTTAAGGCCGCAGAGTGAGTAAATTGGCCATTTTCATTCACATTTACCCATTCCTTAAGGCTTGTGTTTAGGGCCCCTGGAAGCTTGAAAATCACTTTAAACATCTAATTTTATCTCTAAAAGTGATTATCCACGTACAAATGTGAATTGTCGTTTAAAGACGCAACATTGGAAAATGGACCATTTTTTTCGTTTCTGAAGCATGTCGTAAGGGGGGGTGGTTATCTTTTTCACCAAAAAAAAGGCGTTTTTTATTGAACAATAAAGGCCTCCAAATGTTATTTTATTCACTTCCCGTGGAGGAGAAACACTTTTTAAGGCCGCAGAGTGAGTAAATTGGCCATTTTCATTCACTTTTACCCATTCCTCTAATCTCGTGTGTAAGGCCCCTGGAAGCATGAAAATCACTTTAAACATCTCATTTTATCTTTAAAAGTGATTTTCCACGTACAAATGTGAATTGTAGTTCAAAGAGGCAACATTTGAAAATGGACCATTTTTTTAGTTTCTGAAGCATGTCGTAAGGGGTGGTGGTTATCTCTTTCACCAAAAAACAGGCGTTTTTGATTGAACAATAAAGGCCTCCAAATGTTATTTAATTCACTTCCCGTGGAGGAGAAACACTTTTTAAGGCCGCAGAGTGAGTAAATTGGCCATTTTCATTCACTTTTACCCATTCCTCAAATCTTGTGTTTAAGGCCCCTGGAAGCATGAAAATCACTTTAAACATCTCATTTTATCTTTAAAAGTGATTTTCCACGTACAAATGTGAATTGTAGTTCAAAGAGGCAACATTTAAAAACAGACCATTTTTTTAGTTTCTGAAGCATGTCGTAAGGGGGGGTGGTTATCTCTTTCATCAAAAATCAGACGTTTTTGATTGAACAATAAAGGCCTACAAATGTTATTTAATTCACTTTCTGGGGTGGAGAAAAACTTTTTAAGGCCTCAGAGTGAATAAATTGGCCATTTTCATTCACATTTACCCATTCCTCAAATCTTGTGTTTTGGGACCCTGGAAGCTTGAAAATCACTTTAAACATCTCATTTTATCTTTAAAAGTGATTTTCCACGTACAAATGTGAATTGTCGTTTAAAGAGGCAACATTTGAAAACGGACCATTTTTTACGTTTCTGAAGCATGTCGTAAGGGGGGGTGGTTATCTCTTTCGTCAAAAATCGGGTGTTTTCGCTTGAACAATAAAGGCCTACAAATGTTATTTAGTTCACTTCCCGTGGAGGAGAAACACTTTTTAAGGCCGCAGAGTGAGTAAATTGGCCATATTCATTCACTTTTACCCATTCCTCAAATCTTGTGTTTAAGGCCCCTGGAAGCATGAAAATCACTTTAAACATCTCATTTTATCTTTAAAAGTGATTTTCCACGTACAAATGTGAATTGTAGTTCAAAGAGGCAACATTTGAAAACAGACCATTTTTTTAGTTTCTGAAGCATGTCGTAAGGGGGGGTGGTTATCTCTTTCATCAAAAATCGGATGTTTTTAATTGAACAATAAAGGCCTACAAATGTTATTTAATTCACTTTCTGGAGTGGAGAAAAACTTTTTAAGGCCTCAGAGTGAATAAATTGGCCATTTTCATTCACATTTACCCATTCCTCAAATCTTGTGTTTAGGGCCCCTGGAAGCTTGAAAATCACTTTAAACATCTCATTTTATCTTTAAAAGTGATTTTCCACGTACAAATGTGAATTGTAGTTCAAAGAGGCAACATTTGAAAACAGACCATTTTTTTAGTTTCTGAAGCATGTTGTAAGGGGGGGTGGTTATCTCTTTCATCAAAAATCGGACGTTTTTGATTGAACAATAAAGGCCTCCAAATGTTATTTTATTCACTTCCCGTGGAGGAGAAACACTTTTTAAGGCCGCAGAGTGAGTAAATTGGCCATTTTCATTCACTTTTACCCATTCCTCAAATCTCGTGTTTAAGGACCCTGGAAGCATGAAAATCACTTTAAACATCTCATTTTATCTTTAAAAGTGATTTTCCAAGTACAAATGTGAATTGTAGTTCAAAGAGGCAACATTTGAAAACGGACCATTTTTTACGTTTCTGAAGCATGTCGTAAGGGGGGGGTTATCTCTTTCGTCAAAAATCGGGCCTTTTTGCTTGAACAATAAAGGCCTACAAATGTTATTTAGTTCACTTCCCGTGGAGGAGAAAACCCTTTTTAAGGCCGCAGAGTGAGTAAATTGGCCATATTCATTCACTTTTACCCATTCCTCAAATCTTGTGTTTAAGGCCCCTGAAAGCATGAAAATCACTTTAAACATCTCATTTTATCTTTAAAAGTGATTTTCCATGTACAAATGTGAATTGTAGTTCAAAGAGGCAACATTTGAAAACAGACCATTTTTTTAGTTTCTGAAGCATGTCGTAAGGGGGGGTGGTTATCTCTTTCATCAAAAATCGGACGTTTTTGATTGAACAATAAAGGCCTACAAATGTTATTTAATTCACTTTCTGGGGTGTAGAAATTTTTTTTAAGGCCTCAGAGTGAATAAATTGGCCATTTTCATTCACATTCACCCATTCCTTAAGGCTTGTGTTTAGGGCCCCTGGAAGCCTGAAAATCACTTTAAAACTCTAATTTTATCTCTAAAAGTGATTATCCACGTACAAATGTGAATTGTCGTTTAAAGACGCAACATTGGAAAATGGACCATTTTTTTCGTTTCTGAAGCATGTCGTAAGGGGGGGTGGTTATCTCTTTCACCAAAAAACAGGCGTTTTTGATTGAACAATAAAGGCCTCCAAATGTTATTTAATTCACTTCCCGTGGAGGAGAAACACTTTTTTAAGGCCGCAGAGTGAGTAAATTGGCCATTTTCATTCACTTTTACCCATTCCTCAAATCTTGTGTTTAAGGCCCCTGGAAGCATGAAAATCACTTTCAACATCTCATTTTATCTTTAAAAGTGATTTTCCACGTACAAATGTGAATTGTAGTTCAAAGAGGCAACATTTGAAAACAGACCATTTTTTTAGTTTCTGAAGCATGTCGTAAGGGGGGGTGGTTATCTCTTTCATCAAAAATTGGACGTTTTTGATTGAACAATAAAGGCCTACAAATGTTATTTAATTCACTTTCTGGGGTGGAGAAAAACTTTTTAAGGCCTCAGAGTGAATAAATTGGCCATTTTCATTCACATTTACCCATTCCTCAAATCTTGTGTTTAGGGCCCCTGGAAGCTTGAAAATCACTTTAAACATCTCATTTTATCTTTAAAAGTGATTTTCCACGTACAAATGTGAATTGTAGTTAAAAGAGGCAACATTTGAAAACGGACCATTTTTTACGTTTCTGAAGCATGTCGTAAGGGGGGGTGGTTATCTCTTTCGTCAAAAATCGGGTGTTTTCGCTTGAACAATAAAGGCCTACAAATGTTATTTAGTTCACTTCCCGTGGAGGAGAAACACTTTTTAAGGCCGCAGAGTGAGTAAATTGGCCATATTCATTCACTTTTACCCATTCCTCAAATCTTGTGTTTAAGGCCCCTGGAAGCATGAAAATCACTTTAAACATCTCATTTTATCTTTAAAAGTGATTTTCCACGTACAAATGTGAATTGTAGTTCAAAGAGGCAACATTTGAAAACAGACAATTTTTTCAGTTTCTGAAGCATGTTATAAGGGGGGGTGGTTATCTCTTTCATCAAAAATCGGACGTTTTTGATTGAACAATAAAGGCCTCCAAATGTTATTTTATTCACTTCCCGTGGAGGAGAAACACTTTTTAAGGCCGCAGAGTGAGTACATTGGCCATTTTCATTCACTTTTACCCATTCCTCAAATCTCGTGTTTAAGGCCCCTGGAAGCATGAAAATCACTTTAAACGTCTCATTTTATCTTTAAAAGTGATTTTCCACGTACAAATGTGAATTGTAGTTCAAAGAGGCAACATTTGAAAGCGGACCATTTTTTTCGTTTCTGAAGCATGTCATAAGGGGGGGTGGTTATCTCTTTCACCAAAAAACAGGCGTTTTTGATTGAACAATAAAGGCCTCCAAATGTTCTTTAATTCACTTCCCGTGGAGGAGAAACACTTTTAAAGGCCACAGAGTGAGTAAATTGGCAATTTTCATTCACTTTTACCCATTTCTCAAATCTTGTGTTTAAGGCCCCTGGAAGCATGAAAATCACTTTAAACATCTCATTTTATCTTTAAAAGTGATTTTCCACGTACAAATGTGAATTGTAGTTCAAAGAGGCAACATTTGAAAACAGACCATTTTTTTAGTTTCTGAAGCATGTCGTAAGGGGGGTGGTTATCTCTTTCATCAAAAATCATTGGTTTTTAATTGAACAATAAAGGCCTACAAATGTTATTTAATTCACTTTCTGGGGTGGAGAAAAACTTTTTAAGGCCTCAGAGGGAATAAATTGGCCATTTCCATTCACAATTACCCATTCCTCAAATCTTGTGTTTAGGGCCCCTGGAAGCTTGAAAATCACTTTAAACATCTAATTTTATCTCTAAAAGTGATTATCCACGTACAAATGTGAATTGTCGTTTAAAGACGCAACATTTGAAAATGGACCATTTTTTTCGTTTCTGAAGCATGTCGTAAGGGGGGGTGGTTATCTCTTTCGTCAAAAATCGGGTGTTTTTGCTTGAACAATAAAGGCCTACAAATGTTATTTAGTTCACTTCCCGTGGAGGAGAAACACTTTTTAAGGCCGCAGAGTGAGTAAATTGGCCATATTCATTCACTTTTACCCATTCCTCAAATCTTGTGTTTAAGGCCCCTGGAAGCATGAAAATCACTTTAAACATCTCATTTTATCTTTAAAAGTGATTTTCCACGTACAAATGTGAATTGTCGTTCAAAGAGGCAACATTTGAAAACAGACAATTTTTTCAGTTTCTGAAGCATGTTATAAGGGGGGGTGGTTATCTCTTTCATCAAAAATCGGACATTTTTGATTGAACAATAAAGGGCTCCAAATGTTATTTTATTCACTTCCCGTGGAGGAGAAACACTTTTTAAGGCCGCAGAGTGAGTACATTGGCCATTTTCATTCACTTTTACCCATTCCTCAAATCTCGTGTTTAAGGCCCCTGGAAGCATGAAAATCACTTTCAACATCTCATTTTATCTTTAAAAGTGATTTTCCACGTACAAATGTGAATTGTAGTTCAAAGAGGCAACATTTGAAAACAGACCATTTTTTTAGTTTCTGAAGCATGTCGTAAGGGGCGGTGGTCATCTCTTTCGTCAAAAATCGGGCGGTTTCGCTTGAACAATAAAGGCCTACAAATGTTATTTTATTCACTTCCCGTGGAGGAGAAACACTTTTTAAGGCCGCAGAGTGAGTAAATTGGCCATTTTCATTCACATTTACCCATTCCTTAAGGCTTGTGTTTAGGGCCCCTGGAAGCTTGAAAATCACTTTAAACATCTAATTTTATCTCTAAAAGTGATTATCCACAAACAAATGTGAATTGTCGTTTAAAGACGCAACATTGGAAAATGGACCATTTTTTTCGTTTCTGAAGCATGTCGTAAGGGGGGATGGTTATCTCTTTCACCAAAAAAAACGCGTTTTTGATTGAACAATAAAGGCCTTCAAATGTTATTTTATTCACTTCCCGTGGAGGAGAAACACTTTTTAAGGCCGCAGAGTGAGTAAATTGGCCATTTTCATTCACTTTTACCCATTCCTCAAATCTCGTGTTTAAGGCCCCTGGAAGCATGAAAATCACTTAAAACATCTCATTTTATCTTTAAAAGTGATTTTCCACGTACAAATGTGAATTGTAGTTCAAAGAGGCAACATTTGAAAACAGACCATTTTTTTAGTTTCTGAAGCATGTCGTAAGGGGGGGTGGTTATCTCTTTCATCAAAAATCGGACGTTTTTAATTGAACAATAAAGGCCTACAAATGTTATTTAATTCACTTTCTGGGGTGGAGAAAAACTTTTTAAGGCCTCAGAGTGAATAAATTGGCCATTTTCATTCACATTTACCCATTCCTCAAATCTTGTGTTTAGGGCCCCTGGAAGCTTGAAAATCACTTTAAACATCTCATTTTATCTTTAAAAGTGATTTTCCATGTACAAATGTGAATTGTAGTTAAAAGAGGCAACATTTGAAAATGGACCATTTTTTACATTTCTGAAGCATGTCATAAGGGGGGGTGGTTATCTCTTTCGTCAAAAATCGGGCGTTTTCGCTTGAACAATAAAGGCCTACAAATGGTTTTTAGTTCACTTCCCGTGGAGGAGAAACACTTTTTAAGGCCGCAGAGTGAGTAAATTGGCCATATTCATTCACTTTTACCCATTCCTCAAATCTCGTGTTTAAGGACCCTGGAAGCATGAAAATCACTTTAAACATCTCATTTTATCTTTATAAGTGATTTTCCACGTACAAATGTGAATTGTCGTTTAAAGACGCAACATTTGAAAATGGACCATTTTTTTCGTTTCTGAAGCATGTCGTGAGGGGGGGTGGTTATCATTTTCACCAAAAAAAAGGCGTTTTTGATTGAACAATAAAGGCCTCCAAATGTTATTTTATTCACTTCCCGTGGAGGAGAAACACTTTTTAAGGCTGCGGAGTGAGTAAATTGGCCATTTTCATTCACTTTTACCCATTCCTCAAATCTCGTGTTTAAGGACCCTGGAAGCATGAAAATCACTTTAAACATCTCATTTTATCTTTATAAGTGATTTTCCACGTACAAATGTGAATTGTAGTTCAAAGAGGCAACATTTGAAAACGGACCATTTTTTACGTTTCTGAAGCATGTCGTAAGGGGGGGTGGTTAACTCCTTCGTCAAAAATCGGGCGTTTTCGCTTGAACAATAAAGGCCTACAAATGTTATTTAGTTCACTTCACGTGGAGGAGAAACACTTTTTAAGGCCGCAGAGTGAGTAAATTGGCCATATTCATTCACTTTTACCCATTCCTCAAATCTTGTGTTTAAGGCCCCTGGAAGCATGAACATCACTTTAAACATCTCATTTTATCTTTAAAAGTGATTTTCCACGTACAAATGTGAATTGTAGTTCAAAGAGGCAACATTTGAAAACAGACCATTTTTTTAGTTTCTGAAGCATGTCGTAAGGGGGGTGGTTATCTCTTTCATCAAAAATCGGACGTTTTTGATTGAACAATAAAGGCCTACAAATGTTATTTAATTCACTTTCTGGGGTGGAGAAAATTTTTTTAAGGCCTCAGAGTGAGTAAATTGGCCATTGTCATTCACTTTTACCCATTCCTCAAATCTCGTGTTTAAGGACCCTGGAAGCATGAAAATCACTTTAAACATCTCATTTTATCTTTATAAGTGATTTTCCACGTACAAATGTGAATTGTAGTTCAAAGAGGCAACATTTGAAAATGGACCATTTTTTACGTTTCTGAAGCATGTCGTAAGGGGGGGTGGTTAACTCTTTCGTCAAAAATCGGGCGTTTTCGCTTGAACAATAAAGGCCTACAAATGTTATTTAGTTCACTTCCAGTGGAGGAGAAACACTTTTTAAGGCCGCAGAGTGAGTAAATTGGCCATATTCATTCACTTTTACCCATTCCTCAAATCTTGTGTTTAAGGCCCCTGGAAGCATGAAAATCACTTTAAACATCTCATTTTATCTTTAAAAGTGATTTTCCACGTACAAATGTGAATTGTAGTTCAAAGAGGCAACATTTGAAAACAGACCATTTTTTTAGTTCCTGAAGCATGTCGTAAGGGGGGTGGTTATCTCTTTCATCAAAAATCGGACGTTTTTGATTGAACAATAAAGGCCTACAAATGTTATTTAATTCACTTTCTGGGGTGGAGAAAATTTTGTTAAGGCCTCAGAGTGAATAAATTGGCCATTTTCATTCACATTTACCCATTCCTTAAGGCTTGTGTTTAGGGCCCCTGGAAGCTTGAAAATCACTTTAAACATCTAATTTTATCTCTAAAAGTGATTATCCACAAACAAATGTGAATTGTCGTTTAAAGACGCAACATTGGAAAATGGACCATTTTTTTCGTTTCTGAAGCATGTCGTAAGGGGGGATGGTTATCTCTTTCACCAAAAAAAAAGCATTTTTGATTGAACAATAAAGGCCTTCAAATGTTATTTTATTCACTTCCCGTGGAGGAGAAACACTTTTTAAGGCCACAGAGTGAGTAAATTGGCCATTTTCATTCACTTTTACCCATTCCTCAAATCTCGTGTTTAAGGCCCCTGGAAGCATGAAAATCACTTTAAACATCTCATTTTATCTTTAAAAGTGATTTTCCACGTACAAATGTGAATTGTAGTTCAAAGAGGCAACATTTGAAAACAGACCATTTTTTTAGTTTCTGAAGCATGTCGTAAGGGGGGGGTGGTTATCTCTTTCATCAAAAATCGGACGTTTTTAATTGAACAATAAAGGCCTACAAATGTTATTTAATTCACTTTCTGGGGTGGAGAAACACTTTTTAAGGCCGCAGAGTGAGTAAATTGGCCATATTCATTCACTTTTACCCATTCCTCAAATCTTGTGTTTAAGGCCCCTGGAAGCATGAAAATCACTTTAAACATCTCATTTTATCTTTAAAAGTGATTTTCCACGTACAAATGTGAATTGTAGTTCAAAGAGGCAACATTTGAAAACAGACCATTTTTTTAGTTTCTGAAGCATGTTGTAAGCGGGGGTGGTTATCTCTTTCATCAAAAATCGGACGTTTTTGATTGAACAATAAAGGCCTCCAAATGTTATTTTATTCACTTCCCGTGGAGGAGAAACACTTTTTAAGGCCGCAGAGTGAGTAAATTGGCCATTTTCATTCACTCTTACCCATTCCTCAAATCTTGTGTTTAGGGCCCCTGGAAGCTTGAAAATCACTTTAAACATCTCATTTTATCTTTAAAAGTGATTTTCCACGTACAAATGTGAATTGTAGTTAAAAGAGGCAACATTTGAAAACTGACCATTTTTTACGTTTCTGAAGCATGTTGTAAGGGGGGGTGGCTATCTCTTTCGTCAAAAATCGGGCGTTTTCGCTTGAACAATAAAGGCCTACAAATGGTATTTAGTTCACTTCCCGTGGAGGAGAAACACTTTTTAAGGCCGCAGAGTGAATAAATTGGCCATATTCATTCACTTTTACCCATTCCTCAAATCTTGTGTTTAAGGCCCTTGGAAGCATGAAAATCACTTTAAACATCTCATTTTATCTTTAAAAGTGATTTTCCACGTACAAATGTGAATTGTAGTTCAAAGAGGCAACATTTGAAAACAGACCATTTTTTTAGTTTCTGAAGCATGTCGTAAGGGGGGGTGGTTATCTCTTTCATCAAAAATAGGACGTTTTTGATTCAACAATAAAGGCCTACAAATGTTATTTAATTCACTTTCTGGGGTGGAGAAAAACTTTTTAAGGCCTCAGAGTGAATAAATTGGCCATTTTCATTCACATTTACCCATTCCTCAAATCTTGTGTTTAGGGCCCCTGGAAGCTTGAAAATCACTTTAAACATCTCATTTTATCTTTAAAAGTGATTTTCCACGTACAAATGTGAATTGTAGTTCAAAGAGGCAACATTTGAAAACAGACCATTTTTTTAGATTCTGAAGCATGTCGTAAGGGGGGGTCGTTATATCTTTCATTAAAAATCGGACGTTTTTGATTGAACAATAAAGGCCTCCAAATGTTATTTTATTCACTTCCTGTGGAGGAGAAACACTTTTTAAGGCCGCAGAGTGAGTAAATTGGCCATTTTCATTCACTTTTACCCATTCCTCAAATCTCGTGTTTAAGGCCCCTGGAAGCATGAAAATCACTTTAAACATCTCATTTTATCTTTAAAAGTGATTTTCCACGTACAAATGTGAATTGTAGTTCAAAGAGGCAACATTTGAAAACAGACCATTTTTTTAGTTTCTGAAGCATGTCGTAAGGGGGGGTGGTTATCTCTTTCATCAAAAATCTGACGTTTTTAATTGAACAATAAAGGCCTACAAATGTTATTTAATCACTTTCTGGGGTGGAGAAAAACTTTTTAAGGCCTCAGAGTGAATAAATTGGCCATTTTCATTCACATTTACCCATTCCTCAAATCTTGTGTTTAGGGCCCCTGGAAGCTTGAAAATCACTTTAAACATCTCATTTTATCTTTAAAAGTGATTTTCCACGTACAAATGTGAATTGTAGTTAAAAGAGGCAACATTTGAAAACGGACCATTTTTTACATTTCTGAAGCATGTCATAAGGGGGGGTGGTTATCTCTTTCGTCAAAAATCGGGCGTTTTCGCTTGAACAATAAAGGCCTACAAATGTTATTTAGTTCACTTCCCGTGGAGGAGAAACACTTTTTAAGGCCGCAGAGTGAGTAAATTGGCCATATTCATTCACTTTTACCCATTCCTCAAATCTTGTGTTTAAGGCCCCTGGAAGCATGAAAATCACTTTAAACATCTTATTTTATCTTTAAAAGTGATTTTCCACGTACAAATGTGAATTGTAGTTCAAAGAGGCAACATTTGAAAACAGACCATTTTTTTAGTTTCTGAAGCATGTCGTAAGGGGGGGTGGTTATCTCTTTCATCAAAAATCGGACATTTTTGATGGAACAATAAAGGCCTCCAAATGGTATTTTATTCACTTCCCGTGGAGGAGAAACACTTTTTAAGGCCGCAGAGTGAGTAAATTGGCCATTTTCATTCACTTTTACCCATTCCTCAAATCTCGTGTTTAAGGCCCCTGGAAGCATGAAAATCACTTTCAACATCTCATTTTATCTTTAAAAGTGATTTTCCACGTACAAATGTGAATTGTAGTTCAAAGAGGCAACATTTGAAAACAGACCATTTTTTTAGTTTCTGAAGCATGTCGTAAGGGGCGGTGGTTATCTCTTTCGTCAAAAATCGGGCGTTTTCGCTTGAACAATAAAGGCCTACAAATGTTATTTTATTCACTTCCCGTGGAGGAGAAACACTTTTTAACCCCTTGAGTGCCCGCCCCTTTCCCCGCCCTGTGCCGGCCGTTGCATTAGCGGGCGGGGTCTATGACGAGCTGGACTCGTCATGGGCACAGCGCCACCGCGGCCCATGACGAGTCCAGCTCGTCATGGGCATTCAAGGGGTTAAGGCCGCAGAGTGAGTAAATTGGCCATTTTCATTCACATTTACCCATTCCTTAAGGCTTGTGTTTAGGGCCCCTGGAAGCTTGAAAATCACTTTAAACATCTAATTTTATCTCTAAAAGTGATTATCCACAAACAAATGTGAATTGTCGTTTAAAGACGCAACATTGGAAAATGGACCATTTTTTTCGTTTCTGAAGCATGTCGTAAGGGGGGATGGTTATCTCTTTCACCAAAAAAAAAGCGTTTTTGATTGAACAATAAAGGCCTTCAAATGTTATTTTATTCACTTCCCGTGGAGGAGAAACACTTTTTAAGGCCGCAGAGTGAGTAAATTGGCCATTTTCATTCACTTTTACCCATTCCTCAAATCTCGTGTTTAAGGCCCCTGGAAGCATGAAAATCACTTTAAACATCTCATTTTATCTTTAAAAGTGATTTTCCACGTACAAATGTGAATTGTAGTTCAAAGAGGCAACATTTGAAAACAGACCATTTTTTTAGTTTCTGAAGCATGTCGTAAGGGGGGGTGGTTATCTCTTTCATCAAAAATCGGACGTTTTTAATTGAACAATAAAGGCCTACAAATGTTATTTAATTCACTTTCTGGGGTGGAGAAAAACTTTTTAAGGCCTCAGAGTGAATAAATTGGCCATTTTCATTCACATTTACCCATTCCTCAAATCTTGTGTTTAGGGCCCCTGGAAGCTAGAAAATCACTTTAAACATCTCATTTTATCTTTAAAAGTGATTTTCCACGTACAAATGTGAATTGTAGTTAAAAGAGGCAACATTTGAAAACGGACCATTTTTTACATTTCTGAAGCATGTCATAAGGGGGGGTGGTTATCTCTTTCGTCAAAAATCGGGCGTTTTCGCTTGAACAATAAAGGCCTACAAATGGTTTTTAGTTCACTTCCCGTGGAGGAGAAACACTTTTTAAGGCCGCAGAGTGAGTAAATTGGCCATATTCATTCACTTTTACCCATTCCTCAAATCTCGTGTTTAAGGACCCTGGAAGCATGAAAATCACTTTAAACATCTCATTTTATCTTTATAAGTGATTTTCCACATACAAATGTGAATTGTCGTTTAAAGACGCAACATTTGAAAATGGACCATTTTTTTTGTTTCTGAAGCATGTCGTGAGGGGGGGTGGTTATCATTTTCACCAAAAAAAGGCATTTTTGATTGAACAATAAAGGCCTCCAAATGTTATTTTATTCACTTCCCGTGGAGGAGAAACACTTTTTAAGGCTGCGGAGTGAGTAAATTGGCCATTTTCATTCACTTTTACCCATTCCACAAATCTCGTGTTTAAGGACCCTGGAAGCATGAAAATCACTTTAAACATCTCATTTTATCTTTATAAGTGATTTTCCACGTACAAATGTGAATTGTAGTTCAAAGAGGCAACATTTGAAAATGGACCATTTTTTACGTTTCTGAAGCATGTCGTAAGGGGGGGTGGTTAACTCCTTCGTCAAAAATCGGGCGTTTTCGCTTGAACAATAAAGGCCTACAAATGTTATTTAGTTCACTTCACGTGGAGGAGAAACACTTTTTAAGGCCGCAGAGTGAGTAAATTGGCCATATTCATTCACTTTTACCCATTCCTCAAATCTTGTGTTTAAGGCCCCTGGAAGCATGAAAATCACTTTAAACATCTCATTTTATCTTTAAAAGTGATTTTCCACGAACAAATGTGAATTGTAGTTCAAAGAGGCAACATTTGAAAACAGACCATTTTTTTAGTTTCTGAAGCATGTCGTAAGGGGGGGTGGTTATCTCTTTCATCAAAAATCGGACGTTTTTGATTGAACAATAAAGGCCTACAAATGTTATTTAATTCACTTTCTGGGGTGGAGAAAAACTTTTTAAGGCCTCAGAGTGAATAAATTGGCCATTTTCATTCACATTTACCCATTCCGCAAATCTTGTGTTTAGGGCCCCTGGAAGCTTGAAAATCACTTTAAACATCTCATTTTATCTTTAAAAGTGATTTTCCACGTACAAATGTGAATTGTAGTTCAAAGAGGCAACATTTGAAAACGGACCATTTTTTACTTTTCTGAAGCTTGTCGTAAGGGGGGGTGGTTATCTCTTTCGTCAAAAATCGGGCGTTTTCGCTTGAACAATAAAGGCCTACAAATGTTATTTAGTTCACTTCCCGTGGAGGAGAAACACTTTTTAAGGCCGCAGACTGAGTAAATTGGCCATATTCATTCACTTTTACCCATTCCTCAAATCTTGTGTTTAAGGCCCCTGGAAGCATGAAAATCACTTTAAACATCTCATTTTATCTTTAATAGTGATTTTCCACGTACAAATGTGAATTGTAGTTCAAAGAGGCAACATTTGAAAACGGACCATTTTTTACGTTTCTGAAGCATGTCGTAAGGGGGGGTGGTTATCTCTTTCGTCAAAAATCGGGTGTTTTCGCTTGAACAATAAAGGCCTACAAATGTTATTTAGTTCACTTCCCGTGGAGGAGAAACACTTTTTAAGGCCGCAGAGTGAGTAAATTGGCCATATTCATTCACTTTTACCCATTCCTCAAATCTTGTGTTTAAGGCCCCTGGAAGCATGAAAATCACTTTAAACATCTCATTTTATCTTTAAAAGTGATTTTCCACGTACAAATGTGAATTGTAGTTCAAGGAGGCAACATTTGAAAACAGACCATTTTTTTAGTTTCTGAAGCATGTTGTAAGCGGGGGTGGTTATCTCTTTCATCAAAAATCGGACGTTTTTGATTGAACAATAAAGGCCTCCAAATGTTATTTTATTCACTTCCCGTGGAGGAGAAACACTTTTTAAGGCCGCAGAGTGAGTAAATTGGCCATTTTCATTCACTCTTACCCATTCCTCAAATCTTGTGTTTAGGGCCCCTGGAAGCTTGAAAATCACTTTAAACATGTCATTTTATCTTTAAAAGTGATTTTCCACGTACAAATGTGAATTGTAGTTAAAAGAGGCAACATTTGAAAACGGACCATTTTTTACGTTTCTGAAGCATGTTGTAAGGGGGGGTGGCTATCTCTTTCGTCAAAAATCGGGCGTTTTCGCTTGAACAATAAAGGCCTACAAATGGTATTTAGTTCACTTCCCGTGGAGGAGAAACACTTTTAACCCCTTCCATGCTCATGACGGAACGGTTCCGTCATGAGCATCGGTTGAGCTGTGCTCATGACGGAACCGTTCCGTCATGGCCCCGCCCGCGCTCGAACCCTTCAGCACCGCGGGGGAATCTGCGCAGCGCTGAAGGGGTTAAAGGCCGCAGAGTGAGTAAATTGGCCATATTCATTCACTTTTACCCATTCCTCAAATCTTGTGTTTAAGGCCCCTGGAAGCATGAAAATCACTTTAAACATCTCATTTTATCTTTAAAAGTGATTTTCCACGTACAAATGTGAATTGTAGTTCAAAGAGGCAACATTTGAAAACAGACCATTTTTTTAGTTTCTGAAGCATGTCGTAAGGGGGGGTGGTTATCTCTTTCATCAAAAATCGGACGTTTTTGATTCAACAATAAAGGCCTACAAATGTTATTTAATTCACTTTCTGGGGTGGAGAAAAACTTTTTAAGGCCTCAGAGTGAATAAATTGGCCATTTTCATTCACATTTACCCATTCCTCAAATCTTGTGTTTAGGGCCCCTGGAAGCTTGAAAATCACTTTAAACATCTCATTTTATCTTTAAAAGTGATTTTCCACGTACAAATGTGAATTGTAGTTCAAAGAGGCAACATTTGAAAACAGACCATTTTTTTAGATTCTGAAGCATGTCGTAAGGGGGGGTCGTTATATCTTTCATTAAAAATCGGACGTTTTTGATTGAACAATAAAGGCCTCCAAATGTTATTTTATTCACTTCCTTTGGAGGAGAAACACTTTTTAAGGCCGCAGAGTGAGTAAATTGGCCATTTTCATTCACTTTTACCCATTCCTCAAATCTCGTGTTTAAGGCCCCTGGAAGCATGAAAATCACTTTAAACATCTCATTTTATCTTTAAAAGTGATTTTCCACGTACAAATGTGAATTGTAGTTAAAAGAGGCAACATTTGAAAACGGACCATTTTTTACATTTCTGAAGCATGTCATAAGGGGGGGTGGTTATCTCTTTCGTCAAAAATCGGGCGTTTTCGCTTGAACAATAAAGGCCTACAAATGTTATTTAGTTCACTTCCCGTGGAGGAGAAACACTTTTTAAGGCCGCAGAGTGAGTAAATTGGCCATATTCATTCACTTTTACCCATTCCTCAAATCTTGTGTTTAAGGCCCCTGGAAGCATGAAAATCACTTTAAACATCTTATTTTATCTTTAAAAGTGATTTTCCACGTACAAATGTGAATTGTAGTTCAAAGAGGCAACATTTGAAAACAGACCATTTTTTTAGTTTCTGAAGCATGTCGTAAGGGGGGGTGGTTATCTCTTTCATCAAAAATCGGACGTTTTTGATGGAACAATAAAGGCCTCCAAATGTTATTTTATTCACTTCCCGTGGAGGAGAAACACTTTTTAAGGCCGCAGAGTGAGTAAATTGGCCATTTTCATTCACTTTTACCCATTCCTCAAATCTCGTGTTTAAGGCCCCTGGAAGCATGAAAATCACTTTCAACATCTCATTTTATCTTTAAAAGTGATTTTCCACGTACAAATGTGAATTGTAGTTCAAAGAGGCAACATTTGAAAACAGACCATTTTTTTAGTTTCTGAAGCATGTCGTAAGGGGCGGTGGTTATCTCTTTCGTCAAAAATCGGGCGTTTTCGCTTGAACAATAAAGGCCTACAAATGTTATTTTATTCACTTCCCGTGGAGGAGAAACACTTTTTAAGGCCGCAGAGTGAGTAAATTGGCCATTTTCATTCACATTTACCCATTCCTTAAGGCTTGTGTTTAGGGCCCCTGGAAGCTTGAAAATCACTTTAAACATCTAATTTTATCTCTAAAAGTGATTATCCACAAACAAATGTGAATTGTCGTTTAAAGACGCAACATTGGAAAATGGACCATTTTTTTCGTTTCTGAAGCATGTCGTAAGGGGGGATGGTTATCTCTTTCACCAAAAAAAACGCGTTTTTGATTGAACAATAAAGGCCTTCAAATGTTATTTTATTCACTTCCCGTGGAGGAGAAACACTTTTTAAGGCCGCAGAGTGAGTAAATTGGCCATTTTCATTCACTTTTACCCATTCCTCAAATCTCGTGTTTAAGGCCCCTGGAAGCATGAAAATCACTTTAAACATCTCATTTTATCTTTAAAAGTGATTTTCCACGTACAAATGTGAATTGTAGTTCAAAGAGGCAACATTTGAAAACAGACCATTTTTTTAGTTTCTGAAGCATGTCGTAAGGGGGGGTGGTTATCTCTTTCATCAAAAATCGGACGTTTTTAATTGAACAATAAAGGCCTACAAATGTTATTTAATTCACTTTCTGGGGTGGAGAAAAACTTTTTAAGGCCTCAGAGTGAATAAATTGGCCATTTTCATTCACATTTACCCATTCCTCAAATCTTGTGTTTAGGGCCCCTGGAAGCTTGAAAATCACTTTAAACATCTCATTTTATCTTTAAAAGTGATTTTCCATGTACAAATGTGAATTGTAGTTAAAAGAGGCAACATTTGAAAACGGACCATTTTTTACATTTCTGAAGCATGTCATAAGGGGGGGTGGTTATCTCTTTCGTCAAAAATCGGGCGTTTTCGCTTGAACAATAAAGGCCTACAAATGGTTTTTAGTTCACTTCCCGTGGAGGAGAAACACTTTTTAAGGCCGCAGAGTGAGTAAATTGGCCATATTCATTCACTTTTACCCATTCCTCAAATCTCGTGTTTAAGGACCCTGGAAGCATGAAAATCACTTTAAACATCTCATTTTATCTTTATAAGTGATTTTCCACGTACAAATGTGAATTGTCGTTTAAAGACGCAACATTTGAAAATGGACCATTTTTTTCGTTTCTGAAGCATGTCGTGAGGGGGGGTGGTTATCATTTTCACCAAAAAAAAGGCGTTTTTGATTGAACAATAAAGGCCTCCAAATGTTATTTTATTCACTTCCCGTGGAGGAGAAACACTTTTTAAGGCTGCGGAGTGAGTAAATTGGCCATTTTCATTCACTTTTACCCATTCCTCAAATCTCGTGTTTAAGGACCCTGGAAGCATGAAAATCACTTTAAACATCTCATTTTATCTTTATAAGTGATTTTCCACATACAAATGTGAATTGTAGTTCAAAGAGGCAACATTTGAAAACGGACCATTTTTTACGTTTCTGAAGCATGTCGTAAGGGGGGTGGTTATCTCTTTCATCAAAAATCGGACGTTTTTGATTGAACAATAAAGGCCTACAAATGTTATTTAATTCACTTTCTGGGGTGGAGAAATTTTTTTTAAGGCCTCAGAGTGAGTAAATTGGCCATTGTCATTCACTTTTACCCATTCCTCAAATCTCGTGTTTAAGGACCCTGGAAGCATGAAAATCACTTTAAACATCTCATTTTATCTTTAAAAGTGATTTTCCACGTACAAATGTGAATTGTAGTTCAAAGAGGCAACATTTGAAAACAGACCATTTTTTTAGTTTCTGAAGCATGTCGTAAGGGGGGTGGTTATCTCTTTCATCAAAAATCGGACGTTTTTGATTGAACAATAAAGGCCTACAAATGTTATTTAATTCACTTTCTGGGGTGGAGAAAAATTTTTTAAGGCCTCAGAGTGAGTAAATTGGCCATTGTCATTCACTTTTACCCATTCCTCAAATCTCGTGTTTAAGGACCCTGGAAGCATGAAAATCACTTTAAACATCTCATTTTATCTTTATAAGTGATTTTCCACGTACAAATGTGAATTGTAGTTCAAAGAGGCAACATTTGAAAATGGACCATTTTTTACGTTTCTGAAGCATGTCGTAAGGGGGGGTGGTTAACTCTTTCGTCAAAAATCGGGCGTTTTCGCTTGAACAATAAAGGCCTACAAATGTTATTTAGTTCACTTCCAGTGGAGGAGAAACACTTTTTAAGGCCGCAGAGTGAGTAAATTGGCCATATTCATTCACTTTTACCCATTCCTCAAATCTTGTGTTTAAGGCCCCTGGAAGCATGAAAATCACTTTCAACATCTCATTTTATCTTTAAAAGTGATATTCCACGTACAAATGTGAATTGTAGTTCAAAGAGGCAACATTTGAAAACAGACCATTTTTTTAGTTCCTGAAGCATGTCGTAAGGGGGGTGGTTATCTCTTTCATCAAAAATCGGATGTTTTTGATTGAACAATAAAGGCCTACAAATGTTATTTAATTCACTTTCTGGGGTGGAGAAAATTTTGTTAAGGCCTCAGAGTGAATAAATTGGCCATTTTCATTCACATTTACCCATTCCTTAAGGCTTGTGTTTAGGGCCCCTGGAAGCTTGAAAATCACTTTAAACATCTAATTTTATCTCTAAAAGTGATTATCCACAAACAAATGTGAATTGTCGTTTAAAGACGCAACATTGGAAAATGGACCATTTTTTTCGTTTCTGAAGCATGTCGTAAGGGGGGATGGTTATCTCTTTCACCAAAAAAAAAGCATTTTTGATTGAACAATAAAGGCCTTCAAATGTTATTTTATTCACTTCCCGTGGAGGAGAAACACTTTTTAAGGCCGCAGAGTGAGTAAATTGGCCATTTTCATTCACTTTTACCCATTCCTCAAATCTCGTGTTTAAGGCCCCTGGAAGCATGAAAATCACTTTAAACATCTCATTTTATCTTTAAAAGTGATTTTCCACGTACAAATGTGAATTGTAGTTCAAAGAGGCAACATTTGAAAACAGACCATTTTTTTAGTTTCTGAAGCATGTCGTAAGGGGGGGGTGGTTATCTCTTTCATCAAAAATCGGACGTTTTTAATTGAACAATAAAGGCCTACAAATGTTATTTAATTCACTTTCTGGGGTGGAGAAAAACTTTTTAAGGCCTCAGAGTGAATAAATTGGCCATTTTCATTCACATTTACCCATTCCTCAAATCTTGTGTTTAGGGCCCCTGGAAGCTTGAAAATTACTTTAAACATCTCATTTTATCTTTAAAAGTGATTTTCCACGTACAAATGTGAATTGTAGTTAAAAGAGGCAACATTTGAAAACGGACCATTTTTTACATTTCTGAAGCATGTCATAAGGGGGGGTGGTTATCTCTTTCGTCAAAAATCGGGCGTTTTCGCTTGAACAATAAAGGCCTACAAATGTTATTTAGTTCACTTCCCGTGGAGGAGAAACACTTTTTAAGGCCGCAGAGTGAGTAAATTGGCCATATTCATTCACTTTTACCCATTCCTCAAATCTTGTGTTTAAGGCCCCTGGAAGCATGAAAATCACTTTAAACATCTTATTTTATCTTTAAAAGTGATTTTCCACGTACAAATGTGAATTGTAGTTCAAAGAGGCAACATTTGAAAACAGACCATTTTTTTAGTTTCTGAAGCATGTCGTAAGGGGGGGTGGTTATCTCTTTCATCAAAAATCGGACGTTTTTGATGGAACAATAAAGGCCTCCAAATGTTATTTTATTCACTTCCCGTGGAGGAGAAACACTTTTTAAGGCCGCAGAGTGAGTAAATTGGCCATTTTCATTCACTTTTACCCATTCCTCAAATCTCGTGTTTAAGGCCCCTGGAAGCATGAAAATCACTTTCAACATCTCATTTTATCTTTAAAAGTGATTTTCCACGTACAAATGTGAATTGTAGTTCAAAGAGGCAACATTTGAAAACAGACCATTTTTTTAGTTTCTGAAGCATGTCGTAAGGGGCGGTGGTTATCTCTTTCGTCAAAAATCGGGCGTTTTCGCTTGAACAATAAAGGCCTACAAATGGTATTTTATTCACTTCCCGTGGAGGAGAAACACTTTTTAAGGCCGCAGAGTGAGTAAATTGGCCATTTTCATTCACATTTACCCATTCCTTAAGGCTTGTGTTCAGGGCCCATGGAAGCTTGAAAATCACTTTAAACATCTAATTTTATCTCTAAAAGTGATTATCCACGTACAAATGTGAATTGTCGTTTAAAGACGCAACATTGGAAAATGGACCATTTTTTTCGTTTCTGAAGCATGTCGTAAGGGGGGGGGGTTATCTCTTTCACCAAAAAAAAGGCGTTTTTGATTGAACAATAAAGGCCTCCAAATGTTATTTTATTCACTTCCCGTGGAGGAGAATCACTTTTTAAGGCCGTAGAGTGAGTAAATTGGCCATTTTCATTCACTTTTACCCATTCCTCAAATCTCGTGTTTAAGGCCCCTGGAAGCATGAAAATCACTTTAAACATCTCATTTTATCTTTAAAAGTGATTATCCACGTACGAATGTGAATTGTAGTTCAAAGAGGCAACATTTGAAAATGGACCATTTTTTTCGTTTCTGAAGCATGTCGTAAGGGGGGGTGGTTATCTCTTTCACCAAAAAACAGGCGTTTTTGATTGAACAATAAAGGCCTCCAAATGTTATTTAATTCACTTTCTGGGGTGGAGAAAAACTTTTTAAGGCCTCAGAGTGAATAAATTGGCCATTTCCATTCACATTTACCCATTCCTCAAATCTTGTGTTTAGGGCCCCTGGAAGCTTGAAAATCACTTTAAACATCTAATTTTATCTCTAAAAGTGATTATCCACGTACAAATGTGAATTGTCGTTTAAAGACGCAACATTTGAAAATAGACCATTTTTTGTTCGTTTCTGAAGCATGTCGTAAGGGGGGGTGGTTATCATTTTCACCAAAAAAAAGGCGTTTTTGATTGAACAATAAAGGCCTCCAAATGTTATTTTATTCACTTCCCGTGGAGGAGAAACACTTTTTAAGGCCGCAGAGTGAGTAAATTGGCCATTTTCATTCACTTTTACCCATTCCTCAAATCTCGTGTTTAAGGACCCTGGAAGCATGAAAATCACTTTAAACATCTCATTTTATCTTTATAAGTGATTTTCCACGTACAAATGTGAATTGTAGTTCAAAGAGGCAACATTTGAAAACGGACCATTTTTTACGTTTCTGAAGCATGTCGTAAGGGGGGGTGGTTAACTCTTTCGTCAAAAATCGGGCGTTTTCGCTTGAACAATAAAGGCCTACAAATGTTATTTAGTTCACTTCCAGTGGAGGAGAAACACTTTTTAAGGCTGCAGACTGACTAAATTGGCCATATTCATTCATTTTTACCCATTCCTCAAATCTTGTGTTTAAGGCCCCTGGAAGCATGAAAATCACTTTAAACATCTCATTTTATCTTTAAAAGTGATTTTCCACGTACAAATGTGAATTGTAGTTCAAAGAGGCAACATTTGAAAACGGACCATTTTTTTCGTTTCTGAAGCATGTCGTAAGGGGGGGTGGTTATCTCTTTCACCAAAAAACAGGCGTTTTTGATTGAACAATAAAGGCCTCCAAATGTTATTTAATTCACTTTCTGGGGTGGAGAAAAACTTTTTAAGGCCTCAGAGTGAATAAATTGGCCATTTCCATTCACATTTACCCATTCCTCAAATCTTGTGTTTAAGGACCCTGGAAGCATGAAAATCACTTTAAACATCTCATTTTATCTTTATAAGTGATTTTCCACGTACAAATGTGAATTGTAGTTCAAAGAGGCAACATTTGAAAACGGACCATTTTTTACGTTTCTGAAGCATGTCGTAAGGGGGGGTGGTTAACTCTTTCGTCAAAAATCGGGCCTTTTCGCTTGAACAATAAAGGCCTACAAATGGTATTTTATTCACTTCCCGTGGAGGAGAAACACTTTTTAAGGCCGCAGAGTGAGTAAATTGGCCATTTTCATTCACATTTACCCATTCCTTAAGGCTTGTGTTCAGGGCCCATGGAAGCTTGAAAATCACTTTAAACATCTAATTTTATCTCTAAAAGTGATTATCCACGTACAAATGTGAATTGTCGTTTAAAGACGCAACATTGGAAAATGGACCATTTTTTTCGTTTCTGAAGCATGTCGTAAGGGGGGGTGGTTATCTCTTTCACCAAAAAAAAGGCGTTTTTGATTGAACAATAAAGGCCTCCAAATGTTATTTTATTCACTTCCCGTGGAGGAGAATCACTTTTTAAGGCCGTAGAGTGAGTAAATTGGCCATTTTCATTCACTTTTACCCATTCCTCAAATCTCGTGTTTAAGGCCCCTGGAAGCATGAAAATCACTTTAAACATCTCATTTTATCTTTAAAAGTGATTTTCCACGTACAAATGTGAATTGTAGTTCAAAGAGGCAACATTTGAAAATGGACCATTTTTTTCGTTTCTGAAGCATGTCATAAGGGGGGGTGGTTATCTCTTTCACCAAAAAACAGGCGTTTTTGATTGAACAATAAAGGCCTCCAAATGTTATTTAATTCACTTTCTGGGGTGGAGAAAAACTTTTTAAGGCCTCAGAGTGAATAAATTGGCCATTTCCATTCACATTTACCCATTCCTCAAATCTTGTGTTTAGGGCCCCTGGAAGCTTGAAAATCACTTTAAACATCTAATTTTATCTCTAAAAGTGATTATCCACGTACAAATGTGAATTGTCGTTTAAAGACGCAACATTTGAAAATAGACCATTTTTTGTTCGTTTCTGAAGCATGTCGTAAGGGGGGGTGGTTATCATTTTCACCAAAAAAAAGGCGTTTTTGATTGAACAATAAAGGCCTCCAAATGTTATTTTATTCACTTCCCGTGGAGGAGAAACACTTTTTAAGGCCGCAGAGTGAGTAAATTGGCATTTTCATTCACTTTTACCCATTCCTCAAATCTCGTGTTTAAGGACCCTGGAAGCATGAAAATCACTTTAAACATCTCATTTTATCTTTATAAGTGATTTTCCACGTACAAATGTGAATTGTAGTTCAAAGAGGCAACATTTGAAAACGGACCATTTTTTACGTTTCTGAAGCATGTCGTAAGGGGGGGTGGTTAACTCTTTCGTCAAAAATCGGGCGTTTTCGCTTGAACAATAAAGGCCTACAAATGTTATTTAGTTCACTTCCAGTGGAGGAGAAACACTTTTTAAGGCTGCAGACTGACTAAATTGGCCATATTCATTCATTTTTACCCATTCCTCAAATCTTGTGTTTAAGGCCCCTGGAAGCATGAAAATCACTTTAAACATCTCATTTTATCTTTAAAAGTGATTTTCCACGTACAAATGTGAATTGTAGTTCAAAGAGGCAACATTTGAAAACGGACCATTTTTTACGTTTCTGAAGCATGTCGTAAGGGGGGGTGGTTATCTCTTTCATCAAAAATCGGACGTTTTTGATTGAACAATAAAGGCCTCCAAATGTTATTTTATTCACTTCCCGTGGAGGAGAAACACTTTTTAAGGCCGCAGAGTGAGTAAATTGGCCATTTTCATTCACTTTTACCCATTCCTCAAATCTCGTGTTTAAGGCCCCTGGAAGCATGAAAATCACTTTAAACATCTCATTTTATCTTTAAAAGTGATTTCCCATGTACAAATGTGAATTGTAGTTCAAAGAGGCAACATTTGAAAACAGACCATTTTTTTAGTTTCTGAAGCATGTCGTAAGGGGGGGTGGTTATCTCTTTCATCAAAAATCGGACGTTTTTGATTGAACAATAAAGGCCTCCAAATGTTATTTTATTCACTTCCCGTGGAGGAGAAACACTTTTTAAGGCCGCAGAGTGAGTAAATTGGCCGTTTTCATTCACTTTTACCCATTCCTCAAATCTCGTGTTTAAGGCCCCTGGAAGCATGAAAATCACTTTAAACATCTCATTTTATCTTTAAAAGTGATTTCCCATGTACAAATGTGAATTGTAGTTCAAAGAGGCAACATTTGAAAATAGACCATTTTTTTAGTTTCTGAAGCATGTCGTAAGGGGGGGTGGTTATCTCTTTCATCAAAAATCGGACGTTTTTAATTGAACAATAAAGGCCTACAAATGTTATTTAATTCACTTTCTGGGGTGGAGAAAAACTTTTTAAGGCCTCAGAGTGAATAAATTGGCCATTTTCATTCACATTTACCCATTCCTCAAATCTTGTGTTTAGGGCCCCTGGAAGCTTGAAAATCACTTTAAACATCTCATTTTATCTTTAAAAGTGATTTTCCACATACAAATGTGAATTGTAGTTAAAAGAGGCAACATTTGAAAACGGACCATTTTTACGTTTCTGAAGCATGTCATAAGGGGGGATGGTTATCTCTTTCGTCAAAAATCGGGCGTTTTCGCTTGAACAATAAAGGCCTACAAATGTTATTTAGTTCACTTCCCGTGGAGGAGAAACACTTTTTAAGGCCGCAGAGTGAGTAAATTGGCCATATTCATTCACTTTTACCCATTCCTCAAATCTTGTGTTTAAGGCCCCTGGAAGCATGAAAATCACTTTAAACATCTCATTTTATCTTTAAAAGTGATTTTCCACGTACAAATGTGAATTGTAGTTCAAAGAGGCAACATTTGAAAACAGACCATTTTTTTAGTTTCTGAAGCATGTCGTAAGGGGGGTGGTTATCTCTTTCATCAAAAATCGGACGTTTTTGATTGAACAATAAAGGCCTACAAATGTTATTTAATTCACTTTCTGGGGTGGAGAAAAATTTTTTAAGGCCTCAGAGTGAATAAATTGGCCATTTTCATTCACATTTACCCATTCCTTAAGGCTTGTGTTTAGGGCCCCTGGAAGCTTGAAAATCACTTTAAACATCTAATTTTATCTCTAAAAGTGATTATCCACAAACAAATGTGAATTGTCGTTTAAAGACGCAACATTGGAAAATGGACCATTTTTTTCGTTTCTGAAGCATGTCGTAAGGGGGGATGGTTATCTCTTTCACCAAAAAAAAAGCGTTTTTGATTGAACAATAAAGGCCTTCAAATGTTATTTTATTCACTTCCCGTGGAGGAGAAACACTTTTTAAGGCCGCAGAGTGAGTAAATTGGCCATTTTCATTCACTTTTACCCATTCCTCAAATCTCGTGTTTAAGGCCCCTGGAAGCATGAAAATCACTTTAAACATCTCCTTTTATCTTTAAAAGTGATTTTCCACGTACAAATGTGAATTGTAGTTCAAAGAGGCAACATTTGAAAACAGACCATTTTTTTAGTTTCTGAAGCATGTCGTAAGGGGGGGTGGTTATCTCTTTCATCAAAAATCGGACGTTTTTAATTGAACAATAAAGGCCTACAAATGTTATTTAATTCACTTTCTGGGGTGGAGAAAAACTTTTTAAGGCCTCAGAGTGAATAAATTGGCCATTTTCATTCACATTTACCCATTCCTTAAGGCTTGTGTTCAGGGCCCATGGAAGCTTGAAAATCACTTTAAACATCTAATTTTATCTCTAAAAGTGATTATCCACGTACAAATGTGAATTGTCGTTTAAAGACGCAACATTGGAAAATGGACCATTTTTTTCGTTTCTGAAGCATGTCGTAAGGGGGGGTGGTTATCTCTTTCACCAAAAAAAAGGCGTTTTTGATTGAACAATAAAGGCCCCCAAATGTTATTTTATTCACTTCCCGTGGAGGAGAATCACTTTTTAAGGCCGTAGAGTGAGTAAATTGGCCATTTTCATTCACTTTTACCCATTCCTCAAATCCCGTGTTTAAGGCCCCTGGAAGCATGAAAATCACTTTAAACATCTCATTTTATCTTTAAAAGTGATTATCCACGTACAAATGTGAATTGTAGTTCAAAGAGGCAACATTTGAAAATGGACCATTTTTTTCGTTTCTGAAGCATGTCGTAAGGGGGGGTGGTTATCATTTTCACCAAAAAAAAGGCGTTTTTGATTGAACAATAAAGGCCTCCAAATGTTATTTTATTCACTTCCCGTGGAGGAGAAACACTTTTTAAGGCCGCAGAGTGAGTAAATTGGCCATATTCATTCACTTTTACCCATTCCTCAAATCTCGTGTTTAAGGACCCTGGAAGCATGAAAATCACTTTAAACATCTCATTTTATCTTTATAAGTGATTTTCCACGTACAAATGTGAATTGTCATTTAAAGACGCAACATTTGAAAATGGACCATTTTTTTCGTTTCTGAAGCATGTCGTGAGGGGGGGTGGTTATCATTTTCACCAAAAAAAAGGCGTTTTTGATTGAACAATAAAGGCCTCCAAATGTTATTTTATTCACTTCCCGTGGAGGAGAAACACTTTTTAAGGCCGCAGAGTGAGTAAATTGGCCATTTTTATTCACTTTTACCCATTCCTCAAATCTCGTGTTTAAGGACCCTGGAAGCATGAAAATCACTTTAAACATCTCATTTTATCTTTATAAGTGATTTTCCACGTACAAATGTGAATTGTAGTTCAAAGAGGCAACATTTGAAAACGGACCATTTTTTACGTTTCTGAAGCATGTCGTAAGGGGGGGTGGTAAACTCTTTCGTCAAAAATCGGGCGTTTTCGCTTGAACAATAAAGGCCTACAAATGTTATTTAATTCACTTTCTGGGGTGGAGAAAAAGTTTTTAAGGCCTCAGAGTGAATAAATTGGCCATTTTCATTCACATTTACCCATTCCTCAAATCTTGTGTTTAGGGCCCCTGGAAGCTTGAAAATCACTTTAAACATCTCATTTTATCTTTAAAAGTGATTTTCCACATACAAATGTGAATTGTAGTTAAAAGAGGCAACATTTGAAAACGGACCATTTTTACGTTTCTGAATCATGTCATAAGGGGGGATGGTTATCTCTTTCGTCAAAAATCGGGCGTTTTCGCTTGAACAATAAAGGCCTACAAATGTTATTTAGTTCACTTCCCGTGGAGGAGAAACACTTTTTAAGGCCGCAGAGTGAGTAAATTGGCCATATTCATTCACTTTTACCCATTCCTCAAATCTTGTGTTTAAGGCCCCTGGAAGCATGAAAATCACTTTAAACATCTCATTTTATCTTTAAAAGTGATTTTCCACGTACAAATGTGAATTGTAGTTCAAAGAGGCAACATTTGAAAACAGACCATTTTTTTAGTTTCTGAAGCATGTCGTAAGGGGGATGGTTATCTCTTTCATCAAAAATCGGACGTTTTTGATTGAACAATAAAGGCCTACAAATGTTATTTAATTCACTTTCTGGGGTGGAGAAAAACTTTTTAAGGCCTCAGGGTGAATAAATTGGCCATTTCCATTCACATTTACCCATTCCTCAAATCTTGTGTTTAGGGCCCCTGGAAGCTTGAAAATCACTTTAAACATCTAATTTTATCTCTAAAAGTGATTATCCACGTACAAATGTGAATTGTCGTTTAAAGACGCAACATTTGAAAATAGACCATTTTTTGTTCGTTTCTGAAGCATGTCGTAAGGGGGGGTGGTTATCATTTTCACCAAAAAAAAGGTGTTTTTGATTGAACAATAAAGGCCTCCAAATGTTATTTTATTCACTTCCCGTGGAAGAGAAACACTTTTTAAGGCCGCAGAGTGAGTAAATTGGCCATTTTCATTCACTTTTACCCATTCCTCAAATCTCGTGTTTAAGGACCCTGGAAGCATGAAAATCACTTTAAACATCTCATTTTATCTTTATAAGTGATTTTCCACGTACAAATGTGAATTGTAGTTCAAAGAGGCAACATTTGAAAACGGACCATTTTTTACGTTTCTGAAGCATGTCGTAAGGGGGGGTGGTTAACTCTTTCGTCAAAAATCGGGCGTTTTCGCTTGAACAATAAAGGCCTACAAATGTTATTTAGTTCACTTCCAGTGGAGGAGAAACACTTTTTAAGGCTGCAGACTGACTAAATTGGCCATATTCATTCATTTTTACCCATTCCTCAAATCTCGTGTTTAAGGACCCTGGAAGCATGAAAATCACTTTAAACATCTCATTTTATCTTTATAAGTGATTTTCCACGTACAAATGTGAATTGTAGTTCAAAGAGGCAACATTTGAAAACGGACCATTTTTTACGTTTCTGAAGCATGTCGTAAGGGGGGGTGGTTAACTCTTTCGTCAAAAATCGGGCGTTTTCGCTTGAACAATAAAGGCCTTAAAAATGTTATTTAGTTCACTTCCAGTGGAGGAGAAACACTTTTTAAGGCTGCAGACTGACTAAATTGGCCATATTCATTCATTTTTACCCATTCCTCAAATCTTGTGTTTAAGGCCCCTGGAAGCATGAAAATCACTTTAAACATCTCATTTTATCTTTAAAAGTGATTTTCCACGTACAAATGTGAATTGTAGTTCAAAGAGGCAACATTTGAAAACAGACCATTTTTTTAGTTTCTGAAGCATGTTGTAAGGGGGGTGGTTATCTCTTTCATCAAAAATCGGACGTTTTTGATTGAACAATAAAGGCCTCCAAATGTTATTTTATTCACTTCCTGTGGAGGAGAAACACTTTTTAAGGCCGCAGAGTGAGTAAATTGGCCATTTTCATTCACTTTTAACCATTCCTCAAATCTTGTGTTTAAGGCCCCTGGAAGCATGAAAATCACTTTAAACATCTCATTTTATCTTTAAAAGTGATTTTCCACGTACAAATGTGAATTGTAGTTCAAAGAGGCAACATTTGAAAACAGACCATTTTTTTAGTTTCTGAAGCATGTCGTAAGGGGGGTGGTTATCTCTTTCATCAAAAATCGGACGTTTTTGATTGAACAATAAAGGCCTACAAATGTTATTTATTTCACTTTCTGGGGTGGAGAAAATTTTTTTAAGGCCTCAGAGTGAATAAATTGGCCATTTTCATTCACATTTACCCATTCCTTAAGGCTTGTGTTTAGGGCCCCTGGAAGCTTGAAAATCACTTTAAACATCTAATTTTATCTCTAAAAGTGATTATCCACAAACAAATGTGAATTGTCGTTTAAAGACGCAACATTGGAAAATGGACCATTTTTTTCGTTTCTGAAGCATGTCGTAAGGGGGGATGGTTATCTCTTTCACCAAAAAAAAAGCTTTTTTGATTGAACAATAAAGGCCTTCAAATGTTATTTTATTCACTTCCCGTGGAGGAGAAACACTTTTTAAGGCCGCAGAGTGAGTAAATTGGCCATTTTCATTCACTTTTACCCATTCCTCAAATCTCGTGTTTAAGGCCCCTGGAAGCATGAAAATCACTTTAAACATCTCCTTTTATCTTTAAAAGTGATTTTCCACGTACAAATGTGAATTGTAGTTCAAAGAGGCAACATTTGAAAACAGACCATTTTTTTAGTTTCTGAAGCATGTCGTAAGGGGGGGTGGTTATCTCTTTCATCAAAAATCGGACGTTTTTAATTGAACAATAAAGGCCTACAAATGTTATTTAATTCACTTTCTGGGGTGGAGAAAAACTTTTTAAGGCCTCAGGGTGAATAAATTGGCCATTTCCATTCACATTTACCCATTCCTCAAATCTTGTGTTTAGGGCCCCTGGAAGCTTGAAAATCACTTTAAACATCTAATTTTATCTCTAAAAGTGATTATCCACGTACAAATGTGAATTGTCGTTTAAAGACGCAACATTTGAAAATAGACCATTTTTTGTTCGTTTCTGAAGCATGTCGTAAGGGGGGGTGGTTATCATTTTCACCAAAAAAAAGGTGTTTTTGATTGAACAATAAAGGCCTCCAAATGTTATTTTATTCACTTCCCGTGGAAGAGAAACACTTTTTAAGGCCGCAGAGTGAGTAAATTGGCCATTTTCATTCACTTTTACCCATTCCTCAAATCTCGTGTTTAAGGACCCTGGAAGCATGAAAATCACTTTAAACATCTCATTTTATCTTTATAAGTGATTTTCCACGTACAAATGTGAATTGTAGTTCAAAGAGGCAACATTTGAAAACGGACCATTTTTTACGTTTCTGAAGCATGTCGTAAGGGGGGGTGGTTAACTCTTTCGTCAAAAATCGGGCGTTTTCGCTTGAACAATAAAGGCCTCCAAATGTTATTTTATTCACTTCCCGTGGAGGAGAATCACTTTTTAAGGCCGTAGAGTGAGTAAATTGGCCATTTTCATTCACTTTTACCCATTCCTCAAATCTTGTGTTTAAGGCCCCTGGAAGCATGAAAATCACTTTAAACATCTCATTTTATCTTTAAAAGTGATTATCCACGTACAAATGTGAATTGTAGTTCAAAGAGGCAACATTTGAAAATGGACCATTTTTTTCGTTTCTGAAGCATGTCGTAAGGGGGGGTGGTTATCTCTTTCACCAAAAAACAGGCGTTTTTGATTGAACAATAAAGGCCTCCAAATGTTATTTAATTCACTTTCTGGGGTGGAGAAAAACTTTTTAAGGCCTCAGAGTGAATAAATTGGCCATTTCCATTCACATTTACCCATTCCTCAAATCTTGTGTTTAGGGCCCCTGGAAGCTTGAAAATCACTTTAAACATCTAATTTTATCTCTAAAAGTGATTATCCACGTACAAATGTGAATTGTCGTTTAAAGACGCAACATTTAAAAATAGACCATTTTTTGTTCGTTTCTGAAGCATGTCGTAAGGGGGGGTGGTTATCATTTTCACCAAAAAAAAGGCGTTTTTGATTGAACAATAAAGGCCTCCAAATGTTATTTTATTCACTTCCCGTGGAGGAGAAACACTTTTTAAGGCCGCAGAGTGAGTAAATTGGCCATTTTCATTCACTTTTACCCATTCCTCAAATCTCGTGTTTAAGGACCCTGGAAGCATGAAAATCACTTTAAACATCTCATTTTATCTTTATAAGTGATTTTCCACGTACAAATGTGAATTGTAGTTCAAAGAGGCAACATTTGAAAACGGACCATTTTTTACGTTTCTGAAGCATGTCGTAAGGGGGGGTGGTTAACTCTTTCGTCAAAAATCGGGCGTTTTCGCTTGAACAATAAAGGCCTTAAAAATGTTATTTAGTTCACTTCCAGTGGAGGAGAAACACTTTTTAAGGCTGCAGACTGACTAAATTGGCCATATTCATTCATTTTTACCCATTCCTCAAATCTTGTGTTTAAGGCCCCTGGAATCATGAAAATCACTTTAAACATCTCATTTTATCTTTAAAAGTGATTTTCCACGTACAAATGTGAATTGTAGTTCAAAGAGGCAACATTTGAAAACAGACCATTTTTTTAGTTTCTGAAGCATGTTGTAAGGGGGGTGGTTATCTCTTTCATCAAAAATCGGACGTTTTTGATTGAACAATAAAGGCCTCCAAATGTTATTTTATTCACTTCCTGTGGAGGAGAAACACTTTTTAAGGCCGCAGAGTGAGTAAATTGGCCATTTTCATTCACTTTTAACCATTCCTCAAATCTTGTGTTTAAGGCCCCTGGAAGCATGAAAATCACTTTAAACATCTCATTTTATCTTTAAAAGTGATTTTCCACGTACAAATGTGAATTGTAGTTCAAAGAGGCAACATTTGAAAACAGACCATTTTTTTAGTTTCTGAAGCATGTCGTAAGGGGGGTGGTTATCTCTTTCATCAAAAATCGGACGTTTTTGATTGAACAATAAAGGCCTACAAATGTTATTTATTTCACTTTCTGGGGTGGAGAAAATTTTTTTAAGGCCTCAGAGTGAATAAATTGGCCATTTTCATTCACATTTACCCATTCCTTAAGGCTTGTGTTTAGGGCCCCTGGAAGCTTGAAAATCACTTTAAACATCTAATTTTATCTCTAAAAGTGATTATCCACAAACAAATGTGAATTGTCGTTTAAAGACGCAACATTGGAAAATGGACCATTTTTTTCGTTTCTGAAGCATGTCGTAAGGGGGGATGGTTATCTCTTTCACCAAAAAAAAAGCTTTTTTGATTGAACAATAAAGGCCTTCAAATGTTATTTTATTCACTTCCCGTGGAGGAGAAACACTTTTTAAGGCCGCAGAGTGAGTAAATTGGCCATTTTCATTCACTTTTACCCATTCCTCAAATCTCGTGTTTAAGGCCCCTGGAAGCATGAAAATCACTTTAAACATCTCCTTTTATCTTTAAAAGTGATTTTCCACGTACAAATGTGAATTGTAGTTCAAAGAGGCAACATTTGAAAACAGACCATTTTTTTAGTTTCTGAAGCATGTCGTAAGGGGGGGTGGTTATCTCTTTTATCAAAAATCGGACGTTTTTAATTGAACAATAAAGGCCTACAAATGTTATTTAATTCACTTTCTGGGGTGGAGAAAAACTTTTTAAGGCCTAAGAGTGAATAAATTGGCCATTTTCATTCACATTTACCCATTCCTTAAGGCTTGTGTTCAGGGCCCATGGAAGCTTGAAAATCACTTTAAACATCTAATTTTATCTCTAAAAGTGATTATCCACGTACAAATGTGAATTGTCGTTTAAAGACGCAACATTGGAAAATGGACCATTTTTTTCGTTTCTGAAGCATGTCGTAAGGGGGGGTGGTTATCTCTTTCACGAAAAAAAAGGCGTTTTTGATTGAACAATAAAGGCCTCCAAATGTTATTTTATTCACTTCCCGTGGAGGAGAATCACTTTTTAAGGCCGTAGAGTGAGTAAATTGGCCATTTTCATTCACTTTTACCCATTCCTCAAATCTCGTGTTTAAGGCCCCTGGAAGCATGAAAATCACTTTAAACATCTCATTTTATCTTTAAAAGTGATTATCCACGTACAAATGTGAATTGTAGTTCAAAGAGGCAACATTTGAAAATGGACCATTTTTTTCGTTTCTGAAGCATGTCGTAAGGGGGGGTGGTTATCTCTTTCACCAAAAAACAGGCGTTTTTGATTGAACAATAAAGGCCTCCAAATGTTATTTAATTCACTTTCTGGGGTGGAGAAAAACTTTTTAAGGCCTCAGAGTGAATAAATTGGCCATTTCCATTCACATTTACCCATTCCTCAAATCTTGTGTTTAGGGCCCCTGGAAGCTTGAAAATCACTTTAAACATCTAATTTTATCTCTAAAAGTGATTATCCACGTACAAATGTGAATTGTCGTTTAAAGACGCAACATTTGAAAATAGACCATTTTTTGTTCGTTTCTGAAGCATGTCGTAAGGGGGGGTGGTTATCATTTTCACCAAAAAAGGCGTTTTTGATTGAACAATAAAGGCCTCCAAATGTTATTTTATTCACTTCCCGTGGAGGAGAAACACTTTTTAAGGCCGCAGAGGGAGTAAATTGGCCATTTTCATTCACTTTTACCCATTCCTCAAATCTCGTGTTTAAGGACCCTGGAAGCATGAAAATCACTTTAAACATCTCATTTTATCTTTATAAGTGATTTTCCACGTACAAATGTGAATTGTAGTTCAAAGAGGCAACATTTGAAAACGGACCATTTTTTACGTTTCTGAAGCATGTCGTAAGGGGGGGTGGTTAACTCTTTCGTCAAAAATCGGGCGTTTTCGCTTGAACAATAAAGGCCTACAAATGTTATTTAGTTCACTTCCAGTGGAGGAGAAACACTTTTTAAGGCTGCAGACTGACTAAATTGGCCATATTCATTCATTTTTACCCATTCCTCAAATCTTGTGTTTAAGGCCCCTGGAAGCATGAAAATCACTTTAAACATCTCATTTTATCTTTAAAAGTGATTTTCCACGTACAAATGTGAATTGTAGTTCAAAGAGGCAACATTTGAAAACGGACCATTTTTTACGTTTCTGAAGCATGTCGTAAGGGGGGGTGGTTATCTCTTTCATCAAAAATCGGACGTTTTTGATTGAACAATAAAGGCCTCCAAATGTTATTTTATTCACTTCCCGTGGAGGAGAAACACTTTTTAAGGCCGCAGAGTGAGTAAATTGGCCATTTTCATTCACTTTTACCCATTCCTCAAATCTCGTGTTTAAGGCCCCTGGAAGCATGAAAATCACTTTAAACATCTCATTTTATCTTTAAAAGTGATTTCCCATGTACAAATGTGAATTGTAGTTCAAAGAGGCAACATTTGAAAACAGACCATTTTTTTAGTTTCTGAAGCATGTCGTAAGGGGGGGTGGTTATCTCATCAAAAATCGGACGTTTTTAATTGAACAATAAAGGCCTACAAATGTTATTTAATTCACTTTCTGGGGTGGAGAAAAACTTTTTAAGGCCTCAGAGTGAATAAATTGGCCATTTTCATTCACATTTACCCATTCCTCAAATCTTGTGTTTAGGGCCCCTGGAAGCTTGAAAATCACTTTAAACATCTCATTTTATCTTTAAAAGTGATTTTCCACATACAAATGTGAATGTTAGTTAAAAGAGGCAACATTTGAAAACGGACCATTTTTACGTTTCTGAAGCATGTCATAAGGGGGGATGGTTATCTCTTTCGTCAAAAATCGGGCGTTTTCGCTTGAACAATAAAGGCCTACAAATGTTATTTAGTTCACTTCCCGTGGAGGAGAAACACTTTTTAAGGCCGCAGAGTGAGTAAATTGGCCATATTCATTCACTTTTACCCATTCCTCAAATCTTGTGTTTAAGGCCCCTGGAAGCATGAAAATCACTTTAAACATCTCATTTTATCTTTAAAAGTGATTTTCCACGTACAAATGTGAATTGTAGTTCAAAGAGGCAACATTTGAAAACAGACCATTTTTTTAGTTTCTGAAGCATGTCGTAAGGGGGGTGGTTATCTCTTTCATCAAAAATCGGACGTTTTTGATTGAACAATAAAGGCCTACAAATGTTATTTAATTCACTTTCTGGGGTGGAGAAAAATTTTTTAAGGCCTCAGAGTGAATAAATTGGCCATTTTCATTCACATTTACCCATTCCTTAAGGCTTGTGTTTAGGGTCCCTGGAAGCTTGAAAATCACTTTAAACATCTAATTTTATCTCTAAACGTGATTATCCACAAACAAATGTGAATTGTCGTTTAAAGACGCAACATTGGAAAATGGACCATTTTTTTCGTTTCTGAAGCATGTCGTAAGGGGGGATGGTTATCTCTTTCACCAAAAAAAAAGCGTTTTTGATTGAACAATAAAGGCCTTCAAATGTTATTTTATTCACTTCCCGTGGAGGAGAAACACTTTTTAAGGCCGCAGAGTGAGTAAATTGGCCATTTTCATTCACTTTTACCCATTCCTCAAATCTCGTGTTTAAGGCCCCTGGAAGCTTGAAAATCACTTTAAACATCTCCTTTTATCTTTAAAAGTGATTTTCCACGTACAAATGTGAATTGTAGTTAAAAGAGGCAACATTTGAAAACGGACCATTTTTTACATTTCTGAAGCATGTCATAAGGGGGGGTGGTTATCTCTTTCGTCAAAAATCGGGCGTTTTCGCTTGAACAATAAAGGCCTACAAATGTTATTTAGTTCACTTCCCGTGGAGGAGAAACACTTTTTAAGGCCGCAGAGTGAGTAAATTGGCCATATTCATTCACTTTTACCCATTCCTCAAATCTTGTGTTTAAGGCCCCTGGAAGCATGAAAATCACTTTAAACATCTTATTTTATCTTTAAAAGTGATTTTCCACGTACAAATGTGAATTGTAGTTCAAAGAGGCAACATTTGAAAACAGACCATTTTTTTAGTTTCTGAAGCATGTCGTAAGGGGGGGTGGTTATCTCTTTCATCAAAAATCGGACGTTTTTGATGGAACAATAAAGGCCTCCAAATGTTATTTTATTCACTTCCCGTGGAGGAGAAACACTTTTTAAGGCCGCAGACTGAATAAATTGGCCATTTTCATTCACATTTACTCATTCCTTAAGGCTTGTGTTTAGGGCCCCTGGAAGCTTGAAAATCACTTTAAACATCTAATTTTATCTCTAAAAGTGATTATCCACGTACAAATGTGGATTGTCGTTTAAAGACGCAACATTGGAAAATGGACCATTTTTTTCGTTTCTGAAGCATGTCGTAAGGGGGGGTGGTTATCTCTTTCACCAAAAAAACAGGCGTTTTTGATTGAACAATAAAGGCCTCCAAATGTTATTTAATTCACTTCCCGCGGAGGAGAAACACTTTTTAAGGCCGCAGAGTGAGTAAATTGGCCATTTTCATTCACTTTTACCCATTTCTCAAATCTTGTGTTTAAGGCCCCTGGAAGCATGAAAATCACTTTAAACATCTTATTTTATCTTTAAAAGTGATTTTCCACGTACAAATGTGAATTGTAGTTCAAAGAGGCAACATTTGAAAACAGACCATTTTTTTAGTTTCTGAAGCATGTCGTAAGGGGGGGTGGTTATCTCTTTCATCAAAAATCGGACGTTTTTGATGGAACAATAAAGGCCTCCAAATGTTATTTTATTCACTTCCCGTGGAGGAGAAACACTTTTTAAGGCCGCAGACTGAATAAATTGGCCATTTTCATTCACATTTACCCATTCCTTAAGGCTTGTGTTTAGGGCCCCTGGAAGCTTGAAAATCACTTTAAACATCTAATTTTATCTCTAAAAGTGATTATCCACGTACAAATGTGAATTGTCGTTTAAAGACGCAACATTGGAAAATGGACCATTTTTTTCGTTTCTGAAGCATGTCGTAAGGGGGGGTGGTTATCTCTTTCACCAAAAAACAGGCGTTTTTGATTGAACAATAAAGGCCTCCAAATGTTATTTAATTCACTTCCCGCGGAGGAGAAACACTTTTTAAGGCCGCAGAGTGAGTAAATTGGCCATTTTCATTCACTTTTACCCATTTCTCAAATCTTGTGTTTAAGGCCCCTGGAAGCATGAAAATCACTTTAAACATCTCACTTTATCTTTAAACGTGATTTTCCACGTACAAATGTGAATTGTAGTTCAAAGAGGCAACATTTGAAAACAGACCATTTTTTAAGTTTCTGAAGCATGTCGTAAGGGGGGGTGGTTATCTCTTTCATCAAAAATCGGACGTTTTTAATTGAACAATAAAGGCCTACAAATGTTATTTATTTCACTTTCTGGGGTGGAGAAAAACTTTTTAAGGTCTCAGAGTGAATAAATTGGCCATTTCCATTCACATTTACCCATTCCTCAAATCTTGTGTTTAGGGCCCCTGGAAGCTTGAAAATCACTTTAAACATCTAATTTTATCTCTAAAAGTGATTATCCACGTAAAAATGTGAATTGTCGTTTAAAGACGCAACATTTGAAAATGGACCATTTTTTTCGTTTCTGAAGCATGTCGTAAGGGGGGGTGGTTATCATTTTCACCAAAAAAAAGGCGTTTTTGATTGAACAATAAAGGCCTCCAAATGTTATTTTATTCACTTCCCGTGGAGGAGAAACACTTTTTAAGGCCGCAGAGTGAGTAAATTGGCCATTTTCATTCACTTTTACCCTTTCCTCAAATCTCGTGTTTAAGGACCCTGGAAGCATGAAAATCACTTTAAACATCTCATTTTATCTTTATAAGTGATTTTCCACGTACAAATGTGAATTGTAGTTCAAAGAGGCAACATTTGAAAACGGACCATTTTTTACGTTTCTGAAGCATGTCGTAAGGGGGGGTGGTTAACTCTTTCGTCAAAAATCGGGCGTTTTCGCTTGAACAATAAAGGCCTACAAATGTTATTTAGTTCACTTCCAGTAGAGGAGAAACACTTTTTAAGGCCGCAGACTGACTAAATTGGCCATATTCATGCATTTTTACCCATTCCTCAAATCTTGTGTTTAAGGCCCCTGGAAGCATGAAAATCACTTTAAACATCTCATTTTATCTTTAAAAGTGATTTTCCACGTACAAATGTGAATTGTAGTTCAAAGAGGCAACATTTGAAAACAGACCATTTTTTTAGTTTCTGAAGCATGTTGTAAGGGGGGGGGGTTATCTCTTTCATCAAAAATCGGACGTTTTTGATTGAACAATAAAGGCCTCCAAATGTTATTTTATTCACTTCCCGTGGAGGAGAAACACTTTTTAAGGCCGCAGAGTGAGTAAATTGGCCATTTTCATTCACTTTTAACCATTCCTCAAATCTCGTGTTTAAGGCCCCTGAAAGCATGAAAATCACTTTAAACATCTCATTTTATCTTTAAAAGTGATTTTCCACGTACAAATGTGAATTGTAGTTCAAAGAGGCAACATTTGAAAACAGACCATTTTTTTAGTTTCTGAAGCATGTCGTAAGGGGGGGTGGTTATCTCTTTCATCAAAAATTGGACGTTTTTGATTGAACAATAAAGGCCTACAAATGTTATTTAATTCACTTTCTGGGGTGGAGAAAAACTTTTTAAGGCCTCAGAGTGAATAAATTGGCCATTTTCATTCACATTTACCCATTCCTCAAATCTTGTGTTTAGGGCCCCTGGAAGCTTGAAAATCACTTTAAACATCTCATTTTATCTTTAAAAGTGATTTTCCACGTACAAATGTGAATTGTAGTTCAAAGAGGCAACATTTGAAAACAGACCATTTTTTTAGTTTCTGAAGCATGTTGTAAGGGGGGGTGGTTATCTCTTTCATCAAAAATCGGACGTTTTTGATTGAACAATAAAGGCCTCCAAATGTTATTTTATTCACTTCCCGTGGAGGAGAAACACTTTTTAAGGCCGCAGAGTGAGTACATTGGCCATTTTCATTCACTTTTACCCATTCCTCTAATCTCGTGTTTAAGGCCCCTGGAAGCATGAAAATCACTTTAAACATCTCATTTTATCTTTAAAAGTGATTTTCCACGTACAAATGTGAATTGTAGTTAAAAGAGGCAACATTTGAAAACGGACCATTTTTTACGTTTCTGAAGCATGTCGTAAGGGGGGGTGGTTATCTCTTTCGTCAAAAATCGGGTGTTTTCGCTTGAACAATAAAGGCCTACAAATGTTATTTAGTTCACTTCCCGTGGAGGAGAAACACTTTTTAAGGCCGCAGAGTGAGTAAATTGGCCATATTCATTCACTTTTACCCATTCCTCAAATCTTGTGTTTAAGGCCACTGGAAGCATGAAAATCACTTTAAACATCTCATTTTATCTTTAAAAGTGATTTTCCACGTACAAATGTGAATTGTAGTTCAAAGAGGCAACATTTGAAAACGGACCATTTTTTACGTTTCTGAAGCTTGTCGTAAGGGGGGGTGGTTATCTCTTTCGTCAAAAATCGGGCGTTTTCGCTTGAACAATAAAGGCCTACAAATGTTATTTAGTTCACTTCCCGTGGAGGAGAAACACTTTTTAAGGCCGCAGACTGAGTAAATTGGCCATATTCATTCACTTTTACCCATTCCTCAAATCTTGTGTTTAAGGCCCCTGGAAGCATGAAAATCACTTTAAACCTCTCATTTTATCTTTAATAGTGATTTTCCACGTACAAATGTGAATTGTAGTTCAAAGAGGCAACATTTGAAAACGGACCATTTTTTACGTTTCTGAAGCATGTCGTAAGGGGGGGTGGTTATCTCTTTCGTCAAAAATCGGGTGTTTTCGCTTGAACAATAAAGGCCTACAAATGTTATTTAGTTCACTTCCCGTGGAGGAGAAACACTTTTTAAGTCCGCAGAGTGAGTAAATTGGCCATATTCATTCACTTTTACCCATTCCTCAAATCTTGTGTTTAAGGCCCCTGGAAGCATGAAAATCACTTTAAACATCTCATTTTATCTTTAAAAGTGATTTCCACGTACAAATGTGAATTGTAGTTCAAAGAGGCAACATTTGAAAGCGGACCATTTTTTTCGTTTCTGAAGCATGTCATAAGGGGGGGTGGTTATCTCTTTCACCAAAAAACAGGCGTTTTTGATTGAACAATAAAGGCCTCCAAATGTTATTTAATTCACTTCCCGTGGAGGAGAAACACTTTTAAAGGCCGCAGAGTGAGTAAATTGGCAATTTTCATTCACTTTTACCCATTTCTCAAATCTTGTGTTTAAGGCCCCTGGAAGCATGAAAATCACTTTAAACATCTCATTTTATCTTTATAAGTGATTTTCCACGTACAAATGTGAATTGTAGTTCAAAGAGGCAACATTTGAAAACAGACCATTTTTTAAGTTTCTGAAGCATGTCGTAAGGGGGGGGTTATCTCTTTCATCAAAAATCGGACGTTTTTAATTGAACAATAAAGGCCTACAAATGTTATTTAATTCACTTTCTGGGGTGGAGAAAAACTTTTTAAGGCCTCAGAGTGAATAAATTGGCCATTTCCATTCACATTTACCCATTCCTCAAATCTTGTGTTTAGGGCCCCTGGAAGCTTGAAAATCACTTTAAACATCTAATTTTATCTCTAAAATTGATTATCCACCTAGAAATGTGAATTGTCGTTTAAAGACGCAACATTTGAAAATGGACCATTTTTTTCGTTTCTGAAGCATGTCGTAAGGGGGGGTGGTTATCATTTTCACCAAAAAAAAGGCGTTTTTGATTGAACAATAAAGGCCTCCAAATGTTATTTTATTCACTTCCCGTGGAGGAGGAACACTTTTTAAGACCGCAGAGTGAGTAAATTGACCATTTTCATTCACTTTTACCCATTCCTCAAATTTCGTGTTTAAGGACCCTGGAAGCATGAAAATCACTTTAAACATCTCATTTTATCTTTATAAGTGATTTTCCACCTACAAATGTGAATTGTAGTTCAAAGAGGCAACATTTGAAAACGGACCATTTTTTACATTTCTGAAGCATGTCGTAAGGGGGGGTGGTTATCTCTTTCATCAAAAATAGGACGTTTTTGATTGAACAATAAAGGCCTCCAAATGTTATTTTATTCACTTCCCGTGGAGGAGAAACACTTTTTAAGGCCGCAGAGTGAGTAAATTGGCCATTTTCATTCACATTTACCCATTCCTTAAGGCTTGTGTTTAGGGCCCCTGGAAGCTTGAAAATCACTTTAAACATCTAATTTTATCTCTAAAATTGATTATCCACGTACAAATGTGAATTGTCGTTTAAAGACGCAACATTTGAAAATGGACCATTTTTTTCGTTTCTGAAGCATGTCGTAAGGGGGGGTGGTTATCATTTTCACCAAAAAAAAGGCGTTTTTGATTGAACAATAAAGGCCTCCAAATGTTATTTTATTCACTTCCCGTGGAGGAGGAACACTTTTTAAGGCCGCAGAGTGAGTAAATTGACCATTTTCATTCACTTTTACCCATTCCTCAAATCTCGTGTTTAAGGACCCTGGAAGCATGAAAATCACTTTAAACATCTCATTTTATCTTTATAAGTGATTTTCCACCTACAAATGTGAATTGTAGTTCAAAGAGGCAACATTTGAAAACGGACCATTTTTTACGTTTCTGAAGCATGTCGTAAGGGGGGGTGGTTATCTCTTTCATCAAAAATCGGACGTTTTTGATTGAACAATAAAGGCCTCCAAATGTTATTTTATTCACTTCCCGTGGAGGAGAAACACTTTTTAAGGACGCAGAGTGAGTAAATTGGCCATTTTCATTCACATTTACCCATTCCTTAAGGCTTGTGTTTAGGGCCCCTGGAAGCTTGAAAATCACTTTAAACATCTAATTTTATCTCTAAAAGTGATTATCCACGTACAAATGTGAATTGTCGTTTAAAGACGCAACATTGGAAAATGGATCATTTTTTTCATTTCTGAAGCATGTCGTAAGGGGGGGTGGTTATCTCTTTCACCAAAAAAAAGGCGTTTTTTATTGAACAATAAAGGCCTCCAAATGTTATTTTATTCACTTCCCGTGGAGGAGAAACACTTTTTAAGGCCGCAGAGTGAGTAAATTGGCCATTTTCATTCACTTTTACCCATTCCTCTAATCTCGTGTTTAAGGCCCCTGGAAGCATGAAAATCACTTTAAACATCTCATTTTATCTTTAAAAGTGATTTTCCACGTACAAATGTGAATTGTAGTTCAAAGAGGCAACATTTGAAAATGGACCATTTTTTTCGTTTCTGAAGCATGTCGTAAGGGGGGGTGGTTATCTCTTTCACCAAAAAACAGGCGTTTTTGATTGAACAATAAAGGCCTCCAAATGTTATTTAATTCACTTCCCGTGGAGGAGAAACACTTTTTAAGGCCGCAGAGTGAGTAAATTGGCCATTTTCATTCACTTTTACCCATTCCTCAAATCTTGTGTTTAAGGCCCCTGGAAGCATGAAAATCACTTTAAACATCTCATTTTATCTTTAAAAGTGATTTTCCACGTACAAATGTGAATTGTAGTTCAAAGAGGCAACATTTGAAAACAGACCCTTTTTTTTGTTTCTGAAGCATGTCGTAAGGGGGGGTGGTTATCTCTTTCATCAAAAATCGGACGTTTTTGATTGAACAATAAAGGCCTACAAATGTTATTTAATTCACTTTCTGGGGTGGAGAAAAACTTTTTAAGGCCTCAGAGTGAATAAATTGGCCATTTTCATTCACATTTACCCATTCCTCAAATCTTGTGTTTAGGGACCCTGGAAGCTTGAAAATCACTTTAAACATCTCATTTTATCTTTAAAAGTGATTTTCCACGTACAAATGTGAATTGTAGTTAAAAGAGGCAACATTTGAAAACGGACCATTTTTTACGTTTCTGAAGCATGTCGTAAGGGGGGGTGGTTATCTCTTTCGTCAAAAATCGGGTGTTTTCGCTTGAACAATAAAGGCCTACAAATGTTATTTAGTTCACTTCCCGTGGAGGAGAAACACTTTTTAAGGCCGCAGAGTGAGTAAATTGGCCATATTCATTCACTTTTACCCATTCCTCAAATCTTGTGTTTAAGGCCCCTGGAAGCATGAAAATTACTTTAAACATCTCATTTTATCTTTAAAAGTGATTTTCCACGTACAAATGTGAATTGTAGTTCAAAGAGGCAACATTTGAAAACAGACCATTTTATTAGTTTCTGAAGCATGTTGTAAGGGGGGGTGGTTATCTCTTTCATCAAAAATCGGACGTTTTTGATTGAACAATAAAGGCCCCCAAATGTTATTTTATTCACTTCCCGTGGAGGAGAAACACTTTTTAAGGCCGCAGAGTGAGTAAATTGGCCATTTTCCTTCACTTTTACCCATTCCTAAATCTCGTGTTTAAGGACCCTGGAAGCATGAAAATCACTTTAAACATCTCATTTTATCTTTAAAAGTTATTTTCCAAGTACAAATGTGAATTGTAGTTCAAAGAGGCAACATTTGAAAACGGACCATTTTTTACGTTTCTGAAGCATGTCGTAAGGGGAGGTGGTTATCTCTTTCGTCAATAATCGGGCGTTTTTGCTTGAACAATAAAGGCCTACAAATGTTATTTAGTTCACTTCCCGTGGAGGAGAAACACTTTTTAAGGCCGCAGAGTGAGTAAATTGGCCATATTCATTCACTTTTACCCATTCCTCAAATCTTGTGTTTAAGGCCCCTGAAAGCATGAAAATCACTTTAAACATCTCATTTTATCTTTAAAAGTGATTTTCCATGTACAAATGTGAATTGTAGTTCAAAGAGGCAACATTTGAAAACAGACCATTTTTTTAGTTTCTGAAGCATGTCGTAAGGGGGGGTGGTTATCTCTTTCATAAAAAATCGGACGTTTTTGATTGAACAATAAAGGCCTACAAATGTTATTTAATTCACTTTCTGGGGTGGAGAAATTTTTTTTAAGGCCTCAGAGTGAATAAATTGGCCATTTTCATTCACAATTACCCATTCCTTAAGGCTTGTGTTTAGGGCCCCTGGAAGCTTGAAAATCACTTTAAACATCTAATTTTATCTCTAAAAGTGATTATCCACGTACAAATGTGAATTGTCGTTTAAAGACGCAACATTGGAAAATGGACCATTTTTTTCGTTTCTGAAGCATGTCGTAAGGGGGGGTGGTTATCTCTTTCACCAAAAAAAATGCGTTTTTTATTGAACAATAAAGGCCTCCAAATGTTATTTTATTCACTTCCCGTGGAGGAGAAACACTTTTTAAGGCCGCAGAGTGAGTAAATTGGCCATTTTCATTCACTTTTACCCATTCCTCAAATCTCGTGTTTAAGGCCCCTGGAAGCATGAAAATCACTTTAAACATCTCATTTTATCTTTAAAAGTGATTTTCCACGTACAAATGTGAATTGTAGTTCAAAGAGGCAACATTTGAAAATGGACCATTTTTTTCGTTTCCGAAGCATGTCGTAAGGGGGGGTGGTTATCTCTTTCACCAAAAAACAGGCGTTTTTGATTGAACAATAAAGGCCTCCAAATGGTATTTTATTCACTTCCTGTGGAGGAGGAACACTTTTTAAGGCCACAGAGTGAGTAAATTGGCCATTTTCATTCACTTTTACCCATTCCTCAAATCTTGTGTTTAAGCCCCTGGAAGCATGAAAATCACTTTAAACATCTCATTTTATCTTTAAAAGTGATTTTCCACGTACAAATGTGAATTGTAGTTCAAAGAGGCAACATTTGAAAACAGACCATTTTTTTAGTTTCTGAAGCATGTCGTAAGGGGGGGTGGTTATCTCTTTCATCAAAAATCGGACGTTTTTAATTGAACAATAAAGGCCTACAAATGTTATTTAATTCACTTTCTGGGGTGGAGAAAAACTTTTTAAGGCCTCAGAGTGAATAAATTGGCCATTTTCATTCACATTTACCCATTCCTTAAGGCTTGTGTTCAGGGCCCATGGAAGCTTGAAAATCACTTTAAACATCTAATTTTATCTCTAAAAGTGATTATCCACGTACAAATGTGAATTGTCGTTTAAAGACGCAACATTGGAAAATGGACCATTTTTTTCGTTTCTGAAGCATGTCGTAAGGGGGGGTGGTTATCTCTTTCACCAAAAAAAAGGCGTTTTTGATTGAACAATAAAGGCCTCCAAATGTTATTTTATTCACTTCCCGTGGAGGAGAATCACTTTTTAAGGCCGTAGATTGAGTAAATTGGCCATTTTCATTCACTTTTACCCATTCCTCAAATCTCGTGTTTAAGGCCCCTGGAAGCATGAAAATCACTTTAAACATCTCATTTTATCTTTAAAAGTGATTATCCACGTACAAATGTGAATTGTAGTTCAAAGAGGCAACATTTGAAAATGGACCATTTTTTTCGTTTCTGAAGCATGTCGTAAGGGGTGGTGGTTATCTCTTTCACCAAAAAACAGGCGTTTTTGATTGAACAATAAAGGCCTCCAAATGTTATTTAATTCACTTTCCGGGGTGGAGAAAAACTTTTTAAGGCCTCAGAGTGAATAAATTGGCCATTTCCATTCACATTTACCCATTCCTCAAATCTTGTGTTTAGGGCCCCTGGAAGCTTGAAAATCACTTTAAACATCTAATTTTATCTCTAAAAGTGATTATCCACGTACAAATGTGAATTGTCGTTTAAAGACGCAACATTTGAAAATAGACCATTTTTTGTTCGTTTCTGAAGCATGTCGTAAGGGGGGGTGGTTATCATTTTCACCAAAAAAAAGGCGTTTTTGATTGAACAATAAAGGCCTCCAAATGTTATTTTATTCACTTCCCGTGGAGGAGAAACACTTTTTAAGGCCGCAGAGTGAGTAAATTGGCCATTTTCATTCACTGTTACCCATTCCTCAAATCTCGTGTTTAAGGACCCTGGAAGCATGAAAATCACTTTAAACATCTCATTTTATCTTTATAAGTGATTTTCCACGTACAAATGTGAATTGTAGTTCAAAGAGGCAACATTTGAAAACGGACCATTTTTTACGTTTCTGAAGCATGTCGTAAGGGGGGGTGGTTATCTCTTTCATCAAAAATCGGACGTTTTTAATTGAACAATAAAGGCCTACAAATGTTATTTAATTCACTTTCTGGGGTGGAGAAAAACTTTTTAAGGCCTAAGAGTGAATAAATTGGCCATTTTCATTCACATTTACCCATTCCTTAAGGCTTGTGTTCAGGGCCCATGGAAGCTTGAAAATCACTTTAAACATCTCATTTTATCTTTAAAAGTGATTTTCCATGTACAAATGTGAATTGTAGTTCAAAGAGGCAACATTTGAAAACTGACCATTTTTTACGTTTCTGAAGCATGTCGTAAGGGGGGGTGGTTATCTCTTTCATCAAAAATCGGACGTTTTTGATTGAACAATAAAGGCCTCCAAATGTTATTTTATTCACTTCCCGTGGAGGAGAAACACTTTTTAAGGCCGCAGAGTGAGTAAATTGGCCATTTTCATTCACTTTTACCCATTCCTCAAATCTCGTGTTTAAGGCCCCTGGAAGCATGAAAATCACTTTAAACATCTCATTTTATCTTTAAAAGTGATTTCCCATGTACAAATGTGAATTGTAGTTCAAAGAGGCAACATTTGAAAACAGACCATTTTTTTAGTTTCTGAAGCATGTCGTAAGGGGGGGTGGTTATCTCTTTCATCAAAAATCGGACGTTTTTAATTGAACAATAAAGGCCTACAAATGTTATTTAATTCACTTTCTGGGGTGGAGAAAAACTTTTTAAGGCCTCAGAGTGAATAAATTGGCCATTTTCATTCACATTTACCCATTCCTCAAATCTTGTGTTTAGGGCCCCTGGAAGCTTGAAAATCACTTTAAACATCTCATTTTATCTTTAAAAGTGATTTTCCACATACAAATGTGAATGTTAGTTAAAAGAGGCAACATTTGAAAACGGACCATTTTTACGTTTCTGAAGCATGTCATAAGGGGGGATGGTTATCTCTTTCGTCAAAAATCGGGCGTTTTCGCTTGAACAATAAAGGCCTACAAATGTTATTTAGTTCACTTCCCGTGGAGGAGAAACACTTTTTAAGGCCGCAGAGTGAGTAAATTGGCCATATTCATTCACTTTTACCCATTCCTCAAATCTTGTGTTTAAGGCCCCTGGAAGCATGAAAATCACTTTAAACATCTCATTTTATCTTTAAAAGTGATTTTCCACGTACAAATGTGATTTGTAGTTCAAAGAGGCAACATTTGAAAACAGACCATTTTTTTAGTTTCTGAAGCATGTCGTAAGGGGGGTGGTTATCTCTTTCATCAAAAATCGGACGTTTTTGATTGAACAATAAAGGCCTACAAATGTTATTTAATTCACTTTCTGGGGTGGAGAAAAATTTTTTAAGGCCTCAGAGTGAATAAATTGGCCATTTTCATTCACATTTACCCATTCCTTAAGGCTTGTGTTTAGGGCCCCTGGAAGCTTGAAAATCACTTTAAACATGTAATTTTATCTCTAAAAGTGATTATCCACAAACAAATGTGAATTGTCGTTTAAAGACGCAACATTGGAAAATGGACCATTTTTTTCGTTTCTGAAGCATGTCGTAAGGGGGGATGGTTATCTCTTTCACCAAAAAAAAAGCGTTTTTGATTGAACAATAAAGGCCTTCAAATGTTATTTTATTCACTTCCCGTGGAGGAGAAACACTTTTTAAGGCCGCAGAGTGAGTAAATTGGCCATTTTCATTCACTTTTACCCATTCCTCAAATCTCGTGTTTAAGGCCCCTGGAAGCATGAAAATCACTTTAAACATCTCCTTTTATCTTTAAAAGTGATTTTCCACGTACAAATGTGAATTGTAGTTCAAAGAGGCAACATTTGAAAACAGACCATTTTTTTAGTTTCTGAAGCATGTCGTAAGGGGGGGTGGTTATCTCTTTCATCAAAAATCGGACGTTTTTAATTGAACAATAAAGGCCTACAAATGTTATTTAATTCACTTTCTGGGGTGGAGAAAAACTTTTTAAGGCCTAAGAGTGAATAAATTGGCCATTTTCATTCACATTTACCCATTCCTTAAGGCTTGTGTTCAGCGCCCATGGAAGCTTGAAAATCACTTTAAACATCTAATTTTATCTCTAAAAGTGATTATCCACGTACAAATGTGAATTGTCGTTTAAAGACGCAACATTGGAAAATGGACCATTTTTTTCGTTTCTGAAGCATGTCGTAAGGGGGGGTGGTTATCTCTTTCACCAAAAAAAAGGCGTTTTTGATTGAACAATAAAGGCCTCCAAATGTTATTTTATTCACTTCCCGTGGAGGAGAATCACTTTTTAAGGCCGTAGAGTGAGTAAATTGGCCATTTTCATTCACTTTTACCCATTCCTCAAATCTCGTGTTTAAGGCCCCTGGAAGCATGAAAATCACTTTAAACATCTCATTTTATCTTTAAAAGTGATTATCCACGTACAAATGTGAATTGTAGTTCAAAGAGGCAACATTTGAAAATGGACCATTTTTTTCGTTTCTGAAGCATGTCGTAAGGGGGGGTGGTTATCTCTTTCACCAAAAAACAGGCGTTTTTGATTGAACAATAAAGGCCTCCAAATGTTATTTAATTCACTTTCTGGGGTGGAGAAAAACTTTTTAAGGCCTCAGAGTGAATAAATTGGCCATTTCCATTCACATTTACCCATTCCTCAAATCTTGTGTTTAGGGCCCCTGGAAGCTTGAAAATCACTTTAAACATCTAATTTTATCTCTAAAAGTGATTATCCACGTACAAATGTGAATTGTCGTTTAAAGACGCAACATTTGAAAATAGACCATTTTTTGTTCGTTTCTGAAGCATGTCGTAAGGGGGGGTGGTTATCATTTTCACCAAAAAAGGCGTTTTTGATTGAACAATAAAGGCCTCCAAATGTTATTTTATTCACTTCCCGTGGAGGAGAAACACTTTTTAAGGCCGCAGAGTGAGTAAATTGGCCATTTTCATTCACTTTTACCCATTCCTCAAATCTCGTGTTTAAGGACCCTGGAAGCATGAAAATCACTTTAAACATCTCATTTTATCTTTATAAGTGATTTTCCACGTACAAATGTGAATTGTAGTTCAAAGAGGCAACATTTGAAAACGGACCATTTTTTACGTTTCTGAAGCATGCCGTAAGGGGGGGTGGTTAACTCTTTCGTCAAAAATCGGGCGTTTTCGCTTGAACAATAAAGGCCTGCAAATGTTATTTAGTTCACTTCCAGTGGAGGAGAAACACTTTTTAAGGCTGCAGACTGACTAAATTGGCCATATTCATTCATTTTTACCCATTCCTCAAATCTTGTGTTTAAGGCCCCTGGAAGCATGAAAATCACTTTAAACATCTCATTTTATCTTTAAAAGTGATTTTCCACGTACAAATGTGAATTGTAGTTCAAAGAGGCAACATTTGAAAACGGACCATTTTTTACGTTTCTGAAGCATGTCGTAAGGGGGGGTGGTTATCTCTTTCATCAAAAATCGGACGTTTTTGATTGAACAATAAAGGCCTCCAAATGTTATTTTATTCACTTCCCGTGGAGGAGAAACACTTTTTAAGGCCGCAGAGTGAGTAAATTGGCCATTTTCATTCACTTTTACCCATTCCTCAAATCTCGTGTTTAAGGCCCCTGGAAGCATGAAAATCACTTTAAACATCTCATTTTATCTTTAAAAGTGATTTCCCATGTACAAATGTGAATTGTAGTTCAAAGAGGCAACATTTGAAAACAGACCATTTTTTAAGTTTCTGAAGCATGTCGTAAGGGGGGGTGGTTATCTCTTTCATCAAAAATCGGACGTTTTTAATTGAACAATAAAGGCCTACAAATGTTATTTAATTCACTTTCTGGGGTGGAGAAAAACTTTTTAAGGTCTCAGAGTGAATAAATTGGCCATTTCCATTCACATTTACCCATTCCTCAAATCTTGTGTTTAGGGCCCCTGGAAGCTTGAAAATCACTTTAAACATCTAATTTTATCTCTAAAAGTGATTATCCACGTAAAAATGTGAATTGTCGTTTAAAGACGCAACATTTGAAAATGGACCATTTTTTTCGTTTCTGAAGCATGTCGTAAGGGGGGGTGGTTATCATTTTCACCAAAAAAAAGGCGTTTTTGATTGAACAATAAAGGCCTCCAAATGTTATTTTATTCACTTCCCGTGGAGGAGAAACACTTTTTAAGGCCGCAGAGTGAGTAAATTGGCCATTTTCATTCACTTTTACCCATTCCTCAAATCTCGTGTTTAAGGACCCTGGAAGCATGAAAATCACTTTAAACATCTCATTTTATCTTTATAAGTGATTTTCCACGTACAAATGTGAATTGTAGTTCAAAGAGGCAACATTTGAAAACGGACCATTTTTTACGTTTCTGAAGCATGTCGTAAGGGGGGGTGGTTAACTCTTTCGTCAAAAATCGGGCGTTTTCGCTTGAACAATAAAGGCCTACAAATGTTATTTAGTTCACTTCCAGTAGAGGAGAAACACTTTTTAAGGCCGCAGACTGACTAAATTGGCCATATTCATGCATTTTTACCCATTCCTCAAATCTTGTGTTTAAGGCCCCTGGAAGCATGAAAATCACTTTAAACATCTCATTTTATCTTTAAAAGTGATTTTCCACGTACAAATGTGAATTGTAGTTCAAAGAGGCAACATTTGAAAACAGACCATTTTTTTAGTTTCTGAAGCATGTTGTAAGGGGGGGTGGTTATCTCTTTCATCAAAAATCGGACGTTTTTGATTGAACAATAAAGGCCTCCAAATGTTATTTTATTCACTTCCCGTGGAGGAGAAACACTTTTTAAGGCCGCAGAGTGAGTAAATTGGCCATTTTCATTCACTTTTAACCATTCCTCAAATCTCGTGTTTAAGGCCCCTGAAAGCATGAAAATCACTTTAAACATCTCATTTTATCTTTAAAAGTGATTTTCCACGTACAAATGTGAATTGTAGTTCAAAGAGGCAACATTTGAAAACAGACCATTTTTTTAGTTTCTGAAGCATGTCGTAAGGGGTGGTGGTTATCTCTTTCATCAAAAATTGGACGTTTTTGATTGAACAATAAAGGCCTACAAATGTTATTTAATTCACTTTCTGGGGTGGAGAAAAACTTTTTAAGGCCTCAGAGTGAATAAATTGGCCATTTTCATTCACATTTACCCATTCCTCAAATCTTGTGTTTAGGGCCCCTGGAAGCTTGAAAATCACTTTAAACATCTCATTTTATCTTTAAAAGTGATTTTCCACGTACAAATGTGAATTGTAGTTCAAAGAGGCAACATTTGAAAACAGACCATTTTTTTAGTTTCTGAAGCATGTTGTAAGGGGGGGTGGTTATCTCTTTCATCAAAAATCGGACGTTTTTGATTGAACAATAAAGACCTCCAAATGTTATTTTATTCACTTCCCGTGGAGGAGAAACACTTTTTAAGGCCGCAGAGTGAGTACATTGGCCATTTTCATTCACTTTTACCCATTCCTCTAATCTCGTGTTTAAGGCCCCTGGAAGCATGAAAATCACTTTAAACATCTCATTTTATCTTTAAAAGTGATTTTCCACATACAAATGTGAATTGTAGTTAAAAGAGGCAACATTTGAAAACGGACCATTTTTTACGTTTCTGAAGCATGTCGTAAGGGGGGGTGGTTATCGCTTTCGTCAAAAATCGGGTGTTTTCGCTTGAACAATAAAGGCCTACAAATGTTATTTAGTTCACTTCCCGTGGAGGAGAAACACTTTTTAAGGCCGCAGAGTGAGTAAATTGGCCATATTCATTCACTTTTACCCATTCCTCAAATCTTGTGTTTAAGGCCACTGGAAGCATGAAAATCACTTTAAACATCTCATTTTATCTTTAAAAGTGATTTTCCACGTACAAATGTGAATTGTAGTTCAAAGAGGCAACATTTGAAAACGGACCATTTTTTACGTTTCTGAAGCATGTCGTAAGGGGGGGTGGTTATCTCTTTCGTCAAAAATCGGGTGTTTTCGCTTGAACAATAAAGGCCTACAAATGTTATTTAGTTCACTTCCCGTGGAGGAGAAACACTTTTTAAGTCCGCAGAGTGAGTAAATTGGCCATATTCATTCACTTTTACCCATTCCTCAAATCTTGTGTTTAAGGCCCCTGGAAGCATGAAAATCACTTTAAACATCTCATTTTATCTTTAAAAGTGATTTTCCACGTACAAATGTGAATTGTAGTTCAAAGAGGCAACATTTGAAAACAGACCATTTTTTTAGTTTCTGAAGCATGTTGTAAGGGGGGGTGGTTATCTCTTTCATCAAAAATCGGACGTTTTTGATTGAACAATAAAGGCCTCCAAATGTTATTTTATTCACTTCCCGTGGAGGAGAAACACTTTTTAAGGCCGCAGAGTGAGTACATTGGCCATTTTCATTCACTTTTACCCATTCCTCAAATCTCGTGTTTAAGGCCCCTGGAAGCATGAAAATCACTTTAAACGTCTCATTTTATCTTTAAAAGTGATTTCCACGTACAAATGTGAATTGTAGTTCAAAGAGGCAACATTTGAAAGCGGACCATTTTTTTCGTTTCTGAAGCATGTCATAAGGGGGGGTGGTTATCTCTTTCACCAAAAAACAGGCGTTTTTGATTGAACAATAAAGGCCTCCAAATGTTATTTAATTCACTTCCCGTGGAGGAGAAACACTTTTAAAGGCCGCAGAGTGAGTAAATTGGCAATTTTCATTCACTTTTACCCATTTCTCAAATCTTGTGTTTAAGGCCCCTGGAAGCATGAAAATCACTTTAAACATCTCATTTTATCTTTAAAAGTGATTTTCCACGTACAAATGTGAATTGTAGTTCAAAGAGGCAACATTTGAAAACAGACCATTTTTTAAGTTTCTGAAGCATGTCGTAAGGGGGGGGTTATCTCTTTCATCAAAAATCGGACGTTTTTAATTGAACAATAAAGGCCTACAAATGTTATTTAATTCACTTTCTGGGGTGGAGAAAAACTTTTTAAGGCCTCAGAGTGAATAAATTGGCCATTTCCATTCACATTTACCCATTCCTCAAATCTTGTGTTTAGGGCCCCTGGAAGCTTGAAAATCACTTTAAACATCTAATTTTATCTCTAAAATTGATTATCCACGTAGAAATGTGAATTGTCGTTTAAAGACGCAACATTTGAAAATGGACCATTTTTTTCGTTTCTGAAGCATGTCGTAAGGGGGGGTGGTTATCATTTTCACCAAAAAAAAGGCTTTTTTGATTGAACAATAAAGGCCTCCAAATGTTATTTTATTCACTTCCCGTGGAGGAGGAACACTTTTTAAGACCGCAGAGTGAGTAAATTGACCATTTTCATTCACTTTTACCCATTCCTCAAATCTCGTGTTTAAGGACCCTGGAAGCATGAAAATCACTTTAAACATCTCATTTTATCTTTATAAGTGATTTTCCACCTACAAATGTGAATTGTAGTTCAAAGAGGCAACATTTGAAAACGGACCATTTTTTACGTTTCTGAAGCATGTCGTAAGGGGGGGTGGTTATCTCTTTCATCAAAAATCGGACGTTTTTGATTGAACAATAAAGGCCTCCAAATGTTATTTTATTCACTTCCCGTGGAGGAGAAACACTTTTTAAGGCCGCAGAGTGAGTAAATTGGCCATTTTCATTCACATTTACCCATTCCTTAAGGCTTGTGTTTAGGGCCCCTGGAAGCTTGAAAATCACTTTAAACATCTAATTTTATCTCTAAAATTGATTATCCACGTACAAATGTGAATTGTCGTTTAAAGACGCAACATTTGAAAATGGACCATTTTTTTCATTTCTGAAGCATGTCGTAAGGGGGGGTGGTTATCTCTTTCACCAAAAAAAAGGCGTTTTTTATTGAACAATAAAGGCCTCCAAATGTTATTTTATTCACTTCCCGTGGAGGAGAAACACTTTTTAAGGCCGCAGAGTGAGTAAATTGGCCATTTTCATTCACTTTTACCCATTCCTCTAATCTCGTGTTTAAGGCCCCTGGAAGCATGAAAATCACTTTAAACATCTCATTTTATCTTTAAAAGTGATTTTCCACGTACAAATGTGAATTGTAGTTCAAAGAGGCAACATTTGAAAATGGACCATTTTTTTCGTTTCTGAAGCATGTCGTAAGGGGGGGTGGTTATCTCTTTCACCAAAAAACAGGCGTTTTTGATTGAACAATAAAGGCCTCCAAATGTTATTTAATTCACTTCCCGTGGAGGAGAAACACTTTTTAAGGCCGCAGAGTGAGTAAATTGGCCATTTTCATTCACTTTTACCCATTCCTCAAATCTTGTGTTTAAGGCCCCTGGAAGCATGAAAATCACTTTAAACATCTCATTTTATCTTTAAAAGTGATTTTCCACGTACAAATGTGAATTGTAGTTCAAAGAGGCAACATTTGAAAACAGACCCTTTTTTTTGTTTCTGAAGACTGTCGTAAGGGGGGGTGGTTATCTCTTTCATCAAAAATCGGACGTTTTTGATTGAACAATAAAGGCCTACAAATGTTATTTAATTCACTTTCTGGGGTGGAGAAAAACTTTTTAAGGCCTCAGAGTGAATAAATTGGCCATTTTCATTCACATTTACCCATTCCTCAAATCTTGTGTTTAGGGACCCTGGAAGCTTGAAAATCACTTTAAACATCTCATTTTATCTTTAAAAGTGATTTTCCACGTACAAATGTGAATTGTAGTTAAAAGAGGCAACATTTGAAAACGGACCATTTTTTACGTTTCTGAAGCATGTCGTAAGGGGGGGTGGTTATCTCTTTCGTCAAAAATCGGGTGTTTTCGCTTGAACAATAAAGGCCTACAAATGTTATTTAGTTCACTTCCCGTGGAGGAGAAACACTTTTTAAGGCCGCAGAGTGAGTAAATTGGCCATATTCATTCACTTTTACCCATTCCTCAAATCTTGTGTTTAAGGCCCCTGGAAGCATGAAAATTACTTTAAACATCTCATTTTATCTTTAAAAGTGATTTTCCACGTACAAATGTGAATTGTAGTTCAAAGAGGCAACATTTGAAAACAGACCATTTTATTAGTTTCTGAAGCATGTTGTAAGGGGGGGTGGTTATCTCTTTCATCAAAAATCGGACGTTTTTGATTGAACAATAAAGGCCCCCAAATGTTATTTTATTCACTTCCCGTGGAGGAGAAACACTTTTTAAGGCATCAGAGTGAGTAAATTGGCCATTTTCCTTCACTTTTACCCATTCCTCAAATCTCGTGTTTAAGGACCCTGGAAGCATGAAAATCACTTTAAACATCTCATTTTATCTTTAAAAGTGATTTTCCAAGTACAAATGTGAATTGTAGTTCAAAGAGGCAACATTTGAAAACGGACCATTTTTTACGTTTCTGAAGCATGTCGTAAGGGGAGGTGGTTATCTCTTTCGTCAATAATCGGGCGTTTTTGCTTGAACAATAAAGGCCTACAAATGTTATTTAGTTCACTTCCCGTGGAGGAGAAACACTTTTTAAGGCCGCAGAGTGAGTAAATTGGCCATATTCATTCACTTTTACCCATTCCTCAAATCTTGTGTTTAAGGCCCCTGAAAGCATGAAAATCACTTTAAACATCTCATTTTATCTTTAAAAGTGATTTTCCATGTACAAATGTGAATTGTAGTTCAAAGAGGCAACATTTGAAAACAGACCATTTTTTTAGTTTCTGAAGCATGTCGTAAGGGGGGGTGGTTATCTCTTTCATCAAAAATCGGACGTTTTTGATTGAACAATAAAGGCCTACAAATGTTATTTATTTCACTTTCTGGGGTGGAGAAATTTTTTTTAAGGCCTCAGAGTGAATAAATTGGCCATTTTCATTCACAATTACCCATTCCTTAAGGCTTGTGTTTAGGGCCCCTGGAAGCTTGAAAATCACTTTAAACATCTAATTTTATCTCTAAAAGTGATTATCCACGTACAAATGTGAATTGTCGTTTAAAGACGCAACATTGGAAAATGGACCATTTTTTTCGTTTCTGAAGCATGTCGTAAGGGGGGGTGGTTATCTCTTTCACCAAAAAAAAGGCGTTTTTTATTGAACAATAAAGGCCTCCAAATGTTATTTTATTCACTTCCCGTGGAGGAGAAACACTTTTTAAGGCCGCAGAGTGAGTAAATTGGCCATTTTCATTCACTTTTACCCATTCCTCAAATCTCGTGTTTAAGGCCCCTGGAAGCATGAAAATCACTTTAAACATCTCATTTTATCTTTAAAAGTGATTTTCCACGTACAAATGTGAATTGTAGTTCAAAGAGGCAACATTTGAAAATGGACCATTTTTTTCGTTTCCGAAGCATGTCGTAAGGGGGGGTGGTTATCTCTTTCACCAAAAAACAGGCGTTTTTGATTGAACAATAAAGGCCTCCAAATGTTATTTAATTCACTTCCCGTGGAGGAGAAACACTTTTTTAAGGCCGCAGAGTGAGTAAATTGGCCATTTTCATTCACTTTTACCCATTCCTCAAATCTTGTGTTTAAGCCCCTGGAAGCATGAAAATCACTTTAAACATCTCATTTTATCTTTAAAAGTGATTTTCCACGTACAAATGTGAATTGTAGTTCAAAGAGGCAACATTTGAAAACAGACCATTTTTTTAGTTTCTGAAGCATGTCGTAAGGGGGGGTGGTTATCTCTTTCATCAAAAATCGGACGTTTTTAATTGAACAATAAAGGCCTACAAATGTTATTTAATTCACTTTCTGGGGTGGAGAAAAACTTTTTAAGGCCTCAGAGTGAATAAATTGGCCATTTTCATTCACATTTACCCATTCCTTAAGGCTTGTGTTCAGGGCCCATGGAAGCTTGAAAATCACTTTAAACATCTAATTTTATCTCTAAAAGTGATTATCCACGTACAAATGTGAATTGTCGTTTAAAGACGCAACATTGGAAAATGGACCATTTTTTTCGTTTCTGAAGCATGTCGTAAGGGGGGGTGGTTATCTCTTTCACCAAAAAAAAGGCGTTTTTGATTGAACAATAAAGGCCTCCAAATGTTATTTTATTCACTTCCCGTGGAGGAGAATCACTTTTTAAGGCCGTAGAGTGAGTAAATTGGCCATTTTCATTCACTTTTACCCATTCCTCAAATCTCGTGTTTAAGGCCCCTGGAAGCATGAAAATCACTTTAAACATCTCATTTTATCTTTAAAAGTGATTATCCACGTACAAATGTGAATTGTAGTTCAAAGAGGCAACATTTGAAAATGGACCATTTTTTTCGTTTCTGAAGCATGTCGTAAGGGGTGGTGGTTATCTCTTTCACCAAAAAACAGGCGTTTTTGATTGAACAATAAAGGCCTCCAAATGTTATTTAATTCACTTTCTGGGGTGGAGAAAAACTTTTTAAGGCCTCAGAGTGAATAAATTGGCCATTTCCATTCACATTTACCCATTCCTCAAATCTTGTGTTTAGGGCCCCTGGAAGCTTGAAAATCACTTTAAACATCTAATTTTATCTCTAAAAGTGATTATCCACGTACAAATGTGAATTGTCGTTTAAAGACGCAACATTTGAAAATAGACCATTTTTTGTTCGTTTCTGAAGCATGTCGTAAGGGGGGGTGGTTATCATTTTCACCAAAAAAAAGGCGTTTTTGATTGAACAATAAAGGCCTCCAAATGTTATTTTATTCACTTCCCATGGAGGAGAAACACTTTTTAAGGCCGCAGAGTGAGTAAATTGGCCATTTTCATTCACTTTTACCCATTCCTCAAATCTCGTGTTTAAGGACCCTGGAAGCATGAAAATCACTTTAAACATCTCATTTTATCTTTATAAGTGATTTTCCACGTACAAATGTGAATTGTAGTTCAAAGAGGCAACATTTGAAAACGGACCATTTTTTACGTTTCTGAAGCATGTCGTAAGGAGGGGTGGTTAACTCTTTCGTCAAAAATCGGGCGTTTTCGCTTGAACAATAAAGGCCTACAAATGTTATTTAGTTCACTTCCCGTGGAGGAGAAACACTTTTTAAGGCCGCAGAGTGAGTAAATTGGCCATATTCATTCACTTTTACCCATTCCTCAAATCTTGTGTTTAAGGCCCCTGGAAGCATGAAAATCACTTTAAACATCTTATTTTATCTTTAAAAGTGATTTTCCACGTACAAATGTGAATTGTAGTTCAAAGAGGCAACATTTGAAAACAGACCATTTTTTTAGTTTCTGAAGCATGTCGTAAGGGGGGGTGGTTATCTCTTTCATCAAAAATCGGACGTTTTTGATGGAACAATAAAGGCCTCCAAATGTTATTTTATTCACTTCCCGTGGAGGAGAAACACTTTTTAAGGCCGCAGACTGAATAAATTGGCCATTTTCATTCACATTTACTCATTCCTTAAGGCTTGTGTTTAGGGCCCCTGGAAGCTTGAAAATCACTTTAAACATCTAATTTTATCTCTAAAAGTGATTATCCACGTACAAATGTGAATTGTCGTTTAAAGACGCAACATTGGAAAATGGACCATTTTTTTCGTTTCTGAAGCATGTCGTAAGGGGGGGTGGTTATCTCTTTCACCAAAAAAACAGGCGTTTTTGATTGAACAATAAAGGCCTCCAAATGTTATTTAATTCACTTCCCGCGGAGGAGAAACACTTTTTAAGGCCGCAGAGTGAGTAAATTGGCCATTTTCATTCACTTTTACCCATTTCTCAAATCTTGTGTTTAAGGCCCCTGGAAGCATGAAAATCACTTTAAACATCTTATTTTATCTTTAAAAGTGATTTTCCACGTACAAATGTGAATTGTAGTTCAAAGAGGCAACATTTGAAAACAGACCATTTTTTTAGTTTCTGAAGCATGTCGTAAGGGGGGGTGGTTATCTCTTTCATCAAAAATCGGACGTTTTTGATGGAACAATAAAGGCCTCCAAATGTTATTTTATTCACTTCCCGTGGAGGAGAAACACTTTTTAAGGCCGCAGACTGAATAAATTGGCCATTTTCATTCACATTTACCCATTCCTTAAGGCTTGTGTTTAGGGCCCCTGGAAGCTTGAAAATCACTTTAAACATCTAATTTTATCTCTAAAAGTGATTATCCACGTACAAATGTGAATTGTCGTTTAAAGACGCAACATTGGAAAATGGACCATTTTTTTCGTTTCTGAAGCATGTCGTAAGGGGGGGTGGTTATCTCTTTCACCAAAAAACAGGCGTTTTTGATTGAACAATAAAGGCCTCCAAATGTTATTTAATTCACTTCCCGCGGAGGAGAAACACTTTTTAAGGCCGCAGAGTGAGTAAATTGGCCATTTTCATTCACTTTTACCCATTTCTCAAATCTTGTGTTTAAGGCCCCTGGAAGCATGAAAATCACTTTAAACATCTCACTTTATCTTTAAAAGTGATTTTCCACGTACAAATGTGAATTGTAGTTCAAAGAGACAACATTTGAAAACAGACCATTTTTTAAGTTTCTGAAGCATGTCGTAAGGGGGGGTGGTTATCTCTTTCATCAAAAATCGGACGTTTTTAATTGAACAATAAAGGCCTACAAATGTTATTTAATTCACTTTCTGGGGTGGAGAAAAACTTTTTAAGGTCTCAGAGTGAATAAATTGGCCATTTCCATTCACATTTACCCATTCCTCAAATCTTGTGTTTAGGGCCCCTGGAAGCTTGAAAATCACTTTAAACATCTAATTTTTTCTCTAAAAGTGATTATCCACGTAAAAATGTGAATTGTCGTTTAAAGACGCAACATTTGAAAATGGACCATTTTTTTCGTTTCTGAAGCATGTCGTAAGGGGGGGTGGTTATCATTTTCACCAAAAAAAAGGCGTTTTTGATTGAACAATAAAGGCCTCCAAATGTTATTTTATTCACTTCCCGTGGAGGAGAAACACTTTTTAAGGCCGCAGAGTGAGTAAATTGGCCATTTTCATTCACTTTTACCCATTCCTCAAATCTCGTGTTTAAGGACCCTGGAAGCATGAAAATCACTTTAAACATCTCATTTTATCTTTATAAGTGATTTTCCACGTACAAATGTGAATTGTAGTTCAAAGAGGCAACATTTGAAAACGGACCATTTTTTACGTTTCTGAAGCATGTCGTAAGGGGGGGTGGTTAACTCTTTCGTCAAAAATCGGGCGTTTTCGCTTGAACAATAAAGGCCTACAAATGTTATTTAGTTCACTTCCAGTAGAGGAGAAACACTTTTTAAGGCCGCAGACTGACTAAATTGGCCATATTCATGCATTTTTACCCATTCCTCAAATCTTGTGTTTAAGGCCCCTGGAAGCATGAAAATCACTTTAAACATCTCATTTTATCTTTAAAAGTGATTTTCCACGTACAAATGTGAATTGTAGTTCAAAGAGGCAACATTTGAAAACAGACCATTTTTTTAGTTTCTGAAGCATGTTGTAAGGGGGGGTGGTTATCTCTTTCATCAAAAATCGGACGTTTTTGATTGAACAATAAAGGCCTCCAAATGTTATTTTATTCACTTCCCGTGGAGGAGAAACACTTTTTAAGGCCGCAGAGTGAGTAAATTGGCCATTTTCATTCACTTTTAACCATTCCTCAAATCTCGTGTTTAAGGCCCCTGAAAGCATGAAAATCACTTTAAACATCTCATTTTATCTTTAAAAGTGATTTTCCACGTACAAATGTGAATTGTAGTTCAAAGAGGCAACATTTGAAAACAGACCATTTTTTTAGTTTCTGAAGCATGTCGTAAGGGGTGGTGGTTATCTCTTTCATCAAAAATTGGACGTTTTTGATTGAACAATAAAGGCCTACAAATGTTATTTAATTCACTTTCTGGGGTGGAGAAAAACTTTTTAAGGCCTCAGAGTGAATAAATTGGCCATTTTCATTCACATTTACCCATTCCTCAAATCTTGTGTTTAGGGCCCCTGGAAGCTTGAAAATCACTTTAAACATCTCATTTTATCTTTAAAAGTGATTTTCCACGTACAAATGTGAATTGTAGTTCAAAGAGGCAACATTTGAAAACAGACCATTTTTTTAGTTTCTGAAGCATGTTGTAAGGGGGGGTGGTTATCTCTTTCATCAAAAATCGGACGTTTTTGATTGAACAATAAAGACCTCCAAATGTTATTTTATTCACTTCCCGTGGAGGAGAAACACTTTTTAAGGCCGCAGAGTGAGTACATTGGCCATTTTCATTCACTTTTACCCATTCCTCTAATCTCGTGTTTAAGGCCCCTGGAAGCATGAAAATCACTTTAAACATCTCATTTTATCTTTAAAAGTGATTTTCCACATACAAATGTGAATTGTAGTTAAAAGAGGCAACATTTGAAAACGGACCATTTTTTACGTTTCTGAAGCATGTCGTAAGGGGGGGTGGTTATCGCTTTCGTCAAAAATCGGGTGTTTTCGCTTGAACAATAAAGGCCTACAAATGTTATTTAGTTCACTTCCCGTGGAGGAGAAACACTTTTTAAGGCCGCAGAGTGAGTAAATTGGCCATATTCATTCACTTTTACCCATTCCTCAAATCTTGTGTTTAAGGCCACTGGAAGCATGAAAATCACTTTAAACATCTCATTTTATCTTTAAAAGTGATTTTCCACGTACAAATGTGAATTGTAGTTCAAAGAGGCAACATTTGAAAACGGACCATTTTTTACGTTTCTGAAGCTTGTCGTAAGGGGGGGTGGTTATCTCTTTCGTCAAAAATCGGGCGTTTTCGCTTGAACAATAAAGGCCTACAAATGTTATTTAGTTCACTTCCCGTGGAGGAGAAACACTTTTTAAGGCCGCAGACTGAGTAAATTGGCCATATTCATTCACTTTTACCCATTCCTCAAATCTTGTGTTTAAGGCCCCTGGAAGCATGAAAATCACTTTAAACCTCTCATTTTATCTTTAATAGTGATTTTCCACGTACAAATGTGAATTGTAGTTCAAAGAGGCAACATTTGAAAACGGACCATTTTTTACGTTTCTGAAGCATGTCGTAAGGGGGGGTGGTTATCTCTTTCATCAAAAATCGGGTGTTTTCGCTTGAACAATAAAGGCCTACAAATGTTATTTAGTTCACTTCCCGTGGAGGAGAAACACTTTTTAAGTCCGCAGAGTGAGTAAATTGGCCATATTCATTCACTTTTACCCATTCCTCAAATCTTGTGTTTAAGGCCCCTGGAAGCATGAAAATCACTTTAAACATCTCATTTTATCTTTAAAAGTGATTTTCCACGTACAAATGTGAATTGTAGTTCAAAGAGGCAACATTTGAAAACAGACCATTTTTTTAGTTTCTGAAGCATGTTGTAAGGGGGGGTGGTTATCTCTTTCATCAAAAATCGGACGTTTTTGATTGAACAATAAAGGCCTCCAAATGTTATTTTATTCACTTCCCGTGGAGGAGAAACACTTTTTAAGGCCGCAGAGTGAGTACATTGGCCATTTTCATTCACTTTTACCCATTCCTCAAATCTCGTGTTTAAGGCCCCTGGAAGCATGAAAATCACTTTAAACGTCTCATTTTATCTTTAAAAGTGATTTCCACGTACAAATGTGAATTGTAGTTCAAAGAGGCAACATTTGAAAGCGGACCATTTTTTTCGTTTCTGAAGCATGTCATAAGGGGGGGTGGTTATCTCTTTCACCAAAAAACAGGCGTTTTTGATTGAACAATAAAGGCCTCCAAATGTTATTTAATTCACTTCCCGTGGAGGAGAAACACTTTTAAAGGCCGCAGAGTGAGTAAATTGGCAATTTTCATTCACTTTTACCCATTTCTCAAATCTTGTGTTTAAGGCCCCTGGAAGCATGAAAATCACTTTAAACATCTCATTTTATCTTTAAAAGTGATTTTCCACGTACAAATGTGAATTGTAGTTCAAAGAGGCAACATTTGAAAACAGACCATTTTTTAAGTTTCTGAAGCATGTCGTAAGGGGGGGGTTATCTCTTTCATCAAAAATCGGACGTTTTTAATTGAACAATAAAGGCCTACAAATGTTATTTAATTCACTTTCTGGGGTGGAGAAAAACTTTTTAAGGCCTCAGAGTGAATAAATTGGCCATTTCCATTCACATTTACCCATTCCTCAAATCTTGTGTTTAGGGCCCCTGGAAGCTTGAAAATCACTTTAAACATCTAATTTTATCTCTAAAATTGATTATCCACGTAGAAATGTGAATTGTCGTTTAAAGACGCAACATTTGAAAATGGACCATTTTTTTCGTACCTGAAGCATGTCGTAAGGGGGGGTGGTTATCATTTTCACCAAAAAAAAGGCGTTTTTGATTGAACAATAAAGGCCTCCAAATGTTATTTTATTCACTTCCCGTGGAGGAGGAACACTTTTTAAGACCGCAGAGTGAGTAAATTGACCATTTTCATTCACTTTTACCCATTCCTCAAATCTCGTGTTTAAGGACCCTGGAAGCATGAAAATCACTTTAAACATCTCATTTTATCTTTATAAGTGATTTTCCACCTACAAATGTGAATTGTAGTTCAAAGAGGCAACATTTGAAAACGGACCATTTTTTACGTTTCTGAAGCATGTCGTAAGGGGGGGTGGTTATCTCTTTCATCAAAAATCGGACGTTTTTGATTGAACAATAAAGGCCTCCAAATGTTATTTTATTCACTTCCCGTGGAGGAGAAACACTTTTTAAGGCCGCAGAGTGAGTAAATTGGCCATTTTCATTCACATTTACCCATTCCTTAAGGCTTGTGTTTAGGGCCCCTGGAAGCTTGAAAATCACTTTAAACATCTAATTTTATCTCTAAAATTGATTATCCACGTACAAATGTGAATTGTCGTTTAAAGACGCAACATTTGAAAATGGACCATTTTGTTCATTTCTGAAGCATGTCGTAAGGGGGGGTGGTTATCTCTTTCACCAAAAAAAAGGCGTTTTTTATTGAACAATAAAGGCCTCCAAATGTTATTTTATTCACTTCCCGTGGAGGAGAAACACTTTTTAAGGCCGCAGAGTGAGTAAATTGGCCATTTTCATTCACTTTTACCCATTCCTCTAATCTCGTGTTTAAGGCCCCTGGAAGCATGAAAATCACTTTAAACATCTCATTTTATCTTTAAAAGTGATTTTCCACGTACAAATGTGAATTGTAGTTCAAAGAGGCAACATTTGAAAATGGACCATTTTTTTCGTTTCTGAAGCATGTCGTAAGGGGGGGTGGTTATCTCTTTCACCAAAAAACAGGCGTTTTTGATTGAACAATAAAGGCCTCCAAATGTTATTTAATTCACTTCCCGTGGAGGAGAAACACTTTTTAAGGCCGCAGAGTGAGTAAATTGGCCATTTTCATTCACTTTTACCCATTCCTCAAATCTTGTGTTTAAGGCCCCTGGAAGCATGAAAATCACTTTAAACATCTCATTTTATCTTTAAAAGTGATTTTCCATGTACAAATGTGAATTGTAGTTCAAAGAGGCAACATTTGAAAACAGACCCTTTTTTTTGTTTCTGAAGCATGTCGTAAGGGGGGGTGGTTATCTCTTTCATCAAAAATCGGACGTTTTTGATTGAACAATAAATCCTACAAATGTTATTTAATTCACTTTCTGGGGTGGAGAAAAACTTTTTAAGGCCTCAGAGTGAATAAATTGGCCATTTTCATTCACATTTACCCATTCCTCAAATCTTGTGTTTAGGGACCCTGGAAGCTTGAAAATCACTTTAAACATCTCATTTTATCTTTAAAAGTGATTTTCCACGTACAAATGTGAATTGTAGTTAAAAGAGGCAACATTTGAAAACGGACCATTTTTTACGTTTCTGAAGCATGTCGTAAGGGGGGGTGGTTATCTCTTTCGTCAAAAATCGGGTGTTTTCGCTTGAACAATAAAGGCCTACAAATGTTATTTAGTTCACTTCCCGTGGAGGAGAAACACTTTTTAAGGCCGCAGAGTGAGTAAATTGGCCATATTCATTCACTTTTACCCATTCCTCAAATCTTGTGTTTAAGGCCCCTGGAAGCATGAAAATTACTTTAAACATCTCATTTTATCTTTAAAAGTGATTTTCCACGTACAAATGTGAATTGTAGTTCAAAGAGGCAACATTTGAAAACAGACCATTTTATTAGTTTCTGAAGCATGTTGTAAGGGGGGGTGGTTATCTCTTTCATCAAAAATCGGACGTTTTTGATTGAACAATAAAGGCCCCCAAATGTTATTTTATTCACTTCCCGTGGAGGAGAAACACTTTTTAAGGCCGCAGAGTGAGTAAATTGGCCATTTTCCTTCACTTTTACCCATTCCTCAAATCTCGTGTTTAAGGACCCTGGAAGCATGAAAATCACTTTAAACATCTCATTTTATCTTTAAAAGTGATTTTCCAAGTACAAATGTGAATTGTAGTTCAAAGAGGCAACATTTGAAAACGGACCATTTTTTACGTTTCTGAAGCATGTCGTAAGGGGAGGTGGTTATCTCTTTCGTCAATAATCGGGCGTTTTTGCTTGAACAATAAAGGCCTACAAATGTTATTTAGTTAACTTCCCGTGGAGGAGAAACACTTTTTAAGGCCGCAGAGTGAGTAAATTGGCCATATTCATTCACTTTTACCCATTCCTCAAATCTTGTGTTTAAGGCCCCTGAAAGCATGAAAATCACTTTAAACATCTCATTTTATCTTTAAAAGTGATTTTCCATGTACAAATGTGAATTGTAGTTCAAAGAGGCAACATTTGAAAACAGACCATTTTTTTAGTTTCTGAAGCATGTCGTAAGGGGGGGTGGTTATCTCTTTCATCAAAAATCGGACGTTTTTGATTGAACAATAAAGGCCTACAAATGTTATTTAATTCACTTTCTGGGGTGGAGAAATTTTTTTTAAGGCCTCAGAGTGAATAAATTGGCCATTTTCATTCACAATTACCCATTCCTTAAGGCTTGTGTTTAGGGCCCCTGGAAGCTTGAAAATCACTTTAAACATCTAATTTTATCTCTAAAAGTGATTATCCACGTACAAATGTGAATTGTCGTTTAAAGACGCAACATTGGAAAATGGACCATTTTTTTCGTTTCTGAAGCATGTCGTAAGGGGGGGTGGTTATCTCTTTCACCAAAAAAAAGGCGTTTTTTATTGAACAATAAAGGCCTCCAAATGTTATTTTATTCACTTCCCGTGGAGGAGAAACACTTTTTAAGGCCGCAGAGTGAGTAAATTGGCCATTTTCATTCACTTTTACCCATTCCTCAAATCTCGTGTTTAAGGCCCCTGGAAGCATGAAAATCACTTTAAACATCTCATTTTATCTTTAAAAGTGATTTTCCACGAACAAATGTGAATTGTAGTTCAAAGAGGCAACATTTGAAAATGGACCATTTTTTTCGTTTCCGAAGCATGTCGTAAGGGGGGGTGGTTATCTCTTTCATCAAAAATCGGACGTTTTTAATTGAACAATAAAGGCCTACAAATGTTATTTAATTCACTTTCTGGGGTGGAGAAAAACTTTTTAAGGCCTCAGAGTGAATAAATTGGCCATTTTCATTCACATTTACCCATTCCTTAAGGCTTGTGTTCAGGGCCCATGGAAGCTTGAAAATCACTTTAAACATCTAATTTTATCTCTAAAAGTGATTATCCACGTACAAATGTGAATTGTCGTTTAAAGACGCAACATTGGAAAATGGACCATTTTTTTCGTTTCTGAAGCATGTCGTAAGGGGGGGTGGTTATCTCTTTCACCAAAAAAAGGCGTTTTTGATTGAACAATAAAGGCCTCCAAATGTTATTTTATTCACTTCCCGTGGAGGAGAATCACTTTTTAAGGCCGTAGAGTGAGTAAATTGGCCATTTTCATTCACTTTTACCCATTCCTCAAATCTCGTGTTTAAGGCCCCTGGAAGCATGAAAATCACTTTAAACATCTCATTTTATCTTTAAAAGTGATTATCCACGTACAAATGTGAATTGTAGTTCAAAGAGGCAACATTTGAAAATGGACCATTTTTTTCGTTTCTGAAGCATGTCGTAAGGGGTGGTGGTTATCTCTTTCACCAAAAAACAGGCGTTTTTGATTGAACAATAAAGGCCTCCAAATGTTATTTAATTCACTTTCTGGGGTGGAGAAAAACTTTTTAAGGCCTCAGAGTGAATAAATTGGACATTTCCATTCACATTTACCCATTCCTCAAATCTTGTGTTTAGGGCCCCTGGAAGCTTGAAAATCACTTTAAACATCTAATTTTATCTCTAAAAGTGATTATCCACGTACAAATGTGAATTGTCGTTTAAAGACGCAACATTTGAAAATAGACCATTTTTTGTTCGTTTCTGAAGCATGTCGTAAGGGGGGGTGGTTATCATTTTCACCAAAAAAAAGGCGTTTTTGATTGAACAATAAAGGCCTCCAAATGTTATTTTATTCACTTCCCATGGAGGAGAAACACTTTTTAAGGCCGCAGAGTGAGTAAATTGGCCATTTTCATTCACTTTTACCCATTCCTCAAATCTCGTGTTTAAGGACCCTGGAAGCATGAAAATCACTTTAAACATCTCATTTTATCTTTATAAGTGATTTTCCACGTACAAATGTGAATTGTAGTTCAAAGAGGCAACATTTGAAAACGGACCATTTTTTACGTTTCTGAAGCATGTCGTAAGGAGGGGTGGTTAACTCTTTCGTCAAAAATCGGGCGTTTTCGCTTGAACAATAAAGGCCTACAAATGTTATTTAGTTCACTTCCAGTGGAGGAGAAACACTTTTTAAGGCTGCAGACTGACTAAATTGGCCATATTCATTCATTTTTACCCATTCCTCAAATCTTGTGTTTAAGGCCCCTGGAAGCATGAAAATCACTTTAAACATCTCATTTTATCTTTAAAAGTGATTTTCCACGTACAAATGTGAATTGTAGTTCAAAGAGGCAACATTTGAAAACGGACCATTTTTTACGTTTCTGAAGCATGTCGTAAGGGGGGGTGGTTATCTCTTTCATCAAAAATCGGACGTTTTTGATTGAACAATAAAGGCCTCCAAATGTTATTTTATTCACTTCCCGTGGAGGAGAAACACTTTTTAAGGCCGCAGAGTGAGTAAATTGGCCATTTTCATTCACTTTTACCCATTCCTCAAATCTCGTGTTTAAGGCCCCTGGAAGCATGAAAATCACTTTAAACATCTCATTTTATCTTTAAAAGTGATTTCCCATGTACAAATGTGAATTGTAGTTCAAAGAGGCAACATTTGAAAACAGACCATTTTTTTAGTTTCTGAAGCATGTCGTAAGGGGGGGTGGTTATCTCTTTCATCAAAAATCGGACGTTTTTAATTGAACAATAAAGGCCTACAAATGTTATTTAATTCACTTTCTGGGGTGGAGAAAAACTTTTTAAGGCCTCAGAGTGAATAAATTGGCCATTTTCATTCACATTTACCCATTCCTCAAATCTTGTGTTTAGGGCCCCTGGAAGCTTGAAAATCACTTTAAACATCTCATTTTATCTTTAAAAGTGATTTTCCACATACAAATGTGAATGTTAGTTAAAAGAGGCAACATTTGAAAACGGACCATTTTTACGTTTCTGAAGCATGTCATAAGGGGGGATGGTTATCTCTTTCGTCAAAAATCGGGCGTTTTCGCTTGAACAATAAAGGCCTACAAATGTTATTTAGTTCACTTCCCGTGGAGGAGAAACACTTTTTAAGGCCGCAGAGTGAGTAAATTGGCCATATTCATTCACTTTTACCCATTCCTCAAATCTTGTGTTTAAGGCCCCTGGAAGCATGAAAATCACTTTAAACATCTCATTTTATCTTTAAAAGTGATTTTCCACATACAAATGTGATTTGTAGTTCAAAGAGGCAACATTTGAAAACAGACCATTTTTTTAGTTTCTGAAGCATGTCGTAAGGGGGGTGGTTATCTCTTTCATCAAAAATCGGACGTTTTTGATTGAACAATAAAGGCCTACAAATGTTATTTAATTCACTTTCTGGGGTGGAGAAAATTTTTTTAAGGCCTCAGAGTGAATAAATTGGCCATTTTCATTCACATTTACCCATTCCTTAGGGCTTGTGTTTAGGGCCCCTGGAAGCTTGAAAATCACTTTAAACATGTAATTTTATCTCTAAAAGTGATTATCCACAAACAAATGTGAATTGTCGTTTAAAGACGCAACATTGGAAAATGGACCATTTTTTTCGTTTGTGAAGCATGTCGTAAGGGGGATGGTTATCTCTTTCACCAAAAAAAAAGCGTTTTTGATTGAACAATAAAGGCCTTCAAATGTTATTTTATTCACTTCCCGTGGAGGAGAAACACTTTTTAAGGCCGCAGAGTGAGTAAATTGGCCATTTTCATTCACTTTTACCCATTCCTCAAATCTCGTGTTTAAGGCCCCTGGAAGCATGAAAATCACTTTAAACATCTCCTTTTATCTTTAAAAGTGATTTTCCACGTACAAATGTGAATTGTAGTTCAAAGAGGCAACATTTGAAAACAGACCATTTTTTAAGTTTCTGAAGCATGTCGTAAGGGGGGGGTTATCTCTTTCATCAAAAATCGGACGTTTTTAATTGAACAATAAAGGCCTACAAATGTTATTTAATTCACTTTCTGGGGTGGAGAAAAACTTTTTAAGGCCTCAGAGTGAATAAATTGGCCATTTTCATTCACATTTACCCATTCCTCAAATCTTGTGTTTAGGGCCCCTGGAAGCTTGAAAATCACTTTAAACATCTCATTTTATCTTTAAAAGTGATTTTCCACGTACAAATGTGAATTGTAGTTAAAAGAGGCAACATTTGAAAACGGACCATTTTTTACATTTCGGAAGCATGTCATAAGGGGGGGTGGTTATCTCTTTCGTCAAAAATCGGGCGTTTTCGCTTGAACAATAAAGGCCTACAAATTTTATTTAGTTCACTTCCCGTGGAGGAGAAACACTTTTTAAGGCCGCAGAGTGAGTAAATTGGCCATATTCATTGACTTTTACCCATTCCTCAAATCTTGTGTTTAAGGCCCCTGGAAGCATGAAAATCACTTTAAACATCTTATTTTATCTTTAAAAGTGATTTTCCACGTACAAATGTGAATTGTAGTTCAAAGAGGCAACATTTGAAAACAGACCATTTTTTTAGTTTCTGAAGCATGTCGTAAGGGGGGGTGGTTATCTCTTTCATCAAAAATCGGACGTTTTTGATGGAACAATAAAGGCCTCCAAATGTTATTTTATTCACTTCCCGTGGAGGAGAAACACTTTTTAAGGCCGCAGACTGAATAAATTGGCCATTTTCATTCACATTTACCCATTCCTTAAGGCTTGTGTTTAGGGCCCCTGGAAGCTTGAAAATCACTTTAAACATCTAATTTTATCTCTAAAAGTGATTATCCACGTACAAATGTGAATTGTCGTTTAAAGACGCAACATTGGAAAATGGACCATTTTTTTCGTTTCTGAAGCATGTCGTAAGGGGGGGTGGTTATCTCTTTCACCAAAAAACAGGCGTTTTTGATTGAAAAATAAAGGCCTCCAAATGTTATTTAATTCACTTCCCGCGGAGGAGAAACACTTTTTAAGGCCGCAGAGTGAGTAAATTGGCCATTTTCATTCACTTTTACCCATTTCTCAAATCTTGTGTTTAAGGCCCCTGGAAGCATGAAAATCACTTTAAACATCTCACTTTATCTTTAAAAGTGATTTTCCACGTACAAATGTGAATTGTAGTTCAAAGAGGCAATATTTGAAAACAGACCATTTTTTAAGTTTCTGAAGCATGTCGTAAGGGGGGGTGGTTATCTCTTTCATCAAAAATCGGACGTTTTTAATTGAACAATAAAGGCCTACAAATGTTATTTAATTCACTTTCTGGGGTGGAGAAAAACTTTTTAAGGTCTCAGAGTGAATAAATTGGCCATTTCCATTCACATTTACCCATTCCTCAAATCTTGTGTTTAGGGCCCCTGGAAGCTTGAAAATCACTTTAAACATCTAATTTTATCTCTAAAAGTGATTATCCACGTAAAAATGTGAATTGTCGTTTAAAGACGCAACATTTGAAAATGGACCATTTTTTTCGTTTCTGAAGCATGTCGTAAGGGGGGGTGGTTATCATTTTCACCAAAAAAAAGGCGTTTTTGATTGAACAATAAAGGCCTCCAAATGTTATTTTATTCACTTCCCGTGGAGGAGAAACACTTTTTAAGGCCGCAGAGTGAGTAAATTGGCCATTTTCATTCACTTTTACCCATTCCTCTAATCTCGTGTTTAAGGCCCCTGGAAGCATGAAAATCACTTTAAACATCTCATTTTATCTTTAAAAGTGATTTTCCACGTACAAATGTGAATTGTAGTTCAAAGAGGCAACATTTGAAAATGGACCATTTTTTTCGTTTCTGAAGCATGTCGTAAGGGGGGGTGGTTATCTCTTTCACCAAAAAACAGGCGTTTTTGATTGAACAATAAAGGCCTCCAAATGTTATTTAATTCACTTCCCGTGGAGGAGAAACACTTTTTAAGGCCGCAGAGTGAGTAAATTGGCCATTTTCATTCACTTTTACCCATTCCTCAAATCTTGTGTTTAAGGCCCCTGGAAGCATGAAAATCACTTTAAACATCTCATTTTATCTTTAAAAGTGATTTTCCATGTACAAATGTGAATTGTAGTTCAAAGAGGCAACATTTGAAAACAGACCCTTTTTTTTGTTTCTGAAGCATGTCGTAAGGGGGGGTGGTTATCTCTTTCATCAAAAATCGGACGTTTTTGATTGAACAATAAATCCTACAAATGTTATTTAATTCACTTTCTGGGGTGGAGAAAAACTTTTTAAGGCCTCAGAGTGAATAAATTGGCCATTTTCATTCACATTTACCCATTCCTCAAATCTTGTGTTTAGGGACCCTGGAAGCTTGAAAATCACTTTAAACATCTCATTTTATCTTTAAAAGTGATTTTCCACGTACAAATGTGAATTGTAGTTAAAAGAGGCAACATTTGAAAACGGACCATTTTTTACGTTTCTGAAGCATGTCGTAAGGGGGGGTGGTTATCTCTTTCGTCAAAAATCGGGTGTTTTCGCTTGAACAATAAAGGCCTACAAATGTTATTTAGTTCACTTCCCGTGGAGGAGAAACACTTTTTAAGGCCGCAGAGTGAGTAAATTGGCCATATTCATTCACTTTTACCCATTCCTCAAATCTTGTGTTTAAGGCCCCTGGAAGCATGAAAATTACTTTAAACATCTCATTTTATCTTTAAAAGTGATTTTCCACGTACAAATGTGAATTGTAGTTCAAAGAGGCAACATTTGAAAACAGACCATTTTATTAGTTTCTGAAGCATGTTGTAAGGGGGGGTGGTTATCTCTTTCATCAAAAATCGGACGTTTTTGATTGAACAATAAAGGCCCCCAAATGTTATTTTATTCACTTCCCGTGGAGGAGAAACACTTTTTAAGGCCGCAGAGTGAGTAAATTGGCCATTTTCCTTCACTTTTACCCATTCCTCAAATCTCGTGTTTAAGGACCCTGGAAGCATGAAAATCACTTTAAACATCTCATTTTATCTTTAAAAGTGATTTTCCAAGTACAAATGTGAATTGTAGTTCAAAGAGGCAACATTTGAAAACGGACCATTTTTTACGTTTCTGAAGCATGTCGTAAGGGGAGGTGGTTATCTCTTTCGTCAATAATCGGGCGTTTTTGCTTGAACAATAAAGGCCTACAAATGTTATTTAGTTAACTTCCCGTGGAGGAGAAACACTTTTTAAGGCCGCAGAGTGAGTAAATTGGCCATATTCATTCACTTTTACCCATTCCTCAAATCTTGTGTTTAAGGCCCCTGAAAGCATGAAAATCACTTTAAACATCTCATTTTATCTTTAAAAGTGATTTTCCATGTACAAATGTGAATTGTAGTTCAAAGAGGCAACATTTGAAAACAGACCATTTTTTTAGTTTCTGAAGCATGTCGTAAGGGGGGGTGGTTATCTCTTTCATCAAAAATCGGACGTTTTTGATTGAACAATAAAGGCCTACAAATGTTATTTAATTCACTTTCTGGGGTGGAGAAATTTTTTTTAAGGCCTCAGAGTGAATAAATTGGCCATTTTCATTCACAATTACCCATTCCTTAAGGCTTGTGTTTAGGGCCCCTGGAAGCTTGAAAATCACTTTAAACATCTAATTTTATCTCTAAAAGTGATTATCCACGTACAAATGTGAATTGTCGTTTAAAGACGCAACATTGGAAAATGGACCATTTTTTTCGTTTCTGAAGCATGTCGTAAGGGGGGGTGGTTATCTCTTTCACCAAAAAAAAGGCGTTTTTTATTGAACAATAAAGGCCTCCAAATGTTATTTTATTCACTTCCCGTGGAGGAGAAACACTTTTTAAGGCCGCAGAGTGAGTAAATTGGCCATTTTCATTCACTTTTACCCATTCCTCAAATCTCGTGTTTAAGGCCCCTGGAAGCATGAAAATCACTTTAAACATCTCATTTTATCTTTAAAAGTGATTTTCCACGAACAAATGTGAATTGTAGTTCAAAGAGGCAACATTTGAAAATGGACCATTTTTTTCGTTTCCGAAGCATGTCGTAAGGGGGGGTGGTTATCTCTTTCATCAAAAATCGGACGTTTTTAATTGAACAATAAAGGCCTACAAATGTTATTTAATTCACTTTCTGGGGTGGAGAAAAACTTTTTAAGGCCTCAGAGTGAATAAATTGGCCATTTTCATTCACATTTACCCATTCCTTAAGGCTTGTGTTCAGGGCCCATGGAAGCTTGAAAATCACTTTAAACATCTAATTTTATCTCTAAAAGTGATTATCCACGTACAAATGTGAATTGTCGTTTAAAGACGCAACATTGGAAAATGGACCATTTTTTTCGTTTCTGAAGCATGTCGTAAGGGGGGGTGGTTATCTCTTTCACCAAAAAAAGGCGTTTTTGATTGAACAATAAAGGCCTCCAAATGTTATTTTATTCACTTCCCGTGGAGGAGAATCACTTTTTAAGGCCGTAGAGTGAGTAAATTGGCCATTTTCATTCACTTTTACCCATTCCTCAAATCTCGTGTTTAAGGCCCCTGGAAGCATGAAAATCACTTTAAACATCTCATTTTATCTTTAAAAGTGATTATCCACGTACAAATGTGAATTGTAGTTCAAAGAGGCAACATTTGAAAATGGACCATTTTTTTCGTTTCTGAAGCATGTCGTAAGGGGTGGTGGTTATCTCTTTCACCAAAAAACAGGCGTTTTTGATTGAACAATAAAGGCCTCCAAATGTTATTTAATTCACTTTCTGGGGTGGAGAAAAACTTTTTAAGGCCTCAGAGTGAATAAATTGGACATTTCCATTCACATTTACCCATTCCTCAAATCTTGTGTTTAGGGCCCCTGGAAGCTTGAAAATCACTTTAAACATCTAATTTTATCTCTAAAAGTGATTATCCACGTACAAATGTGAATTGTCGTTTAAAGACGCAACATTTGAAAATAGACCATTTTTTGTTCGTTTCTGAAGCATGTCGTAAGGGGGGGTGGTTATCATTTTCACCAAAAAAAAGGCGTTTTTGATTGAACAATAAAGGCCTCCAAATGTTATTTTATTCACTTCCCATGGAGGAGAAACACTTTTTAAGGCCGCAGAGTGAGTAAATTGGCCATTTTCATTCACTTTTACCCATTCCTCAAATCTCGTGTTTAAGGACCCTGGAAGCATGAAAATCACTTTAAACATCTCATTTTATCTTTATAAGTGATTTTCCACGTACAAATGTGAATTGTAGTTCAAAGAGGCAACATTTGAAAACGGACCATTTTTTACGTTTCTGAAGCATGTCGTAAGGAGGGGTGGTTAACTCTTTCGTCAAAAATCGGGCGTTTTCGCTTGAACAATAAAGGCCTACAAATGTTATTTAGTTCACTTCCAGTGGAGGAGAAACACTTTTTAAGGCTGCAGACTGACTAAATTGGCCATATTCATTCATTTTTACCCATTCCTCAAATCTTGTGTTTAAGGCCCCTGGAAGCATGAAAATCACTTTAAACATCTCATTTTATCTTTAAAAGTGATTTTCCACGTACAAATGTGAATTGTAGTTCAAAGAGGCAACATTTGAAAACGGACCATTTTTTACGTTTCTGAAGCATGTCGTAAGGGGGGGTGGTTATCTCTTTCATCAAAAATCGGACGTTTTTGATTGAACAATAAAGGCCTCCAAATGTTATTTTATTCACTTCCCGTGGAGGAGAAACACTTTTTAAGGCCGCAGAGTGAGTAAATTGGCCATTTTCATTCACTTTTACCCATTCCTCAAATCTCGTGTTTAAGGCCCCTGGAAGCATGAAAATCACTTTAAACATCTCATTTTATCTTTAAAAGTGATTTCCCATGTACAAATGTGAATTGTAGTTCAAAGAGGCAACATTTGAAAACAGACCATTTTTTTAGTTTCTGAAGCATGTCGTAAGGGGGGGTGGTTATCTCTTTCATCAAAAATCGGACGTTTTTAATTGAACAATAAAGGCCTACAAATGTTATTTAATTCACTTTCTGGGGTGGAGAAAAACTTTTTAAGGCCTCAGAGTGAATAAATTGGCCATTTTCATTCACATTTACCCATTCCTCAAATCTTGTGTTTAGGGCCCCTGGAAGCTTGAAAATCACTTTAAACATCTCATTTTATCTTTAAAAGTGATTTTCCACATACAAATGTGAATGTTAGTTAAAAGAGGCAACATTTGAAAACGGACCATTTTTACGTTTCTGAAGCATGTCATAAGGGGGGATGGTTATCTCTTTCGTCAAAAATCGGGCGTTTTCGCTTGAACAATAAAGGCCTACAAATGTTATTTAGTTCACTTCCCGTGGAGGAGAAACACTTTTTAAGGCCGCAGAGTGAGTAAATTGGCCATATTCATTCACTTTTACCCATTCCTCAAATCTTGTGTTTAAGGCCCCTGGAAGCATGAAAATCACTTTAAACATCTCATTTTATCTTTAAAAGTGATTTTCCACATACAAATGTGATTTGTAGTTCAAAGAGGCAACATTTGAAAACAGACCATTTTTTTAGTTTCTGAAGCATGTCGTAAGGGGGGTGGTTATCTCTTTCATCAAAAATCGGACGTTTTTGATTGAACAATAAAGGCCTACAAATGTTATTTAATTCACTTTCTGGGGTGGAGAAAATTTTTTTAAGGCCTCAGAGTGAATAAATTGGCCATTTTCATTCACATTTACCCATTCCTTAGGGCTTGTGTTTAGGGCCCCTGGAAGCTTGAAAATCACTTTAAACATGTAATTTTATCTCTAAAAGTGATTATCCACAAACAAATGTGAATTGTCGTTTAAAGACGCAACATTGGAAAATGGACCATTTTTTTCGTTTGTGAAGCATGTCGTAAGGGGGATGGTTATCTCTTTCACCAAAAAAAAAGCGTTTTTGATTGAACAATAAAGGCCTTCAAATGTTATTTTATTCACTTCCCGTGGAGGAGAAACACTTTTTAAGGCCGCAGAGTGAGTAAATTGGCCATTTTCATTCACTTTTACCCATTCCTCAAATCTCGTGTTTAAGGCCCCTGGAAGCATGAAAATCACTTTAAACATCTCCTTTTATCTTTAAAAGTGATTTTCCACGTACAAATGTGAATTGTAGTTCAAAGAGGCAACATTTGAAAACAGACCATTTTTTAAGTTTCTGAAGCATGTCGTAAGGGGGGGGTTATCTCTTTCATCAAAAATCGGACGTTTTTAATTGAACAATAAAGGCCTACAAATGTTATTTAATTCACTTTCTGGGGTGGAGAAAAACTTTTTAAGGCCTCAGAGTGAATAAATTGGCCATTTTCATTCACATTTACCCATTCCTCAAATCTTGTGTTTAGGGCCCCTGGAAGCTTGAAAATCACTTTAAACATCTCATTTTATCTTTAAAAGTGATTTTCCACGTACAAATGTGAATTGTAGTTAAAAGAGGCAACATTTGAAAACGGACCATTTTTTACATTTCGGAAGCATGTCATAAGGGGGGGTGGTTATCTCTTTCGTCAAAAATCGGGCGTTTTCGCTTGAACAATAAAGGCCTACAAATTTTATTTAGTTCACTTCCCGTGGAGGAGAAACACTTTTTAAGGCCGCAGAGTGAGTAAATTGGCCATATTCATTCACTTTTACCCATTCCTCAAATCTTGTGTTTAAGGCCCCTGGAAGCATGAAAATCACTTTAAACATCTTATTTTATCTTTAAAAGTGATTTTCCACGTACAAATGTGAATTGTAGTTCAAAGAGGCAACATTTGAAAACAGACCATTTTTTTAGTTTCTGAAGCATGTCGTAAGGGGGGGTGGTTATCTCTTTCATCAAAAATCGGACGTTTTTGATGGAACAATAAAGGCCTCCAAATGTTATTTTATTCACTTCCCGTGGAGGAGAAACACTTTTTAAGGCCGCAGACTGAATAAATTGGCCATTTTCATTCACATTTACCCATTCCTTAAGGCTTGTGTTTAGGGCCCCTGGAAGCTTGAAAATCACTTTAAACATCTAATTTTATCTCTAAAAGTGATTATCCACGTACAAATGTGAATTGTCGTTTAAAGACGCAACATTGGAAAATGGACCATTTTTTTCGTTTCTGAAGCATGTCGTAAGGGGGGGTGGTTATCTCTTTCACCAAAAAACAGGCGTTTTTGATTGAAAAATAAAGGCCTCCAAATGTTATTTAATTCACTTCCCGCGGAGGAGAAACACTTTTTAAGGCCGCAGAGTGAGTAAATTGGCCATTTTCATTCACTTTTACCCATTTCTCAAATCTTGTGTTTAAGGCCCCTGGAAGCATGAAAATCACTTTAAACATCTCACTTTATCTTTAAAAGTGATTTTCCACGTACAAATGTGAATTGTAGTTCAAAGAGGCAATATTTGAAAACAGACCATTTTTTAAGTTTCTGAAGCATGTCGTAAGGGGGGGTGGTTATCTCTTTCATCAAAAATCGGACGTTTTTAATTGAACAATAAAGGCCTACAAATGTTATTTAATTCACTTTCTGGGGTGGAGAAAAACTTTTTAAGGTCTCAGAGTGAATAAATTGGCCATTTCCATTCACATTTACCCATTCCTCAAATCTTGTGTTTAGGGCCCCTGGAAGCTTGAAAATCACTTTAAACATCTAATTTTATCTCTAAAAGTGATTATCCACGTAAAAATGTGAATTGTCGTTTAAAGACGCAACATTTGAAAATGGACCATTTTTTTCGTTTCTGAAGCATGTCGTAAGGGGGGGTGGTTATCATTTTCACCAAAAAAAAGGCGTTTTCGCTTGAACAATAAAGGCCTACAAATGTTATTTAGTTCACTTCCAGTAGAGGAGAAACACTTTTTAAGGCCGCAGACTGACTAAATTGGCCATATTCATGCATTTTTACCCATTCCTCAAATCTTGTGTTTAAGGCCCCTGGAAGCATGAAAATCACTTTAAACATCTCATTTTATCTTTAAAAGTGATTTTCCACGTACAAATGTGAATTGTAGTTCAAAGAGGCAACATTTGAAAACAGACCATTTTTTTAGTTTCTGAAGCATGTTGTAAGGGGTGGTGGTTATCTCTTTCATCAAAAATCGGACGTTTTTGATTGAACAATAAAGGCCTCCAAATGTTATTTAATTCACTTCAGGTGGAGGAGAAACACTTTTTTAAGGCCGCAGAGTGAGTAAATTGGCCATTTTCATTCACTTTTACCCATTCTTCAAATCTTGTGTTTAAGCCCCTGGAAGCACGAAAATCACTTTAAACATCTCATTTTATCTTTAAAAAGGATTTTCCACGTACAAATGTGAATTGTAGTTCAAAGAGGCAACATTTGAAAACAGACCATTTTTTTAGTTTCTGAAGCATGTCGTAAGGGGGGGTGGTTATCTCTTTCATCAAAAATCGGACGTTTTTAATTGAACAATAAAGGCCTACAAATGTTATTTAATTCACTTTCTGGGGTGGAGAAAAACTTTTTAATGCCTCAGAGTGAATAAATTGGCCATTTTCATTCACATTTACCCATTCCTTAAGGCTTGTGTTCAGGGCCCATGGAAGCTTGAAAATCACTTTAAACATCTAATTTTATCTCTAAAAGTGATTATCCACGTACAAATGTGAATTGTCGTTTAAAGACGCAACATTGGAAAATGGACCATTTTTTTCGTTTCTGAAGCATGTCGTAAGGGGGGGTGGTTATCTCTTTCACCAAAAAAAAGGCGTTTTTGATTGAACAATAAAGGCCCCCAAATGGTATTTTATTCACTTCCCGTGGAGGAGAATCACTTTTTAAGGCCGTAGAGTGAGTAAATTGGCCATTTTCATTCACTTTTACCCATTCCTCAAATCTCGTGTTTAAGGCCCCTGGAAGCATGAAAATCACTTTAAACATCTCATTTTATCTTTAAAAGTGATTATCCACGTACAAATGTGAATTGTAGTTCAAAGAGGCAACATTTGAAAATGGACCATTTTTTTCGTTTCTGAAGCATGTCGTAAGGGGGGGTGGTTATCATTTTCACCAAAAAAAAGGCGTTTTTGATTGAACAATAAAGGCCTCCAAATGTTATTTTATTCACTTCCCGTGGAGGAGAAACACTTTTTAAGGCCGCAGAGTGAGTAAATTGGCCATATTCATTCACTTTTACCCATTCCTCAAATCTCGTGTTTAAGGACCCTGGAAGCATGAAAATCACTTTAAACATCTCATTTTATCTTTATAAGTGATTTTCCACGTACAAATGTGAATTGTCATTTAAAGACGCAACATTTGAAAATGGACCATTTTTTTCGTTTCTGAAGCATGTCGTGAGGGGGGGTGGTTATCATTTTCACCAAAAAAAAAGGCGTTTTTGATTGAACAATAAAGGCCTCCAAATGTTATTTTATTCACTTCCCGTGGAGGAGAAACACTTTTTAAGGCCGCAGAGTGAGTAAATTGGCCATTTTTATTCACTTTTACCCATTCCTCAAATCTCGTGTTTAAGGACCCTGGAAGCATGAAAATCACTTTAAACATCTCATTTTACCTTTATAAGTGATTTTCCACGTACAAATGTGAATTGTAGTTCAAAGAGGCAACATTTGAAAACGGACCATTTTTTACGTTTCGGAAGCATGTCGTAAGGGGGGGTGGTTAACTCTTTCGTCAAAAATCGGGCGTTTTCGCTTGAACAATAAAGGCCTACAAATGTTATTTAGTTCACTTCACGTGGAGGAGAAACACTTTTTAAGGCCGCAGAGTGAGTAAATTGGCCATATTCATTCACTTTTACCCATTCCTCAAATCTCGTGTTTAAGGCCCCTGGAAGCATGAAAATCACTTTAAACGTCTCATTTTATCTTTAAAAGTGATTTCCACCTACAAATGTGAATTGTAGTTCAAAGAGGCAACATTTGAAAACAGACCATTTTTTTAATTTCTGAAGCATGTCGTAAGGGGGGGTGGTTATCTCTTTCATCAAAAATTGGACGTTTTTAATGGAACAATAAAGGCCTACAAATGTTATTTAATTCACTTTCTGGGGTGGAGAAAAACTTTTTAAGGCCTCAGAGTGAATAAATTGGCCATTTCCATTCACAATTACCGATTCCTCAAATCTTGTGTTTAGGGCCCCTGGAAGCTTGAAAATCACTTTAAACATCTAATTTTATCTCTAAAAGTGATTATCCACGTACAAATGTGAATTGTCGTTTAAAGACGCAACATTTGAAAATGGACCATTTTTTTCGTTTCTGAAGCATGTCATAAGGGGGGGTGGTTATCTCTTTCACCAAAAAAAAGGCGTTTTTGATTGAACAATAAAGGCCTCCAAATGTTATTTTATTCACTTCCCGTGGAGGAGAAACACTTTTTAAGGCCGCAGAGTGAGTAAATTGCCCATTTTCATTCACATTTACCCATTCCTTAAGGCTTGTGTTTAGGGCCCCTGGAAGCTTGAAAATCACTTTAAACATCTAATTTTATCTCTAAAAGTGATTATCCACATACAAATGTGAATTGTCGTTTAAAGACGCAACATTGGAAAATGGACCATTTTTTTCGTTTCTGAAGCATGTCGTAAGGGGGGGTGGTTATCTCTTTCACCAAAAAAAAGGCGTTTTTGATTGAACAATAAAGGCCTCCAAATGTTATTTTATTCACTTCCCGTGGAGGAGAAACACTTTTTAAGGCCGCAGAGTGAGTAAATTGGCCATTTTCATTCACTTTTACCCATTCCTCAAATCTCGTGTTTAAGGCCCCTGGAAGCATGAAAATAACTTTAAACATCTCATTTTATCTTTAAAAGTGATTATCCACGTACAAATGTGAATTGTAGTTCAAAGAGGCAACATTTGAAAATGGACCATTTTTTTCGTTTCTGAAGCATGTCGTAAGGGGGGGTGGTTATCTCTTTCACCAAAAAACAGGCGTTTTTGATTGAACAATAAAGGCCTCCAAATGTTATTTAATTCACTTCCCGTGGAGGAGAAACACTTTTTAAGGCCGCAGAGTGAGTAAATTGGCCATTTTCATTCACTTTTACCCATTTCTCAAATCTTGTGTTTAAGGCCCCTGGAAGCATGAACATCACTTTAAACATCTCATGTTATCTTTAAAAGTGATTTTCCACGTACAAATGTGAATTGTAGTTCAAAGAGGCAACATTTGAAAACAGACCATTTTTTAAGTTTCTGAAGCATGTCGTAAGGGGGGGGTTATCTCTTTCATCAAAAATCGGACGTTTTTAATTGAACAATAAAGGCCTACAAATGTTATTTAATTCACTTTCTGGGGTGGAGAAAAACTTTTTAAGGCCTCAGAGTGAATAAATTGGCCATTTCCATTCACATTTACCCATTCCTCAAATCTTGTGTTTAGGGCCCCTGGAAGCTTGAAAATCACTTTAAACATCTCATGTTATCTTTAAAAGTGATTTTCCACGTACAAATGTGAATTGTAGTTCAAAGAGGCAACATTTGAAAACAGACCATTTTTTAAGTTTCTGAAGCATGTCGTAAGGGGGGGGTTATCTCTTTCATCAAAAATCGGACGTTTTTAATTGAACAATAAAGGCCTACAAATGTTATTTAATTCACTTTCTGGGGTGGAGAAAAACTTTTTAAGGCCTCAGAGTGAATAAATTGGCCATTTCCATTCACATTTACCCATTCCTCAAATCTTGTGTTTAGGGCCCCTGGAAGCTTGAAAATCACTTTAAACATCTAATTTTATCTCTAAAAGTGATTATCCACGTACAAATGTGAATTGTCGTTTAAAGACGCAATATTTGAAAATGGACCATTTTTTTCGTTTCTGAAGCATGTCGTAAGGGGGGGTGGTTATCATTTTCACCAAAAAAAAGGCGTTTTTGATTGAACAATAAAGGCCTCCAAATGTTATTTTATTCACTTCCTGTGGAGGAGGAACACTTTTTAAGGCCGCAGAGTGAGTAAATTGACCATTTTCATTCACTTTTACCCATTCCTCAAATCTCGTGTTTAAGGACCCTGGAAGCATGAAAATCACTTTAAACATCTCATTTTATCTTTATAAGTGATTTTCCACCTACAAATGTGAATTGTAGTTCAAAGAGGCAACATTTGAAAACGGACCATTTTTTACGTTTCTGAAGCATGTCGTAAGGGGGGGTGGTTATCTCTTTCATCAAAAATCGGACGTTTTTGATTGAACAATAAAGGCCTCCAAATGTTATTTTATTCACTTCCCGTGGAGGAGAAACACTTTTTAAGGCCGCAGAGTGAGTAAATTGGCCATTTTCATTCACATTTACCCATTCCTTAAGGCTTGTGTTTAGGGCCCCTGGAAGCTTGAAAATCACTTTAAACATCTAATTTTATCTCTAAAAGTGATTATCCACGTACAAATGTGAATTGTCGTTTAAAGACGCAACATTGGAAAATGGACCATTTTTTTCGTTTCTGAAGCATGTCGTAAGGGGGGGTGGTTATCTCTTTCACCAAAAAAAAGGCGTTTTTTATTGAACAATAAAGGCCTCCAAATGTTATTTTATTCACTTCCCGTGGAGGAGAAACACTTTTTAAGGCCGCAGAGTGAGTAAATTGGCCATTTTCATTCACTTTTACCCATTCCTCTAATCTCGTGTTTAAGGCCCCTGGAAGCATGAAAATCACTTTAAACATCTCATTTTATCTTTAAAAGTGATTTTCCACGTACAAATGTGAATTGTAGTTCAAAGAGGCAACATTTGAAAATGGACCATTTTTTTCGTTTCTGAAGCATGTCGTAAGGGGGGGTGGTTATCTCTTTCACCAAAAAACAGGCGTTTTTGATTAAACAATAAAGGCCTCCAAATGTTATTTAATTCACTTCCCGTGGAGGAGAAACACTTTTTAAGGCCGCAGAGTGAGTAAATTGGCCATTTTCATTCACTTTTACCCATTCCTCAAATCTTGTGTTTAAGGCCCCTGGAAGCATGAAAATCACTTTAAACATCTCATTTTATCTTTAAAAGTGATTTTCCACGTACAAATGTGAATTGTAGTTCAAAGAGGCAACATTTGAAAACAGACCATTTTTTTTGTTTCTGAAGCATGTCGTAAGGGGGGGTGGTTATCTCTTTCATCAAAAATCGGACGTTTTTGATTGAACAATAAAGGCCTACAAATGTTATTTAATTCACTTTCTGGGGTGGAGAAAAACTTTTTAAGGCCTCAGAGTGAATAAATTGGCCATTTTCATTCACATTTACCCATTCCTCAAATCTTGTGTTTAGGGACCCTGGAAGCTTGAAAATCACTTTAAACATCTCATTTTATCTTTAAAAGTGATTTTCCACGTACAAATGTGAATTGTAGTTAAAAGAGGCAACATTTGAAAACGGACCATTTTTTACGTTTCTGAAGCATTTCGTAAGGGGGGGTGGTTATCTCTTTCATCAAAAATCGGACGTTTTTTATTGAACAATAAAGGCCTACAAATGTTATTTAATTCACTTTCTGGGGTGGCGAAATTTTTTTTAAGGCCTCAGAGTGAATAAATTGGCCATTTTCATTCACAATTACCCATTCCTTAAGGCTTGTGTTTAGGGCCCCTGGAAGCTTGAAAATCACTTTAAACATCTAATTTTATCTCTAAAAGTGATTATCCTTGTACAAATGTGAATTGTCGTTTAAAGACGCAACATTGGAAAATGGACCATTTTTTTCGTTTCTGAAGCATGTCGTAAGGGGGGGTGGTTATCTCTTTCACCAAAAAAAAGGCGTTTTTTATTGAACAATAAAGGCCTCCAAATGTTATTTTATTCACTTCCCGTGGAGGAGAAACACTTTTTAAGGCCGCAGAGTGAGTAAATTGGCCATTTTCATTCACTTTTACCCATTCCTCAAATCTCGTGTTTAAGGCCCCTGGAAGCATGAAAATCACTTTAAACATCTCATTTTATCTTTAAAAGTGATTTTCCACGTACAAATGTGAATTGTAGTTCAAAGAGGCAACATTTGAAAATGGACCATTTTTTTCGTTTCCGAAGCATGTCGTAAGGGGGGGTGGTTATCTCTTTCACCAAAAAACAGGCGTTTTTGATTGAACAATAAAGGCCTCCAAATGTTATTTAATTCACTTCCCGTGGAGGAGAAACACTTTTTTAAGGCCGCAGAGTGAGTAAATTGGCCATTTTCATTCACTTTTACCCATTCCTCAAATCTTGTGTTTAAGGCCCCTGGAAGCATGAAAATCACTTTAAACATCTCATTTTATCTTTAAAAGTGATTTTCCACGTACAAATGTGAATTGTAGTTCAAAGAGGCAACATTTGAAAACGGACCATTTTTTACGTTTCTGAAGCTTGTCGTAAGGGGGGGTGGTTATCTCTTTCGTCAAAAATTGGACGTTTTTGATTGAACAATAAAGGCCTACAAATGTTATTTAGTTCACTTCCCGTGGAGGAGAAACACTTTTTAAGGCCGCAGAGTGAGTAAATTGGCCATATTCATTCACTTTTACCCATTCCTCAAATCTTGTGTTTAAGGCCCCTGGAAGCATGAAAATCACTTTAAACATCTCATTTTATCTTTAAAAGTGATTTTCCACGTACAAATGTGAATTGTAGTTCAAAGAGGCAACATTTGAAAACGGACCATTTTTTACGTTTCTGAAGCTTGTCGTAAGGGGGGGTGGTTATCTCTTTCGTCAAAAATCGGGCGTTTTCGCTGGAACAATAAAGGCCTACAAATGTTATTTAGTTCACTTCCTGTGGAGGAGAAACACTTTTTAAGGCCGCAGACTGAGTAAATTGGCCAAATTCATTCACTTTTACCCATTCCTCAAATCTTGTGTTTAAGGCCCCTGGAAGCATGAAAATCACTTTAAACATCTCATTTTATCTTTAAAAGTGATTTTCCACATACAAATGTGAATTGTAGTTCAAAGAGGCAACATTTGAAAACAGACCATTTTTTTAATTTCTGAAGCATGTCGTAAGGGGGGGTGGTTATCTCTTTCATCAAAAATTGGACGTTTTTAATTGAACAATAAAGGTCTACAAATGTTATTTAATTCACTTTCTGGGGTGGAGAAAAACTTTTTAAGGCCTCAGAGTGAATAAATTGGCCATTTCCATTCACAATTACCGATTCCTCAAATCTTGTGTTTAGTGCCCCTGGAAGCTTGAAAATCACTTTAAACATCTAATTTTATCTCTAAAAGTGATTATCCACGTACAAATGTGAATTGTCGTTTAAAGACGCAACATTTGAAAATGGACCATTTTTTTCGTTTCTGAAGCATGTCATAAGGGGGGGTGGTTATCTCTTTCACCAAAAAAAAGGCGTTTTTGATTGAACAATAAAGGCCTCCAAATGTTATTTTATTCACTTCCCGTGGAGGAGAAACACTTTTTAAGGCCGCAGAGTGAGTAAATTGCCCATTTTCATTCACATTTACCCATTCCTTAAGGCTTGTGTTTAGGGCCCCTGGAAGCTTGAAAATCACTTTAAACATCTAATTTTATCTCTAAAAGTGATTATCCACATACAAATGTGAATTGTAGTTCAAAGAGGCAACATTTGAAAATGGACCATTTTTTTCGTTTCTGAAGCATGTCGTAAGGGGGGGTGGTTATCTCTTTCACCAAAAAACAGGCGTTTTTGATTGAACAATAAAGGCCTCCAAATGTTATTTAATTCACTTCCCGTGGAGGAGAAACACTTTTTAAGGCCGCAGAGTGAGTAAATTGGCCATTTTCATTCACTTTTACCCATTCCTCAAATCTCGTGTTTAAGGCCCCTGGAAGCATGAAAATCACTTTAAACATCTCATTTTATCTTTAAAAGTGATTTTCCACGTACAAATGTGAATTGTAGTTCAAAGAGGCAACATTTGAAAACAGACCATTTTTTTTGTTTCTGAAGCATGTCGTAAGGGGGGGTGGTTATCTCTTTCATCAAAAATCGGACGTTTTTGATTGAACAATAAAGGCCTACAAATGTTATTTAATTCACTTTCTGGGGTGGAGAAAAACTTTTTAAGGCCTCAGAGTGAATAAATTGGCCATTTTCATTCACATTTACCCATTCCTCAAATCTTGTGTTTAGGGACCCTGGAAGCTTGAAAATCACTTTAAACATCTCATTTTATCTTTAAAAGTGATTTTCCACGTACAAATGTGAATTGTAGTTAAAAGAGGCAACATTTGAAAACGGACCATTTTTTACGTTTCTGAAGCATTTCGTAAGGGGGGGTGGTTATCTCTTTCGTCAACAATCGGGTGTTTTCGCTTGAACAATAAAGGCCTACAAATGTTATTTAGTTCACTTCCCGTGGAGGAGAAACACTTTTTAAGGCCGCAGAGTGAGTAAATTGGCAATATTCATTCACTTTTACCCATTCCTCAAATCTTGTGTTTAAGGCCCCTGGAAGCATGAAAATCACTTTAAACATCTCATTTTATCTTTAAAAGTGATTTTCCACGTACAAATGTGAATTGTAGTTCAAAGAGGCAACATTTGAAAACAGACCATTTTATTAGTTTCTGAAGCATGTTGTAAGGGGGGGTGGTTATCTCTTTCATCAAAAATCGGACGTTTTTGATTGAACAATAAAGGCCTCCAAATGTTATTTTATTCACTTCCCGTGGAGGAGAAACACTTTTTAAGGCCGCAGAGTGAGTAAATTGGCCATTTTCATTCACTTTTACCCATTCCACAAATCTCGTGTTTAAGGACCCTGGAAGCATGAAAATCACTTTAAACATCTCATTTTATCTTTAAAAGTGATTTTCCAAGTACAAATGTGAATTGTAGTTCAAAGAGGCAACATTTGAAAACGGACCATTTTTTACGTTTCTGAAGCATGTCGTAAGGGGAGGTGGTTATCTCTTTCGTCAATAATCGGGCGTTTTTGCTTGAACAATAAAGGCCTACAAATGTTATTTAGTTCACTTCCCGTGGAGGAGAAACACTTTTTAAGGCCGCAGAGTGAGTAAATTGGCCATATTCATTCACTTTTACCCATTCCTCAAATCTTGTGTTTAAGGCCCCTGAAAGCATGAAAATCACTTTAAACATCTCATTTTATCTTTAAAAGTGATTTTCCATGTACAAATGTGAATTGTAGTTCAAAGAGGCAACATTTGAAAACAGACCATTTTTTTAGTTTCTGAAGCATGTCGTAAGGGGGGGTGGTTATCTCTTTCATCAAAAATCGGATGTTTTTGATTGAACAATAAAGGCCTACAAATGTTATTTAATTCACTTTCTGGGGTGGCGAAATTTTTTTTAAGGCCTCAGAGTGAATAAATTGGCCATTTTCATTCACAATTACCCATTCCTTAAGGCTTGTGTTTAGGGCCCCTGGAAGCTTGAAAATCACTTTAAACATCTAATTTTATCTCTAAAAGTGATTATCCACGTACAAATGTGAATTGTCGTTTAAAGACGCTACATTGGAAAATGGACCATTTTTTTTGTTTCTGAAGCATGTCGTAAGGGGGGGTGGTTATCTCTTTCACCAAAAAAAAGGCGTTTTTTATTGAACAATAAAGGCCTCCAAATGTTATTTTATTCACTTCCCGTGGAGGAGAAACACTTTTTAAGGCCGCAGAGTGAGTAAATTGGCCATTTTCATTCACTTTTACCCATTCCTCAAATCTCGTGTTTAAGGCCCCTGGAAGCATGAAAATCACTTTAAACATCTCATTTTATCTTTAAAAGTGATTTTCCACGTACAAATGTGAATTGTAGTTCAAAGAGGCAACATTTGAAAATGGACCATTTTTTTCGTTTCCGAAGCATGTCGTAAGGGGGGGTGGTTATCTCTTTCACCAAAAAACAGGCGTTTTTGATTGAACAATAAAGGCCTCCAAATGTTATTTAATTCACTTCCCGTGGAGGAGAAACACTTTTTTAAGGCCGCAGAGTGAGTAAATTGGCCATTTTCATTCACTTTTACCCATTCCTCAAATCTTGTGTTTAAGGCCCCTGGAAGCATGAAAGTCACTTTAAACATCTCATTTTATCTTTAAAAGTGATTTTCCACGTACAAATGTGAATTGTAGTTCAAAGAGGCAACATTTGAAAACAGACCATTTTTTTAGTTTCTGAAGCATGTCGTAAGGGGGGGTGGTTATCTCTTTCATCAAAAATTGGACGTTTTTGATTGAACAATAAAGGCCTACAAATGTTATTTAGTTCACTTCCCGTGGAGGAGAAACACTTTTTAAGGCCGCAGAGTGAGTAAATTGGCCATATTCATTCACTTTTACCCATTCCTCAAATCTTGTGTTTAAGGCCCCTGGAAGCATGAAAATCACTTTAAACATCTCATTTTATCTTTAAAAGTGATTTTCCACTTACAAATGTGAATTGTAGTTCAAAGAGGCAACATTTGAAAACGGACCATTTTTTACGTTTCTGAAGCTTGTCGTAAGGGGGGGTGGTTATCTCTTTCGTCAAAAATCGGGCGTTTTCGCTGGAACAATAAAGGCCTACAAATGTTATTTAGTTCACTTCCTGTGGAGGAGAAACACTTTTTAAGGCCGCAGACTGAGTAAATTGGCCAAATTCATTCACTTTTACCCATTCCTCAAATCTTGTGTTTAAGGCCCCTGGAAGCATGAAAATCACTTTAAACATCTCATTTTATCTTTAAAAGTGATTTTCCACGTACAAATGTGAATTGTAGTTCAAAGAGGCAACATTTGAAAACAGACCATTTTTTTAGTTTCTGAAGCATGTTGTAAGGGGGGGTGGTTATCTCTTTCATCAAAAATCGGACGTTTTTGATTGAACAATAAAGGCCTCCAAATGTTATTTTATTCACTTCCCGTGGAGGAGAAACACTTTTTAAGGCCGCAGAGTGAGTACATTGGCCATTTTCATTCACTTTTACCCATTCCTCAAATCTCGTGTTTAAGGCCCCTGGAAGCATGAAAATCACTTTAAACGTCTCATTTTATCTTTAAAAGTGATTTCCACCTACAAATGTGAATTGTAGTTCAAAGAGGCAACATTTGAAAACAGACCATTTTTTTAATTTCTGAAGCATGTCGTAAGGGGGGGTGGTTATCTCTTTCATCAAAAATTGGACGTTTTTAATTGAACAATAAAGGCCTACAAATGTTATTTAATTCACTTTCTGGGGTGGAGAAAAACTTTTTAAGGCCTCAGAGTGAATAAATTGGCCATTTCCATTCACAATTACCGATTCCTCAAATCTTGTGTTTAGTGCCCCTGGAAGCTTGAAAATCACTTTAAACATCTAATTTTATCTCTAAAAGTGATTATCCACGTACAAATGTGAATTGTCGTTTAAAGACGCAACATTTGAAAATGGACCATTTTTTTCGTTTCTGAAGCATGTCATAAGGGGGGGTGGTTATCTCTTTCACCAAAAAAAAGGCGTTTTTGATTGAACAATAAAGGCCTCCAAATGTTATTTTATTCACTTCCCGTGGAGGAGAAACACTTTTTAAGGCCGCAGAGTGAGTAAATTGCCCATTTTCATTCACATTTACCCATTCCTTAAGGCTTGTGTTTAGGGCCCCTGGAAGCTTGAAAATCACTTTAAACATCTAATTTTATCTCTAAAAGTGATTATCCACATACAAATGTGAATTGTCGTTTAAAGACGCAACATTGGAAAATGGACCATTTTTTTCGTTTCTGAAGCATGTCGTAAGGGGGGGTGGTTATCTCTTTCACCAAAAAAAAGGCGTTTTTGATTGAACAATAAAGGCCTCCAAATGTTATTTTATTCACTTCCCGTGGAGGAGAAACACTTTTTAAGGCCGCAGAGTGAGTAAATTGGCCATTTTCATTCACTTTTACCCATTCCTCAAATCTCGTGTTTAAGGCCCCTGGAAGCATGAAAATAACTTTAAACATCTCATTTTATCTTTAAAAGTGATTATCCACGTACAAATGTGAATTGTAGTTCAAAGAGGCAACATTTGAAAATGGACCATTTTTTTCGTTTCTGAAGCATGTCGTAAGGGGGGGTGGTTATCTCTTTCACCAAAAAACAGGCGTTTTTGATTGAACAATAAAGGCCTCCAAATGTTATTTAATTCACTTCCCGTGGAGGAGAAACACTTTTTAAGGCCGCAGAGTGAGTAAATTGGCCATTTTCATTCACTTTTACCCATTTCTCAAATCTTGTGTTTAAGGCCCCTGGAAGCATGAAAATCACTTTAAACATCTCATGTTATCTTTAAAAGTGATTTTCCACGTACAAATGTGAATTGTAGTTCAAAGAGGCAACATTTGAAAACAGACCATTTTTTAAGTTTCTGAAGCATGTCGTAAGGGGGGGGTTATCTCTTTCATCAAAAATCGGACGTTTTTAATTGAACAATAAAGGCCTACAAATGTTATTTAATTCACTTTCTGGGGTGGAGAAAAACTTTTTAAGGCCTCAGAGTGAATAAATTGGCCATTTCCATTCACATTTACCCATTCCTCAAATCTTGTGTTTAGGGCCCCTGGAAGCTTGAAAATCACTTTAAACATCTAATTTTATCTCTAAAAGTGATTATCCACGTACAAATGTGAATTGTCGTTTAAAGACGCAATATTTGAAAATGGACCATTTTTTTCGTTTCTGAAGCATGTCGTAAGGGGGGGTGGTTATCATTTTCACCAAAAAAAAGGCGTTTTTGATTGAACAATAAAGGCCTCCAAATGTTATTTCATTCACTTCCTGTGGAGGAGGAACACTTTTTAAGGCCGCAGAGTGAGTAAATTGACCATTTTCATTCACTTTTACCCATTCCTCAAATCTCGTGTTTAAGGACCCTGGAAGCATGAAAATCACTTTAAACATCTCATTTTATCTTTATAAGTGATTTTCCACCTACAAATGTGAATTGTAGTTCAAAGAGGCAACATTTGAAAACGGACCATTTTTTACGTTTCTGAAGCATGTCGTAAGGGGGGGTGGTTATCTCTTTCATCAAAAATCGGACGTTTTTGATTGAACAATAAAGGCCTCCAAATGTTATTTTATTCACTTCCCGTGGAGGAGAAACACTTTTTAAGGCCGCAGAGTGAGTAAATTGGCCATTTTCATTCACATTTACCCATTCCTTAAGGCTTGTGTTTAGGGCCCCTGGAAGCTTGAAAATCACTTTAAACTTCTAATTTTATCTCTAAAAGTGATTATCCACGTACAAATGTGAATTGTCGTTTAAAGACGCAACATTTGAAAATGGACCATTTTTTTCGTTTCTGAAGCATGTCGTAAGGGGGGGTGGTTATCTCTTTCACCAAAAAAAAGGCGTTTTTTATTGAACAATAAAGGCCTCCAAATGTTATTTTATTCACTTCCCGTGGAGGAGAAACACTTTTTAAGGCCGCAGAGTGAGTAAATTGGCCATTTTCATTCACTTTTACCCATTCCTCTAATCTCGTGTTTAAGGCCCCTGGAAGCATGAAAATCACTTTAAACATCTCATTTTATCTTTAAAAGTGATTTTCCACGTACAAATGTGAATTGTAGTTCAAAGAGGCAACATTTGAAAATGGACCATTTTTTTCGTTTCTGAAGCATGTCGTAAGGGGGGGTGGTTATCTCTTTCACCAAAAAACAGGCGTTTTTGATTGAACAATAAAGGCCTCCAAATGTTATTTAATTCACTTCCCGTGGAGGAGAAACACTTTTTAAGGCCGCAGAGTGAGTAAATTGGCCATTTTCATTCACTTTTACCCATTCCTCAAATCTTGTGTTTAAGGCCCCTGGAAGCATGAAAATCACTTTAAACATCTCATTTTATCTTTAAAAGTGATTTTCCACGTACAAATGTGAATTGTAGTTCAAAGAGGCAACATTTGAAAACAGACCATTTTTTTTGTTTCTGAAGCATGTCGTAAGGGGGGGTGGTTATCTCTTTCATCAAAAATCGGACGTTTTTGATTGAACAATAAAGGCCTACAAATGTTATTTAATTCACTTTCTGGGGTGGAGAAAAACTTTTTAAGGCCTCAGAGTGAATAAATTGGCCATTTTCATTCACATTTACCCATTCCTCAAATCTTGTGTTTAGGGACCCTGGAAGCTTGAAAATCACTTTAAACATCTCATTTTATCTTTAAAAGTGATTTTCCACGTACAAATGTGAATTGTAGTTAAAAGAGGCAACATTTGAAAACGGACCATTTTTTACGTTTCTGAAGCATTTCGTAAAGGGGGGTGGTTATCTCTTTCGTCAAAAATCGGGTGTTTTCGCTTGAACAATAAAGGCCTACAAATGGTTTTTAGTTCACTTCCCGTGGAGGAGAAACACTTTTTAAGGCCGCAGAGTGAGTAAATTGGCAATATTCATTCACTTTTACCCATTCCTCAAATCTTGTGTTTAAGGCCCCTGGAAGCATGAAAATCACTTTAAACATCTCATTTTATCTTTAAAAGTGATTTTCCACGTACAAATGTGAATTGTAGTTCAAAGAGGCAACATTTGAAAACAGACCATTTTATTAGTTTCTGAAGCATGTTGTAAGGGGGGGTGGTTATCTCTTTCATCAAAAATCGGACGTTTTTGATTGAACAATAAAGGCCTCCAAATGTTATTTTATTCACTTCCCGTGGAGGAGAAACACTTTTTAAGGCCGCAGAGTGAGTAAATTGGCCATTTTCATTCACTTTTACCCATTCCTCAAATCTCGTGTTTAAGGACCCTGGAAGCATGAAAATCACTTTAAACATCTCATTTTATCTTTAAAAGTGATTTTCCAAGTACAAATGTGAATTGTAGTTCAAAGAGGCAACATTTGAAAACGGACCATTTTTTACGTTTCTGAAGCATGTCGTAAGGGGAGGTGGTTATCTCTTTCGTCAATAATCAGGCGTTTTTGCTTGATCAATAAAGGCCTACAAATGTTATTTAGTTCACTTCCCGTGGAGGAGAAACACTTTTTAAGGCCGCAGAGTGAGTAAATTGGCCATATTCATTCACTTTTACCCATTCCTCAAATCTTGTGTTTAAGGCCCCTGAAAGCATGAAAATCACTTTAAACATCTCATTTTATCTTTAAAAGTGATTTTCCATGTACAAATGTGAATTGTAGTTCAAAGAGGCAACATTTGAAAACAGACCATTTTTTTAGTTTCTGAAGCATGTCGTAAGGGGGGGTGGTTATCTCTTTCATCAAAAATCAGACGTTTTTGATTGAACAATAAAGGCCTACAAATGTTATTTAATTCACTTTCTGGGGTGGAGAAATTTTTTTTAAGGCCTCAGAGTGAATAAATTGGCCATTTTCATTCACAATTACCCATTCCTTAAGGCTTGTGTTTAGGGCCCCTGGAAGCTTGAAAATCACTTTAAACATCTAATTTTATCTCTAAAAGTGATTATCCACGTACAAATGTGAATTGTCGTTTAAAGACGCAACATTGGAAAATGGACCATTTTTTTCGTTTCTGAAGCATGTCGTAAGGGGGGGTGGTTATCTCTTTCACCAAAAAAAAGGCGTTTTTTATTGAACAATAAAGGCCTCCAAATGTTATTTTATTCACTTCCCGTGGAGGAGAAACACTTTTTAAGGCCGCAGAGTGAGTAAATTGGCCATTTTCATTCACTTTTACCCATTCCTCAAATCTCGTGTTTAAGGCCCCTGGAAGCATGAAAATCACTTTAAACATCTCATTTTATCTTTAAAAGTGATTTTCCACGTACAAATGTGAATTGTAGTTCAAAGAGGCAACATTTGAAAATGGACCATTTTTTTCGTTTCCGAAGCATGTCGTAAGGGGGGGTGGTTATCTCTTTCACCAAAAAACAGGCGTTTTTGATTGAACAATAAAGGCCTCCAAATGTTATTTAATTCACTTCCCGTGGAGGAGAAACACTTTTTTAAGGCCGCAGAGTGAGTAAATTGGCCATTTTCATTCACTTTTACCCATTCCTCAAATCTTGTGTTTAAGGCCCCTGGAAGCATGAAAGTCACTTTAAACATCTCATTTTATCTTTAAAAGTGATTTTCCACGTACAAATGTGAATTGTGGTTCAAAGAGGCAACATTTGAAAACAGACCATTTTTTTAGTTTCTGAAGCATGTCGTAAGGGGGGGTGGTTATCTCTTTCATCAAAAATTGGACGTTTTTGATTGAACAATAAAGGCCTACAAATGTTATTTAGTTCACTTCCCGTGGAGGAGAAACACTTTTTAAGGCCGCAGAGTGAGTAAATTGGCCATATTCATTCACTTTTACCCATTCCTCAAATCTTGTGTTTAAGGCCCCTGGAAGCATGAAAATCACTTTAAACATCTCATTTTATCTTTAAAAGTGATTTTCCACGTACAAATGTGAATTGTAGTTCAAAGAGGCAACATTTGAAAACGGACCATTTGTTACGTTTCTGAAGCTTGTCGTAAGGGGGGGTGGTTATCTCTTTCGTCAAAAATCGGGCGTTTTCGCTGGAACAATAAAGGCCTACAAATGTTATTTAGTTCACTTCCTGTGGAGGAGAAACACTTTTTAAGGCCGCAGACTGAGTAAACTGGCCAAATTCATTCACTTTTACCCATTCCTCAAATCTTGTGTTTAAGGCCCCTGGAAGCATGAAAATCACTTTAAACCTCTCATTTTATCTTTAATAGTGATTTTCCACGTACAAATGTGAATTGTAGTTCAAAGAGGCAACATTTGAAAACGGACCATTTTTTACGTTTCTGAAGCATGTCGTAAGGGGGGGTGGTTATCTCTTTCATCAAAAATCGGACGTTTTTGATTGAACAATAAAGGCCTCCAAATGTTATTTTATTCACTTCCCGTGGAGGAGAAACACTTTTTAAGGCCGCAGAGTGAGTAAATTGGCCATTTTCATTCACATTTACCCATTCCTTAAGGCTTGTGTTTAGGGCCCCTGGAAGCTTGAAAATCACTTTAAACATCTAATTTTATCTCTAAAAGTGATTATCCACGTACAAATGTGAATTGTCGTTTAAAGACGCAACATTGGAAAATGGACCATTTTTTTCGTTTCTGAAGCATGTCGTAAGGGGGGGTGGTTATCTCTTTCACCAAAAAAAAGGCGTTTTTTATTGAACAATAAAGGCCTCCAAATGTTATTTTATTCACTTCCCGTGGAGGAGAAACACTTTTTAAGGCCGCAGAGTGAGTACATTGGCCATTTTAATTCACTTTTACCCATTCCTCAAATCTCGTGTTTAAGGCCCCTGGAAGCATGAAAATCACTTTAAACGTCTCATTTTATCTTTAAAAGTGATTTTCCACGTACAAATGTGAATTGTAGTTCAAAGAGGCAACATTTGAAAGCGGACCATTTTTTTCGTTTCTGAAGCATGTCATAAGGGGGGGTGGTTATCTCTTTCACCAAAAAACAGGCGTTTTTGATTGAACAATAAAGGCCTCCAAATGTTCTTTAATTCACTTCCCGTGGAGGAGAAACACTTTTAAAGGCCGCAGAGTGAGTAAATTGGCAATTTTCATTCACTTTTACCCATTTCTCAAATCTTGTGTTTAAGGCCCCTGGAAGCATGAAAATCACTTTAAACATCTCATTTTATCTTTAAAAGTGATTTTCCACGTACAAATGTGAATTGTAGTTCAAAGAGGCAACATTTGAAAACAGACCATTTTTTTAGTTTCTGAAGCATGTCGTAAGGGGGGGTGGTTATCTCTTTCATCAAAAATCGGACGTTTTTAATTGAACAATAAAGGCCTACAAATGTTATTTAATTCACTTTCTGGGGTGGAGAAAAACTTTTTAAGGCCTCAGAGTGAATAAATTGGCCATTTTCATTCACGTTTACCCATTCCTCAAATCTTGTGTTTAGGGCCCCTGGAAGCTTGAAAATCACTTTAAACATCTCATTTTATCTTTAAAAGTGATTTTCCACGTACAAATGTGAATTGTAGTTAAAAGAGGCAACATTTGAAAACGGACCATTTTTTACATTTCTGAAGCATGTCATAAGGGCGTTTTCGCTTGAACAATAAAGGCCTACAAATGTTATTTAGTTCACTTCCCGTGGAGGAGAAACACTTTTTAAGGCCGCAGAGTGAGTAAATTGGCCATATTCATTCACTTTTACCCATTCCTCAAATCTCGTGTTTAAGGACCCTGGAAGCATGAAAATCACTTTAAACATCTCATTTTATCTTTATAAGTGATTTTCCACGTACAAATGTGAATTGTCATTTAAAGACGCAACATTTGAAAATGGACCATTTTTTTCGTTTCTGAAGCATGTCGTGAGGGGGGGTGGTTATCATTTTCACCAAAAAAAAAGGCGTTTTTGATTGAACAATAAAGGCCTCCAAATGTTATTTTATTCACTTCCCGTGGAGGAGAAACACTTTTTAAGGCCGCAGAGTGAGTAAATTGGCCATTTTTATTCACTTTTACCCATTCCTCAAATCTCGTGTTTAAGGACCCTGGAAGCATGAAATTCACTTTAAACATCTTATTTTATCTTTATAAGTGATTTTCCACGTACAAATGTGAATTGTAGTTCAAAGAGGCAACATTTGAAAACGGACCATTTTTTACGTTTCTGAAGCATGTCGTAAGGGGGGGTGGTTAACTCTTTCGTCAAAAATCGGGCGTTTTCGCTTGAACAATAAAGGCCTACAAATGTTATTTAGTTCACTTCACGTGGAGGAGAAACACTTTTTAAGGCCGCAGAGTGAGTAAATTGGCCATATTCATTCACTTTTACCCATTCCTCAAATCTCGTGTTTAAGGCCCCTGGAAGCATGAAAATCACTTTAAACGTCTCATTTTATCTTTAAAAGTGATTTCCACCTACAAATGTGAATTGTAGTTCAAAGAGGCAACATTTGAAAACAGACCATTTTTTTAATTTCTGAAGCATGTCGTAAGGGGGGGTGGTTATCTCTTTCATCAAAAATTGGACGTTTTTAATTGAACAATAAAGGCCTACAAATGTTATTTAATTCACTTTCTGGGGTGGAGAAAAACTTTTTAAGGCCTCAGAGTGAATAAATTGGCCATTTCCATTCACAATTACCGATTCCTCAAATCTTGTGTTTAGGGCCCCTGGAAGCTTGAAAATCACTTTAAACATCTAATTTTATCTCTAAAAGTGATTATCCACGTAAAAAATGTGAATTGTCGTTTAAAGACGCAACATTTGAAAATGGACCATTTTTTTCGTTTCTGAAGCATGTCATAAGGGGGGGTGGTTATCTCTTTCACCAAAAAAAAGGCGTTTTTGATTGAACAATAAAGGCCTCCAAATGTTATTTTATTCACTTCCCGTGGAGGAGAAACACTTTTTAAGGCCGCAGAGTGAGTAAATTGCCCATTTTCATTCACATTTACCCATTCCTTAAGGCTTGTGTTTAGGGCCCCTGGAAGCTTGAAAATCACTTTAAACATCTAATTTTATCTCTAAAAGTGATTATCCACATACAAATGTGAATTGTCGTTTAAAGACGCAACATTGGAAAATGGACCATTTTTTTCGTTTCTGAAGCATGTCGTAAGGGGGGGTGGTTATCTCTTTCACCAAAAAAAAGGCGTTTTTGATTGAACAATAAAGGCCTCCAAATGTTATTTTATTCACTTCCCGTGGAGGAGAAACACTTTTTAAGGCCGCAGAGTGAGTAAATTGGCCATTTTCATTCACTTTTACCCATTCCTCAAATCTCGTGTTTAAGGCCCCTGGAAGCATGAAAATCACTTTAAACATCTCATTTTATCTTTAAAAGTGATTATCCACGTACAAATGTGAATTGTAGTTCAAAGAGGCAACATTTGAAAATGGACCATTTTTTTCGTTTCTGAAGCATGTCGTAAGGGGGGGTGGTTATCTCTTTCACCAAAAAACAGGCGTTTTTGATTGAACAATAAAGGCCTCCAAATGTTATTTAATTCACTTCCCGTGGAGGAGAAACACTTTTTAAGGCCGCAGAGTGAGTAAATTGGCCATTTTCATTCACTTTTACCCATTTCTCAAATCTTGTGTTTAAGGCCCCTGGAAGCATGAAAATCACTTTAAACATCTCATGTTATCTTTAAAAGTGATTTTCCACGTACAAATGTGAATTGTAGTTCAAAGAGGCAACATTTGAAAACAGACCATTTTTTAAGTTTCTGAAGCATGTCGTAAGGGGGGGGTTATCTCTTTCATCAAAAATCGGACGTTTTTAATTGAACAATAAAGGCCTACAAATGTTATTTAATTCACTTTCTGGGGTGGAGAAAAACTTTTTAAGGCCTCAGAGTGAATAAATTGGCCATTTCCATTCACATTTACCCATTCCTCAAATCTTGTGTTTAGGGCCCCTGGAAGCTTGAAAATCACTTTAAACATCTAATTTTATCTCTAAAAGTGATTATCCACGTACAAATGTGAATTGTCGTTTAAAGACGCAATATTTGAAAATGGACCATTTTTTTCGTTTCTGAAGCATGTCGTAAGGGGGGGTGGTTATCATTTTCACCAAAAAAAAGGCGTTTTTGATTGAACAATAAAGGCCTCCAAATGTTATTTTATTCACTTCCTGTGGAGGAGGAACACTTTTTAAGGCCGCAGAGTGAGTAAATTGACCATTTTCATTCACTTTTACCCATTCCTCAAATCTCGTGTTTAAGGACCCTGGAAGCATGAAAATCACTTTAAACATCTCATTTTATCTTTATAAGTGATTTTCCACCTACAAATGTGAATTGTAGTTCAAAGAGGCAACATTTGAAAACGGACCATTTTTTACGTTTCTGAAGCATGTCGTAAGGGGGGGTGGTTATCTCTTTCATCAAAAATCGGACGTTTTTGATTGAACAATAAAGGCCTCCAAATGTTATTTTATTCACTTCCCGTGGAGGAGAAACACTTCTTAAGGCCGCAGAGTGAGTAAATTGGCCATTTTCATTCACATTTACCCATTCCTTAAGGCTTGTGTTTAGGGCCCCTGGAAGCTTGAAAATCACTTTAAACATCTAATTTTATCTCTAAAAGTGATTATCCACGTACAAATGTGAATTGTCGTTTAAAGACGCAACATTGGAAAATGGACCATTTTTTTCGTTTCTGAAGCATGTCGTAAGGGGGGGTGGTTATCTCTTTCACCAAAAAAAAGGCGTTTTTTATTGAACAATAAAGGCCTCCAAATGTTATTTTATTCACTTCCCGTGGAGGAGAAACACTTTTTAAGGCCGCAGAGTGAGTAAATTGGCCATTTTCATTCACTTTTACCCATTCCTCTAATCTCGTGTTTAAGGCCCCTGGAAGCATGAAAATCACTTTAAACATCTCATTTTATCTTTAAAAGTGATTTTCCACGTACAAATGTGAATTGTAGTTCAAAGAGGCAACATTTGAAAATGGACCATTTTTTTCGTTTCTGAAGCATGTCGTAAGGGGGGGTGGTTATCTCTTTCACCAAAAAACAGGCATTTTTGATTGAACAATAAAGGCCTCCAAATGTTATTTAATTCACTTCCCGTGGAGGAGAAACACTTTTTAAGGCCGCAGAGTGAGTAAATTGGCCATTTTCATTCACTTTTACCCATTCCTCAAATCTTGTGTTTAAGGCCCCTGGAAGCATGAAAATCACTTTAAACATCTCATTTTATCTTTAAAAGTGATTTTCCACGTACAAATGTGAATTGTAGTTCAAAGAGGCAACATTTGAAAACAGACCATTTTTTTTGTTTCTGAAGCATGTCGTAAGGGGGGGTGGTTATCTCTTTCATCAAAAATCGGACGTTTTTGATTGAACAATAAAGGCCTACAAATGTTATTTAATTCACTTTCTGGGGTGGAGAAAAACTTTTTAAGGCCTCAGAGTGAATAAATTGGCCATTTTCATTCACATTTACCCATTCCTCAAATCTTGTGTTTAGGGACCCTGGAAGCTTGAAAATCACTTTAAACATCTCATTTTATCTTTAAAAGTGATTTTCCACGTACAAATGTGAATTGTAGTTAAAAGAGGCAACATTTGAAAACGGACCATTTTTTACGTTTCTGAAGCATTTCGTAAGGGGGGGTGGTTATCTCTTTCGTCAAAAATCGGGTGTTTTCGCTTGAACAATAAAGGCCTACAAATGTTATTTAGTTCACTTCCCGTGGAGGAGAAACACTTTTTAAGGCCGCAGAGTGAGTAAATTGGCAATATTCATTCACTTTTACCCATTCCTCAAATCTTGTGTTTAAGGCCCCTGGAAGCATGAAAATCACTTTAAACATCTCATTTTATCTTTAAAAGTGATTTTCCACGTACAAATGTGAATTGTAGTTCAAAGAGGCAACATTTGAAAACAGACCATTTTATTAGTTTCTGAAGCATGTTGTAAGGGGGGGTGGTTATCTCTTTCATCAAAAATTGGACGTTTTTGATTGAACAATAATGGCCTCCAAATGTTATTTTATTCACTTCCCGTGGAGGAGAAACACTTTTTAAGGCCGCAGAGTGAGTAAATTGGCCATTTTCATTGACATTTACCCATTCCTTAAGGCTTGTGTTTAGGGCCCCTGGAAGCTTGAAAATCACTTTAAACATCTAATTTTATCTCTAAAAGTGATTATCCACGTACAAATGTGAATTGTCGTTTAAAGACGCAACATTGGAAAATGGACCATTTTTTTCGTTTCTGAAGCATGTCGTAAGGGGGGGTGGTTATCTCTTTCACCAAAAAAAAGGCGTTTTTTATTGAACAATAAAGGCCTCCAAATGTTATTTTATTCACTTCCCGTGGAGGAGAAACACTTTTTAAGGCCGCAGAGTGAGTACATTGGCCATTTTAATTCACTTTTACCCATTCCTCAAATCTCGTGTTTAAGGCCCCTGGAAGCATGAAAATCACTTTAAACATCTCATTTTATCTTTAAAAGTGATTTTCCACGTACAAATGTGAATTGTAGTTCAAAGAGGCAACATTTGAAAACAGACCATTTTTTTAGTTTCTGAAGCATGTCGTAAGGGGGGGTGGTTATCTCTTTCATCAAAAATCGGACGTTTTTAATTGAACAATAAAGGCCTACAAATGTTATTTAATTCACTTTCTGGGGTGGAGAAAAACTTTTTATGGCCTCAGAGTGAATAAATTGGCCATTTTCATTCACATTTACCCATTCCTCAAATCTTGTGTTTAGGGCCCCTGGAAGCTTGAAAATCACTTTAAACATCTCATTTTATCTTTAAAAGTGATTTTCCACGTACAAATGTGAATTGTAGTTAAAAGAGGCAACATTTGAAAACGGACCATTTTTTACATTTCTGAAGCATGTCATAAGGGCGTTTTCGCTTGAACAATAAAGGCCTACAAATGTTATTTAGTTCACTTCCCGTGGAGGAGAAACACTTTTTAAGGCCGCAGAGTGAGTAAATTGGCCATTTTTATTCACTTTTACCCATTCCTCAAATCTCGTGTTTAAGGACCCTGGAAGCATGAAAATCACTTTAAACATCTCATTTTATCTTTATAAGTGATTTTCCACGTACAAATGTGAATTGTAGTTCAAAGAGGCAACATTTGAAAACGGACCATTTTTTACGTTTCTGAAGCATGTCGTAAGGGGGGGTGGTTAACTCTTTCGTCAAAAATCGGGCGTTTTCGCTTGAACAATAAAGGCCTACAAATGTTATTTTATTCACTTCCCGTGGAGGAGAAACACTTTTTAAGGCCGCAGAGTGAGTACATTGGCCATTTTCATTCACTTTTACCCATTCCTCAAATCTCGTGTTTAAGGCCTCTGGAAGCATGAAAATCACTTTAAACGTCTCATTTTATCTTTAAAAGTGATTTCCACCTACAAATGTGAATTGTAGTTCAAAGAGGCAACATTTGAAAACAGACCATTTTTTTAATTTCTGAAGCATGTCGTAAGGGGGGGTGGTTATCTCTTTCATCAAAAATTGGACGTTTTTAATTGAACAATAAAGGCCTACAAATGTTATTTAATTCACTTTCTGGGGTGGAGAAAAACTTTTTAAGGCCTCAGAGTGAATAAATTGGCCATTTCCATTCACAATTACCGATTCCTCAAATCTTGTGTTTAGGGCCCCTGGAAGCTTGAAAATCACTTTAAACATCTAATTTTATCTCTAAAAGTGATTATCCACGTACAAATGTGAATTGTCGTTTAAAGACGCAACATTTGAAAATGGACCATTTTTTTCGTTTCTGAAGCATGTCATAAGGGGGGGTGGTTATCTCTTTCACCAAAAAAAAGGCGTTTTTGATTGAACAATAAAGGCCTCCAAATGTTATTTTATTCACTTCCCGTGGAGGAGAAACACTTTTTAAGGCCGCAGAGTGAGTAAATTGCCCATTTTCATTCACATTTACCCATTCCTTAAGGCTTGTGTTTAGGGCCCCTGGAAGCTTGAAAATCACTTTAAACATCTAATTTTATCTCTAAAAGTGATTATCCACATACAAATGTGAATTGTCGTTTAAAGACGCAACATTGGAAAATGGACCATTTTTTTCGTTTCTGAAGCATGTCGTATGGGGGGGTGGTTATCTCTTTCACCAAAAAAAAGGCGTTTTTGATTGAACAATAAAGGCCTCCAAATGTTATTTTATTCACTTCCCGTGGAGGAGAAACACTTTTTAAGGCCGCAGAGTGAGTAAATTGGCCATTTTCATTCACTTTTACCCATTCCTCAAATCTCGTGTTTAAGGCCCCTGGAAGCATGAAAATAACTTTAAACATCTCATTTTATCTTTAAAAGTGATTATCCACGTACAAATGTGAATTGTAGTTCAAAGAGGCAACATTTGAAAATGGACCATTTTTTCGTTTCTGAAGCATGTCGTAAGGGGGGGTGGTTATCTCTTTCACCAAAAAACAGGCGTTTTTGATTGAACAATAAAGGCCTCCAAATGTTATTTAATTCACTTCCCGTGGAGGAGAAACACTTTTTAAGGCCGCAGAGTGAGTAAATTGGCCATTTTCATTCACTTTTACCCATTTCTCAAATCTTGTGTTTAAGGCCCCTGGAAGCATGAAAATCACTTTAAACATCTCATGTTATCTTTAAAAGTGATTTTCCACGTACAAATGTGAATTGTAGTTCAAAGAGGCAACATTTGAAAACAGACCATTTTTTAAGTTTCTGAAGCATGTCGTAAGGGGGGGGTTATCTCTTTCATCAAAAATCGGACGTTTTTAATTGAACAATAAAGGCCTACAAATGTTATTTAATTCACTTTCTGGGGTGGAGAAAAACTTTTTAAGGCCTCAGAGTGAATAAATTGGCCATTTCCATTCACATTTACCCATTCCTCAAATCTTGTGTTTAGGGCCCCTGGAAGCTTGAAAATCACTTTAAACATCTAATTTTATCTCTAAAAGTGATTATCCACGTACAAATGTGAATTGTCGTTTAAAGACGCAATATTTGAAAATGGACCATTTTTTTCGTTTCTGAAGCATGTCGTAAGGGGGGGTGGTTATCATTTTCACCAAAAAAAAGGCGTTTTTGATTGAACAATAAAGGCCTCCAAATGTAATTTTATTCACTTCCTGTGGAGGAGGAACACTTTTTAAGGCCGCAGAGTGAGTAAATTGACCATTTTCATTCACTTTTACCCATTCCTCAAATCTCGTGTTTAAGGACCCTGGAAGCATGAAAATCACTTTAAACATCTCATTTTATCTTTATAAGTGATTTTCCACCTACAAATGTGAATTGTAGTTCAAAGAGGCAACATTTGAAAACGGACCATTTTTTACGTTTCTGAAGCATGTCGTAAGGGGGGGTGGTTATCTCTTTCATCAAAAATCGGACGTTTTTGATTGAACAATAAAGGCCTCCAAATGTTATTTTATTCACTTCCCGTGGAGGAGAAACACTTTTTAAGGCCGCAGAGTGAGTAAATTGGCCATTTTCATTCACATTTACCCATTCCTTAAGGCTTGTGTTTAGGGCCCCTGGAAGCTTGAAAATCACTTTAAACATCTAATTTTATCTCTAAAAGTGATTATCCACGTACAAATGTGAATTGTCGTTTAAAGACGCAACATTGGAAAATGGACCATTTTTTTCGTTTCTGAAGCATGTCGTAAGGGGGGGTGGTTATCTCTTTCACCAAAAAAAAGGCGTTTTTTATTGAACAATAAAGGCCTCCAAATGTTATTTTATTCACTTCCCGTGGAGGAGAAACACTTTTTAAGGCCGCAGAGTGAGTAAATTGGCCATTTTCATTCACTTTTACCCATTCCTCTAATCTCGTGTTTAAGGCCCCTGGAAGCATGAAAATCACTTTAAACATCTCATTTTATCTTTAAAAGTGATTTTCCACGTACAAATGTGAATTGTAGTTCAAAGAGGCAACATTTGAAAATGGACCATTTTTTTCGTTTCTGAAGCATGTCGTAAGGGGGGGTGGTTATCTCTTTCACCAAAAAACAGGCGTTTTTGATTGAACAATAAAGGCCTCCAAATGGTATTTAATTCACTTCCCGTGGAGGAGAAACACTTTTTAAGGCCGCAGAGTGAGTAAATTGGCCATTTTCATTCACTTTTACCCATTCCTAAAATCTTGTGTTTAAGGCCCCTGGAAGCATGAAAATCACTTTAAACATCTCATTTTATCTTTAAAAGTGATTTTCCACGTACAAATGTGAATTGTAGTTCAAAGAGGCAACATTTGAAAACAGACCATTTTTTTTGTTTCTGAAGCATGTCGTAAGGGGGGGTGGTTATCTCTTTCATCAAAAATCGGACGTTTTTGATTGAACAATAAAGGCCTACAAATGTTATTTAATTCACTTTCTGGGGTGGAGAAAAACTTTTTAAGGCCTCAGAGTGAATAAATTGGCCATTTTCATTCACATTTACCCATTCCTCAAATCTTGTGTTTAGGGACCCTGGAAGCTTGAAAATCACTTTAAACATCTCATTTTATCTTTAAAAGTGATTTTCCACGTACAAATGTGAATTGTAGTTAAAAGAGGCAACATTTGAAAACGGACCATTTTTTACGTTTCTGAAGCATTTCGTAAGGGGGGGTGGTTATCTCTTTCGTCAAAAATCGGGTGTTTTCGCTTGAACAATAAAGGCCTACAAATGTTATTTAGTTCACTTCCCGTGGAGGAGAAACACTTTTTAAGGCCGCAGAGTGAGTAAATTGGCAATATTCATTCACTTTTACCCATTCCTCAAATCTTGTGTTTAAGGCCCCTGGAAGCATGAAAATCACTTTAAACATCTCATTTTATCTTTAAAAGTGATTTTCCACGTACAAATGTGAATTGTAGTTCAAAGAGGCAACATTTGAAAACAGACCATTTTATTAGTTTCTGAAGCATGTTGTAAGGGGGGGTGGTTATCTCTTTCATCAAAAATCGGACGTTTTTGATTGAACAATAAAGGCCTCCAAATGTTATTTTATTCACTTCCCGTGGAGGAGAAACACTTTTTAAGGCCGCAGAGTGAGTAAATTGGCCATTTTCATTCACTTTTACCCATTCCTCAAATCTCGTGTTTAAGGACCCTGGAAGCATGAAAATCACTTTAAACATCTCATTTTATCTTTAAAAGTGATTTTCCAAGTACAAATGTGAATTGTAGTTCAAAGAGGCAACATTTGAAAACGGACCATTTTTTACGTTTCTGAAGCATGTCGTAAGGGGAGGTGGTTATCTCTTTCGTCAATAATCGGGCGTTTTTGCTTGAACAATAAAGGCCTACAAATGTTATTTAGTTCACTTCCCGTGGAGGAGAAACACTTTTTAAGGCCGCAGAGTGAGTAAATTGGCCATATTCATTCACTTTTACCCATTCCTCAAATCTTGTGTTTAAGGCCCCTGAAAGCATGAAAATCACTTTAAACATCTCATTTTATCTTTAAAAGTGATTTTCCATGTACAAATGTGAATTGTAGTTCAAAGAGGCAACATTTGAAAACAGACCATTTTTTTAGTTTCTGAAGCATGTCGTAAGGGGGGGTGGTTATCTCTTTCATCAAAAATCGGACGTTTTTGATTGAACAATAAAGGCCTACAAATGTTATTTAATTCACTTTCTGGGGTGGAGAAATTTTTTTTAAGGCCTCAGAGTGAATAAATTGGCCATTTTCATTCACAATTACCCATTCCTTAAGGCTTGTGTTTAGGGCCCCTGGAAGCTTGAAAATCACTTTAAACATCTAATTTTATCTCTAAAAGTGATTATCCACGTACAAATGTGAATTGTCGTTTAAAGACGCAACATTGGAAAATGGACCATTTTTTTCGTTTCTGAAGCATGTCGTAAGGGGGGGTGGTTATCTCTTTCACCAAAAAAAAGGCGTTTTTTATTGAACAATAAAGGCCTCCAAATGTTATTTTATTCACTTCCCGTGGAGGAGAAACACTTTTTAAGGCCGCAGAGTGAGTAAATTGGCCATTTTCATTCACTTTTACCCATTCCTCAAATCTCGTGTTTAAGGCCCCTGGAAGCATGAAAATCACTTTAAACATCTCATTTTATCTTTAAAAGTGATTTTCCACGTACAAATGTGAATTGTAGTTCAAAGAGGCAACATTTGAAAATGGACCATTTTTTTCGTTTCCGAAGCATGTCGTAAGGGGGGGTGGTTATCTCTTTCACCAAAAAACAGGCGTTTTTGATTGAACAATAAAGGCCTCCAAATGTTATTTAATTCACTTCCCGTGGAGGAGAAACACTTTTTTAAGGCCGCAGAGTGAGTAAATTGGCCATTTTCATTCACTTTTACCCATTCCTCAAATCTTGTGTTTAAGGCCCCTGGAAGCATGAAAGTCACTTTAAACATCTCATTTTATCTTTAAAAGTGATTTTCCACGTACAAATGTGAATTGTAGTTCAAAGAGGCAACATTTGAAAACAGACCATTTTTTTAGTTTCTGAAGCATGTCGTAAGGGGGGGTGGTTATCTCTTTCATCAAAAATTGGACGTTTTTGATTGAACAATAAAGGCCTACAAATGTTATTTAGTTCACTTCCCGTGGAGGAGAAACACTTTTTAAGGCCGCAGAGTGAGTAAATTGGCCATATTCATTCACTTTTACCCATTCCTCAAATCTTGTGTTTAAGGCCCCTGGAAGCATGAAAATCACTTTAAACATCTCATTTTATCTTTAAAAGTGATTTTCCACGTACAAATGTGAATTGTAGTTCAAAGAGGCAACATTTGAAAACGGACCATTTTTTACGTTTCTGAAGCTTGTCGTAAGGGGGGGTGGTTATCTCTTTCGTCAAAAATCGGGCGTTTTCGCTGGAACAATAAAGGCCTACAAATGTTATTTAGTTCACTTCCTGTGGAGGAGAAACACTTTTTAAGGCCGCAGACTGAGTAAATTGGCCAAATTCATTCACTTTTACCCATTCCTCAAATCTTGTGTTTAAGGCCCCTGGAAGCATGAAAATCACTTTAAACCTCTCATTTTATCTTTAATAGTGATTTTCCACGTACAAATGTGAATTGTAGTTCAAAGAGGCAACATTTGAAAACGGACCATTTTTTACGTTTCTGAAGCATGTCGTAAGGGGGGGTGGTTATCTCTTTCATCAAAAATCGGACGTTTTTGATTGAACAATAAAGGCCTCCAAATGTTATTTTATTCACTTCCCGTGGAGGAGAAACACTTTTTAAGGCCGCAGAGTGAGTAAATTGGCCATTTTCATTCACATTTACCCATTCCTTAAGGCTTGTGTTTAGGGCCCCTGGAAGCTTGAAAATCACTTTAAACATCTCATTTTATCTTTATAAGTGATTTTCCACGTACAAATGTGAATTGTCATTTAAAGACGCAACATTTGAAAATGGACCATTTTTTTCATTTCTGAAGCATGTCGTGAGGGGGGGTGGTTATCATTTTCACCAAAAAAAAGGCGTTTTTGATTGAACAATAAAGGCCTCCAAATGTTATTTTATTCACTTCCCGTGGAGGAGAAACACTTTTTAAGGCCGCAGAGTGAGTAAATTGGCCATTTTTATTCACTTTTACCCATTCCTCAAATCTCGTGTTTAAGGACCCTGGAAGCATGAAAATCACTTTAAACATCTCATTTTATCTTTATAAGTGATTTTCCACGTACAAATGTGAATTGTAGTTCAAAGAGGCAACATTTGAAAACAGACCATTTTTTTAGTTTCTGAAGCATGTCGTAAGGGGGGTGGTTATCTCTTTCATCAAAAATCGGACGTTTTTGATTGAACAATAAAGGCCTACAAATGTTATTTAATTCACTTTCTGGGGCGAAGAAAATTTTTTTAAGGCCTCAGAGTGAATAAATTGGCCATTTTCATTCACATTTACCCATTCCTTAAGGCTTGTGTTTAGGGCCCCTGGAAGCTTGAAAATCACTTTAAACATCTAATTTTATCTCTAAAAGTGATTATCCACAAACAAATGTGAATTGTCGTTTAAAGACGCAACATTGGAAAATGGACCATTTTTTTCGTTTCTGAAGCATGTCGTAAGGGGGGATGGTTATCTCTTTCACCAAAAAAAAAGTGTTTTTGATTGAACAATAAAGGCCTTCAAATGTTATTTTATTCACTTCCCGTGGAGGAGAAACACTTTTTAAGGCCGCAGAGTGAGTAAATTGGCCATTTTCATTCACTTTTACCCATTCCTCAAATCTCGTGTTTAAGGCCCCTGGAAGCATGAAAATCACTTTAAACATCTCATTTTATCTTTAAAAGTGATTTTCCACGTACAAATGGGAATTGTAGTTCAAAGAGGCAACATTTGAAAACAGACCATTTTTTTAGTTTCTGAAGCATGTCGTAAGGGGGGGGTGGTTATCTCTTTCATCAAAAATCGGACGTTTTTAATTGAACAATAAAGGCCTACAAATGTTATTTAATTCACTTTCTGGGGTGGAGAAAAACTTTTTAAGGCCTCAGAGTGAATAAATTGGCCATTTTCATTCACATTTACCCATTCCTCAAATCTTGTGTTTAGGGCCCCTGGAAGCTTGAAAATCACTTTAAACATCTTATTTTATCTTTAAAAGTGATTTTCCACGTACAAATGTGAATTGTAGTTAAAAGAGGCAACATTTGAAAACGGACCATTTTTTACATTTCTGAAGCATGTCATAAGGGGGGGTGGTTATCTCTTTCGTCAAAAATCGGGCGTTTTCGCTTGAACAATAAAGGCCTACAAATGTTATTTAGTTCACTTCCCGTGGAGGAGAAACACTTTTTAAGGCCGCAGAGTGAGTAAATTGGCCATATTCATTCACTTTTACCCATTCCTCAAATCTTGTGTTTAAGGCCCCTGGAAGCATGAAAATCACTTTAAACATCTTATTTTATCTTTAAAAGTGATTTTCCACGTACAAATGTGAATTGTAGTTAAAAGAGGCAACATTTGAAAACGGACCATTTTTTACATTTCTGAAGCATGTCATAAGGGGGGGTGGTTATCTCTTTCGTCAAAAATCGGGCGTTTTCGCTTGAACAATAAAGGCCTACAAATGTTATTTAGTTCACTTCCCGTGGAGGAGAAACACTTTTTAAGGCCGCAGAGTGAGTAAAATTGCCATATTCATTCACTTTTACCCATTCCTCAAATCTTGTGTTTAAGGCCCCTGGAAGCATGAAAATCACTTTAAAAATCTTATTTTATCTTTAAAAGTGATTTTCCACGTACAAATGTGAATTGTAGCTCAAAGAGGCAACATTTGAAAACAGACCATTTTTTTAGTTTCTGAAGCATGTCGTAAGGGGGGGTGGTTATCTCTTTCATCAAAAATCGGACCTTTTTGATGGAACAATAAAGGCCTCCAAATGTTATTTTATTCACTTCCCGTGGAGGAGAAACACTTTTTAAGGCCGCAGAGTGAGTAAATTGGCCATTTTCATTCACTTTTACCCATTCCTCAAATCTCGTGTTTAAGGCCCCTGGAAGCATGAAAATCACTTTCAACATCTCATTTTATCTTTAAAAGTGATTTTCCACGTACAAATGTGAATTGTAGTTCAAAGAGGCAACATTTGAAAATGGACCATTTTTTTCGTTTCTGAAGCATGTCGTAAGGGGGGGTGGTTATCATTTTCACCAAAAAAAAGGCGTTTTTGATTGAACAATAAAGGCCTCCAAATGTTATTTTATTCACTTCCCGTGGAGGAGGAACACTTTTTAAGGCCGCAGAGTGAGTAAATTGGCCATTTTCATTCACTTTTACCCATTCCTCAAATCTCGTGTTTAAGGACCCTGGAGGCATGAAAATCACTTTAAACATCTCATTTTATCTTTATAAGTGATTTTCCACCTACAAATGTGAATTGTAGTTCAAAGAGGCAACATTTGAAAACGGACCATTTTTTACGTTTCTGAAGCATGTCGTGAGGGGGGGTGGTTATCTCTTTCACCAAAAAACAGGCGTTTTTGATTGAACAATAAAGGCCTCCAAATGTTATTTAATTCACTTTCTGGGGTGGAGAAAAACTTTTTAAGGCCTCAGAGTGAATAAATTGGCCATTTCCATTCACATTTACCCATTCCTCAAATCTTGTGTTTAGGGCCCCTGGAAGCTTGAAAATCACTTTAAACATCTAATTTTATCTCTAAAAGTGATTATCCACGTACAAATGTGAATTGTCGTTTAAAGACGCAACATTTGAAAATAGACCATTTTTTTCGTTTCTGAAGCATGTCGTAAGGGGGGGTGGTTATCATTTTCACCAAAAAAAAGGCGTTTTTGATTGAACAATAAAGGCCTCCAAATGTTATTTTATTCACTTCCCGTGGAGGAGAAACACTTTTTAAGGCCGCAGAGTGAGTAAATTGGCCATTGTCATTCACTTTTACCCATTCCTCAAATCTCGTGTTTAAGGACCCTGGAAGCATGAAAATCACTTTAAACATCTCATTTTATCTTTATAAGTGATTTTCCACGTACAAATGTGAATTGTAGTTCAAAGAGGCAACATTTGAAAATGGACCATTTTTTTTGTTTCTGGTTAACTCTTTCGTCAAAAATCGGGCGTTTTCGCTTGAACAATAAAGGCCTACAAATGTTATTTAGTTCACTTCCAGTGGAGGAGAAACACTTTTTAAGGCCGCAGAGTGAGTAAATTGGCCATATTCATTAACTTTTACCCATTCCTCAAATCTTGTGTTTAAGGCCCCTGGAAGCATGAAAATCACTTTAAACATCTCATTTTATCTTTAAAAGTGATTTTCCAAGTACAAATGTGAATTGTAGTTCAAAGAGGCAACATTTGAAAACAGACCATTTTTTTAGTTTCTGAAGCATGTCGTAAGGGGGGTGGTTATCTCTTTCATCAAAAATCGGACGTTTTTGATTGAACAATAAAGGCCTCCAAATGTTATTTTATTCACTTCCCGTGGAGGAGAAACACTTTTTAAGGCCGCAGAGTGAGTAAATTGGCCATTTTCATTCACTTTTACCCATTCCTCAAATCTCGTGTTTAAGGACCCTGGAAGCATGAAAATCACTTTAAACATCTCATTTTATCTTTAAAAGTGATTTTCCATGTACAAATGTGAATTGTAGTTCAAAGAGGCAACATTTGAAAACAGACCATTCTTTTAGTTTCTGAAGCATGTCGTAAGGGGGGGTGGTTATCTCTTTCATCAAAAATCGGACGTTTTTGATTGAACAATAAAGGCCTACAAATGTTATTTAATTCACTTTCTGGGGTAGAGAAATTTTTTTTAAGGCCTCAGAGTGAATAAATTGGCCATTTTCATTCACAATTACCCATTCCTTAAGGCTTGTGTTTAGGGCCCCTGGAAGCTTGAAAATCAATTTAAACATCTAATTTTATCTCTAAAAGTGATTATCCACGTACAAATGTGAATTGTTGTTTAAAGACGCAACATTGGAAAATGGACCATTTTTTTCGTTTCTGAAGCATGTCGTAAGGGGGGATGGTTATCTCTTTCACCAAAAAAAAAGCGTTTTTGATTGAACAATAAAGGCCTTCAAATGTTATTTTATTCACTTCCCGTGGAGGAGAAACACTTTTTAAGGCCGCAGAGTGAGTAAATTGGCCATTTTCATTCACTTTTACCCATTCCTCAAATCTCGTGTTTAAGGCCCCTGGAAGCATGAAAATCACTTTAAACATCTCATTTTATCTTTAAAAGTGATTTTCCACGTACAAATGGGAATTGTAGTTCAAAGAGGCAACATTTGAAAACAGACCATTTTTTTAGTTTCTGAAGCATGTCGTAAGGGGGGGTGGTTATCTCTTTCATCAAAAATCGGACGTTTTTAATTGAACAATAAAGGCCTACAAATGTTATTTAATTCACTTTCTGGGGTGGAGAAAAACTTTTTGAGGCCTCAGAGTGAATAAATTGGCCATTTTCATTCACATTTACCCATTCCTCAAATCTTGTGTTTAGGGCCCCTGGAAGCTTGAAAATCACTTTAAACATCTCATTTTATCTTTAAAAGTGATTTTCCACGTACAAATGTGAATTGTAGTTAAAAGAGGCAACATTTGAAAATGGACCATTTTTTACATTTCTGAAGCATGTCATAAGGGGGGGTGGTTATCTCTTTCGTCAAAAATCGGGCGTTTTCGCTTGAACAATAAAGGCCTACAAATGTTATTTAGTTCACTTCCCGTGGAGGAGAAACACTTTTTAAGGCCGCAGAGTGAGTAAATTGGCCATATTCATTCACTTTTACCCATTCCTCAAACCTTGTGTTTAAGGCCCCTGGAAGCATGAAAATCACTTTAAACATCTTATTTTATCTTTAAAAGTGATTTTCCACGTACAAATGTGAATTGTAGTTAAAAGAGGCAACATTTGAAAACGGACCATTTTTTACATTTCTGAAGCATGTCATAAGGGGGGGTGGTTATCTCTTTCGTCAAAAATCGGGCGTTTTCGCTTGAACAATAAAGGCCTACAAATGTTATTTAGTTCACTTCCCGTGGAGGAGAAACACTTTTTAAGGCCGCAGAGTGAGTAAATTGGCCATTTTCATTCACTTTTACCCATTCCTCAAATCTCGTGTTTAAGGCCCCTGGAAGCATGAAAATCACTTTAAACATCTCATTTTATCTTTAAAAGTGATTTCCCACGTACAAATGTGAATTGTAGTTCAAAGAGGCAACATTTGAAAATGGACCATTTTTTTCGTTTCCGAAGCATGTCGTAAGGGGAGGTGGTTATCTCTTTCACCAAAAAACAGGCGTTTTTGATTGAACAATAAAGGCCTCCAAATGTTATTTAATTCACTTCCCGTGGAGGAGAAACACTTTTTTAAGGACGCAGAGTGAGTAAATTGGCCATTTTCATTCACTTTTACCCATTCCTCAAATCTTGTGTTTAAGGCCCCTGGAAGCATGAAAATCACTTTAAACATCTCATTTTATCTTTAAAAGTGATTTTCCACGTACAAATGTGAATTGTAGTTCAAAGAGGCAACATTTGAAAACAGACCATTTTTTTAGTTTCTGAAGCATGTCGTAAGGGGGGGTGGTTATCTCTTTCATCAAAAATTGGACGTTTTTGATTGAACAATAAAGGCCTACAAATGTTATTTAGTTCACTTCCCGTGGAGGAGAAACACTTTTTAAGGCCGCAGAGTGAGTAAATTGGCCATATTCATTCACTTTTACCCATTCCTCAAATCTTGTGTTTAAGGCCCCTGGAAGCATGAAAATCACTTTAAACATCTCATTTTATCTTTAAAAGTGATTTTCCACGTACGAATGTGAATTGTAGTTCAAAGAGGCAACATTTGAAAACGGACCATTTTTTACGTTTCTGAAGCTTGTCGTAAGGGGGGGTGGTTATCTCTTTCGTCAAAAATCGGGCGTTTTCGCTTGAACAATAAAGGCCTACAAATGTTATTTAGTTCACTTCCTGTGGAGGAGAAACACTTTTTAAGGCCGCAGACTGAGTAAATTGGCCATATTCATTCACTTTTACCCATTCCTCAAATCTTGTGTTTAAGGCCCCTGGAAGCATGAAAATCACTTTAAACCTCTCATTTTATCTTTAAGAGTGATTTTCCACGTACAAATGTGAATTGTAGTTCAAAGAGGCAACATTTGAAAACGGACCATTTTTTAAGTTTCTGAAGCATGTCGTAAGGGGGGTTGGTTATCTCTTTCGTCAAAAATCGGGTGTTTTTGCTTGAACAATAAAGGCCTACAAATGTTATTTAGTTCACTTCCCGTGGAGGAGAAACACTTTTTAAGGCCGCAGAGTGAGTAAATTGGCCATATTCATTCACTTTTACCCATTCCTCAAATCTTGTGTTTAAGGCCCCTGGAAGCATGAAAATCACTTTAAACATCTCATTTTATCTTTAAAAGTGATTTTCCACGTACAAATGTGAATTGTAGTTCAAAGAGGCAACATTTGAAAACAGACAATTTTTTCAGTTTCTGAAGCATGTTATAAGGGGGGGTGGTTATCTCTTTCATCAAAAATCGGACGTTTTTGATTGAACAATAAAGGCCTCCAAATGTTATTTTATTCACTTCCCGTGGAGGAGAAACACTTTTTAAGGCCGCAGAGTGAGTACATTGGCCATTTTCATTCACTTTTACCCATTCCTCAAATCTCGTGTTTAAGGCCCCTGGAAGCATGAAAATCACTTTAAACGTCTCATTTTATCTTTAAAAGTGATTTTCCACGTACAAATGTGAATTGTAGTTCAAAGAGGCAACATTTGAAAGCGGACCATTTTTTTCGTTTCTGAAGCATGTCATAAGGGGGGGTGGTTATCTCTTTCACCAAAAAACAGGCGTTTTTGATTGAACAATAAAGGCCTCCAAATGTTCTTTAATTCACTTCCCATGGAGGAGAAACACTTTTAAAGGCCGCAGAGTGAGTAAATTGGCAATTTTCATTCACTTTTACCCATTTCTCAAATCTTGTGTTTAAGGCCCCTGGAAGCATGAAAATCACTTTAAACATCTCATTTTATCTTTAAAAGTGATTTTCCACGTACAAATGTGAATTGTAGTTCAAAGAGGCAACATTTGAAAACAGACCATTTTTTTAGTTTCTGAAGCATGTCGTAAGGGGGGGTGGTTATCTCTTTCATCAAAAATCGGACGTTTTTGATGGAACAATAAAGGCCTCCAAATGTTATTTTATTCACTTCCCGTGGAGGAGAAACACTTTTTAAGGCCGCAGAGTGAGTAAATTGGCCATTTTCATTCACTTTTACCCATTCCTCAAATCTTGTGTTTAAGGCCCCTGGAAGCATGAAAATCACTTTCAACATCTCATTTTATCTTTAAAAGTGATTTTCCACGTACAAATGTGAATTGTAGTTCAAAGAGGCAACATTTGAAAATGGACCATTTTTTTCGTTTCTGAAGCATGTCGTAAGGGGGGGTGGTTATCTCTTTCACCAAAAAACAGACGTTTTTGATTGAACAATAAAGGCCTCCAAATGTTATTTAATTCACTTTCTGGGGTGGAGAAAAACTTTTTAAGGCCTCAGAGTGAATAAATTGGCCATTTCCATTCACATTTACCCATTCCTCAAATCTTGTGTTTAGGGCCCCTGGAAGCTTGAAAATCACTTTAAACATCTAATTTTATCTCTAAAAGTGATTATCCACGTACAAATGTGAATTGTCGTTTAAAGACGCAACATTTGAAAATAGACCATTTTTTTCGTTTCTGAAGCATGTCGTAAGGGGGGGTGGTTATCATTTTCACCAAAAAAAAGGTGTTTTTGATTGAACAATAAAGGCCTCCAAATGTTATTTTATTCACTTCCCGTGGAGGAGAAACACTTTTTAAGGCCGCAGAGTGAGTAAATTGGCCATTGTCATTCACTTTTACCCATTCCTCAAATCTCGTGTTTAAGGACCCTGGAAGCATGAAAATCACTTTAAACATCTCATTTTATCTGTATAAGTGATTTTCCACGTACAAATGTGAATTGTAGTTCAAAGAGGCAACATTTGAAAATGGACCATTTTTTACGTTTCTGAAGCATGTCGTAAGGGGGGGTGGTTAACTCTTTCGTCAAAAATCGGGCGTTTTCGCTTGAACAATAAAGGCCTACAAATGTTATTTAGTTCACTTCCAGTGGAGGAGAAACACTTTTTAAGGCCGCAGAGTGAGTGAATTGGCCATATTCATTCACTTTTACCCATTCCTCAAATCTTGTGTTTAAGGCCCCTGGAAGCATGAAAATCACTTTAAACATCTCATTTTATCTTTAAAAGTGATTTTCCAAGTACAAATGTGAATTGTAGTTCAAAGAGGCAACATTTGAAAACAGACCATTTTTTTAGTTTCTGAAGCATGTCGTAAGGGGGGTGGTTATCTCTTTCATCTAAAATCGGACGTTTTTGATTGAACAATAAAGGCCTACAAATGTTATTTAATTCACTTTCTGGGGTGGAGAAATTTTTTTTAAGGCCTCAGAGTGAATAAATTGGCCATTTTCATTCACATTTACCCATTCCTTAAGGCTTGTGTTTAGGGCCCCTGGAAGCTTGAAAATCACTTTAAACATCTAATTTTATCTCTAAAAGTGATTATCCACAAACAAATGTGAATTGTCGTTTAAAGACGCAACATTGGAAAATGGACCATTTTTTTCGTTTCTGAAGCATGTCGTAAGGGGGGATGGTTATCTCTTTCACCAAAAAAAAAGCGTTTTTGATTGAACAATAAAGGCCTTCAAATGTTATTTTATTCACTTCCCGTGGAGGAGAAACTCTTTTTAAGGCCGCAGAGTGAGTAAATTGGCCATATTCATTCACTTTTACCCATTCCTCAAATCTTGTGTTTAAGGCCCCTTGAAGCATGAAAATCACTTTAAACATCTCATTTTATCTTTAAAAGTGATTTTCCACGTACAAATGTGAATTGTAGTTCAAAGAGGCAACATTTGAAAACAGACCATTTTTTTAGTTTCTGAAGCATGTCGTAAGGGGGGGTGGTTATCTCTTTCACCAAAAAAATGGCGTTTTTTATTGAACAATAAAGGCCTCCAAATGTTATTTTATTCACTTCCCGTGGAGGAGAAACACTTTTTAAGGCCGCAGAGTGAGTAAATTGGCCATTTTCATTCACTTTTACCCATTCCTCAAATCTCGTGTTTAAGGCCCCTGGAAGCATGAAAATCACTTTAAACATCTCATTTTATCTTTAAAAGTGATTTTCCACGTACAAATGTGAATTGTAGTTCAAAGAGGCAACATTTGAAAACGGACCATTTTTTAAGTTTCTGAAGCATGTCGTAAGGGGGGTTGGTTATCTCTTTCGTCAAAAATCGGGTGTTTTTGCTTGAACAATAAAGGCCTACAAATGTTATTTAGTTCACTTCCCGTGGAGGAGAAACACTTTTTAAGGCCGCAGAGTGAGTAAATTGGCCATATTCATTCACTTTTACCCATTCCTCAAATCTTGTGTTTAAGGCCCCTGGAAGCATGAAAATCACTTTAAACATCTCATTTTATCTTTAAAAGTGATTTTCCACGTACAAATGTGAATTGTAGTTCAAAGAGGCAACATTTGAAAACAGACAATTTTTTCAGTTTCTGAAGCATGTTATAAGGGGGGGTGGTTATCTCTTTCATCAAAAATCGGACGTTTTTGATTGAACAATAAAGGCCTCCAAATGTTATTTTATTCACTTCCCGTGGAGGAGAAACACTTTTTAAGGCCGCAGAGTGAGTACATTGGCCATTTTCATTCACTTTTACCCATTCCTCAAATCTCGTGTTTAAGGCCCCTGGAAGCATGAAAATCACTTTAAACGTCTCATTTTATCTTTAAAAGTGATTTTCCACATACAAATGTGAATTGTAGTTCAAAGAGGCAACATTTGAAAGCGGACCATTTTTTTCGTTTCTGAAGCATGTCATAAGGGGGGGTGGTTATCTCTTTCACCAAAAAACAGGCGTTTTTGATTGAACAATAAAGGCCTCCAAATGTTCTTTAATTCACTTCCCATGGAGGAGAAACACTTTTAAAGGCCGCAGAGTGAGTAAATTGGCAATTTTCATTCACTTTTACCCATTTCTCAAATCTTGTGTTTAAGGCCCCTGGAAGCATGAAAATCACTTTAAACATCTCATTTTATCTTTAAAAGTGATTTTCCACGTACAAATGTGAATTGTAGTTCAAAGAGGCAACATTTGAAAACAGACCATTTTTTTAGTTTCTGAAGCATGTCGTAAGGGGGGGTGGTTATCTCTTTCATCAAAAATCGGACGTTTTTGATGGAACAATAAAGGCCTCCAAATGTTATTTTATTCACTTCCCGTGGAGGAGAAACACTTTTTAAGGCCGCAGAGTGAGTAAATTTGCCATTTTCATTCACTTTTACCCATTCCTCAAATCTTGTGTTTAAGGCCCCTGGAAGCATGAAAATCACTTTCAACATCTCATTTTATCTTTAAAAGTGATTTTCCACGTACAAATGTGAATTGTAGTTCAAAGAGGCAACATTTGAAAACGGACCATTTTTTTCGTTTCTGAAGCATGTCGTAAGGGGGGGTGGTTATCTCTTTCACCAAAAAACAGACGTTTTTGATTGAACAATAAAGGCCTCCAAATGTTATTTAATTCACTTTCAGGGGTGGAGAAAAACTTTTTAAGGCCTCAGAGTGAATAAATTGGCCATTTCCATTCACATTTACCCATTCCTCAAATCTTGTGTTTAGGGCCCCTGGAAGCTTGAAAATCACTTTAAACATCTAATTTTATCTCTAAAAGTGATTATCCACGTACAAATGTGAATTGTCGTTTAAAGACGCAACATTTGAAAATAGACCATTTTTTTCGTTTCTGAAGCATGTCGTAAGGGGGGGTGGTTATCATTTTCACCAAAAAAAAGGTGTTTTTGATTGAACAATAAAGGCCTCCAAATGTTATTTTATTCACTTCCCGTGGAGGAGAAACACTTTTTAAGGCCGCAGAGTGAGTAAATTGGCCATTGTCATTCACTTTTACCCATTCCTCAAATCTCGTGTTTAAGGACCCTGGAAGCATGAAAATCACTTTAAACATCTCATTTTATCTGTATAAGTGATTTTCCACGTACAAATGTGAATTGTAGTTCAAAGAGGCAACATTTGAAAATGGACCATTTTTTACGTTTCTGAAGCATGTCGTAAGGGGGGGTGGTTAACTCTTTCGTCAAAAATCGGGCGTTTTCGCTTGAACAATAAAGGCCTACAAATGTTATTTAGTTCACTTCCAGTGGAGGAGAAACACTTTTTAAGGCCGCAGAGTGAGTGAATTGGCCATATTCATTCACTTTTACCCATTCCTCAAATCTTGTGTTTAAGGCCCCTGGAAGCATGAAAATCACTTTAAACATCTCATTTTATCTTTAAAAGTGATTTTCCAAGTACAAATGTGAATTGTAGTTCAAAGAGGCAACATTTGAAAACAGACCATTTTTTTAGTTTCTGAAGCATGTCGTAAGGGGGGTGGTTATCTCTTTCATCTAAAATCGGACGTTTTTGATTGAACAATAAAGGCCTACAAATGTTATTTAATTCACTTTCTGGGGTGGAGAAAATTTTTTTAAGGCCTCAGAGTGAATAAATTGGCCATTTTCATTCACATTTACCCATTCCTTAAGGCTTGTGTTTAGGGCCCCTGGAAGCTTGAAAATCACTTTAAACATCTAATTTTATCTCTAAAAGTGATTATCCACAAACAAATGTGAATTGTCGTTTAAAGACGCAACATTGGAAAATGGACCATTTTTTTCGTTTCTGAAGCATGTCGTAAGGGGGGATGGTTATCTCTTTCACCAAAAAAAAAGCGTTTTTGATTGAACAATAAAGGCCTTCAAATGTTATTTTATTCACTTCCTGTGGAGGAGAAACTCTTTTTAAGGCCGCAGAGTGAGTAAATTGGCCATATTCATTCACTTTTACCCATTCCTCAAATCTTGTGTTTAAGGCCCCTGGAAGCATGAAAATCACTTTAAACATCTCATTTTATCTTTAAAAGTGATTTTCCACGTACAAATGTGAATTGTAGTTCAAAGAGGCAACATTTGAAAACAGACCATTTTTTTAGTTTCTGAAGCATGTCGCAAGGGGAGGTGGTTATCTCTTTCATCAAAAATCGGACGTTTTTGATTGAACAATAAAGGCCTCCAAATGTTATTTTATTCACTTCCCGTGGAGGAGAAACACTTTTTAAGGCTGCAGAGTGAGTAAATTGGCCATTTTCATTCACTTTTACCCATTCCTCAAATCTCGTGTTTAAGGACCCTGGAAGCATGAAAATCACTTTAAACATCTCATTTTATCTTTAAAAGTGATTTTCCAAGTACAAATGTGAATTGTAGTTCAAAGAGGCAACATTTGAAAACGGACCATTTTTTACGTTTCTGAAGCATGTCGTAAGGGGAGGTGGTTATCTCTTTCGTCAAAAATCGGGCGTTTTTGCTTGAACAATAAAGGCCTACAAATGTTATTTAGTTCACTTCCCGTGGAGGAGAAATACTTTTTAAGGCCGCAGAGTGAGTAAATTGGCCATATTCATTCACTTTTACCCATTCCTCAAATCTTGTGTTTAAGGCCCCTGAAAGCATGAAAATCACTTTAAACATCTCATTTTATCTTTAAAAGTGATTTTCCATGTACAAATGTGAATTGTAGTTCAAAGAGGCAACATTTGAAAACAGACCATTTTTTTAGTTTCTGAAGCATGTCGTAAGGGGGGGTGGTTATCTCTTTCATCAAAAATCGGACGTTTTTGATTGAACATTAAAGGCCTACAAATGTTATTTAATTCACTTTCTGGGGTGGAGAAAATTTTTTTAAGGCCTCAGAGTGAATAAATTGGCCATTTTCATTCACAATTACCCATTCCTTAAGGCTTGTGTTTAGGGCCCCTGGAAGCTTGAAAATCACTTTAAACATCTAATTTTATCTCTAAAAGTGATTTTCCACGTACAAATGTGAATTGTCGTTTAAAGACGCAACATTGGAAAATGGACCATTTTTTTCGTTTCTGAAGCATGTCGTAAGGGGGGGTGGTTATCTCTTTCACCAAAAAAATGGCGTTTTTTATTGAACAATAAAGGCCTCCAAATGTTATTTTATTCACTTCCCGTGGAGGAGAAACACTTTTTAAGGCCGCAGAGTGAGTAAATTGGCCATTTTCATTCACTTTTACCCATTCCTCAAATCTCGTGTTTAAGGCCCCTGGAAGCATGAAAATCACTTTAAACATCTCATTTTATCTTTAAAAGTGATTTTCCACGTACAAATGTGAATTGTAGTTCAAAGAGGCAACATTTGAAAATGGACCATTTTTTTCGTTTCCGAAGCATGTCGTAAGGGGGGGTGGTTATCTCTTTCACCAAAAAACAGGCGTTTTTGATTGAACAATAAAGGCCTCCAAATGTTATTTAATTCACTTCCCGTGGAGGAGAAACACTTTTTAAGGCCGCAGAGTGAGTAAATTGGCCATATTCATTCACTTTTACCCATTCCTCAAATCTTGTGTTTAAGGCCCCTGGAAGCATGAAAATCACTTTAAACATCTCATTTTATCTATGAAAGTGATTTTCCACGTACAAATGTGAATTGTAGTTCAAAGAGGCAACATTTGAAAACGGACCATTTTTTACGTTTCTGAAGCTTGTCGTAAGGGGGGGTGGTTATCTCTTTCGTCAAAAATCGGACGTTTTCGCTTGAACAATAAAGGCCTACAAATGTTATTTAGTTCACTTCCTGTGGAGGAGAAACACTTTTTAAGGCCACAGACTGAGTAAATTGGCCATATTCATTCACTTTTACCCATTCCTCAAATCTTCTGTTTAAGGCCCCTGGAAGCATGAAAATCACTTTAAACCTCTCATTTTATCTTTAATAGTGATTTTCCACGTACAAATGTGAATTGTAGTTCAAAGAGGCAACATTTGAAAACGGACCATTTTTTACGTTTCTGAAGCATGTCGTAAGGGGGGGTGGTTATCTCTTTCATCAAAAATCGGACGTTTTTGATTGAACAATAAAGGCCTCCAAATGTTATTTTATTCACTTCCCGTGGAGGAGAAACACTTTTTAAGGCCGCAGAGTGAGTACATTGGCCATTTTCATTCACTTTTACCCATTCCTCAAATCTCGTGTTTAAGGCCCCTGGAAGCATGAAAATCACTTTAAACATCTAATTTTATCTCTAAAAGTGATTATCCACGTACAAATGTGAATTGTCGTTTAAAGACGCAACATTGGAAAATGGACCATTTTTTTCGTTTCTGAAGCATGTCGTAAGGGGGGGTGGTTATCTCTTTCACCAAAAAAAAGGCGTTTTTTATTGAACAATAAAGGCCTCCAAATGTTATTTTATTCACTTCCCGTAAAGGAGAAACACTTTTTAAGGCCGCAGAGTGAGTAAATTGGCCATTTTCATTCACTTTTACCCATTCCTCAAATCTCGTGTTTAAGGCCCCTGGAAGCATGAAAATCACTTTAAACATCTCATTTTATCTTTAAAAGTGATTTTCCACGTACAAATGTGAATTGTAGTTCAAAGAGGCAACATTTGAAAACAGACCATTTTTTTAGTTTCTGAAGCATGTCGTAAGGGGGGGTGGTTATCTCTTTCATCAAAAATCGGACGTTTTTGATGGAACAATAAAGGCCTCCAAATGTTATTTTATTCACTTCCCGTGGAGGAGAAACACTTTTTAAGGCCGCAGAGTGAGTAAATTGGCCATTTTCATTCACTTTTACCCATTCCTCAAATCTCGTGTTTAAGGCCCCTGGAAGCATGAAAATCACTTTCAACATCTCATTTTATCTTTAAAAGTGATTTTCCACGTACAAATGTGAATTGTAGTTCAAAGAGGCAACATTTGAAAATGGACCATTTTTTTCGTTTCTGAAGCATGTCGTAAGGGGGGGTGGTTATCTCTTTCACCAAAAAACAGACGTTTTTGATTGAACAATAAAGGCCTCCAAATGTTATTTAATTCACTTTCTGGGGTGGAGAAAAACTTTTTAAGGCCTCGGAGTGAATAAATTGGCCATTTCCATTCACATTTACCCATTCCTCAAATCTTGTGTTTAGGGCCCCTGGAAGCTTGAAAATCACTTTAAACATCTAATTTTATCTCTAAAAGTGATTATCCACGTACAAATGTGAATTGTCGTTTAAAGACGCAACATTTGAAAATAGACCATTTTTTTCGTTTCTGAAGCATGTCGTAAGGGGGGGTGGTTATCATTTTCACCAAAAAAAAGGCGTTTTTGATTGAACAATAAAGGCCTCCAAATGTTATTTTATTCACTTCCCGTGGAGGAGAAACACTTTTTAAGGCCGCAGAGTGAGTAAATTGGCCATTGTCATTCACTTTTACCCATTCCTCAAATCTCGTGTTTAAGGACCCTGGAAGCATGAAAATCACTTTAAACATCTCATTTTATCTTTATAAGTGATTTTCCACGTACAAATGTGAATTGTAGTTCAAAGAGGCAACATTTGAAAATGGACCATTTTTTACGTTTCTGAAGCATGTCGTAAGGGGGGGTGGTTAACTCTTTCGTCAAAAATCGGGCGTTTTCGCTTGAACAATAAAGGCCTACAAATGGTTTTTAGTTCACTTCCAGTGGAGGAGAAACACTTTTTAAGGCCGCAGAGTGAGTGAATTGGCCATATTCATTCACTTTTACCCATTCCTCAAATCTTGTGTTTAAGGCCCCTGGAAGCATGAAAATCACTTTAAACATCTCATTTTATCTTTAAAAGTGATTTTCCAAGTACAAATGTGAATTGTAGTTCAAAGAGGCAACATTTGAAAACAGACCATTTTTTTAGTTTCTGAAGCATGTCGTAAGGGGGGTGGTTATCTCTTTCATCAAAAATCGGACGTTTTTGATTGAACAATAAAGGCCTACAAATGTTATTTAATTCACTTTCTGGGGTGGAGAAAATTTTTTTAAGGCCTCAGAGTGAATAAATTGGCCATTTTCATTCACATTTACCCATTCCTTAAGGCTTGTGTTTAGGGCCCCTGGAAGCTTGAAAATCACTTTAAACATCTAATTTTATCTCTAAAAGTGATTATCCACAAACAAATGTGAATTGTCGTTTAAAGACGCAACATTGGAAAATGGACCATTTTTTTTGTTTCTGAAGCATGTCGTAAGGGGGGATGGTTATCTCTTTCACCAAAAAAAAAGCGTTTTTCATTGAACAATAAAGGCCTTCAAATGTTATTTTATTCACTTCCCGTGGAGGAGAAACTCTTTTTAAGGCCGCAGAGTGAGTAAATTGGCCATATTCATTCACTTTTACCCATTCCTCAAATCTTGTGTTTAAGGCCCCTGGAAGCATGAAAATCACTTTAAACATCTCATTTTATCTTTAAAAGTGATTTTCCACGTACAAATGTGAATTGTAGTTCAAAGAGGCAACATTTGAAAACAGACCATTTTTTTAGTTTCTGAAGCATGTTGTAAGGGGGGGTGGTTATCTCTTTCATCAAAAATCGGACGTTTTTGATTGAACAATAAAGGCCTCCAAATGTTATTTTATTCACTTCCCGTGGAGGAGAAACACTTTTTAAGGCCGCAGAGTGAGTAAATTGGCCATTTTCATTCACTTTTACCCATTCCTCAAATCTCGTGTTTAAGGACCCTGGAAGCATGAAAATCACTTTAAACATCTCATTTTATCTTTAAAAGTGATTTTCCAAGTACAAATGTGAATTGTAGTTCAAAGAGGCAACATTTGAAAACGGACCATTTTTTACGTTTCTGAAGCATGTCGTAAGGGGGGTGGTTATCTCTTTCATCAAAAATCGGACGTTTTTGATTGAACAATAAAGGCCTACAATTGTTATTTAATTCACTTTCTGGGGTGGAGAAAAAATTTTTAAGGCCTCAGAGTGAATAAATTGGCCATTTTCATTCACAATTACCCATTCCTTAAGGCTTGTGTTTAGGGCCCCTGGAAGCTTGAAAATCACTTTAAACATCTAATTTTATCTCTAAAAGTGATTATCCACGTACAAATGTGAATTGTCGTTTAAAGACGCAACATTGGAAAATGGACCATTTTTTTCGTTTCTGAAGCATGTCGTAAGGGGGGGTGGTTATCTCTTTCACCAAAAAAAAGGCGTTTTTTATTGAACAATAAAGGCCTCCAAATGTTATTTAATTCACTTCCCGTGGAGGAGAAACACTTTTTAAGGCCGCAGAGTGAGTAAATTGGCCATATTCATTCACTTTTACCCATTCCTCAAATCTTGTGTTTAAGGCCCCTGGAAGCATGAAAATCACTTTAAACATCTCATTTTATCTATAAAAGTGATTTTCCACGTACAAATGTGAATTGTAGTTCAAAGAGGCAACATTTGAAAATGGACCATTTTTTACGTTTCTGAAGCTTGTCGTAAGGGGGGGTGGTTATCTCTTTCGTCAAAAATCGGGCGTTTTCGCTTGAACAATAAAGGCCTACAAATGTTATTTAGTTCACTTCCCGTGGAGGAGAAACACTTTTAAGGCCGCAGAGTGAGTAAATTGGCCATATTCATTCACTTTTACCCATTCCTCAAATCTTGTGTTTAAGGCCCCTGGAAGCATGAAAATCACTTTAAACATCTCATTTTATCTTTAAAAGTGATTTTCCACGTACAAATGTGAATTGTAGTTCAAAGAGGCAACATTTGAAAACAGACAATTTTTTCAGTTTCTGAAGCATGTTATAAGGGGGGTGGTTATCTCTTTCATCAAAAATCGGACGTTTTTGATTGAACAATAAAGGCCTCCAAATGTTATTTTATTCACTTCCCGTGGAGGAGAAACACTTTTTAAGGCCGCAGAGTGAGTACATTGGCCATTTTCATTCACTTTTACCCATTCCTCAAATCTCGTGTTTAAGGCCCCTGGAAGCATGAAAATCACTTTAAACATCTCATTTTATCTATGAAAGTGATTTTCCACGTACAAATGTGAATTGTAGTTCAAAGAGGCAACATTTGAAAACGGACCATTTTTTACGTTTCTGAAGCTTGTCGTAAGGGGGGTTGGTTATCTCTTTCGTCAAAAATCGGACGTTTTCGCTTGAACAATAAAGGCCTACAAATGTTATTTAGTTCACTTCCTGTGGAGGAGAAACACTTTTTAAGGCCGCAGACTGAGTAAATTGGCCATATTCATTCACTTTTACCCATTCCTCAAATCTTCTGTTTAAGGCCCCTGGAAGCATGAAAATCACTTTAAACCTCTCATTTTATCTTTAATAGTGATTTTCCACGTACAAATGTGAATTGTAGTTCAAAGAGGCAACATTTGAAAACGGACCATTTTTTACGTTTCTGAAGCATGTCGTAAGGGGGGGTGGTTATCTCTTTCATCAAAAATCGGACGTTTTTGATTGAACAATAAAGGCCTCCAAATGTTATTTTATTCACTTCCCGTGGAGGAGAAACACTTTTTAAGGCCGCAGAGTGAGTACATTGGCCATTTTCATTCACTTTTACCCATTCCTCAAATCTCGTGTTTATGGCCCCTGGAAGCATGAAAATCACTTTAAACATCTAATTTTATCTCTAAAAGTGATTATCCACGTACAAATGTGAATTGTCGTTTAAAGACGCAACATTGGAAAATGGACCATTTTTTTCGTTTCTGAAGCATGTCGTAAGGGGGGGTGGTTATCATTTTCACCAACAAAAAGGCGTTTTTGATTGAACAATAAAGGCCTCCAAATGTTATTTTATTCACTTCCCGTGGAGGAGAAACACTTTTTAAGGCCGCAGAGTGAGTAAATTGGCCATTTTCATTCACTTTTACCCATTCCTCAAATCTCGTGTTTAAGGACCCTGGAAGCATGAAAATCACTTTAAACATCTCATTTTATCTTTAAAAGTGATTTTCCACGTACAAATGTGAATTGTAGTTCAAAGAGGCAACATTTGAAAACGGACCATTTTTTACGTTTCTGAAGCATGTCGTAAGGGGGGGTGGTTAACTCTTTCGTCAAAAATCGGGCGTTTTCGCTTGAACAATAAAGGCCTACAAATGTTATTTAGTTCACTTCCAGTGGAGGAGAAACACTTTTTAAGGCTGCAGACTGACTAAATTGGCCATATTCATTCATTTTTACCCATTCCTCAAATCTTGTGTTTAAGGCCCCTGGAAGCATGAAAATCACTTTAAACATCTCATTTTATCTTTAAAAGTGATTTTCCACGTACAAATGTGAATTGTAGTTCAAAGAGGCAACATTTGAAAACGGACCATTTTTTACGTTTCTGAAGCATGTCGTAAGGGGGGGTGGTTATCTCTTTCATCAAAAATCAGATGTTTTTGATTGAACAATAAAGGCCTCCAAATGTTATTTTATTCACTTCCCGTGGAGGAGAAACACTTTTTAAGGCCGCAGAGTGAGTAAATTGGCCATTTTCATTCACTTTTACCCATTCCTCAAATCTCGTGTTTAAGGACCCTGGAAGCATGAAAATCACTTTAAACATCTCATTTTATCTTTATAAGTGATTTTCCACGTACAAATGTGAATTGTAGTTCAAAGAGGCAACATTTGAAAACGGACCATTTTTTACGTTTCTGAAGCATGTCGTAAGGGGGGGTGGTTATCTCTTTCATCAAAAATCGGACGTTTTTGATTCAACAATAAAGGCCTACAAATGTTATTTAATTCACTTTCTGGGGTGGAGAAAAACTTTTTAAGGCCTCAGAGTGAATAAATTGGCCATTTTCATTCACATTTACCCATTCCTCAAACCTTGTGTTTAGGGCCCCTGGAAGCTTGAAAATCACTTTAAACATCTCATTTTATCTTTAAAAGTGATTTTCCACATACAAATGTGAATTGTAGTTAAAAGAGGCAACATTTGAAAACGGACCATTTTTACGTTTCTGAAGCATGTCGTAAGGGGGGATGGTTATCTCTTTCACCAAAAAAAAAGCGTTTTTGATTGAACAATAAAGGCCTTCAAATGTTATTTTATTCACTTCCCGTGGAGGAGAAACACTTTTTAAGGCCGCAGAGTGAGTAAATTGGCCATTTTCATTCACTTTTACCCATTCCTCAAATCTCGTGTTTAAGGCCCCTGGAAGCATGAAAATCACTTTAAACATCTCCTTTTATCTTTAAAAGTGATTTTCCACGTACAAATGTGAATTGTAGTTCAAAGAGGCAACATTTGAAAACGGACCATTTTTTACATTTCTGAAGCATGTCATAAGGGGGGTGGTTATCTCTTTCGTCAAAAATCGGGCGTTTTCGCTTGAACAATAAAGGCCTACAAATGTTATTTAGTTCACTTCCCGTGGAGGAGAAACACTTTTTAAGGCCGCAGAGTGAGTAAATTGACCATATTCATTCACTTTTACCCATTCCTCAAATCTTGTGTTTGAGGCCCCTGGAAGCATGAAAATCACTTTAAACATCTTATTTAATCTTTAAAAGTGATTTTCCACGTACAAATGTGAATTGTAGTTCAAAGAGGCAACATTTGAAAACAGACCATTTTTTTAGTTTCTGAAGCATGTCGTAAGGGGGGGTGGTTATCTCTTTCATCAAAAATCGGACGTTTTTGATGGAACAATAAAGGCCTCCAAATGTTATTTAGTTCACTTCCCGTGGAGGAGAAACACTTTTTAAGGCCGCAGACTGAATAAATTGGCCATTTTCATTCACATTTACCCATTCCTTAAGGCTTGTGTTTAGGGCCCCTGGAAGCTTGAAAATCACTTTAAACATCTAATTTTATCTCTAAAAGTGATTATCCACAAACAAATGTGAATTGTCGTTTAAAGACGCAACATTGGAAAATGGACCATTTTTTTTGTTTCTGAAGCATGTCGTAAGGGCGGATGGTTATCTCTTTCACCAAAAAAAAAGCGTTTTTGATTGAACAATAAAGGCCTACAAATGTTATTTAGTTCACTTCCAGTAGAGGAGAAACACTTATTAAGGCCGCAGACTGACTAAATTGGCCATATTCATGCATTTTTACCCATTCCTCAAATCTTGTGTTTAAGGCCCCTGGAAGCATGAAAATCACTTTAAACATCTAATTTTATCTTTAAAAGTGATTTTCCACGTACAAATGTGAATTGTAGTTCAAAGAGGCAACATTTGAAAACAGACCATTTTTTTAGTTTCTGAAGCATGTTGTAAGGGGGGGTGGTTATCTCTTTCATCAAAAATCGGACGTTTTTGATTATTTATTTTATTTATTTTGAGATTTGTAAAGCGCCTGGTGACCCGAAGGCATCCCCGCACTATAGTACTGTGAAATCCAGGACGGGCGGAAACCAGGAACTATTTGGGGAAGAGGAGGGTTTTGAGTTTTTTGCGGAAAAGTGTGTGGCTGGGTTCCAGACGTAGCAGACGAGGAAGTGCGTTCCACGTGGAGGAGGCCTTAACCGAGAAGCGGCGTCCACCAGTGCGCGACTTCTTGAATCTTGGGACTGTGGCCATATGTTCGCTGCCCGAGCGGAGGTTTCTGAGGGCTTTATAGGGTGTAATCATATCTTTGAGGGTGGCGGGTCCAACCCCATTGATGAGTTTGTGCGTGATGCACATGGCCTTAAACTCCACTCGCTGGCGGACCGGAAGCCAGTGAAGAGATTTGAGGGCCGGTGTGGTGTGGGCTCTGGGGGGAAGGTTGAGAATGAGTCTCGCCGTGGCATTTTGTACACGCTGAAGTTTGGTGAGGGTGGTTTCAGGAGCCCCGAGAAATGCGGCGTTGCCGTAGTCCAGGCGTGATAATATGAGCCCCTGCACCAGAAGTTTCCTGGACAGGGGGGGCAGGAGAGGGAGGATCTTCCGAGTTGAGCGGAGAAGACCAAAACATGTCCCCGCGGTCTTGACTGCCTGGGTCTTCATGGAAAGGTCCTGCTCCAACCAGAAGCCCAGTGTTTTAATTTCTGTCTTGGGCGTGGGGATGTCACCGAAGGAGTCTGGCCATGCTGAGGGAGGGACCGAAGACCATTTGTTACCCAGCAGCATGATTTCTGTTTTTGCCCCATTCAGCTTCAGTGAGGATTCGCACATCCAGGTATGTATATCTTGCAGGCAATTGAGTAGGATTTCAGGGTTCTTGTCCAACTGTGACAGGGAGACGACGAGTTGTGTGTCGTCGGCATAGTTGACTATGTTTATCCCATACCGGGTAACCACATCCTCCAACGGGGCCATATAGACATTAAACAGGGTGGGACTGAGCGAGGACCCCTGGGGCACACCCCGCGTGAGCGGGAGGGGGTCTGCTCGAAAGTTACCGTCCCACACCTGAAATGAACGTCCCGTGAGGAAGGATTGAATCCAGGCATGTGCGGCTCCCACAATTCCTGCCTTGGCCAGGCGGTGGAGGAGGACACGGTGATCCACCGTGTCGAATGCGGCTCTGAGGTCCAGGAGGATCACTGCCACTGATCCTCCTGAATCCAGGATACACCTAGTCTCCTCGATGACGGAGAGGAGTGCGGTGTCTGTGCCGTGGCCTGGCCGAAATCCGGTTTGTGACTGACGTAGTATTTTATTCGTCTCGAGGAATTGTGAGAGTTGCACATTGACCAATTTCTCCGCCACCTTGCTGAAACAGGGAAGGAGCGAAATGGGTCTGTAGTTGGCCAAATCGTCCGGGTTTAGGTTGGATTTTTTCAGCAGGGCCTTGACGACTGCGCCCTTCCAGGATGAGGGCACTATGCCTTGGGCCAGAGATGTGTTTATCAGATCCCTGATGGTAGGTGAGATGCAAGGAGAAACAGTTTTTAAGAATCTGACGGGTACTGGGTCCAGGGGGGACCCACTTCTCAATTTAGCCAGCGTGGTAGTGACCTCATCGAGGGAGATTTCTCTAAAGGAGGACAGCCTCGGGCTGGTAAGGTGGGCGTCTAACTCCCCCGGGGAGGGGGGGCTGATTAGGGGGAGGGATTCCACGATCCGCGTGATTTTGGAGTCAAAGAATGAGGCTAAGTCCTTACATCTGCCCGGCAGGGGGGGAGAGGCTGCGGGAGCTGAGGGTATGTTAAGTAGTTCCTTAACTATCAGGAAGGATTCCTTAGTGGAATTGGCCGCGTTTTTAATCCTATTGTCGTAGAAGGTCGATTTGGCTAGTTTGATGGCCGATTTATAGCGTCTTACTGCTATATTATAGGTGTCTTTCTTACTATGTAGCCAGTCTTTTCTCCACAGTCTTTCCGCTTTTTTACATTCTTTGCGGAGGTCACGGAGTTCCGGGGTGTACCACGGGGCATGACCTATTGACCTGTTTTTGATCTCCCGATTTTTTAGGGGAATGAGGCTATCTAGGGAGGAGGAGAGCCAGCCTCGTACTTGGGTGTCAGCCTCGGACGGGTCAGCCGAGAGGCTCGGGGTAGAAGAGTCCAGAGCTGTCGCCCAGTCCCCTGTTGAGAGTTTGGCCCAAGATCTGTCCTTGGAAAAGGTGGGGGCTTTATGGGGATTCTTGATGGCCCCAGGAATGTTAAAGGTGATAATAAAATGGTCCGTCCATGGGAGAGGTTGGGAATCGGTGAATTGGAGGAAGGGGATGTTTGAGAACACTGGGTCAAGGAGGTGTCCTTTAACGTGTGTTGGGCCTGAATTGGCAAGAAGAAGGCCATGGGAAGCCAGGTCACAGATAAGATCAGCGGCGCCTGCGTCCAACGGGTCATCAAAGTGAATGTTGAGGTCGCCTGTTAGTAAAAAGTTAGATGAGAGGTGGGCTGAAGAGGAAACAATTTCCAAGAGGGAAGCTGCGAAGGGGGCGAAGTGGCCGGGAGGCCGGTACACCAGAAGACCTGATAGGGAACTGGACGGAGTAAGCTGAAAGGTGAAGAGACAGCTCTCTGAGTCCGGGGTTGTCGTAGTGTTAATACGACCGGCGAGGTGGTCCCTGAAAATGATAGCAATTCCCCCTCCTCTTCCTAAAGGGCGTGGTTGGGACAAGATGAGGAAGCCGGGGGGGAGAGCCAATACCATATCGGAATTGGAATCGCCCGTGATCCACGTTTCTGTCAAGAAGAGTATGTCCAGGTCTAGGTCGTCAATCAGGTGATTTATATGCAGAGCATGCTTCGGAAGCGATCTGCAATTAATTGTCGCCATTTTAATGACCGGCGGTGGGATCGGGGATTTAGGGAGGTGTAGCTTCGTCGGTTTGCAAATGGTGCAGCTGACGTAGAGGGTGTTAGGATCTTGCAGGACGTGGCACGCGCTAGATTTCCGGGGTCTGAGGCTGAGTAGCTCCTTGCGTGAGTACCTCAACTTAGTGGTTGGAGGGGCCGGCATAGAGTCTGGCCCTAGGCCCGGTCGTGCGCGGACAGGCGCAGACGGGCTTGCCTTTGGCGCGCCTTCGGCGCGCAGTCGGCGCGCCCGCTGCGCGCGTCCGCTGCGCGGCCAGAGGCACCGTCTCATGATGAAGGGGAGGTGGGGGCGTGGCCGATCGTCAGGGGCGTGGCCAGGCTCAAGGGCTTGTCGGGATGGTGGCAAACACCGAGGCAGCTCTTTGATCAGCTGTGCGGTGTGCGGGGATGCCGGTGTGCGACCGGAGTGACGGTGAGTTTAAAAAAACAGAACAGGTTTACACAATTTAAGACACAAGTAAAACTCCCGGCTTCCGCCTCAGGAGACAGCACTGTTGCTGTCTCCTGAGGCGGAAGCCGGGAGTTTTACTTGTGTCTTAAATTGTGTAAACCTGTTCTGTTTTTTTAAAACTCACCGTCACTCCGGTCGCACACCGGCATCCCCGCACACCGCACAGCTGATCAAAGAGCTGCCTCGGTGTTTGCCGCCATCCCGACAAGCCCTTGAGCCTGGCCACGCCCCTGACGATCGGCCACGCCCCCAGCACACTACTTAAAGCGCAACTCTACCCCCTCGCGCATTAGCACTGTTGCTGTCTCCTGAGGCGGATGCCGGGAGTTTTACTTGTGTCTTAAATTGTGTAAACCTGTTCTGTTTTTTTAAACTCACCGTCACTCCGGTCGCACACCGGCATCCCCGCACACCGCACAGCTGATCAAAGAGCTGCCTCGGTGTTTGCCGCCATCCCGACAAGCCCTTGAGCCTGGCCACGCCCCTGACGATCGGCCACGCCCCCAGCACACTACTTAAAGCGCAACTCTACCCCCTCGCGCATTAGCACTGTTGCTGTCTCCTGAGGCGGAAGCCGGGAGTTTTACTTGTGTCTTAAATTGTGTAAACCTGTTCTGTTTTTTTAAACTCACCGTCACTCCGGTCGCACACCGGCATCCCCGCACACCGCACAGCTGATCAAAGAGCTGCCTCGGTGTTTGCCGCCATCCCGACAAGCCCTTGAGCCTGGCCACGCCCCTGACGATCGGCCACGCCCCCAGCACACTACTTAAAGCGCAACTCTACCCCCTCGCGCATTAGCACTGTTGCTGTCTCCTGAGGCGGAAGCCGGGAGTTTTACTTGTGTCTTAAATTGTGTAAACCTGTTCTGTTTTTTTAAACTCACCGTCACTCCGGTCGCACACCGGCATCCCCGCACACCGCACAGCTGATCAAAGAGCTGCCTCGGTGTTTGCCGCCATCCCGACAAGCCCTTGAGCCTGGCCACGCCCCTGACGATCGGCCACGCCCCCAGCACACTACTTAAAGCGCAACTCTACCCCCTCGCGCATTAGCACTGTTGCTGATTGAACAATAAAGGCCACCAAATGTTATTTTATTCACTTCCCGTGGAGGAGAAACTCTTTTTAAGGCCGCAGAGTGAGTAAATTGGCCATTTTCATTCACTTTTAACCATTCCTCAAATCTCGTGTTTAAGGCCCCTGGAAGCATGAAAATCACTTTAAACATCTCATTTTATCTTTAAAAGTGATTTTCCACGTACAAATGTGAATTGTAGTTCAAAGAGGCAACATTTGAAAACAGACCATTTTTTTAGTTTCTAAAGCATGTCGTAAGGGGGGGTGGTTATCTCTTTCATCAAAAATCGGACGTTTTTGATTGAACAATAAAGGCCTACAAATGTTATTTAATTCACTTTCTGGGGTGGAGAAACATTTTTTAAGGCCTCAGAGTGAATAAATTGGCCATTTTCATTCACATTTACCCATTCCTTAAGGCTTGTTTTTAGGGCCCCTGGAAGCTTGAAAATCACTTTAAACATCTAATTTTATCTCTAAAAGTGATTATCCACAAACAAATTTGAATTGTCGTTTAAAGACGCAACATTGGAAAATGGACCATTTTTTTCGTTTCTGAAGCATGTCGTAAGGGGGGATGGTTATCTCTTTCACCAAAAAAAAAGCGTTTTTGATTGAACAATAAAGGCCTACAAATGTTATTTAGTTCACTTCCAGTAGAGGAGAAACACTTATTAAGGCCTCAGAGTGAATAAATTGGCCATTTTCATTCACATTTACCCATTCCTCAAATCTTGTGTTTAGGGCCCCTGGAAGCTTGAAAATCACTTTCAACATCTCATTTTATCTTTAAAAGTGATTTTCAACGTACAAATGTGAATTGTAGTTAAAAGAGGCAACATTTGAAAACGGACCATTTTTTACGTTTCTGAAGCATGCCGTAAGGGGGGGTGGTTATCTCTTTCGTCAAAAATCGGGTGTTTTCGCTTGAACAATAAAGGCCTACAAATGTTATTTAGTTCACTTCCCGTGGAGGAGAAACACTTTTTAAGGCCGCAGAGTGAGTAAATTGGCCATATTCATTCACTTTTACCCATTCCTCAAATCTTGTGTTTAAGGCCCCTGAAAGCATGAAAATCACTTTAAACATCTCATTTTATCTTTAAAAGTGATTTTCCATGTACAAATGTGAATTGTAGTTCAAAGAGGCAACATTTGAAAACAGACCATTTTTTTAGTTTCTGAAGCATGTCGTAAGGGGGGGTGGTTATCTCTTTCATCAAAAATCGGACGTTTTTGATTGAACAATAAAGGCCTACAAATGTTATTTAATTCACTTTCTGGGGTGGAGAATTTTTTTTTAAGGCCTCAGAGTGAATGAATTGGCCATTTTCATTCACATTTACCCATTCCTTAGGGCTTGTGTTTAGGGCCCCTGGAAGCTTGAAAATCACTTTAAACATCTAATTTTATCTCTAAAAGTGATTATCCACGTACAAATGTGAATTGTCGTTTAAAGACGCAACATTGGAAAATGGACCATTTTTTTCGTTTCTGAAGCATGTCGTAAGGGGGGGTGGTTATCTCTTTCACCAAAAAAAAGGCGTTTTTTATTGAACAATAAAGGCCTCCAAATGTTATTTAATTCACTTCCCGTGGAGGATAAACACTTTTTAAGGCCGCAGAGTGAGTAAATTGGCCATTTTCATTCACTTTTACCCATTCCTCAAATCTCGTGTTTAAGGCCCCTGGAAGCATGAAAATCACTTTAAACATCTCATTTTATCTTTAAAAGTGATTTTCCACGTACAAATGTGAATTGTAGTTCAAAGAGGCAACATTTAAAAACGGACCATTTTTTACGTTTCTGAAGCTTGTCGTAAGGGGGGGTGGTTATCTCTTTCGTCAAAAATCGGGCGTTTTCGCTTGAACAATAAAGGCCTACAAATGTTATTTAGTTCACTTCCTGTGGAGGAGAAACACTTTTTAAGGCCGCAGACTGAGTAAATTGGCCATATTCATTCACTTTTACCCATTCCTCAAATCTTGTGTTTAAGGCCCCTGGAAGCATGAAAATCACTTTAAACATCTCATTTTATCTTTAAAAGTGATTTTCCACGTACAAATGTGAATTGTAGTTCAAAGAGGCAACATTTGAAAACAGACAATTTTTTCAGTTTCTGAAGCATGTTATAAGGGGGGTGGTTATCTCTTTCATCAAAAATCGGACGTTTTTGATTGAACAATAAAGGCCTCCAAATGTTATTTTATTCACTTCCCGTGGAGGAGAAACACTTTTTAAGGCCGCAGAGTGAGTACATTGGCCATTTTCATTCACTTTTACCCATTCCTCAAATCTCGTGTTTAAGGCCCCTGGAAGCATGAAAATCACTTTAAACATCTCATTTTATCTATGAAAGTGATTTTCCACGTACAAATGTGAATTGTAGTTCAAAGAGGCAACATTTGAAAACGGACCATTTTTTACGTTTCTGAAGCTTGTCGTAAGGGGGGGTGGTTATCTCTTTCGTCAAAAATCGGACGTTTTCGCTTGAACAATAAAGGCCTACAAATGTTATTTAGTTCACTTCCTGTGGAGGAGAAACACTTTTTAAGGCCGCAGACTGAGTAAATTGGCCATATTCATTCACTTTTACCCATTCCTCAAATCTTCTGTTTAAGGCCCCTGGAAGCATGAAAATCACTTTAAACCTCTCATTTTATCTTTAATAGTGATTTTCCACGTACAAATGTGAATTGTAGTTCAAAGAGGCAACATTTGAAAACGGACCATTTTTTACGTTTCTGAAGCATGTCGTAAGGGGGGTTGGTTATCTCTTTCGTCAAAAATCGGGTGTTTTTGCTTGAACAATAAAGGCCTACAAATGTTATTTAGTTCACTTCCCGTGGAGGAGAAACACTTTTTAAGGCCGCAGAGTGAGTAAATTGGCCATATTCATTCACTTTTACCCATTCCTCAAATCTTGTGTTTAAGGCCCCTGGAAGCATGAAAATCACTTTAAACATCTCATTTTATCTTTAAAAGTGATTTTCCACGTACAAATGTGAATTGTAGTTCAAAGAGGCAACATTTGAAAACGGACCATTTTTTACGTTTCTGAAGCATGTCGTAAGGGGGGGTGGTTATCTCTTTCATCAAAAATCGGACGTTTTTGATTGAACAATAAAGGCCTCCAAATGTTATTTTATTCACTTCCCGTGGAGGAGAAACACTTTTTAAGGCCGCAGAGTGAGTACATTGGCCATTTTCATTCACTTTTACCCATTCCTCAAATCTCGTGTTTAAGGCCCCTGGAAGCATGAAAATCACTTTAAACATCTAATTTTATCTCTAAAAGTGATTATCCACGTACAAATGTGAATTGTCGTTTAAAGACGCAACATTGGAAAATGGACCATTTTTTTCGTTTCTGAAGCATGTCGTAAGGGGGGGTGGTTATCATTTTCACCAAAAAAAAGGCGTTTTTGATTGAACAATAAAGGCCTCCAAATGTTATTTTATTCACTTCCCGTGGAGGAGAAACACTTTTTAAGGCCGCAGAGTGAGTAAATTGGCCATTTTCATTCACTTTTACCCATTCCTCAAATCTCGTGTTTAAGGACCCTGGAAGCATGAAAATCACTTTAAACATCTCATTTTATCTTTAAAAGTGATTTTCCACGTACAAATGTGAATTGTAGTTCAAAGAGGCAACATTTGAAAACGGACCATTTTTTACGTTTCTGAAGCATGTCGTAAGGGGGGGTGGTTAACTCTTTCGTCAAAAATCGGGCGTTTTCGCTTGAACAATAAAGGCCTACAAATGTTATTTAGTTCACTTCCAGTGGAGGAGAAACACTTTTTAAGGCTGCAGACTGACTAAATTGGCCATATTCATTCATTTTTACCCATTCCTCAAATCTTGTGTTTAAGGCCCCTGGAAGCATGAAAATCACTTTAAACATCTCATTTTATCTTTAAAAGTGATTTTCCACGTACAAATGTGAATTGTAGTTCAAAGAGGCAACATTTGAAAACGGACCATTTTTTACGTTTCTGAAGCATGTCGTAAGGGGGGGTGGTTATCTCTTTCATCAAAAATCAGATGTTTTTGATTGAACAATAAAGGCCTCCAAATGTTATTTTATTCACTTCCCGTGGAGGAGAAACACTTTTTAAGGCCGCAGAGTGAGTAAATTGGCCATTTTCATTCACTTTTACCCATTCCTCAAATCTCGTGTTTAAGGACCCTGGAAGCATGAAAATCACTTTAAACATCTCATTTTATCTTTATAAGTGATTTTCCACGTACAAATGTGAATTGTAGTTTAAAGACGCAACATTGGAAAATGGACCATTTTTTTCGTTTCTGAAGCATGTCGTAAGGGGGGGTGGTTATCTCTTTCACCAAAAAAAAGGCGTTTTTTATTGAACAATAAAGGCCTCCAAATGTTATTTAATTCACTTCCCGTGGAGGATAAACACTTTTTAAGGCCGCAGAGTGAGTAAATTGGCCATTTTCATTCACTTTTACCCATTCCTCAAATCTCGTGTTTAAGGCCCCTGGAAGCATGAAAATCACTTTAAACATCTCATTTTATCTTTAAAAGTGATTTTCCACGTACAAATGTGAATTGTAGTTCAAAGAGGCAACATTTAAAAACGGACCATTTTTTACGTTTCTGAAGCTTGTCGTAAGGGGGGGTGGTTATCTCTTTCGTCAAAAATCGGGCGTTTTCGCTTGAACAATAAAGGCCTACAAATGTTATTTAGTTCACTTCCTGTGGAGGAGAAACACTTTTTAAGGCCGCAGACTGAGTAAATTGGCCATATTCATTCACTTTTACCCATTCCTCAAATATTCTGTTTAAGGCCCCTGGAAGCATGGAAATCACTTTAAACCTCTCATTTTATCTTTAATAATGATTTTCCACGTACAAATGTGAATTGTAGTTCAAAGAGGCAACATTTGAAAACGGACCATTTTTTACGTTTCTGAAGCATGTCGTAAGGGGGGTTGGTTATCTCTTTCGTCAAAAATCGGGTGTTTTTGCTTGAACAATAAAGGCCTACAAATGTTATTTAGTTCACTTCCCGTGGAGGAGAAACACTTTTTAAGGCCGCAGAGTGAGTAAATTGGCCATATTCATTCACTTTTACCCATTCCTCAAATCTTGTGTTTAAGGCCCCTGGAAGCATGAAAATCACTTTAAACATCTCATTTTATCTTTAAAAGTGATTTTCCACGTACAAATGTGAATTGTAGTTCAAAGAGGCAACATTTGAAAACAGACAATTTTTTCAGTTTCTGAAGCATGTTATAAGGGGGGTGGTTATCTCTTTCATCAAAAATCGGACGTTTTTGATTGAACAATAAAGGCCTCCAAATGTTATTTTATTCACTTCCCGTGGAGGAGAAACACTTTTTAAGGCCGCAGAGTGAGTACATTGGCCATTTTCATTCACTTTTACCCATTCCTCAAATCTCGTGTTTAAGGCCCCTGGAAGCATGAAAATCACTTTAAACATCTCATTTTATCTATGAAAGTGATTTTCCACGTACAAATGTGAATTGTAGTTCAAAGAGGCAACATTTGAAAACGGACCATTTTTTACGTTTCTGAAGCTTGTCGTAAGGGGGGGTGGTTATCTCTTTCGTCAAAAATCGGACGTTTTCGCTTGAACAATAAAGGCCTACAAATGTTATTTAGTTCACTTCCTGTGGAGGAGAAACACTTTTTAAGGCCGCAGACTGAGTAAATTGGCCATATTCATTCACTTTTACCCATTCCTCAAATCTTCTGTTTAAGGCCCCTGGAAGCATGAAAATCACTTTAAACCTCTCATTTTATCTTTAATAGTGATTTTCCACGTACAAATGTGAATTGTAGTTCAAAGAGGCAACATTTGAAAACGGACCATTTTTTACGTTTCTGAAGCATGTCGTAAGGGGGGTTGGTTATCTCTTTCGTCAAAAATCGGGTGTTTTTGCTTGAACAATAAAGGCCTACAAATGTTATTTAGTTCACTTCCCGTGGAGGAGAAACACTTTTTAAGGCCGCAGAGTGAGTAAATTGGCCATATTCATTCACTTTTACCCATTCCTCAAATCTTGTGTTTAAGGCCCCTGGAAGCATGAAAATCACTTTAAACATCTCATTTTATCTTTAAAAGTGATTTTCCACGTACAAATGTGAATTGTAGTTCAAAGAGGCAACATTTGAAAACGGACCATTTTTTACGTTTCTGAAGCATGTCGTAAGGGGGGGTGGTTATCTCTTTCATCAAAAATCGGACGTTTTTGATTGAACAATAAAGGCCTCCAAATGTTATTTTATTCACTTCCCGTGGAGGAGAAACACTTTTTAAGGCCGCAGAGTGAGTACATTGGCCATTTTCATTCACTTTTACCCATTCCTCAAATCTCGTGTTTAAGGCCCCTGGAAGCATGAAAATCACTTTAAACATCTAATTTTATCTCTAAAAGTGATTATCCACGTACAAATGTGAATTGTCGTTTAAAGACGCAACATTGGAAAATGGACCATTTTTTTCGTTTCTGAAGCATGTCGTAAGGGGGGGTGGTTATCATTTTCACCAAAAAAAAGGCGTTTTTGATTGAACAATAAAGGCCTCCAAATGTTATTTTATTCACTTCCCGTGGAGGAGAAACACTTTTTAAGGCCGCAGAGTGAGTAAATTGGCCATTTTCATTCACTTTTACCCATTCCTCAAATCTCGTGTTTAAGGACCCTGGAAGCATGAAAATCACTTTAAACATCTCATTTTATCTTTAAAAGTGATTTTCCACGTACAAATGTGAATTGTAGTTCAAAGAGGCAACATTTGAAAACGGACCATTTTTTACGTTTCTGAAGCATGTCGTAAGGGGGGGTGGTTATCTCTTTCATCAAAAATCAGATGTTTTTGATTGAACAATAAAGGCCTCCAAATGTTATTTTATTCACTTCCCGTGGAGGAGAAACACTTTTTAAGGCCGCAGAGTGAGTAAATTGGCCATTTTCATTCACTTTTACCCATTCCTCAAATCTCGTGTTTAAGGACCCTGGAAGCATGAAAATCACTTTAAACATCTCATTTTATCTTTATAAGTGATTTTCCACGTACAAATGTGAATTGTAGTTCAAAGAGGCAACATTTGAAAACGGACCATTTTTTACGTTTCTGAAGCATGTCGTAAGGGGGGGTGGTTATCTCTTTCATCAAAAATCGGACGTTTTTGATTCAACAATAAAGGCCTACAAATGTTATTTAATTCACTTTCTGGGGTGGAGAAAAACTTTTTAAGGCCGCAGAGTGAGTAAATTGGCCATTTTCATTCACTTTTACCCATTCCTCAAATCTCGTGTTTAAGGACCCTGGAAGCATGAAAATCACTTTAAACATCTCATTTTATCTTTAAAAGTGATTTTCCACGTACAAATGTGAATTGTAGTTCAAAGAGGCGACATTTGAAAACAGACCATTTTTTTAGTTTCTGAAGCATGTCGTAAGGGGGGTGGTTATCTCTTTCATCAAAAATCGGACGTTTTTGATTCAACAATAAAGGCCTACAAATGTTATTTAATTCACTTTCTGGGGTGGAGAAAAACTTTTTAAGGCCTCAGAGTGAATAAATTGGCCATTTTCATTCACATTTACCCATTCCTCAAACCTTGTGTTTAGGGCCCCTGGAAGCTTGAAAATCACTTTAAACATCTCATTTTATCTTTAAAAGTGATTTTCCACATACAAATGTGAATTGTAGTTAAAAGAGGCAACATTTGAAAACGGACCATTTTTACGTTTCTGAAGCATGTCGTAAGGGGGGATGGTTATCTCTTTCACCAAAAAAAAAGCGTTTTTGATTGAACAATAAAGGCCTTCAAATGTTATTTTATTCACTTCCCGTGGAGGAGAAACACTTTTTAAGGCCGCAGAGTGAGTAAATTGGCCATTTTCATTCACTTTTACCCATTCCTCAAATCTCGTGTTTAAGGCCCCTGGAAGCATGAAAATCACTTTAAACATCTCCTTTTATCTTTAAAAGTGATTTTCCACGTACAAATGTGAATTGTAGTTCAAAGAGGCAACATTTGAAAACGGACCATTTTTTACATTTCTGAAGCATGTCATAAGGGGGGTGGTTATCTCTTTCGTCAAAAATCGGGCGTTTTCGCTTGAACAATAAAGGCCTACAAATGTTATTTAGTTCACTTCCCGTGGAGGAGAAACACTTTTTAAGGCCGCAGAGTGAGTAAATTGACCATATTCATTCACTTTTACCCATTCCTCAAATCTTGTGTTTGAGGCCCCTGGAAGCATGAAAATCACTTTAAACATCTTATTTAATCTTTAAAAGTGATTTTCCACGTACAAATGTGAATTGTAGTTCAAAGAGGCAACATTTGAAAACAGACCATTTTTTTAGTTTCTGAAGCATGTCGTAAGGGGGGGTGGTTATCTCTTTCATCAAAAATCGGACGTTTTTGATGGAACAATAAAGGCCTCCAAATGTTATTTAGTTCACTTCCCGTGGAGGAGAAACACTTTTTAAGGCCGCAGACTGAATAAATTGGCCATTTTCATTCACATTTACCCATTCCTTAAGGCTTGTGTTTAGGGCCCCTGGAAGCTTGAAAATCACTTTAAACATCTAATTTTATCTCTAAAAGTGATTATCCACAAACAAATGTGAATTGTCGTTTTTAAGACGCAACATTGGAAAATGGACCATTTTTTTCGTTTCTGAAGCATGTCGTAAGGGCGGATGGTTATCTCTTTCACCAAAAAAAAAGCGTTTTTGATTGAACAATAAAGGCCTACAAATGTTATTTAGTTCACTTCCAGTAGAGGAGAAACACTTATTAAGGCCGCAGACTGACTAAATTGGCCATATTCATGCATTTTTACCCATTCCTCAAATCTTGTGTTTAAGGCCCCTGGAAGCATGAAAATCACTTTAAACATCTAATTTTATCTTTAAAAGTGATTTTCCACGTACAAATGTGAATTGTAGTTCAAAGAGGCAACATTTGAAAACAGACCATTTTTTTAGTTTCTGAAGCATGTTGTAAGGGGGGGTGGTTATCTCTTTCATCAAAAATCGGACGTTTTTGATTGAACAATAAAGGCCTCCAAATGTTATTTTATTCACTTCCCGTGGAGGAGAAACTCTTTTTAAGGCCGCAGAGTGAGTAAATTGGCCATTTTCATTCACTTTTAACCATTCCTCAAATCTCGTGTTTAAGGCCCCTGGAAGCATGAAAATCACTTTAAACATCTCATTTTATCTTTAAAAGTGATTTTCCACGTACAAATGTGAATTGTAGTTCAAAGAGGCAACATTTGAAAACAGACCATTTTTTTAGTTTCTAAAGCATGTCGTAAGGGGGGGTGGTTATCTCTTTCATCAAAAATCTGACGTTTTTGATTGAACAATAAAGGCCTACAAATGTTATTTAATTCACTTTCTGGGGTGGAGAAACATTTTTTAAGGCCTCAGAGTGAATAAATTGGCCATTTTCATTCACATTTACCCATTCCTTAAGGCTTGTTTTTAGGGCCCCTGGAAGCTTGAAAATCACTTTAAACATCTAATTTTATCTCTAAAAGTGATTATCCACAAACAAATGTGAATTGTCGTTTAAAGACGCAACATTGGAAAATGGACCATTTTTTTCGTTTCTGAAGCATGTCGTAAGGGGGGATGGTTATCTCTTTCACCAAAAAAAAAGCGTTTTTGATTGAACAATAAAGGCCTACAAATGTTATTTAGTTCACTTCCAGTAGAGGAGAAACACTTATTAAGGCCTCAGAGTGAATAAATTGGCCATTTTCATTCACATTTACCCATTCCTCAAATCTTGTGTTTAGGGCCCCTGGAAGCTTGAAAATCACTTTCAACATCTCATTTTATCTTTAAAAGTGATTTTCAACGTACAAATGTGAATTGTAGTTAAAAGAGGCAACATTTGAAAACGGACCATTTTTTACGTTTCTGAAGCATGTCGTAAGGGGGGGTGGTTATCTCTTTCGTCAAAAATCGGGTGTTTTCGCTTGAACAATAAAGGCCTACAAATGTTATTTAGTTCACTTCCCGTGGAGGAGAAACACTTTTTAAGGCCGCAGAGTGAGTAAATTGGCCATATTCATTCACTTTTACCCATTCCTCAAATCTTGTGTTTAAGGCCCCTGAAAGCATGAAAATCACTTTAAACATCTCATTTTATCTTTAAAAGTGATTTTCCATGTACAAATGTGAATTGTAGTTCAAAGAGGCAACATTTGAAAACAGACCATTTTTTTTAGTTTCTGAAGCATGTCGTAAGGGGGGGTGGTTATCTCTTTCATCAAAAATCGGACGTTTTTGATTGAACAATAAAGGCCTACAAATGTTATTTAATTCACTTTCTGGGGTGGAGAATTTTTTTTTAAGGCCTCAGAGTGAATGAATTGGCCATTTTCATTCACATTTACCCATTCCTTAGGGCTTGTGTTTAGGGCCCCTGGAAGCTTGAAAATCACTTTAAACATCTAATTTTATCTCTAAAAGTGATTATCCACGTACAAATGTGAATTGTCGTTTAAAGACGCAACATTGGAAAATGGACCATTTTTTTCGTTTCTGAAGCATGTCGTAAGGGGGGGTGGTTATCTCTTTCACCAAAAAAAAGGCGTTTTTTATTGAACAATAAAGGCCTCCAAATGTTATTTTATTCACTTCCCGTGGAGGATAAACACTTTTTAAGGCCGCAGAGTGAGTAAATTGGCCATTTTCATTCACTTTTACCCATTCCTCAAATCTCGTGTTTAAGGCCCCTGGAAGCATGAAAATCACTTTAAACATCTCATTTTATCTTTAAAAGTGATTTTCCACGTACAAATGTGAATTGTAGTTCAAAGAGGCAACATTTGAAAATGGACCATTTTTTTCGTTTCCGAAGCATGTCGTAAGGGGGGGTGGTTATCTCTTTCACCAAAAAACAGGCGTTTTTGATTGAACAATAAAGGCCTCCAAATGTTATTTAATTCACTTCCCGTGGAGGAGAAACACTTTTTTAAGACCGCAGAGTGAGTAAATTGGCCATTTTCATTCACTTTTACCCATTCCTCAAATCTTGTGTTTAAGGCCCCTGGAAGCATGAAAATCACTTTAAACATCTCATTTTATCTTTAAAAGTGATTTTCCACGTACAAATGTGAATTGTAGTTCAAAGAGGCAACATTTGAAAACAGACCATTTTTTTAGTTTCTGAAGCATGTCGTAAGGGGGGGTGGTTATCTCTTTCATCAAAAATCGGACGTTTTTGATTGAACAATAAAGGCCTACAAATGTTATTTAATTCACTTTCTGGGGTGGAGAAAAACTTTTTAAGGCCTCAGAGTGAATAAATTGGCCATTTTCATTCACATTTACCCATTCCTCAAATCTTGTGTTTAGGGACCCTGGAAGCTTGAAAATCACTTTAAACATCTCATTTTATCTTTAAAAGTGATTTTCCACGTACAAATGTGAATTGTAGTTAAAAGAGGCAACATTTGAAAACGGACCATTTTTTACGTTTCTGAAGCATGTTGTAAGGGGGGGTGGTTATCTCTTTCGTCAAAAATCGGGTGTTTTCGCTTGAACAATAAAGGCCTACAAATGTTATTTAGTTCACTTCCCGTGGAGGAGAAACACTTTTTAAGGCCGCAGAGTGAGTAAATTGGCCATATTCATTCACTTTTACCCATTCCTCAAATCTTGTGTTTAAGGCCCCTGGAAGCATGAAAATCACTTTAAACCTCTCATTTTATCTTTAATGGTGATTTTCCACGTACAAATGTGAATTGTAGTTCAAAGAGGCAACATTTGAAAACGGACCATTTTTTACGTTTCTGAAGCTTGTCGTAAGGGGGGTTGGTTATCTCTTTCGTCAAAAATCGGGTGTTTTTGCTTGAACAATAAAGGCCTACAAATGTTATTTAGTTCACTTCCCGTGGAGGAGAAACACTTTTTAAGGCCGCAGAGTGAGTAAATTGGCCATATTCATTCACTTTTACCCATTCCTCAAATCTTGTGTTTAAGGCCCCTGGAAGCATGAAAATCACTTTAAACATCTCATTTTATCTTTAAAAGTGATTTTCCACGTACAAATGTGAATTGTAGTTAAAAGAGGCAACATTTGAAAACGGACCATTTTTTACATTTCTGAAGCATGTCATAAGGGGGGATGGTTATCTCTTTCGTCAAAAATCGGGCGTTTTCGCTTGAACAATAAAGGCCTACAAATGTTATTTAGTTCACTTCCCGTGGAGGAGAAACACTTTTTAAGGCCGCAGAGTGAGTAAATTGGCCATATTCATTCACTTTTACCCATTCCTCAAATCTTGTGTTTAAGGCCCCTGGAAGCATGAAAATCACTTTAAACATCTCATTTTATCTTTAAAAGTGATTTTCCACGTACAAATGTGAATTGTAGTTCAAAGAGGCAACATTTGAAAACAGACCATTTTTTTAGTTTCTGAAGCATGTCGTAAGGGGGGGTGGTTATCATTTTCACCAAAAAAAAGGCGTTTTTGATTGAACAATAAAGGCCTCCAAATGTTATTTTATTCACTTCCCGTGGAGGAGAAACACTTTTTAAGGCCGCAGAGTGAGTAAATTGGCCATTTTCATTCACTTTTACCCATTCCTCAAATCTCGTGTTTAAGGACCCTGGAAGCATGAAAATCACTTTAAACATCTCATTTTATCTTTAAAAGTGATTTTCCATGTACAAATGTGAATTGTAGTTCAAAGAGGCAACATTTGAAAACAGACCATTTTTTTAGTTTCTGAAGCATGTCGTAAGGGGGGGTGGTTATCTCTTTCATCAAAAATCGGACGTTTTTGATTGAACAATAAAGGCCTACAAATGTTATTTAATTCACTTTCTGGGGTGGAGAAATTTTTTTTAAGGCCTCAGAGTGAGTAAATTGGCCATATTCATTCACTTTTACCCATTCCTCAAATCTTGTGTTTAAGGCCCCTGGAAGCATGAAAATCACTTTAAACATCTCATTTTATCTTTAAAAGTGATTTTCCACGTACAAATGTGAATTGTAGTTCAAAGAGGCAACATTTGAAAACAGACAATTTTTTCAGTTTCTGAAGCATGTTATAAGGGGGGGTGGTTATCTCTTTCATCAAAAATCTGACGTTTTTGATTGAACAATAAAGGCCTCCAAATGTTATTTTATTCACTTCCCGTGGAGGAGAAACACTTTTTAAGGCCGCAGAGTGAGTACATTGGCCATTTTCATTTACTTTTACCCATTCCTCAAATCTCGTGTTTAAGGCCCCTGGAAGCATGAAAATCACTTTAAACGTCTCATTTTATCTTTAAAAGTGATTTTCCACGTACAAATGTGAATTGTAGTTCAAAGAGGCAACATTTGAAAGCGGACCATTTTTTTCGTTTCTGAAGCATGTCATAAGGGGGGGTGGTTATCTCTTTCACCAAAAAACAGGCGTTTTTGATTGAACAATAAAGGCCTCCAAATGTTCTTTAATTCACTTCCCGTGGAGGAGAAACACTTTTAAAGGCCACAGAGTGAGTAAATTGGCAATTTTCATTCACTTTTACCCATTTCTCAAATCTTGTGTTTAAGGCCCCTGGAAGCATGAAAATCACTTTAAACATCTCATTTTATCTTTAAAAGTGATTTTCCACGTACATATGTGAATTGTAGTTCAAAGAGGCAACATTTGAAAACAGACCATTTTTTTAGTTTCTGAAGCATGTCGTAAGGGGGGGTGGTTATCTCTTTCATCAAAAATCATTGGTTTTTAATTGAACAATAAAGGCCTACAAATGTTATTTAATTCACTTTCTGGGGTGGAGAAAAACTTTTTAAGGCCTCAGAGGGAATAAATTGGCCATTTCCATTCACAATTACCCATTCCTCAAATCTTGTGTTTAGGGCCCCTGGAAGCTTGAAAATCACTTTAAACATCTAATTTTATCTCTAAAAGTGATTATCCACGTACAAATGTGAATTGTCGTTTAAAGACGCAACATTTGAAAATGGACCATTTTTTTCGTTTCTGAAGCATGTCGTAAGGGGGGGTGGTTATCTCTTTCACCAAAAAAAAGGCGTTTTTTATTGAACAATAAAGGCCTCCAAATGTTATTTTATTCACTTCCCGTGGAGGAGAAACACTTTTTAAGGCCGCAGAGTGAGTAAATTGGCCATTTTCATTCACTTTTACCCATTCCTCTAATCTCGTGTTTAAGGCCCCTGGAAGCATGAAAATCACTTTAAACATCTCATTTTATCTTTAAAAGTGATTTTCCACGTACAAATGTGAATTGTAGTTCAAAGAGGCAACATTTGAAAACAGACCATTTTTTAAGTTTCTGAAGCATGTCGTAAGGGGGGGTGGTTATCTCTTTCATCAAAAATCGGACGTTTTTAATTGAACAATAAAGGCCTACAAATGTTATTTAATTCACTTTCTGGGGTGGAGAAAAACTTTTTAAGGCCTCAGAGTGAATAAATTGGCCATTTCCATTCACATTTACCCATTCCTCAAATCTTGTGTTTAGGGCCCCTGGAAGCTTGAAAATCACTTTAAACATCTAATTTTATCTCTAAAAGTGATTATCCACGTACAAATGTGAATTGTCATTTAAAGACGCAACATTTGAAAATGGACCATTTTTTTCGTTTCTGAAGCATGTCGTAAGGGGGGGTGGTTATCATTTTCACCAAAAAAAAGGCGTTTTTGATTGAACAAGAAAGGCCTCCAAATGTTATTTTATTCACTTCCCGTGGAGGAGGAACACTTTTTAAGGCCGCAGAGTGAGTAAATTGGCCATTTTCATTCACTTTTACCCATTCCTCAAATCTCGTGTTTAAGGACCCTGGAGGCATGAAAATCACTTTAAACATCTCATTTTATCTTTATAAGTGATTTTCCACCTACAAATGTGAATTGTAGTTCAAAGAGGCAACATTTGAAAACGGACCATTTTTTACGTTTCTGAAGCATGTCGTAAGGGGGGGTGGTTATCTCTTTCATCAAAAATCGGACGTTTTTGATTGAACAATAAAGGCCTCCAAATGTTATTTTATTCACTTCCCGTGGAGGAGAAACACTTTTTAAGGCCGCAGAGTGAGTAAATTGGCCATTTTCATTCACATTTACCCATTCCTTAAGGCTTGTGTTTAGGGCCCCTGGAAGCTTGAAAATCACTTTAAACATCTAATTTTATCTCTAAAAGTGATTATCCACGTACAAATGTGAATTGTCGTTTAAAGACGCAACATTGGAAAATGGACCATTTTTTTCGTTTCTGAAGCATGTCGTAAGGGGGGGTGGTTATCTCTTTCACCAAAAAAAAGGCGTTTTTTATTGAACAATAAAGGCCTCCAAATGTTATTTTATTCACTTCCCGTGGAGGAGAAACACTTTTTAAGGCCGCAGAGTGAGTAAATTGGCCATTTTCATTCACTTTTACCCATTCCTCTAATCTCGTGTGTAAGGCCCCTGGAAGCATGAAAATCACTTTAAACATCTCATTTTATCTTTAAAAGTGATTTTCCACGTACAAATGTGAATTGTAGTTCAAAGAGGCAACATTTGAAAATGGACCATTTTTTTCGTTTCTGAAGCATGTCGTAAGGGGGGGTGGTTATCTCTTTCACCAAAAAAGAGGCGTTTTTGATTGAACAATAAAGGCCTCCAAATGTTATTTAATTCACTTCCCGTGGAGGAGAAACACTTTTTAAGGCCGCAGAGTGAGTACATTGGCCATTTTCATTCACTTTTACCCATTCCTCAAATCTTGTGTTTAAGGCCCCTGGAAGCATGAAAATCACTTTAAACATCTCATTTTATCTTTAAAAGTGATTTTCCACGTACAAATGTGAATTGTAGTTCAAAGAGGCAACATTTGAAAACAGACCATTTTTTTAGTTTCTGAAGCATGTCGTAAGGGGGGGTGGTTATCTCTTTCATCAAAAATCGGACGTTTTTGATTGAACAATAAAGGCCTACAAATGTTATTTAATTCACTTTCTGGGGTGGAGAAAAACTTTTTAAGGCCTCAGAGTGAATAAATTGGCCATTTTCATTCACATTTACCCATTCCTCAAATCTTGTGTTTAGGGACCCTGGAAGCTTGAAAATCACTTTAAACATCTCATTTTATCTTTAAAAGTGATTTTCCACGTACAAATGTGAATTGTAGTTAAAAGAGGCAACATTTGAAAACGGACCATTTTTTACGTTTCTGAAGCATGTCGTAAGGGGGGGTGGTTATCTCTTTCGTCAAAAATCGGGTGTTTTCGCTTGAACAATAAAGGCCTACAAATGTTATTTAGTTCACTTCCCGTGGAGGAGAAACACTTTTTAAGGCCGCAGAGTGAGTAAATTGGCCATATTCATTCACTTTTACCCATTCCTCAAATCTTGTGTTTAAGGCCCCTGGAAGCATGAAAATCACTTTAAACATCTCATTTTATCTTTAAAAGTGATTTTCCACGTACAAATGTGAATTGTAGTTCAAAGAGGCAACATTTGAAAACAGACCATTTTTTTAGTTTCTGAAGCATGTCGTAAGGGGGGGTGGTTATCTCTTTCATCAAAAATCGGATGTTTTTAATTGAACAATAAAGGCCTACAAATGTTATTTAATTCACTTTCTGGAGTGGAGAAAAACTTGTTAAGGCCTCAGAGTGAATAAATTGGCCATTTTCATTCACATTTACCCATTCCTCAAATCTTGTGTTTAGGGCCCCTGGAAGCTTGAAAATCACTTTAAACATCTCATTTTATCTTTAAAAGTGATTTTCCACGTACAAATGTGAATTGTAGTTCAAAGAGGCAACATTTGAAAACAGACCATTTTTTTAGTTTCTGAAGCATGTTGTAAGGGGGGGTGGTTATCTCTTTCATCAAAAATTGGACGTTTTTGATTGAACAATAAAGGCCTCCAAATGTTATTTTATTCACTTCCCGTGGAGGAGAAACACTTTTTAAGGCCGCAGAGTGAGTAAATTGGCCATTTTCATTCACTTTTACCCATTCCTCAAATCTCGTGTTTAAGGACCCTGGAAGCATGAAAATCACTTTAAACATCTCATTTTATCTTTAAAAGTGATTTTCCAAGTACAAATGTGAATTGTAGTTCAAAGAGGCAACATTTGAAAACGGACCATTTTTTACGTTTCTGAAGCATGTCGTAAGGGGGGGTGGTTATCTCTTTCGTCAAAAATCGGGCCTTTTTGCTTGAACAATAAAGGCCTACAAATGTTATTTAGTTCACTTCCCGTGGAGGAGAAACACTTTTTAAGGCCGCAGAGTGAGTAAATTGGCCATATTCATTCACTTTTACCCATTCCTCAAATCTTGTGTTTAAGGCCCCTGAAAGCATGAAAATCACTTTAAACATCTCATTTTATCTTTAAAAGTGATTTTCCATGTACAAATGTGAATTGTAGTTCAAAGAGGCAACATTTGAAAACAGACCATTTTTTTAGTTTCTGAAGCATGTCGTAAGGGGGGGTGGTTATCTCTTTCATCAAAAATCGGACGTTTTTGATTGAACAATAAAGGCCTACAAATGTTATTTAATTCACTTTCTGGGGTGTAGAAATTTTTTTTAAGGCCTCAGAGTGAATAAATTGGCCATTTTCATTCACATTCACCCATTCCTTAAGGCTTGTGTTTAGGGCCCCTGGAAGCTTGAAAATCACTTTAAACATCTAATTTTATCTCTAAAAGTGATTATCCACGTATAAATGTGAATTGTCGTTTAAAGACGCAACATTGGAAAATGGACCATTTTTTTCGTTTCTGAAGCATGTCGTAAGGGGGGGTGGTTATCTCTTTCACCAAAAAAAAGGCGTTTTTTATTGAACAATAAAGGCCTCCAAATGTTATTTTATTCACTTCCCGTGGAGGAGAAACACTTTTTAAGGCCGCAGAGTGAGTAAATTGGCCATTTTCATTCACTTTTACCCATTCCTCAAATCTCGTGTTTAAGGCCCCTGGAAGCATGAAAATCACTTTAAACATCTCATTTTATCTTTAAAAGTGATTTTCCACGTACGAATGTGAATTGTAGTTCAAAGAGGCAACATTTGAAAATGGACCATTTTTTTCGTTTCCGAAGCATGTCGTAAGGGGGGGTGGTTATCTCTTTCACCAAAAAACAGGCGTTTTTGATTGAACAATAAAGGCCTCCAAATGTTATTTAATTCACTTCCCGTGGAGGAGAAACACTTTTTTAAGGCCGCAGAGTGAGTAAATTGGCCATTTTCATTCACTTTTACCCATTCCTCAAATCTTGTGTTTAAGGCCCCTGGAAGCATGAAAATCACTTTCAACATCTCATTTTATCTTTAAAAGTGATTTTCCACGTACAAATGTGAATTGTAGTTCAAAGAGGCAACATTTGAAAACAGACCATTTTTTTAGTTTCTGAAGCATGTCGTAAGGGGGGGTGGTTATCTCTTTCATCAAAAATTGGACGTTTTTGATTGAACAATAAAGGCCTACAAATGTTATTTAATTCACTTTCTGGGGTGGAGAAAAACTTTTTAAGGCCTCAGAGTGAATAAATTGGCCATTTTCATTCACATTTACCCATTCCTCAAATCTTGTGTTTAGGGCCCCTGGAAGCTTGAAAATCACTTTAAACATCTCATTTTATCTTTAAAAGTGATTTTCCACGTACAAATGTGAATTGTAGTTAAAAGAGGCAACATTTGAAAACGGACCATTTTTTACGTTTCTGAAGCATGTCGTAAGGGGGGGTGGTTATCTCTTTCGTCAAAAATCGGGTGTTTTCGCTTGAACAATAAAGGCCTACAAATGTTATTTAGTTCACTTCCCGTGGAGGAGAAACACTTTTTAAGGCCGCAGAGTGAGTAAATTGGCCATATTCATTCACTTTTACCCATTCCTCAAATCTTGTGTTTAAGGCCCCTGGAAGCATGAAAATCACTTTAAACATCTCATTTTATCTTTAAAAGTGATTTTCCACGTACAAATGTGAATTGTAGTTCAAAGAGGCAACATTTGAAAACAGACAATTTTTTCAGTTTCTGAAGCATGTTATAAGGGGGTGTGGTTATCTCTTTCATCAAAAATCGGACGTTTTTGATTGAACAATAAAGGCCTCCAAATGTTATTTTATTCACTTCCCGTGGAGGAGAAACACTTTTTAAGGCCGCAGAGTGAGTAAATTGGCAATTTTCATTCACTTTTACCCATTTCTCAAATCTTGTGTTTAAGGCCCCTGGAAGCATGAAAATCACTTTAAACGTCTCATTTTATCTTTAAAAGTGATTTTCCACGTACAAATGTGAATTGTAGTTCAAAGAGGCAACATTTGAAAACAGACCATTTTTTTAGTTTCTGAAGCATGTCGTAAGGGGGGTGGTTATCTCTTTCATCAAAAATCATTGGTTTTTAATTGAACAATAAAGGCCTACAAATGTTATTTAATTCACTTTCTGGGGTGGAGAAAAACTTTTTAAGGCCTCAGAGTGAATAAATTGGCCATTTCCATTCACAATTACCCATTCCTCAAATCTTGTGTTTAGGGCCCCTGGAAGCTTGAAAATCACTTTAAACATCTAATTTTATCTCTAAAAGTGATTATCCACGTACAAATGTGAATTGTCGTTTAAAGACGCAACATTTGAAAATGGACCATTTTTTTCGTTTCTGAAGCATGTCGTAAGGGGGTGTGGTTATCTCTTTCACCAAAAAAAAGGCGTTTTTTATTGAACAATAAAGGCCTCCAGATGTTATTTTATTCACTTCCCGTGGAGGAGAAACACTTTTTAAGGCCACAGAGTGAGTAAATTGGCCATTTTCATTCACTTTTACCCATTCCTCTAATCTCGTGTTTAAGGCCCCTGGAAGCATGAAAATCACTTTAAACATCTCATTTTATCTTTAAAAGTGATTTTCCACGTACAAATTTGAATTGTAGTTCAAAGAGGCAACATTTGAAAATGGACCATTTTTTTCGTTTCTGAAGCATGTCGTAAGGGGGGTGGTTATCTCTTTCACCAAAAAACAGGCGTTTTTGATTGAACAATAAAGGCCTCCAAATGTTATTTAATTCACTTCCCGTGGAGGAGAAACACTTTTTAAGGCCGCAGAGTGAGTAAATTGGCCATTTTCATTCACTTTTACCCATTCCTCAAATCTTGTGTTTAAGGCCCCTGGAAGCATGAAAATCACTTTAAACATCTCATTTTATCTTTAATAGTGATTTTCCACGTACAAATGTGAATGGTAGTTCAAAGAGGCAACATTTGAAAACGGACCATTTTTTACGTTTCTGAAGCATGTCGTAAGGGGGGGTTGGTTATCTCTTTCGTCAAAAATCGGGTGTTTTTGCTTGAACAATAAAGGCCTACAAATGTTATGTAGTTCACTTCCCGTGGAGGAGAAACACTTTTTAAGGCCGCAGAGTGAGTAAATTGGCCATATTCATTCACTTTTACCCATTCCTCAAATCTTGTGTTTAAGGCCCCTGGAAGCATGAAAATCACTTTAAACATCTCATTTTATCTTTAAAAGTGATTTTCCACGTACAAATGTGAATTGTAGTTCAAAGAGGCAACATTTGAAAACAGACAATTTTTTCAGTTTCTGAAGCATGTTATAAGGGGGGGTGGTTATCTCTTTCATCAAAAATCGGACGTTTTTGATTGAACAATAAAGGCCTCCAAATGTTATTTTATTCACTTCCCGTGGAGGAGAAACACTTTTTAAGGCCGCAGAGTGAGTACATTGGCCATTTTCATTCACTTTTACCCATTCCTCAAATCTCGTGTTTAAGGCCCCTGGAAGCATGAAAATCACTTTAAACGTCTCATTTTATCTTTAAAAGTGATTTTCCACGTACAAATGTGAATTGTAGTTCAAAGAGGCAACATTTGAAAGCGGACCATTTTTTTCGTTTCTGAAGCATGTCATAAGGGGGGGTGGTTATCATTTTCACCAAAAAAAAGGCGTTTTTGATTGAACAATAAAGGCCTCCAAATGTTATTTTATTCACTTCCCGTGGAGGAGAAACACTTTTTAAGGCCGCAGAGTGAGTAAATTGGCCATTTTCATTCACTTTTACCCATTCCTCAAATCTCGTGTTTAAGGACCCTGGAAGCATGAAAATCACTTTAAACATCTCATTTTATCTTTAAAAGTGATTTTCCAAGTACAAATGTGAATTGTAGTTCAAAGAGGCAACATTTGAAAACGGACCATTTTTTACGTTTCTGAAGCATGTCGTAAGGGGGGGTGGTTATCTCTTTCGTCAAAAATCGGGCCTTTTTGCTTGAACAATAAAGGCCTACAAATGTTATTTAGTTCACTTCCCGTGGAGGAGAAACACTTTTTAAGGCCGCAGAGTGAGTAAATTGGCCATATTCATTCACTTTTACCCATTCCTCAAATCTTGTGTTTAAGGCCCCTGAAAGCATGAAAATCACTTTAAACATCTCATTTTATCTTTAAAAGTGATTTTCCATGTACAAATGTGAATTGTAGTTCAAAGAGGCAACATTTGAAAACAGACCATTTTTTTAGTTTCTGAAGCATGTCGTAAGGGGGGGTGGTTATCTCTTTCATCAAAAATCGGACGTTTTTGATTGAACAATAAAGGCCTACAAATGTTATTTAATTCACTTTCTGGGGTGTAGAAATTTTTTTTAAGGCCTCAGAGTGAATAAATTGGCCATTTTCATTCACATTCACCCATTCCTTAAGGCTTGTGTTTAGGGCCCCTGGAAGCTTGAAAATCACTTTAAACATCTAATTTTATCTCTAAAAGTGATTATCCACGTACAAATGTGAATTGTCGTTTAAAGACGCAACATTGGAAAATGGACCATTTTTTTCGTTTCTGAAGCATGTCGTAAGGGGGGGTGGTTATCTCTTTCACCAAAAAAAAGGCGTTTTTTATTGAACAATAAAGGCCTCCAAATGTTATTTTATTCACTTCCCGTGGAGGAGAAACACTTTTTAAGGCCGCAGAGTGAGTAAATTGGCCATTTTCATTCACTTTTACCCATTCCTCAAATCTCGTGTTTAAGGCCCCTGGAAGCATGAAAATCACTTTAAACATCTCATTTTATCTTTAAAAGTGATTTTCCACGTACAAATGTGAATTGTAGTTCAAAGAGGCAACATTTGAAAATGGACCATTTTTTTCGTTTCCGAAGCATGTCGTAAGGGGGGGTGGTTATCTCTTTCACCAAAAAACAGGCGTTTTTGATTGAACAATAAAGGCCTCCAAATGTTATTTAATTCACTTCCCGTGGAGGAGAAACACTTTTTTAAGGCCGCAGAGTGAGTAAATTGGCCATTTTCATTCACTTTTACCCATTCCTCAAATCTTGTGTTTAAGGCCCCTGGAAGCATGAAAATCACTTTCAACATCTCATTTTATCTTTAAAAGTGATTTTCCACGTACAAATGTGAATTGTAGTTCAAAGAGGCAACATTTGAAAACAGACCATTTTTTTAGTTTCTGAAGCATGTCGTAAGGGGGGGTGGTTATCTCTTTCATCAAAAATTGGACGTTTTTGATTGAACAATAAAGGCCTACAAATGTTATTTAATTCACTTTCTGGGGTGGAGAAAAACTTTTTAAGGCCTCAGAGTGAATAAATTGGCCATTTTCATTCACATTTACCCATTCCTCAAATCTTGTGTTTAGGGCCCCTGGAAGCTTGAAAATCACTTTAAACATCTCATTTTATCTTTAAAAGTGATTTTCCACGTACAAATGTGAATTGTAGTTAAAAGAGGCAACATTTGAAAACGGACCATTTTTTACGTTTCTGAAGCATGTCGTAAGGGGGGGTGGTTATCTCTTTCGTCAAAAATCGGGTGTTTTCGCTTGAACAATAAAGGCCTACAAATGTTATTTAGTTCACTTCCCGTGGAGGAGAAACACTTTTTAAGGCCGCAGAGTGAGTAAATTGGCCATATTCATTCACTTTTACCCATTCCTCAAATCTTGTGTTTAAGGCCCCTGGAAGCATGAAAATCACTTTAAACATCTCATTTTATCTTTAAAAGTGATTTTCCACGTACAAATGTGAATTGTAGTTCAAAGAGGCAACATTTGAAAACAGACAATTTTTTCAGTTTCTGAAGCATGTTATAAGGGGGGGTGGTTATCTCTTTCATCAAAAATCGGACGTTTTTGATTGAACAATAAAGGCCTCCAAATGTTATTTTATTCACTTCCCGTGGAGGAGAAACACTTTTTAAGGCCGCAGAGTGAGTAAATTGGCAATTTTCATTCACTTTTACCCATTTCTCAAATCTTGTGTTTAAGGCCCCTGGAAGCATGAAAATCACTTTAAACGTCTCATTTTATCTTTAAAAGTGATTTTCCACGTACAAATGTGAATTGTAGTTCAAAGAGGCAACATTTGAAAACAGACCATTTTTTTAGTTTCTGAAGCATGTCGTAAGGGGGGTGGTTATCTCTTTCATCAAAAATCATTGGTTTTTAATTGAACAATAAAGGCCTACAAATGTAATTTAATTCACTTTCTGGGGTGGAGAAAAACTTTTTAAGGCCTCAGAGGGAATAAATTGGCCATTTCCATTCACAATTACCCATTCCTCAAATCTTGTGTTTAGGGCCCCTGGAAGCTTGAAAATCACTTTAAACATCTAATTTTATCTCTAAAAGTGATTATCCACGTACAAATGTGAATTGTCGTTTAAAGACGCAACATTTGAAAATGGACCATTTTTTTCGTTTCTGAAGCATGTCGTAAGGGGGGGTGGTTATCTCTTTCGTCAAAAATCGGGTGTTTTTGCTTGAACAATAAAGGCCTACAAATGTTATTTAGTTCACTTCCCGTGGAGGAGAAACACTTTTTAAGGCCGCAGAGTGAGTAAATTGGCCATATTCATTCACTTTTACCCATTCCTCAAATCTTGTGTTTAAGGCCCCTGGAAGCATGAAAATCACTTTAAACATCTCATTTTATCTTTAAAAGTGATTTTCCACGTACAAATGTGAATTGTAGTTCAAAGAGGCAACATTTGAAAACAGACAATTTTTTCAGTTTCTGAAGCATGTCGTAAGGGGGGGTGGTTATCTCTTTCATCAAAAATCGGACGTTTTTGATTGAACAATAAAGGGCTCCAAATGTTATTTTATTCACTTCCCGTGGAGGAGAAACACTTTTTAAGGCCGCAGAGTGAGTACATTGGCCATTTTCATTCACTTTTACCCATACCTCAAATCTTGTGTTTAAGGCCCCTGGAAGCATGAAAATCACTTTAAACGTCTCATTTTATCTTTAAAAGTGATTTTCCACGTACAAATGTGAATTGTAGTTCAGAGAGGCAACATTTGAAAGCGGACCATTTTTTTCGTTTCTGAAGCATGTCATAAGGGGGGGTGGTTATCTCTTTCACCAAAAAACAGGCGTTTTTGATTGAACAATAAAGGCCTCCAAACGTTCTTTAATTCACTTCCCGTGGAGGAGAAACACTTTTAAAGGCCACAGAGTGAGTAAATTGGCAATTTTCATTCACTTTTACCCATTTCTCAAATCTTGTGTTTAAGGCCCCTGGAAGCATGAAAATCACTTTAAACATCTCATTTTATCTTTAAAAGTGATTTTCCACGTACAAATGTGAATTGTAGTTCAAAGAGGCAACATTTGAAAACAGACCATTTTTTTAGTTTCTGAAGCATGTCGTAAGGGGGGGTGGTTATCTCTTTCATCAAAAATCGGACGTTTTTAATTGAACAATAAAGGCCTACAAATGTTATTTAATTCACTTTCTGGGGTGGAGAAAAACTTTTTAAGGCCTCAGAGTGAATAAATTGGCCATTTCCATTCACAATTACCCATTCCTCAAATCTTGTGTTTAGGGCCCCTGGAAGCTTGAAAATCACTTTAAACATCTAATTTTATCTCTAAAAGTGATTATCCACGTACAAATGTGAATTGTCGTTTAAAGACGCAACATTTGAAAATGGACCATTTTTTTCGTTTCTGAAGCATGTCGTAAGGGGGTGTGGTTATCTCTTTCACCAAAAAAAAGGCGTTTTTTATTGAACAATAAAGGCCTCCAGATGTTATTTTATTCACTTCCCGTGGAGGAGAAACACTTTTTAAGGCCACAGAGTGAGTAAATTGGCCATTTTCATTCACTTTTACCCATTCCTCTAATCTCGTGTTTAAGGCCCCTGGAAGCATGAAAATCACTTTAAACATCTCATTTTATCTTTAAAAGTGATTTTCCACGTACAAATGTGAATTGTAGTTCAAAGAGGCAACATTTGAAAATGGACCATTTTTTTCGTTTCTGAAGCATGTCGTAAGGGGGGGTGGTTATCTCTTTCACCAAAAAACAGGCGTTTTTGATTGAACAATAAAGGCCTCCAAATGTTATTTAATTCACTTCCCGTGGAGGAGAAACACTTTTTAAGGCCGCAGAGTGAGTAAATTGGCCATTTTCATTCACTTTTACCCATTCCTCAAATCTTGTGTTTAAGGCCCCTGGAAGCATGAAAATCACTTTAAACATCTCATTTTATCTTTAAAAGTGATTTTCAACGTACAAATGTGAATTGTAGTTCAAAGAGGCAACATTTGAAAACGGACCATTTTTTACGTTTCTGAAGCTTGTCGTAAGGTGGGGTGGTTATCTCTTTCGTCAAAAATCGGGCGTTTTCGCTTGAACAATAAAGGCCTACAAATGTTATTTAGTTCACTTCCCGTGGAGGAGAAACACTTTTTAAGGCCGCAGACTGAGTAAATTGGCCATATTCATTCACTTTTACCCATTTCTCAAATCTTGTGTTTAAGGCCCCTGGAAGCATGAAAATCACTTTAAACCTCTCATTTTATCTTTAATAGTGATTTTCCACGTACAAATGTGAATGGTAGTTCAAAGAGGCAACATTTGAAAACGGACCATTTTTTACGTTTCTGAAGCATGTCGTAAGGGGGGGTTGGTTATCTCTTTCGTCAAAAATCGGGTGTTTTTGCTTGAACAATAAAGGCCTACAAATGTTATGTAGTTCACTTCCCGTGGAGGAGAAACACTTTTTAAGGCCGCAGAGTGAGTAAATTGGCCATATTCATTCACTTTTACCCATTCCTCAAATCTTGTGTTTAAGGCCCCTGGAAGCATGAAAATCACTTTAAACATCTCATTTTATCTTTAAAAGTGATTTTCCACGTACAAATGTGAATTGTAGTTCAAAGAGGCAACATTTGAAAACAGACAATTTTTTCAGTTTCTGAAGCATGTTATAAGGGGGGGGTGGTTATCTCTTTCATCAAAAATCGGACGTTTTTGATTGAACAATAAAGGCCTCCAAATGTTATTTTATTCACTTCCCGTGGAGGAGAAACACTTTTTAAGGCCGCAGAGTGAGTACATTGGCCATTTTCATTCACTTTTACCCATTCCTCAAATCTCGTGTTTAAGGCCCCTGGAAGCATGAAAATCACTTTAAACGTCTCATTTTATCTTTAAAAGTGATTTTCCACGTACAAATGTGAATTGTAGTTCAAAGAGGCAACATTTGAAAGCGGACCATTTTTTTCGTTTCTGAAGCATGTCATAAGGGGGGGTGGTTATCATTTTCACCAAAAAAAAGGCGTTTTTGATTGAACAATAAAGGCCTCCAAATGTTATTTTATTCAGTTCCCGTGGAGGAGGAACACTTTTTAAGGCCGCAGAGTGAGTAAATTGGCCATTTTCATTCACTTTTACCCATTCCTCAAATCTCGTGTTTAAGGACCCTGGAAGCATGAAAATCACTTTAAACATCTCATTTTATCTTTATAAGTGATTTTCCACCTACAAATGTGAATTGTAGTTCAAAGAGGCAACATTTGAAAACGGACCATTTTTTTTTTTTTTGATTTCAAATATTTTTTATTGAAGAAACAAGAAACAAGAGACAATACAATAACTCTTCCGTGCACCAAAATCAGTACAATCATGTCATATGTACAAATACAAAAAATGCAAATGAATGACAAAACAATAAATGAAGAATAAAACCCCAGACCAGCTCGCGTCATCAATTACCAATACAGTCTAGAACATTGCCTCTTGCGTGGCGCGCAGCGCCCCGGGACACGTTGGATCAATCACGCTGCACCCAATCACAACCCCACTCAGAGGGAACAAGCAAAGTATCCCCTCAGGGTGGGTCATAATGAAAGGAGGATGCATCCAATGACCTCCAGAGCTTTTTGTTTGAGGGGCTCCAGGTAGAAGCCTGAAGCGCCGGATTACTTGACCCCCTCAGGAAAGACAACCACTCCTGCCAGATTTTAAAGCTCACTTCAGACGCATTTTTCCATTTGCAAAGAATCACTTTACATGCCATTGTTAACATTAAGTCCATCAATTGGCGATCTTGGTCAGTTGTTATTCGTGGGTCCAGTGCCCCCAGAATGACGTACACAAATTCCTGTACAGGTTTTATCTTAAAGACATGGGAAATGCAATCAAATACTTTCCCCCAATAATCCTTTAATGAAGAACAGGAGAAGAGCATATGCGCAAGATCCCCGGTGCCTAGCTGACAATTCCAACACACAGGCGAATCTCTTAATTTACATCTGAACAACCTGTCGGGAGTCCAATAGGCCCTGTTGAGAAGCATATACTTCGTCTGAAATAGAATGGGTGAGACTTTGTGTGTAAGGGCTAACTTATGAATCACCTCCCAGTCAAAGGATATGCCTGATAGATTTGGTTCCGCTTCCCAATCACTTTCCACTCTTTTGTGTTTTTTCATGGGTAGGGGCAACAGTAATTTATATACTTTCGACACAAAGTGACCATTGTGTATTAGTCGTGGGATCTGCTGTATAAGCCAAGGGACATATGGAGAGAAGCTGTTTGCTGTCAGAACCGATTTAAGTTTGAGAAAATCATAAAAATCCATCGGACTAAGATCATGCCTGCTCTGTAAGGTCGAGAATGGCAGAGGATCCCCATCCTCATACAAGTCCTTCACCAAGTTAATGCCCTTCTTGGACCATGACTCCCAAAATATAGTACTACCCTTAATCTTAAGATGTGCATTCCTCCACAGGGACATATACGAGGACCTTGCGACTGTCAGGTTTGTTTTATGTGTTTGATCGAGTCTAAGTAAGGCCCTTCTAGTATTAAGCATGATGTACTTAGAGTGAGGGAGGTGTGACAGGTTCATCGTAAGGAGGGCCTCCAAAGGCGCGTGATCTACCAAGGACTCCTCTATATTTATCCATAATGGTGTGTAAGTAGGGGATTTCAACAGCCACTGTGCGCCCTGTTTGCACAGAAACGCCGTCTGATAGCTCCTGAAGGAGGGGAGACCGAGTCCGCCTTTATCCTTTGCTAACTGTAACTTCTTCAGAGAGACTCTGGCCTTCTTACCCTGCCACAGAAAATTCCCAAACACCTGATCCACTTTAGTAAGAAAAGCATTAGAGAACGTCATAGGGAGCATGCTTGCCAAATAGTTTACCAACGGAGTCGACATCATTTTAAGCGTCTCTGCTCTGCCCCACCAAGAAAGAAACTTTGGTGACCAACCATCAAGCAGTGTAGAAATCTTTTTCAAGGTCAAGTCTTCATTTACTTTCAGCGTGGAAATCAGGTCTTTGTCAAAATCCAGCCCAAGATACTTAAAGCACCGAGGTTGCCACGTAAGCCCGGAATCTCCAATTATCCCCTTATCCCCAACACTGTTCAAAAGTTTGACCTCCGTTTTATCTTTGTTAAGTTTGTAACCAGATACTCTGGAAAAATCTTCAATGTCAGCCATGAGAGCCGGAATTGCTTCGTCCGCTCTTTCCGACATTATCAGGACATCATCCGCGTAGGCCGTTAGTTTTATAGTGCAATCACCAAATGGTATACCGGCTATATGCGGATCATGCCGTATATGATATAAGAACGGCTCAATCGCCAACAGAAAGAGTGAAGGAGACAGGGGGCAACCCTGTCTCGTACCTTGTTTTAAGTGGAAGGGAGAGGAAAAGGATCCACCAGCTCTAACACGTGCAGACGGGCAACAATAGAGGGACATTACCAGTTTAGTGAATGACTCTCCTAGGTTGAACTTACAGAGAACAGCTCGCAGAAAGGACCAATCCACCTTATCGAATGCTTTTTCAGCATCCAGTGTTATCGCTGCAGTCGGCGTGTCTAAGAGTTTCGCCTTTTCCAATACATGCGCCAGAATTCTTGTGTTGTCACTGGACAAACGGTTCTTAAGGAATCCGGCTTGAGATGGGTGAATCAGCTTCGGAAGAACCCCCTGCAAGCGAGCAGAAAGTATCATGGCCAGGAGCTTGCAGTCAATATTAATCAATGAGATCGGTCTATAATTTTTCGGTAGCGAGGGGTCTTTCCCATCTTTAGGAAGTACAGCAATTATGGCCTCAGCCAAAGTACCTCTCACTTCACCAGATTCATTGATACCTTTGAATAGTTGGAGGAGGGGGTCAACCAAAAGGGAGGGGAAAGTTTTATAAAATTTTGCCGTAAATCCGTCAGGGCCAGGGGCTTTCCCAACCTTTAAGCGCTTAATCGCAGCCTCTATTTCTACAGAGCTAATTGGACCATTCAGCTTGCTCCGATCCTCCTCCGAAAGCCGTGGGAGATCACACGCATCTAAGTAGTCCTTAATTTTAGGTTCCTCTACCGCCTCATTTTTGGCGTAGAGGTCCTCATAGAAAACTCTAAACACCTCCGTTATTTTATCAGGGTCCGAGTACGAGTGCCCAGAAGCATCCTTAATGACACTAATCGTGTTCCTCTGGACCTTGAACTTCAAGTATGAGGCGAGGGACTTACCTGCCTTATTAGATTCACAAAGCTTAAATCTCCTGCCCTTGTCTAGCCAGACTCCCGCCCTCTCACTAACTATTTTATTATACTCATATTTTTTATTCGCCAATGCAGCAAGAGACATCTGATCCCTATCTTTTAGATGTTTGATCTCTAAGTTCTTGATGTCCAACTCCAAAGTCTCCAACTTCTCGCTGTAAGATTTATTCATTTCTGACCTAAGTTTGATACACACACCCCTTATAGTACTTTTCAGAGCCTCCCACCTAATGAGATCGGACGTGTCCCCTTGTTTGTTAATCTGAAGATATGATGCTATAGCCTCCTGTACTGTGGCCCGGTGCTTGTCACTAGCTAGTATTTCATCATTCAGCCTCCAAGCTGTCTGACGCGAGGATGGTTTAACATTAGTGAGTGTTAAGGAAATGCATGAATGATCCGATAATACCCTGGGCTCAATGGATGTAGAATCCAATCTAGAAACGCCATTTTGTGTGATAAAGAGGAAGTCAATCCGTGAGTATGAGTCATGTGGTGGAGAATAGAAAGTATAATCTCTCTCCGAGGGGTTCTGGAGTCTCCAAGTGTCTAACAAGTGGAAACGCTTACACATACCAAGAAAAGCTTTATGGGCTTTCGTAGATTTAAAGACACAGCGTGAATCCCTATCCAGAATTGCATCTATAGGGAGATTGAAATCCCCAGCTACTATGTGCAACGCAGTATCCGGAATAGTTTCAAGGTGTTTATTTAGTTTGTCCCAAAAGACCAGGTCGCTAGTGTTGGGTGCGTACACGCTGGTGACATAGAACTCCGTATTATCCTTACTCATCTTGGCCGTGACCCATCTACCATCTGCACTAACTTCAGACGACAAGACCTCCACCTTCGATTTCTTTGCCACAAGTATCAGGACACCATTCTTTTTATTTACAGCCTCTGCACCCACCACCTCATTATAGAATTTATTTCTCATGTGGTAAAACTGCTTTGCCTCAAGCTTCGTCTCCTGAAGCAAGACGATATCACCCTTCAATCTTTTAACATAATCTAATATCTTCTGTCTCTTCACAGGCTGGTTCAGGCCCTTAACGTTAAACGACAGCACCTTTAGTCTATCTAAATTACATGCTCCCACCGGCGAGCCAAATGAGCTATTTATCATCAGGAGGTTGCAACAACATCACAACAAACACATATTTCACGGTGTAATCGTATCCGCAGTAAATCCCAGTACCCCCCACACCCACAAGAAGCAAAAAGACGAGGACCATGCAAGCCGGAGTAAACAACAATGAAAGTAAGAAACAAAAAACACATACCCCTACCCAACAAGCCCCCTGCCCCCCACCCTCCCCACCCCAACTGAACAAGATAGACATGGTGACTGGAAGGAGAATGCGTCGGAACTCCCCCGTGCAACATTTATACTGAGAGAACACCATGGACCTGAGGAACTATCCCCCTTAGATTAAGGCCTGATACAACCCATTAGGCAACAACACCCCCCCACCAGCATAACCCACCTGCACCTCATCAATCCATCCGGACCAGTAGTTTAAAGCCCCCGACAAACCCTACCAACCCCCGTAATAGACCTGTAAAACATTATGCATGACCAGTAAACTATGTTGGCCCAGTAAACTGAAACTCCTCTATACAGAAAGCTATAATTCAAAACATCACACATGGTTAGATATCCTGTGCATCAACCACTGCGTACTACCAAAAACACTGTTTTGGAGAAAGCCCGGAGACAGGAAGTATGCCTTTGGCAGCCTGCTCCCCAGTCAGCATTAGAACGTACAAAGCTATGTTCACCCATAGCCTGAGGTTGAGGCATGTGCCGCCGTTCCCACCGAGGCGCTTGTGTCCATGTCCTGATCGTTCGGGCCCTCCAGCATGCGTTTCAGTTTCAACGGATCAGAGAAGAAATGAGGGGACCCTTGGATCAAAACACGGTACTTTGCAGGACCAGCGAACCCATATTGAAAGCCCCTTTTCTTTAGCATTGGTCGCAGCGCCAAGAACGCTTTCCTAAGTTCCACCGTCTCTTTACTGTAGTCCTGCGAAATGTACACCTTGGCTGATTTCCATAAAATATGATTGTTTTTCCTCATGAAACCAAGAATCTGCTCCACGTGTTGATAGCGCAATGGCTTGCACACAATTGCTCTGGGCCCTTTCTGGTTTTTATTTATCTGGCCTGGTACTCTATGGGCCCTATCGAACTCCAGTGGATGGTGGAAGGACAGATTGGTAGCCTGGGAGAACCAAGACTCCAGGAAAGCCCCGCAACTAGCATGCTGATCCTCCGACCCCTCCGGAAGGCCAAAAATGCGTAGGTTCCCCCGCCTGTTCCTGTCCTCCAACTCCGCCAGTTTCCGCATAGTGAGATCCGATGAAATGCATAAGCGGGTGATGGCTGCACACGACTTCACCTCGAGATCCTCAAGCCTGCTGATCCTCGACTCTGCCTCCACCAATTTTGCGTTGGTTACACGGTTACCCTGCCTGATAGCCGCCACCTCATCTTTAGTAGCCTTAGCCAGTTCCCTAACTTCCTCCAGCTTATTGAGAATCAGCTCCGTCGAATCGGGATTACCTTTCGCCCCTTTGCTGGGTGAACTAGGATTTGATTGGTCAGATTTGAGCCTCTTCGTGCTCTTCATCGATTCTTTGCCATCCGCCATGGTAGACCGTCGAGAAGACACCTCTGCCAGATAAAAAGTATCAAATTACATCAGCCTGCTCCAGTGGAGTGACTTTTGATAGTCATTCACTCTGCCGTCTAAGATGGCGTCTTCCCGTCTTCAAGCAATGTGATTGGAGGAACTCAGAACATGGCGCTGATCACTACATAGAGACCAATGTAGATGGACAGGAAATGGCCGCACCACCACGTATCGGGACCCTGGTGCCAGGCCATAGATCGCAGGCGAGATCACCAGTGGCCAGGAAGTCATGCAGGCTCAGAGCAACCCAGTCGCGGATAAAAAGTAGAGCTCCGGATTCACCCAGTATATTCCATGCGCTCCGCCACAATGACATACACGCCATAATCATTTGTACACAGGCCGTAATGAAGGTAGTAGAGTCGGTCTCACAGCTCCACAGCCCACATCATCAGGGTAGGCACACACCCCTCGCGGACCGCAAATAGCTCGAAATACTCAAGCGGCCCATAGACTCCACATCAGAAGCACGAGGGCTCTCCTTCATGTCGCAGCATCCGCCATTTTGTCAATGCGACATACATCAACGACCATTCATCGTGCTGCGCAGCTCCTCCATATCACCATAAGTGCGCTCCAGCACCTACAGCGGCTGAGATCCGTTAGCCTTCACACTTGACTCGCTCCACATCGACGACCGCCCAGCCGCCGACACCTCTCCCGTCACGCGGTCCCGTAGTCTGCCGAAGTCCTCACAGGCATCGGTCGGATCGCTTAAGGCCGTGGCCGAGCCGCTTCCCGGCAGCAAAACGCCTCCAAATTTCTCCTCTCAGGCCTCCTCACCTTCCGCTCACATCTTCCGCCCTCCGTTGCTGGTGAGGAGCGGTGAGGCCCGTTCCTCTGCCCTCATTTGTGTGTCGCACGGGCAGAGAGAATCACCGAGCCGCCATCTCCTTCGGCGTCCAAACCACGCCCCCCGAAAACGGACCATTTTTTACGTTTCTGAAGCATGTCGTAAGGGGGGGTGGTTATCTCTTTCATCAAAAATCGGACGTTTTTGATTGAACAATAAAGGCCTCCAAATGTTATTTTATTCACTTCCCGTGGAGGAGAAACACTTTTTAAGGCCGCAGAGTGAGTAAATTGGCCATTTTCATTCACATTTACCCATTCCTTAAGGCTTGTGTTTAGGGCCCCTGGAAGCTTGAAAATCACTTTAAACATCTAATTTTATCTCTAAAAGTGATTATCCACGTACAAATGTGAATTGTCGTTTAAAGACGCAACATTGGAAAATGGACCATTTTTTTCGTTTCTGAAGCATGTCGTAAGGGGGGGTGGTTATCTTTTTCACCAAAAAAAAGGCGTTTTTTATTGAACAATAAAGGCCTCCAAATGTTATTTTATTCACTTCCCGTGGAGGAGAAACACTTTTTAAGGCCGCAGAGTGAGTAAATTGGCCATTTTCATTCACTTTTACCCATTCCTCTAATCTCGTGTGTAAGGCCCCTGGAAGCATGAAAATCACTTTAAACATCTCATTTTATCTTTAAAAGTGATTTTCCACGTACAAATGTGAATTGTAGTTCAAAGAGGCAACATTTGAAAATGGACCATTTTTTTAGTTTCTGAAGCATGTCGTAAGGGGTGGTGGTTATCTCTTTCACCAAAAAACAGGCGTTTTTGATTGAACAATAAAGGCCTCCAAATGTTATTTAATTCACTTCCCGTGGAGGAGAAACACTTTTTAAGGCCGCAGAGTGAGTAAATTGGCCATTTTCATTCACTTTTACCCATTCCTCAAATCTTGTGTTTAAGGCCCCTGGAAGCATGAAAATCACTTTAAACATCTCATTTTATCTTTAAAAGTGATTTTCCACGTACAAATGTGAATTGTAGTTCAAAGAGGCAACATTTGAAAACAGACCATTTTTTTAGTTTCTGAAGCATGTCGTAAGGGGGGGTGGTTATCTCTTTCATCAAAAATCGGACGTTTTTGATTGAACAATAAAGGCCTACAAATGTTATTTAATTCACTTTCTGGGGTGGAGAAAAACTTTTTAAGGCCTCAGAGTGAATAAATTGGCCATTTTCATTCACATTTACCCATTCCTCAAATCTTGTGTTTTGGGACCCTGGAAGCTTGAAAATCACTTTAAACATCTCATTTTATCTTTAAAAGTGATTTTCCACGTACAAATGTGAATTGTAGTTAAAAGAGGCAACATTTGAAAACGGACCATTTTTTACGTTTCTGAAGCATGTCGTAAGGGGGGGTGGTTATCTCTTTCGTCAAAAATCGGGTGTTTTCGCTTGAACAATAAAGGCCTACAAATGTTATTTAGTTCACTTCCCGTGGAGGAGAAACACTTTTTAAGGCCGCAGAGTGAGTAAATTGGCCATATTCATTCACTTTTACCCATTCCTCAAATCTTGTGTTTAAGGCCCCTGGAAGCATGAAAATCACTTTAAACATCTCATTTTATCTTTAAAAGTGATTTTCCACGTACAAATGTGAATTGTAGTTCAAAGAGGCAACATTTGAAAACAGACCATTTTTTTAGTTTCTGAAGCATGTCGTAGGGGGGGGTGGTTATCTCTTTCATCAAAAATCGGATGTTTTTAATTGAACAATAAAGGCCTACAAATGTTATTTAATTCACTTTCTGGAGTGGAGAAAAACTTTTTAAGGCCTCAGAGTGAATAAATTGGCCATTTTCATTCACATTTACCCATTCCTCAAATCTTGTGTTTAGGGCCCCTGGAAGCTTGAAAATCACTTTAAACATCTCATTTTATCTTTAAAAGTGATTTTCCACGTACAAATGTGAATTGTAGTTCAAAGAGGCAACATTTGAAAACAGACCATTTTTTTAGTTTCTGAAGCATGTTGTAAGGGGGGGTGGTTATCTCTTTCATCAAAAATCGGACGTTTTTGATTGAACAATAAAGGCCTCCAAATGTTATTTTATTCACTTCCCGTGGAGGAGAAACACTTTTTAAGGCCGCAGAGTGAGTAAATTGGCCATTTTCATTCACTTTTACCCATTCCTCAAATCTCGTGTTTAAGGACCCTGGAAGCATGAAAATCACTTTAAACATCTCATTTTATCTTTAAAAGTGATTTTCCAAGTACAAATGTGAATTGTAGTTCAAAGAGGCAACATTTGAAAACGGACCATTTTTTACGTTTCTGAAGCATGTCGTAAGGGGGGGTGGTTATCTCTTTCGTCAAAAATTGGGCCTTTTTGCTTGAACAATAAAGGCCTACAAATGTTATTTAGTTCACTTCCCGTGGAGGAGAAACACTTTTTAAGGCCGCAGAGTGAGTAAATTGGCCATATTCATTCACTTTTACCCATTCCTCAAATCTTGTGTTTAAGGCCCCTGAAAGCATGAAAATCACTTTAAACATCTCATTTTATCTTTAAAAGTGATTTTCCATGTACAAATGTGAATTGTAGTTCAAAGAGGCAACATTTGAAAACAGACCATTTTTTTAGTTTCTGAAGCATGTCGTAAGGGGGGGTGGTTATCTCTTTCATCAAAAATCGGACGTTTTTGATTGAACAATAAAGGCCTACAAATGTTATTTAATTCACTTTCTGGGGTGTAGAAATTTTTTTTAAGGCCTCAGAGTGAATAAATTGGCCATTTTCATTCACATTCACCCATTCCTTAAGGCTTGTGTTTAGGGCCCCTGGAAGCCTGAAAATCACTTTAAACATCTAATTTTATCTCTAAAAGTGATTATCCACGTACAAATGTGAATTGTCGTTTAAAGACGCAACATTGGAAAATGGACCATTTTTTTCGTTTCTGAAGCATGTCGTAAGGGGGGGTGGTTATCTCTTTCACCAAAAAAAAGGCGTTTTTTATTGAACAATAAAGGCCTCCAAATGTTATTTTATTCACTTCCCGTGGAGGAGAAACACTTTTTAAGGCCGCAGAGTGAGTAAATTGGCCATTTTCATTCACTTTTACCCATTCCTCAAATCTCGTGTTTAAGGCCCCTGGAAGCATGAAAATCACTTTAAACATCTCATTTTATCTTTAAAAGTGATTTTCCACGTACAAATGTGAATTGTAGTTCAAAGAGGCAACATTTGAAAATGGACCATTTTTTTCGTTTCCGAAGCATGTCGTAAGGGGGGGTGGTTATCTCTTTCACCAAAAAACAGGCGTTTTTGATTGAACAATAAAGGCCTCCAAATGTTATTTAATTCACTTCCCGTGGAGGAGAAACACTTTTTTAAGGCCGCAGAGTGAGTAAATTGGCCATTTTCATTCACTTTTACCCATTCCTCAAATCTTGTGTTTAAGGCCCCTGGAAGCATGAAAATCACTTTCAACATCTCATTTTATCTTTAAAAGTGATTTTCCACGTACAAATGTGAATTGTAGTTCAAAGAGGCAACATTTGAAAACAGACCATTTTTTTAGTTTCTGAAGCATGTCGTAAGGGGGGGTGGTTATCTCTTTCATCAAAAATTGGACGTTTTTGATTGAACAATAAAGGCCTACAAATGTTATTTAATTCACTTTCTGGGGTGGAGAAAAACTTTTTAAGGCCTCAGAGTGAATAAATTGGCCATTTTCATTCACATTTACCCATTCCTCAAATCTTGTGTTTAGGGCCCCTGGAAGCTTGAAAATCACTTTAAACATCTCATTTTATCTTTAAAAGTGATTTTCCACGTACAAATGTGAATTGTAGTTAAAAGAGGCAACATTTGAAAACGGACCATTTTTTACGTTTCTGAAGCATGTCGTAAGGGGGGGTGGTTATCTCTTTCGTCAAAAATCGGGTGTTTTCGCTTGAACAATAAAGGCCTACAAATGTTATTTAGTTCACTTCCCGTGGAGGAGAAACACTTTTTAAGGCCGCAGAGTGAGTAAATTGGCCATATTCATTCACTTTTACCCATTCCTCAAATCTTGTGTTTAAGGCCCCTGGAAGCATGAAAATCACTTTAAACATCTCATTTTATCTTTAAAAGTGATTTTCCACGTACAAATGTGAATTGTAGTTCAAAGAGGCAACATTTGAAAACAGACAATTTTTTCAGTTTCTGAAGCATGTTATAAGGGGGGTGGTTATCTCTTTCATCAAAAATCGGACGTTTTTGATTGAACAATAAAGGCCTCCAAATGTTATTTTATTCACTTCCCGTGGAGGAGAAACACTTTTTAAGGCCGCAGAGTGAGTACATTGGCCATTTTCATTCACTTTTACCCATTCCTCAAATCTCGTGTTTAAGGCCCCTGGAAGCATGAAAATCACTTTAAACGTCTCATTTTATCTTTAAAAGTGATTTTCCACGTACAAATGTGAATTGTAGTTCAAAGAGGCAACATTTGAAAGCGGACCATTTTTTTCGTTTCTGAAGCATGTCATAAGGGGGGGTGGTTATCTCTTTCACCAAAAAACAGGCGTTTTTGATTGAACAATAAAGGCCTCCAAATGTTCTTTAATTCACTTCCCGTGGAGGAGAAACACTTTTAAAGGCCACAGAGTGAGTAAATTGGCAATTTTCATTCACTTTTACCCATTTCTCAAATCTTGTGTTTAAGGCCCCTGGAAGCATGAAAATCACTTTAAACATCTCATTTTATCTTTAAAAGTGATTTTCCACGTACAAATGTGAATTGTAGTTCAAAGAGGCAACATTTGAAAACAGACCATTTTTTTAGTTTCTGAAGCATGTCGTAAGGGAGGGTGGTTATCTCTTTCATCAAAAATCATTGGTTTTTAATTGAACAATAAAGGCCTACAAATGTTATTTAATTCACTTTCTGGGGTGGAGAAAAACTTTTTAAGGCCTCAGAGGGAATAAATTGGCCATTTCCATTCACAATTACCCATTCCTCAAATCTTGTGTTTAGGGCCCCTGGAAGCTTGAAAATCACTTTAAACATCTAATTTTATCTCTAAAAGTGATTATCCACGTACAAATGTGAATTGTCGTTTAAAGACGCAACATTTGAAAATGGACCATTTTTTTCGTTTCTGAAGCATGTCGTAAGGGGGGGTGGTTATCTCTTTCGTCAAAAATCGGGTGTTTTTGCTTGAACAATAAAGGCCTACAAATGTTATTTAGTTCACTTCCCGTGGAGGAGAAACACTTTTTAAGGCCGCAGAGTGAGTAAATTGGCCATATTCATTCACTTTTACCCATTCCTCAAATCTTGTGTTTAAGGCCCCTGGAAGCATGAAAATCACTTTAAACATCTCATTTTATCTTTAAAAGTGATTTTCCACGTACAAATGTGAATTGTCGTTCAAAGAGGCAACATTTGAAAACAGACAATTTTTTCAGTTTCTGAAGCATGTTATAAGGGGGGGTGGTTATCTCTTTCATCAAAAATCGGACATTTTTGATTGAACAATAAAGGGCTCCAAATGTTATTTTATTCACTTCCCGTGGAGGAGAAACACTTTTTAAGGCCGCAGAGTGAGTACATTGGCCATTTTCATTCACTTTTACCCATTCCTCAAATCTCGTGTTTAAGGCCCCTGGAAGCATGAAAATCACTTTAAACATCTCATTTTATCTTTAAAAGTGATTTTCCACGTACAAATGTGAATTGTAGTTCAAAGAGGCAACATTTGAAAACAGACCATTTTTTTAGTTTCTGAAGCATGTCGTAAGGGGGGGTGGTTATCTCTTTCATCAAAAATCGGACGTTTTTAATTGAACAATAAAGGCCTACAAATGTTATTTAATTCACTTTCTGGGGTGGAGAAAAACTTTTTAAGGCCTCAGAGTGAATAAATTGGCCATTTCCATTCACAATTACCCATTCCTCAAATCTTGTGTTTAGGGCCCCTGGAAGCTTGAAAATCACTTTAAACATCTAATTTTATCTCTAAAAGTGATTATTCACGTACAAATGTGAATTGTCGTTTAAAGACGCAACATTTGAAAATGGACCATTTTTTTCGTTTCTGAAGCATGTCGTAAGGGGGTGTGGTTATCTCTTTCACCAAAAAAAAGGCGTTTTTTATTGAACAATAAAGGCCTCCAGATGTTATTTTATTCACTTCCCGTGGAGGAGAAACACTTTTTAAGGCCACAGAGTGAGTAAATTGGCCATTTTCATTCACTTTTACCCATTCCTCTAATCTCGTGTTTAAGGCCCCTGGAAGCATGAAAATCACTTTAAACATCTCATTTTATCTTTAAAAGTGATTTTCCACGTACAAATGTGAATTGTAGTTCAAAGAGGCAACATTTGAAAATGGACCATTTTTTTCGTTTCTGAAGCATGTCGTAAGGGGGGGTGGTTATCTCTTTCACCAAAAAACAGGCGTTTTTGATTGAACAATAAAGGCCTCCAAATGTTATTTAATTCACTTCCCGTGGAGGAGAAACACTTTTTAAGGCCGCAGAGTGAGTAAATTGGCCATTTTCATTCACTTTTACCCATTCCTCAAATCTTGTGTTTAAGGCCCCTGGAAGCATGAAAATCACTTTAAACATCTCATTTTATCTTTAAAAGTGATTTTCCACGTACAAATGTGAATTGTAGTTCAAAGAGGCAACATTTGAAAACGGACCATTTTTTACGTTTCTGAAGCTTGTCGTAAGGGGGGGTGGTTATCTCTTTCATCAAAAATCGGACGTTTTTGATTGAACAATAAAGGCCTCCAAATGTTATTTTATTCACTTCCCGTGGAGGAGAAACACTTTTTAAGGCCGCAGAGTGAGTAAATTGGCCATTTTCATTCACTTTTACCCATTCCTCAAATCTCGTGTTTAAGGACCCTGGAAGCATGAAAATCACTTTAAACATCTCATTTTATCTTTAAAAGTGATTTTCCAAGTACAAATGTGAATTGTAGTTCAAAGAGGCAACATTTGAAAACGGACCATTTTTTACGTTTCTGAAGCATGTCGTAAGGGGGGGTGGTTATCTCTTTCGTCAAAAATCGGGCCTTTTTGCTTGAACAATAAAGGCCTACAAATGTTATTTAGTTCACTTCCCGTGGAGGAGAAACACTTTTTAAGGCCGCAGAGTGAGTAAATTGGCCATATTCATTCACTTTTACCCATTCCTCAAATCTTGTGTTTAAGGCCCCTGAAAGCATGAAAATCACTTTAAACATCTCATTTTATCTTTAAAAGTGATTTTCCATGTACAAATGTGAATTGTAGTTCAAAGAGGCAACATTTGAAAACAGACCATTTTTTTAGTTTCTGAAGCATGTCGTAAGGGGGGGTGGTTATCTCTTTCATCAAAAATCGGACGTTTTTGATTGAACAATAAAGGCCTACAAATGTTATTTAATTCACTTTCTGGGGTGTAGAAATTTTTTTTAAGGCCTCAGAGTGAATAAATTGGCCATTTTCATTCACATTCACCCATTCCTTAAGGCTTGTGTTTAGGGCCCCTGGAAGCCTGAAAATCACTTTAAACATCTAATTTTATCTCTAAAAGTGATTATCCACGTACAAATGTGAATTGTCGTTTAAAGACGCAACATTGGAAAATGGACCATTTTTTTCGTTTCTGAAGCATGTCGTAAGGGGGGGTGGTTATCTCTTTCACCAAAAAAAAGGCGTTTTTTATTGAACAATAAAGGCCTCCAAATGTTATTTTATTCACTTCCCGTGGAGGAGAAACACTTTTTAAGGCCGCAGAGTGAGTAAATTGGCCATTTTCATTCACTTTTACCCATTCCTCAAATCTCGTGTTTAAGGCCCCTGGAAGCATGAAAATCACTTTAAACATCTCATTTTATCTTTAAAAGTGATTTTCCACGTACAAATGTGAGCTGTAGTTCAAAGAGGCAACATTTGAAAATGGACCATTTTTTTCGTTTCCGAAGCATGTCGTAAGGGGGGGTGGTTATCTCTTTCACCAAAAAACAGGCGTTTTTGATTGAACAATAAAGGCCTCCAAATGTTATTTAATTCACTTCCCGTGGAGGAGAAACACTTTTTTAAGGCCGCAGAGTGAGTAAATTGGCCATTTTCATTCACTTTTACCCATTCCTCAAATCTTGTGTTTAAGGCCCCTGGAAGCATGAAAATCACTTTCAACATCTCATTTTATCTTTAAAAGTGATTTTCCACGTACAAATGTGAATTGTAGTTCAAAGAGGCAACATTTGAAAACAGACCATTTTTTTAGTTTCTGAAGCATGTCGTAAGGGGGGGTGGTTATCTCTTTCATCAAAAATTGGACGTTTTTGATTGAACAATAAAGGCCTACAAATGTTATTTAATTCACTTTCTGGGGTGGAGAAAAACTTTTTAAGGCCTCAGAGTGAATAAATTGGCCATTTTCATTCACATTTACCCATTCCTCAAATCTTGTGTTTAGGGCCCCTGGAAGCTTGAAAATCACTTTAAACATCTCATTTTATCTTTAAAAGTGATTTTCCACGTACAAATGTGAATTGTAGTTAAAAGAGGCAACATTTGAAAACGGACCATTTTTTACGTTTCTGAAGCATGTCGTAAGGGGGGGTGGTTATCTCTTTCGTCAAAAATCGGGTGTTTTCGCTTGAACAATAAAGGCCTACAAATGTTATTTAGTTCACTTCCCGTGGAGGAGAAACACTTTTTAAGGCCGCAGAGTGAGTAAATTGGCCATATTCATTCACTTTTACCCATTCCTCAAATCTTGTGTTTAAGGCCCCTGGAAGCATGAAAATCACTTTAATCATCTCATTTTATCTTTAAAAGTGATTTTCCACGTACAAATGTGAATTGTAGTTCAAAGAGGCAACATTTGAAAACAGACAATTTTTTCAGTTTCTGAAGCATGTTATAAGGGGGGGTGGTTATCTCTTTCATCAAAAATCGGACGTTTTTGATTGAACAATAAAGGCCTCCAAATGTTATTTTATTCACTTCCCGTGGAGGAGAAACACTTTTTAAGGCCGCAGAGTGAGTACATTGGCCATTTTCATTCACTTTTACCCATTCCTCAAATCTCGTGTTTAAGGCCCCTGGAAGCATGAAAATCACTTTAAACGTCTCATTTTATCTTTAAAAGTGATTTTCCACGTACAAATGTGAATTGTAGTTCAAAGAGGCAACATTTGAAAGCGGACCATTTTTTTCGTTTCTGAAGCATGTCATAAGGGGGGGTGGTTATCTCTTTCACCAAAAAACAGGCGTTTTTGATTGAACAATAAAGGCCTCCAAATGTTCTTTAATTCACTTCCCGTGGAGGAGAAACACTTTTAAAGGCCACAGAGTGAGTAAATTGGCAATTTTCATTCACTTTTACCCATTTCTCAAATCTTGTGTTTAAGGCCCCTGGAAGCATGAAAATCACTTTAAACATCTCATTTTATCTTTAAAAGTGATTTTCCACGTACAAATGTGAATTGTAGTTCAAAGAGGCAACATTTGAAAACAGACCATTTTTTTAGTTTCTGAAGCATGTCGTAAGGGGGGTGGTTATCTCTTTCATCAAAAATCATTGGTTTTTAATTGAACAATAAAGGCCTACAAATGTTATTTAATTCACTTTCTGGGGTGGAGAAAAACTTTTTAAGGCCTCAGAGGGAATAAATTGGCCATTTCCATTCACAATTACCCATTCCTCAAATCTTGTGTTTAGGGCCCCTGGAAGCTTGAAAATCACTTTAAACATCTAATTTTATCTCTAAAAGTGATTATCCACGTACAAATGTGAATTGTCGTTTAAAGACGCAACATTTGAAAATGGACCATTTTTTTCGTTTCTGAAGCATGTCGTAAGGGGGGGTGGTTATCTCTTTCGTCAAAAATCGGGTGTTTTTGCTTGAACAATAAAGGCCTACAAATGTTATTTAGTTCACTTCCCGTGGAGGAGAAACACTTTTTAAGGCCGCAGAGTGAGTAAATTGGCCATATTCATTCACTTTTACCCATTCCTCAAATCTTGTGTTTAAGGCCCCTGGAAGCATGAAAATCACTTTAAACATCTCATTTTATCTTTAAAAGTGATTTTCCACGTACAAATGTGAATTGTCGTTCAAAGAGGCAACATTTGAAAACAGACAATTTTTTCAGTTTCTGAAGCATGTTATAAGGGGGGGTGGTTATCTCTTTCATCAAAAATCGGACATTTTTGATTGAACAATAAAGGGCTCCAAATGTTATTTTATTCACTTCCCGTGGAGGAGAAACACTTTTTAAGGCCGCAGAGTGAGTACATTGGCCCTTTTCATTCACTTTTACCCATTCCTCAAATCTCGTGTTTAAGGCCCCTGGAAGCATGAAAATCACTTTAAACATCTCATTTTATCTTTAAAAGTGATTTTCCACGTACAAATGTGAATTGTAGTTCAGAGAGGCAACATTTGAAAGCGGACCATTTTTTTCGTTTCTGAAGCATGTCATAAGGGGGGGTGGTTATCTCTTTCACCAAAAAACAGGCGTTTTTGATTGAACAATAAAGGCCTCCAAACGTTCTTTAATTCACTTCCCGTGGAGGAGAAACACTTTTAAAGGCCACAGAGTGAGTAAATTGGCAATTTTCATTCACTTTTACCCATTTCTCAAATCTTGTGTTTAAGGCCCCTGGAAGCATGAAAATCACTTTAAACATCTCATTTTATCTTTAAAAGTGATTTTCCACGTACAAATGTGAATTGTAGTTCAAAGAGGCAACATTTGAAAACAGACCATTTTTTTAGTTTCTGAAGCATGTCGTAAGGGGGGGTGGTTATCTCTTTCATCAAAAATCGGACGTTTTTAATTGAACAATAAAGGCCTACATATGTTATTTAATTCACTTTCTGGGGTGGAGAAAAACTTTTTAAGGCCTCAGAGTGAATAAATTGGCCATTTCCATTCACAATTACCCATTCCTCAAATCTTGTGTTTAGGGCCCCTGGAAGCTTGAAAATCACTTTAAACATCTAATTTTATCTCTAAAAGTGATTATCCACGTACAAATGTGAATTGTCGTTTAAAGACGCAACATTTGAAAATGGACCATTTTTTTCGTTTCTGAAGCATGTCGTAAGGGGGTGTGGTTATCTCTTTCACCAAAAAAAAGGCGTTTTTTATTGAACAATAAAGGCCTCCAGATGTTATTTTATTCACTTCCCGTGGAGGAGAAACACTTTTTAAGGCCACAGAGTGAGTAAATTGGCCATTTTCATTCACTTTTACCCATTCCTCTAATCTCGTGTTTAAGGCCCCTGGAAGCATGAAAATCACTTTAAACATCTCATTTTATCTTTAAAAGTGATTTTCCACGTACAAATGTGAATTGTAGTTCAAAGAGGCAACATTTGAAAATGGACCATTTTTTACGTTTCTGAAGCTTGTCGTAAGGGGGGGTGGTTATCTCTTTCGTCAAAAATCGGGCGTTTTCGCTTGAACAATAAAGGCCTACAAATGTTATTTAGTTCACTTCCCGTGGAGGAGAAACACTTTTTAAGGCCGCAGACTGAGTAAATTGGCCATATTCATTCACTTTTACCCATTCCTCAAATATTGTGTTTAAGGCCCCTGGAAGCATGAAAATCACTTTAAACCTCTCATTTTATCTTTAATAGTGATTTTCCACGTACAAATGTGAATGGTAGTTCAAAGAGGCAACATTTGAAAACGGACCATTTTTTACGTTTCTGAAGCATGTCGTAAGGGGGGGTTGGTTATCTCTTTCGTCAAAAATCGGGTGTTTTTGCTTGAACAATAAAGGCCTACAAATGTTATGTAGTTCACTTCCCGTGGAGGAGAAACACTTTTTAAGGCCGCAGAGTGAGTAAATTGGCCATATTCATTCACTTTTACCCATTCCTCAAATCTTGTGTTTAAGGCCCCTGGAAGCATGAAAATCACTTTAAACATCTCATTTTATCTTTAAAAGTGATTTTCCACGTACAAATGTGAATTGTAGTTCAAAGAGGCAACATTTGAAAACAGACAATTTTTTCAGTTTCTGAAGCATGTTATAAGGGGGGGTGGTTATCTCTTTCATCAAAAATCGGACGTTTTTGATTGAACAATAAAGGCCTCCAAATGTTATTTTATTCACTTCCCGTGGAGGAGAAACACTTTTTAAGGCCGCAGAGTGAGTACATTGGCCATTTTCATTCACTTTTACCCATTCCTCAAATCTCGTGTTTAAGGCCCCTGGAAGCATGAAAATCACTTTAAACGTCTCATTTTATCTTTAAAAGTGATTTTCCACGTACAAATGTGAATTGTAGTTCAAAGAGGCAACATTTGAAAGCGGACCATTTTTTTCGTTTCTGAAGCATGTCATAAGGGGGGGTGGTTATCTCTTTCACCAAAAAACAGGCGTTTTTGATTGAACAATAAAGGCCTCCAAATGTTCTTTAATTCACTTCCCGTGGAGGAGAAACACTTTTAAAGGCCACAGAGTGAGTAAATTGGCAATTTTCATTCACTTTTACCCATTTCTCAAATCTTGTGTTTAAGGCCCCTGGAAGCATGAAAATCACTTTAAACATCTCATTTTATCTTTAAAAGTGATTTTCCACGTACAAATGTGAATTGTAGTTCAAAGAGGCAACATTTGAAAACAGACCATTTTTTTAGTTTCTGAAGCATGTCGTAAGGGGGGGTGGTTATCTCTTTCATCAAAAATCATTGGTTTTTAAATGAACAATAAAGGCCTACAAATGTTATTTAATTCACTTTCTGGGGTGGAGAAAAACTTTTTAAGGCCTCAGAGGGAATAAATTGGCCATTTCCATTCACAATTACCCATTCCTCAAATCTTGTGTTTAGGGCCCCTGGAAGCTTGAAAATCACTTTAAACATCTAATTTTATCTCTAAAAGTGATTATCCACGTACAAATGTGAATTGTCGTTTAAAGACGCAACATTTGAAAATGGACCATTTTTTTCGTTTCTGAAGCATGTCGTAAGGGGGGGTGGTTATCTCTTTCGTCAAAAATCGGGTGTTTTTGCTTGAACAATAAAGGCCTACAAATGTTATTTAGTTCACTTCCCGTGGAGGAGAAACACTTTTTAAGGCCGCAGAGTGAGTAAATTGGCCATATTCATTCACTTTTACCCATTCCTCAAATCTTGTGTTTAAGGCCCCTGGAAGCATGAAAATCACTTTAAACATCTCATTTTATCTTTAAAAGTGATTTTCCACGTACAAATGTGAATTGTAGTTCAAAGAGGCAACATTTGAAAACAGACCATTTTTTACGTTTCTGAAGCATGTCGTAAGGGGGGGTGGTTATCTCTTTCGTCAAAAATCGGGCCTTTTTGCTTGAACAATAAAGGCCTACAAATGTTATTTAGTTCACTTCCCGTGGAGGAGAAACACTTTTTAAGGCCGCAGAGTGAGTAAATTGGCCATATTCATTCACTTTTACCCATTCCTCAAATCTTGTGTTTAAGGCCCCTGAAAGCATGAAAATCACTTTAAACATCTCATTTTATCTTTAAAAGTGATTTTCCACGTACAAATGTGAATTGTAGTTCAAAGAGGCAACATTTGAAAACGGACCATTTTTTACGTTTCTGAAGCTTGTCGTAAGGGGGGGTGGTTATCTCTTTCGTCAAAAATCGGGCGTTTTCGCTTGAACAATAAAGGCCTACAAATGTTATTTAGTTCACTTCCCGTGGAGGAGAAACACTTTTTAAGGCCGCAGACTGAGTAAATTGGCCATATTCATTCACTTTTACCCATTCCTCAAATCTTGTGTTTAAGGCCCCTGGAAGCATGAAAATCACTTTAAACCTCTCATTTTATCTTTAATAGTGATTTTCCACGTACAAATGTGAATGGTAGTTCAAAGAGGCAACATTTGAAAACGGACCATTTTTTACGTTTCTGAAGCATGTCGTAAGGGGGGGTTGGTTATCTCTTTCGTCAAAAATCGGGTGTTTTTGCTTGAACAATAAAGGCCTACAAATGTTATGTAGTTCACTTCCCGTGGAGGAGAAACACTTTTTAAGGCCGCAGAGTGAGTAAATTGGCCATATTCATTCACTTTTACCCATTCCTCAAATCTTGTGTTTAAGGCCCCTGGAAGCATGAAAATCACTTTAAACATCTCATTTTATCTTTAAAAGTGATTTTCCACGTACAAATGTGAATTGTAGTTCAAAGAGGCAACATTTGAAAACAGACAATTTTTTCAGTTTCTGAAGCATGTTATAAGGGGGGGTGGTTATCTCTTTCATCAAAAATCGGACGTTTTTGATTGAACAATAAAGGCCTCCAAATGTTATTTTATTCACTTCCCGTGGAGGAGAAACACTTTTTAAGGCCGCAGAGTGAGTACATTGGCCATTTTCATTCACTTTTACCCATTCCTCAAATCTCGTGTTTAAGGCCCCTGGAAGCATGAAAATCACTTTAAACGTCTCATTTTATCTTTAAAAGTGATTTTCCACGTACAAATGTGAATTGTAGTTCAAAGAGGCAACATTTGAAAGCGGACCATTTTTTTCGTTTCTGAAGCATGTCATAAGGGGGGGGTGGTTATCTCTTTCACCAAAAAACAGGCGTTTTTGATTGAACAATAAAGGCCTCCAAATGTTCTTTAATTCACTTCCCGTGGAGGAGAAACACTTTTAAAGGCCACAGAGTGAGTAAATTGGCAATTTTCATTCACTTTTACCCATTTCTCAAATCTTGTGTTTAAGGCCCCTGGAAGCATGAAAATCACTTTAAACATCTCATTTTATCTTTAAAAGTGATTTTCCACGTACAAATGTGAATTGTAGTTCAAAGAGGCAACATTTGAAAACAGACCATTTTTTTAGTTTCTGAAGCATGTCGTAAGGGGGGGTGGTTATCTCTTTCATCAAAAATCATTGGTTTTTAATTGAACAATAAAGGCCTACAAATGTTATTTAATTCACTTTCTGGGGTGGAGAAAAACTTTTTAAGGCCTCAGAGGGAATAAATTGGCCATTTCCATTCACAATTACCCATTCCTCAAATCTTGTGTTTAGGGCCCCTGGAAGCTTGAAAATCACTTTAAACATCTAATTTTATCTCTAAAAGTGATTATCCACGTACAAATGTGAATTGTCGTTTAAAGACGCAACATTTGAAAATGGACCATTTTTTTCGTTTCTGAAGCATGTCGTAAGGGGGGGTGGTTATCTCTTTCGTCAAAAATCGGGTGTTTTTGCTTGAACAATAAAGGCCTACAAATGTTATTTAGTTCACTTCCCGTGGAGGAGAAACACTTTTTAAGGCCGCAGAGTGAGTAAATTGGCCATATTCATTCACTTTTACCCATTCCTCAAATCTTGTGTTTAAGGCCCCTGGAAGCATGAAAATCACTTTAAACATCTCATTTTATCTTTAAAAGTGATTTTCCACGTACAAATGTGAATTGTCGTTCAAAGAGGCAACATTTGAAAACAGACAATTTTTTCAGTTTCTGAAGCATGTTATAAGGGGGGGTGGTTATCTCTTTCATCAAAAATCGGACATTTTTGATTGAACAATAAAGGGCTCCAAATGTTATTTTATTCACTTCCCGTGGAGGAGAAACACTTTTTAAGGCCGCAGAGTGAGTACATTGGCCCTTTTCATTCACTTTTACCCATTCCTCAAATCTCGTGTTTAAGGCCCCTGGAAGCATGAAAATCACTTTAAACATCTCATTTTATCTTTAAAAGTGATTTTCCACGTACAAATGTGAATTGTAGTTCAGAGAGGCAACATTTGAAAGCGGACCATTTTTTTCGTTTCTGAAGCATGTCATAAGGGGGGGTGGTTATCTCTTTCACCAAAAAACAGGCGTTTTTGATTGAACAATAAAGGCCTCCAAACGTTCTTTAATTCACTTCCCGTGGAGGAGAAACACTTTTAAAGGCCACAGAGTGAGTAAATTGGCAATTTTCATTCACTTTTACCCATTTCTCAAATCTTGTGTTTAAGGCCCCTGGAAGCATGAAAATCACTTTAAACATCTCATTTTATCTTTAAAAGTGATTTTCCACGTACAAATGTGAATTGTAGTTCAAAGAGGCAACATTTGAAAACAGACCATTTTTTTAGTTTCTGAAGCATGTCGTAAGGGGGGGTGGTTATCTCTTTCATCAAAAATCGGACGTTTTTAATTGAACAATAAAGGCCTACATATGTTATTTAATTCACTTTCTGGGGTGGAGAAAAACTTTTTAAGGCCTCAGAGTGAATAAATTGGCCATTTCCATTCACAATTACCCATTCCTCAAATCTTGTGTTTAGGGCCCCTGGAAGCTTGAAAATCACTTTAAACATCTAATTTTATCTCTAAAAGTGATTATCCACGTACAAATGTGAATTGTCGTTTAAAGACGCAACATTTGAAAATGGACCATTTTTTTCGTTTCTGAAGCATGTCGTAAGGGGGTGTGGTTATCTCTTTCACCAAAAAAAAGGCGTTTTTTATTGAACAATAAAGGCCTCCAGATGTTATTTTATTCACTTCCCGTGGAGGAGAAACACTTTTTAAGGCCACAGAGTGAGTAAATTGGCCATTTTCATTCACTTTTACCCATTCCTCTAATCTCGTGTTTAAGGCCCCTGGAAGCATGAAAATCACTTTAAACATCTCATTTTATCTTTAAAAGTGATTTTCCACGTACAAATGTGAATTGTAGTTCAAAGAGGCAACATTTGAAAATGGACCATTTTTTACGTTTCTGAAGCTTGTCGTAAGGGGGGGTGGTTATCTCTTTCGTCAAAAATCGGGCGTTTTCGCTTGAACAATAAAGGCCTACAAATGTTATTTAGTTCACTTCCCGTGGAGGAGAAACACTTTTTAAGGCCGCAGACTGAGTAAATTGGCCATATTCATTCACTTTTACCCATTCCTCAAATATTGTGTTTAAGGCCCCTGGAAGCATGAAAATCACTTTAAACCTCTCATTTTATCTTTAATAGTGATTTTCCACGTACAAATGTGAATGGTAGTTCAAAGAGGCAACATTTGAAAACGGACCATTTTTTACGTTTCTGAAGCATGTCGTAAGGGGGGGTTGGTTATCTCTTTCGTCAAAAATCGGGTGTTTTTGCTTGAACAATAAAGGCCTACAAATGTTATGTAGTTCACTTCCCGTGGAGGAGAAACACTTTTTAAGGCCGCAGAGTGAGTAAATTGGCCATATTCATTCACTTTTACCCATTCCTCAAATCTTGTGTTTAAGGCCCCTGGAAGCATGAAAATCACTTTAAACATCTCATTTTATCTTTAAAAGTGATTTTCCACGTACAAATGTGAATTGTAGTTCAAAGAGGCAACATTTGAAAACAGACAATTTTTTCAGTTTCTGAAGCATGTTATAAGGGGGGGTGGTTATCTCTTTCATCAAAAATCGGACGTTTTTGATTGAACAATAAAGGCCTCCAAATGTTATTTTATTCACTTCCCGTGGAGGAGAAACACTTTTTAAGGCCGCAGAGTGAGTACATTGGCCATTTTCATTCACTTTTACCCATTCCTCAAATCTCGTGTTTAAGGCCCCTGGAAGCATGAAAATCACTTTAAACGTCTCATTTTATCTTTAAAAGTGATTTTCCACGTACAAATGTGAATTGTAGTTCAAAGAGGCAACATTTGAAAGCGGACCATTTTTTTCGTTTCTGAAGCATGTCATAAGGGGGGGTGGTTATCTCTTTCACCAAAAAACAGGCGTTTTTGATTGAACAATAAAGGCCTCCAAATGTTCTTTAATTCACTTCCCGTGGAGGAGAAACACTTTTAAAGGCCACAGAGTGAGTAAATTGGCAATTTTCATTCACTTTTACCCATTTCTCAAATCTTGTGTTTAAGGCCCCTGGAAGCATGAAAATCACTTTAAACATCTCATTTTATCTTTAAAAGTGATTTTCCACGTACAAATGTGAATTGTAGTTCAAAGAGGCAACATTTGAAAACAGACCATTTTTTTAGTTTCTGAAGCATGTCGTAAGGGGGGGTGGTTATCTCTTTCATCAAAAATCATTGGTTTTTAAATGAACAATAAAGGCCTACAAATGTTATTTAATTCACTTTCTGGGGTGGAGAAAAACTTTTTAAGGCCTCAGAGGGAATAAATTGGCCATTTCCATTCACAATTACCCATTCCTCAAATCTTGTGTTTAGGGCCCCTGGAAGCTTGAAAATCACTTTAAACATCTAATTTTATCTCTAAAAGTGATTATCCACGTACAAATGTGAATTGTCGTTTAAAGACGCAACATTTGAAAATGGACCATTTTTTTCGTTTCTGAAGCATGTCGTAAGGGGGGGTGGTTATCTCTTTCGTCAAAAATCGGGTGTTTTTGCTTGAACAATAAAGGCCTACAAATGTTATTTAGTTCACTTCCCGTGGAGGAGAAACACTTTTTAAGGCCGCAGAGTGAGTAAATTGGCCATATTCATTCACTTTTACCCATTCCTCAAATCTTGTGTTTAAGGCCCCTGGAAGCATGAAAATCACTTTAAACATCTCATTTTATCTTTAAAAGTGATTTTCCACGTACAAATGTGAATTGTAGTTCAAAGAGGCAACATTTGAAAACAGACCATTTTTTACGTTTCTGAAGCATGTCGTAAGGGGGGGTGGTTATCTCTTTCGTCAAAAATCGGGCCTTTTTGCTTGAACAATAAAGGCCTACAAATGTTATTTAGTTCACTTCCCGTGGAGGAGAAACACTTTTTAAGGCCGCAGAGTGAGTAAATTGGCCATATTCATTCACTTTTACCCATTCCTCAAATCTTGTGTTTAAGGCCCCTGAAAGCATGAAAATCACTTTAAACATCTCATTTTATCTTTAAAAGTGATTTTCCACGTACAAATGTGAATTGTAGTTCAAAGAGGCAACATTTGAAAACGGACCATTTTTTACGTTTCTGAAGCTTGTCGTAAGGGGGGGTGGTTATCTCTTTCGTCAAAAATCGGGCGTTTTCGCTTGAACAATAAAGGCCTACAAATGTTATTTAGTTCACTTCCCGTGGAGGAGAAACACTTTTTAAGGCCGCAGACTGAGTAAATTGGCCATATTCATTCACTTTTACCCATTCCTCAAATCTTGTGTTTAAGGCCCCTGGAAGCATGAAAATCACTTTAAACCTCTCATTTTATCTTTAATAGTGATTTTCCACGTACAAATGTGAATGGTAGTTCAAAGAGGCAACATTTGAAAACGGACCATTTTTTACGTTTCTGAAGCATGTCGTAAGGGGGGGTTGGTTATCTCTTTCGTCAAAAATCGGGTGTTTTTGCTTGAACAATAAAGGCCTACAAATGTTATGTAGTTCACTTCCCGTGGAGGAGAAACACTTTTTAAGGCCGCAGAGTGAGTAAATTGGCCATATTCATTCACTTTTACCCATTCCTCAAATCTTGTGTTTAAGGCCCCTGGAAGCATGAAAATCACTTTAAACATCTCATTTTATCTTTAAAAGTGATTTTCCACGTACAAATGTGAATTGTAGTTCAAAGAGGCAACATTTGAAAACAGACAATTTTTTCAGTTTCTGAAGCATGTTATAAGGGGGGGTGGTTATCTCTTTCATCAAAAATCGGACGTTTTTGATTGAACAATAAAGGCCTCCAAATGTTATTTTATTCACTTCCCGTGGAGGAGAAACACTTTTTAAGGCCGCAGAGTGAGTACATTGGCCATTTTCATTCACTTTTACCCATTCCTCAAATCTCGTGTTTAAGGCCCCTGGAAGCATGAAAATCACTTTAAACGTCTCATTTTATCTTTAAAAGTGATTTTCCACGTACAAATGTGAATTGTAGTTCAAAGAGGCAACATTTGAAAGCGGACCATTTTTTTCGTTTCTGAAGCATGTCATAAGGGGGGGGTGGTTATCTCTTTCACCAAAAAACAGGCGTTTTTGATTGAACAATAAAGGCCTCCAAATGTTCTTTAATTCACTTCCCGTGGAGGAGAAACACTTTTAAAGGCCACAGAGTGAGTAAATTGGCAATTTTCATTCACTTTTACCCATTTCTCAAATCTTGTGTTTAAGGCCCCTGGAAGCATGAAAATCACTTTAAACATCTCATTTTATCTTTAAAAGTGATTTTCCACGTACAAATGTGAATTGTAGTTCAAAGAGGCAACATTTGAAAACAGACCATTTTTTTAGTTTCTGAAGCATGTCGTAAGGGGGGGTGGTTATCTCTTTCATCAAAAATCATTGGTTTTTAATTGAACAATAAAGGCCTACAAATGTTATTTAATTCACTTTCTGGGGTGGAGAAAAACTTTTTAAGGCCTCAGAGGGAATAAATTGGCCATTTCCATTCACAATTACCCATTCCTCAAATCTTGTGTTTAGGGCCCCTGGAAGCTTGAAAATCACTTTAAACATCTAATTTTATCTCTAAAAGTGATTATCCACGTACAAATGTGAATTGTCGTTTAAAGACGCAACATTTGAAAATGGACCATTTTTTTCGTTTCTGAAGCATGTCGTAAGGGGGGGTGGTTATCTCTTTCGTCAAAAATCGGGTGTTTTTGCTTGAACAATAAAGGCCTACAAATGTTATTTAGTTCACTTCCCGTGGAGGAGAAACACTTTTTAAGGCCGCAGAGTGAGTAAATTGGCCATATTCATTCACTTTTACCCATTCCTCAAATCTTGTGTTTAAGGCCCCTGGAAGCATGAAAATCACTTTAAACATCTCATTTTATCTTTAAAAGTGATTTTCCACGTACAAATGTGAATTGTAGTTCAAAGAGGCAACATTTGAAAACAGACAATTTTTTCAGTTTCTGAAGCATGTTATAAGGGGGGGTGGTTATCTCTTTCATCAAAAATCGGACGTTTTTGAATGAACAATAAAGGGCTCCAAATGTTATTTTATTCACTTCCCGTGGAGGAGAAACACTTTTTAAGGCCGCAGAGTGAGTACATTGGCCATTTTCATTCACTTTTACCCATTCCTCAAATCTCGTGTTTAAGGCCCCTGGAAGCATGAAAATCACTTTAAACGTCTCATTTTATCTTTAAAAGTGATTTTCCACGTACAAATGTGAATTGTAGTTCAGAGAGGCAACATTTGAAAGCGGACCATTTTTTTCGTTTCTGAAGCATGTCATAAGGTGGGGTGGTTACCTCTTTCACCAAAAAACAGGCGTTTTTGATTGAACAATAAAGGCCTCCAAACGTTCTTTAATTCACTTCCCGTGGAGGAGAAACACTTTTAAAGGCCACAGAGTGAGTAAATTGGCAATTTTCATTCACTTTTACCCATTTCTCAAATCTTGTGTTTAAGGCCCCTGGAAGCATGAAAATCACTTTAAACATCTCATTTTATCTTTAAAAGTGATTTTCCACGTACAAATGTGAATTGTAGTTCAAAGAGGCAACATTTGAAAACAGACCATTTTTTTAGTTTCTGAAGCATGTCGTAAGGGGGGGTGGTTATCTCTTTCATCAAAAATCGGACGTTTTTAATTGAACAATAAAGGCCTAGAAATGTTATTTAATTCACTTTCTGGGGTGGAGAAAAACTTTTTAAGGCCTCAGAGTGAATAAATTGGCCATTTCCATTCACAATTACCCATTCCTCAAATCTTGTGTTTAGGGCCCCTGGAAGCTTGAAAATCACTTTAAACATCTAATTTTATCTCTAAAAGTGATTATCCACGTACAAATGTGAATTGTCGTTTAAAGACGCAACATTTGAAAATGGACCATTTTTTTCGTTTCTGAAGCATGTCGTAAGTGGGTGTGGTTATCTCTTTCACCAAAAAAAAGGCGTTTTTTATTGAACAATAAAGGCCTCCAGATGTTATTTTATTCACTTCCCGTGGAGGAGAAACACTTTTTAAGGCCACAGAGTGAGTAAATTGGCCATTTTCATTCACTTTTACCCATTCCTCTAATCTCGTGTTTAAGGCCCCTGGAAGCATGAAAATCACTTTAAACATCTCATTTTATCTTTAAAAGTGATTTTCCACGTACAAATGTGAATTGTAGTTCAAAGAGGCAACATTTGAAAATGGACCATTTTTTTCGTTTCTGAAGCATGTCGTAAGGGGGGGTGGTTATCTCTTTCACCAAAAAACAGGCGTTTTTGATTGAACAATAAAGGCCTCCAAATGTTATTTAATTCACTTCCCGTGGAGGAGAAACACTTTTTAAGGCCGCAGAGTGAGTAAATTGGCCATTTTCATTCACTTTTACCCATTCCTCAAATCTTGTGTTTAAGGCCCCTGGAAGCATGAAAATCACTTTAAACATCTCATTTTATCTTTAAAAGTGATTTTCCACGTACAAATGTGAATTGTAGTTCAAAGAGGCAACATTTGAAAACAGACCATTTTTTTAGTTTCTGAAGCATGTCGTAAGGGGGGGTGGTTATCTCTTTCATCAAAAATCGGACGTTTTTGATTGAACAATAAAGGCCTACAAATGTTATTTAATTCACTTTCTGGGGTGGAGAAAAACTTTTTAAGGCCTCAGAGTGAATAAATTGGCCATTTTCATTCACATTTACCCATTCCTCAAATCTTGTGTTTAGGGACCCTGGAAGCTTGAAAATCACTTTAAACATCTCATTTTATCTTTAAAAGTGATTTTCCACGTACAAATGTGAATTGTAGTTAAAAGAGGCAACATTTGAAAACGGACCATTTTTTTAGTTTCTGAAGCATGTTGTAAGGGGGGGTGGTTATCTCTTTCATCAAAAATCGGACGTTTTTGATTGAACAATAAAGGCCTCCAAATGTTATTTTATTCACTTCCCGTGGAGGAGAAACACTTTTTAAGGCCGCAGAGTGAGTAAATTGGCCATTTTCATTCACTTTTACCCATTCCTCAAATCTCGTGTTTAAGGACCCTGGAAGCATGAAAATCACTTTAAACATCTCATTTTATCTTTAAAAGTGATTTTCCAAGTACAAATGTGAATTGTAGTTCAAAGAGGCAACATTTGAAAACGGACCATTTTTTACGTTTCTGAAGCATGTCGTAAGGGGGGGTGGTTATCTCTTTCGTCAAAAATCGGGCCTTTTTGCTTGAACAATAAAGGCCTACAAATGTTATTTAGTTCACTTCCCGTGGAGGAGAAACACTTTTTAAGGCCGCAGAGTGAGTAAATTGGCCATATTCATTCACTTTTACCCATTCCTCAAATCTTGTGTTTAAGGCCCCTGAAAGCATGAAAATCACTTTAAACATCTCATTTTATCTTTAAAAGTGATTTTCCACGTACAAATGTGAATTGTAGTTCAAAGAGGCAACATTTGAAAACGGACCATTTTTTACGTTTCTGAAGCTTGTCGTAAGGGGGGGTGGTTATCTCTTTCGTCAAAAATCGGGCGTTTTCGCTTGAACAATAAAGGCCTACAAATGTTATTTAGTTCACTTCCCGTGGAGGAGAAACACTTTTTAAGGCCGCAGACTGAGTAAATTGGCCATATTCATTCACTTTTACCCATTCCTCAAATCTTGTGTTTAAGGCCCCTGGAAGCATGAAAATCACTTTAAACCTCTCATTTTATCTTTAATAGTGATTTTCCACGTACAAATGTGAATGGTAGTTCAAAGAGGCAACATTTGAAAACGGACCATTTTTTACGTTTCTGAAGCATGTCGTAAGGGGGGGTTGGTTATCTCTTTCGTCAAAAATCGGGTGTTTTTGCTTGAACAATAAAGGCCTACAAATGTTATGTAGTTCACTTCCCGTGGAGGAGAAACACTTTTTAAGGCCGCAGAGTGAGTAAATTGGCCATATTCATTCACTTTTACCCATTCCTCAAATCTTGTGTTTAAGGCCCCTGGAAGCATGAAAATCACTTTAAACATCTCATTTTATCTTTAAAAGTGATTTTCCACGTACAAATGTGAATTGTAGTTCAAAGAGGCAACATTTGAAAACAGACAATTTTTTCAGTTTCTGAAGCATGTTATAAGGGGGGGTGGTTATCTCTTTCATCAAAAATCGGACGTTTTTGATTGAACAATAAAGGCCTCCAAATGTTATTTTATTCACTTCCCGTGGAGGAGAAACACTTTTTAAGGCCGCAGAGTGAGTACATTGGCCATTTTCATTCACTTTTACCCATTCCTCAAATCTCGTGTTTGAGGCCCCTGGAAGCATGAAAATCACTTTAAACGTCTCATTTTATCTTTAAAAGTGATTTTCCACGTACAAATGTGAATTGTAGTTCAAAGAGGCAACATTTGAAAGCGGACCATTTTTTTCGTTTCTGAAGCATGTCATAAGGGGGGGTGGTTATCTCTTTCACCAAAAAACAGGCGTTTTTGATTGAACAATAAAGGCCTCCAAATGTTCTTTAATTCACTTCCCGTGGAGGAGAAACACTTTTTAAGGCCTCAGAGGGAATAAATTGGCCATTTCCATTCACAATTACCCATTCCTCAAATCTTGTGTTTAGGGCCCCTGGAAGCTTGAAAATCACTTTAAACATCTAATTTTATCTCTAAAAGTGATTATCCACGTACAAATGTGAATTGTCGTTTAAAGACGCAACATTTGAAAATGGACCATTTTTTTCGTTTCTGAAGCATGTCGTAAGGGGGGGTGGTTATCTCTTTCGTCAAAAATCGGGTGTTTTTGCTTGAACAATAAAGGCCTACAAATGTTATTTAGTTCACTTCCCGTGGAGGAGAAACACTTTTTAAGGCCGCAGAGTGAGTAAATTGGCCATATTCATTCACTTTTACCCATTCCTCAAATCTTGTGTTTAAGGCCCCTGGAAGCATGAAAATCACTTTAAACATCTCATTTTATCTTTAAAAGTGATTTTCCACGTACAAATGTGAATTGTAGTTCAAAGAGGCAACATTTGAAAATGGACCATTTTTTTCGTTTCTGAAGCATGTCGTAAGGGGGGGTGGTTATCTCTTTCACCAAAAAACAGGCGTTTTTGATTGAACAATAAAGGCCTCCAAATGTTATTTAATTCACTTCCCGTGGAGGAGAAACACTTTTTAAGGCCGCAGAGTGAGTAAATTGGCCATTTTCATTCACTTTTACCCATTCCTCAAATCTTGTGTTTAAGGCCCCTGGAAGCATGAAAATCACTTTAAACATCTCATTTTATCTTTAAAAGTGATTTTCCACGTACAAATGTGAATTGTAGTTCAAAGAGGCAACATTTGAAAACAGACCATTTTTTACGTTTCTGAAGCATGTCGTAAGGGGGGGTGGTTATCTCTTTCGTCAAAAATCGGGCCTTTTTGCTTGAACAATAAAGGCCTACAAATGTTATTTAGTTCACTTCCCGTGGAGGAGAAACACTTTTTAAGGCCGCAGAGTGAGTAAATTGGCCATATTCATTCACTTTTACTCATTCCTCAAATCTTGTGTTTAAGGCCCCTGAAAGCATGAAAATCACTTTAAACATCTCATTTTATCTTTAAAAGTGATTTTCCACGTACAAATGTGAATTGTAGTTCAAAGAGGCAACATTTGAAAACGGACCATTTTTTACGTTTCTGAAGCTTGTCGTAAGGGGGGGTGGTTATCTCTTTCGTCAAAAATCGGGCGTTTTCGCTTGAACAATAAAGGCCTACAAATGTTATTTAGTTCACTTCCCGTGGAGGAGAAACACTTTTTAAGGCCGCAGACTGAGTAAATTGGCCATATTCATTCACTTTTACCCATTCCTCAAATCTTGTGTTTAAGGCCCCTGGAAGCATGAAAATCACTTTAAACCTCTCATTTTATCTTTAATAGTGATTTTCCACGTACAAATGTGAATGGTAGTTCAAAGAGGCAACATTTGAAAACGGACCATTTTTTACGTTTCTGAAGCATGTCGTAAGGGGGGGTGGTTATCTCTTTCACCAAAAAACAGGCGTTTTTGATTGAACAATAAAGGCCTCCAAATGTTATGTAGTTCACTTCCCGTGGAGGAGAAACACTTTTTAAGGCCGCAGAGTGAGTAAATTGGCCATATTCATTCACTTTTACCCATTCCTCAAATCTTGTGTTTAAGGCCCCTGGAAGCATGAAAATCACTTTAAACATCTCATTTTATCTTTAAAAGTGATTTTCCACGTACAAATGTGAATTGTAGTTCAAAGAGGCAACATTTGAAAACAGACCATTTTTTACGTTTCTGAAGCATGTCGTAAGGGGGGGTGGTTATCTCTTTCGTCAAAAATCGGGCCTTTTTGCTTGAACAATAAAGGCCTACAAATGTTATTTAGTTCACTTCCCGTGGAGGAGAAACACTTTTTAAGGCCGCAGAGTGAGTAAATTGGCCATATTCATTCACTTTTACCCATTCCTCAAATCTTGTGTTTAAGGCCCCTGAAAGCATGAAAATCACTTTAAACATCTCATTTTATCTTTAAAAGTGATTTTCCACGTACAAATGTGAATTGTAGTTCAAAGAGGCAACATTTGAAAACGGACCATTTTTTACGTTTCTGAAGCTTGTCGTAAGGGGGGGTGGTTATCTCTTTCGTCAAAAATCGGGCGTTTTCGCTTGAACAATAAAGGCCTACAAATGTTATTTAGTTCACTTCCCGTGGAGGAGAAACACTTTTTAAGGCCGCAGACTGAGTAAATTGGCCATATTCATTCACTTTTACCCATTCCTCAAATCTTGTGTTTAAGGCCCCTGGAAGCATGAAAATCACTTTAAACCTCTCATTTTATCTTTAATAGTGATTTTCCACGTACAAATGTGAATGGTAGTTCAAAGAGGCAACATTTGAAAATGGACCATTTTTTACGTTTCTGAAGCATGTCGTAAGGGGGGGTTGGTTATCTCTTTCGTCAAAAATCGGGTGTTTTTGCTTGAACAATAAAGGCCTACAAATGTTATGTAGTTCACTTCCCGTGGAGGAGAAACACTTTTTAAGGCCGCAGAGTGAGTAAATTGGCCATATTCATTCACTTTTACCCATTCCTCAAATCTTGTGTTTAAGGCCCCTGGAAGCATGAAAATCACTTTAAACATCTCATTTTATCTTTAAAAGTGATTTTCCACGTACAAATGTGAATTGTAGTTCAAAGAGGCAACATTTGAAAACAGACAATTTTTTCAGTTTCTGAAGCATGTTATAAGGGGGGGTGGTTATCTCTTTCATCAAAAATCGGACGTTTTTGATTGAACAATAAAGGCCTCCAAATGTTCTTTAATTCACTTCCCGTGGAGGAGAAACACTTTTAAAGGCCACAGAGTGAGTAAATTGGCAATTTTCATTCACTTTTACCCATTTCTCAAATCTTGTGTTTAAGGCCCCTGGAAGCATGAAAATCACTTTAAACATCTCATTTTATCTTTAAAAGTGATTTTCCACGTACAAATGTGAATTGTAGTTCAAAGAGGCAACATTTGAAAACAGACCATTTTTTTAGTTTCTGAAGCATGTCGTAAGGGGGGGTGGTTATCTCTTTCATCAAAAATCATTGGTTTTTAATTGAACAATAAAGGCCTACAAATGTTATTTAATTCACTTTCTGGGGTG